>NC_092044.1:54530221-55835271 GCF_003086295.3 Arachis hypogaea | reverse complement strand
AAAACTCAGACATGGAGAGTTTGGCATACCATTTCTTTTCATTAAGAATCTGTAATACCACCCACAAGTGTTTCGCATGCTTCTTTTCTGTCCTTGAGTAGATAAGGATATCATCAATAAATACCACTTCAAAATTTCCATGTAGGGACGAAAGATCCTGTTCATCTAGTCCATGAATACGCCAGGAGCATTTGTTAGTCTAAAAGACATCACTGTACACTCGTAGTGGTCGTACCATGTCTTGAAAGTAGTCTTAGGTATATCAGACTCCCTCACTCGAATCTGGTCATATCCCAACCTCATGTCTATCTTGGAGAAAATAACTGCCCCTTTTAACTGGTCCATCTAGTAATCTATTATGGGCAAAAGGTACTTGTTCTTGATGGTGACTTTATTCAGTTGTCAGTAATCGATGCATAGACTCAAACATCTGTCCTTCTTCTTCACCAATAAGACTAGGGCTCCCCATGGTGATGGACTTGGTTGGATAAACTTCTTTTCTAGTAATTTCTCCAACTTAGATCTTAACACGGTGAGCTCTAGTGGTGACATCCGATATGGTGCGATAGAAATCGGTCTTGCTCTCAGTACTAAATCTATTGTGAATTTTTCTCTCGTTGTGGGAAAAACTTGGGAATATTGTCCCAAAATACTAAAAGAAACTCATTTACTATAGGATTTCACTCTAGATTCTTTTCACTCTCAGTTGAGCTAGCCACTAAGAGATTATACCCTTTACACTCACTACCACTATGGTTAACTACTACTAAGTCTAGGTAGTAGCTGTGGGGAATAACCAATCAAGTAGTCATATTAGCAGATAGTATGAAGGCAGTTTTCTTAAAGCAATCAAAGTAAACATGGTGAACATATAGCCAGTCAATTTCTAAAATAATATGTATGCCACGCAAAGGTAAGCAAATCAAATTATGCACAAAAGTCATATTTCTAATGTTGAAAGATACCCTCTATCATACTAGGCTAGTTACAACATTTCATGCAATGGGTGTGTGGACGGTTAGGTCGTACTCTAGCATGGATAACTCTAATCTTAGCATGCATGCACAGTCTAGGGGTATGAAAGAATGTGATGCAATCAAGTCGTACAGTACAGTTAGGATTTTGTCCTTGGCAGAACACTCAATTTGGATGAGGGAGTCGGATGCAGGGACATATTTTTTCACCATGACGAAAACCCTTCCTTACTGGTGTGATCTCGAGAGAATTGGTGCATCCTTCTTGATGCAGCTATCTCTTGCTAAGTGGCCTTGTCCTCCACAGTTGTAGCAAATCTACAGGGTTTGTTCACATGGTTCTTTTCGCACTTTGCATAGATGAGATTGGCTAGAGTTTGCTGGGGTTTTGATGAATCCATATTTGACGGTAAATTTTGGATTGAATTGAATGAAGTTCATCATATAAAGCCATATTTATTCACCTAAATAGCATACTTTTATGTTTTCGCTCTAAATTAGGTCTAAATTTGAAAACATGCTTTTTATGCCTAATTTAATCAATTTTATTCTACTTTCATTCCATTCGATGTCGTGATGTCTTTCATGAGTGGTTTCAGATGCAATAGGTAAGAATAGTTTGGTAGAAGTGGAAGGAAAGTATGCAAATGGGAAAAAACATGGAGAAACAAAGGAGAAGAGAATTCCAGAGTGTGCATACGCACAACCTTCTGTGCGTATGCACGAGATGAGAATCAGCAAGCGTACGTATGCAGACACTTGTGCGTACGCACAAGTCCCAGCGCGTGACTTCATTAAAAAGTCACATGGCTCACAATTTTGGAGGCTTGGAGGCCCAATTCTGCATGGCCTAAAGCTTATATTGAAGAGCTAGCAAGGGGAGAACATACCATAACACACTTAGGCATTTTTATATTGTTTTTAAGAAGTTTTAATTTTAGTTTTCCTTAGGTTTTCTCTCAACTTTCTTAGGGTTTAATTATGATTTATATTACAAGCTTACAATTTTCATTTTGATATTGGATTCTAGCTTGTTTCCATTGCAAGTATTTCTTGATTTTCTTTTTAATTACAATACTTTTGTTACACTTTCTTATAGTTTAAGTCACTTTTTTAATATATATATATATATATATATATATATATATATATATATATATATATATATGCTTTTGCAACTTTGTTTTCTAGTTGATGAAATTGATGATTATTGGTTATTACATGTTTGTTTGAGTTGCCATTGTTGATTTTGTTCATTGGTTGTTCATAGTTTTGAGTATTTTTGCAATATTGCTATGCTTTGTGATTATTCCCACTAAGTATTTGTGGAATTGTCAATTTTGATTATGGAGTAAATTTTCACTCCTTGGCTTGGAACAATAAGTATATAGGATACTAGAGTCATAATGTCCAATATTTAGTGGTGATTCTTTGGTTGTTAGCTATTCTTATTTCCACTAACGCTAGCTTTTTTCTAAGACAATTAGTAAGTAAGCTAGGATTTGTGGATTAAGAACAATTATGCTCACTTGACTTACTCCTCAATGTTAAGTGTTAACTAGGTGAGATTAATCCATTATAATTGTTATAGTTGAGGTTATGACAAGAAAATGATTCCTTAACTCAACCCAAGCCAAGGTTCCATTTATGTCTTGAATCACAATTCACTTAATTAGCTTAGTTTCTATTCTTTTTCTCCACTTGCATTGATTGTTCTCTAATTCATATATCACTTCATTAATTGCATTTTATTGTTCTTTAAATCTTTAATTTTCCACTCTACCATTGAAACTCTGATTTCACAACCAAACTTGTGCACTTGTAATCACTAGTTCCGTGGGAGACGACCCGGGACTTCAAACTCTCAATTATTTTCTGTGAATTATGACAAATTCTAGTTTAACTTTGGTTGTGAGTCGCCGTGTCGGTTGGGACTATACTCACAACATGAAGTTTGACACTTAAGAAAACCCTAAACCAACTTTCGGCTCGCACCAGGTTGCTTACCTAGATCTTATGACGGGTTATGACTAATTGGATTATAACGTGGATGGAAATTACCTTTTGGTAGGTTTTGATGATGTGCTTATTTGTTCCCTTTAAAGCTTTTTCCTTGCGGTGCTAAGTTCTGGTTGAAGTTCCTTGAGGGAAAGTCTCGATAATTTGATCAGGCCACAACTAGTCTCTTAATGCACTCTTCTACTGGTTGGCTTTTGTTCACAAGTTCGATAAAGTTCTAGAGTTCCATTGGTCCAACTGAGGCAAGTAGCTCCTTCTTCTGCCCTCCTTTATACTTGATGTATTTTCCTTCTTCGAACTTAGTTGGAACACCTTAGAAGACTCTTGACAAGTGGCATAAGTCTTTTAACTTTCAGGCATATTCTGCTACAGTCATATTTCCTTTCCTTAGTTATAGCAACTCTAGTTTCTTTATGATGTGAGCTGATAGAGGTAAGTACCTCTTGTAAAATTCTTCCTTGAAGTTATCCCAAGTGATCCTAGCACTTTCCCATCCCAACAGTTGTCTCACACCTTGTCACTAGTAATGTAGGTCCCTCTTCAGCATATATGTAGCGAATTTCACATACTGTCCCTCAGGGAGTTGTTGTACTTACAAAGCTTTCTCTATGTCATGGAACCAATCATCGACCTTGGTAGCGCTGGTAGTTTTGGAAAATTGAAGCAGATTGACCTTTAGAAAAGAGGCCAAGGTCATAGGCATGTACTCGTTGAGTGTATCGTTACCATTCCCGTTGCCATTCCCATGGCAATTCTCGTTGCCATTGCCGTGTTTCTATTCCAGACGCTCAACAGCTCGATTTGTTGTTGCTATTGCGACACACATGGCAATAGCCATTACGTTCATAATCTCTAGTAGAGCAGACAGGTTTAATGCTGGCTTAGTATTCAGACTTGCTCTCCAAGGATCATCCCTATTCGCAGCCCACAGGGTCTTATTAACACTGAACGATCAACATTAAGGGGATTAGTCTTAACGTATCAAACCTAAGCATTTGATATTTCTGAAATGAATCGTTCCATGCATACATGCAATTATATCATAGAGATATCCTAACATGTTGTAGAAAAGACAGAGTGTGTAGTAAAGTATAATTAGTCCATCCTCAGGCTCTACTAAGGATGAATTGCTCTGATAATAAATTATAACGACACGACTTCTAGCACGTCATGACGAATACTAGACATCAGGTGTTACTATTCATTTGACCTTAGGAATTCTAAACTATATGTTAAATAGGTTAATATGAACTTGTAGTGTGCATTAAAATTATGTTAACTAAGTATTAGGGTATAAGCATTCAACAGTCAGACATATAGCACATACACGAGGAAAAAAATGTATATACATATATATATATAATTCCAAAGGCTAGGTTTTTCATAGAGTACCATTAGTCATAGATTTCATCAAACTTCTTACTTATATAGCACTAGAAAAGACTTATGTATATACAGACTCTTGAAACGCATTACCAGTCTCTGGCTTTACAAAAGCCACCCTAGATTGGAACCTGCTTAACTTATATAAAAGCTTCTATCCCTCTTAAAACCCTATACATGGTGATAAAAAAGAAATTAGGCTACTGTATTGGCTCTACTCTTCCTGGCGCAGTGATGAGTTGATTTTTTACGGTTTAGAATTTCACAAATGAAATCTCATTGTAAAGTATAGTCTCTAAACCAACAATAATCCCTTCATACAAAAATTTTGTTTGTCACAAGTACAAACCCCTAAAATCTATAAACCGAAGTATTTAAACCTCGGGTCGTCTCTCAAAGGACTTGTAGGGTAGTGTTCTTGTTATTGGTCATGAACTTGTTTATTTTGGGGTTTTAGATGAGAAACATGAATAGTAAAGGGTAATGAAATTTTATTAACAAAATGGTCTTGGTAAGGTTTGGTTGTCAAGGGTCTTCATCATTATCACTAGCCACAAGTATGATAGTTGCAAGGATTAATCCCACTTAGTCATCCTTAAGTCAATTAACAAAGGAAAGTCAAGTGAGTTATATCAATCCTAGTCCATAAATCCTAGCTTTTCACTAATTGGATTAATGAAGGCTAGAGTCAATGGCTATCAACTATCAATCAATTGGATACTAGTAATTCAAGAAATCCTAAGTTACCTTCTCAAGCCAAGAACATAAAATTCTATTCTAACATTCTTCCAAGCATTTGATCAAACACTTGGAAGGTACAAAAGAAAAGTATAGCAAATCACAACAAGAATGAATTCTAACAACAACTGAATGCAAAGAATTAACAACAACAATCAAGGAAATCACAATTATCATGAATTACCTCAATATTGCATTATTGAAAGAAAACAAAGGAACAAAAATCTATCCAAATCAAAATAAGGAATTACAATTATTAAAGCACATAACTAGAAAGAGGAAGAGGAGAAGAGTAAGAATTGATAAAGGAGAAGTGAATTAAAGCATGAATTAAACCTAAATCTAAGAGGAGAAATTAACCTAAACCTAATCCTAATCCTAGAAAGAAGAGAGAGCTTCTCTCTCTTAAACTAACTAATCCTAATCCTCATGTGTGTAAAATGATGCTCTATCCCCAATCCCTTCAATCCTTAGTCCTTTTAATCCTTTCTATTAGAATTCTGGTGCCAAAATGGATCCAGAAACTCTCCAAAATCGCCAGGCACGTGTTGCTTTAATAAAATCATGTGCGGATTGCGACGCGTGTGCGCACGATACGCGGGCGCGTCCCTGGCCGATTCCGCAATGTGCGCGTGCTTGGTCGAGATCAATTCTTTGGCTTTTCTATGCTTCTCTCCACTTGTATGCTTCCTTCCTTGCTCCTTTGATCCATGCCTAGCCTATTTCAATCTTGGAATTACTAGCAAACACATAAAGGCATCTTATGGAATTAAGGAGGAATTAGAATTCATCAAAATAAGGCTTAAAAAGTATGTTTTTACACTTAAGTGCAAATATGGGAGAGATTACAAAATCATGCTAATTCCTTGGCTAAATGTGACAAAAGGTTGATGAAATGCTCTAAATTCAATACAAGATAAACCCTAAAAATGGGGTTTATCAACCTCCCCACACTTAAACCTTAGCATGTCCTCATGCTAAAATAAGAAGGAACTAAAGGGTATGACATTTATTAAATGCAACTAAACCATATGAACCTATCTAAATGCAACTATCTATAGTGAATGAAAATACTTGGTTCAAACAAATCAATTCCCAAGAGAACACGTGTAAGCACAAGAACTAGGGCAATAGGAATCGAGTCCAAACCACAGTTGTATTGAATTATCAAAATAAATTCAAGCTTGCAAGAATATAGATAATATGGGTGAACACATGTAATTGAACTTTTGAACCCTCACCGGATGTGTATCCGCTCTATTCACTCGAGTGTTTAAGGGTTAATTTACTCAATTCTCTTCTAGTCATGCTTTCCAAAATTTGATTTTCTTCTAACAATCAACACCTATTCAATGCATGCATACATTCATCATGAGGTCTTTCATTTAGGTTATAATGGGGTTAGTGTTAAGGTAGGATCATATATGGCTAGTGGACTAGGACTTGAATCTTTGATTAGCTTAAACTTTTTCACCTAACCTATATAATGACCTATACAATTAAGTGCTAACCTAACTATCCATTCTTCACTTCCTTTTTTTTTATATACTCATGCATTCTATTTCTTGGTTCATAACATTTATGCATTGATTCCTTTTATTGAGCTTCTCTTTGGGGCATTTTGTCCCCTTCGGTTGCTTTCTTTTCATTTTCTTCATTTTCTTTTTTTTTTCTCTCATTTTCTTGTTTTTTTTATTTCTTTTTCTCTTTTTCTCTTTTTTTTTTCAAACTATATACAAGAACGTCAATGCATAAGGTCTATACATTTAATCAATACATGAATATATTCCTAATTCCTAAATGTGGAAGTGTAACTACCCCTTTTATCCCATCCGATGTTCCCAAACCTCACCAAATTTGAATAATGAACATTCTCACTAGCCTAGGCTAATCAAAGATCCAAGCAAGGGACTTTCATTGCTTTTTCGCCTTGGGCTTTTAATGTGCTAAAATGAGAATAAGTTGGTTAAGCGTAGGCTCAAAATTGGCTAACAATGGAGAATAAAAGGTAGGCTATTTGGACAAGTGAGCTAATGAAATAATGGCCTCAATCATACAAATGCATGAATACAAGAAATAAATGGACATATAGAATCAAGCAAATCAAGGATCACAATCATAGAAAGGGAATAATTGCACACAAGAAGGAAAAAAATAATAAATGGTTATAAAATGTAACGACATCAATAGGCTCAAGTCTCATAGGCTTGTGTTATTAGCTCAATACATGCTTCACAAAATATAGAATTCAAGCAAGTTTCAAAAAAATTTTTTTTCAATCAATTGGGTTGGTGTCCTATAATTAAATTCCTTGAAAAATCTCAATATTTGACTAAGCATTGTTGTGATTGAGAATTTCAAAAAAAAATTCCCTAGTTTACCCTTTCCTTCATCAATTTAAAACCAATTTCTTATGCAAAAATGGTGGCTAAGTTTTATCAATTCAACATGGTTCCTAATCACAACCATAAGCTAAAAAGAAAGATATGCAAAAGTATATAAAGAAAAGTCCAACTAAAAGTATGGAATCTAGCATCCAAAACATCTAAAATCCAAAATATGCGGTAAGAGTATCCCAAAATAAACCAAAATGACAAGCATATACAAAAGTGCGCGAAATAGGATAACTAGATAGCATAACTAGGAAATAGCTAAAATGTTCACCGGTCCTCTAATGGTGCCACCGGCAACCTCCCCACACTTAGAATCAAGCATCGTCCTCGATGCTATTCCTGAGGATCAGGGATAGGTACACTGGTAGGCTCTGGCTTTGGCTGTGGTACCGGCTGAGGCGGAGTCTCCTGAGTCTGAGGTGGTACCTCCATGTGAACTGGCTCCTCCTCATGAGTACTCTCATCATGTAAATCGGGCTGCTCCTCCTCATGGGTCTCCTCATCGGAACCGGAAGACTCTAGTAGAGGGGGTAGCTCAAGGCCCTGGGCCACAAACAGCTGGTCAAGCCGGTCCAGGTGACGCATGATCTGGTGCTTGCTGCGCTCCATGTAGCGGAAGAGACACTGAACTAGTAAGTAAGTCGGCTGAGGTGTGGCCGGTGGTGGCATAGGAAGTGCTGCGGTTGAGGTAGATGCTCCTGCAAGGGCTGATGATGAAGAGGGTCCAGCTCCCTCAACTGCTACTATAGCTCGAGATCGGTGTCGAGAGGCAGGCTTCTCATGCACCCAGGATCCCCATGGAATGGTAACTGGCTCCTTTTGAGGGAGTGGTGGAGATGACGATACATCATGCTGGTGCCACGGAACTCCGGCTCTCTGAATCATCTGAGTGACCATAACCGGGAAAGGAAAGATGTCTCAGATTGGGCTCTCCACATAAATTGCTTGATCAGCTGAGGGTAATAAACTTCTTTTCCCTTCATCACACAGTTGATCAAGATCAACATAGCAACCGGGATCTCTGTGAAGTGGGTAGTAGGCATGACGTAGTGAGAAAAATTTGCTGCTAAGTCTTGGCCTCTCGGCTCAAATAATTGAAGAGCATCCCTTTGGGTGCCTTGTTCTTGGCATCCATCACCCAGGAGGCTTCCAGAGTAGCAACCACGGCTCTCAGTGCGTCAAAATCAAAGGTCATGCAATGAAGGTCTATCTCAGCCTGTAGGAAGGCATCAGTGTCACTGGTCTTAGGCCGGCAGGTAAGGGCATCCTCAATGGCTTGCTTCGAAATAGGTACTTCAATCCCTCTAACAAGTACCGAGTCAAGGGTGTGGCGGAAGAAATTGCAGTAAAATTCCTGCACCCAAGAGCGGTTCACCTGGCTCAACTCTCTATCCACAAAAGCCAAACCCATCCGGTCAATGCGTTGGTGGATGATGTCAGTCAAATCCGATGGGATAACTAGCTTCTTCTCAGTATTCAGATTCTTTGAATTGTGTGATGGGAATCTGAGTTCACAGTAGAGATTGGGAAATTTGACCTCATCCTGAGCTAGCAACATTTGGTTTGCTTTCTCTATTTCATTTAGAGGGTTTTGAGCATAGGCTAGAAGGGATGCAAAAGTAGGGTCTAGTGTTCTCTTCCTCTTTTTGGAAGATGCTACTTTTCTTTTTCCTTTGTCTGACATCCTGAAAAAAAATTGACAGCAATTAAGCATGTAGCACATAGCAAATAATAGGTATATTCGCAATGTAGGAGTGGAAAGTAATGATGATGTGAATTGAAAACTTGGTTTGCAAATAAGCATAAGTGGAAACATAAACCAAGAATTCAATGTTCAATAAAATAAACAACTTTCACAAATTAAGCATTTCTCATCATACTTTGAAAGAATGATTAAAGAAAGTTAAGTGTAAGTGAAATTAAGTCAGTGGCTAAAGAAATTAGTGAGCTGGGAAAGTGGAATTGGAAATTAGTGGTATGATGATAGATGATCTTAATGAAGGAAGAGTTGTGACTAAGCATACGAATCATGTTCACAATCATGAGAGTATAGACATAACAAAATTAGCTTTCACACTAATTGGTGTTATAAACAATAGAAAGTGAACGAGCAACTATGAACAAGTAGAAATCGAATTTGGAAAAAGAAAAGAAGTCACACATAAGGGTACACCAATGGTTGTGAAGGAATGAGATTTAAGAATTGCAATAATTGGTTTACAGAGAGTGTTAGGCAATTCTCTATCCCATTAGGTCAATGCCAATCGCGAGAGTCAAATAGAGATAGAAATTAGCCCAATTTGAACTTGGTGTGTATTAAGTAAAGCTTATAAAATGTATATGCCAAGTTCAATTTGTCAATAGAAATTAGAAGTGAAAATAGTTTTCTTGAAAATTGAGCAGCACTCCGGCTTAAAATTGGACGTTCCCGGATAGGCAAATGGACCAAAGACAACATCAATCAATTGATAAACATGAAATCAAGTAGATATGGCAGCAATTAAACGCAATGTTCATCAATCAAAGCCACAACGCTCGATAAACAATCAATGCATACATGGGCATGTGAACAAGTACGGCGCAATTATCAGGCCTAGAATCCTCTAACCACAGCCTAGCTACCTAACAGCAGTTATTCCTATCTATCCTAACATTCAAAAACTACATTCTAACTAATTACAGGAACTAACAGTGATGAATGTGCAGTAAAACCAAAATAGAGCTGAGGTAAGGGAGTTGGGCAGTGACCTAAAGGTGGAGCAGAAATGGAAATGGGAATTGGGGAGGGCAGGCAGCAGAGTTATGAGCTAGAAGCAGAATGCCGCCGCGGGTGATGGCGGTTACGGTAGAGATTCACGGTGGTAACCGGGCGGAGCAGAGGAGACGGTGGAAGCAGTTTTATGGAGACTGAGGTGGAGGCGAATGGGAGAGAATGGGAGAGCTTACCGGATTCCAGTGGTGTGCGACGGTCGGGGTGTGGTCGCCGGCGGCAATGGGGTTGAGGAGACGGTGAGAGGAAGAAGAAGGAGGGGGAGGGGAAGAAGGGTGGAGGGTGGGGTGCACGACTGCGCAGTGTTCCTCGCGTCCTTAGGATTATCTTTTTTTTTTTAATTGATACGGGCGCGCACGGTGCGCGTCAGCGTGAATTGATGGATTTGGGAACCGACGCGTGCGCGCCTTGAGCGCTTATGCGTGGATGGTGAAAATTGGTAGGGACGCGTGTGCGTATGGTGCGCGCACACGTGCAAGGAGTTGGGCTGGAGGCATGGTGCTGGCCCAGCGCTCGCCCAACTCTCTGGATGAATGTATGGGATGGTTGCATCAGCTAGGTGATGCGTACGCGGCAGGCGTGCGTCCGCGTTCATTGACAGTTTATCTTAATGGCTTGCAAGCGCGATATGTGCGCTCGCGTGTTTCCCTTTTTTTGCGTATAAACACGTACGCGGAAAGTGCGCATCTGCGTGAGGTGAGTTGGGCTAAGAGCTCAATGCTCGCATGAGAGAGGCCCAACTCTCTGGAAAGAGTGTGATGGTGCATCTGCAAATGGACGCGTGCGCGTATGTCGTGCGCGCGTGTCCTCTCCCCCTTTTTTTTTAATTGCTCTCTAAGCAGAAAAATATGCCCAGGTGCTCCCTATAATGCTCACATCTCTTTATTCATCCAACTATCATACAATTCACAAAAAATGCTATTTGATTTTATTTATCTACTACTAAACACAACATACATGTGACTATGCTAACAATCAATTTATGCAAACAAATCTATATGAAATGTACCTACAATGGCAACTCAAATCACTTATTAGACAAAATTAAAAGAGGGTGGAAAGGTGTTGAGGCCTTGAGAGCTTGAGGAAAAGTGGTTTGGAAGTGCTCCGGTTGAGCTTGGGAAATCGGCTAAGGTATGGTCTCAGTTTCCCGTATCTAATATGTAATGTGGTAGGAAATACTTAGGCTAGAGGCCCTAAGATAGGCATTGAATTGTTGATGTTGTTGAATGGTTGATATATATATGATCTGGTCATATATGTGATGATGATTATTGATGCCTTGATGGTATGATATATGATAAATATGCATGTTATGATATATGCTTGATGATTGATTATGGTTGAATTGTGGGTGAAACCATGTTGATGGTGAGTATGATATTGATTATGTACAATGATGGTTAATTGGAATTGGTGTTGTTGAAAACCGGCATGAGGAAGAGTATATGATATGTCAATGTGTTTGAGTTTGAGCCACTTGGGTGATGTGGGTTAAAATGATGGGATAGTGATTTTGGTGAATTGTGGTAAAGTGCCAATGTGTGAGTTGAGGAGGCTTGATGTTGAATTTAATATGTTTTGATTGATTTCAAAGAAAAGGGACGAAATTGGCATGTTTTGATTGATTTTGAAAAGAGTTGAAAATGGCTTGTTTTGCAAATGGCACTTTGTAGTTTTGTATGAAAAACATGGTTTTTGGGCATACTTTGATGGGACATAACTTGGACTACGGATCTCTGTTTTGTGTCAAATCTATTTAGAAATGAAATTGGATCCGAGATGTCCATGCCGTTCAAAGAACGAGTGAAAAACGATTTAAAATGAGAAAGTTATGTTCGTTGGAAGATTGGTGGTTAAATTTGTGAATTCTGCAGCTTTTAACATAGAAAATTTTTAGCAAAATGACCGCCCGCGCGTAGGCGCACTTGGCGCGTACACGCCGTTCTTCTAGAAAGTGCCATCCATGCGTGCGCGTGATGTGCGCGGGCGCGCCGATGTGCTGCACCTAATGCCCAGCCATTTTCCAGACAGTTATGCCAGAACTGTGCCAGTTTTGTGCCTGGGGCACGAAAGCACCCACACGTACGCGTGGCTGATGCGTGCGCGTCGCTTGGCTATTTTTCAATCTATGCGTTAGCGTGCATGACGCAAACGCGTCGATGAGTTTTGTGGCTATCCATGCGTGCGCGTGGAGTGCGCGTACCCGTGGCCCTGTTTTCATCCCAAAGTTGATTTTTGAGTTTTAAAAGCCAAATTTCATACTTCTAAGGCTCCGATCTCACCACTTATGTCTTAAATTATTATGATATGCCTAGCAATGAAAAAAGGATCTAGGGGATGTGGTAACTTGCGAGTGAAGCAAGGGAAAAATGAATGATCAATGAGGATCAAAGATGATTTTGTGAGACGCGGAGGATGGCGGTGGGAGTGCTTGTTATGCCATGGGCCGAAGGGCCGTAATTGTTGATGAATTGGCTGGTTATGGATTTAACCATGAGCCGGATGGCTAGATTATTGCCGTGTTACGGCGGAGCCATGATTATGGCTAAGTATAAATGCATATATGCTGTTGAATGAATTGTGAATGTTGCACTTCCACTGTTGGAGATGAGAGTTTCCCTGGGAGGAAGCAGTGGCTAGCCACCAAGTGCTTCAGGTTAAGACTCGAAGCTCTTTTGACCCTATGTCGTAAGTGTGGCCAGGCACTGTGAAAGACCCGGATGAGCTCGCTCCCGTAAATATTCACCAGTGAGGGTGATGGATATGGATCATGATTATGATCAAGTTTATGATGAGTATAACTTGAGTTGGGGATGCGCGATAGAGGGACAGTCCAATGGTTAGCTACCATGACTTGTCGGGTTGGCTCTATAACCGACAGATGATATCATCAGCCACTAGGGACAGGCATTCATCATATGCATACTATATGAATTGTTTGAGATTGCCTATTTGACTGCATATTACTTGCTAAGTGTCTAAATGCCTTATTTGTTCCTATTTGTATATTCCTTGTTTGATATAACTGTGTTTGCTACATTATACTCCTGCTGGTGGTTGGGAGGTGTGAAGGAATTGGAAAGGGAAGTATTAGTTAGACTGAAGAATCTTTATTCAGTCGCCACATATGGTTTAGCTTGTTTATAAGCTTTGATATTATCTGGGGGAAGTTCTAGGATTGCCTTTGTCTTTCCTCTATTATTATGTATTATATATGTGGAAGCTGTTACCATGCTGGGGACCTCTGGTTCTCACCCATGCGGATTTTGTGGTTTTCAGATGCAGGACGTGAGGTTTCTCACTGAGGCCTGCTGGAGACTTCTGCATTAGCGAAGATCCTTTGTTCTTGGGGACTCTGTTTTAGTTTATATATTTTGCTTAGATACTTTTATCTCCATTAAATATTACAAACTGTGATGGCTCCTCTTATAGGAGATTTTGGAGAATAGGTTTTATGTATTTGTGTCCCTTTGGGTTTTCTTTGGGGTTTTCCTTATTTTATCATATGTATATATTGCTATATGCTCGGACCGGTTATCTTCACAGCCGGATTTTGAGTCTTGATATTCCTGTTTTTGATACTCCTTTGTATATATATAATCTCGCGTTGGTTTATTCTTGTTCGTTACGTTATCGATCGGAGTGTTGCGCTTTCAAGTTGCGATTTTTTTTATCCCTTTTTCTACAATGGCTCCTAGTTATAATCAATCATTCATACTACTATATGTACTAAATTTTTATTTTAGAGGTCGTAATACCTTGCCATCCCTGAATTATGACTTAAGCATAAGACTCTGTATGGTAGGGTGTTACAAAGCACAGACACACATTACTTTGTTTTTCTTGTAAATTATGAGCAACTAAATCTCCTAGGTTAAGGTAAGGAGCTCTGATGATTCCTATAGATTAATACAATTACCTTTCTACTTTAATTTATGTGTGATTCTATTTTATGATGCATTTTTGTTCTTTATCCTTATGAATCTGGTGTAGAACTGACGTATGACCCCTTATTCTACATGAGTTCTTACGAGTCGCTGACAGGATAGTATTGAGCTACAGCTTGAGAGTGCATCACAGATTCCAACATGTAACTGGGCTAATTGGGATATGTGACATAAAATCTCGTTAGTCATGGGTCACTAAGGTTTCTGTGGCATTAAGTCTAGAATCATAGAGCTTCATTCTCTGATCCGAAAGATACGACCTTTTCTATGGCATTTTGAGTAGGATCATCAGAGATTGAATGCGTGAGCTTCACCCTCGTCCAAATTGAATGACCACTGACCCTGGCGTTTGGTTTGGGTCTGAGGAGATTAATGACCACTAACCCTGGCTTTGATCACTTATAGCCTTGCCATTGAATGAATCATTCATTGTTGAAGTATTTAGTAAGAAATATTAATCCGGAAGACTAAGCATCTCCGAGGAAGCAGTGGTTAGCCACCAAGTGCTTCAGGTTGAGACTCGAAGCTCTTTTGAACCTATGTCGTAAGTGTGGCCGGGCACTGTGAAAGACCCGGATGAGCTCGCCCCCGTAAATATTCACCAGTGAGGGTGATGGATATGGATCATGATTATGATCAAGTTTATGATGAGTATAACTCAAGTTGGGGATGCGCGACAGAGGGACAGTCCAATGGTTAGCTACCAGGACTTGTCAGGTTGCCTCTATAACCGACAGATGATATCATCAGCCACTAGGAACAGGCATTCATCATATGCATACTATATGAATTGTTTGAGATTGCCTATTTGACTGCATATTACTTGCTAAGTGTCTAAATGCCGTATTTGTTCCTATTTGTATATTCCTTGTTTGATATAACTGTGTTTGCTACATTATACTCCTGCTAGTGGTTGGGAGGTGTGAAGGAATTGGAAAGGGAAGTATTAGTTAGACTGAAGAATCTTTAGTCAGTCGCCACATATGGTTTAACTTGTTTATAAGCTTTGATATTATCTGGGGGAAGTTATAGGATTGCTTTTGGCTTTCCTCTATTATTATGTATTATATATGTGGAAGCTGTTACCATGCTGGGGACCTCTGGTTCTCACCCATGCGAATTTTGTGGTTTTCAGATGCAGGACGTGAGGTTTTTCGCTGAGGCCTGCTGGAGACTTCTGGATTAGCGAAGATCCCTTGTTCTTGGGGACTCTGTTTTAGTTTATATGTTTTGCTTAGATACTTTTATCTCCATTAAATATTACAAACTGTGATGGCTCCTCTTATAGGAGATTTTGGAGAATAGGTTTTATGTATATTGTGTCCCTTTGGGTTTCCTTTGGGGTTTTCCTTATTTTATCATATGTATATAATGCTATATGCTCGGACCGGTTATCTTCGCAGCCGGTTTTTGAGTCTTGATATTCCTGTTTTTGACACTCCTTTGTATATATATAATCTCGCGTTGGTTTATTCTTGTTCGTTACGTTATCGATCGGAGTGTTGCGCTTTCAAGTTGTGATTTTTTTTACCCCTTTTTCTACAATGGCTCCTAGTTATAATCAATCATTCATACTACCATACGTACTAAATTTTTATTTTAGAGGTCGTAATTCCTTGCCATCTCTGAATTATGACTTAAGCATAAGACTCTGTATGGTAGGGTGTTACAAAGCACAGACACACATTACTTTGTTTTTCTTGTAAATTATGAGCAACTAAATCTCCTAGGTTAAGGTTAGGAGCTTTGATGATTCCTATAGATTAATACAATTACCTTTCTACTTTAATTTATGTGTGATTCTATTCTATGATGCATTTTCATTCTTTATCCTTATGAATCTGGGGTGGAACTGACGTATGACCCCTTATTCTACATGAGTTCTTGCGAGTCCCTGACAGGATAGTATTGAGCTACAGCTTGAGAGTGCATCACAGATTCCAACATGTAACTGGGCTAATTGGGATATGTGACATAAAATCTCGTTAGTCATGGGTCACTAAGGTTTCTGTGGCACTAAGTCTAGAATCATAGAGCTTCATTCTCTGATCCGGAAGATACGACCTTTTCTATGGCGTTTTGAGTAGGATCATCAGAGATTGAATGCGTGAGCTTCACCCTCGTCCAAATTGAATGACCACTGACCCTGGCGTTTGGTTTGGATCTGAGGAGATTAACGACCACTAACCATGGCTTTGATCACTTATAACCTTGCCATTGAATGAATCATTCGTTGTTGAAGTATTTAGTAAGAAATATTAATCCGGAAGACTAAGCATCTCCGAGGAATTAACTGATTTCTCATTATTGTTCTACGTTTTACTGTTATTGTTTTGTTCATGCGCCTATAACAAACAACAACTATCTTTCTATTTGCCTGACTAAGATCTGCAGGATAACCGCAGCTTACTCAATCCGGCAATCCTCGTGGGATTCGACCCTCACTCACTTGAGGTATTACTTGGACGACTCGGTGCACTTACCGGTTCAATTGTGCGAGTCACAATTTCGCGCACCAAGTTTTTGGCGCTGTTGTCGGGGATTGTTCGAAATTAACAAACTACTGGCTGTCTTGCTGCTTAGATCAGCTATTTTTGTTTGTTTTTGTTTAATTATCTTTCTCTTGATTTTCAAAAATTGTTCTTATTTTCTTTCTCTTTGTTTGAATTTTTTAGGTGTTTTCTATTGTTTGATTTCAAAATTTTTAACTTTCTTGTAGTGTTTTTTTTCTCCACATTTTTGAAATTAGTGCTAGTTTGATTTCAAAATTTTTAAGTTTAGTGTCTTTCAGTGTTATTCTATTAAAATTTAATTTTGTTTATTTTTTTCTTTTCAATTTTCAAATCTTCTTGTTTTCTTATTTTGATTTAATTTTAAATTTTAAGTTTAGTGTCTTCTTTTTCTTTCTTTTTGAATTCAAAACTTTTTAAAACCTTTTCTTTTTAAATTTCGAATTTGTAGATTAATTTTCCATCTTTATCTTATTTTGATTTAATTTGAAATCTTTTAAAGTTTGTCGTTTCTTGTTAGCGATTTTTAAATTTTCAAATCATATCTTATCTTTCTTGATTATCTTTTGATTTTCAATTCTCACTTTAGTTATCTTATTTTTAATTTCAAAATTTTAGGTTTGAGATTTTCTCTTTATTTCCTTTTTAAAATCTTAAAGTTTGGTTTCCCGTAATAATCTTTTTACTTAAATTTAATTTTCTTGCTTATCTTTTCTATCTTTAAAATCTTTATCGTATCTTATTTTTTATTTTTAAAATTTTATTATCTTATCTTTCTTTTTTAATTCAATTTAAAAAAATAGTATCTGTTTAGTTTTTCTTTCTTAAAAATTTGAATTTCAAAATATTTCTTTGACTTTCTCCTTTTAATTTTAAAATTTTTCAAAATCAAATCTTATATCTTAAATTTTTAAAATCTTATCCTATCATGTTTGACTTTTTCTTTCCAAATTTTAATTTTAAAATCTTTGACTGGCTCTTTCATTTTAATTTTCAAAAATTTTTCAAAATCAAAACTTTTATTTTATTTTCAAATCTTTCTTTATCTTAGTTCAATTTTAAAAGTCTAGTGTCTTTTAATATTTCCTTCTTTTTAAATTTCAAATCTTCTCTTTTTCTTTTTAATTAATTTTCTTTCTAAAAATTTTTTAAATCATATCTTAACTTGATCTTTGATCTTTATCTTATCTTTTTCCCTCGATTCTTAAATTTTTATATCCTATCTTTATTTTAAATTCAAATTTTAAAAGTTTAGCATTTTGTTCGTTTTTCCTACTTTAATTTTGAAATTAAAAATCTTTAATTGAATTTTTCTTTTTAATTTTTGAAATTTCTAATTATTATTTTTCTAATTTTTTATTATTATTTATTTATTTTTGAATTTTTATTAACAAAACTATTCTTGTTTCTTTGTGGATCTCTCACTAGGAGCTCTCTAGACTTTGACATAGAGACTCCCACTTTTTCGCTTGCAGGTTTAGGAACACCAAAATCACCATGAATCCAATTGGGAATGCTCAACCCAGAAGAACCCTGGGATCTTACATAGCTCCCACTATTGATTTCTCTAAAAGCAGCATTAATATACCTCTTATGGAGTAGATCATTTTGAGCTCAACCCAAAGTTGATCTTCCTAGTGCAACAAAATATCCAGTTTTATGGACTCCCAGAAGAAGAACCTAATAAATTCATCTCTGACTTCCTACAGATCTGTGATACTGTAAGGACCAATGAGTAGATCTTGAAGTCTACAGACTAATGCTTTTCCCATTTGCTGTAAAGGAGCAAGCAAAGAATTGGCTTCACAACCAGCCCAAGGGGAGTTTAAACACTTGGGATAAGGTTGTTGACAAGTTCTTGAATAGGTTTTTTCCCCCAAGGAAGCTTACTAAGTTGAGGATAGACATTCAGACCCTTAAGGAGAGAGCAAGTCCCTCTACGATGCTTGGGAGAGCTACAAGCTGATACTCAGAATATGCCCCATTGAAATGTTTTCAGATTGGGTCAAGCTGGATATTTTCTATTATAGACTCACAGACATAGCTAAGATGTCCCTAGATCATTCTGTTGGTGGTTCAATACACATGAAAAAGACAATTGAAGAAGCTCAAAAACCTTTGTGCATTCCAATGAGCATTTGTTAAGCTACAAAGGTCAAATTAATGCACTTTGAACGGCGTTGAAAATCTAACTTCCAGAGCTTTCCAACAATATATAATTGTTTATACTTTTCTTTGGAAAAGACTGCCCAAAACCGACATTGAACGCCCAACTTACCTCCTTTCTGGCGTTCAACGCCCAAACAGGACCAACCTCCTATGTTGAATGCCTAAATTGGCATTCAACACCAGCCAGGGAGCAGGAAATGCCCAGAGCTTGATTTGAATGCTAGGCATCAGTCCAAACACTCACCAAGTGGGTCCCAAAGTGGATTTTAGCACTTCTTAGCTTATTTTATTTTCCTTTTTCTAATTTTTAATTAAAAACAATATCTTTTAGGTTTTGTCTTAGAGTTTTTATTATAAATAAAGGACTTTCTTCCTTCTGAGGACTACGCCTCCCAAGAGGGGAGAAGCACAGACACATTACTTTGTTTTTCTTGTAAATTAGGAGCAACTAAACCTCCTAGCTTAAGGTTAGGAGCTCTGCTGATTCCTATGGATTAATAAAATTACCTTTCTACTTTAATTTATGTGTGATTCTATTCAATGATACATTTTTGTTCTTCATCCTTATGAATCTGGGGTGGAACTGACGTATGACCCCTTATTCTACATGAGTTCTTCCGAGATCCTGACAGGATAGTATTGAGCTACAGCTTGAGAGTGCATCACAGATTCCAACATGTATCTGGGATTATTGGGATATGTGACATAAAATCTGTTAGTCATGGGTCACTGAGGTTTCTATGGCACTAAGGCTAGAACCATAGAGCTTCATTCTCCGATCCGAAAGATCTGACCTTGTCTGTGGTATTTTGAGTAGGATCATCAGAGATTTAATGCGTGAGCTTCATCCTCGTGAATGACCACTGACCCTGGTGTTTGGTTTGGAAATGAGGAGATTAATGACCACTGGCTCTGGCTTTGATCACTTACAGCCTTGCCATCGAATGAATCATTCGTTGTTGAAGTAGTCAGTGAGAAATATTAATCTGAAAGAATAAGCATGCACCTAAAACAAACAACAACTATCTTTCTATTTGCCTGACAAAGATCTGCAGGATAACCATAGCTTGCTTAATCCAGCAATCCTCGTGGGATTCGACCCTCACTCACCTAAGGTATTACTTGGAATACTGATAAACAACTATTTCATGGTTTATCTTGTGCTCAATTGAGTGGTTTTTATCAACTCTTTACCCACTTATTCATACTATTTGCATGGTTTTACAATTCCTTCCCAGAATTTGTTCTATGATTGAAATCTTGCTTCCTAGAGTCTTTAATTATTTGTGTATTTTAATCATCTCTTATAACCATTCGATGCCTTGATATGTGTGTTAAGTGATTTCAAAGTTTATAGGGCAGGAATGGCTCAGAGGATGGAAAGGAAGCATGCAAAAGTGGAAAGAATACAAGAACTTGAAAAAATTGCTTAGCTGTCCAGCCTGACCTCTTCGCACTCAAACAGTCATAACTTGAGCTACAGAGATCCAAATGATACGATTCTAGTTGCATTGGAAAGCCAACTATGGGGCTTCGATTTGATATATAATTTGCTATAGTGGCTGTACAGCTAGGCAACGCGAACGCGTGCACTATGCGGACGAATCGCAGTGACGAAAATCAGCGTGGCAGATTTCGCCCCCAGCAATTTCTGGGCTATTTTCGGCCCAGTTTCAAGCCCAAAAAATACAGATTAAAGGCTGCAAAGTAAAGGAATGAAGGTGGGATGACTCATAATTCACTTTTCATAATTTAGATATAGTTTTTAGAGAGAGAGTTTCTCTCCTCTCTCTTAGGTTTTAGGATTAGGATTTCTTTTAGTCATTAGGTTAGGATTGTTTCTTCATACCAGGTTCAATATTCCTTTATTTTGACTTCTCTTCTACTTTTAGATACTTTAATGCTTTTATTTATTCATGACTTATGTTGCCAAATTGGCTTATGAACTTTTCCATGTTACATTTGATATCCTTATTAATTCAATTTGAGGTATTTCTTATTTATGATTTTAATTTAGCTTTTTACACTCTTAGCTTTGGTTGAGTAATTAGTAACACTTGAGTTATCAAACTCAGCTGTCGATTGAAATTGGAATTCTTTGCTGATTAATTTGTACTCCAATAACTCTAGTCTCTCCATAGGAGTTGACTAGGACTTGAGGATCAATTTAATTAGTCCACTTGACTTTCCTTTGTTTAATAAGAGATAACTAAGCGGGATTAAAACCCAATTTCATCACACCTGATAAGGATAACTAGGATAGGAATTCCAATTTTCATACCTTGCCAAGAGTTTTCTCATTATTAATTTATTTCCTGCAATTTATTTCTATTGTTCAAACCTTTTAAAAACCCAAAAATACTGTTTTCCTTTACTAATAATAAAACACACCTCCTTGCAATTCCTTGAGAATACGACACGAGATTTAAATACTTCGATTATAAATTTTATTGGTTGCTTAAGTGACAACCAAAACTTTTGTACGAAAGGATTTTCTGTTGGTTTAGAAACTATACTTACAACGCGAACTTATTTTTTTGAAATTCTTCACCGATAGAAAATTAGTTCGTCAAAATGGCACCGTTGCCGGGGAATTGCAAACGTGTGCCTTGTTATTAGTTATTGTAAATATTTGCTTTTTAATTGATTTTTTTCAAAAATTACAAAAAAAATTTCAGACTTTTATTTTAAAATTTTTATCTTATCTTATCTTAGTTTTAAATTTCAAAATTCAAATCTTTTTCAAAAATTATATCTTTTCAAAATCTTATCTTATCTTATTTCAAAATCAAATTTCAAATTTCAAAATTCAAATTTCAAAATTTAAAATTCAAAATTTAATTTTCAAATTCAAAATTTAAATTTCAAAAGCTTTTAATTTAAAAACTTATCTTCTCTTACCTATCTTATCTTATCTTTTCTAATCTTAAAAACAAATCTTTTTCAAATCTTTTCTCTTATTTATTTTATTTTATTTTATTTTATTTTGCTTGTTTATTTGTTTTTGTTTTTAATTTTTATTAGCTACTATGAACTCTCACCCCTTTGGCTATGAGTCTGGTTACAACTATGTTGCAGGAAGAAGAGATTACAATGAGAACATGCATCATGGTTTGGACAATCAAAGATGGGAGGAGCCACAAGAATTTGATCAACCCTCATAGCAACAACCACTTCCAATGGACTATCAACAACCATTCTTTAATGCATATCAAGCCAATGGCTATGGTGAGCACTCTTTTGATTATCAACAACCACCACCATATGCCTATGAACCCCCTCTTCAACATGACTTTGGACCACCATACTCACAAGCCCCTTTCCACCAATCACCTCCATATGACCCTAACCCGTATCCACCATACCAACCACCTTATGAGCCAAATGAACCATACATAGAACCACCCCCATTCCAACACAATTACTCTCATGAACCAACACCTCATTATACACCATCTCCTTATCATTATCAAGATGAACCACCTTCCTACCATGAACCCTTTCTCCCAACAAATGAACCCTCCTATCCACCCCAAACCCCCATGGAGAAAGCACTTATCGATCTAAACTCTGTTATACAAGCTCTCGTTACCCCAATTGGATCACCGAATACCTTCAACAATCAACCCTCAAGCTCTAGTGCACTTCCTTTTCAACCACAGAATGATCTCTCCATCCCATCACCACCATCCATGGAATAGCACCCATATCCATCAATCCAAGAGCAACATGATCCTAATGATGCTATTGACATGGAACAAGAGAGAAAGGATCATCTTCACGAATTCATACTGCATAAGGAGCTAGATGAGGCACTAAAGGTGAAGGTAGAAGAGACCTTTGCAGATGAAGGAGTAGTTGAAGGGAGTTGTCATAGAAAAGAAATCATCAAGGAGGAGTACAATTTTATACTTAAACAACTGGACAAAGCATCAATTATTGAAAAGGAAAAAGTGGTTGCAGACTTAGGAGATGCTAAACCTCCATGGGAAGGTCAAGTCATAGAGCCTCCTTCCAAGACATTTGAAATTGATGTTGAGGAGGGTGTACAACCTCCAAGGCATATCATAGTTGAAGACTTGGAAGAGGTTGATCAAGAGATGGTGATTCAAGAAGAAGAGGCACAACCTCCCATGCCCTTGGTGAGCAATGAAGAATAGATTGAATTGGAAGAAAGCTACCAAGAGGAAGAGGTTGATATTAAAGAAGCTTGCAAAGATGTGGAAGTTGTCAAAGAAGAGCACAAGGGAGTGGAGCTTGAAAGTTCATTAGAGACACCTCTCGCAAGGCCATTACCGTCCAACATAACATTCAAGTGGGTAAAATTCTTATCCTTGACCTTTACCTTCCCACTTGAATATGGGCTACTGGAGATGGATGGCCAACTTAGAGCTCTTTGTGGCATTAAGAGTAAGAGGAAGATGGTTAGTGGTAGACAACACAATCCTAGGTTTATTATGGTTGAAAGCTCAAAGTTTAAATGCAAAGGTAAGTGTTAAACTCGATTGAATGGGTCTGTGAAGATGTTTGGGTGCTTACATGAGAATTATAAGGTTGAACCACCCGGATGGAATCATGATAATCAACTTGAAGATGGGTGTAGAAACAAGATTTGGGATCCAGGAATATATGAGGATCAAATTTGGGAGCTCAAAGCTTGTAAAGAACTCCATCAAAGCTTGAGAAATTTACCTGGTATTGATAGAGCTAATTTTAATTCCAAGCATTGGTGGAAGTTTCAGGATGAGTTCAAGCACAGGCCGTCATGACAAGGAGCTCACCAAATGTCCAACTTAAGGACTTTAACTAAAAGTGCTAGGTGGGAGACAACCCACCATGGTATGATCGTTCCTTTTTCAATTATAATTTTATTTAGTTTTCTTTGTTTTTTAGTTTTATTTTATTTTATTGAACCTGGATTTATTCACAATATCTGCATCAGCATCTGCATACTGCATTCTGCATTTTGCATTAAAAAAAAAACTCACGTGACGCAAAAGCGTTGTTGACGCGTCTGCGTTACCAGTGCATTAGGAAGAAAAGAAAAGTGAACAGAAAGTCACGCGAAAGCGTGGCTGGAGCCGTGCCTCAGGCACAAATACGCCAACGCGACCTCGTCGCTGACGCGTTCGCGTCGTTTGCGAAATATCCTCCCCACACGTCTGCGTCAACCACGCGAACTCGTGGCCCTGTAAAATCGACGTAAATGGGTGCATGGTAGAGAGTTCTGATGGAGTAGGGCTGGACTCGTGCTAGAAGCACAAGCCCTACCACGCGAATGCGTGCCTCACGCGTCCGCGTCATTTTTCAAGGTATGGCCATTCACGCGATCACGTCAACCACGCGACCGCGTCACCCTAAAAATTGGCAAAATGAGTTTCAAACAGAGAGTTGTGCGAACGCGAGGCTGCACTAGCGCCAATCGCACAAATCAGGCCACACGATTGCGTGACCCATGCGTCCGCGTCACCTGACCTTATCGCACGCCACGCGACCACGTCACTCACGCGTCCACGTCACCTGCACCGCACAACTTATCCAGATTAGCGCCAATTATCTTATCTTTTCTTCTCTAATCCTAATTTCTTTTATCTTTTCTTCTTTCTTCTTTCTTTCTTACTTTATCTCTTTACCTTCTCATCCCTCTTCACTTCAATTCTATTTTACTTAATTTATTTGCATATTTCATTCATTGTATTTTAATTTTGTGCATCTTTTTCTTTTCTTTTCTAAATTTATTATTTTTTCATTGGTGTTACTTGTTCATATTCAACTGTTGTATCTTTTCTAGTATTATTTTGGTGCTTAGTGACTTGTTTTGCAATGTTAGGTAATATTATTTAAGTCAATGCTAATCTTTTTATGATACTTGTATTAATTTTGAATTGACATGAATTTATATTGTCTTTCATTACCCACACTCTTCCCCTTTTTTGCAAATTTTGCACCACTGGTATGCCATGTGCTTCTATTGTTTTCTCACTTGCATGTTGTAGCTACCATGTAATTGAGACCCTTATTATTTGGCATTAACCCACCCATACTTTATTTATTTTCTTATCTATATTTTTGGGTTACTGTTCTTCTTTTTTCTCTTCTTTCAGGCTGGCCACCAAAGTAGGAGAAAGGGAGAAACTTCTATATGGGACGACAGACAAGTCCACTTGCACAATCTTTGGAGAAAAATATCAGTTGAAGCAACCCGTCCACTTGCACATCTTGGCATGCACCGAGGACGGTGCAATCTTTAAGTGTGGGGAGGTCGATACCGACTTCCATGGGTTAGTTACTTCATATTTTAACACCAATGCTTAATTTTCTTCATTAAATTAGTTGTTGCATTTGCATGTTTGTTTGATTTTGTGCATATTTTACCAACTACCTGGTTGAAGTAATATTTTCTTTTTCAAGAAACTTTTTAGAGTATTTCACTAATTTGAATTAAAATTTTTGAAAAACTTGTTTGAAGAAATTTTATTTTGGAAGATGGTTTTAGAGCTCGAAGACACAAAACTTGTGAGATTTTGAGCCTTCTTGATTGGTTGCATTTTATCAACCAATATTTTATTTTTGGTGTGTGTTGTTCTCTCTAAAATTGTGATCTTTGTCTTGCTTGATTCTATATTTCCATTGTTTAATGTATGCATATATTTATATGATTGAGGCCTTGTTTCACTCAGCTTACTTACCCATATGGCCTTAACCTTTTCATTATCCTTTGCAAACCAATATTAAGCCTATTTTACCCCTTTGTTCTTTACTTTAGCTCATCACTAACTCTAAGCAAAAAACAATAATGTCCTTAATTTGAATTCTTGATTAGCTTAGACTAGTGAAAGTGCTCATGAATTAAGTGTGGGGAAAGTGGGTTTGGAAACGTTTGGTTTGGGAATTGAGTATGTTAGACTTTCTGTGAAAATGTGAAAAATGTTGAGAACATGTTTATGCATTCAATACCTTAATCGTATGTATTGAGAAAAGCAAAATAAAATAAAAAATAAAAAATAAAAAAAAGAGAGAAAAAGAAAAGAAAAAAGAGCAAATAAATAAAAAGGGGACAAAATGCCCCAAGTTAAAGTAATAATATCAAAGCATATGAGTTGTACTTAAATTTGGGATGCATGAATATGTGGTAAACATAGTTAATGGGCAGTTAGATCTTGCATTGTAATTACATGGATTGTCCTAAGTTAGGTGGAAAGTTTAGGTTAATTAAGGATTCAGATTTTAGTCCACTTGACCAAATACAATCCTACCTTGACCCTAACCCCATTACAACCCTTAAAAGACCTCTTGATATGTGTATCTGTGCATTAAATTTTTGTTGATTGGTAGAAGAAGATCAAGCCTTAGAAAGCAAGGTTAGTAGAGAATTGAGAGAATCGAACCTTAGACACATGAGTGATTAGAGTGTATACACTTCCGGTGAGGGTTCGATGCTCGATTCCTTGTTCCTGGCTTTCATGAGCTATTTTCTTCTTGCAAGTCTATTTGTACTTCATTTTTATGAATTGAATTAGTGAAATCTAGTTCATATTTGTTCTTGAAAGATTTATTTACTTTTCACTAAGTAAGTAGAAACAACTTAGCATGTAGTTGCATTCATATAGATAGGTTGCATTTTATACTCTCTACCATTCCTCTTCACTCCTTTATAGCTTCTCTTGAGCTTAGCATGAGGACATGCTAATGTTTAAGTGTAGGGAGGTTGATAAACCACTATTTCATGGTTTATCTTGTGCTCAATTGAGTGGTCTTTATCAACTCTTTACCCATTTATTCATACTATTTGCATGGTTTTACAATTCCTTCCCAGAAATTATTCTATGATTGAAAACTTACTTCCTAGAGTCTTTAATTTGTGTATTTTAATCATCTCTTATTACCATTCGCCTTGATAGTTAAGTGATTTCAGAGTTTATAGGGCAGGAATGGCTCAGAGGATGGAAAGGAAGCATGCAAAAGTGGAAAGAATACAAGAACTTGAAGAAATTGCTAAGCTGTCCAGCCTGACCTCTTCGCACTCAAACAGTCAAAACATGAGCTACATAGGTCCAAATGATGCAATTTAAGTTACGTTAAAAAGCTAACATCCGAGGCTTCGATTTGATATATAATTTACCATATTGGCCGTACAGCTAGGTGACGCGAATGCGTGCTCTACGCGGACGCGTCGAATTGACGAAAATCAGCGAGGCGAATTTCGCCCCCAACGATTTCTGGGCTATTTCCGGCCCAAGTTCAAGCCTAGAAAATACAGATTAAAGGCTGTAAAGTGAGGAATGAAGGGGGGATGACTCATAATTCATTTTTCATAATTTAGATGTAGTTTTTAGAGAGAGAGGTTCTCTCCTCTCTCTTAGGTTTTAGGATTAGGATTTCTTTTAGTCATTAGGTTAGGATTGTTTCTTCATACCATGTTCAATATTCCTTTATTTTGACTTCTCTTCTACTTTTAGATACTTTAATGCTTTTATTTATTCATGACTTATATTGCCAAATTGGCTTATGAACTTTTCCATGTTACATTTGATATCTTTATTAATTCAATTTGAGGTATTTCTTATTTATGATTTTAATTTAGCTTTTTACACTCTTAGCTTTGGTTAAGTAATTAGTAACACTTGAGTTATCAAACTCAGCTGTTGATTGAAATTGGAATTCATTGCTGATTAATTCGTACTCCAATAACTCTAGTCTCTCCATAGGAGTTGACTGGGACTTGAGGATCAATTTAATTAGTCTACTTGACTTTCCTTTATTTAATAAAGAATAACTAAGCAGGATTAAAACCCAATTTCATCACACCTGATAAGAATAACTAGGATAGGAATTCTAATTTTCATACCTTGCAAAGAGTTTTCTCATTATTAATTTATTTCCTGCAATTTATTTCTCTTGTTCAAATCTTTTAAAAACCCAAAAATACTGTTTTCCATGACTAATAATAAAACACACCTCCCTGCAATTCCTTGGGAAGATGACCCGAGGTTTAAATACTTCGGTTATAAATTTTATTGGGTTTGCTTAAGTGACAACCAAAACTTTTGTACGAAAGGATTTTCTGTTGGTTTAGAAACTATACTTACAATGCGAACTTATTTTTTTGAAATTCTTCACCGATAGAAAATCAGTTCGTCAACTACCCGGTGCACTTGCCAGTTCAGTTGTGCAAGTCACAAATTTGCGCACCAAGGCCTCGGGGATGCTTGTACTTCCGGATTATTACTTTTTGCTAACTACGTTAACAATGAGTGATTCATTCAATGGCAAGGCTGTAAGTGATTAAGCTAGGGATAGTGGTCATTAATAATCTCCTTTATCCAAAGCAAATACCAGACTTGATATTTCAATCTGAAAGAAGGTAAAGCTTACTGATGAGCGGATAGTTTATACGCTTTTTGGCATTATTTTTAGTATGTTTTAGTTAGGTTTTATTATATTTTTATTAGTTTTTATTTAAAATTCACTTTTCTGGACTTTACTATGGGTTTGTGTGTTTTTCTGTGATTTTAGGTATTTTCTGGCTGCAATTGAGGGACCTGAGCAAAAATCTGATTCAGAGGCTGAAAAGGACTGCAGATGCTGTTGGATTCTGACCTCCCTGCACTCGAAGTGGATTTTCTGGACCTACAGAAGCCTAATTGGCGCGCTCTCAATTGTGTTGGAAAGTAGACATCTTGGGCTTTCCAGCAAGGTATAATAGTTTATACTTTTCCCGAGATTTGATGGCCCAAACAGGCGTTCCAAGTCAGCTCAAGAATTTTGGCGTAAAACGCCGGAACTAGCACAAGAATGGGAGTTAAACGCCCAAACTGGCACAAAAGCTGGCGTTTAACTCCAAGAAAAGTCTCTACACATGAAAGCTTCAATGCTCAGCCCAAGCACACACCAAGTGGGCCCGGAAGTGGATTTTTATGTCATTTACTCATCTTTGTAAACCCTAAGCTACTAGTTCTCTACAAATAGGACCTTTTACTATTGTATTTTCATCTTTTGATCACTTTAGATCTGAGGATCATCTTTTGATCATATTTTTATGATTAAACCCTCTTTGGGAGGCTGGCCATTCGACCATGCCTAGACCTTGTTCTTATGTATTTTCAACGGTGGAGTTTCTACACACCATAGATTAAGGTGTGGAGCTCTGCTGTACCTCAAGTATTAATGCGATTACTATTGTTCTTCTATTCAATTCAGCTTATTCTTGTTGTAAGATATTTATTCACACCAAAGAACATGATGAATGTGATGATTATGTGACGCGTGCCTGACAACCACCTCCGTTCTACTAGCAAACAAGGCTTGAATGTTTATCTCTTGGATTTCTTAATCGGAATCTTCATGGTATAAGCTAAAATTGATGGCGGCATTCAAGAGAATCCGGAAGGTCTAAACCTTGTCTATGGTATTCTGTGTAGGATTCAAGGATTGAATGACTGTGACGAGCTTCAAACTCCTGAAGGCTGGGCGTTAGTGACAGACGCAAAAGAATCACTGGATTCTATTCCAACGTGATTGCGAACCGACAGATGATTAGCTGTGCTGTGACAGAGCGCGTTGAACATTTTCACTGAGAGGACGGGACTGTAGCCATTGACAATGGTGATGCCCAACATACAGCTTATCATGGAAAGGAGTAAGAAGGATTGGATGAAGACAGTAGGAAAGCAGAGAGACGGAAGGGACAAAGAATCTCCATACACTTATCTGAAATTCTCACCAAGGAATTACATAAGTATCTCTATCTTTATTTTATGCTTTATTCATAAATCATTCATAACCATTTGAATCTGCCTGACTGAGATTTACAAGATGACCATAGCTTGCTTCATACCAACAATCTCCGTGGGATCGACTCTTACTTGCGTAAGGTTTATTACTTGGATGACCCAGTGCACTTGCTGGTTAGTTGTGCGAAGTTGTGATAAAGAGTTTAGATTGCAATTGAGCGTACCATGTTGATGGCGCCATTGATGATCACAATTTCATGCACCACTTACGCAATTCAGTCTCTGATGAACCGACTCAAAATGCCATAGACAAGGTTGATTCTTCCGTATCGGAGATTGAAGCTCTATGATTCTAGCCATGAACACCATAGAGACCTCAATTATCTACGACTATCGGGATTTCATGTCACGTATCCCAATTAGCCCAAATAACTTGTTGGAACCTGTGATGTACTCTCAAGCTGTAGCTCAATACTATCCAGGTCAGGACTCATAAAGAACTCGTAAAAAACTCATGAAGAACAAGGGGTCATACTTTTGTTCCACCCCAGATTCATAAAGATGAAGAACGACAATACCTCATAGATTGAAATCAAACATGTATTAAAGTAGAAAAGTAATAATATTAATCCACAGGAATGAGCAGAGCTCCTCTCCTTAACCTAGGAGGTTTAGCCACTCATACTTTATAGAGAATAAAATGAAAAAGGTTCGGATGTGCAAAAGTCCTGAACAAGGGTGATCCTTGTTCTATATATACTAATAACTAAACCTAAAAAGATATTAATAATAATTAAAAATTACAAAAAAATGAGGTAAACTAAGCAGAAAGGTGCAAAAATTCACTTCTTGACCCACTTGGTGAGTGTTTAGGCTGAGCTGGGTGATGAGCGGATATTTTATACGCTTTTTGGGGGTAATTTCATGTAGTTTTTAGTATATTTTAGTTAGTTTTTAGTATATTTTTATTAGTTTTTTGGCAAAATTCATATTTCTGGATTTTACTATGAGTTTGTGTGTTTTTTTGTAATTTCAGGTATTTTCTGGCTGAAATTGAAGGATCTAAGCAAGAATCTAATTTAGGCTGAAAAAGGACTGCTGATACTGTTGGATTCTAACCTCCCTGCACTCGGAATGGATTTTCTGGAGCTACAAGAGTCCAATTGGTGCGCTCTTAATTGCGTTGGAAATAAGACATCCAGGGCTTTCCAGCAATATATAATAGTTCATATTTTGCTCGAAGATAAACGACGTAAACTGGCATTTGACGCCAATTTCATGTTCCATTCTGGCGTTAAACGCCAGAAACAGGTTACAAGTTGGAGTTAAACGCCAAAAACAGGTTACAGCCTGGCATTTAACTCCAGAAATAGCCTATGCACGTGTAAAGCTTAAAGCTCAGCCCCAACACACACCAAGTGGGCTCCAGAAGTGGATTTCTGCACTATCTATCTCAGTTTACTCATTTTCTGTAAACCTAGGTTACTAGTTTAGTATTTAAACAACTTTTAGAGATTTATTTTGTTCCTCGTGACATTTTAGATCTAAACTTTGTATTTCTGGCAGCATGAGTCTCTAAACCCCATTGTTGGTGGTGAGGAGCTCTGCTGTGTCTAGATGAATTAATGCAATTACTTATGTTTTCCATTCAAACACGCTTGTTTCTATCTAAGATATTTATTCGTACTTAACCATGATGAATGTGATGATCCGTGACACTTATCACCATTCTCAACCTATGAACGCGTGCCTGACAACCACTTCTATTCTACCTTAGATTGAATAAGTATCTCTTGGGTTCCTGGCTCACAAGTCTGAATGCATGCCTCTCTTGACAACAACTCATGAAACTAGAGTCTTCGTGGTATAAGCTAGAATCCATGGGCAGCATCCTTGAGATCCGGAAAGTCTAAACATTGTCTGTGGTATTCCGAGTAGGATCCGGGAAGGGATGACTGTGACGAGCTTCAAACTCATAAGTGTTGGGCGTGTGACAGACGCAAAAGGATCGTTGGATCTTATTCCATCACAAATGAGAACCGACAGATGATTAGCCATGTATATGGACCTTTTTCACTGAGAGGACGGATGGTAGCTATTGACAACTGTGATTCACCAACATACAGCTTGCCATGGAAGAGCCTTGCGTGCATGAAGAAGATGACAGTAGGAAAGCAGAGATTCAGAAGACAAAGCATCTCCAAAACTCCAACACATTCTCCATTACTGCATAACAAGTATTTATTTCATGCTCTCTTGTTCATTTGCAAGTCAACTGATAATTATAATTGATATCCTGACTAAGAGTTACAAGATAACCATAGCTTGCTTTAAGCCAAGAATCTCCGTGGGATCGACCCTTACTCACGTAAGGTATTACTTGGATGACACAGTGCACTTGCTGATTAGTTGTGCGAAGTTGTGAAGAAATTGCGATTTACAATTTCGTGCACCAAGTTTTTGACGCCATTACTGGGGATTGTTCGAGTTTGAACAACTGACGGTGAATCTTGTTGGTTAGATTAGGAAAATTTTGTCTTTTGGGTCAGAGTCTTTTATATACTTTTCAAAAAAAAATTATTTATTTTTTATTAATTTTTAGTTTTTCTGTGAAGTTTAATGTCATGTTTTAAGTTTGGTGTCAATTGCATGCTTTTCTTTGTCTTTCAATTTTCGAATTGCATGTTCTTTGTTCATCCTTGATCTTCAAGTTGTTCTTGTCTATTTTCCTTGTTTGTTCTTTAGTTTTTCTTGTTTTTGTGTTTTTCCTTGTTTTTCTTATACATTTTCGAATTATTAGTGTCCAAGGTATAAAAATTTTTAAGTTTGGTGTTCATTGGTGTTCTTTTTTTCTTAAAAATTTTTCAAAAAGTGTTCTTGGTGTTCTTTTTATGTTCTTGTTGTTCTTGTGAATCTCCAAAGTGTTCTTGAGTCTTTCTTGTGTTTTGATCTTAAAATTTTTAAGTTTGGTGTTCCTTGGTGTTTTTCTTTCCAAACTTTCGAAAATAATGAGCATTAGATCTAAAAATTTTGAGTCTTGTGTCTTTTTATTGTTTTTCTCTTCTCATTAAAATTAAAAAATAAAAAATATCTTTTCCTCATTCCACTCATAATTTTTGAAAATTTAGCATTAAATTGGTCATCAATTTAAAAAAAAATCATATCTTTTTCAACCATATCTTTTTCAAAAATTAAATCTTTTTCAAAACCTCCTAACCACTTTTTTTTCTCTCTTCATTTTTTGAAAATTCTCACCCATTTTTCATTTTATTTTATTTTATTTTTTTAATTTTTGTTTTCCAAAAAAAATATTTTAATACTATTTGAATCTCCAATTCACAACATCTCCCTTTCTCCATCATGGACCTAAGCGGAAATGAACAGTCCAGAAGGACTCTGGGGTCATATGCTAACCCCACTACTGCTTCATATGGGAGTAGTATCTGTATACCCTCCATCGGAGTCAGTAGTTTTGAGTTGAATCCTCAGCTCATTATCATGGTGCAGTATTCCGGTCTTCCACAAGAAGAACCTATAGAGTTTCTGGCACATTTTTTAACAAATTGCTGACACAATACATGATAAGGAAGTAGATCAGGATGTCCACAGATTATTACTATTTCTATTTGCTGTAAAAGACCAAACTAAGAGATGGTTAAATAACCAACCTAAGGCTAGCATAAGGACATGGAAACAGTTGTCAGAAAAATTCCTGAATCAATATTTCCCTCCAAAATGGATGACACAGCAAAGGCTGAACTTCCAAGGCTTTAAACAAGGAGATAATGAATCTCTTTATGATGCCTGGGAGAGATACAGAGAGATGCTAAGAAAATGCCCCTCTGAAATGTTTTCAGAGTGGGTGCAGTTAGACATCTTCTATTATGGGCTTACAGAGAAAGCTCAGATGTCTTTGGACCACTCAGCTGGTGGATCTATACACATGAGAAAGACAATTGAAGAAGCTCAAGAGCTCATTGATACAGTTGCCAGAAATCGGCATCTGTACCTAAGTAGTGAGTCTTCCATGAAAGAAGAGGCTAAAACAGTAACTGTTGAACTCAGTCCTGCAGAACAAGTTACTGAATTCAATCAGTAATTAGATTTTCTAACAAAACAGCTAGCCGAATTCAAGAAGATATTACAAGACACAAGAATGGCTAATATGAATATGGAAGTACAGTTGAAGCAAATAAAACAGCAGTTATCAAAATAAATAACAGAAGAGTGCCAATCAGTTCAATTAAAAAGTGGGAAAACATTAAATACCTCACTTCAAAGTAGCAGGAAGCCAAGAAATGAACAAACTGCTACCCAAAATCCCTCTGAGGACAGTAAGAGCCAAGAGAGGAATAATTCTGGTGCTCAAACGCCAGAAAAGGGTAGAGAGCTGGCATTAAAAGCTCAACCCATGCTCAGTTCTGGCATTCAAACACCACAAACAGGCAAGGAGTTGGCTTTAAACACCCAAGGGAAGCTCAATTCTGACGTTCAAATGCCAGAAACATGTAAGGAGTTACCGTCCAACGCCAATCCAGCTTCCAACCCTGGCATTCAAATGCCAGTGAGGGATCAGACACATACAAGTGCTGATAGCAACCCCTCTAAAAAGGCTTCTCCAACCACATATGTAGGAAATAAACCTGCAGCAACTAAGGTTGAGGAATACAAAGCCAAAATGCCTTATCCTCAGAAACTCCACCAAGCAGAACAGGATAAGAAATTTGCTTGCTTTGCAGACTATCTCAGGACTCTTGAAATAAAGATTCCGTTTGCAGAGGCACTTGAGCAAAGACCCTCTTATGCTAAGTTCATGAAAGAGATCTTAAGTCATAAGAAGGATTGGAGAGAAACTGAAAAAGTTTACCTCGCTAAAGAATGTAGTGCAGTCATTCTGAAAAGCTTACCAAAGAAGCTTCAGGATCCTGGAAGCTTTAAGATACCATACACATTAGAGGGCACTTGTACCAAGACAGCTCTATGTGATCTTGGGGTAAGTATCAACCTAGTACCTGCATCCACTATCAGAAAGCTTGGCTTGGCAGAAGAAATCAAACCAACCAGGATCTGTCTTCAACTTGCTGATGGCTCCATTAAATACCCATCAGGCATGATTGAGGATGTGATTGTCACAGTTGGGCCATTTGCATTCCCCACTAATTTCGTAGTGCTGGAGATGGAGGAGCACAAGAGTGCAACTCTCATCCTAGAAAGACCTTTCCTAGCAACTGGACAAACCCTCATTGATGTCGAAAAAGGGGAAGTGACCCTGAGAGTCAATGAGGATGAGTTCAGGCTGAATGCTGTTCAAGCAATGAAGCATCCAGACATATCAAATGACTGCATGAGCATTGATGTTATTAACTCCCTGGTAGAGAAGATCAATATGGCTGAGAGTCTCGAGTCAGAGCTAGAGAATATCTTTAAAGATGTTCAGCCTGATCTGGAGGAATCAGAGAGAATAATAGAACCTCTGAAAACCCCTCAGGAAGAGGAGAAACCTCCTAAACTCGAGCTCAAACCATTCCCACCATCCCTGAAATATGCATTTCTGGGAGAAGGTGACACTTTTCTTGTAATCATAAGCTCTACCTTAGAGCCATAGGAAGAGGAAGCACTAATTCAAGTGCTAAGGACACACAAGACAGCTCTTGGGTGGTCCATCAGTGATCTTAAGGGCATTAGCCCAGCCAGATGCATGCACAAGATCCTATTGGAGGATGATGCTAAGCCAGTGGTTCAACCACAGAGGCAGCTGAATCTGGCTATGAAGGAGGTGGTGCAAAAAGAGGTCACTAAATTACTAGAGGCTGGGATTATTTATCCTATTTCTGATAGCCCCTGGGTGAGCCCTGTCCAAGTTGTCCCCAAGAAGGGAGGCATGACAGTGGTTCATAATGAAAAGAATGAACTGGTTCCTACAAGAACAGTTACAGGTTGGCGCATGTGTATTGACTACAGAAGACTCAATACAGCCACCAGAAAGGATCATTTTCCTTTACCATTCATAGACCAGATGCTAGAAAGACTAGAAGGTCATAATTACTACTACTTTTTGGATGGTTATTCAGGTTACAACCAGATTGTTGTAGATCCCTATGATCAAGAGAAAACAGCATTCACATGTCTATCTGGAGTGTTTGCTTACAGAAGGATGCCATTTGGTCTGTGTAATGCACCTGCAACCTTTCAGAGGTGCATGCTCTCTATTTTCTCTGATATGGTGGAAAAGTTTCTGGAAGTCTTCATGGATGACTTCTCAGTATTTGGAGACTCATTCAGCTCTTGTCTTGACCATCTAGGACTTGTTCTGAAAAGGTGCCAAGAGACTAACCTAGTTTTAAACTGGGAAAAATGTCACTTTATGGTGACTAAAGGAATCGTCCTTGAGCATAAAATTTCAAACAAAAGAATAGAGGTAGAGCAAGCTAAGGTGGATGTAATTGAAAAATTACCACCACCTACCAATATTAATGTAATCAGAAGCTTTCTGGGGCATGCAGGATTCTATAGGAGGTTTATAAAAGAATTTTCAAAAATTGCAAAACCTCCGAGTAATCTGCTAGCTGCTGACACGCCATTTATCTTTGATAAGGAGTGTTTGCAAGCGTTTGAGACTCTGAAAGCTAAGCTGGTCACAGCACCAGTCATCTCTGCACCAGATTGGACATTACCATTTGAACTAATGTGTGATGCCAGTAACCATGCCATTGGTGCAGTGTTGGGACAAAGGCATGACAAGCTTCTGCACGTCATTTATTATGCCAGTCGTGCTTTAAATGACGCACAGAAGAACTACACGACCACAGAAAAAGAGTTACTTGCAGTGGTTTACGCTATTGACAAGTTCAGATCTTATTTAGTAGGATCAAAAGTGATTGTGTACACTGACCATGCAACTCTTAAATATCTACTCACAAAGCTGGATTCAAAACCCAGACTCATAAGATGGGTGTTGCTTTTGTAAGAGTTTGATATAGAAATAAGAGACAAAAAAGGGATAGAGAACTAGTAGCAGATCACCTGTCCCGAATAGAAATAGTAGAAGGGGCGTCCCTCCCTCTTACTGAGATCTCTGAAACCTTTCCGAATGAGCAACTCTGCCATCCTGGAAGTACCATGGTTTGTAGAGATTGCAAACTACAAGGCTGTGAGATTCATACCCAAAGAGTATAGTAGGCAGCAATCAAAGAAATTGATCTCGGATGCAAAGTACTATATGTGGGATGAACCATATCTCTTCAAGAGATGTACAGACGGAATAATCCGTAGATGTGTGCCTAAAGAAGAAGCACATGAGATCCTCTAGCATTGCCATGGATCATAGTATGGAGGACATTTTGGAAGTGAGCAAACAGCCACAAGAGTCCTCCAATGTGGCTTCTACTGGCCTACTCTCTATAAAGACTCCCGAGAGTTTGTACGTAATTGTGACAGTTGCCAAAGATCTGGCAATCTGCCTCACAGTTATGCCATGCCTCAACAAGGGATCTTGGAGACTGAGTTGTTTCATGTATGGGGTATTGACTTCATGGGGCCTTTCCCACCATCATACTCAAACACTTATATTCTAGTGGCAGTGGATTATGTATCCAAATGGGTGGAGGCTATTACAACACCCACTAATGATACTAAGACAGTGCTGAAATTCCTCCAAAAATATATCTTCAGCAGATTTGGTGTCCCTAGAGTACTAATCAGTGATGAGGGCACTCATTTCTGCAATAAACAGCTTTACTCTGCTATGGTTCGATATGGAGTTAGCCACAGGGTGGCAACTCTATATCATCCACAGACAAATGGGCAAGGTGAAGTCTCTAATAGAAAACTTAAAAGAATCCTGGAACGGAATGTGATTAACCGTAGAAGGGATTGGGCAAGAAGCTTGGATGATGCTCTGTGGGCATACAGAACAGCATTCAAGACTCCTATAAAGACCTCTCCATACCAGCTTGTGTATGGAAAAGCCTTTCACTTGCCAGTGGAACTGGAACACAAAGCCTACTAGGCAACCAGATTCCTAAACCTTGATGCCAAGTTAGCTGGAGAAAAATGATTGCTCTAGTTAAATGAGCTAGAGGAATTCAGACTCAATGCTTTCGAAAATGCAAAAATTTACAAAGAGAAAGCAAAAAGATGGCACGATAAGAAGCTGTCATCCAGAGTCTTTGAGTCAGGGCAGTAAGTTCTGCTGTTTAACTCTAGGCTCAGATTATTCCCCGGAAAGTTGAAATCCCGGTGGAGAGGACCATATGTGATTACATGTGTGTCACCATATGGATATGTAGAGCTTCAAGATAATGACTCTAACAAAAAATTTATTGTTAATGGACAAAGAGTCAAACATTATCTTGAAAGCAATTTTGAGCAAGAATGCTCAAAATTGAGACTTGATTAAAGCTCAGTAATAGTCCAGCTAAAGACAATAAAGAAGTGCTTGCTGGGAGTCAACTGGTGCACGAAATTGTAATGCCAATATCAAAATCAAGATTTCTTACAACTTCGCACAACTAACCAGCAAGTGCACTGGGTCGTCCAAGTAATACCTTACGTGAGTAAGGGTCGAATCCCACGGAGATTCTTGGCTTGAAGCAAGCTATGGTTATTTTATTATTCTTAGTCAGGATATCAATTATAATTATCAGTTTGAATTACGAAAAATAAAAGAGCATAAAATAAATAATTGTTACTTAATAATGGAGAATATGTTGGAGTTTTGGAGATGCTTTGTCCTCAGAATCTCTGCAACATACTGCTTTCTTACTTTCAGAATTTGCAAGGCTCCTTCCATGGCAAGCTATATGTAGGGTGTCACCGTTGTCAATGGCTACTTCCCATCCTCTCAGTGAAAACGGTCCAAATGCTCTGTCACAGCACGACTAATCAGCTGTTGGTCCTCGATCATGTCGGAATAGAATCCATTGATTCTTTTGCGTTTGTCATCACGCCCAACACTCGTGAGTTTGAAGCTCGTCACAGTCATCCAATCCCAGAATCCTACTCGGAATACCACAGACAATGTTTAGACTTTCGGAATTCTCATGAATGCCGCCATCAATTCCAGCTTATACCACGAAGATTCTGATTAATAAATCTAAGAGATACTCATTCAATCTGATGTAGAACGGAGGTGATTATCAGACACACATTCATGGGGTGAGGAAGGTGATGAATGTCACGGATCATCACCTCCTTCATAGTGAAGTGCGAATGAACATCTTAGATAGGAACAAGCATATGTGAATGAGAAACAGAAATAATTGCATTAATTCATCAAGACGCTGCAGAGCTCCTCATCCCCAACAATGGGGTTTAGAGACTCATGCTGCCAAAAGGTACAAATTTCAGATCTAAAAATGTCATGAGGTCAAAATAAGTCTCTAAAAGTTGTTTAAATACTAAACTAGTAACCTAGGTTTACAGAGAATGAGTAAACTAAGGGCCCACTTGGTATGTGCTGGGGCTGAGACTTAAGCTTCTCACGTGCCTGGGCTATTTCTGGAGTTGAACGCCAAGTTGTAACGGGTTTCTGGCGTTCAACTCTGGTTCGTGACGTGTTTCTGGCGCTGGACGCCAGACTGCAACATGGAAATGGCGTTAAACGCCAGTTTACGTCGTCTATCTTTGTGCAAAGAATAGACTATTATATATTCTGGAAAGCCCTGGATGTCGACTTTCCAACCCAATTGAGATCTTGCCAATTGGACTCCTGAAGCTCCAAAAAATCTATTCCGAGTGCAGGGAGGTCAGAATCCAACAGCATCAGCAGTCCTTTTTCAGCCTAAATCAGATTTTTGCTCAGCTCCCTCAATTTCAGCCAGAAAATTTCTGAAATCATAGAAAAATACACAAACTCATAATAAATTCCAGAAATATGATTTTTGCTTAAAAACTAATAAAAACATGCTAAAATCTACATGAAATTACCCCCAAAAAGCGTATAAAATATCCGCTCATCACAACACCAAACTTAAACTGTTGCTTGTCCTCAAGCAACTAGATAAATAAAATAGGATGAAAAGAAATTAAGAAGCAATAATATTTCAGAGTTTTAAGTGGAGCTCAGATTCTTATTTAGATGGGCGGGGCTAGTAGCTTTTTTGACTTCCGAACAGTTTTGGCATCTCACTTTATCCTTTGAAATTCAGAATGATTGGCATCCATAGGAACTCAGAATTCAGATAGTATTATTGATTCTCCTAGTGTAGTATGTTGATTCTTGAACACAGTTACTTTATGAGTCTTGGCCGTGGCCCTAAGCACTTTGTTTTCCAGTATTACCACCGGATACATAAATGCCACAGACACAAAATTGGGTGAACCTTTTCAGATTGTGACTTACTTTGCTAAAGTCCCCAATTAGAGGTGTCCAGAGTTCTTAAGCACACTCTTTTGCCATGGATCACTACTTTAACCACTCAGTCTCAAGCTTTTCACTTGGACCTACATGCCACAAACACATGGTTAGGGACAACTTGATTTAGCCGCTTAGGCCTGGAATTACTTCCTTGGGCCCTCCTATCCACTGATGCTCAAAGCCTTGGATCCTTTTCACCCTTGCCTTTTGGTTTTAAGGGCTATTGGCTTTTTTCTTTTTCTTGATCCAATGATTCCTTGTAATTTTTCTCTCTCTCTTTTTTTCACTGCTTTTTCTTGCTTTAAGAATCAAATTCATGATTTTTCAGATCATCAATAATATTTTTCGTGTTCCTCATTCTTTCAAGAGCCAACAATTTTAACATTCATGAAATTCAAGATAAAAAATATGCATTGTTCAAGCATTCATTCAGAAGACAAAAAGTATTGCCACCACATATAATTAATTATAATTTTTCTTATTAAGAACTCAAAAAATATAAATTACCTCTTCATTCTAAAAATCTACTATTTTATTCATGTTTGATGATGATGAGAAAAATAAATTATAACTTAATTTAAAATAAAATCAAAATCGATGTACTAATTACCACTACTCTTATATATCTTCTAAGGTAAATTCCTATAACAACAACTATCTCAGAGTTAAAGCTAAAATTAGAACTTAACAACCTGTATTTTGGGAAGTGGATGTTCCTCTAGTCTGCGGGGTGCTTGGTCCTTCAAGAATTAATTTCTGACGCTTCAGTTCCCTTAAGTCACGCCCTTGCTCCTCTTGTTCCCTAAGCAATTTGCAAAGCATGCTATTTTGATTATTCTGTTCTTCCTTTATTTGGTCCATAGCTTCTTGCAACTTGGAAACAGATACCTCAAGATGCTCCCATTATTCAAATTGAGGGATTTCTGGGAGGACTTCCTGTGCTCTCCTCTTGATGGGGTCATCCTGCAACTGTTATTTTTTCATTGATATTTTAGTGATTGGCCGCTCAACTGATATATACTCGGTTATTCCCATCCTTACTCCGGTATCTTTGCAGAGCATCGAAATTAGGCTTGGATAAGCAAACTTGGCATCTTTGGATTTCTTTTTTGCTATTATGTAGAGTTCACACAAAATTAACTGATGAACTTCTACTTCTTTTCCCAACATAATGCAGTGAATCATCACTGCTCTCTTAAGAGTGACCTCAGAACGGTTGCTAGTGAGCAATATGGAACGCCCAATGAAGTCCAGCCAACCTCTGGCTACTAGTTTGAGATCTTCTCTCTTGAGTTGATTTGGGACACCCGTGGTGCTGGTGGTCCACCTGGCTCCAGGGATGCATATATCCTCTAGAATCTTGTCCAGGCCCTTGTTTGTTCTCATCATTCTCCTATTGAAGGAGTCTGGGTCATCTTTCAGCTGAGGCAGCTTAAAGATCTCTCTGATTTTGTTAGGGTGGATGTGAATAATCTTTCCTCTGACCAAGGTCCGATAGTCATAGAGGGCAGTTCCAGATATTCTCTGCCTGTCTGTTTGCCACAGATTAGCATAGAACTCCTGAACCATATTCCTTCCCACTTTTGTTTCAGGATTAGCTAGGATTTCCCAATTCCTGTTTCGAATTTGCTCTTGGATCTTCGGATATTAATCTTCTTTCAGATCGAACTTGACTTCCGAGAATAACTGACCTTAGACCCATTATTTTGTAGTAATGATCTGAATGTTCTTTGGTTAAGAACCTCCCTTGATTCTAAAGTGGTTTTGGAATATTCTCTTTCCTGCCTCTTGGAGTGGGTTGTTTTCCTTTAGGAGCCATGATCTTAGTGAGTATATTTTTATGATCACGGATAAACACACCAAAATTAGAGGTTTGCTTGTCCTCAAGCAAAAGAAAAGAAAGGAGAGGGATAGAAGGAGAGCTAATGTCGAATGGTGGATGAGAAGAGGGAGGCCGAATGTGAATTTAAAAGGGAGGGGTGGGTTTTCGAAAATTTTAAAAAGATAAGATAGAAGATATGATTTATAAAAGATAAATATGATAAGAAAAATATATAATTTAAAATTAAAAAGTTGTGAATGATATTTGAAAAAGATAAATCTGAATTTTTAATTTGAAAAAATTTTAAAAGATAATTGAGTTTTGAAAAATTTGAAAAAGAGTTGGATTGGATTGGAAAAAGATTTGTATTTATGTATTAAGATATATTTGATATTTTTGAAAAAGGGATTTTAGAAACTAGGGTTTTTAGAAAATTTTTTTTTTTTGAAATTGAAGGATGACATTTTGAACATGTTTATGCAAAAAATCATGAATTGAAGCATAAAAAATTAGAAAATTTGTGAAGAAAAACGAATTTTACCTCCTCCCCACCATCTTGGCGTTGAACGCCCAAACGCTGCATGTTTTGGGCGTTTAACGCCCAATTGCTGCTTCTCCTGGGCGTTCAACGCCCAGCTGTTGCTTCTTTTTGGCGTTGAATGCCAGGAAGTCCTTTGTCATTGGGCATTTTTCTGAACGCCCAGGACGCTGTAATTCTGGCGTTAAACGCCCAGAAGGAGCTTCTTTCTGGCGTTCAACGCCCAGAAGATGCTTCTTTCTGGCGTTTAATGCCCAGATGGCTATCTTTACTGGCGTTGAACGCCCAGTGGATGCTTCTTTTGGTTGTTCAACGCCCAAAATATTTCCCAAGATAACTGAGATATACCTGTAAAAATTAATTAATTAATAAATAAACTTTGTAACTGACTGGGTTATCTCCCAGTAATGGCTTCTTTATTGTCTTTAGCTGGACTATTACTGAGCTTTAATCAAGTCTCAGTTTTGAGCATTCTAGCTCAAAATTGCTTTCAAGATAATGTTTAACTCTCTGTCCATTAACAATGAACTTTTTGTTAGAATCATTATTCTGAAGCTCTACATATCCATATGGTGACACACTTGTAATCACATATGGTCCTCTCCACCGGGATTTCAATTTCCCGGGGAATAATCTGAGCCTAGAATTAAATAGCAGAACTTTCTGTCCAGGCTCAAAGACTCTGATGACAGTTTCTTATCATGCCATCTTTTTGCTTTCTCTTTGTAAATTTTTGAATTTTCGAAAGCATTGAGTCTAAATTCCTCTAGCTCATTTAACTGGAGCAAACGCTTTTCTCCAGCTAACTTGGCATCAATGTTGAGGAATCTGGTCGCCCAATAGGCCTTATGTTCCAGTTCCACTGGCAAGTGACATGCCTTTCCATACACAAGCTGGTATGGGGAAGTCCCTATAGGGGTTTTCAATGCTGTTCTGTATGCCCACAGAGCATCATCTAAGCTTTTTGCCCAATCCCTTCTACGGTTAATTACAGTCCGTTCCAGGATTCTTTTAAGTTCTCTGTTAGAGACTTCAGCTTGCCCATTTGTCTGTGGATGATATGGAGTGGCTATCCTGTGGCTAACTCCATAATGAACCAAAGTAGAGTAAACCTGTTTATTGCAGAAATGAGTGCCTCCATTACTGATTAGTACTCTAGGGGTGCCAAATCTACTGAAGATGTGTTTCTGGAGGAATTTTAACACTGTCTTAGTGTCATTAGTGGGTGTTGCAATAGCTTTCACCTATTTGGATACATAATCCACTGCCACCAGAATATAAGTGTTTGAGTATGATGGTGGGAAAGGCCCCATAAAGTCAATACACCATACATCAAATAACTCAATCTCCAAGATCCCTTGTTGAGGCATGGCATAATTGTGAGGCAGATTACCAGATCTTTGGCAACTGTCACAATTAAGTACAAACACTCGGGAATCTTTACAGAGAGTAGGCCAGTAGAAGCCACATTGGAGGACTATTGTAGCTGTTAGCTCACGTCCAAAATGTCCTCCATATTGTGATCCATGGCAATGCCATAGGATTTTCTGCGCTTCTTCTTTAGGCACACATCTATGGATTACTCCGTCTGCACATCTCTTGAAGAGATACGGCTCATCCCAAAGATAATACTTTGCATCCGTGATCAGCTTCTTTGATTACTGCCTACTGTATTCTTTGGGTATGAATCTCACTGCCTTGTAATTCGCAATGTCTGCAAACCATGGCACTTCTTGGATGGCAAAGAGTTGCTCATCCGGAAAGTTTTCAGAGATCTCAGTAAGAAGGAGGGACGCCCCTTCAACTTGTTCTATTCGGGACAGGTGATCTGCTACTTGATTCTCTGTCCCTTTTCTGTCTCTTATTTCTATATCAAACTCTTGCAGAAGCAACACCCATCTTGTGAGTCTGGGTTTTGAATCCTGCTTTATGAGTAGGTATTTAAGAGCAGCATGATCAGTGTACACAATCACTTTTGATCCTACTAAATAGGATCTGAACTTGTCAATGGCGTAAACCACTGCAAGTAGCTCTTTTTCTGTGGTTGTGTAGTTCTTCTGTGCGTCATTTAAAACACGACTGGCATAGTGAATGACGTGCAGAAGCTTGTCATGTCTTTGTCCCAACACTGCACCAATGGCATGGTCACTAACATCACACATCAATTCAAAAGGTAATGTCCAGTCTAATGCAGAGATGATTGGTGCTGTGACCAGCTTAGCTTTCAGAGTCTCAAACGCCTACAGACACTCCTTATCAAAGATAAATGGCGTGTCAGTAGCTAGCAGATTACTTAGAGGTTTGGCAATTTTTAAAAATTTTTTATAAACCTCCTAAAGAATCCTGCATGCCCCAGAAAGCTTCTAATTGCCTTAACATTGGCTGGTGGTGGTAATTTTTCAATTACCTCTACCTTAACTTGATCTACCTCTATTCTCCTATTCGAGATTTTGTGCCCAAGGACAATTCCTTTAGTCACCATAAAGTGACATTTCTCCCAGTTTAAAACTAGGTTAGTCTCTTGGCACCTCTTTAGAACAAGTGCTAGATGGTCAAGACAGGAGCTGAATAAGTCTCCAAATACTGAAAAGTCATCCATGAAGACTTCTAGAAAATTTTCCACCATATCAGAGAAAATTGAGAGCATGCATCTTTGAAAGGTTACAGGTGCATTGCACAGGCCAAATGGCATCCTTCTGTATGCAAATACTCCAGATGGACATGTGAATGCCATTTTCTCTTGATCTTGGGGATCTACTGCAATTTGATTATAACCTAAATATCCATCCAGGAAGCAGTAGTATTCATGACCTGCTAGTCTTTCTAGCATCTGGTCTATGAATGGTAAAGGAAAATGATCCTTTCTGGTAGCTGTATTGAGCCTTCTATAATCAATACACATACGCCACACAGTAACTGTTCTTGTAGGAACCAGTTCATTTTTCTCATTATGAACCACTGACATGCCACCCTTTTTAGGGACGACTTGGACAGGGCTCACCCAGGGGCTATCAAAAATAGGATAAATGATCCCAGCCTCTAGTAATTTAGTGACCTCCTTCTGCACCACTTCCTTCATGGCTGGATTCAGCCGCCTTTGTGGTTGAACCACTGGCTTGGCGTCATCTTCCAATAGAATCTTGTACATGCATCTGGCTGGGCTAATGCCCTTAAGATCACTGATGCATGAAAACTTGTCTCTCAACAAATTTTTCTTCGGCAAGTATACCGAATTATCGTCAAGTAAAAACTCACTATAGAGTGAGGTCGAATCCCACAAGGATTGATTGGTCAAGCAACTTTAGTTAGAAGAATATGCTAGTTAAGCTAAACAGAATTTAGATTGAGATGCGGAAATTTAAATGACTAGAAAGTAAATAGCAGAAATTAAAGTGCAGAATCTTAAATGGGGAATTGGGGTAATGCTCATAAAAGTAAATGGCAGAAATTAAAGAGAATGGGTAAGATCAGAAATGGGGGAATCATTGGGTTTAGGAGATGGTGCAATTCTCCGGATCAAGTTCATTCTCATCTCTTCCTCAATCAATGCATTCATTGATCTCCTTGGCAATCTTAAGTGATTGAATCCCAATTCCTTGGTAATTCAATTTCTCAAATCTTGATCAATAGCCAATTCCTTGGTCAATTGCTCATGAGAAGAGATGAAGTATGGCCACTGATTATACCACATACATTTCCCAATTCAAGTATTGAGGGGATTATAGTCACATATCCATCCCAACCCAAATTGGTCCAGCATGAGAAAGCAATTCTAGCATGATCTCTTCATTCCTCTTCCAAGGTTCCGAAGAGATCCAATTATGGAGAGTTTCTTTTCCAAGATAACTAACCAATTGAATTAAGATTGAAAGCTTTCTAGTAAATCAAGAGAAAAAATAGAAGAAGAAGAATGAAAATTAATATTGATCCATCAAATTACAGCATAGCTCCCTAACCCAATGAAAGGGGTTTAATTGTTCATAGCTCTAGGAATCAAAAATGGTAGAAAAGAAGAATCCATGATAGAAGTACAGAAAAGTAAATATATAGAGAGTAGTTCTCCCAAAATGCCAAAAAGTCCACAGCTAGTTCAAAACTACTCCTATATATACTACTCTTCATGATCTTCTAGTGAGTTCTTCAAGTCTTCGATGTGGGCTTTGGACTTTTAGTTGAAGTAATTCTCATCTTTAGTGGGCCCAGCTTGCAGAGAAATATGAATTAGGCTCAGGCACTTAGTGAGATTAATCGTGGAATACATTTCTGGGTGCGAGAACGTTAGTGGCATTCACCTTTTCCACTAACGTTCCACCCTTATATGCCCACGTTATTCTCAACGTTAGAAGTCTTAACGTGACTTCTAACGTTCCTTCTCAATTCTTGGCCAACGTTAATGGGACTCACTTTTCCCATTAACGTTGGCTTGTGCCCCTTTTCGCAAACGTTAATGGAAATCACTTTTCCCATTAACGTTGCTTGCCCTTTTCCTCCCACGTTAGGTCTTACCTTAGCTTAGCTAACGTAGCTCTTAACGTGGGCACCTATCACCTTCGAGAGCGTTAGTGACACTCACCTTTGTCACTAACGCTCTATTTGCCTTAATCCCCTACGTTAGAGTCCACGTTAACTAAGTTAACGTGGCTCTTAACATAGTAATGAAGCCATCTTCCAATGTTAGTGACAAAAGTGAGTGTCACTAACGTTGGTTCCTTGAACCCCACTCCATGTTAACTTTCACGTTAACAATCTTAACGTGAGAGTTAACGTAGGCAATGAAAATGATTCAACGTTAGTGACAAAAGTGAGTGTCACTAACGTTGGCATTGTTGATCCTTGTCCACGTTAGAGTTCACATTAACTTAGTTAACGTGACTCTTAACGTGGGGCATTGCCTAGTTTCCCAACGTTAGTGGTGTTCACTTTTACCACTAACATTGAGGAGAAACGTTATTGGAGTTCACGTTTCTCATTAACGTGGAGTCTTCCTTTCCTTCTACGTTAAGTACCACGTTAACTTAGTTAACGTGGCTCTTAACGTAGGCTATGAAATGGCTTCGCAGGCGTTATTGGTGATCACTTTTCTCATTAACGTTGCAAGTCAATTGCCATCCCACGTTAGTAGTCACGTTAACTAAGTTAACGTGAATGCTAATGTGATTCTTCCATGCTTCATTTGTCCTGAAATCAAGCAATTAAAGTGCATCAAAGCTCTAGCCAAAATCATGAGATCATGCATCACTAAAATATCATGTAATTCTAGTAAAAATCTCATGAAATCATGCAAAATTCACAATAGTTACTTGAATGAAGGTGTAAGTGTATTTTCACCCAAAACTTGCCTTGTTTACTAGGAAAAATGCATGAAACTACCCTAAAACAGTAAAGAAAAGGTCAGTGAAACTGGCCTAGATGCCCTGGCATCAATCACTGATGGACCACCCAAGGGCTGTCTTGTGTGTCCTTAGCACTTGAATTAGTGCTTCCTCATCCTGTGGCTCTAAGGTAGAGCTGATGATTACAGGAAAGGTATCACCTACTCCCAGAAATGCATATTTCAGGGATGGTGGTAATGGTTTGAGCTCAGGTTTAGGAGGTTTCTCCTCTTCCTGAGGGATTTTCAGAGGTTCTATCATTCTCTCTGATTCCTCCAGATCAGGCTGAACATCTTTAAAGATATCCTCTAGCTCTGATTCGAGACTCTCAGTCATATTGACCTCTTTTACCAGAGAGTCAATAATATCAACACTCATGCAGTCATTTGGGGTGTCTGGATGCTGCATAGATTTGACAACATTCAACTTGAACTACTCCTCATTAACTCTCAGGGTTACTTCCCCTTTTTGGACATCAATAAGGGTTCGGCCAGTTACTAGGAAAGGTCTTCCTAGAATGAGAGTTGCACTCTTGTGCTCCTCCATTTCCAGCACCACAAAGTCAGTAGGAAAGGCAAATGGCCCAACCTTGACAATCATGTCTTCAATCATGCCTGATGGGTATTTAATGGAGTCATCAGCAAGTTGAAGACATATCTGGGTTGGTTTGACTTCTTCAGTCAAACCAAGCTTTGTGATAATAGATGTAGGTATTAGGTTGATACTTGTCCCAAGATCACATAGAGCTTGCTTGGTACAAGTACCCTCTAATGTGCATGGTATCATAAAGCTTCTGGGATCTTTAAGCTTCTCAGGTAAGCTTTTCAGAATAACTGCACTGCATTCTTCAACGAGGTAAACTTTTTCAATTTCCCTCCAATCCTTCTTATGACTTAAGATCTCTTTCATGAACTTAGCATAAGGGGGTATTTGCTCAAATGCCTCTGCAAACGGAATCTTTATTTCAAGAGTCCTGAGATAGTCTGCAAAGTGGGCAAATTGCTTATCCTGTTTCGCTTGGCGGAGTTTCTGAGGATAAGGCATTTTGGCTTTGTATTCCTCAACCTTAGTTGTTGCAGGTTTATTGCCTACAGATGTAGGTTGAGAAGCCTTTTTAGAAGGGATATTATCAGCACTTGTATGTGTCTGATCCCCTACTGGCATCTGAATGCCAGGGGTGGAAGCTGGAGTGGCGTTAGACGCCAACTCCTCACCTGTTTCTGGCGTCTGGATGCCAAAACTATGCTTCCTTTGGGCGTTCAACGCCAATTCCTTGCTTGTTTCTGGCATTGAACGCCAGGACTGAACATGGTTTGGGCGTTCAGCGCCAGCTTCCCACCCATTTTCTGGCGTTTGAACGCCAGAATTATTCCTCTCTGGGCTCTTAATGTCCTCAGAGGGATTTTGGGTAGTTTGCTTATTTCTTGGCTTCCTGCTATCTTGAAGTGATGTTTTTAATGTTTTCCCACTTCTTAATTGAACTGCTTGGCACTCTTCTGTTATTTGTTTTGATAACTGTTGTTCTGTTTGCTTTAATTGCATTTCCATATTCATATTAGCCATTCTTGTTTCTTGTAACATCGCTTTGAATTCGGCTAACTATTTTGTTAGAAAATCCAATTGCTGATTGAATTCTGTAACTTGTTCTGCAGGACTCATTTCAGCAGTTACTGTTTTAGCCTCTTCTTTCATGGAAGGTTCACTGCTTAGGTACAAATGTTGATTTCTGGCAACTGTATCAATGAGCTCTTGAGCTTCTTTTATTGCCTTCCTCATGTGTATAGATCCACCAACTGAGTGGTCTAGAGAAATCTGACCTCTTTTTGTAAGCCCACTCTGAAAATATTTCAGAGGGGCATTTTCTTAGCATCTCTCTGTATCTCTCCCAAGCATCATAGAGAGATTCATTATCCCCTTGTTTGAAGCCTTGGATGCTCAGCCTTAGCTATGTCATCCGTTTCGGAGGAAAATAGTGATTCAGGAATTTTTCTGACAGCTGTTTCCATGTCTTTATGCTGTCCTTAGGTTGGTAATTTAACCACCTCTTATCTTGGTCTTTTACAGCAAATGGGAACAGTAATATCCTGTAGACATCCTGATCTACCTCCTTATCATGTACTGTGTTAGCAATTTGTAAAAACTGTGCCAGAAACTCTGTAGGTTCTTCTTGTGGAAGACCGGAATACTGACAACTTTGCTGCACCATGATAATGAGCTGAGGATTCAACTCAAAACTACTAACTCCAATAGAGAGTATACGTATACTACTCCCATATGAAGCAGTAGTGTGGTTAGCATATGACCCCAGAGTCCTTCTGGACTGTTCATTTTCACTTATGTCCATGTTGGAGTAAAGGGGGTAATGTGGATTTAAATTTTTAGTTTATAAATAAATAAAAAAATGATTTTCGAAATAAAATAAAATAAAATAAAAACCAAAATAAAAATAAGATAAAATAAGAAAATTAAAATAAAAAAATAATAAGAATTTGAAAATATTTTATGAAGATTTTCAAAAAAAATGAGGAGAGAGAAAATGGTTAGGATATTTTCGAAATAGATATAATAATTTTTTTTATCTTAAGAGGATAAGATTTGAAAAATTTTGAAATTAAAATCTGAATTTTTATAAAAAAAAATCGAAAAAGTAGCTTAAAAATAGTTAGAAAAGATATTTTTTTGAATTTTGAATTTTATGATGAAAGAGAAAAACATACAAAAGACACAAGACTTAAAATTTTTAGATCTAATGCTCCTTGTTTTCAAAAATTTTGGAGGGAAAACACCAAGGAACACCAAACTTAAAAATTTTAAGATCAAAACATAAAGAAGACTCAAGAACACTTTGAAGATTCACAAGAACAACAAGAACAAAAGAAAGAACACCAAACTTAAAATTTTTAGAAAACTTCAATAAAATTTTCGAAAATTATAAAAAAGATTGACAAGAAAACACCAAACTTAAAGTTTGGCACAAGAATTAATCAAAGAAAAATTATTTTTGAAAAAGTTTTAAAAAGAAGATACCCAATTGCCAAGAACATAAGCCAACGCTCTAGCCAACTGAGCTATAAATGTAACATGTTTTAAAGATGTATTATTTTTATAGATCAAAAATAAATTTTTGAAAACTAATGTTTTGAAAAAGCACATGAAAAATAAGAAAAGACACAGAAAAGATAGACGAAAGATAAAACAAGAAAAATTGACAAGAACAATTTGAAGATCAAGAAAAAACAAAGAACACTAATTCGAAAATTTAAAGGAAAATACAAGATGTGCAATTGACACCAAACTTAGAACAAGACACTAAACTCACGAAAAAAATTAAAAATTGATAAAGAAAAGTAATATTTTTGAAAAATTTTTGAAAAGGAAATAAAGAACTCAGAATTTAATGACTCTATAGCAACAAAAATAATTTATTCCTAATCTAAGTAACAAAATAAACCTTTAGTTGTTCAAACTCAAACAATTCCCCGGCAACGGCGCCAAAAACTTGGTGCACGAAATTGTAATGCCAATATCAAAATCAAGATTTCTTACAACTTCGCACAACTAACCAGCAAGTGCACTGGGTCGTCCAAGTAATACCTTATGTGAGTAAGGGTTGAATCCCACGGAGATTGTTGGCTTGAAGCAAGCTATGGTTATTTTATTATTCTTAGTCAGGATATATCCATTATAATTATCAGTTTGAATTACGAAAAATAAAAGAGCATAAAATAAATAATTCTTACTTAATAATGGAGAATATATTGGAGTTTTGGAGATGCTTTGTCCTCTGAATCTCTGCAACATACTGCTTTCTTACTTTCAGAATTTGCAAGGCTCCTTCCATGGCAAGCTATATGTAGGGTGTCACCGTTGTCAATGGCTACTTTCCATCCTCTCAGTGAAAACGGTCCAAATGCTCTGTCACAGCACGACTAATCAGTTGTTGGTCCTTGATCATGTCGGAATAGAATCTATTGATTCTTTTGCGTTTGTCATCACGCCCAACACTCACGAGTTTGAAGCTCGTCAGAGTCATCCAATCCCAAAATCTTACTCAGAATACCACAGACAAGGTTTAGACTTTCCGGATTCTCATGAATACCGCCATCAATTCCAGCTTATACCACGAAGATTCTGATTAAGGAATCTAAGAGACACTTATTCAATCTGATGTAGAACGGAGGTGGTTGTCAAACACATGTTCCTGTGGTGAGGAAGGTGATGAATGTCACAAATCATCACGTCCTTCATAGTGAAGCGCGAATGAACATCTTAGATAGGAACAAGCATATTTGAATGAGAAACAGAAATAATTGCATTAATTCATCGAGACGCTGCAGAGCTCCTCATCCCCAACAATGGGGTTTAGAGACTCATGCTGCCAAAAGGTACAAATTTCAGATCTAAAAATGTCATGAGGTCAAAATAAGTCTCTAAAAGTTGATTAAATACTAAACTAGTAACTTAGGTTTACAGAGAATGAGTAAACTAAGATGGATAGTGCAGAAATCCACTTCTGGGGCCCACTTGGTGTGTGCTGAGGCTAAGACTTAAGCTTCTCACGTGCCTGGGCTGTTTCTGGAGTTGAACGCCAAGTTGTAACGTGTTTCTGGCGTTCAACTCTGGTTCGTGACGTGTTTCTGGCGCTGGACGGCAGACTGCAACATGGAACTGGCGTTAAACGCCAGTTTACGTCATCTATCTTCGCGTAAAGTATAAACTATTATATATTGCTGGATGTCTACTTTCCAACCCAATTGAGAGCTTGCCGATTGGACTCCTGTAGCTCCAAAAAATTCGTTCCGAGTGCAAGGAGGTCAGAATCCAACATCATCAGCAGTCCTTTTTCAGCCTAAATCAGATTTTTGCTCAGCTCCCTCAATTTCAGCCAGAAAATTCTTGAAATCACAGAAAAATACAAAAACTCATAGTAAAGTCCAGAAATATGATTTTTGCTTAAAAACTAATAAAATTCTATTAAAAACTAATAAAAACATGCTAAAATCTACATGAAATTACCCCAAAAAGCATATAAAATATCCGCTCATCAGCAACCCAGCCATTAACAAAGCTTATTTGTTAATTAAATGATAATTTTACGGGTTCATATTAATTATCTTCAAGGTAAAGTATCAATTGCATGATTTCACAGAGTTACAAAAGGATTCAGAGGATAAAACAGCAAAAAGAAGCTCACTGGTGCGAAAACGCCAGTAAAAGTTGTTTTGGGTGTTAATCACCCAAAAGAAGCATCTACTGGGCATTTATCGCCAACAGGGATAGCCATTTGGGCGTTAAATGCTAGAATGGATACCATTCTTGGTGTTTAACACCATATTTGCAGCATCCTGGGCATTCAGAAAAATGCCCAGTGATAAAGGATTTTCTGGCGTTTAACGCCAGCCAGAAGCAACAGTTGGGCGTTAAACCCCGAGGAGAAGCTACAGATGGGCATTAAATGCCCAAAACATGCAGCAGTTGGGTGTTTAACGCCAGAATTGTGGGGAGAAGGTAACTTCATTTTCCCTTCAAATTTTTTCCATTTTTCATGTTTCAATTCATGATTTCTTGCATAAACATGTTACAAACTCTCATCTTTCAACTTCAATTTCGAATAATTTTTAATCCTAAACATATTTCTTAATTTTTCTTCAATATCTTTTCAAACCTTTTTCAAAACTCATTTATCTTTTTGAATTCTTTTCAAATCTTTTTAAATTCTTCTCAAATCTTTTTAAACTCATCATATCTTCTTTTCAAAATTCAGATTTATCTTTTTCAAATATCTTTCATATCTTTTCAATTTTAAATTACATCTTTTTCCTATCATACTTATCTTTTACAAATCATATCTTCTATCCTATCTTCCTCAAAAATTTTCGAAAACCCACCCCCTTCCCTTTAAATCCGCGTTCGGCCTCCCTTCTCTCCTCCACAATTCGAACTTGGCTCTCCCTCTATCCCTCTTCTTTCCTTTCTTTTGCTTGAGGACAAGCAAACCTCTAAGTTTGGTGTGTTTATTCGTGATCACTAAGCCAATACCCACTAAGATCATGGCTCCTAAGGAAAAATAAACCACTCCAAGAGGCAAGAAAGAGAATATTCCAAAACCACTTTAGAATCAAGGGAAGTTCTTAACCAAAGAACATTCAGACCATTACTACAAAATAATGAGTCTAAGGTCAGTGATCCCAGAAGTTAAATTTGATCTGAAAGAAGACGAATATCTAGAGATCCAAGAGCAAATTCTACTCTAATATGTGACAAATAGACAGGCAGAGAATAGCTGGAACCGCCTTCTATGACTTTCGAACTCTGGTTAGATGGAAGATTATTCACCTCCACCCTGACAAAATAAGAGAGATCTTCAAGCTGCCTCAACTGCAAGATGACCAAGACTCCTTTAATAGGAGAATGATGAGAACAAATAAGATCTTAGACAAAATTCTAGAGGACATATGCCCCCCTAGAACCAAGTGGACAACCAACACAAAGGGTGTCCCAAACCAACTCAAGAGAGGAGATCTCAAACCAGTCACCAGAGGCTGGCTGGACTTCATTTGGCGTTCTATACTGCCCACTAGCAACCACTCTGAAGTCACCATCAAAAGAGTAGTAATGATCCATTACATTATGTTGGGAAAAGAAGTGGAAGTTCATCAGCTGATCTCTTGTGAACTTTACACAATTGCAAACAAGAACTCCAAAGATGCCAAATTGGCTTATCCAAGCTTAATCTCTATGCTATGTAAAGATGCTGAGGTAAAGATGGGAGTAAATGAGTATATCTCAGTTGAGCAACCAATCACCAAAAAGTCAATGGAAGGACAACAAGTGCAGGACGACCCCATCAAGAGGAAAGCACAGGAGTTCCTCCCAGAAATCCCTCAAATTGAATACTGGGAGCGTCTTGAAGCATATGTTACCAAGTTGCAAGAAGCTATGGACCAACTAAAGGAAGAACAGCAAAATCAAAATAGTATGCTTTGCAAACTGCTTGGGGAACAAGAAGAGCAAGGGCGTGAACTGAAGGAACTGAAGCGTCAGAAGCTATCTCTTGAAGGGCCAAGCACCCCACAGACTAAAGGAGAATTCATCTCCCAAAATAAAGGTTGTTGAGTCCTAATCTTAGCCTTAACTCTGTGATAATTGTTCTTATTAGGAATTTACCTTAGAAGTTATATATGAGTAGTAGTAATTAGTATCTCTATTTTGATTTTATCTCCAATTAAGCTATAATTTATTTTTCTCATCATCATCAAACATGAATAAAATAGCAGATTTTTAGAATAAGGAGGCAATATTTTTTCGAGTTTTTAATAAGAAAAATTAAAATTTTTTACATGTGGTGGCAATACTTTTTGTCTTCTGAACAGTGCATAATTTTGATAGTGGAGTTCATGAATGTTAAATCTGTTGACTCTTGAAGGAATGATGAACAAGAGAAATGTTATTGATGATCTGAAAAATCATGAAATTGATTCTTGAAGCAAGAAAAAGCAGTGAAAAACAAAGCTTGTAGAAAAAAAAAGGGATCCAAGGCTTTGAGCATCAATGGAAAAGAGGGCCTAAAGGAATAAAATCCTGGCCTAAGCGACTAAATCAAGTTGTCCCTAACAATGTGCTTGTGTCATGAAGGTCCATGTGAAGAGCTTGAGACTGAGTGGTTAAAGTCGTGATCCAAAGCAAAAGAGTGTGCCTAAGAACTCTTGACACCTCTAACTGGGGACTTTAGCAAAGCTGAGTCACAATCTGAAAAGGTTCACCCAGTTATGTGTCTGTAGCATTTATGTATCTAGTGGTAATACTCGAAAACAAAATGCTTAGGGTCACAGCCAAGACTCATAAGTAACTGTGTTCAAGAATCAACATACTGAAATAGGAGAACCAATAACATTATCTGAATTCTGAGTTCCTATGGATGCCAATCATTCTGAATTTCAAAGGATAAAGTGAGATGCCAAAACTGTTCGGAAGCAAAAAGCTACTAGTCCCGCTCATCTAATTAGAATATGAGCTTCACTTAAAACTCTGAGATATTATTGCTTCTTGATTTCTTTTTATCCTATTTTATTTATCTAGTTGCTTGGGGACAAGCAACAGTTTAAGTTTGGGGTTGTGATGAGCAGATATTTTATACGCTTTTTGGGAGTAATTTCATGTAGTTTTTAGTATATTTTAGTTAGTTTTTAGTATATTTTTATTAGTTTTTAGGCAAAATTCATATTTCTGGACTTTACTATGAGTTTGTGTATTTTTCTGTGATTTCAGGTATTTTCTGGCTAAAATTGAAGGATCTGAGCAAAAATCTGATTCAGGCTGAAAAAGGACTACTGATGTTGTTGGATTCTGCCTCCCTGCACTCGGAATGGATTTTCTGGAGCTACATAAGTCCAATTGGCGAGCTCTTAATTGCGTTGGAAAGAAGACATCTAGGGATTTCCAGTAATATATAATAGTTCATACTTTGCTTGAAGATAAGCGACGTAAACTGGCATTTGACGCCAATTTCAAGTTACATTATGGCGTTAAACACCAGAAACAGGTTACAAGTTAGAGTTAAATGCCCAAAACAGGTTACAACCTAGCGTTTAACTCCAGAAACAGCCTATACATGTGTAAAGTTCAAAGCTCAGCCCCAGCACACACCAAGTGGGCCCCAACACACACCAAGTTGGCCCCAGAAGTAGATTTCTGCACTATCTATCTCAGTTTAGTCATTTTCTGTAAACCTAGGTTACTAGTTTAGTATTTAAACAACTTTTAGAGATTTATTTTGTACCTCATGACATTTTAGATCTGAACTTTGTATTTCTGATGGCATGAGTCTCTAAACCCTATTGTTGGGGGTGAGGAGCTCTGCTGTGTCTCGATGAATTAATGCAATTACTTTTGTTTTCCATTCAAACACGCTTGTTTCTATCTAAGATATTTATTCGTACTTAGCCATGATGAATGTGATGATCCGTGACACTTATCACCATTCTCAACCTATGAATGCGTGCCTGACAACCACTTTCGGTCTACCTTAGATTGAATAAGTATCTCTTGGGTTCCTAGCTCACAAGTCTGAATGCCTCTCTTGACAACAAAGCATTCAGATCTGTGAGACCAGAGTCTTTGTGGTATAGCTAGAATCCATGGGCAGCATCCTTGAGATCCGAAAAGTCTAAACCTTGTCTGTGGTATTATGAGTAGGATCCAGGAAGGGATGACTGTGACGAGCTTCAAACTCATAAGTGTTGGGTGTGTGACAGACGCAAAAGGATCATTGGATCTTATTCCATCACAACTGAGAATCGACAGATGATTAGCCATGTACATGGACCTTTTTTACTGAGAAGACGAATGGTAGCCATTGACAACGGTGATCCACCAACATACAGCTTGCCATGGAAGAGCCTTGCGTGCGTGAAGAAGATGACAGTAGGAAAGTAGAGATTCAGAAGACAAAGCATCTCTAAAACTCCAACACATTCTCCATTAATGCATAACAAGTATTTATTTCATGCTCTCTTGTTCATTTGTAAGTCAACTGATAATTATAATTGATATCCTGACTAAGAGTTACAAGATAACCATAGTTTGCTTCAAGCCAACAATCTCCGTGGGATCGACCCTTACTCACGTAAGGTATTACTTGGATGACCCAGTGCACTTGCTGGTTAGTTGTGCGAAGTTGTGAAGAAATTGTGATTTACATTTTCGTGCACCACTGGGCATTCAACTTGAAAGAGTGGGCGTTGAACACCAGTTTTGTGTGTTCAACGTTGGCCTTGATCCTCTTGGGGTGTTGAATGCCAAAAAGGGGGAAAGTTGGGCGTTCAACACCCATTTTGGTAAATCATTTCCAAAGAAATATATAAACTATTATATATTGCTAGAAAGTTTTGGAGGTTAGCTTTCCATCACCATTAAGAACATGTCAATTGGACCTCTGTAGCTCTAGAAATGCTTGTTTGAAAACACAAAGGTTAGGATTTGATAGCATTTGTTATCCTTTCTTTGCCTCAGAATCAAACTTTGCCAAAACTTGCCAAATTTGCCCAAAAATCACTTGAAAACATAAGAAAAATACAAAAACTCAAAGTAGCACCCAACAAGCGATTTTGCAGTAAAACCTACTAAAACATACTAAAACTTAACAAAACGTAACTGAAAACACTAAGAAAATAGCATAAAAAGGGTATAAAATATCCACTCATCAACGCCTGAAGAGGCTAATGAGCTTATTGAGATGGTTTCCAACAACTAGTATTTATACACTTATAAGAGGAACCCTGTGAACACTAGGACTACTCAAAAGAAAGGAGTCTTGGAGGTGGATACACTGGACGCCATTTTGGCTCAAAATAAGCTCATGTTCTAGCAAATTAGTATGATCTCCCAACACCTGACCGGGATGCAAGTCTCAGCTATCAATAATCATGAGGCATCCTATGACATGATTAGGAGCTACAACCAAGGGGACGCTTGTGGCTATGCTCAACTCACCACTGAGCAAGTTAATTACATGGAAAACTCCTCTAGAAATCCCAATAATAATCCCTATGCCAATACTTTCAATCAGGGATGGAGGAATCACCCTAACTTTGGGTGGAGTGTATAGCCACAGAAGTCCCAATAGAACTTCAACAAGAACTAGGGTGGAATAAATCAGAATAGGTTCAACAACAGGCTGTTCCAGCCCTCTCAACAGTAACAAGGACCCTCTCAGGGCCAAGACACTTCTGACTTAGCCACAATTATCTCTGAACTTTCCAAGACCTCTCACAGCTTTATACAAGAGACAAGAGCTTCAATTCGAAACCTGGAAGTACAAGTGGCTCAGTTGAGCAAGAGGATACGTGAGAGACTGATGAGCGGATAATTTATACGCTTTTTGGCATTATTTTTAATATGTTTTTAGTATGTTTTAGTTAGTTTTGATTATATTTTTATTAGTTTTTAGTTAAAATTCACTTTTCTGGACTTTACTATGAGTTTGTGTGTTTTTCTGTGATTTCAGGTATTTTCTGGCTGAAATTGAGGGACCTGAGCAAAAATCTGATTCAGAGGCTGAAAAGGACTGTAGATGCTGTTGGATTCTGATCTCCGTTCACTCGAAGTAAATTTTTTGGAGCTACATAAGCCCAATTGGCGCGCTCTCAATTGCGTTGGAAAGTAGACATCCTGGGCTTTCCAGCAATGTATAATAGTTTATACTTTGCCCGAGATTTGATGGCCCAAACAGGCGTTCCAAGTCAGCACAAGAATTCTGGCGTAAAACGCCGGAACTGGCACAAGAATGGGAGTTAAACGCCCAAACTGGCACAAAAGCTGGCATTTAACTCCAAGAAGAGTCTCTACACGAAAATGCTTCAATGCTCAGTCCAAGCACACACCAAGTGGGCCCGGAAGTGGATTTTTATGTCATTTACTCATATTTGTAAACCCTAGGCCACTAGTTCTCTATAAGTAGAACCTTTTACTATTGTATTTTCATCTTTTGATCACTTTAGATCTCTAGATCATCTTTGGATGTCTAGTTCTTAGATTATGGGAGGCTGGCTATTCGGCCATGCCTAGACCTTGTTCGTATGTATTTTCAACGGTGGAGTTTCTACACACCATAGATTAAGGTGTGGAGCTCTGCTATACCTCGAGTATTAATGCAATTACTATTGTTCTTCTATTCAATTCAGCTTATTCTTGTTCTAAGATATCACTTGTTCCTCAATTTGATGAATGTGATGATCCGTGACACTCATCATCATTCTAACCTATGAACGTGTGCCTGACAACCACCTCCGTTCTACCTTAGATTGAGTGGATATCTCTTGGATCCCTTAATCGGAATATTCGTGGTATAAGCTAGAATTGATGGCGGCATTCAAGAGAATTCGAAAGGTCTAAACCTTGTCTGTGGTATTATGAGTAGGATTCAAGGATTGAATGACTGTGACGAGCTTCAAACTCACGATTGTGGGGCGTTAGTGACAGACGCAAAAGAATCACTGGATTCTATTCCGACATGATCGAGAACCGACAGCTGAATAGCCGTGCTGTGACAGAGCGCGTTGAAAATTTTCACTGAGAGGAGGGGACTGTAGCCATTGACAACGGTGATGCCCAACATACAGCTTGCCATGGAAAGGAGTAAGAAGGATTGGATGAAGACAGTAGGAAAGCAGAGAGATGGAAGGGACAAAGCATCTCCATATGCTTATCTGAAATTCTCACTAATGAATTGCATAAGTATCTCTACCCTTATTCTATGTTTTATTCATCTTTTAATTATCAATCCTCCATAACCATTTGAATCCGCCGGACTGAGATTTACAAGATGACCATAGCTTGCTTCATACCAACAATCTCCGTGCGATCGACCCTTACTCGCGTAAGGTTTATTACTTGGATGACCCAGTGCACTTACTGGTTAGTTGTGCGAAGTTGTGATAAAGAGTTGAGATTGCAATTGAGCGTACCATGTTGATGGTGCCATTGATGATCACAATTTCGTGCACCAAGTTTTTGGTGCCGTTGCCGGGGATTGTTTGAGTTTGAACAACTGACGGTTCATCTTGTTGCTTAGATTAGGTATTTCTCTTCAGAATTTTTAACAATGAATTCTAGTGTTTCAAGGTGATGTTCTTATCATCACCAAAGCTGATTCATCTTCATCAATTTAGCTCTTGAATGCAATGTCCTACTGAAGCTTGGCTAGCCATGTCTAATTCCTTTAGACCAAAGCTTTAGACTAACATTGCATGATTCCTGGAATTCTTATTAAAAATTTTGAATCTCTTTATTTTCTTCTCCATATAATTTTCAAAAAAAAAACCAAAAAAATTACAAAATCATAAAAACCAAAAATATTTCTTGTTTGAGTCTAGTGTCTGATTTTAAGTTTGGTATCAATTGCATGTTTCTGTTCTTCTTGCATTTATCATGTGTCTTCATTGATCTTCAAGTTGTTCTTGATGATTTACTTGCTCTGATCTTTAAATTCTCTTGTTTTGTGTGTTTTGTTGTTTCTCATATGCATTCTCAATTTGTTAGTGTCAGTAGTATACAAACTTCTAAGTTTGGTGTCTTGCATGCATTGTTTATTTGATTTTAGTTGCATTTTGATTTTTCCTCATCATTAAAAATCCAAAAAAAATTTAATTTGTGTCTTTTCAAGTCAATAATACAGAGAATTGAAGATTCAGAACATACAGCAGAGGAAGTACACAGAAAAAGCTGGGCATTCAAAACGCCCAGTGAAGAAGGAAAACTGGCGTTTAAACGCCAGCCAGGATACCTGGCTGGAGGGTAGCATTTTGGGCGTTAAACGCCAAAATGTATACCATTCTGGGCGTTTAACGCCAGGATGGCACAAGAGGGAAGATTTTGTTTTTAATTCAAATTTTTTCAAGTTTCCATAATTTTTTCAAAATCAAATCTTTTTCAAATCATATCTTTTCGATCATATATTTTCAAAATCAATTTATTTCCATTTTCAAAAATACTTGCTAACAATTAATGATTTGATTCAATATTTCAAGTATGTTGCCTTTTCTGTTGAGAAAGGTTTAATGTTTGAATCATATCTTTTCTTGTTAGCCAAGTCATTGATTTTAAAAATCAAATCTTTTTTAAATTGTTTTTCAATCATATCTTTTTAAAACTATATATTTTCAATCATATCTTTTTAATCACATCTTTTCAAAATAAGTTTTCAATCATATCTTTTTGATTTCTAATTTCAAAATCTTTTTCAAAAATCACTTTATCTCTTTCCCAATCATATTTTTCGAAAATAATTCTTCAATTTTTCAAAATGTTTTTAAAATCTTTTTAAATTTATTTTCGAAAATTTCTTCCCCTCTTCTCACATCCTTCTATTTTGGACTAACATGTACAATTCAAACTCTATCTTTCTAAGTTCGAATTCTTCTACCTCTTCCTTCTATTTTTCTTTTCCTCTGACACCTCAAGGAATCTCTATACTGTGACATTGAGGATTCCATATTTTCTTGCTTTCTTCTCTTTCATATGAGCAGGAGCAAAGACAAAAGCATTCTTGTTGAGGCTGACCCTGAACCTGAAAGGACCTTGAGGCGAAAGCTAAGAGAAGCTAAAGCACAACTCTCTGTTGAGGACCTAGCAGAATTCTTCAAAGAAGAAGACATGGCAGCCGAAAACAACAACAATGCCAACAATGCAAGGAAGGTGCTGGGTGACTTTACTGCACCTACTCCCGACTTCTATGGGAGAAGCATCTCTATCCCTGCCATTGGAGCAAACAACTTTGAGCTTAAGCCTCAATTAGTTTCTCCAATGCAACAGAATTGCAAGTTCCATGGACTTCCATTGGAAGATCCTCATCAGTTTTTAGCTGAGTTCTTGCAAATCTGTGACACTGTCAAGACTAATGGGGTTGACCCTGAGGTCTACAGACTTATGCTATTCCCTTTTGCTGTAAGAGACAGAGCTAGAATATGGTTGGACTCACAACCTAAAGAAAGCCTGAACTCTTGGGAAAAGCTAGTCAATGCCTTCTTGGCAAAGTTCTTTCCACCTCAAAAATTGAGTAAGCTTAGAGTGGAAGTCCAAACCTTCAGACAGAAGGAAGGTGAATCCCTCTATGAAGCTTGGAAAAGATACAAACAATTGATCAGAAAGTGTCCCTCTGACATGCTTTCTAAATGGAGCATCATAGGTATCTTTTATGATGGTCTGTCTGAACTGTCCAAGATGTCATTGGATAGCTCTGCTGGAGGATTTCTTCATCTGAAGAAGATGCCTGCAGAAGCTCAAGAACTCATTGAAATGGTTGCAAATAACCAATTCATGTACACTTCTGAAAGGAATCCTGTGAACAATGGGACAAATCAGAAGAAAGGAGTTCTTGAGATTGATACTCTGAATACTATATTGGCTCAGAACAAAATATTGACTCAGTAAGTCAATATGATTTCTCAAAGTCTGTCTGGAATGCAAGTTGCACCAAGCAGTACTAAGGACGCTTCATCTGAAGAAGAAGCTTATGATCCTGAGAACCCTTCAATGGAAGAGGTGAATTACATGGGAGAACCCTATGGAAACACCTATAATCCTTCATGGAGGAATCACCCAAATCTCTCATGGAAGGATCAATAGAGACCTCAACAAGGTTTCAACAACAATAAAGGTGGAAGAAATAGGTTTAGCAATGGCAAGCCTTTTCCATCATCTTCTCAGCAACAGACAGAGAATTCTAAGCAGAACTTCTCTGACTTAGCAACCATGGTCTCTGATCTAATCAAAACCACTCAAAGTTTCATGACTGAAACAAGGTCCTCCATTAGAAACTTGGAGGCACAAGTGAGTCAGCTGAGTAAGAAAGTTACTGAACTCCCTCCTAGTACTCTTCCAAGCAATACAGAAGAGAATCCAAAAGGAGAGTGCAAGGCCATTAACATGACCTACATGTCCGAATTTGGAGAGGAGGAAGAGGCAGTGAGCGCCACTGAGGAAGACCTCAATGGACGTCCACTGGCCACCAATGAGTTCCCTAATGAGGAACCATGGGAATCTGAGGCTCACACTGAGACCATAGAGATTCCATTGGATTTACTTCTGCCATTCATGAGCTCTGATGAGTATTCTTCCTCTGAAGAAGATGAAGATGTCACTGAAGAGCAAGTTGCTAAGTACCTTGGAGCAATCATGAAGCTAAATGACAAGTTATTTGGTAATGAGACTTGGGAGGATGAACACCCTTTGCTCACCAAAGAACTGGCTGACTTGACTAGGCAGAGGTTACCTCAAAAGAGACAAGACCCTGGGAAGTTTTCAATACCTTGTACAGTAGGCACCATGACCTTCAAGAAGGCTCTGTGTGACCTAGGGTCAACATAAACCTTATGCCTCTCTCTGTAATGGAGAAGCTAGGGATCTTTGAGGTACAAGCTGCAAGAATCTCACTAGAGATGGCAGACAATTCAAGAAAACAAGCTTATGGACTTGTAGAGGATCTTCTACTAAAAGTTAAAGACCATTACATCCCTGCTGATTTCATAGTCCTAGAGACTGGGAAGTGCATGGATGAATTCATCATCCTTGGCAGACCCTTCCTAGCCACAGCAAAGGCTGTGATTGATGTTGACAGAGGAGAATTGATCATTCAAGTGAATGAAGAATCCCTTGTGTTTAAGGCTCAAAGATATCCCTCTGTAACCATGGAGAGGAAGCATGAAGAGCTTCTCTCAAAACAGAGTCAAACAGAGCCCCTACAGTCAAACTCTAAGTTTGGTGTTGGGAGGCCACAACCAACTTCTAAGTTTGGTGTTGAACCCCCACATTCAAACTCTAAGTTTGGTGTTGGGAGGTTCCAACATTGCTCTGAGTATCTGTGAGGCTCCATGAGAGCCCACTATCAAGCTACTGACATTAAAGAAGCGCTTGTTGGGAGGCAACCTAATGTTATATTTATCTATTTCCCTTTGTTATTTTATGTTTTCTGTAGGTTGATGATCATGGGAAGTCCCAAAATCAATTGAAAAAGCAAAAACAGCATGAAAAATAGAAAGAAAAATAGCACACCCTAGAGGAAAACTTGCTGGCGTTTAAACGCCAGTAAGGGCAGCAAATGGGCGTTTAACGCCCAGTTTGGCATCATTCTGGGCGTTTAACGCCAGAAAGGGGCACTAGACTGGCATTAAACGCCAGGAAAGGGCAAGAAGCTGGCGTTAAATGCCAGAAATGGGCACCCGCCCGGCGTTTAACGCCAGAATTGGCAGAAGGAGCATTTTTACTCGCCACTTGGTGCAGGGATGAATTATCCTTGACACAGGATCCCCACCTACCCCACCACTCTCTCTCTTCTTCACTCATTCACCAATCACCTCAACACTTCTTCCCCAAAAAACCCCTCACCTATCAAATCCCACTATTCTCTTCACCACTCACATCCATCCTTCATAAAACCCCACCTACCTCACCATTCAAATTCAAACCACTTTTCCTCCCAAACCCACCGATTATGGCCGAACCATACACCCCCTCTCCCCTCCTATATAAACCCATCTTCACTCCTTCATTTTCACACAACCTAAACACTACTTCTCCCCCTTGACCGAACCACAAAGCCTCCTCCATCTCCTCTATTTCTTCTTCTTCTACTCTCTTCTTTCTTCTTTTGCTCGAGGACGAGCAAACTTTCTAAGTTTGGTGTGGTAAAAGCATTGCTTTTTGTTTTTCCATAACCATTTATGGCATCTAAGGCCGGAGAAACCTCTAGAAAGAGGAAAGGGAAGGCAAAAGCTTCCACCTCCGAGTCATGGGAGATGGAGAGATTCATCTCAAGGGTGCATCAAGACCATTTCTATGAAGTTGTGGCCATGAAAAAGGTGATCCCCAAGGTCCCTTTCAAACTCAAAAAGAGTGAATATCCAGAGATCTGACATGAGATCCGAAGGAGAGGTTGGAAAGTTCTTACCAACCCCATTCAACAAGTCGGAATCTTAATGGTTCAAGAGTTCTATGCCAATGCATGGATCACCAAGAACCATGATCAAAGTGTGAACCCGGACCCAAAGAATTGGCTTACAATGGTTTGGGGGAAATGCTTATATTTTAGTCTGGAAAATGTAAGGTTGGCATTCAACTTGCCCATGATGCAAGGAGATGAACACCCCTACACTAGAAGGGTCAACTTTGATCAAAGGTTGGACCAAATCCTCATAGACATTTGTGAAGAGGGCGCTCAATGGAAGCGAGATTCAAGAGGGAAGCCGGTTCAACTGAGAAGGCATGACCTCAAGCCCGTGGCTAGAGGATGGTTGGAGTTTATCCAACGCTCAATCATTCCCACTAGCAACCGGTCCGAAGTTACTATAGACCGGGCTATCATGATTCATAGCATCATGATTGGAGAGAAAGTAGAAGTTCATGAGGTTATATCCCAAGAACTTTATAAGGTGGCAAACAAGTCCTCTACCTTGGCAAGGTTAGCTTTCCCTCATCTCATTTGTCACCTTTGTTATTCAGTTGGAATTGACATAGAGGGAGACATCCTCATTGATGAAGACAAGCCCATCACTAAGAAGAGGATGGAGCAAACAAGAGATCCCACTCACCATGAAATCCCTAAGATACCTCAAGGGATGCACTTTCCTCCACAAAACTATTGGGGGCAAATCAACACCTCCCTAGGAGAATTGAGTTCCAACATGGGACAACTAAGGGTGGAGAACCAAGAACATTCCATTCTCCTCCATGAAATTAGAGAAGATCAAAGAGTCATGAGAGAGGAGCAACAAAGGCAAGGAATAGACATTGAGGAGCTCAAGCACTCCATAAGATCTTCAAGAGGAAGAACAAGCCGCCATCACTAAGGTGGACCCGTTCTTTAATCTCCTTGTTCTTTAATTTCCTGTTTTTCGAATTTTTATGCCTATGTTTATCTATGTTTGTGTCTTATGATCATTAGTGTCTTAGTGTCTATGCCTTAAAGTAATGAATGTCCTATGAATCCATCACCTTTCTTAAATGAAAAATGTTCTTAATTGGAAAAGAGAAGAATTGCATGAATTTTGAATTTTATAACAGATTAATTATTTTGATGTAGTGGCAATACTTTGACTTCTGAATGTATGCTTGAACAGTGCATATGTCTTTTGAATTTTTTATTCATGAATGTTGGCTCTTGAAAGAATGATGAAAAAAGAGACATGTTACTGAGGATCTGAAAAATTATAAAAATGATTCTTGAAGCAAGAAAAAGTAGAGAATTCAAAAAAAAAAGATAGTACATGCGAAAAAAAAGAGGAAGAAAAAGAAAAAAATAAAGTTGTGATCCAAGGCAAAAAGAATGTGCTTAAGAACCCTGGACACCTCTAATTGGGGACTCTAGCAAAGCTGAATCACAATCTGAAAAGGTTCACCCAGTTATGTGTCTGTGGCATGTATGTATCCGGTGGTAATACTGGAAGACAGAGTGCTTTGGGCCACGCCCAAGACTCATAAAGTATCTATGTTCAAGAATCATCATACTTAACAAGGAGAATCAATAACACTATCTGGATTCTGAGTTCCTATGAAAGCCAATCATTCTGAATTTCAAAGGATAGAGTGAGATGCCAAAACTGTTCAGAGGCAAAAAGCTAAAAGCCCCGCTCATCTAATTAATACTGATCTTCATAGATATTTTTGGAATTCATTGCATATTCTCTTCTTTTTATCTTATTTGATTTTCAGTTGCTTGGGGACAAGAAACAATTTAAGTTTGGTATTGTGATGAGCGGATAATTTATACGCTTTTTGGCATTGTTTTTAGTATGTTTTTAGTATGTTTTAGTTAGTTTTTATTATATTTTTATTAGTTTTTAGTTAAAATTCACTTCTCTGGACTTTACTATGAGTTTGTGTATTTTTCTGTGATTTCAGGTATTTTCTGGCTGAAATTGAGGGACCTGAGCAAAAATCTGATTCAGAGGCTGAAAAGGACTGCAGATGCTGTTGGATTCTGACCTCCCTGCACTCGAAGTGGATTTTCTGGAGCTACAGAATTCAAATTGGTGCACTCTTAATTACGTTGGAAAGTAGACATCCTGGGCTTTCCAGCAATGTATAATAGTTTATACTTTTTCCGAGATTTGATGGCCCAAACAGGTGTTCCAAGTCAGCTCAAGAATTCTGGCGTAAAACGCTGGAACTGGCACAAGAATAGGAGTTAAACGCCCAAACTGGCACAAAAGCTGGCGTTTAACTCCAAGAAGAGTCTCTACACGAAAATACTTCAATGCTCAGCCCAAGCACACACCAAATGGGCCCGGAAGTGGATTTTTATGTCATTTACTCATATTTGTAAACCATAGGCTACTAGTTCTCTATAAGTAGGACCTTTTACTATTGTATTTTCATCTTTTGATCACTTTAGATCTCTAGATCATCTTTGGACATCTAGTTCTTAGATTATGGGAGGCTGGCCATTCAGCCATGCCTAGACCTTGTTCTTATGTATTTTCAACGGTGGAGTTTCTACACACCATAGATTAAGGTGTGGAGCTCTGCTGTACCTCGAGTATTAATGCAATTACTATTGTTCTTCTATTCAATTCAGCTTATTCTTGTTCCTCAACTTGATGAATGTGATGATCTGTGACATTCATCATCATTCTCACCTATGAACGTGTCCTGACAACCACCTCCGTTCTACCTTAGATTGAATGGATATCTCTTGGATCCCTTAATCGGAATCTTCATGGTATAAGCTAGAATTGATGGTGGCATTCAAGAGAATCCGAAGGTCTAAACCTTGTCTGTGGTATTTTGAGTAGGATTCAAGGATTGAATAACTGTGACGAGCTTCAAACTCGCGATTGTGGGGCATTAGTGACAGACGAAAAAGAATCACTGGATTCTATTCCGACATGATCGAGAACCGACAGCTGAATAGCCGTGCTATGACAGAGCGCGTTGAACATTTTCACTGAGGGGACGGGACTGTAGCCATTGACAACGGTGATGCCCAACATACAGCTTGCCATGGAAAGGAGTAAGAAGGATTGGATGAAGACAGTAGGAAAGCAGAGAGATGGAAGGGACAAAGCATCTCCATACGCTTATCTGAAATTCTCACCAGTGAATTGCATAAGTATCTCTATCCTTATTTTATGTTTTATTCATCTTTTAATTATCAATCCTCCATAACCATTTGAATCCGCCTGACTGAGATTTACAAGATGACCATAGCTTGCTTCATACCAACAATCTCCGTGGGATCGACCCTTACTCGCGTAAGGTTTATTACTTGGACGACCCAGTGCACTTGCTGGTTAGTTGTGCGAAGTTGTGATAAAGAGTTGAGATTGCAATTGAGCGTACCATGTTGATGGTGCCATTGATGATCACAATTTCTTAAGAAGGCCATTCCTAGCCACTGGAAGAGCCATGATCGATGTTGAGAGACGAGAACTATGCCTAAGGATGCATGAGGATTATTTGTTGTTCAAGATTTTTAAACCTCCACCACTCTCTGACAAAGGAGGTAGTTGGATGCAAAGCTCGAAGCTTAAGCCTTCTCACTTGGTGGAAAGCCATACAGTCCCCCCTAACATCAAACCTAAGTTTGGTGTTGGGCATTCACCTCCCACCCAAGATGGAGAAGGCCCCAAGAAGAAAGTACCTAAAGGATGGAGGAACAAGAAGATTCCTGCTGAGAACTTCTAACCTGGCATGAAGGTGGTGTTCACTAGAAGCCCAGTCATACCACACACTGTGAACAGAATCCTGCCTCTTGAGTATGTTGAGTTAATTCATGAGAGCATAGGAAAGAAGTTCACTATGAGGAGTGAAGATCTGAGCCCCTATGACCCTCCTCCTTAGCGAAGCTGCCCGTCAAGCTAATGACGATAAAGAAATGCTTGTTGGGAGGCAACCCAACCATTACTATCCTTTTGTTTACAGTTGTTTTATTTTAATTTTATTTTAGTCTAATTTCATATCATTTTAGTTTTGATTGATTTTCATAGTCTTTCTAGTTTTTCTAATGTTTGTGATCATGTATAGCACTCAGAACAGGGACAGGAAGACTTTGACAGAAAAATAGAATACCCTGAAGAAAACCAGTTGTGAGCACTAAACGTTAGGGAGGACGTTTAGCGCCAAGGGAGGGAGCTTTGCTTTGGGCATTTAACGCCCAAAAAGGGGCATTCCAATACAATTTTTTGTTCCCCTTGGGGCGTTTGGGCACTAAACTTCGAAAAAAAAGAGGTATGTCCCCTTCTAGCGTTAAACACCAGAACCAGCGTTTAACGGCCAAGGGGGAGTTTCGAGAATGATGGAAGGCTTTGTACCATTTGGTTAAACCCCAACTCCCACCTACCTCACCATTCAATCTTATTCATTCTCTCTCCTACTTTTCCATTTTTCCATCTACATTCACCCATCCCATTAACCATCACTTCCCTTTATTGTCTCAACTCACCTCCCGCTTTACCGAATGCACTATCATCTATCCCATCCATCTATCCTCCCAACAACCCAAATTCAAATTCAACTCCCCTCCCCTTGCCTCCCACACCCCATAACCGAAACCCAACCCCTCCCCACCTATAAAAACCTATATCTTCATCCACTTTCACCACACCTCCCACTACTCTCTCCTTCTTCCTTACCTTCGACCATGCACACTCTCTTTTCTTTCTTTTCCCCTTTCCCTTAGCCAAGGCCGAAGCCTTCCCATCCATTCCCTCCTATCCATTTTTATTTTCTTTTTCTTATTTTCTATTCTTACTTTACTTGGGGACGAGCAAAACTTTTAAGTTTGGTGTCGGCGCTCCACTTTGGTTCTTCAATTTTTTTTCCATGGCACCCAAGACCGAATAATCCTCCTCAAGGAAGAGGAAAGAGAAGGCTCCCACATCCAATCCATGGGACTTCACCTGGTTCTTTTCCAAGACACATGAGGACCACTTTTATGAGGTGGTGCACAAGAAGAAGGTGATTCCCAAGGTCCGCTTTGATCTGAAGCCGGAGGAGTACCCGGAGATCCTATATCAAATTCTAATACGGGGTTGGGAAGTTTTGGTCAACCCCGTGACTGAGGTTGGAGCATTGATGGTGCAGGAGTTCTACACCAATACTTGGGTCACTTACAAACATGTCAGAGGTGTGAACCCGGAGCCGAAGAATTGGCGTACCATGGTCAGAAGGCATATCATGGATTTCATCCCAGAGAGTGTGAGGGTGGCACAACAGTTACCACCATCCGGAGAGGACCCTCACTTATACACTTGGAGGGTTAATACTGACCAGTGGTTGAATCAGGTCCTTGAGAACATTTGCTTTCCCGGAGCCGAGTGGAGGAGAGATTCTAAAGGCAAGCCGTACCTGCTGGGTAGGCATGACCTCAAGCCAGTTACTAGAGGATGGTGGGAGTTCATTGAATGCTCCATCCTTTCTACGAGTAACCATTCTGAGTTTACAGTCGAGTGGCCAGTGATAAGTCACTATATTATGCTCGGCAACAAGGTAGAGCTCCACGAGGTGATCCCTCAAGAGTTCTACAGGATAGCTGACAAATCCTCCACTATTGCGAGACTAGCTTTCCCTTATCTCATCTACCACCTATGTGCAGCAGCTGGAGCTTACATTGATGGAGATACCCCGATCCGTGTTAAAAGGCCAATCACAAAGAAGGATATAGAGCACGCTAGATAGCTTGGGCAGGAACCGTATCAAGAGCTAGTTCCACCACCTCCACAGGATCTTCTGGAGATGCCTCAAGGAGTTTACTTCCCTCCTCGTGACTATTGAGATCAGTTGACCATATCTATAGGGGAGCTGACATCATCAGTTGATCAATTGATCACGCTGCACTCCTCCACCAGATGATGGAAGAGCAGAGGAGGTAGCGGCATAATATAGTGGAGCTTAAGTGCTCTAGAGGATTTCCCGGAGGGAGCAGCAGCCACCATCCATGAGATGGTTGAGTTTAATTCTCCCTTCTTTTATTTTATGTCTGTTTTTCAGTATTTTAATCTATTTTTTGTTTTCTATTGAAAGTTGCATGATCACTAGTAGAATTTCTTTGCTTTATAGTTTAGTTGTTTATTTTAGTATTTTATGTTTATTTTAAAAAGATGTCTCATGCATTCTGTACCGAGCTTAAAGAAATATCAAAAGAAAAAGATGTAGTGAAATGCATGAGATTTGAGTTATATATTGCATGTTCTAGTTAATTTGATGTGGTGGCCCTATCTCTTATTCTAAATGTACGAATTAACTGTGCATATTTGATTTTGGAGTTGAGAATATTGGTTCGTGAGGAACAGAAACTTAGAAAAGGATTATTATTGATTATCTGAAATAAGAAAAGGATTGATTCTTGAAGCAAAACAAACAACAAAAATAATTGAAAAGAAAAGAAAAATCAAAAGAAAAAGGTCCAAGGCTTTGAGCATCAATGGTTAGGAGGGTCAAAACTGATCTAAATCTCAAAAGAGTGGAATTCCCTAACCATATGCTTGTGGTGTGAAGGTGTCGAGTAACCCTTGAGACTAAGCACTTAAGGTCGTGACCCATTTATATTACAGAGTATGCCTAAGGCTCCGAGCACCACTGTTTGGGAGAAATAGAAAGAGAAAAATTCAAACCCAAAGGAGTTCCCTAGTTAAGTACTTGTGGTGCTTGTGTATCAAGTTAAGCTTGAAAAAAAAAACACTTAGAGTCACGGCTAGACTCAAGGTGCAAAGCACCAAAGAAAAGAAAAGTTGTGTTCAAGAATCAATTAGAGCTTAAAGAAGAGAATCTAGAATATCATCCGAGTTCTAGTTCTGAGGGATACTAATAGTTCTGAACTTCAATGGATAGTTAGATGCCGAAACTATTCGGAGTTAGAGTGTCATAAGCCCCAGTCAGTAACCGAACCTGAGCTTAAATGACAACTCAAGTTCCAGACATTTTCTCTTCTTGGTCCTACATTGTTTTGGTTGTTTGAGGACAAGCAACAATTTAAGTTTGGTGTTGTAATGCGTGAGCATCTTATACCATTTTTCTCGTCATTTTCTAGTTTTTTTTTTAGTTAGAATTTATTTAGTTTTACATGATTTCAATGCTAAAACCTTCTTTGGATGCTACTTTGAGTTGTTTTGGTGTTTTTATGATTTTAAGCAAAATTGGAAGCAATTTGACAGAGTTTAGAGCTAAAAAGAAAAAAGCTGGCAGCACCCTCCTTTGGAGCTAAACGCCCAACTGGCGTTTAGCGCCAACAAGGGACCTCAGGCCTGAATGTTGCTGCTCCCCTTGGGGCGTTAAACGCCCAAAATGGCGTTTAACACCAACAGCATGCCGAATTCACCCTCTCATTTGACTTCTCTAGTGGATTTAGCATTTATTAGTTTTATTTTATTTTCTTTATGTAATTTCTATTTACAAACAATATCCTTTAAGTTTAGAATTTATTATTTTAATTTATTTTTCGTATAAAATTAGGTTAGTATAAAATGGAAAAGATCACTTGTATTTCAGATCTTCTTCCTTCGGCACTTTTCGGAACCTTGTTTTCTCTGTAAGTTATGAGCAATTAAACCTCTTGGTTAAGGTTAGGAGCTCTGTTTATTTCTATGGATTAGAACTATTATTCTTCTATTTTAATTAATGTTTTAATTCAATTCTAAGGATTATTTTTGTTCTTAATCTTATGAATTTGGGTGGAACGAGAATATGACCCTTATTCTACTTGAGTTCTTGTGATTCTCAAGAGAGTTATCTCACTTGAACTACAGCTTGAAAACAAATTCCTCCTAAAATGCTAATTACATGAACAAATTGGGATAAGTGACATATAATCCTATTAGCTTTGGGTAATTAGGGTTTTTGTGGCCATAAACTAGTTTTTGAACTTAACCCTCTTATCAGAATTAAGTGACAACGAGAATGGCGGTTAATGAAGATTAGAGGAGGCTAAATCACTAAGAGATTAAGGTTTAGACATTTACAATTTGCGATGGAATGAATCATACATTGTTAAAATAGATGGTAAGAACTTTTAATCGAAAAGATAAACATCTTCGAAGCCTTAACTGTTTTCTCATACTGTTTTCACACCAAACCCTTATTTGTTTTCTTTATTTTCCTGTTTACTCTTTCATGTGAATCGCAACCTTCAAAACCCCTTTTCTGTTCGTCTAACTAAGTCCAACCTGACAACCATTGCTTGCTCAGTCTGACAATCCTCGTGGGATCGACCCTCACTTACCTGAGGTATTACTTGGATGACCCGGTGCACTTGCCAGTTAAGCTGTGTGAGTTCACAATTCGCACATCAAGTTTTTGGCACCGTTGCTGGAGATTTTTGTGATTGACAACTACTAGTTGTCTTGTTGCTTAGATTAGGTATTTTTATTAGTTTTTGTTTATTTACTTTTCCTTTTAATTTTTTATTTTTAATTTTATTTATCTTTCTTTATTTTCGAATTTTGCCTTATTTATTTTCTTTTTAATTTTTGATTTTAAATTTGGTGTCCCTTTAGTGTTTTACCTTTCTTTTTAATTTCAAAATTCTTAGGGTAAAGTTGGTATATTTTGAGAAAGACCCAAGAATTAGGGTGAAGTTGGAAAGGATCATCATTGCAAGTCCAGAAGACATTACTCTCAAAGTTAGAAAAAGGAAGCTTAACGTCTAGCTTCGAGAAAAAACAATCATAAGTGTAAAAAAAACTGTATTCCAGCTTATCTAAAAGGAGAAAGCATACTTTCTCCTCGGGATCGGCCACTACTATTTCATAGTTTTACAGGTTAAGTAACATTTTGGTCCCTAACATAGAGGCCAAAAATTTGTTTCGTCCCTAAGTTTTTTTTTTGCTTACAAAATTGTCCCTAAGGTTTAACCTAATTTTAAAATCGTCCTTTTTACCAAAATTTTAATTTTTATTTCTAAAATACCATTAGTTAAAAAATATAAAATTAAATAAAAAAAGAAAAAGGGTTAAATTGAGGAAGGGATCAAGGGGCGGGGGAAGATGAAAGAGGAAAAGGGAAGGGATCACGAGGGGGAAGTGGGAAAGGGGGAAGGATGGAGCTGCCGTCGTACTGGGTTCATCGCCGCCGTTGAACTACGTCGTTGTACTAGATTTGTTGCCGTCGTTGAGCCACCGTCGCTAACCCCGAAAAGAGAGAGAGAGAGAGAGAGAGAGAGAGAGAGAGAGAGAGAGAGAGAGAGGGATGCGCGAGCTGAAGGGATTCGCGTCCTCTACTGCCGCAGCTGCCACCACTGCCGCCGGTCCTCGTCCCTCACCGCTCGCTATTGTTCCTCCTTACTCATCGCTCTCCTTGCTGCTCTCCTCGCTGCCCATCACTGCTCCTGCATCCTCTCCACGACCATCTTCTTCTTCTTCTTCTTCTTCTTCTTCTTCTTTGTGAACTGAATTTCTTATTTGTCTTACATAATCTAAATTTGTTGTGGAATTTGTTGTGCAATATTTAAATTTTTTGCTTGGTGATTCTGATTTGGAATATCTAAATTTTTTGTTGTGGAATTTTTTTGCTTGTGGAATATCGAGTTTGTCTATTGATGATATGGGTTTTGGATATGTTGATGTTGCTGCAATGTCATGCTATGTTGATTGGGTGAATTTCTGCTTCTGATTTGGCTTGAATCTGGAATCTTGATGCTGCTGAAGATGAAGAAGATGAAGAAGCAGGGATGAAGAAGCAGATCAAGAGAGGAGATGAAGAAATAGTGACAGCGGGTAAGGGTATAATTGTCCGAAGGACGATTTTAAAATTAGGTTAAACCTTAGGAACGATTTTGTAAGAAAAAAAACTTGGAGATGAAACAAATTTTCGGCCTCTACGTTAGGGACCAAAATCGTACTTAACCCTAGTATTACTCATCTTTTCGATTCTTACAGAGCCTATGATGCCTACGAATGGTCTCAACGTATTCTTTATCGATTACAGGGACAACGATAAGGACAAAAGTATCTACCCAAGTTAAAAGTGAAGAAGGAACTTTTGTTGACATGTCGTGAACAACGGATCGAGACATAAAGCTATACCTACAAATGCAATAAAGAAATCGTCATTAAAGAACTCGGGTTCTCAACAAATAGTTTGACGAATATGATTACAAAAAGTTTTCCTTTCTACATTCAAATCCATGAATTAGAAACGGCGCCACTTCTGAAACAAAGGATAGCGACGCCATTTGGGGGCAACATAATTACAATCCATAGCAACAAAACAGCAACAGTTAAACAGCTTTCAAAGAAATCCTAAGACATAACAGGTATCGACAATATAAAAATAAAATTTTTCACCAACATTTCATAATCACCACTCAGGGTACCATTCAAAACCATTTCAAGAACCCAGAACAGTCGAGACAACAAACAAAAATGGATAAAAGCATCAACCTTGATGAAATTCAAAAACAAAAGGGCACAGTAAGCAGCAAAAACACGAACGATCCTCTTTGAAGCACCAAAAACTCTTCAAAAGAATCAAGATCAAGAAAATCTTGAAACTAAAAAATGGTTACGAAGTAAGAAACAAAGGAAGAATAGTAAAGGAGTTTTTTCGATGAAGGAAGGAAAGGCAAATGAAACGTTTTCAGAAATAGAAAAGGGAAAAGAAGGAGGGCACGAAGCTTTTTATAAGAAAGAAGGAGCAAAGGGGACATTTTACACCTCTTTTCAAAGTCATGTGTGGATTCCAAGAGAACTACCGCGTAATGTTCGCTCCTTTAAAGTAACGTTTCAAAATTTCAAAACACGTCAAGTACCCGACCTTTTGATGGCGGTGTATCCGACAACGAAAATTAAAGCCACAAAATGCTTAAACTCGGCATCACAAAAGCTCAAACTCAAGCAGGAGCACTGTTCATACCCTGATCCAAAACATAAAGCCAGATCGAATAAGAATAAAAAGGTCTACCCAAAAAGGATGGTCTCTACTATTTACCCAATAAGAGGTCAGACACGACAAGAGGGGCCGGCTTTACTTGGCCAAAATAAGTAATTGTCCCCCAAATCTTTTCTACTATCTCACTTAAAAGATAGATCCCAACAAATAAATCATAATATATAAATATGAAAAAATAAAACATAATATATATAAATATAAAAAAATAAATATAAAAAAATATAAATATAAAAAATAAATAAATCTTCATTTAAATTTAATTTAATTTAATTATATCTAAATTATAATAAAACATAATATATATATTATAATATGATCCATGCATTTATATATTTATATATATAATATATAAGATCTCTATAATAACTATGAGTCTCAGCATATATAAACTATATAACAAAAAATGTGTGACACTTAAATGAGTTGATATCATATGCATCATTATCAACGACATGTATATCGAAGAGTTATTTGGTTTGGTGGGCAACATGATATTGTTAAAGTTTTTCCTCTCTCAAATTCATGATTCGAGCCGTGGCTTGTTCCCTTGGTTGACAGCTCTCAGTTCGATACGAATTACATGAACGATCCACAATTCCACATAGCAAATCGAACCAGCTAGATCATCGGTTTATCAGTTTTTTGGTCAAACCAGCTGATCCGGTTCGATTCTGATAACATAGGGACTCCATAATTTGTACGTGACGTCAACTTGGGGAGTTTGGAAGTACAATCATAAATACGAGGAAAAGGGTCAAACTTGAAAAAAAAACAAAAACCTTGGGAAAAAAGTAGCGGCAGCCTCGTACGTCCCCTCCGTTTTATGGGACGACAGCAACATTAACAAACCCCAAAACATAGTTCCTATTATTCATTAAAACCTTCTGCTCCCAACAATCTTTGCTCTTTTTGCTGAATCCTGCCCTTTGTTTCTAGGTAACTTCAACTTGTCAAGTTCTATCAACCTCGGCTTTCATTGTATCTATTTATTAATTATTGTTATTCTGACTTGGATGGATTCCTTCCCTTCATATCAGATAGATTATTACTAGCTTTTTGGTTTTCCTTTTAGTATGTTCTTCTGTTAATTATGTCTTGCCAGGAATTTTGTATGAGAAATCAATTTGACTTCATCATAGCTGCTATTTAAGTTACAATTTATTTACTTATTTATTTATTTATTCTAATGGGTTGTTATCGAAGTTTGGAAATTTTGTGCAAGTGGTTTTGATTTGTTCTGCTCTGGTTTGTATTGGGATCCCTCAAGAGAGAAGATTATGATTATCTAATGAAACAAAAGGAAAAAAAGCATCTTCTAAGCTGGGTGGTTGGTTGTTATTTTTATTGTTCATTTGTTGTATTATTAATAATAATTTAATTGATTGATGGGTGTTTTGGATGTGATTTGTGTAGTGAATGGTGAATTACTGAATTCCAATTTGATGACTCTTGTGAAATTGGTTAGCTTAGAGAAACCTTCATCATCACCAAACTCTCATGATATCTTTCACTTTCTAATCCCACCTTGCAGTTTTGGACTGACTCCGTTTTTGTGAACTTTTATTACTTTTATTAGTGCCCTTGTAATTCAACTATTTTCTTGAGTCTTCCTATGCTCTTTTGGTTTACTTGCAAAATATATGAATTGTCAAATTATGTTCTGGGTGTAGATCATTTCTCATTATTGGTTGAGTGGTTTAATGATTTCAATGTAGTAAAACATTGTAGCATAGTCTTGTTTATGTAGTTGATGCCACCTCGTGGTACAAGACTTAGTTATTGTTAGTGCTGGTTCAGCGATTGACATAAATATGTTGCAGGTCATTGCAAAGCAAATTTGATTGGGAACCAGCAGAGATAACCATGTCTTCATCTTTTCCTGTTCTTCCTACATCTGCAGCGCAGGCTTCATCAATAAATTCCAACATCAGAAGTGTTGGTCATATGTTCTCAACCCCTGCTGATTTCCCTGATGATGGCGTGCCATTTCCCACCGCTTCCGAAATCCATGCAACAACACAAGCTTCTCAGCCGCTGCGACAAATTGATGATGTTTCCTGGGGAGCGGATCTGTTCGACAATATTCTTTTGTTTCCTGATAATAACAACGCTCCTTTCCAGAATGATCATACAGTGTATAGTGCTCCATTCTCATCCAGTGATAATCCAAAGGCTGTTGATTTTGAGTGGGTTGATCCCTTCATGTCTGATGATGATCCTCTTCAGCTAAATTGGAACCAGTTTGTCAGTGATACCAATGTAGCAGAGCCAAAACCAAAGGTTTGCTTCACTTTATAGTGGTTCACCGTGCAAGTCTTAAATGCTGTCTTACATGTCAAGTTAACTAGAACATGTCGGTGGCAGTTCACACCTTGTTAGTAGTTAGTAGTTACTAATGAAGACGAAAAGTCATTTTAGTTGGTCAACATACATCTAGTTCTGTGCACAATCATAAAGTGTGCATGGCGGAATGCAGTTCTCTTGTTTTTCTCCTTTCATCCACCACTTGGTATGAGGAAGTGCATATATTTCATCGCCTTTTAAATTGTGGTTGCGGTAGCAGTTGTTGCTATGAAGTGAATGCAAAGTGTACCCAACAAAAATATTGCAGCAGCAATTGTAATTGCAAATGGCAATTTAAAGCCACAGTTTCTTCTAAATATCTTGAAATCTATAGGTCTTTCATCTTAACTCTTTTTTGCACAGTTTATTTATGTACTTTTGTGTTTAAGGTACAGAAGTGTATTCTTCTCTCATGATGCAGGAAAGTCAGTTATCAATACAGCAGCAAGTGCCATCTGTTGAAGCTAACGGTCTTCCAGACTCGGTCTCCACCACACCCCAAACTAAGCAAAGAATGCGTTGGACTCCGGAGCTTCATGAGGCCTTTGTAGAGGCAGTGAATCAGCTTGGTGGTAGTGAGAGTATGTTAACTTCTTCACAATGTTGCAGTTGTCCTTCTCACTGAGTGATATTAGAAGTTCTTAATTTGTTGTTGTCTCATCGTGTTTAACATAACAGAGGCTACTCCAAAAGGAGTCTTGAACCTAATGAAAGTTGAAGGCCTTACCATATATCATGTGAAAAGCCACCTTCAGGTGGTTGTTTTTATATCTTTTTCCTTTTTAACTCTTATGAGGACGTGTATTTATTTATCAATGGTTTTTTTTTTTTTTTTATATCATGGAATATGGCTATCTTGGTTTCAGAAATATAGAACTGCCCGATACAAACCTGAGCCATCAGAAGGTATGTGTAAATTTACTTAGTATCTCTTCCATTTCCTCACCCCAAAATGTTTCATAAAGCACATTTTGTTTTCATGCTCCCTTATTTGTTCAGTGTTCTCTGCTCCTATTCCCTTTGCGTTACGTTAAAAACATAATAGTGAGCATACAATATAGTCTCCAAAATATTTTTTACATTGATTTAGCCCCAAAAGTTAACAAGTGACATCATTTTATTCGTTGAAAGTTGTTTGACGACAAATATATTTCTGAAAGATGCATGTGATGTCAAACAGGTTTACAAAAGATTCATGTGATATACAGGTCTCTTAACTTCTTCCAAAAGGAGTTCTTAGGGACCTATTCGATGTCACTTGCATCTTTCAAGAGCAAAGTGTTGTCACATTCATACTTTTAAGATAAAGGAATCTACTTGATGTTAAAATTCTTGTCGCGGACTAGCATATTTGTGTTCTTTTTGGCAAGTTTGAGAAATAACAGTTTGAATGATTTTCTGTTCTCTGCATGTATTGCAGGAGCTCCTGAGAAAAAGTTGATGGATTCAATTGAAGAAATGAATCCTCTAGACTTAAAAACGTGAGTTACTTGTAACCTTCTTAATGATGAATATTTTCTTATGGCACCAACACATTTGATTGACTGATCCTTTTGCTGGCGATGGTCATCTCCTTTTATTTCGTCAAGCATAGAGTGTAATGTCCTCAATGTAACTTCTAATATCATATACATTTGAATTTAAAATGCGTTCGGGAGGTGAGATTGTGATTACCTCTTGTAGTAGTGGAACATGAATAAGATTGGGATACGAGGCTGAGGCGGATCTCCTTGCTCTGGGCTGGCATCTCCACAGAGGTGGGGGTGTACTTGCAATAGGTTCCGGTGCTTAAGTTAGTAATAGTCTATGAGGTATAAGGATTGGATGTAGATAGCATACCTTGGTTGAGTGTTACGCCCTCTATTTATGGTGTTTGGTGGGTGAATCTGGGAAGGATCCGGATAGATCCATGCGGAATATACGCAGAATCCTACATGAATATGATCCAGATTATGTCCTTTATCAGCCATCATGCTCCCAAGAAGGGTGCTTTTGGGCCGGTCATAGTTTTAGACCAGCCTGGGAGCTAGACCGTAACAAAATGCAAGATTAAGTAGGTTTTAAAACTGGACAAGAAGGTTTCAATTTTCCCCATGGTTATATACTTAATCATTCGCATTTCTGATATGTACCGTTTTATGTGTTTGCTTTAACTGCATTGAAGTGAGTAATTAATGCCCAGAAACACACACTGGATTGTGGCTGCAGGAGTAAGGGGATAACTGAAGCATTGAGGTTGCAGATGGAACTTCAAAAGCGGCTTCATGAACAACTTGAGGTACTTAATTGTTTTTGTTCCCAAATTTTGTAGGAAAGATGCCACTAGTAATATTCTGATATTATGCGTATTATGCAGATACAAAGAAAGTTGCAGATTCAAATTGAAGACCAAGGGAAGCGTCTTCAGATGATGTTTGAAAAACAGATAGAGGGCTCGTCCTCTGCTCCAATATCAAGCACGGGGCAACATACAAATGAAAATTCAGAACCCCAGAACGACGACAATGATAAACAGGAACAGGGAGACGAGCAGTTGGTTGCGCCTCCCCCAAAACGGGTTAAAAGTTTATGAAAGTTAGAACTATTTGTTTTTCTTCGAACTTTTGAAGGTCTTAGAGTTAATGATTGTAGGGGGATAACGTGATGGTAACTTTCCCGTTCTGCTTGTGACTTTGGATTCTTGAATCAGTAATTTGGTTTCAACATTATGATTGGTTACTTGATCTGGGGTGAATTTTAGCAATTGGAAAAATTTTACTTCAGAGATTTGTTGTATATTCTTGGAATATTTAATAGTAACTTCTAGAATCTTATTGGGTTTCAACTAGAATCATTACCGAGTTATGTTTGTGTTCGTTGATATTGTATATTAACTAATGGCGTTTTTTTGGGTACCGTAATAAATTCATACGTATTGTTAAAATAAAAATGTGGACAAATTAAAACATTAACATGTAGATTATATTTTTTACGTCAGTAATTAATTTTTCTTTTTTTAAATACATATCATATCAATATTTTTACTAAATTATTTTTATATTTGAATAAAAATAAAAAAATAATTATTATTTAATTTTATAAAAAAACTTACATATTCTTTTCTTTTATATTGGACACAAAATATTTTGATCCTTTTAATTTAGTCAAAATTTAATTAACTTTGGTTTTATATTTTTAAATTTGATACAATTTAAAAATAAAAAATTCAAAACAAAAACATATATAAAAAATAAATAAATAAATAAATAAAGAATTTGATTTTCTTTAAATTTGTGTTCTTTCTCTCTGGACAAAGAAGAAGGTGTTTCCGTCACCTTTCTGCTTTTCTTTCTCCAATCAAGCTCTGTTCATCTCGTCTCTGGCCAAGAAGAAGAATTAAGTTCCTCCACGACCTCCCTGTCTATTTTTTGTTCCTTCACGACCTCCTTATGTACGCACTTAGCAACCCGTCGGAGGAGTTCTTGCTAGTTGTCGGAGCCTCCACTGGCAAGAACCTCGGCCTTTTCTGCTTCAACGAAGATGACGTTCACGCCCTACTTTGCCAGGTTTCCACGATCGACCCTCGCCTGTGTGATGGCTCCAAAGTTGTGTTGCACTCAACAAGGATGCCTAAGTTGCTCCTCTCTCTCTCTCTCTCTCTCTCTCTCTCTCTTTCTCTCTCTCTCTCTCTCTCTCTGAATAATTTGATTCACCTTATGATGTTTTACTGATCTACTGTATTGAATTACTTGGTAATGACTTTTATTGATGACAAATGGCTAAAATGGATCCTCCAACAGGCACTTAAGATCTCCATTACTTATGAAGCCAGCCAGTAGAATTCATTCGAGAGCTGTAGTTGCGTTTTTCCTTCGGTGCATGTAAGCGATTGGATTTTTCTACCACAGGAAAAAAGTGCATTCTGTTGAGAGTAATTTTCAGAAACAAGAAGGTTGATCACTCAGTCTTGCTCATATATTGGTATCTAATTTTGCATCATGTGCTAATATGAAATATATTGTTTTGGTTGCAAGTGATAAAAAAATTGCTGCTGAAAGCGATTTCAAAGCATTCTTCATACTCATCTAATTATATTCTTTCTAATTACTCTATTGGATGTAGAGGAAATGTAGAATCACTTGTGAAGCTACTGGTTGATTGCATCTTGGAAGCCAAAGAAAATATTGATGGAAACTTTGCTGCTTCTCTTCATAATGAAAACATGGTAATGATTTTAATGAAAATTATCTCCTCAACACAATTATCTTGCTGTTAACGATTTGTTTCGAATGTCTAATGACAGGAAAGACATTATGACATATGACATTTAAGTTCAAATGGTCGAGATTTACAATGAACAAGTTAGAGACCTACTTACTTAGGACAAAACAGATGATAAATTAAAGATTAGGAGCTGCAATGATGATGAATTAAGTCTTCCTTATGCTACATTGTGTCTGGTGACATCTACAGCTGACGTTCTGACCCTCATGAAACTCAGTGAGGTCAACCGTGCTGTCAATTCCGTTGCACTTAACAATAGGAATAGTCGTTCCCACAGGTAAGTTTCAAAATTTTTTCAAACCTTATAACTTCAATTTAAATGTTTAATGTATATACTGATAATAAAGGTTGTTTAATTCAGTGTACTCACCGTGCATGTTCACGGAAAAGATACATAGAATTCATGGATCCGGGTCGAATCGCATATCTTTGCTAGAAGGGAAGCCAGTACCATGTAAGTTAAAACCTTTAGAGCTGCCAATTTTCTATAAATATGTTTTTCAATTTCATCATACTAAGAACAAGGTTATGTTTAGATAAGAAGGAGAGAGATGCTAGAACACCTCCTCTGACAGCAGCAAGGACCTCGAAACGGTGGCTGTAGGAAGACTTCAAGAGCCAGATATCAATGCTGGGGTGGTTACTTTGATTCAAAGCAACCCCAATAGCTCCAAGCCTCCAATTTAGTATTTTTTCTTTGTGGTTTTCTTTTTTTCTTCAGTGTTTCTTATAGAATCTTGGTGATTTGACAAACAGCTTTATTTAACTGACGATCTATGCTAAAATTTGGTCTAAGGTAGTTTATTTGTTGTATTGCCATTCTTATACTTTTTGTGCATCTATGTGTGAGTTGCTATGAAACTATCCACTATTGTGCATTTAATGACTAATTTCTGGATCAGTTTTCTTATGACTTGCAAATTAACTTCATCTGTTAATTTTGTGATGAAGAATTTCGTTGGAAATCATAAAGACCAGAAAGTTATATATTACCATCGTTCACTAATAATTGTCAAATTAGCAAAATTAGAACATTCTACATTCACAAATCAACATACTACCTTTACTTATGATTGTACTACTCATTTATGAACTATTGGTGATAAAATATTCTGGTTGTCTATATTTTTGTATGGTATCTTTATATATATACATAGATACATGTTTCTATCATTAGTATGTATCTACTGGAAAACTTATGAGATTACAATTTATTGAGGTTTTGAAACTGATGTTATAGTTTGTTGTATATCATATGCTAGTTATTTTATTCATTTGATCAAATTTAAGCTTGATTTTTGTGTTGAGTTTTAGGATTCTGAAGCTCATACTTCACATTCAGTTGGTTTATTGTGTAGTAAATAGAACATTTTTTTTTTATTTATGGATTAGTGTAGTTTGCATGTTATTTCTATTTATCCGCCTATAATAATTGACAAAAATGCAAAAAACCCTTAGTTTTATCTACAATGTGACATTTATTTGAGTGTGGTTGTTAAGGGCTTTATCCCCTACATCTAATCAGGATAGAGAAGTATGTTGTTGGTAGATTTTTAGTTCTTATTGTGGTTCTAAGATCTGGTAAACTTTTGATTGTATTTTCTAATATTATTCATAAATTACAGAAAAAAGATTTAATGATTATAAGCTACTCCCAATGGAGTTGTGACTCTACCAGGTTGAGTACATTTTTATGATAAACACATGTTCACTCTTAACTCTTGCATTTCTTTGCCAAAATCATATAGGTTCCTCAATAAGATGACTAGTTTAACAGGTTCAAAATGGTTCAGTTTCATTCTCTTCTTAGCTCTTATCAATCAAAAAATACTTGAGGGTACAAAATAAACAAAGGGCATAAACACTATTTACAAATGTTAACAAACAACAGCAAATCCTTATTACATAGACTAAACAACTAAAAATAAACACATAATTATATAAAATAATGCTAACCAGAGTCTATACTCTGCGAGTGTATGGCTCCAAAATCAGAAAGAAGAATATTTGAGTGAGAGCAAAAGCAAGGTAATGAATGTAATAATGCAGGAGGAAACTTATAGAAAGAAGAAATGATGCAATGTAATCAATATTACGAAAGTTAGTACCTTGATATATAGGCACACCACCAAGTATGAGGGTATGAGTAGTGTTACAAATTCAGCCTTCAGAGAGAATTGAATCTTATGAATGCAGCCTCCTCCTTCTTCTTCTTATGCCACTACTTCATTTACTACACTAAAGCCACTGAGCAGACCAAAGTAGTAGCAATTGAATAGCTATTACTTTTAAATTTCTTATTTATTTATATATATTTTATTTGGAAACTTAGTATTGTGCGTCTCGAAGTGTGGTTATTTAAAATGACATTGGCATGAGAAACCATGATGCTTTGCTTAATTGTATGGTAATTTTTCTTTTTTTCCCTTTTGTATTTTATGGGTAGGAGAATAACTTCAAACGGACAAAGGGATCTTGACCAACTTGCTAGGAAAACTTTGGTTGCTCCTTAAGAATGGCATTATGCTATTGCAAACTGATGGTGACCCTCTACTAGGATTTAATTTTGTTCTAGAGACAATATTTTTTTCCATCTGTCTGTATCCATTCTTGTTTGGAGTTTTGAGTGAGGCTTTTGTTTAATATTACCGTGTTATCACATGTAAGAATGAAACAGACGGAGTTATTAATTTTCATGAAAAGAGTTATGCATTTAGTTTAATTTTTAAGGAATATATTACTAAAATTGGATCTTGAATTATGTTAGAGCATCAGAAGTTTGAGAAAGAACAAAATGAATAATAAATTTTGTTGAATATTCGTGACTATCAAATGTCATTAATTAATTTAGCATATACTAATAAAGTTGATTTTAGATTGTATAGTAACTTATGAGTGTATGCCATTTGGCAAGGATTCTAACTGATAATAATTTTCAAGAAAATATACACTTGTCTTGGCAAGGAAAAGTCACGAGTTATGAATTATGATCAATACTAACAAAAAAAAAAAACAAAAAGTAATGAATAGCTATAGAGATTTAAACTTTTTAGAGGAAGCAAGTAATATAAATATTAAGTAAAAGTGATTAAACTAACAATTCTAAATATAAACCAAACATGACTACATGACAATTACAAATTTTTAATTTTTGTTTGAATCTTCTTGCTTATACTTATTATAATTCTTGGTAGCAGAGTCAATAACATTATGCAGTATCAAGTTGTGGGCCTTAGAATCAAATCCAATGCAAGTCGCATCCTTGTAGCATCATTAACCTAAAAATATAAATACTTTAAGTTACCAACAAAACCATGCACACTAGTAAATGAGGTACTATTTATCTTTTTTTTTCAAGCAAAAGGAAATTACATTTATTGTATAACTATATGTCTTCTTGTAATTTATCATCCAAGTTGCCACTCATACCTCACAGTCATTATTGTGTTAAATAAGACGCAGTTAGCTTATGCAGATAAATATTTCAAAGAGAAAAATACAGATATTACTTACGAGACAGGAGCTCATTTTCCTATTTCTAGAATATCCACAAATGCAAATTGTAAGAACCGCGAATTAATTAACGGTTTAATTAAATAATTAATATTGCCCGAAATAGGATCCGAAAATTTAGAATGATAATTAGAAAAAATAAATATAATTTTTGGACTCAGTAGATTTTTCTGAGTCAAAAAATATATTTTCGGCAAAAAACCGAGTAAAACTGCAAACCGGCAACTGAACCGGTCGAACCGGTTTAAGTCAGTCCGGTACTGTGCGAGAATAATTAAAAACAACAGAAAATCTTAGGAAAATAATTAAAGTTAAAAATCGGGCGTTAATTTTAAAGGTTTAGCCCAAAGTTGGGCCAAACAAGCTAAAAATGCTAACGGTTGGACCGGACCCAAGCCCAACATATATATACTCTCATTAAAGGCCAATTCAGCACACAAAACTCTCATAAACACACCCACCCAGCTGAAAGAGAAAGAGGGAGAAGAGAGAAGAAGCACTATTCATCATCATCTTTTCAAGCTCATAACTTGAGCTACGAAGCTCTGATCGCCGCACCGTTTGCGGCCACACGTTTCTCGCGAAGAGCTCTATAAAACCCACCCAAGAAACTGGTAAGGAAATTAGGAAATCCCTCTCAGTTCTTCCTTCCAAAATTTCGATTTTCAGGGTTTTGTATTGAGTGAAGTTTTGTGATTCTGGGTGATTAGGTACACTCTAGAACTTTATTACCCTTGGGTTTTACTTCCTAAACTATTGGGTAAGGTGAGTTGTTCTTGAACCCTTGTGAAATTATAATTATGATGAACCTTAGGTTGATTAGTTATAATTTGTGTGTACATAGCTTGATTATTGTGAGTTTGGAACCCTTTGGAATTGAGTTGATGCTTGTTGAAGTGGATTTGGTGGCTTAAGGAATTGTAGAAGCTTGATTTGTACTTAATCTTGGGCTTTTGTGCATATTGGGAATTGGCTAAGGTATGGTTTTGATTTTCTCTATGTAATATGTAATATCTCTGGACACTTAGGCTAGTAAACCCTAGGGTTGGATTGAATTGGTTGGTAATTGAATGTTGTTGTGTGATGATTTTGATAAATGTATGATTTTGATGAATGTTGAAGTTAATTTATGATGCGGGATTGAAAATGATGAATTTGGATATTGATAATGTTTTATGAAGTGCATTGATGTTGATAAATAATGAGAATAACAAAATAATGCTTTGAGTTCTAATAATTGAGAATTGGAGGCTTGGAAGTGGAATTTTGGATGGAGGTGGGTGAAAATGTATATTAATAGGTTGAGGAATGACATGAGAGTATATGCATATGGTTTAGGTACATTAGGACTCTTTTGAAATTGGAATAAGTAATTTTGCATTGAAAATTTGGTAAAATTGAGGTTTAGAGATTTTTGGTAACAATGGATTTTTAGCTAAATTCAATGGATCATATCTTGAGCTACGATCTTTGAAATTTAGTGATTCTTATATCAAATTAGAGATATTTCAAAAAGCTTTAAAATGGTTTAAATTTTGTAGAAATATGAATTTTGTAGAAAAAGATATGATCGTTGAAAGTTTCGTGTTAAAATCTGAATTCTATAAATGCTGCAGAATTTGTGATTTCTGATTTGTGTGCGCACGCATACCCCGTGGATTTTTGACCCTGTGTGCACACACAATCTTGTGCGCACGCACACACGGGGATATGGCTTCCGTTGAGAGCACTAGCACGCTCTGTGCGCACACACAACCAACGAAGTTCTGTAAGCTGAGCGCACTCACAATATTGTGTGCACGCTCACACTAGGAAGTGCGTTCTATTGGGGGTGTTCGAACGATTTGTGCGTGCACTCAACAACAAATATTTTGCTTTATGTGCGTACGCACAGCCTTATGCGGAGGCACCCTTTCTGAAAACCCTTCTGGGCGTGCGCACGCACACCCCTGTGCATATGCACACTGCTCTATTTTTCAACTAAAATATTGTTTTTAACTGTTTCACTTTCACAGCAGGTTTGTAAACTTCTGTGACACTTATCTAAGACTTTTTGGCTTGTTTTTGGATGTTAAAATATAGAGAAGGTCCTAGGTGAATTTATTTCGGTAATTCCGGTAAAAATTAGAGAACAGAGGCTTAGGTTTTTGGTGTACTGAGGGTGGGTTTAGTTAAGGGAGAAAGAAGAATAGTATATTGGTGATTATTGATCAAGAATTGTAAAAGTGGTGAACTGATGAGTTGTGAAAACGGTGAACTAATGAGTTCGGAAGGGAAATTATGAATTACTGGGACTCGGAATGGAATGATGGATTCATGATATATTGAAAAATGATTTTTGAAAACCACTGAATCACTGTTTTATACTGATATTGTTGAGATACTATGCGACTGGCAGGCACAGTTTGGTTGGATCCTGCCTGTCAAGGTAGCGGTGGCGGCGTAAGGGCGGTGGTTCATCCTGTTTACATTGAGATGTGAGGTCCGTGGCAATAGTATTCCACTCGCATCCCTTCAGATCACTAGAGTGTGCATGCACAAAATCCTGGATGGTGTTTTGAGCACCATATCTCGGGGGTTCCCATTATGATTTTGAAGGGCGACATCTCCATGGAGATGTGTTGGGTTGGCAGTTGAACCGACAATGTGATATCATAGCCTATAGGACAGGCATTCATCATGTGCATCTTTTACCTGCTTGCTTGCTTTGGCTACTTGAATTGTATGCCTAATTGGATAACATGTCTAATTGCTTATTTGAATTACTTGACATATATGCATATACTTGTGTTTTACTTGCATTGTATTAATTGTGTACTCTACTGGGATTGAGGAGGTTTGGAAGGTGGTGGCGATGGGATCGCATAGAGGATAGGTTGGTGAAGGCTGTGGGACAACAGAGAACTGTTAGATTAGAAAATCCTCTAAGTTAGATTACCCATTTATTATGTTATGGTTTTTAGTTATATTTTAATGTTTTAGTCATGCTTTAAGATGAATCTTGTGATGGATATGAAGCTCTAGGATTGCCTCTGGCGTCCCAGGGTCTTATATCTTACATTACTGGGCACTGTTAGCATATTGAGAACCTCTGATTCTCATACCATATTCTGTTGTTGTTTTTCATATGCAGGTCGCAACCCACCTCGGTGAGTTTCTTTGATGGTGACAAAGCGGAGGATCCTGGATATATTTTGGAGTTTTTTCATTATTTTTCTTAGTTCTCTCATCTTTTATATTTACTTTTGCTTAGAGGCTTCATTTGAGAGAAAAACTTGTATAAGCTGTTTTAACTTTCAGATTTCTGTATGGTCTATATATATCTAGCTGGCTTAAACTCTGCGAGCCGTGGTTAGATCTTTATACTATTATACTCTGATATTTTGTTATATTATATCTATTTCTTGTGCGTTAAGTGATGTTAAGAGAAAACTTTTGCCATCATTTTGTTGGTAGCATAGTCCAAACCAACAACGAGTTCTCTTAATCAAATGTTAAATTCAAATTAAAATAACCGAGAGTGTTTCAACCTCGAGTCATTCTCCCTAGGACGCAATTGAAGTGTTACTTCCTTAGTTGTTAAGGCAAAGGGGGGTTTTCACGCAAGAAATGAAAGATTAAAAGAACTTAAGAAATAAAAGAACAAAGAGATGATCAACATTGATATTAAAGCAAATAAAAAGGAAGCAATATCAAAACAAGTGAAAATGCTATAAAAAGGGCCTTGACTTGGGAAAGAGGATCCAAGGAATCCTATCATTCCCATAACCACGACTATGGTAATTATTATGAGTCAATCTCGCCTAGTCAACCCAACCATCGAGGAGTAAGTCAAGCAAGCATAATTGACCTTAATCCATAAGTCCTAACCAACTTACCAAACTAGTTGATAAAAGGCTAGCGTCAATGGAAACAAGAGCCAACTAACTACTCAAGAATTACCACTGAATGTCGGACATTATGACTCTAGTATTCTAGAAACTCAAACCACAAGCCAAGGTGCGAAAATCAACTTAAATTCTAAAGTCGACATTTTCACAAACACCTTGTGTGCATGAAAGTAAAACATGGAAAATTGCAAGGAAAAATAGAGAGTTATAACCAACCATTCACAAAACCAAACGTAAACAAACAATCAAACATAAAGGAAGCATGAAACATAAAACTCATTAATCAAAACTTTAAGAAACACAAAATTGTAATTATGAATAAGTAACTTGAACCAAAGGAAGTGAAAGTAAAGACAATGTAACTAAAGTGAAAATTGAGAGTACTTACAATTAAAGAGGCAAAATCAAAGATCAAAGCTTGCTATAAAATGCTACAATGAAAATGGAAATGAAACCCTAAGAGAGCAATGCTACACTACTCATACTCCTACTCCTAATACTATAAAAAACTATGGAAAATTATGTCTATGTCCTAATGTCTTCAAATGTGTTGAATTCCCCTTGATATAGCATCCAAATTCAGCCTTCAAGCCTTCCAAATTGGGCCAAGAGGCCTCTAAATTCGCGCAGCACATGTTTCATTAATGAAATCACGTGCAGGGACCTGTGCTGACACACAGATGTGTGCATCCGCACAATCGGCTGAAAATTGACCTGTGCGTACGCACAGGAGCTTGTGCGCATGCACACATAGCAATTCTCGCTTGTGATACGCACGCAAGCTTGTGCGCATGCACACTTCACTGTGTGTGCTTTTCCTTTTCTTCATGTTTTCTCCCTTGTACATGCTTTTCTCCATTTTTGGCCATCCATTCTTGCCTTCAAGGCCTGAAGTCACTCACAGACCATATCATGGCAACGAATGACATAAAAGTGGAATTAAAAGTCACTATTCTAGCATCAAAACACATGTTTTCACATTTAGAATCAAATTAGGGATCAAACACAAAAGTATGCTATTTTGGTGCTTAAGTGTGAGTTCGTATGCTAAAATCCATTCAAATCAAGCCAAAATATATCAGAAAATATGGACTCATTAATTCTCCCACACTTAAACAATAGCATGTCCTCATGCTAAACCAATAAGGAGAATGATCAAAGGGGTAACTAACTTATTAAATGCAACTGTCTACATGCGTGCAAGTATGCATGTGCTATATATCTACCTATCTATAATGTCTTATTGATTTGGTGAAAACAGACAATCCAATTCCAAGCAAGTACAGACAAATAAGGCTTAAGCAAAGAAATAATCCAATGCAATCAAAATCTAAAGAATTGATTCACTCATCAAAATGAAGCAACTTGCAAGAATTCATGACAGGAGGTTTGGAGACATAGAGTTGAGTAATTGAACCCTCACTAGGTATGTATACACTCTAAACGCTCAGTGTTTTGGGTCAATTCACTTAATTCTCTTTTCAATAATGCTTTCAAGGATTTACTTTTCATCTAGCAATCAACAAATGATGCATGAATGCAATTATCATGAGGACTTTATATGGTTGTAATGGGGTTAGGGCAAGGAGGGGTAGATATGGCCAAGTGGTCTAATGCAATTGTATCCTTGAATAGTTTAAGTTTCCACGTCAACCTATATTGACCAAATTAAAACAAAAAAGTGCAACCTAACTTCCATAATTTCTTGCTTACCCACATTCATGTATGCTTTTCTCACAAAAACATCACATATACAATTCTTTATTCATTTGTTTACTTTTCAGGGTGACTTTGTCCCTTTCAATGATGAAGAGTTTTTTTTTTTTAGAATTGCATATGGTCCTATTAGTTCATACATGAGTGTTCCAATTTTCCAGAATTTTCAAAGAATACCCAAATCAAACATTTTCTTTTACTACCAAAGTTTTCCAAAAGATTTCCCCACTCTTAATGTAACACACTCCTTCAACCTAAGCTAATCAATGATACAATCCAAGGTAAATCATGGTTTTCTGCTTAAGATTGTGATGTGCTAAAATCAAGAACAATGGGGGTAAATAAAGCTCAAAGGGGTTTAGCAATGGTAAATGTAAAAGGGTAGGATATATGGGAAAAGTAAGCTTTAAACAAATATAGCCTCAATCATGCTCAATGCAATTCAAAACATCAGTCATTGGAAATAAAAAATCCAGCAAAACCAAGATTATAATCATAGAAGAGATATAACACACAATGAACAATGGCTCAGTAATCTTCTGTTTCTTCTGTGGCGGTCCATCATAATCGCCATATGGAAGAAATGGCTACTTACTGATGTAGATAGACGTCTGGTCTGTTGGCCGTCTCTCTACTCCAGACAGAGTGGCTAATCTGGTGATCAACGATGGAAAAGGAATGTTGTACTTCTCTTGCTGTGTCACCTTCCACATTAAATCTCTGATAAGAGGAAGAACAGAGATCCTTTTTCCCTCCAGAATAGCCCAAAGGAGAACTGCCACATGGACCCAGATGTGCGTGGCATGCGTGCTTGGAAGGATATAGTCAGCGTTGATCTGCTGCCACATCTTCGCCTCCGGATTGAGGTCTGTGCACACAATGCTTTGTGGGATCGCATTTTCTCCCCTGGTGTACTCTCATGTGGCCTCAGGTGTGCCAATCTTCCTCAGGATGACATCCAGTGAAAGCTTGCCTGATAACAAATCTTTCACTATCTGAGTGTAAGCATCACGGCCTAGAGGAATATGCAGAATACCCAAGAGGGCCTCTAAAGCAGTATTAGAGGTGTCTAGAGTGACACCTCTGAGAAAAACAGTTGGTGCATCCCTCTTTAGGAGATTTGCATAAAATTCTTTGACCTGGTGTTCATTGACTTCCACCGTATCGAATTTTACGAACTCCGAATGATAAAAATTAATTCTATCCAAAATCTGGCTCGCATATTTCTCAGGCAAGTTTAGCTTTCGCTCATAGTGAAAGGCTTTTTTTTTATTTTCTTATATTGTTCTTGGGCTTCAGCATTTATAAATGTGTCTGGCTGGTTGCTCGGAGGTATAGGAGGAGGACGAGCCAAAGGATTGGCTTTCTCCTTTCCTTTACGAGCCATCCTGAAAAAGGCAAAAATAGAGTACAGCTCAGGGAACAGATAAAGGTCACAGGAAGAAGAAGGATATACTCAAACAGTCCAAGTAAGAGACAATCAGGTAAACAAACACTGAATCAAAGGAAAACATGTGTAAAGAAGTTAAAGGCTCAAAAAAGTGTGTTTTCCCAAGATCAAGCAACCTAAGCATCAAATTAATGAGCGGGCAAACAATGGAAGCGTATGTGTGCTTTAGGTGCATTATGTAAATGAATTTTATTGGAGAAGTTGATTATTGCAATTGTGCTTTAGAAATTGAAAAGATTCTGGAAAAGTTAGCACAAAAAGCAAAAATCAAATTTAGAGTGAAAGCTTGCACATATTCATGCTAAGAAAATAAGAAATGATCACATATGCATAGCTTCTTGTCCAAAGCAGTACTTGCTTGAAGAACAAAGTACATTGCTCAAAAACATAAAGCAACAAGGCACTAAGTCTATGAACATTGATGTTAAAGGCACATGAATTAGAGTTTGATCAATTCACACCGAAGGAACTCTATATGCTACTATCAATGACACCAAACAGATTTCAAAATTTGACTTTTTAATTCTAGTTTGGTGTTTAAAACAAAAAGGCATGGCGGTCAGCATATAGTGCAGTAAACTAGCAGGCTATGCACTTAAAAATACCAAATAGAATGATGAAGGCTGTAAATTCCAGGCTAATTTGGTTTGAAACACAAAGTCAATTAGGAAGTGCATAGTTGGCATACCGATTAGTGAATAATGATATACACAGCAGAATTGGTATCAAACAAAATAATTTCACAACAAAATGAAGTTCAGTTCAACATTTTAGCATGAACACAAAGTGCATTAATCATCTCCGGCAGCATTTAGAGTTAAACAGAAGATTTGCGCAATGAGAAAGCAACAATGCAGAACTGAAACAAAATTCAAAATCTGTGTTGATTAGACACAGAAGATGAGGCAAAAATTCCTATTCTGCATTTCAACAAGCATAAAATGTGCAAAAATTAGCTACAGTCATCATAGTTCACTACTGGTAACATTCGCAGTTCAACACAGCAGCATCATAGTTCAGCCAAGAATAGCAACACACAGTCGCAGACAAAGCAACATTCAACAATATCCCACATTACAGATTCAATCCAAAACACAAGTCATCTAGTCTAAGGCCACCTAATAACTAAAGCAAAATTAAAAAAAGAAATAAACAAAAGTAGTAAAATGAAGCAGGAAGCAAGAAGAAATGAAACAGGGCAGGTTAAAAAGGAAACCTGGAATGCAGAGGAGACGAAGGAAGGGAAGATGGGGAGGTGGTGGATGTTGCGGCGGCACAGAAGCTCGGCGCCGCTGGTGTAGTCGGTCGCCGGACTGCGGCGCGGCCTAGGGCAGGCGCGGTGGCGATGTGGCAGAGACAGGGAAGGGGGAAAAAGGGTGAAATGTAGGTAAGAGAGAGAAAGGGAAAGGAAGAGAGAAAGAGAGAGAGAGAGAGACAGGGCGACGGTGACGGTGGCGTTGTCGCCAGCGGTGGTTGGAAAGAGGGAGGGGGAGTTGGATGGTGGTGTTCAGGGAGAGAGGAGAGGAGTGTGGAAAGGTTTTGGTAAATGGAGTGCAACCCTTCCCTTTTTCAAATTAACGTTCGAAAAGGGACTTGTGTGGACGCACAAAGTCGTGTGCGGACGCACACAGGGAGAAAGAAGGAGGTATGCGCACGCACAGCGTCGTGCAGACGCTGTGATCAGAAGGTGGTACGTGACTTGTGCAGACGCACAAAGGGTGTGTGCTCGCACAAAAAAGAAGGAAAGGGGCTGGGTGCACACGCACAGCTTGTGCATACACTGCGGCCAGAGTGAGATTTACCTGACAGGCGCTATATGGATTTCAAATAAGATTGATAAAAAGCAGTAGTGAGAATAACCTGTGTAACCATCTAAAAAGCAGTAGTGAGATTTACCTGACAGGCAATCAAGCATCTTATCAATGAATGGCAAGGGATAATGATCCTTGCGATTGGCTTGGTTGAGACGCCTGTAGTCAATACAAACTCTCCATGTGTTCTGCACTCTGGTTATCAGAAGTTCTCCTTGCTCATTCCTTACTGTTGTGATTCCAGACATCTTGGGCACTACTTATACTGGGCTGACCCATTCGCTATCTAAAATGTGGTAAATGGTATCTGCTTCAAGTAGTCTGGTCACTTCCTTCTTGACAACTTCTAAGATGGTGGGGTTCAATCTTCTCTGAGGTTGACGGATAGGCTTTGCTCCTTCTTCTAAGAATATTATATGTTCACAGACTTGAGGGCTGATGCCTACTATATCCGCAAAGCTCCATCCAATTGCTTTCTTATGCGTCCTCAATACACTAAGCAGTTGTTCTTCTTGATGAGAAGTGAGCTCCCTTGCAATGATAACCGGAAACTTCTGCTTATCCTCAAGGTATGCATACTTGAGGTGTGGAGGAAGCGGTTTTAATTCCATTTTCCACTCATAGTTTGGTTCTGGATTCTCTTGGGCTGGCGAAAATGGTAATTGTTCATACCCAGGGTCGAGCTACCCGACCCGGGATGTTCTACGGACAAAGCAACCGACCTCTTCAGGTCAGATCAATCTGAAGAGCTCGGCTAAGTCACGAGAAAGCCCTAACAAAGGGCCCAAATAGAGGAACACACCCCAGATCCTAAGGCAGCCCAAGCCTATAAGAGAAGGGCGGTTCCCTTGAAGATAAGATGACCTCACTCAAAAGATAAGATAAGATAAGATAACTAACTTATCTTATCCAAAAGGTCACTCCACACCATTATAAATACACTGGAGCACCCAGGTATAATGCATACTCTGATTCTACTCAATACCTGCTTAATACCCTTGCTAACTTAAGCATCGGAGTCCCTTGCAGGTACCCCCCACCCTCCAAAGAGAGGTGCGGCGACGTCGGGAGTTGGAAGAAAAACTACAGCAATTAGAAGCCGATCTCAAATCAAAAGCCCCGCGGGCTAATCTCGAGGAAAATTCACACAAAGAGCAAGACCCATTCACCCGGGAAATCATGAAAACCAAAATTCCAAAGACTTCAAACTCCCGGATATGACCCTGTATGATGGCACCACGGATCCCAACCATCACCTCAGCAACTTCAGAAGTAGAATGTACCTCACCGACGCCCCAGATGCTGTTCGCTGCAAGGCTTTTCCAACAACTCTCACAAAGACAGCGATCCGATGGTTCGACAACCTACCCCCGAAGTCCATCTCAAGCTTTGATGACTTAGCTAAAAAATTCCTAGCCAGATTCTCCATTCAGAAAGATAAAGCCAAGCACGCCCCCAGTTTACTAGGGATCAAACAAGGAGATCAGGAGAGCCTCCGCAGCTACATGGATAGATTCAACAAAACATGCATGGATATACAAAGTTTACCAACGGAGGCCGCCATCATGGGACTCATCAATGGCCTACGAGAGGGACCTTTTAGTCAATCTATATCAAAAAAATACCCGACCTCCTTAGACGAAGTGCAGGAACGGGCAGAAAAGTATATCAACATGGAAGAGAACGCTTGGTTAGGAGAAACCTCAAAATCGGGGGCCTCCTACCGAAACAAAGACATGGAATCCAAAAGAAAGAAGATCGATAAGGGGAGAAAATCAAAAAATACCATAACTACACCCCTCTCAGGGCATCCCTGGTCGAGATATACAAAGAAGTCTGCCCTACGGAAAAAATCCCCCCAGCACGGCCACTCAAAGGCAAAAGGGGAGGAGGAAACCGAAAGGAATATTGTGAATACTATCGAGTCCGAGGACACTCCACAAACGAATGCTTCGACCTAAAAAACATCATAGAAAAATTGGTGAGAGAAGGAAAATTAGATCGATTCCTGGCCACCCGAGATGATGATCAAAGAAAGAGACGAAGGGATGAAGATACCGAACGAACAGAACGATCACCTCGGACACCAGAAAGACATGTCCACATGATATACGGCGGATTCGCAGCAGGTGGGATCTCCAAATCCTCTCGCAAAAGATATCTCAAAGAAGTATATCATGTCGAAGGAGAGGAGAAAACACTCAACATTCCGGCAATTACATTCACTAAAGAAGACGCATCCGGCGTCATCACAGGACACGATGATCCCATGGTTATCACCATCATATTGGCAAACGCCAACCTACACTGCACCTTAATAGACCAAGGGAGCTCTGTCGACATTTTATTCAAAACAGCCTTTGATAAGCTCGGCTTGGAAGAAAAAGAACTTAAAGCATATCCAAACAGCCTATTTGGGCTAGGAGATACGCCGGTTCGACCACTCGGATACATACCACTACATACAACCTTCGGAAAAGGGGACCAATCCAAGACCCTCAAAATAGACTACATCGTAGTCGATATAAGTTCAGCTTACAACTCTCTCATAGGACAGACAACACTCAACCAACTCGGCGCAATAGTCTCGACCCTACACCTATGTATGAAGTTCCCAACCCCAAAAGGGATAGCCACGATAAAAGCAGACCAAAAGATGGCACGTCGCTGTTATAACGAAAGCCTAAACCTCAGAGCCAAAGGAGAAGAGTTCCATACAATCGAGTTGGGCAGAGTTCACCGACGAGAAGAACTTCGTCCCCAGCCAGAAGGCGAGATAGAAAAGATTCAAATCGGGGATACCTCAGAAAAACGACCCATATCGGCACAATCCTAACAGGAGATTTAAAAGAATTACTAATACAATTCTTGCGAGATAACTCCGATCTCTATGCATGGAAAGCCGCAGACATGCCAGGCATAGACCCTAAGCTAATGTGTCATAAGTTGGCAGTTTATCCAGGATCTCAACCGGTGCAACAGAGACGAAGAAAACTTGGGCGAGAGCGATCCCAAGCTGTGACGAGCAAGTACAGGCACTACTAGAAGCCGGATTCATAAGAGAAGTCAAATACCCATTATGGCTAGCCAACGTTGTCTTGGTGAAAAAATCAAATGGGAAGTGGCGAATGTGCATCGATTACACCGATCTCAACAAGGCTTGTCCAAAAGATCCATACCCACTCCCAAGTATTGACACTTTAGTAGATGCTTCCTCCGGGTACAAATATCTCTCGTTTATGGATGCATACTCGGGATACAATCAAATCCCCATGTATCCACCAGATCAAGAAAAGACCTCGTTCCTAACACCGAAAGTAAACTACTGCTACATCGTAATGCCTTTTGGTCTTAAGAACACAGGAGCTACTTATCAAAGGCTAATGAATAAAGTCTTCTCAGATCACATCGGAAAAATCATGGAAGTTTATGTGGACGACATGTTGATAAAGACATAAAGTGAAGATACATTATTATCCGACCTGACTCAAGTATTTTACACTATAAGGAAGCACAACATGCAGCTCAATCCCACAAAATGCACCTTCGCAGTAGAAGCAGGCAAATTCTTAGGCTTCATGCTCACACAAAGGGGAATTGAAGCAAACCCAGACAAATGCCAAGCCATACTCAACATGAAGAGCCCAACCTGTGTCAAAGAAGTACAACAACTCAATGGCAGGTTGGCCGCCCTATCCCGATTCTTAGCAGAAGCTACAATAAGATCTCTCCCCTTCTATGCTACTTTAAGAAAGGGAAAACAGTTCGAATGGATGACAGAATGTGAGCAAGCCTTCCAAGACTTTAAGGAATTCTTAGGACGGCCACCTATCCTATCTCGACCACGAGAAGGAGAATCGCTCATATTATATCTCACAGTAAGGAGCCGGGCAATAGCCTCAGCACTAGTCAGAGAAAACGAACATGGGCAATAACCCGTCTACTTCATTAGCAAAGCGCTACAGGGATCCGAGATGAACTACCAGAAAATAGAAAAATTTGCCTATACCCTCATTCTAACATCTCAACGACTCCGCCCGTACTTCCAGGCTCACACTATTAAGGTTCGAACTAACCAGCCCATAAAAAGAATATTGCAGAAAACAGATCTGGCAGGCAGAATTCTACAATGGGCAGTCGAGTTGTCAGAGTTCGACCTCCAATATGAAGCTCGGACGGCCATCAAATCACAGTATCTGGCCGACTTTATCGCAGAATTTACAGATGCCCTAGAAACCCCCACAGAATGGAATCTTTTCGTGGACGGTTCTTCAAATAAAACTGGAAGTGGTGCGGGCGTAATAATAGAAAGCGACCAAGGAACCCAAGTTGAGCTCTCCCTCAAATTTGGGTTCCCGGCCTCAAACAATCAGGCAGAATATGAAGCATTATTAGCTGGTTTGAAGCTGGCTAAAGAGGTCGGAGCTCAAAAACTCAACATTTATAGTAATTCACAAGTGGTCACATCACAAATAACAGGAAGCTACCAAGCCAAAGATCCTACCATGAAAAAATATTTGGATAAAACCAAGGAACAGCTCGGACAACTCGGGGAGTATAAAATCTGCCACATACCCCGAGAGAAAAATGCCCGAGCTGATGCACTCTTGAAACTAGCCAGCACCAAACCAGGGGGCAACAATAGGAGCCTCATCTAGGAAATGTTACAAAACCCGTCAATCTCAGAAGAAGAAAAAGTCCTGACTATAACAAGTCAGGACCAAGGATGGATGACCCCCATAATCAACTACCTCAAAACAGGAACGCTCCCCGCAGAAGAAAAGGAGGCAAAGAGGTTAAAAAGGGAGGCACAGTACTACACCATCATAAACAACATCCTGTACAAAAGAGGAATCTCAACACCTTTACTAAAATGCGTGCCGAACTCCAACAAAAGGGAAGTTCTAGAAGAAATACACGACGGCATCTGTGGCAATCATCTCGGAGCACGAGCTCTCGCCAAAAAAGTACTCCGGGCAGGATTTTATTGGCCAACTCTACAGAAAGAAGCTACAGAATTTGTAAAGACATATCCACCATGTCAGAAACATGCCAACTTTCACATCGCCTCGCCAGAAGAGCTCATTAGCGTGACCTCGCCTTGGCCATTTGCAAAATGGGGACTCGATCTTCTCGGCCCCTTTCCACAGGGATCAGGACAAGTTAAATTCCTCATAGTAGGGGTAGATTACTTTACAAAGTGGATCGGGCAGAACCCCTTGCCAATGCCACCGCTCAGAGAAGCCGGAAATTCTTATATAGAAACATTGTCACAAGGTTCGGGGTTCCATATTCAATAACCACAGATAATGGCACTCAATTCACAGATGCAGGCTTCATAAAACTAGTGGCAGACTTGAATATAAAGCACTAGTACACCTCCGTTGAACATCCGCAAGCCAATGGACAGGCTAAAGCTGCTAACAAAGTCATATTGGCCGGATTAAAATGGAGATTACAAGACGCAAAGGAAGCCTGGGCGGAGGAGCTTCCACAAGTCCTATGGGCATATCGAACAATGCCACGTTCCACTACGAAGGAATCCCCCTTCCGATTAGCATACGGAATAGAGGCAATGATTCCAGTAGAGATTGAGGAAGGGTCGCCTAGAGTAGTTCACTACAATGAGGAAGCAAACTCCCAACTTCAGAGAGAAGAGCTCGACTTGTTACCCGAAATCCAAGAAAAAGCTCGGATCAGGGAAGAAACTCTAAAGCGCCGAATGGCTTCCAGATACAATCAAAGGGTAGTGCCGAGAAGTTTTGCAAAGAATGATCTCATCCTAATCTGAAATGATATTGGAACAACTCAACCAGGAGAAGGAAAGCTGGCAGCAAACTTGAAAGGAGCCTACCGAGTCATAAAAGTACTTGGAAAAGGCTACTACAGACTGTCTGAACTCAATGGACGAGAGCTTCCTAGGTCATGGCACGCCTGCAACCTAAGAAGGTACTACAGTTAGAAAAGACAAAAGATCTCATCATTTGATGCACTCTTTTTCCTGAAAAAGGTTTTTTAATGAGGCACCATGTTGAGATCTAGGTCATGCCCGACTTAAAGGGATAAGAAAATTCCCGCATGTATATATTTGCATTTTTTCTTTGAATAAAGTCTATTTAGATATTCTACAAAGAATCCAAGACGCATTAATCTGAAGTATTCATCGTCCGATTATAAAGCGACAGGTCGGCAGAAAGTGAAAAACAATTTCACTGCACGACCACGATAAAGATAAATCGTCCGATAAAGGTGAAAACGCGATTCACCCAAAGGACGATCTAAAGATGCCAACCACTTTCTATAAATCAGTAAAGATGAACACAAAATAATGTAAGAAGTTATCGAAAGTGATCTAAAAAAAAGAACCTGACGAGGTCTTACGGATCGCTAAAATAATAACTTAAGGACTGGTCGAACGAACCAAGTCAACCCAAGTTATAAGTAAACCCTGGAAAGAGGTCTAGCCAACCCTATTAAAGAAGATTAATTTAACTTAGAAGGGCATGACATAACAAAGTCAGCCCAAAACAAAAAGTTATACAAGTAGTCCCTGAAAGAGATCTGACAAAGATCCAAGAAAGAGGACTACAAAAAATAACTTAAAGGAGACCGACATAACCAAGTCGGACTCCTACCACTAAAAAGTTATCAAAGTAATCCCTGAAAGAGACCTGACAAAGGTCCTAGAAAGAGGATTACAAATATAACTTGGAAAGAGGTCGACCTAACGAAATTGATCTCCCACAAATAAGTTATAAAAGTAATCCCCGAAAGAGACCTGACAAAAGGTCCAAGAAAGAGGATTACAGAAATAACTGAAAGGGGGACCAGCGCAAAAGAACCACCAAGAAATAAGTTGGACCCATAAGTCACAACCTCAAAAGGATCCAAGCTACAAAATAAAGCAATCCAAGGAGGTCGAGATGCAAGATTTCAAACATCAGTAGTAAACCGAAAAGCTACCTCTTCAGCGAGCTACTTTTTGTTTATCAAAATAAAGTTGCTAAAACAAAGCAACTAAAAACCGTCAATAAAACAAACAAAGTTTTAAAAAGCCCACAAGCCAGGCCAACTACATAAATATCTAGAAAGAGATCAGCAAGCGTCAGGAGCCTTTTGGGCATCATCAGGACAAGGAGAAGGAGGACGAGTCTGAATAGGCACGGCATCTATAGTTTCATCCTCCCGGTTCAAAACTTGGCAATCCGAATCAGGTGCAACCGGAGGAACAGAAGAGGTCAACACTTTGGCAGAAGACACAGGAGGAGGATCAGCATCATCATCACCCTCGTCATCAGGTACAATCTTGCCATCTCTGACAACATTGTCTAAACTGAAAAGGGTGAGATCGGCATCGGGAGTAATGACCCGAACTTGCTCCTTCAAGTTCTCATAAGCAGCAGTCACGCTGCCGACAAGATGACCTTGGAGTTCAGAATAATCCTCCCGAGCACTGTCCAACTCCCCCCTCAGACGCATCACCACCCGATAAGTTGTAAAATAACTATCGTTATGCATCTGGGTTGTGTCTTCGGCCAACCTCAAAGAAGCTGCCAGTGAAAGGGAACTCGCCTTCTCATTCTCTAGATCCTTCTCCAACTTGGTCACCTTTGATTCAAGTTCCTCCTTCAGCCCCTTCATCCGGCCGAACTCCTGCTTCGCCTCCTCCATAAAGGCTTTGGTGGCATGAAGAGGAAGATTCTGAGCAGTCCGATGTATAGCAGCCGACATAAACGCCATTTGTACATGATTTCGGACCATAAATTCCAAATGGTGGAGAATAGACACATCATCCATCGAAAGGGAACCATAGGGAGCAATTTGCTGATCCACAAATTCAATGGCATTAAAATCAGGAGCATTGAGGTCAAAAGGCTCAGCGGTCTTTCGTTTTTTATTGGGAGGAGCACCAGAAGGAACAGCAGAGGGAGCGGTAGAAGTAGGATGAGGATCCACCAAGCGGACCTGAGGTGTTGGGATCACCTTCTTCACCCCGGGGGAACCCGGCACTGATGGCTTCTCGCGCACCTGGGAGGACCCCTCCCCAGCCGCCTTGGCAGCAATATTTCTGGCAGCAGTCGCCTTCTGCGCCCTCTTAAAAGCTTTCATAGATTCGTTATTCTTCATTGCCTCTACAAATAAAACAGAAAGTTAAGCTACAAGTCGGACAAGTCGGAAAGACAGCTACAAGAACCAACAGATAATAAAAGAAACACAAGATACCCAGTTCAGTTTGAAGAAGAGAAGGATTGGTTAGAAATTTCTTTGTATCAAGATAGGGAGGTTGACCCTAGCGTTCTTCCAAAACAGTAACAAAGGCTCGCTCAGCCTCATCCAACATTTCCCAAGAGTACCTGGAGACCCTCACGTCTTTTTGCCATTCCAAGGGAAAGGCAGGCTCATCATTTTCATCCAGAAAAAAGGGCCGAATTCCTTCAACAGCTCGAACCTTGAAAAAGTAGTTTTTAAAATCACGGAATGACTCGTCAAACATGGAAAAGACCTTCTTCCCCTGGGTGGAATGAAAGGAGACCCAAGCTGCTTTCTTTTTCACCACTCCGGGCTTAGTCAAGACAAACAAGTAGAAAAAGAGAGATTGGGAAGCAGGAATAAAAAAATCATTGCACAACAATTGGAAAATTTTTATGAAACCCCAGGAATTGGGGTGAAGTTGAGAAGGGGCAACATTACAAGACCATAACAGGTCGGTTTCAAATTGAGTAAAAGGAAGGGTAATACCCAGCTGACCAAAGAAAAAATCATAAGCATAAAAGAAAGGGCGACCATCAACAACCCGAGTTGAAAAGCAGACTCTCTCGTTAGAAGAGGGAGGGACAAGTTCATAATTCTTCTCATCACCAGACTTACTACAGACACTATGAAACTGCCTAAGCTGAGCATAAAACTCAGAATCAACCAGCGAGACACACATGAGAACCATGGAGTCCACCCAATCGGCCATACCCGCAGGAACCTGGGAAGGCATCTCTACAACGTTATTTCGGGAAGACATGAGGTCAACTAAATCCTACAAAAAGAAGAGAAGAATGGATCACTTAAAAACATCCCGGATGAGGAGAAAAACATCTCGACAAACAGAAAGGGAAAACCCCAAGACTTAAGAAAGTCTGGGGGCATCCCTTGGAGGCAGTAAACAGGCAAGGTTTTCAAGTTATTTCTACAGCCTACATCCCAGCACCCATCAAAAAGAAAATAAAATCCTGAAAGAAACAAAAGAAGTAAGAAACGCAAAAACACCACCTTTCTACAGTCTATCAGCAAAAAGCACTGTCAAAAATCAAAAATGCCAAGCAGAAAATCATCAAAGATGCAAACTTTTTCAGAATCAAGCAAAAACCATCATCGAAAGCACAACCAGAAGCGGCGACAACATTCAAGCAACTAGAAAAGCAAGAAGAGTCGCACCAAAAACGAAGAAATTCCAGAACATGCAATAATCAGGCACGGTAAAAACAGAAAGATCCAAACTTTCTCTGAGCAAAATTCAAACTTTCTACAAAGAAACAGAGGAAGAAAAATCGAACCTGGAGAAACAGAAGAAACCCTTGAAAGAAAGCCGAAGAGCAAAAGCAAACCCGTCGAAGCGGAAAACTGCGGAGATAGAAGAAGAAAATCTGGAAATAACCCCTCTTCCACAAAGAGCAGTGATAGAACAGACGTTGCGGAAAGAAATCATGAAAGAAACAGAAAATGAGAGAGTAAAGGGAGAAGTTACGAAGAAGAGCGAAGAAGAGAAACCGTTTTCTGAAGAAAATTCAAAATAAAAACCAGGAGAAAACGGGGCAATTAATACCAATTAAAGAAGGTATTAAACCCTCTCACATTCCCAAAGGCAAAGCGCTGATATAAAAATGCGCGCTTCTAAAGGAAAACGTTCTACATTCAAAAAGATTCTACAAAAGGAAGAAATCGACAAAATGCTTGGGTTCGGCTTCGTCATAGAAGGACCAAAATCAAAAACTCGACCTCAACAAAAAATACCGAGCTCAAGCAGGGGCACTGTTCACACCCAGGGTTGAGCTACCCGACCCGGGATATTCTACGGACAAAGCGACCGACCTCTTCAGGTCAGATCAATCCGAAGAGCTCGGCCAAGTCACGAGAAAGCCCAAACAAAGGGCCCAAATAGAGGAACACGCCCCAGATCCTAAGACAGCCCAAGCCTATAAGAGAAGGGCGGTTCCCTTGAAGATAAGATGACCTCACTCAAAAGATAAGATAAGATAAGACAACTAACTTATCTTATCCAAAAGGTCACTCCACACCATTATAAATACACTGGAGCACCTAGGTATAACGCATACTCTGATTTTACTCAATACCTGCTTAATACCCTTGCTAACTTAAGCATCGGAGTCCCTTGCAGGTACCCCCCACCCTCCGGGGACGAAGGATCAGCACCATCACCAAGTCCAATAAGTCGGACACAACAGCTCCGATCAGTACAGAAGTTCTCGTCAGAGATCGACCTACAGTTTCAGGTAACCCTCGGAACAGTAATGAATCTTCAGTATGTTCAGAGGGTGTTCCCACACTTGGATCTTGCTCCATGTGACTCTCTTCCAATTCTTCCTAGTGAGTTGCAGCTATAATCTCATCAATGATGTCACACTAGAATATGGAGTGATCTTCTGGGGGATGCTTCATAGCTTCATCTAGATTGAAGCTTATTGTTCTGCCATCTACCTCAAAGGAATAGGTACCCGAAAAGGCATTGATAAACCACTATTTTATGATAAATCTTGTGCTTAAATTGAATGATTTATCAACTCTTCACCTACTTATTCATATGGATTTGCATGATTTTACAATTCCTTCCTTAGGATATGATATATGAGAAAACATGTTTCCTATGCTTTAAAATTACCAAATTTAATTATCCTTTATTACCATTCGATACCGTGATTTGTGTGTTGAGTACTTTCAGGTTTTATAGGGCAGGAATGACTTAAATGATGGAAAGGAAACATACAAAAATGGAAGGAAAGCACAAATTAGAGTCCTTGGAGAAACTGGCAGTGACGCGTCCGCATGGACGACGCGAACACGTGGTTCGCGCAAAAGAGGATCAACGCGAGCGCATGGATGAGGCGAACGCGTGACTTGTGAAACATAACTGACGCGGACATATGACTGACGCGACCGCGTGAAAGAGCCAAACTCCAGATGACGCGACCACGTGACCCACACAGACGCGTGACGTGCGTGATCTGCAAAATTTGCAGGAGTCGTTCCCAACGACTTCTGGGCCCCTTTTGGCCCAGATCCAAGGGGTTTGTTACTTGTGACAACCAAAACTTTTGTACGAAGGGATTTTTTATTGGTTCTTGGGAATTAATGACTTGAAATTGTCACAATTTTCGCTAAACTTGTTTGTTGTCACAAAGATCTCATCACTTCAAATATGAATTTAGAGTATTTTGATAACATTTCCTCACATTTATTCAATGAATTAGCATAGTTTTGTGATTGTCTCCTTATTTGTGCTTAGGTGTGAAAACATGTTTTTTAGGCCTTTAACTTGATGATTTTAATCTCCCTTTGATTCCACTAGATGCCTTGATGTGTTTGTTAGTGATCTCAGATTGAAAAAGGATAGGAATGGATCAAAGGAGTAAACAAGAAAGCATGCAAAGTGGAAAAATCATGAAGAGCCAAAGAATTGGAAAACGCCATGGGCGCGCGCGCACACTGCACGCCTCCGTGCGGATTGCAAACTGACCCATGGACGCATCCACGCCGAAGGCCATATGTGATTTTTAAATAGAAAATGTGCCCAGCGATTTCTGGGAAGCTGTGGGCCCAATTACAACCAATTTTGGTGCCAAAGTGCTTTAAAGGACCAAGGATTGAAGGGGAAGGCATCATTATCATTCTACCATTCTAGCATCTTTAGTTCATTCATACACATTAGGATTAGTTTAGAGAGAGAAGCTCTCACTTCTCTCTATAATTAGAATTAGGATTAGGTTTAGGTTAATCTCTCCTCTTAGATCTAGGTTTAATTCTTGATTTGATTTACTATTCCTTTATCAATTTTTACTCCTCTACTCTCCCTCTCTCTAGTTTTGTACTTTAATCCTTGTAATTCTTTACTTTGTTGTGGATCTACCTTTGTTTCTCTTATTTTCTTTTAATGCAATTTGAGGTAATTCATGATAATTGTGATTTTCTTGATTGTTGTTGTCAATTCTTTGCATTTGATTGTTGTTAGAATTCATTCTTGTTGTGATTTACTATGCTTTTCTTTTACACCTTCAAAGTGTTTGATGAAATGCTTGGAAGGATGTTAGAGTAGAGTTTTATGTTCTTGGCTTGGGAAGGTAACTTAGGAACTCTTGAGTTACTAATGTCCAAGTGATTGATAGTTGATAGCCATTGACTCGAGCCTTCATTAATTCTATTAGTGGAAAGCTAGGATTTATGGACTTGGATTGATATAACTGATATGACCTTCCTTGCTACTTGTTAGAGGATTCCTTAGTGGGATTGTTCCTTGCAACTATCATAATTGTGGTTAGTGATAAGGATAGAGACCCTTGACAATCAACCTTTGCCAAGACCGTTTTGTTATTAGAATTTCATTATCATTTACTTTTCATGTCTCTCGTTCAAAACCCCAAAAATATACAAGTACACAACCAATAACAAGAACACTACCCTGCAAGTTCTTTGAGAGACGACCTGAGGTTCAAATACTTCGGTTTATAATTTTAGGGGTTTGTTACTTGTGACAAACAAATGTTTGTATGAAAGGATTATTGTTGGTTTAGAGACTATACTTTACAACGAGCTTTCATTAATGAAATTCTAAACCGTCAAAAATCCAATCATCAAGCTTCGAACTTTCCCTAAGGTCGTGCTTCCAAGTTTTGACCTTTTATTGGGGAAGTCGTGTTCAAGCATCTGTCTGGTCAGTCCATTTCTTTTCGTGCGAGTTTTCCTTCTTTAATGCTATTTTTTGAAAGGTGAAGCGTTTTTGCCTTCGCTCCTTAATTGCTGTGTCGTTTTCTAGGGCGTTAGTTCCTTGGGAGTGTGCGAGCGTCTTTAAAGCCTATTGATTGGGCTTTTATTTATTTTGCCATTTCTGTTTCCCTCTTTAAACTTTGTTTGAAATCAAAGAAGGGGTTTTTACTCTTTTTGTTTCCTTCGTTCCCTCTTGCTTCGTTTTTGCTTCTCGCTTCTTTGCGAAAAATCTTTTCCTCTGCTTCTTTCGATTTTGCCCCAGCCTTTTTTCTTTTCTGGAGATTCTGAGGCGCTCTGAGGCGCTCGTGGATCGTTAGTGTTCCTTTGTTGTGCATCCGTTGCTGTCGCTCCTTTCTTCATTGCAAGTTGTTATTTTGTTTTGTGCATTTTCGCGATCCCTTACCTGCTTATGATTTCTCTATTTTTGGTGCTTCATTTTTTGCTGCATGCTTCTGTTTTCCTTTCAAAGTTTTGATTTTGCTTTGCTTTTTGGTTTGAAAAAAGGTTGAAGCTTTGCGCCTTTCTTGTTTGTTGGTAGGGATAGGGTTTCTGGCTTTTCTTTTCTTCCTGTATCTGCATTGCCTCCAAAAGGTGCTTCTAGGTTTCAGCGGTGATCTTTTTGATAAATCCTTAGGGCGCCCTTTGTTTATTACGCTTGCTTGCTTACTATCTATATTTTCCTCTCCTTACTTGCGACCGAATTATTTTGGTAGCGATTCCCTTTCTATTTTCTTGCTGTAGGTGTAGTTTTTATGTCTTCTCATAAAAATATTGTTGAACTGTCCACAAAGGTTCCTTCTGGTATGGCTGACTGGTTAGATTCCATAGGGTTTGTGTGTGTGACTATAGTGGACCTTGAGTACTGTGAGAAGTTTAGGAGGTTTTATAGGATTTGTGAGAATAGGGATGATGAAAAAAATTATGAGCTGTTGTCGCCCGATCCCGAGGAGAGGGTCAGTTTTCCTCCTTTAAGTCGGGAAGAGCGTCCCTTCTTTTACGCTTATGATTGCTTTTTTACCAAGTTAGGTGTTACCCTTCCCTTTACTGTCTTTGAGACTGATATCCTTTGGAACTGTAATGTGGCTTCTTCTCAGCTTCACCCAAACTCTTGGGCTTTCATGAAGATTTTCCAGTTGTTGTGTCAGGAGCTGGGTGTCCGACCTACCCTTTCTCTTTTTCTCTATTTGTTTGTGATGACCAAACCTGGGGCGGCCAAGAAGAAGGCTTCTTGGATCTCTTTCCGGGCTACTCAGGGGAATAAAGTCTTTTCTATTTTTGATGATTCCTTCCAATATTTTAAAAACTTCTATTTCAAAGTCCGGGTTGTTGAGGATGTTCACCCTTTCTTTTTCGATGAGAATAAAGAGCTCGCCTTCCCCCTTTGGTGGCAAAAAGATCTCTTAGTCCTTAAGTATCTGTGGGAGAGTTTAGATGAGGTTGAGAGTGCCTTTGCGGTTGTCTTGGAGGAGCATTGGGGGAGCCTCCTCACCTGGAGACAAAGAAGTTTTTAGGAGATCCTGCTCTCCTTCGTTTCGAGCTAGGTAGCGCCCGACTTCTTTATAAAGCAATTTTCTTGTTGTACGTTTTTTCATTGCTGTCTTTCTTTTCAGAGATGGTTGCCAGTTCTGATTTGATGAAGTTTCTTAGGAAGACCAAGAACATGGCAGATGCCCAGAATATTTAGAAGAAGGCTTCCAGGGAGGGTTCTTCCCAGGTCCCGCTGAAGAAGTGAAGAGAGGAGTTTTGCGTGGTCTAGAATTAGAATAAATTCCCGTTGCAAGTATAACTTCTAAACCAACAAAAGTCCTTTCTTACAAAAGTTTTGTTTGTCACTTAAGTAAACCCAATAAAATTGATAACCGAGTATTTAAACCTCGGGTCGTCTTCTCAAGGAATTGCAGGGAGGTATGACTTATTATTGGCTATGAAAAAGGTAAAATTTTAGATTTTTAATGTATAAGATAAAAAGTAAGAATAATAAATGGCAAGAAAGTAAATTATAAGGAATTAATTTAAATAAATAATAAAACTCTTGGCAAGGTATAAGAAATTAAAAGTCCTATCCTAGTTGTCCTTATCAATTGTGATGAGAATTGGATTTTTCTCCCACTTTGTTAACCTCTAACTATGAAGGTAAGTTAAGTGATGAATTAATTTTGATTTCTCAGGTCCTAGTCTTTCCTTGGGAAAGGCTAGAGTTATTGGAACTCGAATTAATTCTAGAAGAATTCCAATTTTCAATCACCAATGAGTTTGACAACTCAAGAGTTACCAATTAATCAACCAAAGCCAAAAGGAAAAAATCTAAATTATTTATATAAATAAAAGAAACAAATCATAGATCTGAAAATACCTCAAATTATATTTAAAAAAGAAAATCATAACATGGACGTCATTAAACAAATAAAAGAGACAATAAATAGAAGAACATTGAACCTGAGATGAAGAAAATATTCCTAATTTCTAAAAATCCTAATCCAAAATCCTAAGAGAGAGGAGAGAACCTCTCTCTCTAAAAGCTACATCTAAAATTGTAAAAAGTGTGAATTATGAATGTATTATAATGAATTAATAAATTCCCCCACTTTATAGTCTCTAATCTGTGTTTTCTGGGCCGAAAACTGGGTTAGAAACAGCCCAGAAATTGCTGTTTACAAATTTAGCTACGCTGGTTTTTTGTCACTGCGACGCGTCCGCGTGGATCACGCGTTCGCGTCGCCTAGCGTTATGGCCACTTTGGCAAATTATATATCAAATCAAAGCTCCAGACGTTAGCTTTCCAACGCAGCTGGAACCGCTTCATTTGGACCTCTGTAGCTCAAGTTATGTTCGTTTGAGTGCAAAGAGGTCAGGTTGACAGCTTAGCAGTAGTTTCTTCAACTTCTTGTATTCCTTCCACTTTTGCATGCTTCCTTTCCATCCTCTATGCCATTCCTGCCCTATAATCCCTGAAATCACTTGACACACATATCAAGGCATCGAATGGTAATAAAGAATAATTAAATTTAATATTTCTAAAGCATAGAAAACATGTTTTTACATATATCATATCATGAGGAAGAAATTGTAAAACCATGCAAATAGTATGAATAAGTGTGCAAAGGCTTGATAAAAACCACTCAATTGAGCACAAGATAAACCATAAAATAGTGGTTTATCAATCTCCCCACACTTAAATATTAGCATGTCCTCATGCTAAGCTCAAGAGAAGCTATAAAGAAATAAAGAGGAATGGTAAAATGTATGAAATGCAACCTTTCTATATGAATGCAAAAATGTTTCTATCTACTTGGTTAAAATTAAGCAAGTTCTTCAAGACAAATATGAATCAATTCCACTAATTCAAATTATACAATGAAAGACAAGTAAACTTGTAAGAAGATAGCTCAAGAAAGCAGGGAACATAGAATCAAGCATTGAACCATCACTAGTAGTGTATATCACTCTAGTCTCTCTAGTGTATAGAGTAATCACTCTACTCTTCCCTAGTCATGCTTTCTAAACTTTGTTCTTCATCTAACTAATCAACAAGTATTTAATGTACCAATGCAAACATCATGAGATCTTTTCAAGGTTGTAATGGGGCCAAGGCAAGGGTGAGGATATATGTATGGCTAAGTGAGCTATAAATTGAATCCTTGACTAACATAAGCTCTTACATAAACACACACACCCTCTATATAACTTCTTAAATCATGCCTAGCTACCCATAATTTCCACTTTTGTATCACATACTCATATACCAAACTTTTGATATTTCTTTACTTTTATCACATGTGCATTGATCTTTCTATTAAAGCTTAACATTGGGGTAATTTTGTCCCCTTATTTATTGAAATTTTTTTTGAATCATAAAAATAAACATAACATTGTCAATGCACATGGATTTTTTTTGTTATTTTTCTATTTTGGTTTTTCATGAGTAGGTTCCCAAATTTCCAATATTAGGAACATGATACATTCCCTTATTAACCCATGTTCCCACAGTTTCCCCACACTTAATTGATACACAATCTTTATCTTAAGCTAACCAAAGATTCAATTGAGATATTTAATTTATTTTCTGCCTAAGGCTAGTGATGTGGTTATAGAACAGAAGGGGATTAAAAAGTTCAAAGTGGCTAACAAAGGTAATTTAAAGGGTAGGCTTATTTGGGATAAGTGAGCTAAAACAAATAATGGGCTCAATCATATGCAAGCATGTAAATACACTAAATAATGGACATATAGAATGAAACAAAGTAAAAATTGCAATCATAGAGAAGAAAACACACAAGAATAAAATATTTATGGTTAAACAATGTAACCATGTAAATAAGCTCAAAGTCTCACAGGTTGTGTGTTCTAGCTTTTAACTATGTTTCAAATACAACTTCCAAACAAGTTTAACATAAATTTTTCAATTTAAATTAGTGAAATACTATAAAAATTTCTCGAAAAAGAAAATATTACTTCAACCAAGTAGTAACTAAATGCATAAAATCAAACAAGCATGCAATTAAATATGCAAATGCAGCAATGAACAAACAAAGAAAATAGATATTGGTGTTGAGAAGAGAATAACTAACCCGTGGAGATCGGTATCGACCTCCCCACATTTAAAGATTGCACCGTCCTTGGTGCATGCTAAGATGTACAAGTGGACGGGGGTTGTTGTTCCTCAGCGGGTGCTCTCTTTGTTCCTTTCCTTGCTGGTGGTTTGGGAGTAGCTTTCTCTTTGCCCTTGGTGGCCATCCTGAAAAGGGAAAAAGAAAGTAACTTTTAAAGCTAAGGGTTGGAACAAGGAAGAGAACGGGAAAGGTGGTAATCAATGCACAGTAATGAAGAATGACGTTAACACATGGTCATGACTACATGTGAGAAGTTCATCAACGGAAATATAGCAAGTTCATGTAATGGCAATTAGATGCAAGATGTTTATTGGCATGCTGAAAAAGGCATGAGTAGCATAGATCAAGCACTAAATGTCCAAGTTAGATTATCATCTCTTTCAAACTAATAAGCTGTTTGTATTGACAATTATATGTAATTAATAAAACATAAAAGGAGTTTTGTGAAAAGCAGGCATTAGAGTAGTAGAATAGAATAATTTAAAATAATGCACAATTCCATACGGGCTTTTTCACAAACACTTAGCATAAATGGTATAAATGTTATTGAAAGTATTGAATTTTGAACATGCAAGTGAGCCTAAAAATAATTAATAATTGTCAAACAATTCCTAATTAATCCACAGCAAAATATAGAAAATAATGATCCAAAAAATTTCCAACACCAATTAAAAGAAAAAGAAAGAAAAAGAAAGTAAGGAAGAAAGAAATAAGAAGGGAAAGAAAAGATTTAGATTTGGGGAAGAAAAGATGAAATATTTGGCTGATTTAGATAAGCTGTGCGGCGCAAGCGAAGCGGACACGTGGGAGACGCGGTCGCGTGACTTGCGCTTAAATTAATCGACGCGGTCGCGTCGGTCATGCGGACGCGTGACACATTTTGTGCTACTGGCACGAGGGCAGCCTCGCGCTCGCACAACTCTCTGTTCAAAATTCATTATTGCCAAATTCCTGGGTGACGCGGTCGCGTGGTCAACGCAATTGCGTGAGTGGCCATTATAGGGATGTGACGCGGACGCGTCAACCATGCATCCGCATGATAGGGCTTGTGCGTTCAGCACCAATCCAGCACCACTCCAGCACAACTTTCGGTCATGCATCCTTTCTTACGTCGAATTTCAGGTCACGCGTCCGCGTGGGTGATGCGGATGCGTGGGGGGCATGTTTCCCTTGGGACACGAACGCGTCAGCGACGCGGTCGAGTGGGATGATTTGTGTTAAAGGAACGCCTCCAGCCACACTCACGCGTGACTCTCTATTCGATATATTATTCTCTCCGAGCCACCTGTGACGCGGTCGTGTCGGCGACGCTGTCGCGTCACGTGCTCTCCCTTTCTCTTTTCTTTCTTTTTTTTAACATGGAAAAATGCAGAATGCAATGCAAATGTGGATGTTATGAACAATTCCACATTCAATAGAAAAAAAGGAAAATTTAAGAACAAATAAAACAAAATAGAATTAAATTGAAAAAGAACGACCATACCATGGTGGGTTGTCTCCCACCTAGCACTTTTAGTTAAAGTCCTTAAGTTGGACATTTTGTGAGCTCCCTGGTATGGTGGCTTGCGCTTGAATTCATCCAGGAATCTCCACCAATGTTTGGAGTTCCAGTAGCCTCCGGGGTCCCAAACTAGGCGTAGAAAGCCTTCAAGTAAGTTAAAGCAAGTGACAAGGCCCCAAGAGTGTTGATTGCAACAATGAATTCCAGGGTCCCAAACCTTTCTTTTGCACCTGTCTTCTTGTTGATCCTTAGTGTTCCAACCGGGTGGCAGGCAATCGGAATTCTCACTGAAGTGGCCAAACAACTTTCTAGACCCATTCAATTGAGCTATACACCAACCTTTGCGTTTAAATTTTGAGCATACAACCATGTTGAACCTTGCAGGACAACGCTTACCACTAACCATCTTCCTCTTACTCTTGATGCCACAGAGAACTCTAAGTTGACCATCCGTCTCCAGTAGCCCATATTCAAGTGGAATTAGAAAGCTAAGGGATATGAATTTTACCCACTTGAATGTTGTGAAGGATGATGGCAACTTAGGGGGAGGGGTTTCTAATGAACTTGCAAGCACTACTCCTTTGTGTTCTTCTTTGACAACTACCACCTCTTTGCAAGCTTCTTCAATTTCAACCTCTTCCTCTTGGTAGCTTTCTTCCACTTTAATCTTTTCTTCATTGCTTACCAAGAGCATGGGAGGTTGTGCTTTTTCTTCTTGAATCTCCATCTCTTGATCAACTTCTTCCAAGTCTTCAACCATGATATGCCCTGGAGGTTGTACACCCTCTTCAGCATCAATTTCAATTACCTTGGAAGGAGGCTCTATAACTTGACTTTCCCATGAAGGTTCCGCATCTCCTAAGTCTGCAACCACTTCTTCCTTTGCAACTATTATGGCTTTCTCCACTTGTTCCAGTACAAAGTCATGCTCCTTATGTTCCAGTACAATCTTTATCTTAAGCTAACCAAAGATTCAATTGGTATATTAAATGCTTTTGATTGATTAGGAAAAGAACAAAATTTAGGGAGCATGATTAGAGAAGGATAAAGTGATTACCGTATACACTGGAGAGATTAAAATATACATACATCATCAGTGAGGGTTTAATGCTTAAAATTCTATGTTCCCTGCTTTCATGAGCTACCTTCTTACATTTTTATCTGTTCTTACTGTATGAGAATTGAATTAGTGGAGCTTGATTTGTAATTGTTTTGAAGAGCTTATTTATTCTTGATCAAGTGGACAAGAATCATATAGTTGCATTCACATATATAGGTTGCATTGCATTACATGAGTTTTTACATGTTCCTACTCATTTATTTTATCTCCTTCAGCTAAGCATGAGGACATGCTAATGTTTAAGTGTGGGGAGGTTGATAAACCACTATTTTATGGTTTATAATGTGTTTAATTGTGTGGTTTTATCATGATCTTTACCCACTTATTCATATAATTAGCATGCATTTATATTTCCTTCCTAAAATTATTACATGATTGAAAACTTACTTCCTAGAGACTTTTAATTAGGTATTTTAATTCTCCTTTATCCCATTTGATGCCGTGATCTGTGTGTTAAGTGTTTCAGTCTTTATAGGGCATGAATGAATTGGAGATTGCAAAGGAAGTTTGAAAAAATAGAAGGAATACAAGAAATTAAGGAGATGACCAGCGAGAAGTGACGAGGCCGCATGGCTCACACGACCGCGCGAAAGAGAGGAAATCACAGTGACGCGGCCGCCTGGCTCACGCCACCGCGCGGATTGGAAAAGCATAAGCGACGCGGAGGCATGGACGACGCGCTCGTGTGGGAAAGCAAAACGCCGAATGACGCATCCGCATGAATGACGCGACCGCGTGGTGTGCGCGATCTGCAGAATTTTAGAAGTCGCTCGCAGAGTTTCTGGGCCAGATTTCAATCCAGTTTTCGGCCCAGAAACACAGACTAGAGCCAGGGAACATGCAGAAACAGAGGACAATAATTCATTCCACATAATTTTTAGTTTTAGATCTAGCTTTTACTCCTCCCTTAGGTTTTACACACTTGAGCATTCACAATTAGGAATTGGAAGATTTTGGCTTTAGCTTTTGAGAAGAGTTTACCTTCAGTACTAGTCATTATATTTTGTTACTTACTTTGTGCTTATTCTTCCATGTTCTTAATCCCCCTAGAGTTGACATTGGCTTATTTTTACAAGTTATTAATATAGACTATTTTTATTTTTAATTAATCCTTTTCATTATTATTTATCATGTCTCTTTTTAATTCCTTTTCCTATGTTATGAGTTCTTCATTCACAATGAGCGAGTAGTTCCCTTACTTGATGGGGAGTTGATTGAAAGGAACCCTTGAGTTGGGGTACTTAAAGGAAAAATTGTAATTGGGCTCATTGTTGGAATGCCCTCTAGTCACTGACACAAATCCTTTTCAATGAGCGGATTGGGACTTGTGAATAGAAACAGCATTCCTACTTGTTTGACTCTCTCTTACCTAGTAAAGGATAACTAAACATAGTAACCTTCAATTATCAATTAATCTTGAGAGTACTTCAACAAGAATAGGGCTTCCAACTAATCTACTCCCAGTCAAGGCTTTTATTTAGAATTAATTAAATTCTCTATTTTAATTTCCAGTTTATCAACTCAACCATTTTTGAAAATACCTGGTTGATAAAATAGCACATCTCTCTGCAACTCGCTAGGAGACGACCTGGGACTCATACTCCCAGTATTTTAATTTAAATTTTGTGACAACCCTTCTAAATTGATAAGCGAATTTTTGGTTGGTTAAGGACTGTACTTGTAACGCATTTCTATTAATAATTTCTTAACCCGCCAATTTCCGCCACGTCAATTTTTGGCGTCGTTGCCGGGGAGAGGAGTTTTGCGTGGTCTAGAATTAGAATAAATTCCCGTTGCAAGTATAGCTTGTAAACCAACAAAAGTCCTTTCTTATAAAAGTCTTGTTTGTCACTTAGGTAAACCCAATAAAATTGATAACCGAGTATTTAAACCTCGGGTCGTCTTCTCAAGGAATTGCAGGGAGGTATGACTTATTATTGGCTATGAAAAAGGTAAAATTTTGGGTTTTTAATGTATAAGATAAAAAGCAAAAATAGTAAATGGCAAGAAAGTAAATTATAAGGAATTAATTTAAATAAATAATAAAATTCTTGGCAATGTATAAGAAATTAGAAGTCCTATCCTAGTTATCCTTATCAATTATGATGAGAATTGGATTTTTCTCCCACTTTGTTAACCTCTAACTATGAAGGTAAGTTAAGTGATGAATTAATTTTGATTCCTCAGGTCCTAGTCTTTCCTTGGGAAAAGTTAGAGTTATTGAAACTCGAATTAATTCTAGAAGAATTTCAATTTTCAGTCAACAATGAGTTTGACAACTCAAGAGTTACCAATTAATCAACCCAAGCCAAAAGGGAAAAATTTAAATTATTTATATAAATAAAAGAAACAAATCATAGATCTGAAAATACCTTAAATTATATTTAAATAAGAAAATCATAACATGGACGTCATTAAACAAATAAAAGAGACAATAAATAGAAGAACATTGAATCTGAGATGAAGAAAATATTCCTAATTTCTAAAAATCATAATCTTAAATCCTAAGAGAGATGAGAGAACCTCTCTCTCTAAAAGCTACATCTAAAATTGTGAAAAGTGTGAATTATGAATGTATTATAATGAATTAATGAATCCCCCCACTTTATAGCCTCTAATCTGTGTTTTCTGGGCCGAAAACTGGGTCAGAAACAGCCCAGAAATCGCTGTTTACGAATTTAGCTACGCTGGTTTTTCGTCACTGCGACTCGTCCGCGTGGATCACATGTTCGCATTAACTAGCGTTATGGCCACTATGGCAAATTATATATCAAATCGAAGCCCTGGACGTTAGCTTTCTAACGCAACTAGAACCGCATCATTTGGACCTCTGTAGCTCAAGTTATGTTCGTTTGAGTGCAAAGAGGTCAGGCTGACAGCTTAGCAGTTTCTTCAACTTCTTGTATTCCTTCCACTTTTGCATGCTTCCTTTCCATCCTCTAAGCCATTCCTACCCTATAATCCCTGAAATCACTTAATACACATATCAAGGCATCGAATGGTAATAAAGAATAATTAAATTTAATATTTCTAAAGCATAGAAAACATGTTTTCACATATATCATATCATGAGGAAGAAATTGTAAAACCATGCAAATAGTATGAATAAGTGTGCAAAGGCTTGATAAAAACCACTCAATTGAGCATAAGATAAACCATAAAATAGTGGTTTATCAAGAAGCCAGAGTCCAAACTTTAGGGTCTGAGGAAGGTCATCTCGACCCCTCGAGTTCGTACGGCTTCTACTGATCCTCCCTTGGCGACTTCTGGTGCTGCCTCCTCTCCTATTTCAACTGGTCCTCTAACCAAGAGGCCGAAGGCTACCGGGATGCATAATCTTGATGCTAAGGATAAGGCTTTTGCTATAGAGCTTATTGCTCCTTATGGCAAGGATCAAACCGATGATGTTCCAATCCTTCACCACCTCGATTTTATATCCAGCAATAGTATTCGGATGGCTAATCTCAGCGCTGCGTTATCCCGGGTCATGAAAGAGTCTCCTATTCGCGCTACTAGTGCTTTTCTTGAGGAGCCTAAGGCTGATTATGCTAGGGTGGAGGTGCTGAGACTCGAGTTAGAGGCGAAGAATGTCAGGTTAGAGGTTGCTGTGGAGAGGGAGAAAGCCTGGGCTACTACTGCAGAGGCGGCTGCTAACCTGGCTGAGGACATGGCCAAGAAGGCTAAGGAGAGCTACACTCGGACTTATGGCGAGCTTTTGGAGACTAAGGATTACTATGCCGAGCTTCAAGGCTATATGGTGAATGGTATGACTGCTTTGTATGAGAATTTGAAGGTCCAAGTCCGGGTTATTGCTCCTGATGCCTACCTCAGTTTGTTCAGTATGAATAATATTGTGGAGGATGGTAAGATTGTGCCTGCTCCTGATGATGATGAGGCTCCTCCTTCTGTGTCAATGGCCAAGGCTTCTATAGCCCCTTCTACCAAGACGTCCTGACCCGAGGCGGATCTTGATGTGGAGATCCTGAATAGGCCTGATGGGGTGGTCGGTACTGTCCCGATCTCTCTCATTCCTCTTTGCCCTCAGGATGCAGTGACTGGAGCGAGGCTGGACCCTTTGTGATTCTCTTCTTTACTTCTCTTTTTATTATATATGGGTACGGTCCGACTTGTGGACCTTTTGAACTCTTGTTTTTTGTAATTACTTGTGTAGCTCTTTCTAACACTTTATCAGTTGCTTCTCAGCAGCTTTTATTTTAATTAAAACACATTTGCTCTTTGGTTGCCGTTGGAAAACCCTTGAGTCTTCAATGTTTTAAAAATTTGTTTTGGCTTTTGTGAGTATTCGACTTTGGCGAAGTACTTTCATCTCTAGGTTGTTCTCTCGACCATTGTACGGCCTTAGGTTTGGTGATGGCATCCCACGAAGGGTCCCTTCGTGGGTTCTTGTGTCCTAGGATTGAGATGTTTGGGGCTTTTTGGGCTGACATCCTTTGAGGTAGTGTTCGCTTTATCATCTTCTACCTTTGCCTTTGGACCACGCCTCTTCTCAGTTGTGTTGTCAACTTTCTGTTTTAGCGATATCATCCTTGCGGCTTGTTACCTGGGCTTTTAGTCGACTACCAATAACTTTCTTGGTAGTGTTCATACGTAGAACCTTTCCCTTTTAGTTTATTTGGACGACTTTTTTAGCCCTTTTTGGGAGTGCTTTTGCTTTTTAAGTAATGTTCTTTTTGGACTTTTTACCTTTCTAGCTTAGCACTTTGGCACTAGGTTTTTCAACCTTTTTGGCCTTTATATGCTGTTGTTCCCTTTTTAGTGATCCTTTTATTGGTCCAACTTCTCTGTCGGGCCTTCTTAAGTTATTTTTAGTAACCCAGTTTTAGTCTGACCTTGTCAGGCCGCTTTATATGGGTTACTTTTTATAACTTTTCACATTAATTTGGGCTTTGTCACTTCACCTTGCCGACCTTTCCTGGTCGGGCGATGAATTTTTCATTTTTTTAATGTAAATTAACGCGTCTTGGTAGGAAACCTTTTAAGGTGTGTTGAATTTTTATTTAAATAGTAAAATGTGAAGACAAAAAATAAGAGTATGCACGTATGAGGGCTTACCCTGCTAGTCGGGCTGCCTTCAGGTCTTGGCCTGGTGCCTCACTAAAAAACCCTTTAGTAGGAAAAAGAGCGCACCTTGGCGCAAGATCTTTCTCTAGTATAGTATCTTTTTAGGTTACAAGCGTGCCAAGACCTTGGGAGCTCTAGCCATTGGAGGTCGGCCACCTTATAGTAACCTTTCCCTAGCACTTTCGTAACTCGGTACGGTCATTTTTAGTACGGTCATTACCTTTCGATTATACCTTGAGGCCATTCAATGCTTCAGAGCTTCTTTTCTAAGCCGAGCTCTTTCTCGGATTTCTGGAAGCAGGTCGAGTTCTTCCCTTTATGCTCGGGAATTGGCCCTCACTGTAGAAGATCACCTTAGGAGATCTTTCCTCTATTTCTACGGGGATCATTGCCTCCAACCCATAAGCAAGTCGGAGGGGTGACTCCCTGGAGTTGGAGTGTGGCATTTTTCGGTACGCCCATAGGACTTGCGGGAGCTCTTCAGCCCAGGCTCCTTTTGCATCCTGTAGTCGACGTTTTAACCCGGCCAATATGACTTTGTTGGTGGCTTTTGCCTGTCCATTGGCCTATGGGTGTTCCACTGAGGTGAACTGGTTCTAGATTTTCAGATCAGCAACCAGATTCCTGAAGCTTGTGTTAGTGAACTGAGTACCATTGTCCGTGGTGATGGAGTAGGTGATGAGCGGATAATTTATACTCTTTTTGGCATTGTTTTTAGTATGTTTTTAGTATGTTTTAGTTAGTTTTTATTATATTTTTATTAGTTTTTAGTTAAAATTCACTTTTCTAGACTTTACTATGAGTTTGTGTGTTTTTCTGTGATTTCAGGTATTTTCTGGCTGAAATTGAGGGACCTGAGCAAAAATCTGATTCAGAGGCTGAAAAGGACTGCAGATGTTGTTGGATTCTGACCTCCCTGCACTCAAAGTGAATTTTCTGGAGCTACAGAAGCCCCATTGGCGCGCTCTCAATTGCGTTGGAAAGTAGACATCCTGGGCTTTCTAGAAATATATAACAGTCCATACTTTGCCCGAGATTTGATGGCCCAAACAGGCGTTCCAAGTCAGCTCAAGAATTCTGGCGTAAAACGCCGGAACTGGCACAAGAATGGGAGTTAAACGCCCAAACTGGCACAAAAGCTGGCGTTTAACTCCAAGAAGAGTCTCTACACGAAAATGCTTCAATGCTCAGCCCAAGCACACACCAAGTGGGCCCGAAAGTGGATTTTTATGTCATTTACTCATATTTGTAAACCCTAGGCTACTAGTTCTCTACAAATAGGACCTTTTGCTATTGTATTTTTGTCTTTTGATCTTTTGATCACTTTAGATCTTTAGATCATCTTTGGACGTCTAGTTCTTAGATTATGGGAGGCTGGCCATTCGGCCATGCCTAGACCTTGTTCTTATGTATTTTCAACGGTGGAGTTTCTACACACCATTGATTAAGGTGTGGAGCTCTGCTGTACCTCGAGTATTAATGCGATTACTATTGTTCATCTATTCAATTCAGCTTATTCTTGTTCTAAGATATCACTTGTTCCTCAACTTGATGAATGTGATGATCCGTGACACTCATCATCATTCTCACCTATGAACGTGTGCCTGACAACCACCTCCGTTCTACCTTAGATTGAGTGGATATCTCTTGGATTTCTTAACTGGAATCTTCGTGGTATAAGCTAGAATTGATGGCAGCATTCAAGAGAATCCGGAAGGTCTAAACCTTGTATTTGGTATTCTGAGTAGGATTCAAGGATTGAATGACTGTGACGAGCTTCAAACTCGCGATTGTGGGGCGTTAGTGACAGCCGCAAAAGAATCACTGGATTCTATTCTGACATGATCGAGAACCGGCAGCTGAATAGCCGTGCTGTGACAGAGCGCGTTGAACATTTTTACTGAGAGGACAGGACTGTAGCCATTGACAACCGTGATGCCCAACATACAGCTTGCCATGGAAAGGAGTAAGAAGGATTGGATGAAGACAGTAGGAAAGCAGAGAGACGGAAGGGACAAAGCATCTCCATACGCTTGTCTGAAATTCTCACCAATGAATTACATAAGTATCTCTATCTTTATTTTATTCTTTATTCATAAATCATCTATAACCATTTGAATCTGCCTGACTGAGATTTACAAGATGACCATAGCTTGCTTCATACCAACAATCTCCGTGGGATCGACCCTTACTCGCGTAAGGTTTATTACTTGGACGACCCAGTGCACTTGCTGGTTAGTTGTGCAAAGTTGTGATAAAGAGTTGAGATTGCAATTGAGCACACCATGTTGATGGCGCCATTGATGATCACAATTTTGTGCACCAAGTTTTTGGCGCCGTTGCCGGGGATTGTTTGAGTTTGGACAACTGACGGTTCATCTTGTTGCTTAGATTAGGTATTTTTCAGAATTTTTAAGAATGAATTCTAGTGTTTCAAGGTGATGTTCTTATCATCACCAAAGCTGATTGATCTTCATCAATTTAGCTCTTGAATGCAATGTCCTGCTGAAGCTTGGCTAGCCATGTCTAATTCCTTTAGACCAAAGCTTTAGACTAACATTGCATGATTCTTGGAATTCTTATTAAAAATTTTGAATCTCTTTATTTTCTTCTCCATTTAATTTTTGAAAAAAACCAAAAAAAATTACAAAATCATAAAAATCAAAAATATTTCTTGTTTGAGTCTAGTGTCTCATTTTAAGTTTGGTGTCAATTGCATGTTTCTGTTCTTCTTGCACTTTTCATGTGTCTTCATTCATCTTCAAGTTGTTCTTGATGATTTACTTGCTCTGATCTTTAAATTCTCTTGTCTTGAGTGTTTTGTTGTTTCTCATATGCATTCTCAACTTGTTAGTGTCAGTAGTATACTGACTTCTAAGTTTGGTGTCTTGCATGCATTGTTTATTTGATTTTAGTTGCATTTTGATTATTCCTCATTATTAAAAATCCAAAAAATTTTTAACTTGTGTCTTTTCAAGTCAATAATACAGAGAATTGAAGATTCAGAACATACAGCAGAGGAATCACACAGAAAAAGCTGGGCATTCAAAATGCCCAGTGAAGAAGGAAAACTGGCGTTTAAACGCCAGCCATGATACCTGGCTGGGCGTTTAACGCCCAAAAGGGTAGCATTTTGGGCGTTAAACACCAGAATGTATACCATTATGGGCGTTTAACGCCAGGATGGCACAAGAGGGAAGATTTTGTTTTTAATTCAAATTTTTTTCAAGTTTCCATAATTTTTTCAAAATCAAATCTTTTTGAAATCATATCTTTTCAATCATATATTTTCAAAAACATTTTATTTCCATTTTCAAAAATACTTGCTAACAATTAATGATTTGATTCAACATTTCAAGTATGTTGCCTTTTCTGTTGAGAAAGGTTTAATGTTTGAATCATATCTTTTCTTGTTAGCCAAGTATTGATTTTAAAAATCAAATATTTTTAAATTGTTTTTCAATCATATCTTTTTAAAACTATATATTTTCAATCATATCTTTTTAATCACATCTTTTTCAAAATAAATTTTCAAATCATATCTTTTTGATTTCTAATTTCAAAATCTTTTTCAAAAATCACTTTATTTCTTTCCCAATCATATTTTTCGAAAATCATTCTTCAATTTTTCAAAATGTTTTTAAAATCTTTTTAAATTTATTTTCGAAAATTTCTTCCCCTCTTCTCACATCCTTCTGTTTATGGACTAACACTCCTCCTTAATGCACAATTCGAACTCTATCTTTCTAAGTTTGAATTCTTCTACCTCTTATTTCTATTTTTCTTTTCCTCTGACACCTCAAGGAATCTCTATACTGTGACATATAGGATTCCATATTTTCTTGTTCTCTTCTCTTTCATATGAGTAGGAGCAAAGACAAAAGCATTCTTGTTGAGGCTGACCCTGAACCTGAAAGGACCTTGAAGCGAAAGCTAAGAGAGGCTAAAGCACAACTCTCTGTAGAGGACCTAACAGACTTCTTCAAAGAAGAAGACATGGCATCCGAAAACAACAACAATGCCAACAATGCAAGGAAGGTGATGGGTGACTTTACTGCACCTGCTCCCGACTTCTATGGGAGAAGCATCTCTATCTCTGCCATTGGAGCAAACAACTTTGAGCTTAAGCCTCAATTAGTTTCTCTAATGCAACAGAATTGCAAGTTCCATGGACTTCCATTGGAAGATCCTCATCAGTTTTTAGCTGAATTCTTGCAAATCTGTGACACTGTCAAGACCAATGGGGTTGACCCTGATGTCTACAGACTTATGCTATTCCCTTTTGCTGTAAGAGACAGAGCTAGGATATGGTTGGACTTACAACCTAAAGAAAGCTTGAACTCTTGGGAAAAGCTAGTCAATGCCTTCTTGGCAAAGTTCTTTCCACCTCAAAAATTGAGTAAGCTTAGAGTGGAAGTCCAAACCTTCAGACAGAAGGAAGGTGAATCCCTCTATGAAGCTTGGAAAAGATACAAACAATTGATCAGAAAGTGTCCTTCTGACATGCTTTCTGAATGGAGCATCATAGGTATCTTCTATGATGGTCTGTCTGAACTGTCCAAGATGTCACTGGATAGCTCCGCTGGAGGATCTCTTCAACTGAAGAAGACGCCTGCAGAAGCTCAAGAACTAATTGAAATGGTTGCAAATAACCAACTCATGTACACTTCTGAAAGGAATCCTGTGAACAATGGGACGAATCAAAAGAAAGGAGTTCTTGAGATTGATACTCTGAATGTCATATTGGCTCAGAACAAAATATTGACTCAGCAAGTCAATATGATTTCTCAAAGTCTGTCTGGAATGGAAGCTGCACCAGGCAGTACTAAGGAAGCTTCATCTAAAGAAGAAGCTTATGATCCTGAGAACCCTTCAATGGAAGAGGTTAATTACATGGGAGAACCCTATGGAAACACCTATAATCCTTCATGGAGAAATCATCCAAATCTCTCATGGAAGAATCAACAAAGACCTCAACAAGGTTTCAACAACAATAATGGTGGAAGAAACAGGTTTAGCAATGGTGAGCCTTTTCCATCATCTTCTCAGTAATAGACAAAGAATTCTAAGCAGAACCACTCTAACTTAGCAACCGTGGTCTCTGATATAATCAAAATCACTCAAAGTTTCATGACTGAAACAAGATCCTCCATTAGAAACTTGGAGGCACAAGTGGGTCAGCTGAGCAAGAAAGTTACTGAACTCCCTCCTAGTACTCTTCCAAGCAATACAGAAGAGAATCCAAAAGGAGAGTGCAAGGCCATTAACATGACCTACATGTCCAAATTTGGAGAGGAGGAAGAGGCAGTGAGCGCCACTGAGGAAGACCTCAATGGACGTCCACTGGCCACCAATGAGTTCCCTAATGAGGAACCATGGGAATCTGAGGCTCACACTGAGACCATAGACATTCCATTGAATTTACTTCTGCCATTCATGAGCTCTGATGAGTATTCTTCCTCTGAAGAGGATGAAGATGTCACTGAAGAGCAAGTTGCTAAATACCTTGGAGCAATCATGAAGTTAAATGACAAGTTATTTGGTAATGAGACTTGGGAGGATGAACCCCCTTTGCTCACCAAAGAACTGGATGACTTGACTAGGCAGAGGTTACCTCAAAAGAGACAAGACCTTGGGAAGTTCTCAATACCTTGTACAGTAGGCACCATGACCTTCAAGAAGGCTCTGTGTGACCTAGGGTCAAGCATAAACCTTATGCCTCTCTCTGTAATGGAGAAGCTAGGGATCTTTGAGGTGCAAGCTGCAAGAATCTCACTAGAGATGGCAGACAATTCAAGAAAACAAGCTTATGGACTTGTAGAGGATGTTCTGGTAAAGGTTGAAGACCATTACATCCCTGCTAATTTCATTGTCCTAGAGACTGGGAAGTGCATGGATGAATCCATCATCCTTGGCAGGCCCTTCCTAGCCACAGCAAAGGCTGTGATTGATGTTGATAGAGGAGAATTGATCATTCAAGTGAATGAAGAATCCCTTGTGTTTAAGTGATGTGCGGAAAATGATCCGACACAAAACTCACCGGCAAGTGTACCGGGTCGCATCAAGTAATAATAACTCACATGAGTGAGGTCGATCCCACAGGGATTGAAGGATTGAGCAATTTTAGTTTAGTGGTTGATTTAGTCAAGCGAATCAAGTATTGATTGAGTGTTTATAATTGACAGAAGCTAAATTACATGAAATATAAAGGGAGAGGGGAGAATTGCAGTAAATTAAATAGCAGGAAAGTAAAAAAAGCTGAAGCTTAAAATGCAAATAATATAAAGTGCAGAAACTTAGATTGCAAGAAATGTAAATGGCTGAAACTTAAAGTGCAAGAAATATAAATTGCTTGAATCATAAAAGGGTTTGGGAATTGGGATTTCAGAATTTAAACAAGCAAAGGTAAATTGCAACAAACAGAAAAGCAGAAGATGAATTGAATTGAAGTGGGTCTCAAACAGAAGAGTGAAATGCCTTGGAGAATTTAGAACAGAGAAGTAGTGCTTAATTTGCAGCAATTTGAAAGTGGTTGAAGATCTCAGGAGTGGAAGAGACTAGATAACAAGTCTAGATCTCAAATCCTTCCTTGATCCAACAAGAATAATTGCAAAAGAAAGTAAAGGTAAGCAAGTTTCAGAAAAAGTAGAAGAAGAAGCAATGAACAGAAAATGTAATTCAATTATGCAGAAAATTAAAGAAGAGATCTCAAGGTGAGATTGAAATAGAAGTTCTTCAATTCTTCACCCAAGATCCAAGGCAATGAAAGTAGAGAGTGCTCAAACAAGAACAAGGAAGAAGAGAGATCAATTCTCCTCCCCAATTCTCTAAGATCTAAATTCAAAAGTAAAAGCTCAAAATTAAAAATGCAAAATTCTAAGTAAAGTCTAGAGGTTCCCAAAATAAAAGAAAAAGGGTTTTTTTCATTACATCAAACTAGCTCCTATTTATACACTTTTTTCTTGGATTTTGGGATTTGGATGGGCTTTTGATTTGGTGAAGAAATGAATTAAGTTGGATTTTTAATTGAATTTCAGCCCAAGTTGAGATGTGCTCCCAGGAGGATGCTCAGCTCACAAGTTGAGCTGAGCATTGAGGCCTTGTGTGTATTTGCCTTGTACCGTGCCAAGCATCAGGGGAATGCTCAGCTCAACTTGTGAGCTGAGCATTGGTGCCTTGGTGCCACTTTTGTTGCGCGCCTTGTGCTCCTTGCCTTGTCATGATGCGTGCTCCATTTCCCTGGCCCGTGTTGCGCTTGTGTGTGGTGCACCAAGTGTAATGCTCTGCTCACTAAGTGAGCTGAGCATTGGCTCTTCCAAGGGAGGTCCTTGGTTCGAAACTTGAGGGAAGCATGTGCTGAATTTTCCTTTGTAAAGGAAGTAGCGCTTCTCTCTCCTCTCTTCCTTAAGGTGTTGAGTTCGAATCCTAGGGGTGGCATTTTGCTAATTTTTGGCTTGTTTTCCTTTGGAGTAGCGCTTCCCCCCTCCCCTTAGGTCATGGGTTCAAGCCTTGGAGCATGCACTTGCAACTTATTTTCTTTGAATAATTCCTCAATGCTTTCGACAATGCTCACTTGGTGAGCTGAGCATTGTTTTTCTTTTCCTTGTTTCTTGGCTTCCTATTGTGCTCAGCTCACAAAGTGAGCAGAGCATTGTGCCTTGGTCCCATGGGAGTGAGTGTAGTGCTCACTTAGTGGGCATTGTGCTCTTGGAGTGAGCTTCAAGGTTTCATGCGCCACGCTTCCTTCTTTCTTTGCCACACTTTCTTCCTTGAGCCACACTTTTTAGGCCACGTTTTCTTCTTTTCTTCACCTACAATTAATCAAAATAACCAATCAAAGTATCACCAAATTCACAAGGTTTATAAATCATTAAAATGCAATTAAATTTAGCCTAAACCTCATGATTTAGCATCAATTATATGGTGGTTGTTTGATTCAAAGAAACCATGCATTTCCATTCCAAATCACTTACTTAGAATACAAGAAAGCGCATAAAACCTAATGAAAACAAAGAAAAAAACTAGTGAAACTAGGCTAAGATGACTTGTCATCACAACACCAGACTTAAAACTTGCTTGTCCCCAAGCAAGCATCAAACACAAGAGAAGATAGAATGAAATAGATAAGTATATATGTTCTTATTAAGCAGATAGTTGAATTTGGTCTATGGGGTTTTATGCAGATCAAAAGTAGCTCATTTATTTACTTGCTGTCAAACAAACAATGTCTCCTTAAAGGTCCACTAAGGTTGCTGCTACAATGTCTTACTTTTTGATCACTTCCCTTGTTAGCTTTTCTTCTTTCTTTTGCATAAAGAGCTTATTGCTTATTAAAGACTTGGTGGCAAATGTTGTAGTGGCCTTTGGCTTAATTTCACTCAACATTTCTTCACCATAGACACATGGCTCACTCTTTCTTCCTAGGATCATTGATGCCCAGCATCTCTTTGGATAACTAAATGTTTTGTAGCTAGGTTGCTCTTTATTGTGGAATTTCAGTTGACAATCCCAAATCAGTTGATCTAAGTTACCAAGTTTTAAAATACTCCTTAGAACTTACTTGTCCAAGCATATCCTAGTACATAAACACCACAGGCATATGTCCTAAGGTCCAAGCTATTGGTGTCTAGCCTTATTATTTGTTTCTTTGCCAACTTTTGGCTTTTCTTCTTCTTTTTCTTTCTGTTTTGGTTTATTTTCAAGGGATTTTCAATAATTGAAAGATCATAGCAGCAAACTAGCTTAAGCTTCAAGAAACAAGTCATCCTGCAACATTTATTCTATGAGCTAACAATTCAATCAAACACATACCACCACTAACTCTCATTCTAACTTTTTGCAACATTGAACAACTACTTTTCTAAATCAAATATCTTTCTTTTATTCAAATAGCAAGGGAAAACAAAACACAGCATTCAAGCTAATGAGTGATGACAATTATTATACAAGTTGCTTATTCTTGATTAATTATCAATGTAAACAAAAGAAGTAATTGAACATAAAGCATTTGGAGGCATGTCATGTTTCAGATATGCATCTCCCTTATTCAACAATAGTAAAAAAAAGCTTTACCACCTCTATTTGTCAGGCATCTCCATTCGTTTGGATTTGCTGGATTCCCCCTTCTTCTTTTTCCTTTTCTGTGTATAATCTTAAGCTTCTTCACGAGGACATCTTCTATCCCAAACAGAATCTGTGAGACCTGAAAGCCCAACTTCCTCTAATCTTTGAATTGTCTTATGGATATAATGATGCTGCTTTGCTGCCTGCCGGTCTCTCAGTTCTTGGCATTGCTCGAATGATTTGATCTGTGGATTCAGTGTTGGCATGCTCAGGGTTAAATACTCTAACCTTGCTTGCACATCCTCATTACACTCAGATTGTTGCACGTATCTAACCTCTCCAATAGTGTGATGAATGTTTTTCCATTGATATAGGTTGTGAGTATACTCCCCATATTTGGCTTGGGTCAAGAACATTTTACTATATGCCTCTTGAAGTCCTGTTGTTAGTTCCCTTTGTCCCTCAAGAATCTTGGCTTGAAACTCTTGTTGTTGGGCCATTGATTGTTGCTGCCAGCTCTCCATTCTTTCCTCCATTCTGTGCTGCCAAGCTTTATTTTGCTCCCTGTCTCTCAGGTATTGCTCTTGTGCTATCATATTTTGCTGTGATATTTCTTCAAGAGTTCTTTGCAGTTGACTCATGTCTATGGCCTTGTGAGCTTGTTCTCCTCTTTCCTCTGGTCTTCTTCTTCTTTGGGGCCTTTCTTCTTGATCATCATCCTCAGCAGTTCCTTCCATGCTTTTCTTTGAGATTCCAGATCCCCTTCTTACTTTTTCTGTGTCCTCATCTTCAAAAATCACTCCAGCTTTATCGCACAGCCTTAGAATTGTGCTTGCATGTCCGAGCATAGTGGATTTGGTTGAGCTCTCAGCTATCTCTTGGATACTGTTGGCTATGAGTTTTGCAAGGTTGATTTCTCCTCCATGTAGGATACAGTATGTCAAGAGTGCTCGCTTAATTGTAACCCCTGAGGTGTTTCCAGTAGGGAGTATGGATCTCCTTACTATCTCATACCACCCCTTTGCTTCAGGGATGAGATTTCTTATTTTCAGACTGCTTGGGACTCCTTTCGAATCCCTCTCCCAATCTATGCCTTCCAAGCATATCCCTTGTAAGATTTCATCCGGGTCATTTTCTCTCTACAATCTGTCCTCAAAGCTGGGCTCATCATAAGTTATAGTTCTCAACTTTAAGGCCCTTGTGATGGATGCCGGACTGAAATCTACTTCACTTCCTCTAACATAGCTTTTGTAAGGGATGCTGTCTTTGCTTTCCTTCACAGCATTTGCGTAAAACTCTCTGATCATGACTGCACTGATCTTGGGGAGGGGGTCACATAGAAGATCCCACCTTATTTCATAGGTGATTTGCTTCATGATGGGGTATTCTCCGTCCTTAAGTTCAAAGCCCCTTTCATGAATGATGAGCTTTGTTTTCATGAAATTATGATATTTTCTTTCATGAAATGGAGATCTGAACTTTCTTGCATCATAGGCTGGGGGTTCGGCTACCATGGGTTCCTTTCCTGGCCTTCTTCTTGTGCTTGGTGAAGCCATGAGTGCGATCAGAAAGAATAGACAAGGGTGGATTTGAGATCGGTTGAGGTGTGCTTTTGAGGTATTCAGAAAGTAAAGAAATGAGAATTATTGTTATGAGAGGGATGGTGTGTGTATGTAGGATGGCACAATGTGGGAACAGAGGCTTCTGTTTGTAGGAAGGCTTATAGGTACGAATGATGCAGGAGGTGCCTTGTCTTATTTATAGGCCGACTACCGAGATGTTGAGCGAAGACCATATTTGAAGAGTGATTCGGTCATGGCTTTTGAAGGGTGGAGATTGGATTGGATATCATGGCAGCTTCATGAGATGATCAGCTTTCATGTTCTCTTGAGGATTGACAAGGATTCTCTTCCCAATGGTTGCATGTAGTTCGTCCTTCAAGATGAGTAGCATGCAGAATTTTTCACTTTTCTAAGATTGGCACATCTCTCTAGGTACACGTGATCCTTGTCTTGACTTGTCTTAGCCGTTCCTTTTTCTTGTCTTTTCCTCAAACCTTCTTTTCTAATTAAACCAAAATGAAATGTTTCAGAACTCATTTAAAGCACAGTGGTAAAGTGTCGAATGATTTCATTCTATATTATGGTCCTTAGTCATGAAAGATCAATCGTGTCCCTTACTTGGTGAGCCAAAGTTTGGTGAACACCAAACTTGTTTCTTGCTTAGTAAATAAAATAAGCATTTGCCACAATTAATACTTTCATCATAAGTGTCCTATTTATTTCTTAGCATAAACTCTTAAAATGAAACAATGCATGATCTATCTCTGCATGATTTTGCCTTCCTAAACAAAAGTTGATTTTTCTTAAAATTCATACACATGCAAACACCAAACTTAGTGTTTGGTCATACACTTCACCAAGATGACTGAGCATATGATCTAAGAATGCTTGAACTGTTAACTTTGGTGTGCTATCTAGCACACCAAACTTAGAAGTCTGGCATGTATTTCAAAACATTGTATGCATCTGTTAAGGGTGTATAGAAGGATTCAAAATCATGCTAAAGTGATCACACTTTATTGAATTCAAAAGCAAACAGGAATCATAAAGCATGGGTTGCCTCCCATGGAGCGCTCTTTTATTGTCATTAGCTTGACATTGACTCCCTCTTTTAAGGTGGTTGATGACTGTAATGCCTCAACTTGTCCCCTCTGATTGTGAGCTTCTTCTTTGTTCCTTGGTGCTCTATCTCAGCATGCTCTAGTGAGAGTATTTTGTTCACAGTATAATAATCATCAGTCTGTTGACTTGCTCCTAGTTGTTGGTAGACCAATTGCACTTTGTCACCTTTGGAAAGCCCTTCTGTTGGAATTTTTTTATTCCTCCATCCCTTTTTGATTCTGTTCTTGTCTTTCTTCCCTCCTTTTGTCGATCCCTATTTTTTTTCAACATGCTTCTTCTTGAGATTTCTTTTCTTGGTTGCCAACACTCCAATGTCCTTTTGAACTTCTTCATTATTATGCACAGGCTCTCCCTCTTTTTGACCTGCTGTATCATCTATCTCTTGCTTGGGGATGCAGCTGTTGTTTGTCTTGCTGATTCCCTCCTTCCATTGCAGATTTTCTCTGTCAGTTTCTGTATTTTCCTTCTTTTCGTTGTTGAACTGTGTTTCTTGTAGTACACTCAAGGTTACACTTTCATCATGCATTCTGAGGGTTACTTCTCCTTGCTCTACGTCTATAATGGCCCTAGCAGTGGCCAAGAACGGTCTTCCCAGTATAATGGAGTCACCCTCGTCTTGATCTGATTCTAAGATTACAAAATCTGCAGGGAAGATAAATTTGTCTATCTTGACTAGAAGATTCTCAATTACACCCCTGGTATATATCACTGACTTATCCACCAATTCTAGAGACATTTGTACTGGTTTCATCTCTTTTATGCACAGCTTTTTCACTATAGAGGCAGGCATTAGATTGATGCTAGCTCCTAAGTCACACATCGCCTTGTTGATAGTCATACTTCCAATGGTACAAGGTAAAAGGTAACTTCCAGGATCTCCAAGTTTAGGGGGAAGTCTTTTTTGAATTAGTGCTCTGCATTCTTCAGTAGGCAGTATGGTTTCATTAACTTGCCAACTCCTCTTCTTGTTGATAAGTTCTTTCAAGAACTTAGCATACAGGGGCATCTGCTCAAGTGCTTCGGCTAAGGGGATATTGATCTCCAACTTCTTGAAGACTTCAAGAAATTTTGGGAAGTGTTGGTCTTTAGTCTCTTTGCTGAACCTTTGAGGATATGGCAATGGAGGTGTGAAGTCCACTTCCTGCTTTTGTTCCTTTGTTGACTTTCCCATTGCTTCCTTCTCTTTTCTTAATTTTGGTGCCTGGTCTCCCTTTTCTTGAGGCTGATTCTGAGGCTGCTTGCTTGCTGTTATATCTTCCTCGTTGGCTGTCTCTTCTTCAGCTTGTTTCTCTTCACTTTCCTTTGGCTTCTTAGTAGCTTCTTCATTTTTCACCAGGATTTTTCCACTCCTTAGCTGTATTGCCTTGCACTCCTCTTTTGGATTAGGAATGGTGTCACTTGGTAGTGAGCTTGATGGTCTCTCAACAGAAATCTGCTTGGAGATTTGCCCAATCTGCCTCTCTAGGTTCTTCATGGAGGCTTCCTGGTTCTTTGAGGTCAGTTCTTGGTTCTTCATCATCTTTTCCATGAGCATTTCCAGATTAGTGATTCTCTGAGAGTCTTGTGAGATTGGTTGGTTGTGGGGTGTTGATGATTGAAGGTAAGTATTCTGATTGGAAAGTTGGTTGTTGGATGGATGAAAGTTAGAGTTGGGGTAAGTGTTTTGTGGTTTTCTGTATGTGTTTTGGTTAGTGTTTGGCTGGTTGTTGTGGTTTGTGTTTTTCCGATTGCTTTGAGTTGAGTTCCTTTGCCATGGCTGCTGAGTTTGATTGTGGTTGTCTCCCCATCTGAGGTTGGGATGGTTTTTCCAAGAGGGATTGTAAGTATCACCATAGACTTCATTTGATCTAGGATTTTGGTTGTGCATGTATTGGACTTGCTCTTGCTGTTGCTCCTCTTGAATTTCTTCATTTTGCCCCCAAGTGGTTGATGGTTGGCTTGTGTTGACTGCTGTAACTTGGAGATTGTCAATCCTCTTGGCCATTTACTCAAATTGTTGTTGAATTTGCTGTTGCATCATTTTGTTTTGAGCTAGGATTGAATCCACTCATTCCAACTCCATCACTCCTTTCCTTTGTGATGGTTGACGTTGCCTTTGGTGAGCAAAGAAGTACTGGTTGTTGGCCACCATATCAATAAGATTCTAGGCTTCCTCTGCAGTTTTCATGAGTTGCAAAGAGCCTCCAGCTGAGTGATCCAATGCTTCCTGGGATTTCAATGTTAAGCCTTCATAAAAATTCTGCAACTTATCCTATTCAGTGAACATTTTAGGGGGACATTTCCTGATCAGAGCCTTGTATCTCTCCCATGCCTCATAGATGGGTTCAGCCTCCATTTGTGTGAATGTTTGTACCTCAGTCTTCAACCTAATGACCCTTTGAGGTAGGTAAAATTTGGCAAGGAACTTGGTTACTAAATCATCCCAATTGTTGATGCTATCTCTTGGGAAGGATTCCAACCATTGAGTGGCTTTGTCTCTGAGAGAAAATGGAAAGAGCAGTAGCTTGTAGCTGTCAGGAGGCACACCATTGGTCTTGACCGTATCACAGATCCTTAAGAAGGTTGACAAGTGTTGGTTGGGGTCTTCAAGTGGTCCTCCTCCATAAGAGCAATTATTTTGAACTAGAGTGATAAGTTGTGGCTTTAGTTCAAAATTATTTGCATTGACATTTGGAGTTAAGATGCTGCTTCCACAATGTCTAGGATTTGCAAAAGTATAGGAAGCCAAAACTCTCCTCTGTGGTGGATTGTTGTTGTTATTGGCTGCTCCTCCTAGTGGATTGGTTGAATGTTCCTCCATGTCTTGAAATTCTTCTTCTGACTCCTCCTCCCCAACAATGTTTTTTCCTCTTTCAGCTCTCCTTATTCTCCTGAGAGTTCGTTCGTCTTGCTCATGAAAGGTGGGTATGGTTCTTCTTGTATCTGACATACAAGCAAACCACAAGAAACACACAAAAACCAGTGATATTTCAATCTATTTCTAGAATGAAATTTGAGTTAGCTTAAGCAAAAATTCAAACAGTTAGTGGGTTAGTCAAAAAATAAAAAAAACAGAAAAGAAAAAGTGCTTGATCTAGACCTACACTTCACTTAATCATTGTCAATCTAAGTCAATCCCCGGCAACGGCGCCAAAAACTTGATGTGCGGAAAACGATCCGACACAAAACTCACCGGCAAGTGTACCGGGTCGCATCAAGTAATAATAACTCACATGAGTGAGGTCGATCCCACAAGGATTGAAGGATTGAGCAATTTTAGTTTAGTGGTTGATTTAGTCAAGCGAATCAAGTATTGATTGAGTGTTTATAATTGACAGAAGCTAAATTGCATGAAATATAAAGGGAGAGGGGAGAATTGCAGTAAATTAAATAGCAGGAAAGTAAAAAAAGCTGAAGCTTAAAATGCAAGTAATATAAAGTGTAGAAACTTAGATTGCAAGAAATGTAAATGGCTGAAACTTAAAGTGCAAGAAATGTAAATTGCTTGAATCATAAAAGGGATTGGGAATTGGGATTTCAGAATTTAAACAAGCAAAGGTAAATTGCAACAAACAGAAAAGCAGAAGATAAATTGAATTGAAGTGGGTCTCAAACAGAAGAGTGAAATGCCTTGGAGAATTTAGAACAGAGAAGCAGTGCTTAATTTGCAGCAATTTGAAAGTGGTTGAAGATCTCAGGAGTGGAAGAGACTAGATAACAAGTCTAGATCTCAAATCCTTCCTTGATCCAACAAGAATAATTGCAAAAGAAAGTAAAGGTAAGCAAGTTTTAGAAAGAGTAGAAGAAGAAGCAATGAACAGAAAATGTAATTCAATTATGCAGAAAATTAAAGAAGAGATCTCAAGGTGAGATTGAAACAGAAGTTCTTCAATTCTTCACCCAAGATCCAAGGCAATGAAAGTAGAGAGTGCTCAAACAAGAATAAGGAAGAAGAGAGATCAATTCTCCTCCCCAATTCTCTAAGATCTAAATTCAAAAGTAAAAGCTCAAAATTAAAAATGCAAAATTCTATGTAAAGTCTAGAGGTTCCCAAAATAAAAGAAAAAGGGTTTTTTTCATTACATCAAACTAGCTCCTATTTATACACTTTTTTCTTGGATTTTGGGATTTGGATGGGCTTTTTGATTTGGTGAAGAAATGAATTAAGTTGGATTTTTAATTGAATTTCAGCCCAAGTTGAGATGTGCTCCCAGGAGGATGCTCAGCTCACAAGTTGAGCTGAGCATTGAGGCCTTGTGTGTATTTGCCTTGTACCGTGCCAAGCATCAGGGGAATGCTCAGCTCAACTTGTGAGCTGAGCATTGGTGCTTGGTGCCACTTTTGTTGCGCGCCTTGTGCTCCTTGCCTTGTCATGATGCGTGCTCCATTTCCCTGGCTCGTGTTGCGCTTGTGTGTGGTGCACCAAGTGTAATGCTCTGCTCACTAAGTGAGCTGAGCATTGGCTCTTCCAAGGGAGGTCCTTGGTTCGAAACTTGAGGGAAGCATGTGCTGAATTTTCCTTTGTAAAGGAAGTAGCGCTTCTCTCTCCTCTCTTCCTTAAGGTGTTGAGTTCGAATCCTAGGGGTGGCATTTTGCTAATTTTTGGCTTGTTTTCCTTTGGAGTAGCGCTTCCCCCCTCCCCTTAGGTCATGGGTTCAAGCCTTGGAGCATGCACTTGCAACTTATTTTCTTTGAATAATTCCTCAATGCTTTCGACAATGCTCACTTGGTGAGCTGAGCATTGTTTTTCTTTTCCTTGTTTCTTGGCTTCCTATCGTGCTCAGCTCACAAAGTGAGCAGAGCATTGTGCCTTTCGGGTGGGGTGATATGGAAGTTGGCATGCATGGAGGGCACGTTTTGATGAACTCTATTCCTTCCTTCTATAAGGTCAGCCAGTAGAAGCCGGCTCGGAGGACCTTTTTGGATAGAGCCTGTGCCCCGAGGTGGTTGCCGCACATGCCACTGTGAACTTTCTCCAGGACCTCCTTTGTGGAAGTGGTCGGGACGCACTTGAGGAGGGGTGTTGAAATCCCTCTTCTGTATAGGATGTCGTTTACCAGGGTGTAATATTGTGCTTCCCTTTTGAGCTTTTTTGCTTCCCTTTTATCTGCGGGGAGCATTTTAGATTTGAGGTAGTTGATTATGGGGGTCATCCTGCCTTGGTCCTAGTCGGATATGCTCAGGACCTTCTCTTCCTCTGAGGTTGATGGATTTTGTAGGGTTTCTTGGATAAGGCTTCTATTATTGCCCCTAGGTTTGGTGATGGCTAGTTTTGAAAGTGCGTCGGCTCGGGCATTTTGTTCCCAAGGTATATGTAGGATCTCATATCCCATGAATTTCCTGAGCAGTTTGATAATTCCATATTTTCTGATATATTTTGGCTTGATTTGAATGGATTCCATCACATAAATTCACACTTAAGCACCAAAATAGCATACATTTGTGTTTTGTCCCTAATTTGACCCTAAATGTGAAAACATGCAACTTTGTACATGAAATGAGCAATTTAATTCCACTTTTATTCCACTTGATTCCATGACATGTTTGTTGAGTGATTTCAGGCCTTAGAGGCAAGAATGGATAGCCAAAAGTGGAAGAAAGCATGTACAAGGGAGAAAGCATGAAGAAAACATGGAATAGCACACACAGTGAAGTGTGCGTGCGCACAACCCCGCATGCATGCGCACAGGAAAGAATTTCGATGTGTGTGTGTGCACAGGAAAGAATTTCCATGTGTGCGTGCACAAAAGCACCTGTGTGTACGCACAGGTCAACTTTCAGCCGAGGGTGCGGACGCACACATCTGTGCATCCGCACAAGTCCCTGCACGTGATTACATTAATGAAACACATGCTTCGCGATTTCTGAGCCCTTTTGGCCCATTTTGGAAGGCTAAAATGCTGTTTTGGAGTGCTATATGAAGGGGAATTCAACACATATCAAAGGGGGGCACATTGGAGCTAATTTACATAGTTTTTCATAGTTTTAGGAGCAGGAGTAGTGTAGAGTAGATTGCTTTCTTAGGGTTTTATTTTCATCTTCATTGTAGTATTTTATAGCAAGTTTTGATCTTTGATTTGGCTTCTTTAATTGTAGGTACTCTCAATTTCCTTTTAATTAAAGCACTTTCATTTCCTTTGGTTCATGTTACTTTGTTCATAATTGCAATTTTATGTTTCTTGAAGTTTTGATCAATGAATTTTATGTTTCATGCTTCCTTTATGTTTGATTTGGAAAATTGTTCTCAAACTTGTTTGAATGATTTTTATGGAACATAGAAGAGTAAAGAACAAATACTGTTGCGGTATTTTACAACCCACAAACTAACTGGCATGTGCACCGAGTCGTATCAAGTAATACCTCATGTGAGTGAGGGTCGATTCCATGTAGATTGATGGATCAAGCAACAATGGTTAAATGATTTACTTAGTTAGGCAAGCATAAAAGGGTTTTGAGATATTCAAAAAGCTTAAATTTGAAAATATCAGAGGATAGGCACGCAAGTAAATAAGTTGAAAATAAAATATTGGAGAAACAGTTAAGGCTTCGGAGTTATCTATTTTTTCAGATTAACTTTTCTTACTAACTATTTTAATCATGTAGAATTTAATTTACGGCAAACTATATGTAACTAGACCCTAATTCCTTAGACCTTTCAAGTCTCCTCTAAAATTCATCGGCTGCCAATGCCTTGGTCAATTAATTCCAATTAGAGGGTGAAGTTCAAATTCCAGTTTATATGCCACAAAAATTCTAATTACCCAAAAATAAGAGGATTATATGTCACGTATCCTGTTAAATCCAAATAATTAAAATTTAGGAGAATATGTTTTCAAGCTATTGTTCAAGTAAAGAGCTTTTCCAAGTTTTACAAGAACTCAAATAGAAAGAGGGTCATACTTCTGTTCCACACAAATTCATAAGATGAAGAGCAAAAACAATTCTTAAATTATAAATCCAAACATGAATTAAAATAGAAAAAGTAATAAAATCAATCCATACAAATAGACAAAGCTCCTAACCTTAACAATGGAGGATTATTTGCTCATGGTTCAGAAAAATAGGATTCTCATAAAATGTATAGAGTTCCAATCTGATGGCTTCCCAAGTTAACTAATGGAATCCCTTTTTATAACTAATCCTAATAAATTTAAAATCTAATTATCTAAAATTAAAAATAACATTGATAAACCACTATTTTATGATTTATATTGTGTTTAATTGAGTGGCTTTATCAAGTCTTTACCCACTTATTCATATGATTAGCATGTATTTTACAATTCCTTCCTGAAATTGTTCCATGGTTGAAAACTTGCTTCCTAGATATATTTTAATTACATATTTTAATTCTCTTTTATACCATTCGATGCCGTGATCCGTGTGTTAAGTATTTCAGGCTTCATAGGGCAGGAATGGCTTAAAGAATGGAGAGGAAGCTTGCAAAAATGGAAGGAACACAAGAAACTAAGGAGAGGACCAGCGAACAGCGATGCGCACACATGGCTGACGCGTGCGCACAAAATGAAGAAAGTCACAGCGACGCGTACACGTGCTTGACGCGTACGCGTGGATTGGAGTTTGCACAAACGACGAGAGCGCGTGCCTAACGCGCATGCGTCGAGGGGAAATTGTCAAACAACGCGTACGCGTGACCGACGTATACGCGTGACAAGCGTGATCTGCAGAAGTAACAGAAATCGTTGGGGGCAATTTCGGGGCGCGTTTTGACCCAGTTTTTGGCCTAGAAACACAGAATAAAGCTAGGGAACATGCAAAGACTCAATTCAGACAATAACACAACATTCAAATTCACAATTTTAGGTTTAGATATAGTTTTTAGAGAGAGAGGCTCTTTCCTCTCTCTTAGGTTTTTAGGATTTAGGATTTCTTTTAGGATTAGGATTTCTACTTCTCAATTTCCAAGTTCAATGTTCCTTTTATTTATTTTCCCAATTTAATTTATGAATTTTTCCATGTCAGATTTGATTTCTTTTATTAACGCAATTTGAGGTATTTCAGATATATGATTTTTATTTAGCTTTCTATATTCTTGGCTTTGGTTGAGTAATTAGAGACTCTTGAGTTATTAGACTCTTTTGTTGATTGATAATTGGAAGTTGCTAATTGACTTGAATTCTACTAACTCTTGTCTTTCTGTGGAAATTGACTAGGACTTGAGGATTCATATTGATTTATCCACTTGACTTACCTTCATAGTTAGAGGTTGACTAAGTGGGAGCAACGAGCAATTCTCATCACAATTGATAAGGATAACTAGGATAGGACTTTTAATTTTCATACCTTGCCAAGATTTTTCTTAGCTATTGATTTATTCATTCCTGCAATTTATTTCTCTTGTTCAAATCTTTTAAAAACCCAAAAATATTGTTTTCCATAACCAATAATAAAACACACCTCCTTGCAATTCCTTGAAAAGACGACCCAAGGTTTGAATACTTCGGTTTATAAATTTTACTGGGTTTGTTACTTGTGACAACCAAAACTTTTGCACGAAAGGATTCTCTGTTGGTTTAGAAACTATACTTACAACGCGAACTTATTTGTGAATTCTTTACCGATAGAAAATCCGCTCGTCAAAATGGCATTGTTGCCGGGGAATTGCAAACATGTGCCTTATTGTTGGTTATTGTAAATAGTTGCTTTTTGCTTGTTTATTTGTTTTTATTTTTGTTTTTATTTTTGATTTTTCGTAAATTAAGAGGTTATTAGTTTTTATTTAGTTATTAAAATTTTCGAAAAAAATGTTCCTTGTTCTTTCTTGATCTTCAAGTTGTTCTTCATGTTCATCTTGACCTTCAAGTTTTTCTTTTTTGTTTTCTTTGCTTTCATCTAAAAATTTTAAGTTTAGTGTCATTTTATTATTTTTCTCTTTCCTCATTAAATTCAAAAATATCTTTTCTCTTTATTCTAATTGATTTTTTTTCGAAAATTACAAAAAAATCTGATTTTTATTTTTAAATTTTTATCTTATCTTATTTTAGTTTTAAATTTCAAAACTCAAATCTTTTTCAAAAATCATATCTTTTTCAAAATATTATCTTATCTTATTTCAAAATCAAATTTCAAATTTCAATATTTAAATCCCAAAATTCAAAATTCAAATTTCAAAATTTAATTTTCAAATTCAAAATTTAAATTTAAAAATCTTTTAATTTAAAAACTTATCTTCTCTTACCTAACTTATCTTATCTTTTCTAATCTTAAAATCAAATCTTTTTCAAACTTTTTCTCTTATCTTATTTTATTTTATTTTCTTTTGCTTGTTTATTTGTTTTTGTTTTTAATTTTTATTAGCTATTATGAGTTCTCACCCCTATCGCTTTGAGTTTGGTTCCAATGTTGTTGCAAGGAATGGAAATTATAACAGGAACATGCATCAAGGTCAAAAAAATCAGAGATGGAAGGAGCCACTAGGATCTGATCAACCCTTTCGGCAACAACCACAGTACCACAGACAAAGACCATCCTACAATGCATGCCAAGACAATAGTTATGGTGGACCATTTTGTGACAACCAACACCCACCAAATCACTATAGTCAAGAGCCAATTTGAGGTGCATACCAAGATGATAGATATGATGGACCCCTTATGGTTATCAACAAGCCCCATCATATGCCTATGAACCACCTCCTCAACATAGCTTTGAACCACCATACTCACAAGCCCCTACCACCGTTCACCTCCATATAGCCCTAACCCATATCCACCCCATTTCCAATCCAATTACTCCCAAGAACCACCACTTCCATATGCACTGGTGGACGAAATTGTGATCATATTCATTGTAATTGGATTTTAGAAATTGGCACGAGTGGACACAACTCCGTTCAACTAACCAGCAAGTGTACTGGGTCGTCCAAGTAATAAACCTTACGTGAGTAAGGGTCGAATCCACAGAGATTGTTGGTATGAAGCAAGCTATGGTCACCTTGCAAATCTCAGTTAGGCAGAAAAAAGGGGAATTGTGATTATTGGAATAAATAATAAATAAAAAGCAATAATAAAAGGGATAGAATACTTATGCAGATTCATTAGTGGGAATTTCAGATAAGCGGATGGAGATGCTGTAGAGCTCAAGGACGCCTGCTCTCCTACTGCTTCTACTCAGTCCTTCTTACTCCTTTCCATGGCAAGCTTTGTATAGGGGTTCACCATCAACTGTGGCTACTTTCATCCTCTCGGGAAAATGATCCTATGCGGTTGTCAGTCGCACGGCTAATCGTCTGGAGGCATCACCCATGGCTGATGGCTACATCCCATCCTCGCAGTGAAAACTAATGCTCACGCACTCTGTCACAGTACGGCTAATCACCGGTTGGTTCCCGCTCCTACTGGAATAGAATCCCTCTTTTGCGTCTGTCACTAACGCCCAGCAGGTTACAAGTTTGAAGCACGTCACAGTCATTCATTACCGGAATCCTACTCGGAATACCACAGACAAGGTTAGACTTTCCAGATTCCCAGGATCCTACTCGGAATACCACAGACAAGGTGAGACTTTCCGGATCCTCATAAATGCCGCCATCCATCTAGCTTATACCACAAAGATTCTGTTGGGGAATCTAAGAGATACGCGTTCAAGCTCTGTTTCATGTAGAACGGAAGTGGTTGTCAATCACGCGCGTTCATAAGTGAGAATGATAATGAGGGTAATTTGACTCATAACATTCATCATGTTCTTGGGTACGAATGAATATCTTGGAATAAGAATAAGAGAGATTTGAATAAAAGATAATAGAATTGCATTAATACTTGAGGTACAGCAGAGCTCCACACCCTTAATCTATGGTGTGTAGAAACTCCACCGTTGAAAATACATAAGTAAAAGAGGTTCAGGCATGGCCAAATGGACAGCCTCCCTAACGTGATCAATGATCTCCTAAGATGAAGAATAAAACAAAACTGAGACCAAAGATGTCTAATACAATAGATAAGTGTCCTATATATACTAGACTAGCTCCTAGGGTTTACATGAGTAAGTAATTGATGCATAAATCCACTTCCGGGGCCCACTTGGTGTATGCTTGGGCTGAGCTTGATCAATCCACGAGCTGAGGCTTCTCTTGGAGTTGAACTTCGAGTTATGACGTGTTTTGGGCGTTCAACTCCGGATCATGACGTTTTTCTGGCGTTTAACTCCAGACAGCAGCATGAACTTGGCGTTCAACGCCAAGTTACGTCATCAATCTTCGAATAAAGTATGGACTATTATATATTGCTGGAAAGCCCTGGATGTCTACTTTCCAACGCCGTTAAGAGTGCGCCAATTGGAGTTCTGTAGCTCCAGAAAATCCATTTTGAGTGCAGGGAGGTCAGATTCCAACAGCATCAGCAGTCCTTTTGTCAGCCTTCTTCAGAGTTTTGCTCAAATCCCTCAATTTCAGTCAGAATTTACCTGAAATCACAGAAAAACATACAAACTCATAGTAAAGTCCAGAAATGTGATTTTAACATAAAAACTAATGAAAACATCCCTAAAAGTAGCTTAAACTTACTAAAAACTATATAAAAACAATGCCAAAAAGCGTATAAATTATCCGCTCATCACAACACAAAACTTAAATTGTTGCTTGTCCCCAAGCAACTGAAAATCAAATAGGATAAAAAGAAGAGAATATGCTATAAATTCTAGAATATCAATGATTATTAATTTAATTAGATGAGCGGGACTTGTAGCTTTTTGCTTCTGAACAGTTTTGGCATCTCACTTTTTCCTTTGAAGTTTAGCGTGATTGGCGTCTCTTAGGAACTTAGAATTTGGGATAGTGTTATTGACTTTCCTAGTTAAGCATGTTGATTCTTGAACACAGCTACTTATGAGTCTTGGCCGTGGCCCTAAGCACTTTGTCTTCCAGTATTACCACCGGATACACAAATGCCACAGACACATAACTGGGTGAACCTTTTCAGATTGTGACTCAGCTTTGCTAAAGTCCCCAGTTAGTGGTGTCCAGAGCTCTTAAGCACACTCTTTTGGATCACGACTTTAACCACTCAGTCTCAAGCTTTTCACTTGGACCTTCATGACACAAGCACATGGTTAGGGACAGCTTGATTTAGCCGCTTAGGCCTGGATTTAACTTCCTTGGGCCCTCCTATCCATTGATGCTCAAAGCCTTGGATCCTTTTTACCCTTGCCTTTTGGTTTTAAGGGCTATTGGCTTTTTCTACTACTCCTTCTTTTTCTTTCTATTTTTTTTTTCGCAAGCTTCCTTTTTTCACTGCTTTTTCTTGCTTCAAGAATCAATTTCATGATTTTTCAGATCATCAATAACATTTCTCTTTGTTCATCATTCTTTCAAGAGCCAACAATTTTAACACTCATAAACAACAAGATCAAAAATATACACTGTTCAAGCATTCATTCAGAAAACAAAAAGTATTGCCACCACATCAATATAATTAAATTAAATTCAAGGATAGATTCGAAATTCATGTACTTCTTGTTCTTTTGAATTAAAACATTTTTCATTTAAGAGAGGTGACGGATTAATGGATTTTATTCATAGCTTTAAGGCATGGTTACATACTAATGATCATGAAGTAGAGACACAAGACATAGATAAACACAACATTAAAAACAGAAAACAGAAAGAAATAAAGAGCAAGGAATGAATCCACCTGAGTGAGGGTGGCGCCTTCTTGAAGGTCCAATGGTGCTTTTTGAGCTCCTCTATGTTTCTTCCTTGCTTCTATTGAATGATTCCTAGTAATTTTGGTGTTTCTACCCTTAGTTGCTTCCAATATTTGTGTGGAGGATAACTTATTCCCTGAGGTATCTCAGGGATCTCTTGATTTGCAGCCATATGTTCTAACCAACTGAGCTATTCCAGCTTATATATGAGTCTTTCCATCTCCCAAGACTCAGAGGTGGAAGCTTTTGTCTTCCCTTTGAGGTTTCTCTGGCCTTAGGTGCCATTAATGGTAATGTAAAAGCAAAAAAGCTATGCTTTTACCACACCAAACTTAAAATATTGCTCGCCCTCGAGCAAGAAAAGAAAGAAGAGAAGACAAAGAAGAGAAGTTGAATGGGAAAGGTAGGTGGGGTGTATGGGGAAGAGTGGGTAGATGTAGGTGGTGAATGAAAAATAGAAGGGATGATCATGAATGGAAAGAGAGAGGGCGAGGTAGGTGGGGATCCTGTGGGGTCCACAGATCCTGAGGTGAAAAGAAATACCATTCCTTCACCATATAGGCATGTAAATTGCCTTCATGCATCATTCTGGCGTTCAAACGCCCATTGGTGCATGTTCTGGGCATTCAACGCCCATGTGATGCATGTTTCTGGCGTTGAACGCCAGTTTCATGCTTGTTCCTGGCGTTCAGCACCAGTTTGTCCTCTCTGTGCACCATCCTGGCGTTTAACGCCAGGTTGTTGCTTGTTTTGGGCGTTCAGCGCCAGAATGATGCTCTGTTCTGGCGTTGAACGCCGGCCAGATGCACCTTCTAGGCGTTGAACGCCAGCCCGTGCGTCCTCCAGGGTGAAAAATTTTTTTCTTCTGTTTTTGACTCTGTTTTTAATTTTTTTTTTTGATTTTTTCGTGACTCCTCATGATCATGTACCTAATAAAACACAAAATAACAATAAAAATAAAAATTAGATAAATAAAATTGGGTTGCCTCCCAACAAGCGCTTCTTTAATGTCAATAGCTTGACAGTCGCTCTCATGGAGCCACAAGGTGATCAGGTCAATGTTAGTGTGTAGTCCCAACACCAAACTTAGAGTTTGACTGTGTGGGCTCTTCTTGACTCTGAACTGAGAGAAGCTCTTCATGCTTACTCTCTTTTGTCATAGAGGGATGGCCATGTGCCTTAAACACAAGGTAGTCCCCATTCAATTGAAGGACTAATTCACCTCTGTTGACGTCTATTACAGCTTCTGCTGTGGCTAGGAAAGGTCTTCCTAGGATGATGCATTCATCATCTTCCTTCCTAGTGTCTAGGATTATGAAATCAGCAGGGATGTAAAGGCCTTCAACCTTTACTAGCACGTCCTCTACTATTCCATAAGCTTGCCTCACTGACTTGTCTGCCAATTGTAATGAGAACAAGGCAGGTTGTACCTCAATGATCCCTAGCTTCTCCATTACAGAGAGTGGCATCAGATTTACCCCTGACCCAAGATCACATAGAGCTTTTTCAAAGCTCATGGTGCCAATGGTGCAAGGTATTAAGAACTTGCCAGGATCTTGTTTCTTTTGAGGTAGAGTTTTCTGAATCCAAGTATCTAGTTCACTAATGAGCAAGGGAGGTTCACTTTCCCAAGTCTCATTACCAAACAGCTTGGCATTCAGCTTCATGATAGCTCCTAAATATTGAGCAACTTGCTCTCCAGTCACATCTTCATCCTCTTCAGAGGATGAATAGTCTTCAGAGCTCATGAATGGCAGAAGGAGGTTTAATGGAATCTCTATGGTCTCTGTATGAGCCTCAGATTCTTCAGGATCCTGAATAGGAAACTCCTTCTTGCTTGAAGGACATCCCAGGAGGTCTTCCTCACTAGGATTTTCGTCCTCCTCCTCCCCTATGCATTCGGCCACTTTGATTAAATCAATGGCCTTGCACTCTCCTTTTGGATTTTCTTCTGTATTACTTGGGAGAGTACTGGGAGGAGTATCAATAACTTTCTTACTCAGCTGGCCCACTTGTGCCTCCAAATTTCTAATGGAAGATCTGGTTTCATTCATGAAACTGAAAGTGGCCTTTGACAGATCAGAGACTATATTGGCTAAATTAGAGGTGTTTTGTTCAGAATTCTCTGTCTGTTGCTGAGAAGATGATGGATATGGCTTGCTATTGCCTAGCCTATTGCGTCCACCATTGTTAAAGCCTTGTTGAGGCTTTTGTTGATCCTTCCAGGAGAAATTTGGATGATTTCTCCATGATGGGTTATAGGTGTTTCCATAAGGTTCACCCATGTAATTAACCTCTGCCATGGCAGGGTTTTCAGGATCATAAGCTTCTTCAGAAGCTACCTCTCTAGTGCTGTTGGATGCATGTTGCAATCCATTCAGATTTTGAGAGATAATGTTGACCTGTTGAGTCAACATTTTGTTCTGAGCCAATATGGCATTCAGAGCATCAATTTCAAGAACTCCTTTCTTCTGAGGTATCCCATTATTCACGGAATTCCTCTCAGAGGTGTACATGAACTGGTTGTTTGCAACCATGTCAATGAGTTCTTGAGCCTCTTCAGGCGTTTTCTTCAGGTGAATAGATCCACCTGCAGAATGGTCCAGTGACATTTTCGAAAATTCAGAGAGACCATAATAGAATATATCTAACATGGTCCATTCTGAAAACATGTCAGATGGACATCTTTTGGTCAGCTGCTTATATCTTTCCCAAGCTTCATAGAGGGATTCACCATCTTTTTGTTTGAAGGTTTGAACATCCACTCTCAGCTTGCTCAGCTTTTGAGGAGGAAAGAATTTATCCAAGAAGGCAGTGACCAGCTTATCCCAGGAGTCCAGGCTATCCTTAGGTTGTGAATCCAACCATATTCTAGCTCTGTCTCTTACAGCAAAAGGGAAAAGCATGAGTCTGTAGACTTCAGGATCAACTCCATTCGTCTTCACAGTCTCACAGATCTGCAAGAACTCAGTTAAGAACTGATAAGGATCTTCAGATGGAAGTCCATAAAACTTGCAGTTTTGTTGCATTAATGCAACTAGTTGAGGCTTAAGCTCAAAGTTATTGGCTCCAATGGCAGGAATGGAGATGCTTCTTCCATCAAACTTGGATGTTGGCTTTGTGAAGTCACCAAGAATTCTCCTTGCATTATTATTATTATTATTTTCGGCTGCCATGTCCTTCTCTTGTTCGAAAATTTCTGAAAGGTTGTTTCTGGATTGTTGTAATTTAGCTTCTCTTAATTTTCTCTTAAGAGTCCTTTCAGGTTCTGGATCAACTTCAACAAGAGTGCCCTTTTCCCTGTTCCTGCTCATATGAAAGAGAAGAAAACAAGAAAAGAAAAAGGGATCCTCTATGTCACAGTATAGAGATTCCCTTATGTTAGTAGAAGAAGAAAGGGGTAGAAGAAAGAAAAAGGATGGATTCAGATTTTTGGATGAAGAGAGGTGAAGAGAAGTGTTAGTAAATAATTAATTAAATAGAATAAGAGAAGAGAAGTGAATTTTCGAAAATAATTTTGAAAAAGGGGTTAGTAATTTTCGAAAATCAAAGACAAAATATAATTAAAATTAAAATTTAAAACAAAAAGAATTTTTGAAAAAGAGAGGGAGAATTTTCGAAAATTAGAGAGGGAAAAGTAGTTAGGTGGTTTTGAAAAAGATAAGAAACAAACAAAAAGTTAGTTAGTTGATTGAAAAAGATTTGAAATCAAATTTGAAAAAGATAGGAAGATAAGAAGTTAGATAAGATATTTTGAAATCAAATTTTGAAAAAGATAAAATTTTTTTGAAAAAGATAAGATAAAAGATAAAAAGATAAGATAAAAATTTTAATAAAAAGATATTTTGAAAAAGATTTAATTTTAAAAAGACTTAACTAACAAGAAACTACAAGATAAGATTCTAGAATTTAAAGATTGAACCTTTCTTAACAAGAAAGTAACAAACTTCAAATTTTTGAACCAATCACATTAATTGTTAGCTAATTTTCGAAAATTTGATAAAAAGATAAGAAAAAGATTTTGAAAATATTTTGAAAAAGATTTTTGAAATTTTCGAAATTTATAAAAAAAATGAAAAAGATATGATTTTTGAAAAAGATTTTGAAAAGATAAGATTTTTAAAATTGAAATTTTGACTTGACTTGTAAGAAACAACTAATTTTAAAAATTTTTGACCAAGTCAACCCAAAATTTCGAAAATTTGGAGGAAAATAAGGAAAAGATATTTTTTGATTTTTTGAATTTTTAATTATGAAAGAGAAAAACAACAAAAATATTCAATGCATGAAATTTTTAGATCAAAACAATGAATGCATGCAAGAATGCTATGAATGTCAAGATGAACACCAAGAACACTTTGAAGATCATGATGAACATCAAGAACATAATTTTGAAAAATTTTTAATGCAAAGAAAACATGCAAGACACCAAACTTAGAAATCTTTAATGCATGGAAAATATGAATGCAAAAATGCACATGAAAAACAACAAAAGACACAAAACAAGAAATCATCAAGATCAAACAAGAAGACTTGTCAAGAACAACTTGAAGATCATGAAGAACACTATGAATGCATGGGATTTTCGAAAAAATGCAAGAAAAATTTTAAAAGCATGCAATTGACACCAAATTTAAAAATTAACACAGGACTCAAACAAGAAACACAAAATATTTTTGATTTTTATGATTTTCTAATTTTTTTTGTATTTTTATTAATTTTTTTCGAAAATAAAGTTTGTAAAAACGAAAAATAAAAGAAAAATTTTGAAAAAGATTTTGAAAAGAAAATTACCTAATCTGAGCAACAAGATGAACCGTCAGTTGTCCATACTCGAACAATCCCCGGCAACGGCGCCAAAAACTTGGTGGACGAAATTGTGATCATATTCATTGTAATTGGATTTTAGAAATTGGCACGAGTGGACACAACTCCGTTCAACTAACCAGCAAGTGTACTGGGTCGTCCAAGTAATAAACCTTACGTGAGTAAGGGTTGAATCCACAGAGATTGTTGGTATGAAGCAAGCTATGGTCACCTTGCAAATCTCAGTTAGGCAGAAAAAAGGGGAATTGTGATTATTGGAATAAATAATAAATAAAAAGCAATAATAAAAGGGATAGAATACTTATGCAGATTCATTAGTGGGAATTTCAGATAAGCGGATGGAGATGTTGTAGAGCTCAAGGACGCCTGCTCTCCTACTGCTTCTACTCTGTCCTTCTTACTCCTTTCCATGGCAAGCTTTGTATAGGGGTTCACCATCAACTGTGGCTACTTTCATCCTCTCGGGAAAATGATCCTATGCGGTTGTCAGTCGCACGGCTAATCGTCTGGAGGCATCACCCATGGCTGATGGCTACATCCCATCCTCGCAGTGAAAACTAATGCTCACGCACTCTGTCACAGTACGGCTAATCACCGGTTGGTTCCCGCTCCTACTGGAATAGAATCCCTCTTTTGCGTCTGTCACTAACGCCCAGCAGGTTACAAGTTTGAAGCACGTCACAGTCATTCATTACCGGAATCCTACTCGGAATACCACAGACAAGGTTAGACTTTCCAGATTCCCAGGATCCTACTCGGAATACCACAGACAAGGTGAGACTTTCCGGATCCTCATAAATGCCGCCATCCATCTAGCTTATACCACAAAGATTCTGTTGGGGAATCTAAGAGATACGCGTTCAAGCTCTGTTTCATGTAGAACGGAAGTGGTTGTCAATCACGCGCGTTCATAAGTGAGAATGATAATGAGGGTAATTTGACTCATAACATTCATCATGTTCTTGGGTACGAATGAATATCTTGGAATAAGAATAAGAGAGATTTGAATAAAAGATAATAGAATTGCATTAATACTTGAGGTACAGCAGAGCTCCACACCCTTAATCTATGGTGTGTAGAAACTCCACCGTTGAAAATACATAAGTAAAAGAGGTTCAGGCATGGCCGAATGGCCAGCCTCCCTAACGTGATCAATGATCTCCTAAGATGAAGAATAAAACAAAACTGAGACCAAAGATGTCTAATACAATAGATAAGTGTCCTATATATACTAGACTAGCTCCTAGGGTTTACATGAGTAAGTAATTGATGCATAAATCCACTTCCGGGGCCCACTTGGTGTATGCTTGGGCTGAGCTTGATCAATCCACGAGCTGAGGCTTCTCTTGGAGTTGAACTTCGAGTTATGACATGTTTTGGGCGTTCAACTCCGGATCATGACGTTTTTCTGGCGTTTAACTCCAGACAGCAGCATGAACTTGGCGTTCAACGCCAAGTTACGTCGTCAATCTTCGAATAAAGTATGGACTATTATATATTGCTGGAAAGCCCTGGATGTCTACTTTCCAACGCCGTTGAGAGCGCGCCAATTGGAGTTCTGTAGCTCCAGAAAATCCATTTTGAGTGCAGGGAGGTCAGATTCCAACAGCATCAGCAGTCCTTTTGTCAGCCTTCTTCAGAGTTTTGCTCAAATCCCTCAATTTCAGTCAGAATTTACCTGAAATCACAAAAAAACATACAAACTCATAGTAAAGTCCAGAAATGTGATTTTAACATAAAAACTAATGAAAACATCCCTAAAAGTAGCTTAAACTTACTAAAAACTATATAAAAACAATGCCAAAAAGCGTATAAATTATCCGCTCATCATGCACCATATCCATATCCATCGACTCAAGAATCACAGGCTCGCCTCAAGGAAACAGTAGAAAAACTTCATGCAACCCTTCGCCAACTGGATCAAGCGATCAATCGATTACCTTCCCGACGTTTGGATACTCAAGGAACCCCCATGGCTTCATGTGGACAATCTAATGATGAATGTAGCATAAAGGAGATACTAGAAACTCCGGTGGACAGTAAGGAGTATGACTTTGTACTGGAACAATTGGAGGAAGCCAAAATTATCGAAGAAGAAGAATTGTTCAAAGACTTAGGAGATGCAGAACCTCCATGGGAAAGCCTAGTCATAGAGCCCCCTTCTAAGGAGTTTGAATTTGATGTTGAGGAGGGTGTACAACCTCCAAGGCATATCATGGTTGAAGACTTTGAAGGGGACGATCAAGAGATGGATTCAATTATTGATGAATTCTTATCTACATTTGAATCCTCTCCCATTGGACTTGACATGGAGATTAAAGAAGAAGAAGCACAACCTCCCATGCCCTTGGTGAACAATGAAGAAGAGATCGAATTGGAAGAAGGCTACCAAGAGAAAGAGGTTGAAATTGAATAGGCCTGAAAAGTGGTGGAAGTTGTCAAGGGAGAGCACAAGGGAATGGAACTTCAAATCACCTTGCCAAAGTTGTTGGAGACCTCTCCCCCAAAGCCATTACCATCCAATACAACATTCAAGTGGGTAAAACTCTTATCCTTAACCTTTACTTTCCCACTTGAATATGGGCTTCTAGAGACGGATGGTCAACTTATAGCTCTTTGTGGCATTAAAAGTAAGAGGAAGATGGTTAGTGGTTGGAGTTGTCAAGCAAGGTTCAACATGGTTGTAGGCTCCAAGATGAAATGCAAGGTTTGGTGTAAAACTCAATTGAATGGGTCTAGGAAGCTGTTTGGATGCCTTAGTGAGAATTTCAATTGCGTGCCACCCGGATGGAATCATGATGATCAATAAGAAGACGGGTGCAACAACAAGGTTTGGGACCCCAGAATTCATTCCAACAGTCAACACTTTTGGGGCCTTGTCACTTACCTTATATTGCTTGACAGCTGTATGCGCCTAGTTTGGGATGCCGGAGGCCATTCGAATTACAAACATTGGTGGGAATTCCTAGATGAGTTCAAGCACAAGCCACCATGAGAATTAGCTCACCAAATTTCCAACTTAAGGACTATAACTAAAAGTGCTAGGTGGGAGACAACCCACCATGGTATGATCGTTCCTTTTTCAATTTTAATTTTTATTTCGTTTTGTTTGTTCTTAAGTTTTATTTTATTTTATTCTATTTTATTGAACCTGGAATTATTCAAAACATTCATATTAGCATTGCATTCTGCATACTACACAAAAAAAATCGCACACGACGCGTCAGCGTCGCTGACGCGCCCGCGTCAAAGGAGAATTAGCGAAAAAGGGGATTTGAACAGAAAGTCACGCGGGAGTGTGGCTAGAAGCGCGCCTTTGGTACCAGCACATGCACGCAAACGCGTCCCTGACGCATCCGTGTCGTTTGCAAATCCAGCCCTCCACGCGTGCGCGTCAACCACGAGCACGCGTGACCCTGCGAAATCGACGTAAATGGTTGCATGACAGAGTGTTAGGATGGAGTGGGGCTGGAATGATGCTAGAAGCATAAAGCCCCATCTCGCGAACGCATACCTCACGCGTCCGCGTCAATTTGGAAGTAAGGCCATCCACGCGTGCGCGTCACCCACGTGCACGAATAACCGTAAATTTTTGCAAATGAGTTTGAAGCAGAAAGTTGCGCGAACGCGAGGCTACTCTCGCGCCAATAGCACAATTCATATCACGGGAACGCGTGACCCACGCGTCCGCATCACTTAGAAATAGCATGGTTTTGTAATTCAATGAAATAAACCCACCCGATTTTGTGGTTTATTTTGTGCGTAATTTGGGGGATTTTATCACCTTTTCCCACATTTATTCAATGAAATAGCATGATTTTGTAATTCTTTCTTGAATTGTGCTTAAGTGTAAAAACATGCTTTTTGGGCCCTTAAATTGGTGATTTTAATTCACTTTAATTCCATTCGATGCCTTGATGTGTTTGTTGAGTGATTTCAGGTTCATAAGACAAGTATTGGATGGAAGAAATAAGGAGAAAATCATGTAAAGCGGGAGAACTCATGAAGAAATGAAGGAATCATAAAGCTGTCAAGCCTGATCTCTTCGCACTCAATCGACCATAACTTGAGCTACAGAGGTCCAAATGAAGTGGTTCCAGTTGTGTTGGAAAGCTAACATCTGGGGCTTCAAAATGATATAAAATTTGCTCTAGTTGCTTCATGTATAGGGGCACGCACGCACCATGTACGCGTGCGCACCGATGGAGCAGCATGGGTCCATTTTGGGCAACTCGTTGGGGGCTATTTCTAGCTCATTTTGGGCCCAATCCAACTCATTTCTGATGCTATTGAACCCAAGGACTGTAGGGGGAATGAACTAAGTAGTCATAGTTTAGTGTTTACCATGTTTTAGGGTAGAATTCTAGAGAGAGAGGCTCTCTCCTCTCTCTAGATTTAGGATAGAAATTAGGGTAAAGTTAGGTTAATCACTCTCAAATTTATCTTTCAATTCTTGTTTTGATTTTAACTCTCTTGATATTTTAGTGTTGTATTGTCTTAATCTTCTTAGTTTCTCTTTTAATTTCTTGTTTTGCTCTCTTTTATGTTTATGAACAATTGTTGGATCTTATTTTTCTTTAATGCAATTTTATGTTTCCATGCTCTTCTATATTTATCTTCATTGTTATTGTTGATTTCTTACTTGTGATAGTTATGGGTTTTGCTAATTCTAGCATTTTGTGATGTCTACTTTTCTTGCACTCTAGGTATTTGTTAAAATGATTTCACTAGTTTTTGAGTAGTTTCTTTTACTCTTGGCCTAGGCTAAGGGAATTGAGTGACCTTGAGTCATTGGATCTCAATAAATTGGTGATTTGAGAATGATCAATTTGATAGCCATTGACACTAGCCTACTACTAGGTTAATTAGTAGTGAGGTTAGACTTTATAGGTTGATGTGATCAAGCCTATTCGACGTACTTCAAGCCTAGGAGTAGATATTACGTACTTAAGGCTTTTGGAAGTAGACTTAATAGGTTAGCCTCTCATAATTATCAATATGTGGGTTGTAGATAAGGATGGTGATCTCAATTACCTATGTCTAGCCAAGAGTACTTTTCTATTTCTTTTGTGAGTTCATTGTTCATTTACTTTCTTGTTATTTACTTTTCTTGTCAAAATTATAAAATTAAAAACCCCAAAATATTCCTTCATAACCAATAATCAATCACTTCGTTGCAATTCCTTGTGAGACGACCCAGAGTTCAAATACTTCGGTTAATTCTTATTTGGGATTTGTTACTTGTGACAACCAAATTTAATTTGATGTGAGAGTTGTTTGTGGTTTAGAACTATGCTTACAACGAAATACTAATTTCTATAAGAGAAATTCTAGACCGACAACAATTTTCGTGTCAGATGGCCACCAAGAAAGGCAAGGAGAAAGCTACTCCTAAACCACCAGCAAGGAGAGGAACAAAATGAGCATTAGTGGCAGAGCCATCTTCAACAGCAGTGAAACTGATCGGGGTAAAACTTGTCTCTCAACAAATTCCCATTCGGCAAGTGTACCGAATTTGTCGTCAAGTAAAAACTCACAATAGAGTGAGGTCGAATCCCACATGGATTGATTGATCAAGCAACTTTAATTTGAGGAATGATCTAGTTGAGCGAATCCATGAATAGAGTTGATAATTGCAGAAATTAAAATGGCGAGAAAGTAAATGACTGAAAGTAAATAACAGAATTGTAAATGGGAATGGGGGAATTGCTCATAAAAGTAAATTGCAGAAAATAAAGAGAATGGGTAAGATCAGAAATGGGGAGTTCATTGGGCTTAGGAGATGTTGCATTCTCCGGATCAATTTCATTTTCATCTCTTCCTCAATCAATGCACTCATTGATCTCCTTGGCAATCTTAAGTGATTGAATCACAATTTCTTGCAATTCAATCTCTCAAATCTTGATCAATAGCCAATTCCTTGGTCAATTGCTCATGAGAAGAGATGAAGTGTGGTCACTGATTATACCACATGCACTTCCCAAATCAAATGCTTAGAGGGTTATAGCCACATACCCATCCACACTCAATTTGGTCCAGCATGAGAAAGCATTTCTAGCTAATCTCTTCATTCCTCTTTCAAGGATCTGAAGAGATCCATGTTTGAATAGCTTCTTTTCCAAGATAACTATCCAATTGGATGAAGATCGAAAGCTTTCAAGTAAAATCAAAAGGAAAGATAGAAGAAGAATAAGAAAATTAGTATTGATCCATCAAATTACAACAGAGCTCCCTAACCCAATGAAAGGGGTTTAGTTGTTCATAGCTCTAGAAATCAAAATCAAAGATGGAGAATACATAATAAAGCTAGAAGTGCAAAGAAAGTAAATACAAAGAGTAGTTCTCTTTCCTCACTCCTCCCAAAAGCTACTCTCTATTTCAAAACTACTCCTATATATACTACTCTTCTCAGCTTCTAGTTAGCTCTTCAAGTCTTGGGCCTCTGGATCTTTGAGCATGAAGCAGTTCCTTTCTTCAATTGGGCTTGGCTTACTTGCAGAGAGAAAGTGTGAAGTGGGCAGAGACTTTAGCTCAAGCCGTTAGGGGTGTTTAACATTTAGTGAAAATACAAGTTCGAGAACGTTAGTGACACTTAACATTGTCACTAACGTTGCCATGCAGCCCTTTGCCTCACGTTAAAGCCCACGTTAACTGGGTTAACGTGGCTTTTAACTTTGCCTTGCTAGCCTTCCAGAACGTTAGTGACACTCAACATTGTCACTAATGTTCAAGTGTGCCCCTTCTTGCTTCACGTTAAAGCTCGCGTTAACTAGGTTAACGTGGCTTCTAACGTGGCTTTTGCCAACCTTCGAGAACGTTAGTGACACTCAACATTGTCACTAACGTTCAAGTGTGCCCCTAGGTCTCACGTTAAAGTCCACGTTAACTGGGTTAACGTGGCTTCTAACGTGGCCATTCTTAGCGATCCCAACGTTAGTGACAATGTTGAGTGTCACTAACGTTGGCTCATTCTTCATTCCTCATCGTTAGCTTCCACGTTAACCAAGTTAACGTGGAGGTTAACGTGGCTCTTGGGGGTTGTGTGGTTGCTCCAACGTTAGTGACAATGTTGAGTGTCACTAACGTTGTCGACAACTCTCCATCTCTTACGTTAGCTCCCACGTTAACCAAGTTAACGTGGGAGTTAACGTGGCTCTTTGCACCTTAGGCCAACGTTAGTGACAATGTTGAGTGTCACTAACGTTGGCTTCTCTTCTCCCTTTAACGTTAGAGGCCATGTTAACTAGGTTAACGTGGCCATTTGTGAGCAATTGCCAACGTTAGTGACAATGTTAAGTGTCACTAACGTTGGCTCAACTTCTCTTCTCCACGTTAGAGTTCACGTTAACTTAGTTAACGTGACTCTTTAACGTGGGCATTGATGGCTTTTAAGAGTGTTTTTGGCAATCACTTTTCTCCTTAACTTTGCAAGTTACCTCCCATTCCTTACTTCCTTTGGTCCTGAAATCAAGCAATAAAGTGCATCAAAGTTCTAGTCCATGTCATGGGTAATGCAATATACAATTTTGTCATTAAAATCATGCAAAATCCTCATGAAATAATGTAAAATGCACAATGTATGCTTGAATCAAGGTCTGAGTGAATATTTTTCCAAAACTAACTTATTTCCTAAGAAAATGCATGAAATTACCTAAAAACAGTAAAGAAAAGGTCAGTGAAACTGGCCAAAATGCCCTGGCATCAGAAACCCTTAACAAAATGATTCAAGAGGATCATCAAGGTCGATGAAACAGAGAAAGCCTTCCCAGTAAGGGACATTGTGTGGTTTACTAACCGCTACTGTGAACAGATGTTCCCCATTCTGGCGGAAAGGAACTATAAAAATGAGCACCTTCTCATCCTCCCGACCCAAATTGCTGAATTTGTTGAGCTTCGCATTGAGCGAAGACAATGGGGATTCCTATAGAGACAGCCATGACAGGTTAATCTATCATGGGTAGTTGAATTCTACTCCAACTTTCACTTGCCAACCCTGCAGTCTGTCTATGTCTGTCAGAAGCAAGTCCCCATCACAGAAGAGGCCATTCAAAAAGCTTTAGATCTTCCCCCTACTCCAGAAGGTTTGGATGCATTTCAAGAGGCTGCACTCAAGCGCCTGGCATACCAATTTGACTGTGACACCGTTCTCAGAGTTAAAGCACAACCTGGCAGCACATGGATCTATGGATACCATTGTTCCCGACCTAAGGGAATATCGGCTTCCGCACTTACCTTAGAAGCTTGAGTATAGGCACAGATTATGTCCCATTACATCTTTCCGAGCACACGAGTCCTCTTTCATTGTAGACATGGCTGTTCTACTCTGGTGTATCCTTACAGACCAGCCTCTAAACTTACCAAGACACATCCAGAATGCAATGGGACACATACAAATTGTGGGCAACTTACCTTTTCCCGCCTAGGTTTCAGATCTAGTCTCAGTAGCCGGAGTCTCCTACAGGGCTGGGGACACCAAAGCCATGCTTCCAAGGGATGATCAGTACGTCTCTAACGGGAAATATATCAGACCTCCAGCAGCCACTACCCGCCAGCCTACAGAACCGGCTGAAGACATTCTTCCTTCCACACCACAGGCACCTACAACAAATCAACTGCTCCATCAGATACTTGAAACGTTGGATCGGCAAGAACAAAAAACAAAGCTAAGGGAGCGCCGTAACAAGCACCAATTCACATACCTCAAGGAGCTTCTTATGGGACACCATTGACCTGACAAAGACCCAGACACTCTGAACTCCACTTTATTTACCAGCATAGGGAGCCATGACGGTCCCGATTGTGGAGATACTGCTACTAGCCCCCCTTTGCTCCTGACAAATGGCACCGAGGACAGTGCAAAACCTTAAGTGTGGGGAGGTCGGTTAGTACCTGACTTCCGGAGGTAATTTCTCTTCCCTAACACCAATAAAGTAGGATATTTATTTATTTTTCTTTTGTAGAATAAGGTAGATTGCATAGAAATAATTAGTTGCATACATGTTCTATTTGGTTGAAAAAAATAATAAGTTTCTTTTTAAGACCCTATTTTTAAAAAAGTTTCTTAATTTAAATCAAAACTTTTATGTTAAAATTGTTTGAAGTTGTATTTAGAACATAGTTTAAAAAGCTAAGAACACACAACTCGTGAGATTTTGAGCCTAATCACATGGTTACATTATTTAACCATAAATATTTTATTCTTGTGTGTTTACTTCTCTATGGTTGTAATCTATATTTTGTTTCATCCTATATATCCAATGTTTAATGTGTTATATGCATGCATATGATTGAGGCTATTATTTGTTTACCTCACTTATCCCAAATAAGCCTAACCTTTAAATTGCCTTTATTAGCCACTTTGAGCCTTTTAATCACATTTGTTCTATATTTTACCACATTACTAGCCTTAAGCGGAAAAACAATTAAATATCCCAATTGAATCTTTGGTTAGCTTAAGATAGAAATTGTGTGTTAATTGAGTATGGAAAGATTGTAGGAACAAGGGTTAATAAGGGAATGTGTCATGATAAAATAATAGGAATTTGGGTACCTACTCATGTGAAACTAAAAAAATTAAAAATCCATGTGCATTAATAAGATATGTTTATTTTTCTATTTAAAAAAATCCAAAAATATTCAATAACTATACAAATAAATAAGGGAACAAAATTACCCCAATGCTAAGTTAAGTTGATAAAAAAATCAATGCATAAGTGATACAAGTTAAGAGAAAAAGTTAATAGATGAGTATGGAATGTAAAAGTGGGAAATTATGGGTAGCTAGGCATGATTCTAGAGTTATATAGAGTATATGTATGTTAGTTGAAAGCTTAGGTTAATTAAAGATTCAAATTATAGCTCACTTAGCCATATATATATATATACCCTTACCCTTACCTTAGCCCCATTACAACCTTGAAAAGACCTCATGATGTTTGCATTAGTACATTAAATATTGTTGATTAGTTAGGTGAAGAACAAAATATAGAAAGCATGATTAGAGAAGGATAGAGTGATTACCCTATACACTTGAGAGATTAGAGTGCATATACACCATCAGTGAGGGTTTAATGCTTGATTCTATGTTCCGTGCTTTCATGAGCTATCTTCTTACAAGTTTACTTGTTTTCACTGTATAATTTGAACTAGTGGAATTTTAATTTATGTTTGCCTTGAAGAACTTATTTGCTTTTAACCAAGTGGACAAGAATCATATAGTTGCATTCATATATATAGGTTGCATTGCATTGCATGAGTCTTACATTTCCCTACTCATTTATTTTGTCTCCTTGAGCTTAGCATGAGGACATGCTTAGGTTTAAGTGTGGGAAGGTTGATAAACCACTATTTTATGGTCTATATTGTGTTTAATTGAGTGGTTTTATCAAGTCTTTACCCACTTATTCATATGATTAGCATGTATTTACAATTCCTTCCCAAAATTGTTCCATGGTTGAAAACTTACTTCCTAGAGATCTTTTAATTGCTTATTTTAATTCTCTTTAATACCATTCGATACCATGATTCGTGTGTTAAGTGTTTCAGGCTTCATAGGGCAAGAATGGCTTAGAGAATGGAGAGGAAGCTTGCAAAAATGGAAGGAACACAAGAAACTAAGGAGAGGACTAGCGAACAGTGACGGGCACGCATGGCTGACGTGTGCACGCGAAATGAAAAAAATCACAGCGACGCGTGCGCGTGCTTGACACGTACGCATGGATTGGAGTTCGCACAAACGACACGAGCGTGTGCCTGACGCACACGCGTGGAGGGGAAATCGTCAAACGACGCGTACGCGTGACCGACGCGTACGCGTGACAAGCACGATCCGCAGAATTAACAGAAATCGCTGGGGGCAGTTTTGGGCCGTGTTTTAACCCAATTTTTGGCCCAGAAACACAGAATTAATCCAGGGAACCTGCAGAGACTCAATTCATACAAGAACACAACATTCAAATTCACAATTTTAGGTTTAGATGTAGTTTTTAGAGAGAGAAGCTCTATCCTCTCTCTTAGGTTTTAGGATTTAGGATTTCTTTTAGGATTAGGATTTCTACTTCTCAATTTCCAGGTTCAATGTTCCTTTTATTTATTTTCCCAATTTAATTTATGAACTTTTCCATGTCAGATTTTGATTTCTTTTATTAATGCAATTTGAGATATTTCAGATATATGATTTTTATTTAGCTTTCTATATTCTTGGCTTTGGTTGAGTAATTAGAGACTCTTGAGTTATCAGACTCTTTTGTTGATTGATAATTGAAAGTTGCTAATTGACTTGAATTCCACTAATTCTAGTCTTTCTTTGGGAATTGAATAGGAGTTGAGGATTTATATTGATTTATCCACTTGACTTACCTTCATAGTTAGAGGTTGACTAAGTGGGAGCAACGAGCAATTCTCATCACAATTGATAAGGATAACTAGGATAGGACTTCTAATTTTCATACCTTGCCAAGAGTTTTCTTAGCTATTGATTTATTAATTCCTGCAATTTATTTCTCTTATTCAAGCCTTTCAAAAACCCAAGAATACTGTTTTCCATAACCAATAATAAAACACACCTCCCTGCAATTCCTTGTGAAGACGACCCGAGGTTTGAATACTTCGGTTTATAAATTTTATTGGGTTTGTTACTTGTGACAACAAAAATTTTTGCACGAAAGGATTCTCCGTTGGTTTAGAAACTATACTTACAACGCGAACTTATTTGTGAATTCTTTACCGATAGAAAATCTGCTCGTCAAATATCTTTTCTTAAAAATAAGATTTGAATTTAAATCAGAATAATCAGTAGGTCTTCAGTTGATGGGTGGGGACCACATGTTTTGTCCATTCTGTAGCTTCTAGTCTCTGTTTTCTGGGCTGAAAACTGGGTCAAATCAGCCCAAAAATCGCCCCCAGCGTTTTCTGCACGTGGCGCATGTCACGCGTACGCGTCGATGGTCTTCTTCGCAAGTCACGCGGATGCGTCGGTCACACGCACGCATCACTGTGCAATTCTTCAAATCACGTGTACGCGTCAGTCACGCGCACGCGTCGCCATGGAAAGCTCTAAATCACGCGCACGCGTCAGTCAAGCATCCGCGTCGCTCCTTGCTGCCATCTCCTTTGATTTTTGTGCTGCAGAAACTCCATCAAATCCAGTCGAATGTTCCTAAAATAAACAAAATTGCAAAAGACTCAAAGTAGCATCCATATTGGCTAAAAGATAATTAATTCTTTATTAAACTCAACAAATTAGATGCAAATTCACTTGTAAAAGATAGGAAAGATGCTCACGCATCACAACACCAAACTTGAGTTGTTGCTTGTCCTCAAGCAACCAAAATTAATATAGGCTTAGGATGTTAATTTGCATGAGAATGAGAATTCGATTAAGCTCATGTCTCTTCTTATAGTGGGGTTTACAACTGCAATCCTGAATAGTTTTGGCATCTTACTCTCCTTTGAATCAGAAGAATGTTACTGTCATCTGGAATTAGAATTCGGATAATATTGTGAATTTTCTGATCTTTTGTAACTAACACAACAATTTTTCTTTGGTGCTTTGCACCTTGAGCCTAGTTGTGACTTTAAATGTTTTGTCTCAAGCTTTACTTGACACAGAAACACCACAAGCACTTAACTGGGGAACTCTTTTTAAATTCTATATATATATATATATTATTTTTTATTTTTTATTTTATTATCCCCAGACAGTGGTGCTCAAAGCCTTTGGCGTACTCTGCAATTGATCTCGACTCTAAATATTTTGTCTCAAGGATTACTTTATACAAGAACACCATAAGCATGTGACTAGGGAAACAACTCTTTGAGCTTTTAATCATGTCTAACCTCCCTAGTCATTGATGCTCAGAGCCTTGGACATTGCTTTTATTTTTCTTTTGCTGTTTCTTTTAATTCAAGGATTAAACTTTCATTAATTTAATAGAAATCATAATAATTTTCAAAATTCCTGTTCCTTGTACATTAACATTCTTTGATTCAAATTTAAATATGCACTGTTCATGTCATGCATTCAAAATTACAATTTAATACAAGTAAATAAGACTACTCTTAAAATTAACTCAATTTCTCATGCAATACATCACTTCTGTATTTTTTATTTGAATTCAAGCTCGGTGAGTAATATATGAGACATCTTTTTAGAATTAAAGCAATTAAGAGAAAACTAAACTAGTCCTAGGATTCTAACTAATAAAGGATCATGCAACAAACAAAACAAAATAACAGAAAACCGGAACATAATATAGTAAAAGAGGGGAGGAATAAAAAATGAAAGGAACTCAACCACCTTAGTTATCCTAGCGGTCGCTTTATTCTTCAGGTTGTGCTCCTCAGTGAAGATGATTCGCCTCCCCTTTGGTGCCATAGGAATAAACAGAAAACCCTTAAGTGAATGAAAAAGAAAAGGATAAAAGAACAAGAGAGAATTAGGATTGGGAGAGGGGGAAAGAAAATTAAAAATGGGCGGCAAACTAGTGTAGTTGTGCGGCACAGGCAACACGTACGCGTGCAGCACGCGTACACGTGGGTCGCGTAATTTTCTTAATGACGCGGGAGCATCTTGCACGCGTCCGCATGCCCTTGATTTGTGCGGATCACGCGAAGCCAGCCGCGCGCTCGCACAACTCTTTGCTTGCGTGGCTTGGGAACCAATATTTTCATACAACGCGTGCGCGTGCGTGGATGGCCATCTGTGCAAATGATGCGTACGCGTCAGGGACGCGTGCGCGTGAACAAGTTTTTGTGCTTCTAGCACACTTCCAGCCCTAAGCCAGCACAACTCTCTGCTAAAACACTTATTTACGTCGATTTTTACGGTCACGCTGACGCGTACGCGTGGAGTGCCAAAATCATGAATGACGTGCACGCTTGTTTGTGCGAAAGGCATCATTCTTGCACCACTCCCGCACAATTCTCTGTTCATTTTTATTTTTCATGCACACCCATCTAACGCGTACGCATCGGGGCCCTTTTTTTTTCGCTTCCTGTTCTAAAATAGATGCATGATCAGAAAATTAGTAAGAACTCAATAAAAATCAAATAAGTAAGAAAAATACTACTACAAAAAATAACTAAGGATACGAATTTATTGGGTTGTCTCACGACAAGCGCTTTTTTAACGTCACTAGCTTGATGGTCAGTTCTGCTAGTTCAGCAGATGAGTGGACCTCTGGCGATCAATCTCGCCTCCAAGATAGTAGTTCAGCCTCTGGCCATTCACTATAAATTTCCTGTCAGAATTCTCTTCCTGTATTTCCACATGACCATATGGTGAAGCTCTGGAAACCACAAACGGTCCTAACCACCGGGATCTTAGCTTCCCGGAAAAGAATTTGAGCCTTAAATTATATAGAAGCACTCTTTTTCCTGGCTCAAAGACTCTGATGGCAATCTTCTTGTCATGCAGTAGCTTGGTTCTCTCCTTATAGAGCTTGGCATTCTCATAGGCTGAATATCTGAATTCATCAAGCTCATTCAACTGAAGCATTCGCTTAATTCCTGTAGCTTCTGAATCAAGGTTCAGATACCTGATTGCCCAGTAAGCTTTATGCTCCAGCTTAACTAGCAAGTGACAGGCTTTGCCATAGACCAACTGATAAGGGGACATGCCAATGGGAGTCTTGTACACTGTCCGATATGCCCAGAGAGCATCATCAAGCTTCCTAGACCAGTCGTTTCTTGAAACACTGACGGTCTTCTCTAGAATCCTCTTAAGTTCCCTGTTGGAAACTTCAACCTGTCCACTTGTCTGAGGGTGATAGGGGGTTGCCACTTTATGACGGACTCCATATCTCTGCAGAAGTGAGTCCAGATGTCTATTGCAGAAATGGCTTACTCCATCACTAATGAGTGTCCTTGGGACACCAAACCGGCTAAAGATATATCTATGAAGAAAGCTCATTACCACTTTGGCATCATTGGTGGGCAAAGCTACAGCTTCCACACACTTGGACACATAGTCAACTACCACTAGAATATAGTTGTTTGAATGTGAGGGTGGGAAAGGTCCCATGAAGTCAATACCCCACACATCAAGCAACTCAACCTCAAGAATCCCCTGCTGTGGCATTTCATGGTTGGCAGGGAGATTCGTGGCTTTTTCACATCTGTCACAGTGCTTTACAAATGCTCTTGAGTCCCTGAAGAGAGTCGGCCAGTAAAACCCGCTATGAAGGACATTTGTAGCTGTCCTTTCACCACCAAAGTGGCCTCCATACTCAGAATCATGACAGTGCCAAAGAATCTGCTATTTTTCTTCATCTGGGACATATCTCTGAATGATTCCATCTAAACACCTTTTAAAAAGGTATGGTTCCTCCAAAATGTATTACTTTGCATCAGTCAATAGCTTCTTCACTTGTTGCCTACTGTACTCCCTTGGGATAAAATTCATGGCCTTATAATTTGCAATGTCTGCAAACCATGGAGCCTACTGAATAAGGAACAATTGCTCATCTGGAAACCTCTCGGTCACAGCTGTGCGTGGTTGTACTCCTACTTCAGGCTCAATTCTAGAAAGATGGTCAGCTACTTGATTCTCTGACCATTTTCTGTCTTTTATCTCATATCAAACTCCTGAAGGAGCAACACCCATCTGATTAATCTTGGTTTAGAATCCTATTTGGTTAGAAGGTACTTCAAAGCAGCATGATCAGTATATATAATAACCTTAGAACCAAGTAAATAGGACCTAAACTTATCAATAGCATACACAACAACTAATAATTCCTTTTCTGTAGTTGTGTAAATCTTTTGGGCATCATTTAACACATGACTGGCATAGTAAATGACATGTACAAGCTTACCATGCCTTTGTTCTAAAATAACTCCTATAGCAAAGTCACTAGCATTACACATTAATTTAAATGGTAGATCCCAGTCAGGGGGAACTATAATGGGAGCAGAGGTAAGGTTTGCTTTCAGAGTTTCAAAAGCATGCAGACAATCAGAATCAAAGACAAAAGGAACATCAGCAACCAACAGGTTGCTTAGAGGTTTAGCAATTTTAGAAAAAATCCTTTGGAAATCTTCTATAAAATCCTGCATGACCCAAGAAACTCCTAACTGCCTTAACACTAGTTGGTGGTGGTAATTTTTCAATTACCTCTACCTTTGCTCTATCAACCTCAATTCCCTTACTTAAAATTTAGTGTCCAAAAACAATACCTTCTGTAACCATAAAATGACATTTTTCCCAATTTAAAACAAGGTTTGATTATTGACACCATTTCAAGACAAGAGATAAATGCTTAAGGAAGGATTCAATAGAATTACCAAAAACAGAAAAGTTATCCATAAACACCTCAATAAACTTTTCAACCATATCAGAAAAAATTGAAAGCATACACCTCTGAAAAGTTGCTGGAGCATTGCAAAGTCCAAAAGGCATTTTTCTGTAGGCAGATACTCCAAAGGGGCATGTGAATGCTGTCTTCTCTTGATCTTGAGGGTCCACTGCAATTGATTATATCTAGAATATCCATCTAGAAATTAATAAAATGCATGACCAGCTAACCTCTCAAGCATCTAATCAATGAAAGTCAGGGGAAATGATCCTTCCTTGTAATAGTGTTGAGCCTCCTGTAGTCTATACACATCCTCCAACCTGTGAATGTTCTTGTGGGAATAAGCTCATCCTTTTCATTCTTGATCACTGTCATCCCTCCTTTATTGGGAACTACATGCACAGGACTTACCCAAGGGCTGTCAAAAATAGGGTAAATAATTCCTGCTTCCCATAGTTTCATTACCTTTGTTTGGATCACTTCTTTCATGGTTGGATTGAGTTTCCTTTGTAGTTGCACAAGTGGTTTAGCATCATCTTCAAGGAGGATCTTGTGCATACACTTGGTTGGACTAATCTCCTTCAAGTCACTAGTGGTCCACCCAAGAACTGTTTTATGGCTCTTGAGCACTGAAATAAGCACCTCTTCCTCTTCCGGCTTCAAAGAAGAGCTAATAATCACTGGATATGAGTCATTCTCACCCAAGAACACATATTTCAGAGAAGGAGGAAAAGATTTAAGCTCAAGCTTGGGAGCTTCCTCCTCTGCTTTAGGCGTGTAAACCATAGCCTTCTGGGGTAGTGAATTATCAACTTCAACTAATTCATACTCAGAGATGGGATCCAAAATGTCATCAAGCACCTCAGTTTTGAGTACCTCTTGAACGAGTGGTTCAATAACATCTATTTTCATGCACCTTCAGAATCATTAGGGTGCTTGAGAGCTTCAAAAACATGAAGGACCACCTATTCTTTATTGACCCTCAGGGTCAATTCACCGTTTTGTACATCAATCAGAGCTCTTCCAGTAGCTAAAAAGGGTCTACCAAGTATAATAGAGAATTTTACCTCCTCTTTCATGTCTAATATAACAAAATCAACTGGAAAGATGAATGGTCCTACTTTAACAAGTAAATCCTCAACAACACCCATAGGTAATTTAATAGAAAGATCAGCAAGTTGAAGAGAAATACGAGTGGGTTTTACCTCCTCAATTTGAAGTTTTTTCATCACTGAAAGTGGCATGAGATTGATGCTAGCTCCAAGGTCACATAAAGCTCTCTAAATGGTGACATCTCCAATGGTGCAAGGAATTACAAAGCTCCCTGGATCTGGCATCTTCTCAGGAATGTTGTGTTGAATAATGGCACTACATTCCTTGGTTAACACTACTGTTTCTTGTTCCTTCCAATTCCTCTTATGGGTTAACAGTTCTTTCATAAATTTGGCATAGAGAGGCATTTGCTCAAGAGCCTCTGCAAAGGGAATGTTTATCTGTAGATTTTTTAAGACATCTAAAAATTTAGAGAACTGCTTTTCTTTGGAATCCTTCTGAAGTCTCTAAGGATATGGCATTTTTGGCTTGTATTCAAGAGCCTTTGGCAATGTAGGATACGTGTCCAGAGAGTCATGGAACGGGTTGTCTGCACGCTTTGGAGGTGAATGCTCTATTTCTTCTTTTTTCTCCTCTGGAGCTTTCTTTTCAACTAGCTCTTCATTGGCCCTTGTCTCAGAGCCAGCTGTTTTACCACTTCTCAGTTGAATAACCTTGCAGTCTTCTCTTGGGTTCACCACTGTATCACCTGGAAATGTACTTGCAGACCTCTCAGGTATTTGCTTGCTTAGTTGGCCCATTTGCACTTCCAAGTTTCTAATAGAGGCTCTGGTTTCCTGCATAAAACTCCTCATCATCTCCCAACTAAAATCTTCCTTGGATTTAGAGTTAGCCTGCTGAGGCTGTTATTGCTGCTGAGACTGAGATTGGCGGTTATTGTAATTGTTCTGTTGGAAGCTATCCTGAAAATTATTGTTGAAATACTGAGGTCTCTGAGGTTGGTCTCTCCACCCAAAATTTGGGTGATTTCTCCATCCTTGATTGTATATCTGAGAACAGGGGTCATTATTGGAATTTTTAGAACCACTCCCCATGTAATTGACCTGTTTGGAAAAGGATTGAGCATAATCATAGTTATCATTTTGCACTAAATTTCCTGCCATGTCATAGGAGACCTCTTGAGGTGGATTTTGGGTGTTAATAGCTGAGACTTGCATGCCACCTATGTGTTGAGTAAGTAGACTTATTTGCTGAGACATAAGCTTGTTCTGAGTAAGAATAGCATTAAGAGCTTCTACTTCCATGACACCCTTCTTCTGAGGAGCCTCAGAGTTCACAGGATTCCTGTTAGATGAGTATAAATATTGGTTGCTAGCAACGAATTCAATAAGCTCAATAGTCTCCTCTGGTGTCTTCTTCTTGTGCAATGAACCTCCTGTAGAATTGTCTAAGCACATCTTGGATATTTCACCCAAGCCTTCATAAAAGATATCTAGTTGAGTCCATTTAGAGAACATGTCCAGAGGGCATTGCCTAGTCAGTAGCTTGTATCTCTCCCAAGCTTCATATAGAGTTTTACCATCCTTCTGTCTGAAGGTCTGAACCTCCACCCTAAGCTTAGTCAGCTTCTTTGTGGAAAAAAATTAGTGAGGAACTCAGTAACCACCTTGTTCCAAGTATCCAAACTCTCCTTGGGTTGAGAATCTAGCTATAGCTTTGCTCCATCCCTCAAAGCAAACGGGAAGAGCATGAGTTTGTATACCTCTGGGTTTACTCTTTTTGTCTTCACCGTATCACAGATTTGTAGGAAAATAGAAATAAACTGATTTGGGTCTTCGTGGGGAAGACCATGATACTGGCAGTTTTGTTGCACCAGGGTGACTAGTTGTGGCTTCAACTCAAAGTTGTTCACAGCTATAGGAGGCACCACAATGCTTTTTCCATACAGATCTGCAGTAAGAGCAGAGTAAGAGCAAAGTACTCTTCTTTATTGCTCATTCCCATTCGGATTTTCCACATTGGCATTAGCAGCATCATTAGGATCCATAATGGATTCTGCAGCCTTGTAAAGTCTTGCTTGTTGTAAACGTCGCCTGAAAGTCCTTTCAAGTTCTGGATCAAAGTCTAAGAGATGTTCTTTGTCTCTGTTCCTGCGCATAAACATACAGAAGATAAGAAAATATGGAACTCTCTACGTCAGAGTGTAGAGAATTCCCAGTGAGGTAACCTGAACTAGGAAACACCAAACTTAATTTCAGAAATTACTAAAATTATTAGTTCTATTAAAAATTTTAAAATATTTTTTTGAAAATATTTAAAACAAATTTTAAATAAAAATGAAAAATAAAAATGCCAAATCTAAGCAATCAAATAACTAATAGTTGTTAATCACTATCAATCCCCGGCAACGGCGCCAAAAACTTGGTGCGGTATTTTACAACCCACAAACTAACCGGCAAGTGCACCGGGTCGTACCAAGTAATACCTCAGGTGAGTGAGGGTCGATCCCATGAGGATTGTGATGCCAGGGCATTTTGGCCAGTTTCACTGACCTTTTCTTTACTGTTTTTAAGGTAGTTTCATGCATTTTCTTAGGAAATAAGCGAGTTTTGGGTAGATATTCACTTACATCTTGATTCAAGCATACATTGTGCACTTTACATGATTTCATGAGAATTTTGCATGAATTATATGATAAATTGGATGATGCATGATCCCATGATTAAGAGCAAGACTTTGATGCACTTTGTTTGATTGATTTCAGGCCAAAAGAAGAAGAGAAGAGCCACGTTAGCGGCTACATTAGTTACACTAACATGGGCACTAACGTGGAAGGAAGGAAGTGGCATTAACTTTGAAGAAAGGAAATAGAGCCAACGTTAGTGACACTTAACATTATCACTAACTTTGGACCAAGCTCATAAGTGGCCACGTTAGTTGCGACATTAACTTAGTTAACGTGGCCTCTAACGTTAAGAAGTAAAGGGGAAGCCAACGTTAGTGACATTCAACTTTATCACTAACGTTGGCCAAGTCACAATAAGCCACGTTAACTCCCATATTAACCTAGTTAACATGGAAGCTAACGTGAAGAAACAAGGTGGTCGACAACGTTAGTGACACCCAACATTGTCACTAACGTTGGAATGAGCCCACACAAGCCAATATGAGCCACGTTAACTCCCACGTTAACTTAGTTAACGTGGTAGTTAACGTGGGCAAAAGTCCCACCTGGCAGCCTGACCATGCCTTCTTCAAACACGCATAACTTGAGCCACAAAGCTCCAAATGAGGTGATTCCAGTGGCATTGGAAAGTAGGATTCCAGAGCTTTCCAAGTATATATGGCACTACATGGTTGACACTAAATTTCAGGGAGAAAACCTGCCCCGAAATTGCAATGATGAACATGGTATCAACCTGTAGTAAGGCCAGCTGACCTCTTCACCTTCCAAGAAGTGTAACTCGAGTTGTAGAGCTCCAAATGATGCGCTTCCAAAGGCATTGAAAAGTAGACATCCAGGGCTTTTCAAAAATATATAATAGTATGGGGTGGACACTAAGTTTGAGCTTCAGAAACCGGCAATAATGAAGCCCTGGTCTCTAGCGTTATTGGCACTCAAGTTTTCCATTAACGCTAGCGACTATGCCAGCGACCATGTCCGCTTCAAAGGAGCATACCTTGAGCTACAGAGGTCCAATTGATATGATTCTAGTTGCGTTAAAAAGCTGATATACATAGCTTTCCAACGATATATAATACTCTATAGTGGGCATGAAATTGGAGCACAAACAAGAGGCATCTTTTAAGCCCCAAAAACACCAACTGGGCAGCAAGTGCAACGTTAGCCACAATAACTTTAGCACTAACGCCACACTTGTAGCGTTAGTGTGGCTAACTTTAGCACTAACTTTAGCACTTGGACCTCAACTTAACTCACTTCTCTCTCAAGTCCACTTCAAAGCTCAAGCAAGCAAGCCCACAATTGTCAACCAATCAAGGCCACAAGAAGCATCTAGAATAGGAATTTTCATTTAAGTGTAATTTGCCTTTAATTTCATTTTGTAATTTAGGAGAGCCTATATAAAGGCCTTAGTTTTTACATTCAAGTCATTCTAGATACGGGAGAATTGAAGGAAGGGGGAGAGAGTGAAGACCAATTCGAACTTCTGTGAATTGGCACACTCCAAGGGGAGTGGGTCTTCGGACCCCTCCCCTCAACCACTCTTCTTCCTTTTCTTTTCTTTTCTTTTTCTTAGTAGTAGTTTAATTCTAATTTGTACTTTTCATGTATGAATTTTGAAGTTTCAATTTTAGTTTTAATCTTCATCTTTACTTTTCTGCACTTTCTTTCTTTTCTATTTTGGTAGAGCAATGATCAACTAACTCTTTTCATTGGGTTAGAGAGATCTATTGTGATTCAATGGATCAATTATAGTTTTCATTCTTCTTCTTCTTTCTTTTCTCTTGATCTTACTAGAAAGCTTTCAATCTTAATTCAATTAGTTAGTTGTCTTGGAAAAGAAACTGTCCATAATTGGATCTCTTCGGAACCTTGGAAGAGGAATGAAGAGATCATGCTAGAAATGCTTTCTCATGCTGGACCAAGTTGGGTTGGGATGGATATGTGACTATAATCCCCCCAATATTTGATTTGGGAAATGCATGTGGTATAATCAGTGACCATACTTCATCTCTTCTCATGAGCAATTGACCAAGGAATTGGCTATTGATCAAGATTTGAGAGATTGGGTTACCAACGAATTGGAATCCAATCACTTAAGATTGCCAAGGAGATCAATGAATGCATTGATTGAGGAAGAGATGAGAATGAACTTGATCCGGAGAATTGCAACATCTCTTGATCCCAATGTTCATTTTATTTTTAGTTCTTACATTTACATTTCTTGCCATTTTACTCTTCTGCACTTTATAGCTTTTCTTTACTTTTATGCCATTTACATTTCCTTGTTACTTATCACTCCAATATGATTTGTCTAACTAGGATAATCAATTAATCATTGTTTGCTTAATCCGTTAATCTCTGTGGGATTCGACCTCACTCTATTGTGAGTTTTACTTGACGACAATTCGGTATACTTGCCGAAGGGAAATTTGTTGAGAGACAAGTTTCCATGCATCAAGTTTATGGCGCCGTTGCCGGGGATTAATTGTGATTAACAAACTACCAGTTGGTTGATTACCTAAATTAGACATTTTCTTTTGTTTTGCTTTATTCATGTAATTGCTTTAGTTTTTTATTTTCTATGCTCTCTAACTGTTTGTGTTAATGCCTCACCAAGAAGCCCCTGTCGTGACAGCTCTGGCTCTTGGTGATTTTGTTATTAACACAACAGTTTTTTTACTCAGCTTCTTTCCAAATAAAATTGGCATATGATCACATTCTAAGTTTGGTGTTGCCCTGCAACAATCTGTTTTCAATCTTTCTGGATACTTGCATCAATTCTAAGAGAAAGTGTCACACTAAGTTTGGTGTGCCACTTATTTTTCTATGCAATGTATCCCGCAACACCACTTGTTTGTATAATCATAATGCCTTTGCTTCTTAGGCTTGAAGTGTTATCCTTAATTTTCGCTTGCTTAACCGCATACATCACTGACATTTCAGTATGTAAGACATTCATGACCCATCATAGACCCCACTACCACTGTTTTATTTGTTGCTTGAAGACAAGCAATTAGCCTAAATTGGTGTGGGAAGGGAGAAAAGTAGGAGAAGAAGGGCAACAACAATAAATATGAACTACAAGGTGGAAAACTATATGTGATTAGTCCCTAATTTCTTAGACCTTTCTAGTCTCCTCTAAAATTGATCGACTGCCAATGCCTTGGTCAATTAATTCCAATTAGAGGGTGAAGTTCAAATTCCAGTTTATATGCCACAAAAATTCTAATTACCTAAAAATAAGAGGATTATATGTCACGTATCCTGTTAAATCCAAATAATTAAAATTTAGGAGAATATGTTTTCAAGCTATTGTTCAAGTAAAGAGCTTTTCCAAGTTTTACAAGAACTCAAATAGAAAGAGGGTCATACTTCCATTCCACCCAAATTCATAAGATGAAGAGCGAAAACAATTCTTAAATTATAAATCCATACATGAATTAAAATAGAAAAAGTAATAAAATCAATCCATACAAATAGACAGAGCTCCTAACCTTAACAATGGAGGATTAGTTGCTCATGGTTTAGAAAAATAGGATTCTCATAAAATGTATAGAGTTCCAATCTGATGGCTTCCCAAGTTAACTAATGGAATCCCTTTTTATAACTAATCCTAATAAATTTTTAAAATCTAATTATCTAAAATTAAAAATAATATTTTTTCCTAAAAATAAGATTTTAATTTAAATCAGAATAATCAATAGGTCTTCAGTTGATGGGTGGGGACCACATATTTTGTCTATTCTGCATCTTCTAATCTGTGTTTTCTGGGCTAAAAACTGGGTCAAATCAGCTAAGAAATCGCCCCCAGTGTTTTTCTGTGTTTTCTGCACGTGGCGCATGTCACGTGTATGTGTCAGTCACGCGTACACATCGATGGTCTTTTTTGCAAGTCAGGCGGACGCGTCGGTCACGCGCACGCGTCAGTCACGCGTACGCGTCGCTCCTCGCTGCCATTTCCTTTTATTCTTGTGCTGTAGAAACTCCATCAAATCTAGCCAAATGCTACCTAAAATAAACAAAATTGTAAAAGACTCAAAGTAGCATCCATATTGGCTAAAAGATAATTAATTCTTTATTAAACTCAACAAATTAGATGCAAATTCACTAGGAAAAGATAGGAAATATGCTCACGCATCAAATACCTTGTGAGTTTTTTAGCTGTATTGAGTGGTTACATATTTTAACCACTATTTTTGTTCATTATATGTTATATCTCTTCTTTGATTCTAATCTTGGTTTTGCTTGATTCTTTATTTCCAATGATTAATGTTTTGAATTGCATTGCATGATTGAGGCCATCTTTGATTAAAATCTCACTTTTCCCATATAGCCTATGCTTCGCATCTACCATTGTTAACCCCCTTCGAGCTTTATTTACCCTATTGTTCTTGATATTAGTACATCACAACCTCAAGAGAAAAACCATGATTTACCTTGGATTATGTCCTTGATTAGCTTAGGTTGAAGGAGTGTGTTACATTTAAGTGTAGGGAAATTTTTTTTGGAAAATATTGGTAGTGAAAGAAAATATTTAATTTGGGTATTCATTGAAATTTTTGGAAAATGGGAGCATTCATGTATGAACTACTAAACCATATGCAATTCTAATTTGAAAAAAAAAACAAAAAAAACAAAAGGGGGGCAAAAGCCAAAAATGGATCCTCTCCAGTTTTTTTAACACTTGACAAGATACAGTGTGATTTCCTACTTTTGATTCTATAAGTGGCACCAGAAATAAATAAGAGAGAGAGTAATGAATGGTTAGATTAAGCATTGGATACCATCTAGTTTTTTTTTCACTGGAGAGGATCCACTCCTGCAAAAGCCACCCTTAGGAATGCATATGTGATGTTTTTGTAAAAAGCATACATGAGTGTTAGAAAATAGAAAATGATGGAAGGTTAGGATTGCATTTTGTTTTGATTTGGTTGATATAGGTTGATATGGAAACTTTAACTAATCAAGGATTCAAATCAATTTAGTCCACTTAGCCATACCTATCCCACCTCTACCCTAACCCCGTTACAACCATATGAAGTCTTCATGATAATTTCATTCATGCATCACTTGTTTGTTGATTGTTAGATGAAAAGTAAATCCTTGAAAGCATGATTTGAAAGAGATTCAAGTGAACTGACCCTAGACACTGAGTGATTAAAGTGTATACACACCTAGTGAGGGTTCAATCACTCAATTCTATGTTTCCATACCTCTTATCACGAATTCTTGCAAGTTGCTTCATTTTGATGAGTTGAATCAATTCTTTAGATTTCTTGCTTGCGTTGAACTATTTTCTTGCTTAGCCCTAAATGTCTATACTCTTGCTTGGGAATTTGTTTGTTTGTCTTCACCAATTTCATAGGAAGCTATAGATAGATATATAGGTATAGATAGTATATACATATTTGCATGCATGTAGATAGTTGCATTTAATAAGTTGATTACCCCTTTTGATCATTCTCCTTGTTTGGTTTAGCATGAGGACATGCTATTGTTTAAGCGTGAGAGAATTGATGAGTCCATATTTTCCGATATATTCTGTCTTGATTTGAATGGATTCCATTACATAAATTCACACTTAAGCACCAAAATAATATACATTTGTGTTTTGTCCCTAATTTGACTCTAAATATGAAAACATGCAATTTTGTACTTAAAATGAGCAATTTAATTCCACTTTTATTCCATTCGATACCATGACATGTTTGTTAAGTGATTTTAGGCCTTACAGGCAAGAATGGATAGCCAAAAGAAAAAGAAAGCATGTACAAGGGAGAAAGAATGAAGAAAACATAAAAAAGCACACACAGCAAAGTGTGCGTGCGCACAACCCCACATGCGTGCTTACACAAAAGAATTTCCATGTGTGCGTGCGCACAAGCACCTGTGCGTCCGCACAGGTCCCTACACGTGATTGTATTAATGAAACACGTGCTTCGCAATTTCTGAGCCCTTTTGGCCCATTTTGGAAGGCTGAAATGTTGTTTTGGAGTGCTATATGAAGGAGAATTCAACACATATCAAAGGGGGCATATTGCAGCTAATTTACATAGTTTTTCATAGTTTTAGGAGTAGGAGTATTGTAGAGTAGATTGCTCTCTTAGGGTTTTGTTTTCATCTTCATTGTAGCATTTTATAGCAAGCTTTGATCTTTGATTTTGCTTCTTTAATTGTAAGTACTCTCAATTTCCATTTAATTAAAGCACTTTCATTTCCTTTGGTTCAAGTTACTTTGTTCATAATTGCAATTTTGTGTTTCTTGAAGTTTTGATCAATGAATTTTTTGTTTCATGCTTCCTTTATGTTTGATTGCTTGTTTATATTTGGTTTTGTTGATGGTTGGTTATAGTTTTCTAATTTTTCTTGCAATTTTCCATGTTTTACTTTTATGCACACAAGGTGTTTGTGAAAATGCCAACTTTAGATTTTGAGTAGATTTTCACACCTTGGCTTGAGATTTGAGTCCCTAGGATACTAGAATCATAATATCCGACATTTAGTGGTAATTCTTGGGGAGTTAGTTGACTCTTGTTTCCATTAAAGCTAGCCTTTTATCAACTAGTTTGGTAAGTTGGTTAGGACCTATGGATTAAGGCCAATTATGCTTGCTTGACTTACTCCTCGATGTTTGGGGTTAATTAAGCGAGACTAACTCATTATAATTACCATAGTTGTGGTTATGGCAATGATAGGATTTCTTGGATCCTCATTCTCAAGTCAAGACTCTTTCATGCATTTATAACATTTTCTTTAGTTTTAATTCTACTCCATTTTTGCTAGCATTAATTTCCAATTTTGAGCATTCCTTAGTTCTTTTAATCTTTCGTTCCTTGATTTTGCAAAACCCTTTTCCTCACAACCGAAAGCATATAGCACTTCAATTGCATTCATAGGGAGGACGACTCAAGGTTTAACTACACTTGGTTTAAATAAAAATTGTAAACTCTGATCGAGCGTTACATGTTGGTTGAGATCTATACTTGCAACGAGGTAATCTCTCCTTTACCGAGAAGGAATTCTTAACCGACGGTTTTGCTCATCACCACAGTTCTTTGGTTTTGTCTAGGTATTTTTCCATGGTAGGATCCTTTACCTGGTAGCTTCCTTCTATTTGTGAGGTGACTACCTGTGAATCGCTGAAGATGGTAAGCTTTTGGGCTTCCACTTCCGTAGCCAACTTCAAACCGGCCAGTAGGACTTCATACTCGGCTTGATTATCTGAGGCGAGGAACTGAACCTTAAAGAGAGTTCGAGTTGGGTCCCTTGGTCACTTTCTAGGATAACACCGGCCCCACTCCCGGCTTTGTTTGATGAGTCGTCGACGTAGAAGTTCCAATTGATGGGGGTTCCTGGGGTGTCGATGTACTCTGCGATGAAGTCGGCCAGGTACTGGGACATGATGGCCATACGAGCTTCGTACTTGAGGTCAAATTCAGATAGCTCGACTGCCCACTATAGGATTCTTCCAGCCAAGTCAGCTTTCTGTAGGATACCTTTCATGGGTTGGTTAGTCCGTATTCTGATGGTATGGGCTTGAAAGTATGGTCGAAGCCATCAGGAAGTAAGTATAAGGGTGTAGGAAAAATTTTCTATCTTTTGGTAGTTTAGTTCATCCCCTTGTAAGGCCTTTCTGATAAAGTAGATGGGCTATTGTTCGTTGTCGTCTTCTCTGACTAGCGCTGATGCTATCGCATGACTTCTAACAGCGAGATATAGTATCAGTTCTTCTCCTTGTTGAGGTTAGGTCATGATAAGTGGTTGCCCCAGGAATTTTTTGAAGTCTTGGAAGCCTTGTTTGCATTCTTGGGTCCATTCGAACCTCTTTTCTTTCCTTAAGGTTGCATAGAAAGGTAGAGATCTTAGGGCCGATCCGGCTAGGAACCTGGACAGGGCTGCTAGTCTTCCATTCAGCTGTTGTACCTCCTTGATGGAGGTCGGACTTTTCATGTTGAGTATAGCTTGGCATTTTTCTGGGTTTGCCACAATCCCTCTTCAGGTGAGCATGAACCCCAGGAATTTGCCAGCTTCTACCATGAAGGTGAACTTTGTGGGATTTAGTCCCATCCCGTGCTTTCTTATGGTGCTGAATACTTCGGCAAGGTCGGGTAACAACATTTCCTCTTTTTGGGTTTTTACCAGCATGTCATCTACCTAGACTTCCATCAACTTCCCAATGTGGTCGGCGAATACTTTGCTCATCAACATCTGATATGTGGCCCCCGAGTTCTTGAGTTTGAACGGCATCACTACATAATAGTAGTTTGCTTTCTGGGTTAGGAACGAGGTCTTCTCTTGGTTGGGTTGGTGTACCTTGAGTAGGCATCCATAAAGGAGAGGTACTTGCATCCCAACGAGGCATCGACTAGGATGTCGATGTTCGGGAAGGGGTAGGGGTGTTTTGGGCAGGCTTTGTTGAGGTTGATATAGTCTACACACATCTGCCACTTTCTATTTGGCTTTTTGACCAGTACGATGTCGGCCAGCCATAGTGGGTACTTGACCTCCCTTATGAACCCTGCCTCTAGAAAGGCTTGTACCGGTTCCTCTACGATTTGTGATCTTTCAGGTCCAAGCTTTTTGTGCTTCTGCTGCACTGATTGGGATCCAGGGTACACTGACAGTTTGTGGCACATTAATCCGAGGTCTATGTCGGGAATGTCTGCGGCCTTCCATGCGAAGAGGTCAGAGTTGTCCCTTAGGAACTTTATTAGTAGCTCCTTTAGGTCTTCTTTTAGGTTTGCACCGATGTTTGTTGTTTTATCTCTGGTGTCTCCTATTTGGACCTCTTCGGTCTCGTCTTTTAGTTGAGGACGAAATTCTTTGCGAGCCCGGGTTCCCCCGAGTTCAATGGTATTGGTTTCTTTTCCTCTAGGGTCGCCTTTAAGGTTCAAGCTTTCGTTATAGCAGCGTCGCACGAGCTTTTGGTCTCCTTTTATGGTGGCTATGCCTTCGAAGGTTGGGAACTTCATGCATAGGTGAGGAGTGGAGACTACCGCAGCGAGCTAATTTAAGGTCGTTTCGCCTATGAGGCATTATATGCGGAGTTCACGTCAACCACGATGTAGTCTATGCTCAGCGTTCTAGATCGCGTTCCCTTTCCAAAGGTCGTATGCAGTGGGATGTCCCTGAGGGGCTGGATCGGAGCGTCTCCTAGTCCGAACAGGCTGTTGGGATATGCTCTGAGCTCCTTTTCTTGTAGTCCAAGCTTGTCGAAGGCGGATTTAAATAGGATGTCTGCGGAGCTTCCCTGATCAACCAGTGTTCGGTGAAGGTTGGCATTATCTAGTATGATGGTAATGACCATAGGGTCATTGACGATCGGATTTCCTATCGGTAAAGAAATATAAAAATATAGTCGCGTTGTAAGTATAGCTTCTAAACCAACAGAAAATCCTTTCGTACAAACGTTTTGGTTGTCACAAGTAACAAACCCCTTTGGAATTGATAACCGAAGTATATAAACCTCGGGTCGTCTTCTCAAAGAATTGCAGGGAAGTATGATTTATTATTGGTTAAACAAAGGTATAATTTGGGGTTTTGAAAAGATTTAAACAAATAATTTAATTGATAAGAAAAATAAATTAATAATTAGAAAATCTCTTGGCAAGGTATGAAAACTGGAAGTCCTATCCTAGTTATCCTTATCAATGGTGATGATAATTATATTTTTGCTCCCACTAAGTCAACCTCTAACTATGAAGGTCAGTTAAGTGGACAAATTAATTTAACACCTAAAGTCCTAGTCAACTCCTTGAGGAAAGACTAGAGTTATAGGAATCTAAATTAATCAGCAAGAATAATAATTATCAATCATGATGAGTTTGACAACTCAAGAGTCACCAATTAATCAACCAAAGCCAATAGTAAATAATCTAAATTATAAGTAAGGAAAAGCAATCATGAGTCTGAAATACCACGAATTATATTATTTAAGAAAATCATAACATGAAAATTTCATAAACAAATAAAAGAGAAAATAAATAAAAGAACATTTAACCTGAGATGAAGAAGAAATTTTCCTAATCCTAATAAAAATCCTAATCCTAATCTTAAGAGAGAGGAGAGAACCTCTCTCTCTAAAAGCTACATCTAAATCCTAAAACTATGTATGAATGTATGTTGTATCATGTATCTGTTGAATGAATGGGTTCCCCCACTTTATAGCCTCTAATCTGTGCTTTCTGGGCCGACAACTGGGTTAGAAACAGCCTAGAAATCGCTGATTTCAAAATCTAGTACGTACAGGTTGCGGAAAAGTGACACGGAAGCGTCGTTTACGCGTTTGCGTGGATTGAGATTTTGCAGATGAGACACGGGCGCGTCATCTACGCGTTCGTGTTGCCTAACTTCAAGGCAACTATGGCAAATTATATATCGTTGCGAAGCCCCGAATGTTAACTTTCCAACACAAATAGAACCATCTCATGTGGACCTCTACTGCTCAAGTTATGATCGTTTGAGTGCAAAGAGGTCAGGCTGGACAGCTTAGCAATTTCTTCAACTTCTTGTATTTCTTCCACTTTTGCATGCTTCCTTTCCATCCTCTGAGCCATTCCTGCCCTGTAATCTCTGAAATCAATAACATACATATCAAGGCATTGAAAAGTAATAAGAGAGGATTAAATATAGCAAATTTAAAGCCCAAAGAAGCATATTTTCAATCATAGCACAAAATCAAGAAGGAAGATGCAAAATATGCAAATCATATGAATAAGTGGGTAAAGAGTTGATAAAAACCACTCAATTGAGCACAAGATAAACCATAAAATAGTGGTTTATCAACCTTCCCACAGTTAAACATTAGCATGTCCTCATGCTAAGCACAAGAGAAGCTATAAAGGAGTGAAGGGGAATGATAGAGAGTATGCAATGCAGCCTATCTATATGAATGCAATTACATGCAAAATGTTTCTACCTACTTGGTTAAAAGTAAATAAGTTTTCCAAGACAAATATGAACCAAATTCCACTAATTCAAATCATACAATAAAAAGCAAGTAAACTTGTAAGAAGATAGCTCATGAAAGCAGGGAACATAGAATCAAGCATTGAACCCTCACTGGTAGTGTATATCAATATACTCTCTCATGTGTATAGGGTAATTCACTCTACTCTTCTCTAATCAAGCTTTCTAAACTTTTTTCTTCATCTAACCAATCAACAAATATTTAGTATACCAGTGCAAACATCATGAGGTCTTTTCAGGGTTGTAATGGAGCTGAGGTAAAGGTAAGGATATATATTTTATATAATTTAAAATGCTTTACCTATTTACCCAAATTTTTTCACTTTTGTATTACATGCTTCATGTATCAAACTTATTTTTGAATTTTGTCCCATGTGCATTGATTCTTTTTATTTTGCATTTGGGGTAATATTTTTTTTTGTATCCCCTTATTTAATTACTTAATAAATTTTTTTCTTTTTTTTCTTTTTTCTTTTTTTCTTTTTTTCTTTTTTTTTTGAAATATAAGAATAATATATCAATGCACATGGTGTTTTAATTATTTTGATTTCACATGAGCATGCTCCCAAATTTTATATAATTTTTTCACTTTAATACCTTTTTCCTATCATCCCATGTTCCCATAAATTTTCCCACACTTAGTTGATACACAATTTCTATCTTAAGCTAACCAAGAATTCAACTTGGGATTTTTTAAATTGTTTTTCTGCTTAAGGCTAGTAATGTGGTTATAGAACAGAAGGGGATTAAAAAGCTCAAAGTGGCTAACAAGGGTGACTTAAATGGTAGGCTTATTTGGGATAAGTGGGTAAAAATTCAAATAATGGCCTCAATCATATGCAAGCATGTAAATATACTAAATAATGGACATATAGACTAGAACAAAATAAAGATTATAGTTATAGAGAAGAAAACACACAAGAATAAAATATTATGGTTAAATAATGTAACCATGCAATTAAGCTCAAATCTCAGGTTGTGTGATCTTTGGCTCAAAAACCATGTTCCAAATACAACTTCCAAACAAGTTTAACACAAAATTTTCAATTTAACTTAGTGAAATACTATAAAAATTTCTTGAAAAAGAAAATATTACTTCAACCAAGTAGTAACTAAATGCAAACAATCAACTATACATGCAATATATTATGCAATGCAACAATGAACAAACAAAGAAAATAGAATATTGGTGTTGAGAAGAGAATAACTAACCCATGGAGATCAGTATCGATCTCCCCACACTTAAAGATTGCACCGTCCTCGGTGCATGCTAAGATGTACATGTGGACAGGCTGCTCCGACTGATGCCTTTCTCTATAGATTGTGCAAATTGACTTGTTTGTCTCCCCATTTAGAAGCTTTCCCTTTCCCTTCCTCGGTGGCCATCCTGAAAGAAGAGAAAAAGGAAGGAAAGTAACCCAAAAATAAAGATAAGAACATAAATAAAATATGGGTGTTAATGCCAAATAATAAAGGTCTCAATTACATGGTAGCTACAACATGCAAGTGAGAAAATAGTGGAAGCAAATGGCATATCAATAGTGCAAAAGTTGCAACAATGGGGAAGAGACTGTGGGTAATGCAAGATAGTGTAAGTGCATATCAATGCAAAAGGAATATCAGTATTATAAAAATTAGCATTGACTTTTGAATAATAATACCCAATTAGAATAAAATAAGTCATGACGCACCAGAATAATTCAAGAAAAGATGCATTATTTGAAGAAGAGAATTTTAACACCAATGGAAAAGAAAAAGAAAGTAAGAAAGGAGGAAGAAAGAACTAAGAAGGGAAAGAAATGATTTAGATTTAGGGAAGAAAAGATAAGATATTTGGCTGATCTGGGTAAGTTGTGCGGCGCAAGCGACGCGAATGCGTGAGTGACGTGCTCACGTGGTGTGCAGTAAGTTCAGGTGACGCGGACACATGGGTCACATGATCGCGTGACCTGATATGTGCTATTGGCGCGAGTGCAGCCTCGCGCACGCAACTCTCTGTTTCATATGCATATTGCCAAAATTTAGGGTAACGCGATCCCGTGGGTGACGCGATCGCGTGGATAGCCTATTGTGAAAAATGACGCGAACGCGTGGGGCACGCGTTCGCGTGGTAGGGCTGGTGCTTGTAGCACGAGTCCAGCCCAATTCCAGCTCAACTTTTGTCCATACACCCTTTTTACGTCGATTTTACAGGGCCACGCGGTCACGTGGGTGACGCGGAAACGTGGGGAGGTTATTTCACTAATGATGCGATCGCGTCATCCACGTGGTCACGTGGATTAATTTGTGCCAAAGGCACGCCTCCAGCCACACTTTCGCATGACTCTCTGTTCAATTTTCTTTTCTTCCCAACGCACATATGACGCGGACGCGTCGGCGACGCTGTCGCGTCGCTTGCGTGTTTTTTTTATGCAATATGCAATATGAAAATGAGATGCAAAATACATACATTAGTACTGAAAAGAGTTATTGAAGAAGGAAATTAAGGAGAGGGGAAGGAACGATCATACCATGGTGGGTTGTCTCCCACCCAACACTTTTAGTTATAGTCCTTAAGTTGGACATTTGGCGAGCTCCTTGTCATGGTGGCTTGTGCTTGAACTCATCATGAAACTTCCACCAATGCATGGACTTCCAATAAGCTCTATCGATACCAAGTAAATTTACCAAGTGTTGATGAAGTTCTCCACAAGCTTTGAGCTCCCAAAGTTGATCCTCATATATTCCTGGATCCCAAATCTTGTTTCTACACCCATCTTCAAGTTAATTATCATGATTCCATCCAGGTAGTTCAGCTTTAGAATTCTCACGTAAGCACTCAAACATCTTCTTAGACCCATTCAATTGAGCTCTGCACCAACACTTGTACTTCAACTTGGAGCATACAACCATGTTGAACCTTGCTTGACAACTCCACCCACTAATCATCTTCCTCTTACTCTTAATGCCACAAAGAGCTCTAAGTTGACCATCCGTCTCTAGTAGCCCATATTCAAGTGGGAAAGTAAAGGTTATGGAAGAGAATTTTACCCACTTGAATGTTGTATTGGACGGTAATGGCTTTGGGAGAGGCGTTTCTAAGGATCTTGCAAGCTCCACTCCTTTGTGCTCTTCGTTGACAACTTCCACCTCTTTGCAATCTTCCTCAATATCAACCTCTTCCTCTTGGTAGATTTCTTCCAATTCAATCTCTTCTTCATTGTTCACCAAGGGCATGGGAGGTTGTGCTTCCTCTTCTTTTATCTCCATGTCAAGTCCATTGGGAGATGGTTGAAATGTAGATAAAAATTCATTAATGATCGAATCTATCTCTTGATCATCCTTTTCAAAGTCTTTAATCATGATATGCCTTGGAGGTTGTACACCTTCCTCAACATCAATTTCAAACGTCTTTGAAGGAGGCTCTATAACTTGACCTTCCCATGGAGGTTTAGCATCTCCTAAGTCTTGAATCACTTCTTCTTCTTCAATAATTCTGGCTTCCTCCACTTGTTCCAGTACAAAGTCATGCTCCTTATTATCCACTGGAGTTTCTAGTGTCTCCTTCATGCTAAGTTCTTCATTACATTTTGCATATGAAGCCATGGGGGTCCCTTGAATGTCTGAACATCGGAAAGGTAATCAATTTATCGCTTGATCCAGGTGTTTAAGTATGAAATCGTATTCCTCCTTGATGGCTTCTTTTCTATGATAACTCCCTTCAACTACTCCTTCATCTGCAAAGGTCTCTTCTACCTTCACCTTTAGTGCCTCCTCTAGCTCTTTATGAAGTATGGATTCGCGAAGATGATCCCTTCTCTCTTATTCCATGTCAATAGCATCATTGGGATCATGTTGCTCTTGGATTGATGGATATGGGTGCTCTTCCATGGATGGTGGTGATGGGATGGAGAGATCATTCTGTGGTTGAGATGGAAGTGCACTGGAGCTTGAGGGTTGAACATTGGAGGTGGAGGGTTGGTCTATACGGGATATAAGATTTTGGAGTGTAGAGGTGAGACCAATGAGAGAGGTAAGTGTGCTCTCCATGGTGGTTTGGGGTGGATCGGAGGGTTCATTATTTTGGGAAACAGATTCATAATACGGAGGTGGTTCTTTTTGATAAGGATATGGAGATGGTGAATATTGAGGTGGTGGTTCTGGGTATGGTTCATATAGTGGTTGGTGTGGTGGATAAGGATCAGGGTCATATGGAGGTGAGTGATGGTAAGGGGCTTGTGAGTATGGTGGTCCAAAGTCATGTTGAGGAGGGGGTTCATAGGCATATGGTGGTGGTTGTTGATAATCAAAAGAGTGTTCACCATAGCCATTGCCTTGATATGCATCACAAAACGGTTGTTGATAGTCCATTGGATGTGGTTGTTGCCATGAGGGTTGATTAAATCCTTGTGGCTCCTCCCATCTTTGATTCTTCCAACTTTGATGCCTGTTCTCATTATAGTTCCCATTCCTAACAACAACATTAGAATCGAACTTGAAGCCAGAGGGGTGAGAGTTCATAGTAGTAGGAGAAAATAAAAACAAAAACTAACAAAAATAAAATATTTTGGAAAAGATATGGCTTTTTGAAAAAAAGGATAAGAAAATATTTTGAAAAAAGATTTGAATTTTGAAAAATAAGATAAGATAAGATAAAAATTTTAAAATAAAAAACTGAAAAAAAAAATTTTGAAAAATATTTCCAATAACCAATAATAAGGCACACGTTTGTAATTCCCCGGCAACGGCGCCATTTTGACGATCGGATTTCCTATCGGTAAAGAAATATAAAAATATAGTCGCATTGTAAGTATAGCTTCTAAACCAACAGAAAATCCTTTCGTACAAACGTTTTGGTTGTCACAAGTAACAAACCCCTTTGGAATTGATAACCGAAGTATATAAACCTCGGGTCGTCTTCTCAAGGAATTGCAGGGAAGTATGATTTATTATTGGTTATGCAAAGGTATAATTTGGGGTTTTGAAAAGATTTGAACAAATAATTTAATTGATAAGAAAAATAAATTAATAATTAGAAAATCTCTTGGCAAGGTATAAAAACTGGAAGTCCTATCCTAGTTATCCTTATCAATGGTGATGATAATTATATTTTTGCTCCCACTAAGTCAACCTCTAACTATGAAGGTCAGTTAAGTGGACAAATTAATTTAACACCTAAAGTCCTAGTCAACTCCTTAAGGAAAGACTAGAGTTATAGGAATCTAAATTAATTAGCAAGAATAATAATTATCAATCACGATGAGTCAACTCAAGAGTCACCAATTAATCAACCAAAGCCAATAGTAAATAATCTAAATTATAAATAAGGAAAAGCAATCATGAGTCTGAAATACCTCGAATTATATTATTTAAGAAAATCATAACATAAAAAGTTCATAAACAAATAAAAGAGAAAATAAATAAAAAGAACATTGAACCTGAGATGAAGAAGAAATATTCCTAATCCTAATAAAAATCCTAATCCTAATCCTAAGAGAGAGGAGAGAACCTCTCTCTCTAAAAGCTACATCTAAATCCTAAAACTATGTATGAATGTATGTTGTAACATGTATCTGTTGAATGAATGGGTTCCCCCACTTTATAGCCTCTAATCTGTGCTTTCTGGGCCGACAACTAGGTAAGAAACAGCCCAGAAATTGTTGATTTCGAAATCTGGTACGTACAGGTTGCGGGAAAGTAACGCGGAAGCATCATACACGCGTTTGCGTGGATTGAGATTTTGCAGATGCGACGCGGGCACGTCGTCCACGCGTTTGCGTGGATTGAGATTTTGCAGATGTGACACGGGCGCATCACTTAACTTCAGAGCAGCTATGGCAAATTATATATTGTTGCGAAGCCCCGGATGTTAGCTTTCGAACGCAACTAGAACCATCTCATTTGGACCTCTGTAGCTCAAGTTATGACCGTTTGACCGAATGTTAGCAATTTCTTCAACTTCTTGTATTTCTTCCACTTTTGCATGCTTCCTTTCCATCCTCTGAGCCATTCCTGTCCTGTAATCTCCGAAATCACTTAACACACATATCAAGGCATCAAATGGTAATAAGAGAGGATTAAACATAGCAAATTTAAAGCCCAAAGAAGCATGTTTTCAATCATAGCACAAAATCAGGAAGGAAGATGTAAAATATGCAAATCATTTGAATAAGTGGGTAAAGAGTTGATAAAAACCACTCAATTGAGCACAAGATAAACCATAAAATAGTGGTTTATCAATCATCATGCCCAGGGATGATGCCTACGGCATTTTCTTTGGTGAAGGCAATAGTGCGGAGGTCGGGTGACCTGTCCCCTTCACTGACATGGTATACTTCTTTATGGTGTCTTTTGCGGGATGATTTGGATATTCCCCCTTCTTGCGAATCCTCCGTTGATCATATGGACGTGCCTTTCTGGGTGTGAGGGGGACGTTCAGCTCGTCCGCCCTCTTCATCCCTTCTTCTATTTTTTGGCTCATCCGTTCTGTTGGCAAGGAATCAGACTAGTCTTCCTTCTCGGGCCAGTTTTTCTATGACATTATTTAAGTCGTAGCATTCGTTAGTGGGATGTCCGTAGATGCGGTGGTATTCACAGTATTCGGTCCGACTTCCTCCTATTTTGTGTTTAATTGGGCAGGGAGGTGGGATCTTTTCTGTGTTGCATATTTTTCGGTAGATGTCCACTAAAGATACTCGAAGAGGGGTATAGTTATGGTATTTCCTAGGCTTCTCTATTGATTGATATTCTTTTTTCTTTGGCTCCTTGTCTTTGTCCCGAGGTGGGTAGGAGAACCCAGCTTTGGAGGTTTCTCCTAATTGGGAGTTTTCCTCCATGTTGATGCATTTCTCAGCCCGTTCATGCACTTTATTTAGGGATGTGGGGTGTTTTTTAGATATGGAGTGGCTGAATGGCCCCTCACATAGACCATTGATGAGTCCCATGATGGCTGCTTCTGTGGGGTGATTTTGTATGTCGAGGCATGCTTTATTGAATCTTTTCATATAGTTGCGGAGGCTTTCCCAGTCTCCCTGTTCGATTCCTAGCAGGCTTGGAGCATGTTTGGCTTTGTCCTTTTGTATGAAGAATCTGGCTAGGAATTTTTTGGTGAGGTCGTCGAAGCTTTTGATTGATCTCGGGGGCAAGCTATCGAACCATTATATTGCCGTTTTGGTCAGGGTAGTCGGGAAGGCTTTGCAACAGGTTGCATCCAAGGCATCCGTGAGATACATCCGACTCCTAAAGTTGTTGAGGTGATGGCTTGGGTCAGACGTGCCATCATATCGGGTCATGTCGGGAGACTTGAAGTCCTTTAGGACCTTAGCTTTCATGATTTCTTTCGTGAACGGGTCTCAGTCCTTGTGGGTCTAGTTTCGCGATCAGAGTGAGTAGTTTTAGCTTTTCGGTCGGCTTCGAGTTTTAGGAGTTTTTCTTCCAGTTCCTGACGTTGTCTTGTTTCTCTCCGAAGATCTCGCTCGGCTTCTCGTTGCCGTTCGGCTTCTTGTTTGAGCTGTTTAAGGTGATCCTATTGTTTACTGAGGTGTCTGATGAACGAACTTTTGTGTGGTCTAGAATTTTACAATAAATTCTCATTTCAAGTATAGTTTCTAGACCAACAATAATCCCTTCATACAAAAGTTTGGTTGTCACAAGTAACAAACCCCTAAAAATGATAACCGAAGTATTCAAACCTCGGGTCATCTCTCAAGGAATTACATGGAAGTGTACTTATAATTGGTTATGAAAAAGTATATTTTTGGGGTTTTGAATGAGAAACAAGGAAGGTAAATTGCAATGGAAATTAAATGATAAAAACGGTCTTGGCAAAGGTTGGTGGTTAATGATCTCTATCCTTATCACTAACCACAATATAATAATTGCAAGGATCAATCTCACTAAGTCATCCTCTAAAAAGTAAAGGAAAGTAAAGTGAGCTATATCAATCTAAGTCCATAAGTCCTAGCTATTCACTAATTGAAATAATGGAAGCTAGAGTTAATGGCTATCGATTATCAATCACTTGGACATTAGTAACTCAAGAATTCCTAAGTTACCTTCCCAAGTCAAGAACATAAAATTCTACTCTAACATCCATCCAAGCATTTTATCAAACACTTGGAGGGCATAACATAAAAATATAAAAAATTAATAAGGGAATATTAAATCTAAAACCAACAATTGCAAAATCAATGATAACAAATAATAGAAGAAGCAATAAATATGAAATACTTCAAATTACATTAAAAGGAAAATCAATCTAACATGAGGAGTTCATAAACTAAATTGTAGAATAAATAGATCAACGAGAGAAGATATATAAACTAAAATACTAGAAAAATAAGAGTAGAAGAGAACTAAATCAAAGTATAATAGAAACCTGAAATTGAAAAGGAATAAAACTAAGAATCCCAAACCTAAAACTATGTGAATAAAAATTGTCCCTCATTCTGCTCCACTCCCAGCCTCTAATCTGTGTTTTTCGGGCTTGAAACTAGGCCAAAAATAGCCCAAAAATCCCCTCAGCGATTTTTTATACGAACAGCATTTGGCTCCATCACGCGTGCACGTGCTTTACGCGTACGCATCGCTTGTCTGCGCACTATCCACGCGTACGAGTGCATCACGCATGCGCGTTGCCTAACTACATGGTAACTATAGCAAATTTAATATCATTCTGAAGCCCCAGATGTTAGCTTTCCAACGCAACTAGAACCGCCTCATTTAGACCTCTGTAGCTCAAGTTATGATTGATTGATTACGAAGAGGTTAGGGTTAACATCTCAGTAATTCCTTCAATTTCTTGTATTCCTTCCACTTTTGCATGCTTCCTTTCCATCCTCTAAGCCATTCCTACCCTATGAACCCTAAAAGCACTGAACACACATAATAAGGCATTGAATGGTAATAAGAGAGGATTAAAAATAGAAAATTTAAGGCCAAGGAAACATGTTTTCAATCATAGCACAAAATTAGGAAGGAAAATGTAAAACATACCATTTCTCTGAATAAATGTGAGAATAATGGGTAAAATCTACTGAATTAAGCACAAGATAAATTGTAAAATAGCGGTTTATCAACGTCTAAGTTATCTACGCTCTGGGGTTGCTTGTCTCCTTTGGAGTGGTGTGCATTCTTCAGGGAGGTTGGTGTAGTATCTGTGTTCTTTAATGGCATTCCTTCTTCTAATTCGGAGGTGTGGTCATTGGTAGGAGAGTCGTTTGCCATGACGATGGGATGACTTCCAGGTCCCCACCAACGGCGCCAATATTTTGAGGGTTACCTGAAACAGGGAGGTCGATCTCGGACGAGATCTTTTAGTTTGGCCAAGGCCGCCGCGTCCGACTTGTTGGAGGAGGAAGTGTTGCTGATCCTCGTTCAACGGAGGGGGATGGTACCTGCAAGAGACTCCGATACTTAAGTTAGTACGGGCTTTAGACAGGTTTTTTGTAGAATTTGAATATATCTTATACCTGGGTGCTCCAGTGTATTTACAGTAGTGTTGAGTGACCTCCCTTGACATAAGTTTGTTATCTTATCTTATCTTTTGTGGGTGAGATCGTATCTTAGGCTAACCGTCCTTTCAGTAGGCGGTGGTCCTTTCGTTGGGCCTTTAGGGGCCTCTGCGAGGATCTTCCGAGCTCTTTAGTGAGAGTTCTCTCTCTTCTTTTTTAGTGGGCTGACCTTTAAAGAGGTCGGTCCCTTGTCTTCGTCCAACTCGGACCTTACAGCTCGGTCCAGGATATGAACAATCAGCATACATGATATCATTATGCATTTTGGCAAAAAAAAAGAAAAGCAAAAAGGGTTTAGGATTTATTCACTCACTCCTTTCTCACTCTCCACCGTTGTGACTCACTCGCTCTCACTCTACCAATGCTCTACCTTCTGCGCATCTGTCGTCTGTCCTGAGCCACTTGTTGGACAATATCCATGCATTGTACCTGGTGAAAACCAGTTTGACTCGGACGGATTTAATATTAAAAAAATAGAAACGACGTCATTTCCAAACTAACCCCCCAAGCCCTAATTCCTAAGTCTCTCTTCTTTGGGGTGAAGTCTCTCTGATATTCTCTGGGGTTTCTTTCTCGCCACTCTCTCACTCAAGCTCTCTCACCTCTCTCATGCTACTCTTGTCTCCGTTGTTCACTTCTCTCTTGATCTGGAAATCACCATCTCAAGCTCACTTGCCGCCTTTCTGCACTCACTTCGCCGGTGGCAAAACCAAATTGAACCAGCATGTGGTCCCTCAGGTGGTGGTGGTTGTCATCTTCTTTCTTCGACCATCAGTTCAGTTGGCTAACTTCCTTCTTTCACCATCAGTTAATCCCTGGGCAGGTGCTAAGCTGAGCTTCCTTCGGCCCTGTTATTTCTTTTTCAATTTCATTGCTATAAATCATCACTACACCTTGAGTTTCTTGCTAGAAGTTTTATTTTTTTTTTATTATTGTAAATCATATTTGGAAGTATAGTTTTTGTTACTGAAAATTATAATTAAATTTTGTTGCTAAAAATTATCAATGAGCTGAATTTGATCCTGTAAGTTGATTTTGTTGCTAAACATATTACTTAGAAATTTTTTCTGTTGCTGAAAATATCACCTAGTTAAATTTGTTGCTGAACATATCACTTAGCAATTTTTAACACTCTATATCTACTTTGTTTTGTATTTAATTTTTAACATTATATTTTCTGATTTAAAATTTGATCTTAAAAAATTAAATAATATTTTTTCCAAACCAAACACACTTTTAACTTGAATTTTTTTAGAAAATCCAAAAGCTCCTCTCCAACCAAGGACGGATCAAGGGGGTAAGTAATGGCCTAAACCCCCTTCAAAATTTTGAAAAAATATATATATGAAATATGTATTTGTTAAAATAAAAATTATTTAATAAGAGGAATGCTAGGGGCCAGCAATTTTAGTGTTTTATAACCATCAATTGGCCATCAATAGTATTTTTAATGGTGTGAAATTATATCTAATGGTATCTAATGGTAGGAGATCTATCACTTTTGTTTTGATGGTTAAGTGCTGGCCAAAAAATACAAAAGTTGCTGGCCCTCTAGACATTTTCATTTAATAATTTTATATGTAATTATTTTTAATAATGTAATGGGTTTAAGTTTTAATTATTTTTTTATTGATATTTTTACTTAATTAATTTTATATCATATACTCAAATTTTTATAACTTTTCAAATTAATTTCTATATACTTATCTCTATAGATATAATGACATACAAAATTTTGTTTTAGTAATTATTGATGAGCAAAATATTAATGTGTTTGGATGTTGGCAAGTGTACCAAATTATTCAAGTAATACACAGTGAGTGAATATTGTTACCACGAGGATTAACGAATTGAGGCAATCAACGTCTAATTAAATCTCTAATTAGATTAATCAAACCTCGACAAGAGAATTGTGGATCTTGAATTAGAAGTAAGAACGATGAAGAAAAGAATGAGAGAATGCTTTATGAAGTTGGAAGAAAATCAGTGACTGAGAAAGTTGAAGGCATCAGAGATGTTTGATTCTTGGAAGAACAATGCTTATGCTTTCTTATTTTAACTCATGCAAAAAATTTTCGCAAAAAATCATTTATAATCAAATTTAAATTCTTTGATAATTTAATTTTTCTTAACCCAATTAATTGTCAATCCCTTGGCCAAGTAATCAAGAAAATAGGTAAAAAACGTTTTTGAGTTTTTAGCCACACAATATTCAAAAATATCCCTAGTTGAATTATATGTCATGTATTCAAAACTAGTTTTAAATAATTGAAGATTATGAGATGAGTTTCAAGCTAATTCTGAAATTAGTTTTTCCAAACTAATAACAGAATCCAAGACAGAATTAGAATATTTTCCAATACTTCTAACCATTAATGATGAAGAACGAAGCTCGTTCGTGAAAAAGTAAAGAAGCATGAATTAAAATAAAGAAAACACTCACATTATAAATTTATTAACTAAACAGAGCTCTTAACCTTGAACAATGGAGGTTTAGTAACTCATGATAATGAAGAAAACTAAGATGAGAGAGATGTACATATGGTAATTCTAGATCCCTTCTAGATTATCTCTCTTGTGAACCTTGTTCACTTATTTATATCTTAAGTTCTATCTAAAATTCAAATTCAAAACTAACCATAATCTTATGTTTAGGAATGATAAGATAACTATCTACTTAAATTCAAATCAAATCTTAACAATAATTCAAATTTAATCTAGAAATAAATCCTAACAGTCAAATCTTATCTTTCTAGTACGAATTAAATGCTAACTAATTACTTGAATCTTGAACCTTTGGATAAGATTACGGCTTCTTAAAAGTGCATCATTGGAGTTTCGCCTTGGCAATTGTTGTATTATGGGAGGTTTGAAGCTTGGAATGCCATGTATTGTTTCTAGGATTTGGGTGTTGGCCCATTTGTGCTTCGAAGGGCAAGGGTCACTAGGCTTTGGAGAGGAGGCCGCCGAGCGTGGGTCTACTTGAGCAAGGCCACCAGGCGTTGGTGCTTGGAAGCCGGGTGTGGCTGTTGGCCGCTGGACGTGAAGTTTTGAGTCTTAGTTAGGCCTCCTTTAGATTGTATTTGTATTTTCTTGTTAAAAAAGCTTTAATTCTTGATTACTTTGAGAATAAAAATTCCTGAAAATAATAATACTAAAACAACCTCAAATACTTTATTAGTCTTTAAATTCCACTAGAAAATATAAGAATTTTGATTAAAATCTAAAAAAATTATCGAAAAAACCCTAAAAACTAATAAAAAATGCCTAGGTATTAACTATATTGTCTACTTTAAATATTTTTTCTTTTAAACTTATATTGTTAAATTTTTTTTACTTTATTTTGTCATGATAATTTATTACTACTATATATAGTTTTATTTTTTATTTTATAAGAGTATTAATGCTTTTGAGATAATTAATAATTTATAATTTATTTTCATGTTTTTAAAAGTTTTAAAAGAACTGATGTTAATTAAAAAAAACATGTAATAATTTTTTAACTAAACATGCTATAAAAAAGTATTAATATCTTTAATTTTATAAAATACTATTGATATTATTATATTTTTTTATATAATTCTCGTATCAAATAAAATTATTTAAAAATTATTATATTTTTTATATATATTAATAAAATTAAAAAAAAAGACAATTCGTTAATGATATATCATGTATACATTGTTTTTATGTTATAAAAATAACACAAAAAAATTAAAAAGTTATATAAAATTTAGTTCATATATACCAAAATTTTTAGATCCACTCCAACCAAACAAACTAAACACATCTTTGGACGAGAAAACTTAGCGAAAACTAATATGTGAAGAATTAGACCTTCAAAAATTCACTCACGTTCATCACAATTAGGGGTGAGCACGGGTAGCGGGTATCCAATTACCCATCCGAATCTGAACCGAACCAATTAAATTGGTTCAAGAACCACGGGTAATCGGGTCCAACCGGAATCAAACCAATGGTCTTTTTTAGTAATTGGTTCGGGTATTGGTTCTGGGGTATGGAACCCGAACCAACCTGCGAACCCGATCATATATTAATTAAATAAAAAATTAAAATATATATGGCTTTTCTATTATACAATGATTATTCACTATTAATATGTTTGGATTTTAATGAATTTAGTTTTTAATGTATTTGGTATTTAATGTGTTTGGATTATTTCTATTGATGTTACATATTTATTATACTTGTTGAATTTTTAAGATAAAAATTTGATTTTTTTTATGAATTTTAAATTCATCGGATACTCAATTACCCGAACCGAACCAATCCATTCTTAATCGATTTAGTTTGGTTCGAATACATATACAAAAAACTACAAATCCAAACCAAACCGAATTAATTACATTTTGATCGGTTCGATTTTAATTTTACCATAAACCCGAACCAACCCGTCGTCACTCCTAATCACAATAAAGAAGGCCATCTACACTTGCTTATCCAAAAATTCAGGCAAAGTAATTAATTACAACATCCCTGCACCTTTATTATTATCCCAACTCCATCGACAATTTAACATTGCACAATGCACACTTTCCAATTCTTTTCCAATTCCAATTCCCAACAACAATCCAAAAACATAACAAACCTCCAAAAAGAGCAATGCCACCCAACTACTCAATAGTAATATATATTATTCCAAAATAAAAGATAAGACTTTTGAATATTATTTCTATTAAAAACTATTTAGAATATATTGGAACTAAAAATATAAAATTATTTACAAAATTATCAATAATATTACTAATGAATCTTTTAAATTATTTTACCTACTTATTCTTTCTCATTTATTTATTAAAGAAATAATTGTAAAAATAATAATGTCAAATTAATTTGCTTCATATTTGTAAATTTTTTTCTATTTATAAATAAATTAAAAATTTATATATATCTAATCTTTTACAAAATAATACTAACTAATATATTTTATAAAAAAATTAAAAGGTTGGATGGATATTATATTGTTGTCCTATTAGAATATTGTTGGTGGGTTTTTAATCACAAGTGAGCCACCTAACTTAAAAAAAAAAATAATAATAACAATAATAATAATAATAATAATAATAATAATAAATAAAACAAAGAAAGAAGTGGCTTTAGCCACGACGGAGAGAGAACGAGAGCAAGGCTCTCTCATTTTGAAACAAAAAGAAAAAAGAGAACAGTAAAGGTTCATCGTCGAGGGGAAAAGAAGAAAATTTAGGAGAAAATGGTAAGCTATTTTTTATCCGATTGAACTAGCAAATTTGTTCTATTTTTTATGAAATTTTAGTATGTTATTCTTGGTATAGAGATGAACATTAAGATATAACTTGTTAGTTGTATTGTCTTTTTCTGTCTGATTTGAGATATTTACTTTGTGGAGGATTTATGTTGATTCCATCAGTTTTGATGATGTATTTTGTTGATTGTTGAGATGTCCTAGTGCTACTAGAAAGACTGTTTGTGTACCCATTATTTTGATAGTGGAAGATTTTTCTTGACTAGGTTTGGTAGGTTTTTTGTCCCTATTTTAGAAGTTTTCTCACATTAAAATTCTGGTGTCTGATTATTTAATATATTCCATTATATTTGCTGCTTGGAGTACCTTTGGTATTATCTATTTAATAGCACAGATTGTGAAAAAATTATTTTTGATACTTTCCCTATTAGACAGATTCTTGTTTGAACATTTGTTGAGTTTTTCCCAACAAAGTGGTATCTAGAGCTTTAGTTGTTTATCTCTGTTTTGATTAAATAGAGGAAAATACTCATGAACTGAATACGGTCAAATTGAATTCCCAAAATTATTCAATTTGAAAGATGCTTATGGAAGATATGTTGTATAGCAAGGACTTGTATGATCCTGTGGAGGGGAATAAATTCAAATGTACCAAACCAATGCTAAAGGGAAGAAGCTGAATCGGAAGGCATTTGCTTTGATTCGGCAATGGCTTAATCTTAGTGTGTATCCACATGTTGACACCGAAACAAATGTCGAGAATATGTGAAAGAAATTGAAGAAGTTATATGAGAGGAAGAATATTCAAAACAAAGCATTCTTGAATAAGAAGCTTGTTAATATGAAGTATATTGAAGGTAAATCAATGCTGGAGCACTTAAGCACTTTTCAGGAGATAGTGAACCAACTAACAGATAATGAAATCACTTTGAATGATGGGTTACAAACATTATTATTGTTGAGCTTTTTGCCTGATAGCTGGAAAGTTTTGGTTTTGACACTGACTAACTCAACTCCAAAAGAAAAGTTGACGTTAGCAATGGTTAAAGAGAGCATGTTGAATAAAGAAGGAAGAAGAAGAGAGCGAGGTTTGTCTAATGCCTCCTCCCAGTCAAAAGTACTAGTTTCAAAGTCACAGGGGAGAAGTCAAAGTAGAAAACCTCATAGTTCTGACAAGTCAGAGAGTCGATATAAGTTAAGAGAAAAGTACAAGCCAAGAAAGGAGTTCATTTGTCACCATTGTGGCAAGCATAGGCATATCAACAGGTATTGTAGGTTCTTCAAAAGAGAACAATCAAGTGGAAGAAACGAAGACAAAGGTAAAGATAGTGATAAAGAAACTGCTGCTATTGTTTATGAAGATATTCTTATCACATATGATGAAAATTATATGAATCTTGTATGTGATGATTCCACTTGGATTATGGACTCTGCTGCCTCATGTCATGTCACTTCGAGGCGTGAATTTTTCACTTCGTATACTACTGGAAATTTTGGTAAGATCAAATTAGGAGATAAAGGAGTGTGTGATATCATTGGTATTGGTGATATGTGGTTTGAAACCAACATGGAAAGCATGTTATAGTTGAAGAATATTAGGCATGCGCCAGATATGCAGTTTAATCTTATTTCAGTGAAGGCTTTGGATCAAAAGGGGTATTTTACTTCCTTTGTTAATGAAAAATACAAGATTACCAAAGGGGCTCTTATTGTTGCTAAAGAAGATAATAGTCTCACTACTCTCTACCGGTTGCAAGCAAAGTTGTGCAAAGAAGAGGTGAATGTAGCTGATGATTCCTCTTCTAATTTTTGGCATATACTTTTTGGTCACTTAAGCGAGAAATGACTAAGCATCTTAGCCAAGAAGCACTCTCTTCTCGTGAAAGGTACAACTTTAAATACTTGTACTTATTGTTTTGTGGAAAAGCATGCTAGAGTATCATTTCATAGTTTTGGACCTCATAGGAGATCACATATTCTAGATTTAGTTCACATTGATATTTGCACTATGGATGCTAAGACACTAGGTGGTGCATCATATTTTGTTACTTTTATTGATGATTATTCTCGAAAAGTGTAGGCTTTTGTTTTGAAATCTAAAGACCAGGTGCTCAGTATCTTCAAACACTTTCATGCAAGTGTTGAAAGAGAAACAAGAAAAAAATTGAAATGTTTTCAAGCAGATAATGGTGGTGAATACAGGGATCCATTTGAAGAGTATTGTAAAGTACATGGGATCAAGTTTGAGAAGACAGTTCCTAAGACTCCTCAACATAATGGAGTTGCAGAGAAAATGAATCGCACTATCAATGATAGAGTCAGATGTATGCTGTCTCATGCAAAGTTGTCTAAATCCTTTTGGGGTGAATCGATGAGGACTATAGTAGATCTGATCAACCTTTCTCCTTCAGTTTCACTAAATAGTGATGTTCTAGAGAAAGTTTGGAGAGGGAAAGATGTCTCCTATAGTCACTTGTGAGTGTTTGGCTGTAGGGCTTTTGTTCACATTCCAAGAGATGAAAGGTCCAAACTTGATGGAAAGTCAAAGCAGTGTATCTTCTTGGGTTATGGTCACAAAGACTTTAGTTACAGACTATGGGATCCAGTGAGCAAGAAGATAATTAGAAGCCGAGATGTAATTTTTCTTAAAGACCAAATTATTGAAGATCTTGAGAAGATAGATAAGACAACAATAACTGTTAGATGTTCTGTTGATGATGAACATGGTCCATCCACTAGACCTCCTATTGATGGGAGAGATGTACAAGTTGATAATGATGGTGATGATTTGCATGATAAACCTACACCTCAACTTGAGGTGCCAGATGTTGAAGTTCCACCTGAACTACCAGTCGAGCCTGAATTGAAAAGATCTACTAGAGAGTGTCATCCTTCTCAGAAATACTCTCCTCATGAGTATGTGATGAACACTGAGACTGGGGAGCCAGAGAGCTACTAGAAACCTATGTCTGATGAGCATAAAGAAGATTGGTTAAAGGCCATGCAAGAAGAAATGAAATCCTTGCATGAGAATCATACGTTCATTGGTGATGCTACTGGAGGGTTAGAGAGCATTCAAGAATAAATGGGTTTTCAAATTTAAAGCTGATGAAAATGTCTCATGGCCAAGGTACAAAACTCGATTGGTTGTGAAAGGCTTTGAGCAAAAGAAAGGTATTGATTTTGAGGAGATTTTCTCTTCAGTTGTGAAGATGTCCTCTATTTGAGTTGTGCTTGCAATGGCGGCTAGCTTGAATTTAGAGGTTGAGCAGCTTAATGTGAAGACTGTATTCCTTCACGGTGACATAGATAAAGAAATCTATATGGAGCAACTAGAGGGTTTGAGGTCAAAGGAAATGAGCACCTTATATACAAATTGAAAAAGAGCTTATATGGGCTGAAGCAAGCGCCAAGGCAGTGGTACACGAAGTTTTATTCCTTCATGGAAGGTCATGGGTATAGTAAGACTTCTTCTGATCATTGTGTGTATGTTAAGAAATTCTCTGATTGTAATTTTATAATTCTCTTGCTTTATGTTGAAGACATGTTGATTGTTTGTCATGACACTAAGAATATTGAAAGTCTTAAGAAAGACTTGAACAGATCCTTTGCTATGAAAGATTTGGATCCTGCAAAGAAAATCCTTGGCATGAGTATCACTCATGACAGGATGAATTAGAAACTCTGGTTGTTGCAGCAAAAGTACATTGAGAAAGTTTTAGAGAGGTTTAGCATGAGTAATTCTGATGGCGGAAAATTGAATCCGCACAAGCTACCGGCAAGTATACCGAGTCGCATCAAGTAGTAAAACTCACAAGAGTGAGGTCGATCCCACAGGGATTGATGGATCAAGCAATTTTAGTTGGGTGATTTATCTAGTCAAGCTAACCGTTAGTGAATTGAGTGAAATTTGATTAATAGAATGTAAATTGCAAGAAATTTAAAGTGCAGAATGTAAATTGCTTGAAAGGTAAATGGCAAGAAACTTAAATGACTGAAACTTAAAAAGAAAGAAAGTAAACGAGCTGAATCTTAAATTACAAGAAATATAAATGACTGGAATCTTAGATTACAAGAAAGTAAAAGTGCAGAATCTAAATGGCAATGAATCTTAAATTGCATAAATTATAAAGGAAATTGGTCACTGGGAATCAAAACAGCAAAGAAAAATTGCAATTAAAGTAAAGTCAGAGTGATCTAAATTGAAGAAAATCCAAGAGAAAGATTCACCAGGGATTGGAGATATCATAATCCATCATGAATCAAATGGGTCTCAACTTCTTTCTCAATCATATGAGTAGATCTATGGCAGATTGTAATCGATTGGATCCCAATTCCTTGGCAATCCAATCTTTCTAATCACAACCAATCTTGCCAATTCCTTGATCTAATTGTCATGAGAAGAGGTTAAGTGCATGTCTCTCATCCATAAGCCACACTAACTCTCAAGATCTCAATTCCTCCAGAATGGTGTTGATCAAGAGAGTAGTGAAGGATAGAGATCCAATTCTAATGCAAGTGATTCCTCTTCCGAGGCTCACATAAGCATTCAATTGAATTAAACCCCCTTCCGGAGTGAATAATTCACAATCAGAATAGAAGTTATCCTATAGCTACTTAAATGAATTGGGAAGAAGAAGAATTTCATTGATTCATTATGATTACAATAAAGCTCCTCCCCCTAATGAAATTGGGGTTTAGTTCATCATTGCTCAATCAAAATAGAAAACAGAAAAATGCAAAAAAGTGCAGAAGGGAAAATACAAATAAAATTGAGTGCAGAGTTTCCGAATTAGGGTCCCTGGCTCCCCAGCCTTTCAGATCTTCAAGTTCTTGGATTGGGCCTTTGGCCTCTGTTGAAGCAAGCTAGAGTGGGTCTTAGTGACATTGAAGAAGGAGGTTTGGCAATTAACATTCATGATCTGCATGGGTGTTCAATTGCATTAGAGTTTGTGTCAATCTTGGTGATCAACGTTTGTAAGAAAACGTTGAGTCAAACGTTGATTTTTGAAAAAGGAGTGAGCATTGCCGCCAACATTTGACTCAACGTTGGTGCACCAACATTTTTCTATCGACGCGTGTGCGTCGCCCACGCGTACGCATCAAAACAGCGTTTTGCGCATGTGCGTCGCTCACGCGTTTGTGAGGATGGCTAGAATTTGCATCCACGCGTACGAGTCATAGACGCGTGCGCGTCACAGCAAGTTTTCCAACTCCAAATTCTGGGCTTCTCATCGAGGACGTTGGAGGCAGCATTTGAGGCAACGTTTGCTCACCAACGTTCTCTTGGTCACGCGTACGCGTGGCCCACGTGTATGCGTCAAACTGGATTTTTGCCATGTTGCGCGTGCACGTCGCCCATGCGTATGCGTGAATTCAAAAATTTTCCACTTTCACGCGTTACTCTAAAATTTTTTAGCTCCAGCAATGAAAGGTATCGCAGATGTTGGAGGTAACGTTGGTTCACCAACATTTCTCCAACGTTGGCACCCAATTTGCAGGGACGTTGCTGATGATTGGATTTTTGATGGTTTAGAATTTCACAAATGAATTCTCGTTGCAAGTATAGTTTCTAAACCAATCACTAATCCTATCATACAAAAAGTTGTTTGTCACTAAAACAAACCCCTAAAATTATAAACGGAAGTATTCAAACCTCGGGTCGTTCTCCCTAGGAATTACAATAAAGTGTCTTGTTATTGGTTAGAAATGTGTTTTGGGGTTTTGGATAAGAAGCATGAAAAGTAAATGGCAATGAAAATAAACTAACAACTATAAAAAGGCTCTTGGCAAGGTATGAAAATTAGAAGTCATATCCTAGTTATCCTTCTCAATTGTGATGAGAATTGTTCATTGCTACCACTTAGTTAACCCTTACTAAATAAAGGAAAGTCAAGTGGATGAATTGACTTGAGCCACAAGTCCGAGCCAACTCCCAAGGAAAGACTAGCTTTAGTGCACTCCAAACCAATTAGAAATCTCTCCAATTACCAATCAACAAAGGAATTAGATAACTCAAGTGTCACTAATTACTCTACCTAGGCCAAGAGGAACAAAATCTAACTAATAGCTATAAGAGACATTTCATCAAACACATAGAGTGCAATACAAGTGAACACATGAATTTGCAAGAATTAAGGAAAGATCTAACTACAAAGGCAAGAGGTCCACAATAGAAAACCAAATCAATCATGAAACAACAAAGAACTTACCAATTACATTGAAGGAGAAATGTAGATCTACAAAAGAGAATTCACAAACTACAAACAAAGGAATTACATTAGAAGAAGAATTCTACAACTACAATAGAGGAGAGGAACGAAAATTGGAAGAGAGAAGAAGAAGAAATAGATCTAGATCTAAGAACTATCCTAATCCTAATTCTAGAGAGAAGAGAGAGCTTCTCTCTCTAGAAACTAACTAGAAGCTAAACTAAAACTAATTGGTAACTAACTTGTGTTTCCCTCTTCATTCCTTGGGTTAAATAGCATCAGAAATGAGTTGGATTAGGCCCACAAGGCTTTAGAATTCGCTGGCCACGTTTTGCTTTTAGTGAACCAGGTGGCAGCAACGGCGCGTGCGCGTACTATGCGTGTACGCGTCACCATGCACGGTTCAACCATAGCAAATCTTATATCGTTTTGAAGCCAAGGATGTTAGCTTTCCAACCCAACTAGAACCGCATTATTTGGACCTCTGTTTCTCAAGTTATGGTCGTTTAAGTGCGAAGAGGTCGCTTGACAGCCTTCCTTTTCTTTCATTTCTTCATGAGTTCTCCAACTTTTCATGCTTTCTTTCTTCATTCCCTTGATCCAATCTTTGCCTCCTAAACCTTAAATCACTTAACAAACATATCAAGGCATCTAATGGAATCAAGGAGAATTAGATTTAGCTATTTTAAGTCCTAAAAAGCATGTTTTCACTCTTAAGCACAATTAAATGAGAATATACAAAACCATGCTATTTCATTGAATAAATGTGGGTAAAAGGTGATAAAATCCCCAAAAATCAATACAAGATAAACCCTACAAATGGGGTTTATCAGCCTCCCCACACTTAAACCAAGCATGTCCTCATGCTTAAGCCAAGAGAGAAACAAAGGGTATCGACATTTATTCGATGTAAACTAACTAAATGCAATCTACCTATATGCAACTATCTACATGAATGCAATTGCTTGGTCAAAATAAATTAATTCCCAAGAAGCATATATGCACAAAGGCTAAAGACTAACAAGTCTAATCCACAATTGAATTGAGTTATTGTATATTTTTACAAACTTGCATGAAAGTTGATGATTATAGATGGAAACATGTAATTGAGCATCAAACCTTCACCGGATGTGTTTGCGCTTTATTCGCTCAAGTGTTTAGGGTTGACTTTCTCAATTCTCCTCTATTTCATGCTTTCTAAGATTTGTTTTTCTTCTAACAATCAACATTTATTTCATGCATGTCATACAATTATCATGAGGTCTTTTCTTTAGGTTGTAATGGGGTCAAGGTCAAGGTAGGATATTTATTTGGTTAAGTGAGCTTGAGATTTGAATCTTTGATAAGCTTAAACTTCCCACCTAACCTATGACATCCTATACAATTAAGTTCTAACCTAACTACCCATTTTCACTTTTTTCACATACTCATGTATTTCCTTTTCATTTCACAACATTTATGCATTGACCCTTATTAGACTTTACTTTGGGGCATTTTGTCCCCTTTTTATTCCTTTCTTTTTTTTTTCTTTGTTTCTTTCTCTTTTTTTTCTATTTTTTCTTTTCTTTTCCATATTATTTTTCTTTTCTTTTCCATATTATTTTTTTCTTTTCTTTTCTTTTTCTTTTATTTTTCTCATTCTTTTCTTTCTATATACGAGAACATCAATGCATAATATTTTACATTTGATCAATACATGAGTATGTACCCAATTCCCAATATTTTCAATAACAATACAAAACTACCCGTTTATTCACCCAATGTCCCAAGGTTCCCACACTTGAATGTTAGACACACTAGCCTAAACTAATCAAAGATCCAAATAAGGGGCAATTATTGTTTTTCACTTTAAGGCTTGTAATGTGCTAAAATAAGAACAAATGGGTTAAGCGTAGGCTCAAATTGGCTAACAAAGGAAGATAAAAGGTAAGGCTTTTTGGGTAAGTAAGATAAATGAAATGATGGCCTCAATCATATAAATGCATGAATACATAAAATAATGGACATAAAGAATTAAACAAATCAAAGATCACAATCATAGAAAGAGAATAATGCACACAAGAAGGAAAATAAGTGGTTATAAGATGTAACCACACCATTAGGCTCAAAACTCACAAGCTTGTGTTCTTAGCTAAAAAATTCATGTTCCACAAGATATATAATTCAAGCAAGTTTAATGAAAAGTTTTCACTCAAATCAATTGGTGCCCTATGGATAGAAATCCTTGAAAAATTTCATTATTTTGATTAAGCTTATTGTGTATACATATGCAAAAAATAAGAAAATGAAACAAAAATCCTAAGAGACCTAAAAAAATATGAAATGCAAAAGTGTTGAATTTAGAAACTTGTCACCCAAAATCGCTGATTGGTCAGACGACCTCCCCACACTTAAAAGTTTGCACTGTCCTCGATGCACTCAAAGATGAGCAAGGGGGTACGGCGACTCTCCAGATTGCTGCGTGTTCTTTCTCCCGCTTCCATGTTTGCTTGTGGTGCATTGTTCATGAAAAAACAAAAATATAACACCATAAGATGATAAGATATAAAAGCAAGGAAGTATACATTGTTGGAATGAGGTAAATCACTAGAAATGAGTGAGTGAATTAGTGTGACATTAATGACAAATAGTGTACGAATTCTAAATTAGGCGCCTTTTAGAACACACATTAGCATAAAAGCTATGTCACAAAAGAAGCATGCACGTTACTCATTCTAGTGTGTTTGAGATGCTTTAAGTAAGCTTGTAATGTAAAACAAGCATTAAAGAAGCATGGAAGCATTCAAGCTAAAACATATGGATGCATATGATCATGAAATACAATGCATTAAGGTAAATGCACATCATTCTTCATCAAGAAATTGCCCACTCAAAGAGAGAGTTCAAATCACATGGTGGCTAGCTACAACATGCAATTCAAAAGAGTCACAAGCTCAAAGGCAATTCTCATCACTTGGTATTTTTCAAAAGGTAAGCATGAAAAACTCAAAACCAAGTAGTAACATATAACCTCAATCATAGAATCCAACAAAGGTTATAAACATAATGATGTTAAGAAAACATCCCTTTTCAATACTCAACAGCAATTAGTGGTAAACAAGAATAACAATCCAACACTTACAATGAAAAAGAGACAATGAAATGAAAACTAACTAAAACTAACTAACTAATCAACTAACTAACTAACTAATTAACTAACTAAAATAAATGGTTATCAATGATGTTTGGAAGTGTTGGATGAGGGGTAGGAGGAGGGAAGAAGAGAGGGAAAGGAAAGAAATGGAAAGAGGAGAAGAAGAGAAATGGATGGAAGAAAGGACATACACGCGTACGCACGCATAGCGCGCGTGCGCGGCTGGTGCAACAGAGAGGGAGGCGCGGATGCGTATAGTACGCTAACGCGTAGATGCGGATGTGGGCATAGGCGCGGACGCGTACAGTGCGCGTCTGCATGGGTGGCTAGCCAGGCCAGCGGCTCAATGTTGGCCCAGAGTTAGCACAACTCTCTGGTAAAAGTACCAGGAGTGCAGGAGGCATAATCGACGCGCGCACGGCATGTGCGCTTGCGCGTGCATTGCGAATAAAGCATGATGGGCGCGTACGCGCCAGGTGCTGTTGGGCCTGGGGCTCAACGTTCGCACAGTGAAGCCCTAACTCTCGGGTTTGTTGGCGGGGAATGCAACTTCTGCATCTACGTGCGCGCACCATGTACGCGTGCGAGTAAGTGGTCGAAAATGCTTGAAGTGCGCATACGCACCATGTACGCGTGCGCGTGAATGGTGCTCTGTTTTTTTCAAAATTTTCCTATGTTTTTGCACCAATCTAAGCATTCTAAACCTTTAAACAGCTACCAAAATACCATAAAACCTTATTTAACATACTAAACTACCAATTAAATTCAACTATCTAAACAAAAACATGAATTTAAACTAGTTACCAACATGTACAAAAGAGAAAGAAATGAAAAGAATTTACCGTGGTGGGTTGTCTCCCACCCAGCACTTTTATTTATTGTCCTTAAGTTGGACTTATGGGGAGCTCCTTATCAAGGTGACTTGTGCTTGTACTCATCTTGGAACTTCCACCAATGCTTGGTTCTCCATTGTGCCCCAAGATTCTTCATGGATTGAGCCAAGTGTTGATGGGGTTCTTCACAAGCTTGGGGCTCCCAAAGTTGATCCTCTTCTTGTAATCCAGGATCCCACACTTTATTTTCACACCCGTCTTGAGGTTGATCATCATTATTAGTCCATCCGGGTGGTGAACAAGAAGAATCCTCTATGAAGTGCCCAACAATCCTCCTAGACCCATCTATTTGAGCACTATTCCCACCTTTGTATTCAACTCTTGAAGTATCAACCAAAATGAGCCTTGATTTGCAACGCCAACCACGAAACATCTTTCGCTTACGCTTCATCCCACAAAGCATCCTAAGTTGACCATCCGTTTCAAACAAGCCATACTCAAGTGGGACAATAAAGCTAATAGAAATGAATTTTACCCACTCAAGTGAAGGAGTAGATGACAACCTAGGCAAAGATGCTCCCAAAGATCTTGACAAAGCGTATTCCACTCCCATCTTTCTATTTCTAAGGATTTTCACCTCTTCACAAGATTTCTCTAATTCAATCCTTTGTTCATCAATACTATCTAAGCCTTTTCCCTTAATCAAACTATAATTAGGAGGGTGAAAGAAGTTTACCACCACAACATTTTCAAATACACCGGGAGAAGGTTCTTCAAGTTCAAAGGATTCTCCACCACTAGGACTTGATGCTTGATCTTCATCACCAACGGAACTCAATTCTTTCTCTATCCCATCCAAGTCTTCATATGGAATATGCCTTGGAAGGTGTGCACTTTCCTCCCTAACATCAATTTCAATCATCTTGGAGGGGTTTTCTTCCACTCTATGTTCCCATGGAGGCTCCGCATCTCCTAAGTCTTCTACCATTTCTTCCTTGTCTTCAACAATTACAGCTTCCTCCAATTGTTCCAATACAAAGCAACTTTCTTCATTTCCCACCGGAGTTTCCAATCTCTCCTTCATGCTATGTTCTTCATTCGATTCTCCACATGTAGCCATGGGTGTTCCTTGAGTGTTCAAGCATTGGGAGGCTAATTGATTTGTTACCGTATCCAAGGCGGCCATGAAATTTTGCACATCCCTTTTCATCTCTTCTTGCCCTTGAACAAGAACAACAAGGGTTTCATCCATTAGAGATTGGGGTGGGTGGAAGGGTTCCTCATTTTGGGGAAAGAGTTCATAATGGGAAGATGGTTCTTCTTGGTAGAGTTGTGGTGGTTCAATGTTTTCCATTCTTTCCACTTGTTGAACAACACACTCCATGGTTGCTTGAAATTGATCCAATGCTTCCTTGAGATGATCCCTTGACTCTTGTTTCTCTTGGATAATATGATTAGGATCATGTGGCTCTTGGATCAATGGATATGAGTATTCTTCCATGGGAGGTTATGGTGGAAAGTAGAATTTATCTTGTGGTTGAAAATTTTTATATGTTGGGGGTGGTTGATCTTGGTAATAATGTGGAGGAGGTGGCTCTTGAAAATGTTGATGTTGGAGTTGTGGTGGCTCTATATGTGGTTCATATGGCTCATATGGTTGTTGGTAGGATGGATATAGATTAGGGTCATATGAAGGTGGTTGGTAAGAAGGGGCTTGTGAGTACGGTTGAGAGTTATGTTGAGGATATAGATCATAGGCATATGGTGGTGGTTCTTGAAAGTCACAAGGAGATTCACCATAGCCATTGGATTGATATGCATCATAGAATGGCTCTTCTTCATAGTGCATTGGTGGGGGTTGTTGCCATGAGGATTGATCATATACATATGGCTCCTCCCACCTTTGGTTATCCCATCCTTGATACATCTCTCCATTGTAATCTCCACTTCCTACAACATAGTTGTAATCACACTCATAGCCAAAATGAGAATTCATGATAGTAAGAGAAGGCAAAAAAAACAAAAAAAAATAGTAACAAATAAAGAGAACAAACTAAAAACTAACAAAGAAGCAAAAGGCAAACATATTCACAATATTCACATATATACAATAACCAACAACACAACACCATTGCAATTCCCCGGCAACGGCGCCATTTTGATGATTGGATTTTTGATGGTTTAGAATTCTACAAATGAATTCTCGTTGCAAGTATAGTTTCTAAACCAATCACTAATCCTTTCATACAAAAAGTTGTTTGTCACTAAAACAAACCCCTAAAATTATAAACCGAAGTATTCAAACCTCAGGTCGTTCTCCCTAGGAATTACAATAAAGTGTCTTGTTATTGGTTAGAAATGTGTTTTGGGGTTTTGGATAAGAAGCATGAAAAGTAAATGGCAATGAAAATAAACTAACAACTATAAAAAGGCTCTTGGCAAGGTATGAAAATTAGAAGTCCTATCCTAGTTATCCTTCTCAATTGTGATGAGAATTGTTCATTGCTACCACTTAGTTAACCCTTACTAAATAAAGGAAAGTCAAGTGGATGAATTGACTTGAGCCACAAGTCCTAGCCAACTCCCAAGGAAAGACTAGCTTTAGTGCACTCCTAACCAATTAGCAATCTCTCCAATTACCAATCAACAAAGGAATTAGATAACTCAAGTGTCACTAATTACTCTACCTAGGCCAAGAGGAACAAAATCTAACTAATAGCTATAAGAGACATTTCATCAAACACATAGAGTGCAATACAAGTAAACACATGAATTTGCAAGAATTAAGGAGAGATCTAACTACAAAGGCAAGAGGTCCACAATAGAAAACCAAATCAATCATGAAACAACAAAGAACTTACCAATTGCATTGAAGGAGAAATGTAGATCTACAAAAGAGAATTCACAAAATACAAATAAAGGAATTACATTAGAAGAAGAATTCTACAACTACAATAGAGGAGAGGAACGAAAATTGGAAGAGAGAAGAAGAAGAAATAGATCTAGATCTAAGAACTAACCTAATCCTAATTCTAGAGAGAAGAGAGAGCTTCTCTCTCTAGAAACTAACTAAAAGCTAAACTAAAACTAATTGGTAACTAACTTGTGTTTACCTCTTCATTCCTTAGGTTAAATAGCATCAGAAATGAGTTGGATTAGGCCTACAAGGCTTTAGAATTCGCTGGCCACGTTTTGCTTTAAGTGAACCAGGTGGCAGCAACGGCGCGTGCACGTACTATGCATGTACGCGTCACCATGTGCGGTTCAACCATAGCAAATCTTATATCGTTTCGAAGCCCCGGATGTTTGCTTTCCAACCCAACTGAAACCGCATTATTTGGATTTCTATAGCTCAAGTTATGGTCATTTAAGTGCAAAGAGGTCGGCTTGACAGCTTTCCGATTCTTTCATTTCTTCATGAGTTCTCCAACTTGTCATGCTTTCTTTCTTCATTCCCTTGATCCAATCTTTGCCTCCTAAACCTTAAATCACTTAACAAACATATCAAGGCATCTAATGGAATCAGGGAGAATTAGATTTAGCTATTTTAAGTCCTAAAAAGCATGTTTTCACTCTTAAGCACAATTAAAGGAGAATATACAAAACCATGTTATTTCATTGAATAAATGTAGGTAAAAGGTGATAAAATCCCCAAAAATCAATACAAGATAAACCCTACAAATGGGGTTTATCAATTGCCAGCAACGTTGGTGAGCCAACTTTAGACACCAACGTTGCACTTTAAAGCTTTTCCTTCAACGTTTGAAGCAACGTTGGTGAGCCAACTTTGGCCACCAACGTTGCTTCCTCTGCTCCTTTCTATGGCCCTTTTGTTGCTTGTTTTCTTGCCTTTCCTCAGCATCTTTTCCACCTATTATCAATCAAACAATTGCATCAAAGTTTGCTAGAATCACAAGATGTTTGCATCATTCATAACATTAAGTAAAATTTGCATAAAATCTTATGAAAAAGCAAATAAACAACCATGTTTAATTGAATCAAGGGATTCAGGAAATTCTAATCCAATTACTTATTTATTGCTCAGGAAAGTGCATGAAACCTAATGAAAACAAATGAAAAATGCTTGTGAAACTAGCCTAAAATGACTTTTCATCACAACACCTAACTTAAATCTTGCTTGTCCCCAAGCAAGCAGTCAAATATGAGAAGAATGAATGGAAATAGATAGCAATAGTCCTTATCAGAAAGCAATTAAACTTGATTCATGGGGTTTTATACAGGATATATTTGCAGCTCAACTTTTATTGGTTTCCAGGTTTGAGATGTCCCTTTAAGTGAGAACTAAGGTGCTGCTATGAAACCTTATTATTCATTGATCCTTGATGTTTAATTTTTTTGTTTTTCTTTTTGCTTGGAACTTATTCTTTCTTTGCAGCTTAGTGTTCTATGTTGAGGCAACTATTTAGGTAAGTTTTCAATCAACACTGCCGATCCAGTTGGCTCAAGGTGTTGGGTGATGAAGCACCCTTCAGAACCTACTAACTCAAGCCTCTCCTCAACACATACACACCACAAACACTTGGCCCATAATTCAATTCTAGAGACATTGATGCCCAGCACCTCTTTGGGTCACTAAATGCCTTGTAACTAGGTTGCTCTTGATAGTGGACTTTCGGTTGATAATCCCGGGTTAGTTAGCCCAAGCTACCAAGTGTTAAAACACTCCTTAGAACCTGATTATCCAAGCAGATCCTAGTACCAAAACACCACAGTCATGTGTCTTAAGGTTTGAGCTATTGGTGTCTAGCTTATTCTTTGTTTCTTTCCTTCTTTCTTGTTCTTTCTTTCTTTCAAGGAGATTTATTCACTAAAGTTTCATAGACAGCAACTAAGTTCATGCTAAAAATGGACATTCTACCCTTCATCTTTATTGGAGAACTTGCTAAACAATCAAACATATACCACCACTGAACCTTATTCTATTTCCTATCAAATTGGACTATTGCTCTTTCTGTTTCAAAATCATTTTCTTTTATTCATGCAAAGGGAAACAAGACATACATTCAAGCAGATGAAAATGAAGCAAACACTCAGACTAGAACACTTAAATGACACTGGCAATTAAAGACAGTAAACAAGCAGAATGTAAACAACTTAAACTAATCAGCAGGGGTACATTTATACTTCCAATTAAAGCTTTTCAAAGCAGAAACAGTTGAGTAACAATACAATCGCTTGGTGTTTTTCTTGCTTAGTATTTTCTCATCCTTCTTAGCTTTTTTATTTTCCTTGGTGATGATGCATAATCCTTCCAAGAAACTAAATGACTTTTTGCAATGATTGTGGAAATTGCTTGTTCCCCAAGAACTTAAAAGATGGTTATCATGCATGATTGGTTGTAGGCTTTTGAACTTACTTTGGTGTGTGAATACCAAACTTAGTTCCTTGCCATTGTCTACTATGCAGTAAATTGATTACACACATGAAACCTTGTGCTTTTATTAAGTAAGCTAGCTATAACTAAAAATTTGAGCAACTGTTAAGAAATTTCCCTGATTATTTTGGAGTTTATGACTCATGATGCTCTTCGAAGGGTTATAGTGTGTTTCCATGAAATCTATGGTGGAACACCAAACTTAAAATCACACATTCACCCCTTTTTATACTCATTTTGGTGTACACCAAACTTAACTCCTTGCAATACAGGAAATTCTTAACTTTTTTTTATTGAAACAACTAAGGAAAGAAAGTTACCTCTGGTTGGGTTGCCTCCCAACAAGTGCTTCTTTATCGTCATTAGCTTGACGTCCTCCATTCTTGTTTATCTCAATTCATGAATGCTCTCCTCCTTGTTCCAAGGCCCTCCCAGGTAATGCTTAACTCTATGACCATTTGCTGTATATGTGTCCTTTGTAGCTTCATTCAGAAGTTCAAGGCTTCCATGTGGGAAAACCTTAGTCACCAGATAAGGGCCAGTTCTTTAGACTTGAGTTTCTCAGGAAAAATCTTGAGCCTAGAGTTGTATAATAGCACTTGTTGCCCTGGCTCAAACTTTCTTCTTGAAATTTTCTTGTCATGCCATCTTTTAGCTCTCTCCTTGTATATCTTAGCATTCTCATAGGCTTCCAATATGAAATCCAACTCATTGAGTTGCAATAGCCTTTTCTTTCCTACTGCTTGAGAGTCAAGATTGAGGAGTTTAGTGGCCCAGAAAGCTTTATGTTCGAGCTCCACAGGAAGGTGATAGGATTTTCCATAGATTAGCTGAAAGGGTGACTTCCCAATTGGGGTTTTGAATGCTGTTCTATATGCCCATAGAGCATCATCCAATTTTCTTGCCCAGTCTTTCCTTGTGAGCCCAACTGTCTTCTCTAAGATACTCTTTAGCTCCCTGTTTACCAATTCGGCCTGGCCATTAGTTTGAGGGTGGTATGGTGTGACCACTTTGTGAATTACTCCATATTTGTGGAGCAGCTTTTCCATTTGTCTGTTACAAAAGTGGCTACCACCATCACTAATAAGACCTTTAGGCATCTCATATCTGGTGAAGATGTGTCTCTTAAGAAATTAAAGAATAATTGGTGCATCACATGTAGTTATTGCTATGGCCTCTACCTACTTGGACACATATCCCACTGCTACCAATATATATTTGAAGGAATATGATGGGGGAAAAGGTCCCATGAAATCTACGCCCCAAAGATCAAACAGTTCCACCTCCAGAATGAAGTTTTGAGGCATTTCATTCCTCTTTGTTAATCCTCCAGCTCTTTGGCATTCATTGCATTTGTGCATAAATTCTCTGGCATCTTTGAATATGGTTGGCCAATAAAATCTACTATGAAGCACTTTAGCAGCTGTTCTTTCTAACCCAAAGTGTCCACGATAACCTGAACTATGGCAATGCCACAGTATGTTTCTCCTTTCGCTTTTAGGAACACACCTTCTGATCATTTCATCTGGACATCTCTTTAACAAGAAGGGCTCGTCCCATAAACGTTTCTTGGCTTCATTGAGCAACTTCTTCACTTGCTGCCTAGTCAACTCTTGGGGAATCTTTCTTCCCACCTTGTAGTTTGCAATATCAGCAAACCAAGGTGCTTGTTGGACTTTAAGAAGATGTTCATCTGGGAACTTCTCATTCACTGGTTATGGTGCATCTTGGCTGCTCTCTTGGGGTAATCTTGACAGATGGTTTGCAACTTGGTTCTCACTTCCTTTTCTATCCCTCACTTCAATGTCAAATTATTGTAGCAACAGCACCCACCTGATAAGCCTTGGCTTGGCATCTTGTTTGGACATGAGATACTTAAGAGCAGCATGATCAGTATATACTACAACTTCTGAACCAATCAGGTATTGTCTAAATTTGTTAAATGCATATACAATTTCCAAGAGTTCTTTTTCTGTGGTGGTATAATTTTTTTGTGCTTCATTTAACACTTTGCATGCATAATATATAACATGATGCAACTTATCCTTCTTTTATTCCCAATACAGCACCAATTGCAACATTACTTGCATCACACATGAGTTCAAAAGTAAGTTTCCATTCTGAGGGTGTGATAATTGGTGCTGTAGTGAGTTTATTTTTCAAGGTTTCAAAGGCATGCTTGTAATTATCATCAAAGACAAAAGGATTGTCAGCCACTATCAAGTTGCTTAGTGGTTTGGCTATTTTTGAAAAATCCTTGATGAATCTTCTGTAAAATCCAGCATGCCCAAGAAAACTTCTCACTGCTTTTATATTGACTGGTATAGGAAGCTTTTCTATGATCTCTATCTTAGCTCTGTCAACTTTTATATCCTTGCTTGAAACCTTATGCCCAAGAACAATACCCTCTGGTACCATAAAAATGACATTTTTTTCCAATTCAAAACTAAATTTGTTTCTTAGCACCTTTTCAAGACAAGGGTTAGATGATGCAGACAAGTATCAAAAGAGTTACCAAAGACAGAAAAATCATCCATAAAGACCTCTAAAAATTTTTCTACCATGTCAGAGAATGTGGAGAGCATACACCTTTGAAAGGTTGCTAGAGCATTTTATAGCCCAAAGGGCATCCTCCTGTAGGCAAAGACTTCGAATGGACAGGTGAAGGAGGTCTTTTCTTGGTCCTTGGGATCCACCACTATCTGATTGTATCCAAAGTACCCATCTAAGAAGCAATAGTAGGCATGGCCAGCCAATCTTTCTAACATCTGATCAATGAAGGGGAGAGGGAAGTGATCCTTCCTTGTGGCCTCATTCAATCTTCTATAATCAATACACATTCTCCACCCCATCACTGTTCTTGTAGGGATGAGTTCATTCTTCTCATTGAAGATGACTGTCATGCCTCCCTTCTTTGGCACCACTTGTACTGGACTTACCCAAGGGTTGTCAGAAATTGGGTATATGATTCCAGCATTCCACAAGTTCATCACCTCTTTTTGAACCACTTCCTTTATGGTTGGGTTAAGCCTTTTTTGGGGTTGTACCACAGGTCTTGAGTCCTTTTCCAGCAGAATCTTATGCATACAAATAGTAGGGCTTATACCCTTGATGTCATCAATTGTCCATCCTAAAGCCGTTTTGTGAATTTACAACACTTCAATCAGCTTTGCTTCATCTTCCATGCTTAAGGAGGAATTGATGATTACTGGTAGGGTCTCCTTTCCTCCAAGGAATGCATACTTGAGATGACGAGGGAGGGGTTTCAACTCTTGCTTTAGCACCTCCTTTGTCTTGCCTTCAAAAGAGATTTCAGTCACTTGTTCTTCTAAGACATATTGATCTGTTTCCATTTCTTCTTCTTGTTCCTCTGGACAGTTGGTTTTAAGCAATTCTTTCACCAAGTCTTCTATCATTTTCACTCTCATATGCTTTTCCTTCTTAGGGGTATTGCATTGCTTTAAAGACATTGATGATCATTTGCTAATTGTGCACCCTGAGAGCCATTTCACCTTTCTCCACATCAATGATGGCTCTTGCTGTGGCTAAGAAAGGTCACCTCAAGATAATTGAATTGTGTCCCTCTTCTTCCATGTCTAAGATGACAAAATCGACAGGGAAGATGAATTCTCCGACCTTCACCAATAAGTTCTCTGCAACTCCATTAGGTATCTTGAGTGATCTATCAGCCATTTGAAGTGATATTCTTGTAGGTTTAACTTCCTCTATTGCAAGTTTTTTCATCATTGAGAGAGGCATCAAGTTGATGCTGGAACCTAAATCACAGAGAGCTCTTTCCAATGTCATGTTGCCTATGGTGCATAATATAATGAAGCTCCCTGGGTCTTTAAGTTTTGGTGGAATGCCTCTTTGAATTACTGCACTACACTCTTGGGTCAAAATTACAGTCTCTTTTTCATTCCAGCTTCTCTTCTTATTAATGAGTTTCTTAAGAAATTTTACATATAATGGCATTTGTTCCAATGCTTCAGCAAGTGGGAGGTTGATTTCCAGCTTCTTGAAAATCTCTAGGAACTTGGGAAATTACTGGTCTTGAGCTCTTTTTGTAGACTTTGAGGGTATGGCAGAGGAGGGATATAAGGCTTCACCTCCTTTCTCTGCTCTTGTGGTTGCTCTTCCATGACTTGCTTTCCCTTCCTTGAAGCTTGTGGCTCTTCCTCCTTCTTCTTGGAATCTTCTTTTTTCCTTTTACTTGCTGTCAACTTTGACATTTTCTAGTGTCCTTCCACTTCTGAGTTGAATTTTCTTGCATTCTTCCTTGGGATTTGGAATGGTATCACTTGGGAATGCATTGGTTGGTCTTTCAGCTGGCTGCTTGGACAATTGTCCGATTTGTCTCTCCAGATTTCTCAGTGAGGCCTCATGATTCTTGTTGGCCAATTCTTGATGCTTTATCAATTTCTCCATCAGCATCTCCAAGTTGGAGATTCTTTGGGATTCTTGTGGTGGTTGTGGTTGAGTGTGGGATATAGATGGTGGATGAAAGTTATTTTGGTTAGTTGAAGGATTATTTGATGGATAGTAGGTGGATAAGGGATGATTATTTTGTGGTTTTCTGTATGGATTTTGGTTAGTGGTTTGATGGTTTTGGTGGTTTGTGTTGCGAGAGTTGCTTTGGTTGGAATTTCTTTGCCATGAGTTTTGGTTTTCTCCCCACTTCAGATTGGGGTGGTTCCTCTATGAGGAGTTGTAAGTGTCCCCATGGAAATCATTCTATCCATATCCTTAATTGTGCATATACTGAACTTGTTTAGGCTGCTGCTCTTCATAGCTTTCTTCATTTTGTCCCCACACAACTGGTAGTTGGTTAGTTGAGCTTACTGCAACAAGTTACAGTCCATCCATCCTCTTTTGACATAATTTCTATTTTTTTAAAGTTGTTGATGCATAATCTTATTTTGAGCCAATATTGTATCAACACCTTCAAGCTCAAATATGCCTCTCTTGGGAGCTGCTTGTCTTTCGGAAAAGAAGAAATATTCATTGTTGGCAACCATGTCTATAAGGTCATGTGCTTCTTGTGCAGTCTTCATCATTTGTAGTGATCCTCCTGAAGAGTAATCTAAGGTTTTCCTTGAACTCATGGATAGACCTTCATAAAAATTTTGGAGCTCAACTCACTCACTGAACATTCCCTCTGGACACTTTCTAATCAAAGCTTTATACCTTTCTCAGGCTTCATATAATGACTCTCCTCTAGCTGTCTGAAGGTTTGCACATCAGTTTTCAACTTAATGACTCTTTGAGGAGGGAAGAATATGGCTAAGAATTTGCTAACCAAATCATCCCAGTTGGTGATACTTTCCTTTGGGAAGGTTTCTAGCCAATGAGTGGCCTTGTCCTTTAGCAAAAATGGGAACAACAGTAGCTTATAGATGTCAAAGTGGACTCCATTGATTTTGATAGTATCATAAATTCTTAAGAAAACAGAGAGATGTGGGTTTGGATCTTCAGCAGGACTTCCTCCATATTGGAAATTATTTTGAACTAAAGTGATTAGTTGGGACTTGAGTTCAAAATTATTAGCATGGACATTGGGAGTTAAGATATTGCTCCCACAATTCCTTGGGTTGGGGATGGTGTATGAGGCTAGAACTCTCCTTGGAGGTTGGCCATTGTTGTTGATCATATCCTCTAGTGGATTAGGGAGGTTACCCTCCATCTCTTGATCTTCCTCTTTCGATTCTTCCTCTCTAATCACTCCCTTCCCTCTTGATTCTTTTCTCAATCTCAAGAAGGTTCTCTCTTGTTCAGAATCAAAGGAGGTGGATGCACCTCTTCTTTATCCTAGCATACAACACAAATAAACCAAAAACAATAGCAGAGCACTCTGTTGCTAGAGTGAAGTTACAGTTAGCAGAGACAAAATCTAAAATAGTTAGTAGGCTTAACAAAAACAAAGAAAAATGCTTAATCTAGATTATCACCTACTTAATCATTGTCAATCTAAATCAATCCCTGGCAACGACGCCAAAATTTTGATGGCAGAAAATTAAATCCGCACAAACTACCGGCAAGTATACCGGGTCGCATCAAGTAGTAAAACTCACAAGAGTGAGGTCGATCCCACAGGAATTGATGGATCAAGAAATTATGATTACAATAGAGCTCCTCTCCCTAATTAAATTGGGGTTTAGTTCATCATTGCACAATCAAAATAGAAAATAGAAAAATGCAGAAAAGTGCAGAAGGGAAAATACAAATGAAATTGAGTGCAGAGTTTCCCAATTAGGGTCCCTGGCTCCCCAGCCTTTCAGATCTTCAAGTCCTTGGATTAGGACTTTGCCCTCTGTTGAAGCAAGCTAGAGTGGGTCTTAATGACGTTGAAGAGGGACGTTTGGCAATTAACGTTCATGATCTGCATGGGTGTTCAATTAGATTAGAGCTGGTGTTAACGTTGGTGATCAATGTTTTTAAGAAAATGTTGCTTTTTGAAAAGGAGTGAGCATTGCTGCCAACGTTTGACTCAACGTTGGTGCACCAATGTTTTTCCATCAACGCGTGCGCGTTGCACACGCGTACGTGTCAAAACAGCGTTTTGCGCATATGCGTCGCTCATGCGTTTTCGAGGATGGCTAGAATTTGCATCCGTGCGTACGCGTAATAGACGCGTGCGCGTCGCGGCAAGTTTTCCAACTCCAAATTCTGGGCTTCTCATCGACGATGTTTGAGGCAGCATTTGAGGCAATGCGTACACGTCAAACTAGAGTTTTGTCATTTTACGCGTGCACGTCGCCCATGCGTACGCGTGAATTCAAATTTTTTCCACTTTCACACGTACGCGTCACTCTAAAATTTTTCAGCTCCAGAAATGAAAGTTATCGCAGATGTTGGAAGTAACGTTGGTTCACCAACGTTCCCTCCAACGTTGGCACCCAATTTGCGGGGACGTTGCCAGCAACGTTGGTGAGCCAACTTTGGCCACCAACGTTGCACTTTAAACCTTTTCCTTCAACGTTTGAGGCAACGTTGGTGAGCTAACTTTGGCCACCAACGTTGCTTCCTCTGCTCCTTTCTATGGCCCTTTTGTTTCTTGTTTTCTTACCATTCCTCAGCTTCTTTTCCACCTATATCAATCAAACAATTGCATCAAAGTTTACTAGAATCACAAGATGTTTGCATCATTCATAACATTAAGTAAAATTTGCATAAAATCTTTTGAAAAAGCACATAAACAACCATGTTTAATTGAATCAAGGGATGCATGAAATTCTAATCCTATTACTTACTTATTGCTCAAGAAAGTGCATGAAATCTAATTAAAACAAGTGAAAAATTCTTGTGAAACTAGCCTAAAATGATTTGTCATCAAATTCCAAACCTGTTAGTACTCCATTTGCTAGTGATTTCAGACTAAGTTTGCAGCAATGTCCTACAAGTGAGAAAGAGAAAGCAGAAACGAAGAAGATTCCATATGCATCTGCAGTTGGCAGTTTGATGTATGCTATGGTTTGCACCAGACCGGATATTGCTCTCGCCGTTTCTCTCTAATCCTGGCAAGGAACACTGGCAAGCAGTGAAGTAAATTCTCAAATACCTTAATGGTACTTCCAGAGTTTGTTTATGCTTTGGGAGTGGCCAACCTGTGTTGGATGGTTACACAGATGCAAATATAGCTGGGGATCTTGATTCAAGAAAGTCTACTTTTGGTTATATGATGACTTTTCCAGGGGGAGCTGTGTTGTGGCAATCTCGACGTCAGAAATGTGTTGCTTTGTCTACTATAGAGGCAAAATACATTGCTGTTGTCGAAGCTTCTAAAGAACTCTTGTGGATGAAGAAATTTCTACAAGAGTTAGGCATCAATCAAGAGAAGTTTGTGTTATTTTGTGACAGTCAGAGTGCTATCCATCTCAGCAAGAATCTGACGTTTCATTCCAGATCGAAGCACATAGAGATGAGGTATCATTGGATACGTCAAGCACTTGAGATGAAGTCATATGCACTTGAGAAGATCCATACTGATGATAATGGTTCAGATATGATGACTAAGAGTTTACCTGTAGTGAAGTTTGATTCTAGCAAAGAGAAGGCAGGCTTGGTGGAGTAGTCTATCCCCACTTGAATTGGTGAGGGAGAGATTTGTTGGTGGATCCCCAATCTCAAGTAGAGCCTACACACCTTAAAATAATAATAATAATAATAATAATAATAATAATAATAATAATAATAATAATAATAAAGAAAAAAGTGGCTAAAGCCATGAGGGAGAGAGAACGAGAGCAAGCCTCTCTTAGTTTGAAACAAAAATAAAAAAGGGAATAGTAAGGGTTCATCGTCGAGGGAGAAGAAGAAAATTTAGGAGAAAAGGGCAAGCCATTTTTTATCCGATTGAACCGGTAAACTTGTTTCATTTTTTATGATATTTTAGTATGTTATTCCTGGTATAGAGATGAATATTAGGATATAACTTGCTATTTGTATTTCCTTCTTTTTTGTCTGATTTGAGATATCCACTTTGTGTAGGGTTTATATTGATTCCATCAGTTTTGATGATGTATTTTGTTGATTGTTGAGATGTCCTAGTGCTACTAGGAAGACTGTTTGTGTACCCATTATTTTGACAGTAAAAGATTTTTCTGGACTAGGTTTGGTGGGTTTTTTGTCCTTGTTTTAGGAGTTTTTCCACGTTAAAATTCTGGTGTCTGATTATTTAGTATCTGCCATTATATTTATTATTTGGAGTATCTTTGGTTTTACCTATTTAATCGCATAGGTTGTGAAAAAATTATTTTTGGTACTTCCACTGTTAGACAGGTTCTTATTTGAACTTTTGTTGAGTTTTCCCAACAAATATTTTGTTAAATGTTTTGTTACTTGTATTATTGCCATTTTATTTGACATTTCACTTGGAGCGAATGGATTTTTTTAAATAAATAAAATAAATATTTTAGTTACAAAAATAAGTAATTTGAAATATTTTTATCGATTTGTATTGGATTACTTATCTCATTTAGAGTGTAAATGAAATAAGTGTGTATATATCTTATTTACACTGTAATTACACTGTAAACGAGATAAGACACATTTGTCGTTACACGTATTACGTTTGCACACATGATAAGTGGGAGAGAATGATCAACACATATCTTGTTTAGAGTGTAAACGAGATATACACACACTTATTTCGTTATGACGTTTGCACTATAAATGAGATAAAGTACGAAAAATTTCAAGCAGTTATAAAAGCATCTGCAACCATTTGTATTCACCACAGACATTTTACTTCTCATTTTCTTCCTTTTTTTTCTTCCACAAATTAAGCAAAAATATCTAATAGTAGTGGATATATGTGGTTGTAAGCGTGTATCCCAACTGTCACATGAGAAACAGTGACATTGGAATTATATTTGAGCGTGATAATCCTATTTTGTTATATATTTGGAGAGTAAATTCTTTGTCTGAACTAAAGACTCTAATATTAACTCACATCGGTGCTAACGGGATAAAAGAGATTGGGAGAGTTGGGTATAGGTTCCTAGCAGCAATGAAAAATGGAGTTTTTCAGTTTCATCTATTTTGGCTCTATAACGATGAGCATGTGATTAAAGTTAAAATTTTTGCTTTAATAATAAGTTATTACGTACCAATTGTTTTCTCTCTCACCATTCATTTGGTGCATCAATAGTGCGTTGATGCGAAGATAATTTGTCGGTGTAGAATTTCTCAATGAATTCTCATTGCAAGTATAATTCTAAACCAACAAACAATCCTCAATCAAAATTTAGTTTGTCACAAGTACAAACTCCAATAAAAATAACCAAAGTATTTAAACCTCGGGTCGTCTCTCAAGGAATTGTAGGGAAGTGTTCTTATTATTGGTTATGGCAAAATGTTTTTGGGGTTTTGAATAAGGGACAAGAAAAATAAATGGCAATAAAGTAAAGGAAACTCAAATAATAAAAAGGTCTTGGCAAGGGGTTGATGGTTAAGGATCTTTATCCTTGTTACTAACCACAACATGATAATTGCAAGGATCAATCCCATTAAGTCATTCTCTAACAAGTGGAGGAAAGTCAAATGAGCTACATTAATCCTACTCCATAAGTCCTAACCACTCACTCATTGAATTAGTGAAAGCTAGAGTTAATGGATACTAATCATCAATCACTTTGCCAGTTCTGGCGTTTAACGCTGGGAATTCTGAAGCTGACTTGGAACGCCTGTTTGGGCCATAAAAACTCGGGCAAAGTATGGACTATTATATATTTCTGGAAAGCCGTGGATGTCTACTTTCCAACACAATTGAGAGCGCGCAAATTGGGTTTTTGTAGCTCCAGAAAATCCACTTCGAGTGCAGGGAGGTCAGAATCCAACAGCATCTGTAGCCCTTTTCAGCCTCTGAATCAGATTTTTGCTCAGGTCCCTCAATTTCAGCCAGAAAATACCTGAAATCATAGAAAAACACACAAACTCATACTAAAGTCCAAAAAAGTGAATTATAAATAAAAACTAATAAAAATATAATAAAAACTAACTAAAACATACTAAAAGCATACTAAAAACAATGCCAAAAAGCGTATAAATTATCTGCTCATCAGTCACTGGAGGGGGGTACCTCCAAGAGACTCCGATGCTTAAGTTAGCAGGGCTTTAGGCAGGTTTTTTTGTAGAATCAGAGTGTGAGTTATACCTGGGTGCTCTAGTGTATTTATAGTACTGTGGGTGACCTTCCTTGAGATAAGTTTGTTATCTTATCTTATCTTTTTGAGGGTGAGATCACCTATCTTTTGGCCAGCCGCCTTGAGGTGGGTTGTGTCCTTCTGTGCGGGGCCTGTTTTGGGCCTCTAGTGATTTGGCCGAGCTCTTTGAGAGGAGGTCGGTGACGAGCCAACCTTAAGAGATCGGTTGTTTTTGTCTTCATCTGACTCGGACCTTATAGCTCGGTCCAGGGTCTGAATAGTGTCCCTGCTTGAGCTTTGATCTTTCCATGAGGTTGTGCTCATTTCTCGAGCTTTGACCTCTTCTAGGAAAGTCGTGCTCAAGTATCTTCTCAGTCGTATTTGGTTCGTCCCTTTCTCAAGCAAGTTTTGCATCTTTAATGATTTTGAGACGCGAAACGCTTTAAATGTGGCGTCACTTCCCACGTGCCTCAGTTTGGGTTGAAACGAGCGTTCTTAAAGCCTCTTAATTGGGCTTTTAATTCCCTTTGCCATTTCGTTCCCCGCTTAATTTGAAATCGAAAAAAGGTTTAGACTTTGTCTTTAGTTTCTTGTTCCTTTTGCTTCGTGACAGAAAACTTCCTTCCGTTCATCTTCTACTTGCCCCAGCACTCCAAGGTTGTTCCTTTCTTGGATTTTGGTAGTTTCCATCTCTTTGTGGAGACTGTTCGTGGCTTGATGCTAGCTTATTCATCTTCTTTCGTAGGTTGGTCTCGTGCTTCATATCCTTTCATTTTTACATGCTTTATTTTTCATTGTTCTTTGCGCTTTACTCTTGCATGCTTTCCCTTCGTACAAAGCTTTAATCTTGGCTGAGCTTCTTTTTGAAAAGGTTGAAACTTTCTAAACGATTCTTGTGTGCTCTTGTTTGTTGATAGTTGCGATCTTTTTTATCTTTCTATTTGTTGTGAAGAGATGTTGGTATCTAGGTTTCTATTTACCTCCTTGTGTTTGAAATTGTTAGGGCTTTTGCTTTGGAGTTGATTGCTCCTTATGATCAAGTTTCCACCAATGATGCGTCCATCCGTCACCATCTTGACTTTATAACAAGAAATAGTGTTCAGATGGCCAATCTTGGCGCAGCCTTATCCTGAGTTGTCCGGGAGTCCCCGGTTCGTGCTACCAAAGCCTTTATAGAGGATGTTAAATCGGAGTATGACAGGATTAAGGCTTTGAAGGATGAGCTGGATGCTAGCGTGGCTAAGTTGGAGCTTGATATTGAAAAGGAGAAGTCCAGAGCTACTACTGCTAAAACGTCTTCCAATTTGGCCGAAGAGATAGCCAAGAAGTCCAAGGAGAGCTATACCCGCACATATAGCGAGTTGTTGGAGACTAGGGAAAGGCTTCAATCCACGCAAGGATGACTATGCCGAGTGACGATCGGAATTCCTGTCGATAAAGAATTTTTCACAAATATGATCGCGTTGTAAGTATAGCTTCTAAACCAACAGAAAAGCCTTTCGTACAAACGTTTGGTTGTCACAAGTAACAAACCCATTTGAAATTGATAACCGAAGTATTTAAACCTCGGGTCGTCTTCTCAAGGAATGGCAGGGAAGTATGAATTATTATTGGTTATGCAAATGTATATTTCGGGATTTTGAAAAAGGTTTTTGAATAAGAGAAATAGATAGCAGGGAATTAATAAATTAATATCTAATAAAACTCTTGGCAAGGTATGAAAACTGGAAGTCCTATCCTAGTTATCCTTATCAATGGTGATAAGAATTATATTTCTGCTACCACTAAGTCAACCTCTAACTATGAAGGTTAGTTAAGTGGACAAATTAATTTAACACCTAAAGTCCTAGTCAACTCCTTAAGGAAAGACTAGAGTTATAAGAATCTAAATTAATTAGCAAAGATAATAATTATCAATCATGATGAGTTTGACAACTCAAGAGTTACCAATTAATCAACCAAATCCAAAAGGAAAAAATCTAAATTATTTATATAAATAAGGGAAAGCAATCATGAGTCTGAAAACCTCAAGTTATATTAAATAAAGATGTTAATTCTAACATGGACAAGTTCATAAATTAGATTGAAAAGATAAATAAAAAGAACATTGAACCTGTAATTGAAGAAGGTAAAAATATTCCTAAGTCCTTTAAAAGGAATCCTACTCCTAATCCTAAGAGAGAGGAGAGAAACTCTCTCTCTAAAAACTACTTCTAAAATTATAAAAAGTGAATTATGAGTTGTCTCAAGTATGAATGATGAATGAATGAATTCCCCACTTTATAGCCTCTAATCTGTGCTTTCTAAGCCGAAAACTGGGTCAGAAATAGCCCAAAAATCGCTCTGGTATGTACAGGTCGCGGAAAAGTGACGCGGAGGCGTCATCCACGCGTTTGCGTGGATTGAAGTTTGCAGATTCGATGTGGATGCGTCATCCATGCATTCGCGTCGCCTAACTTCAGAGAAGCTATGAGAAATTCTATATTTTTGTGAAGCCCCAGATGTTAGCTTTCCAACGCAACTAGAACCGCGTCAGTTGGACCTTTGTAGCTCAAGTTATGACCATTTGAGTGCGAAGAGGTCAGGCTGTACAACTTAGCAATTTCTTCAACTTCTTGTATTCCTTCCACTTTTGCATGCTTCCTTTCCATCCTCTAAGCCATTCTTGCCCTGTAATCCCTGAAATCACTTAACACACATATCAAGGCATCAAATGGTAATAAGAGAGGATTAAACATAGCAAAATTAAGACCAAAGAAGCATGTTTTCAATCATAGCACAAAATCAGGAAGGAAAATGTAAAACATGCAAATCATATGAATAAGTGGGTAAAGAGTTGATAAAAACCACTCAATTGAGCACAAGATAAACCATAAAATTTTGGTTTATCAACCTCCCCACACTTAAACATTAGCATGTCCTCATGCTAAGCTCAAGAGAAGCTATAAAGGAGTGAAGAGGAATGATAGAGAGTATGCAATGCAACCTATATATGTGAATGCAACTACATGTAAAATGTTTCTACCTACTTGGTTAAAAGTAAATAAGTTCTCCAAGACAAATATGAATCAAATTTCACTAATTCAAATTACACAATAAAAGACAAGTAAACTTGTAAGAAGATAGCTCATGAAAGCAGGGAACATAGAATCAAGCATTGAACCTTCACTGGTAGTGTATATCACTTTAATCTCTCAAGTGTCTAGGGTAAATCACTCTACTCTTCTCTAGTCATGCTTTTCAAACTTTGTTCTTCATCTAACCAATCAATAAATATTTAATATACCAATGCAACCATCATGAGGTCTTTTCAGGGTTGTAATGGGGCTAAGGTAAGGGTGAGGGTATATGTATGGCCAAGTGAGCTAACAAAGTGAATCCTTGATTAGTCTAAGATCTCACCTAACATACACACTTTATATAATTTAAAATGCTTTACCTAGCTACCCAAATTTTTCCACTTTTGTATTACACGCTCATGTATCAAACTTATTTTTGAATTTTGTCCCATGTGCATTGATTCTTTTTATTTTGTATTCGGGGTAGTATTTTTTTTGTATCCCCTTATTTAATTACTTAATAATTTTTTTCTTTTTTTCTTTTTTTTTTGAAATATAAGAATAATATATCAATGCACATGGTGTTTTAATTATTTTGATTTCACATGAGCATGCTCCCAAATTTCAAATAATTTATTCACTTTAATACCTTTTTCCTATCATCCCATGTTCCCATAAATTTCCCCACACTTAGTTGATACACAATTTCTATCTTAAGCTAACTAAGGATTCAACTTGGGATTTTTAAATTTTTTTATGCTTAAGGCTAGTAATGTGGTTATAGAACAAAAGGGGATTAAAAGGCTCAAGGGGGCTAACAATGGTGATATAACAGGTAGGCTTATTTGGGATAAGTGAGCAAAAATTCAAATAATGGCCTCAATCATATGCAAGCATGTAAATACACTATATAATTGACCTCACCTTATTTAGTATGGACAACGTGATGGAGGATGGCGAGATTGTGCCTGCCCTGACGATGAGGATGAGGGTCCTCCCCTTGTGCCATCGGCCAAGTCTGCTGTAGCTTCAGCCTCTACAACCCCATCTGCCGAGGTGGTCGCTCCTGAGCCCGAGCCTGATGTCGAGGTTCTGACTAGGTCGGATGGAGTTGTTAATGCTACCACGATCTCGACCGTGCCTCTTCCTCCTAAGGGTGCCGCTGCCGATGTGACTTCAGATCCTTGATGATTTCTTTAGATCTTTATTTTGTATTTGTTATAGTCTGACTTGTAGACTTTATTGAACTTGTCAGCTTTTGTAATTATCTGTGGTTGACTCTCTGATGTTTAGTTGCTTCCTAGTAACTTTATTTTAACAAGAAACACTTTAAACTCTTGGGCTACCGTTTAGGCAGCTTTCGTGTCTTTAATGTTTTGTGTTGAATGATTTGACTTTGCTCATGTTGTTTTTCAACCTTTGTTTGGAGGGGGTTGCTCTACAACATTTATGTAAGCGCTTTGGATTTCCTTTGGTTTGACACCCTTTGAGGTAGTATTTCACCTTTCGGGTTACCCTATAGCCTTCTGGTTGCATCTTCTCTTTGGCTAGCTATGTCGTTTTTGCGACTTGCCACCCGGGCTTTTTAGTCGATTTCCAAACAACTTTGTAGTGTTCTCGTGTGGAACCTTTTTAGTTTGTTTGGATGACTTTTTAGCCTTCATTTAATTTGTGCGTTTGCTTTTTGTGTTTTTCGGCTAAGCACTTTTTGTCTTTTAGATCGTGCCTTGTTGATGTTGACTTTTATGGCTTTATCGTCAGGGCTTTTTAGCCAGTTCCCAATAACTTTTATAGGTAGTGTTAGTACCCTTTCTTGGTAGTTTATTGGGATGACTTTCTATCTCCGTTTTAAGACCGTGCTTCTAGCTTTAAGTAGAATCCTTTTCAGGACTTTGTACCTTTTTAGCTAAGCACTTTTGCCTTGGCTTTTCAACCTTTCTTTGGCCTTTGCGAGATGTTTTTGTCCCTTTTTAGTAATCCTTTCATTGGTCCGACTTCTCTGTCGGGCCTTCATAAGTTATTTTTAGTCATCCCATTTTTTAGTTAGACCTCGTCAGGCCACTTTTTCTGGGTTACTTTTTATAACTTCTTGCATTAACTTGCTTCTACCACTTCACCTTGCCGACCTCTTGTAATCGAGCGATGAATTTTTGCATATTGTGAGATTAGATTAATGTAACTTGGTAGGAAACTTTTTAGGGAATTGATAGCTTTCATTCAAATAATAAAGATAAAAATATAAACAAAAGTGTATACATGTGAGTGCTTACCCTTCTAGGTTGGGCAGTTTTCTAGATCTTGGTCTGGCGCCTCATTAAAAAACCTTTTTAGCAAAAAGAGTGTGCCTTGACCTAAGATCTTTACTATTTTCTAGCTATAGTACCTTCTTAGGTTACAGGCATGTCACGACCTTGGTAGCTGATGCTAGGGCATCTTAGGCTAGTTTAACTAGCCTTTTTCTTTGTTTTTTAATAGTTTTTATGCACTTTCTTGAGCTATAAGTAAGCAATTAGATTAGAAATTCATGTATACCTAGATTCATTCAATCATGATTAATTTGATGCAATTTCATGAGAATTATGCTATAATTACTTGTATGCTAAGAATGAAGAGAATTTTCATGACTTTAGCAAGGCTTTGATGTATGTGTTGGTTGATGATAGGTGAAAGAAAGCATGAAGGAAGGTTGAAGAAGGAGCCTGGAGAAGATGAGGAAGAAGCAATGTTGGTGGCCAAGTTGGACCACCAACATTGCCTCTAACGTTGGAAGAGAGGCAGAGCAAGTCTCTGCATAAGTTGCTGATGCTCACGTTAGAGGGAGCGTTGAACATCCAACGTTACCTCCAACGTTGTGATAAAAATTTCAATTCTGGAGCTAAATAATTTTTGAGCGATGCGTACACGTGAAAGGAAAAATTTTTTTATCCACGCGCACGCATGGAATGGAAAAATTGACCATCCACGCGTACACGTCCAAAAATGAACGTTAGAGGTCTAACGTTGCCTCAAATGCTGCCTCCAACGTAAGTGATGCCAAGCCCAAAATTTAGAATTGAAAAACTTGAATCCATGCGTACGCGTCAGTGACGTATACGCGTCGATAAGAAAAAGGGCAACTCACGCTTAAGCATGATGCACGCGTACGCATGGATAAGCAGAACGTTGGCTCTCCAACGCTGAATCAAAAGCCAATGACAGCAAAGTATTTGGTTTTTCTGGTTTTCTTCTAAAAGGGCATTTGAGTCAACGTTGGCCATCAAACGTTGACTCCAACATGAAGCATCAAAACACACAATTCAAACAGATCTCTTCTCAACAGCAAGAGAAATCAATTAGAGCCATTCTCAACCTAATCCATCAAGGCTAAAAGCCCAATTCAAAGATTGAAGATCAATGGAAGAAAGTGTATAAATAGACTAGAATTTAAGTTAGAAAGGACTTTTACTTCACTTTTGAATTGTTGGTTCAATTTGAATTTCAGAATGTGTCTTTCAATTGCAATTTCCATTTTGAGAGCTTTGAACAACTAAACCCCTTTCATTGGGTTAGGGAGCTCTATGCAATTCAATGGATCAATATTAGTTTTCATTCATCTTCTTCTTTATTTTCTCTTGATTTTTTCTAGAAAGCTTTCGTTCTTCATCCAATTGGATAGTTATCTTGGGAAAAAAGCTATTCATAATTGGATCTCCTCAGAACCTTGGAAGAGGAATGAGTAGATCATGCTAGAAATGCTTTCTCATATAGTGACATGTAATCCTAGCAACACTTTGATCTATGAATTTGTGTGGTATAATCAGTGACCAAATTTCATCTCTTCCCATGAGCACATAAATCAAGGAATTGCGTAATTGTACATGCTTAGAGAGATTGGTGAGCCAAGGAATTGGGATCCAATCACTTAAGATTGCCAAGGAGATCAATGAATGCATTGATTGCGGGAGAGATGAAAATGAATTTGATTCAGAGAATTATACATCTCCTGAACCCAATGATTCCCTCACTCTGATCTTACCCATTCTTTTATATTTTGCTTCTTTAATTTCATGCTAATTCCCCATTCCCATTTAATTTCTTGCAATTTAAGCTTCTGCACTTTAATTCCCTGCAATTTAATTTTTTTCTTCTTTAATTACTTGCAATTTAAGTTTCCCGCCAATTTTACTTTCTACAATCTCAATTCCATTCCGATTTAGCTCAACTAGAACAATTCTCCAATTAACGTTGATCAACCAACCAATCCCTATGGAATTCGACCTCACTCTACTATGAGTTTTTAGTTGACGACAATCCGGTACACTTGCCGACAAGAAAATTGTTGAGAGACAGTTTTCGGGTGAATCAAGTTTATGGCGCCGTTACCAGGGATTGGTTTTGTATTGACAATTACTAAATTAGAGGATAACTAGATTGAGCACTTTTCTTTTCTTTTTATTAATTGAGTTTTAATTTCAGCTGTTCATTTTAATTTTTCTTTAATTTTAGTTGTTTCTCTTTAATTTCTTCATTCTCTTTTACTTCCAGCAAGCAAACCCACTAACCATTTGATAAATTACTCTAACCAAGCTAACTATACTCTGTTTTAGTGAGCTTTGCATTTGCTGCTTATTGTACTTGTTCATTATATGACAGGTAGAAGAGAGGCCTCAACCTCATTTGATAGTGAACCGAAAAGAACCTTCCTGAGATTAAGCAGGGAAGCAAGAGGAAAGAGGGCTGTTATTGCAAAAGAAGAGGAGGAAGATTTGGATGTAACCATGGAGGATGATATGGAAAACCATCATGAAGGAGAGGTGAATAACCATGTCAGAAGAGATGGGGAAAACCCTGCTGGACAAGTGATGAGCGGATAATTTATACGCTTTTTGGCATTGTTTTTAGTATGTTTTTAGTATATTTTAGTTAGTTTTTATTACATTTTTATTAGTTTTTAGTTAAAATTCACTTTTCTGGGATTTACTATGAGTTTGTGTATTTTTCTGTGATTTCAGGTATTTTCTGGCTGAAATTGAGGGATCTGAGCTAAAATCTGATTCAGAGGCTGAAAAGGACTGCATATGTTGTTGGATTCTGACCTCCCTGCACTTGAAGTGGATTTTCTGGAGCTACAGAAGCCCAATTGGCGCGCTCTCAATTGCTTTGGAAAGTAGACATCCTGGGCTTTCCAGCAATGTATAATAGTCTATATTTTGCCCGAGATTTGATGGCCCAAACTGGCGTTGGAAATCAGCTTCAGAATTCCCGGCGTTTAACGCCGGAACTGGCACAAAAATTGGAGTTAAACGCCCAAACTGGCACAAAAGCTGGCGTTTAACTCCAGAAAAAGCCTCTACACATGAAAGCTTCAATGCTCAGCGCAAGCACACACCAAGTGGACCCCGGAAGTTGATTTTTACGTCATTTACTCATTTCCGTATACCCTAGGTTACTAGCTCACTATTAATAGGACCTTTTGACATTGTATCTCTACCTCATGACACATTACACGTTTCTTATTGTATCTTCTGCGGCATGAGTCTCTAAACCCCATGGTTGGGGGTGAGGAGCTGTGCTGTGTCTTGATGGATTAATGCAATTACTACTGTTTTTCATTCAATCACGCTTGCTTTTATTCTAAGATATCACTTGTTCTTCAACTTGATGAATGTGATGATCCGTGACACTCATCATCATTCTCACCTATGAACGTGTGACTGACAACCACCTCCGTTCTACTTTAGATTGAGTGAATATCTCTTGGATTCCTTAATTAGAATCTTCGTGGTATAAGCTAGAATTGATGGCGGCATTCAAGAGAATCCGGAAGGTCTAAACCTTGTCTGTGGTATTCTGAGTAGGATTCAAGGATTGAATGACTGTGACAAGCTTCAAACTCCTGAAGGCTGGGCGTCAGTGACAGACGCAAAAGAATCACTGGATTCTATTCCAACCTGATTGAGAACCGACAGATGATTAGCCGTGCTGTGACAGAGCGCGTTGAACATTTTCACTAAGAGGATGGGAGGTAGCCATTGACAACGGTGAAACCCTACATACAGCTTGCCATGGAAGGAGCCTTGCGTGCATGAAGAAGAAAACAGTGGGAAAGCAGAGGTTCAGAAGATAGAGCATCTCCAAAACCTCAACATGTTCTCCATTACTGCAAAACAAGTATCTATTTTATATTCTTCTACTTTTCACAACTAAACTTGAGAATTATTGATATCCTGACTAAGAGTTACAAGATAACCATAGCTTGCTTCAAGCCGACAATCTCCGTGGGATCGACCCTTACTCACGTAAGGTATTACTTGGACGACCCAGTGCACTTGCTGGTTAGTTGTGCGGAATTACAAAAGTGTGATTGTAATTTCGTGCACCAAGTTTTTGGCGCCGTTGCCGGGGATTGTCCGAGTTTGGACAACTGACGGTTTATCTTGTTGCTTAGATTAGGACTGTTTTATTTTTGGTTAGTTTAGAGTCTTTTATCTGAGTCTAGTTTCATATTTTAAGTTTGGTGTCAATTGCATGCCTTTGCTTTCTTTTAATTTTTCGAATTTGCATGTTCTTAGTCCTTTCTTGATCCTTAAAAATTCTAAGTTTGGTGTCTTCTTTGTGTTTTCCTTTAAAATTTTCGAAAATTTGTGTTGATTTTCTAAAAATTTTAAGTTTGGTGTCATTTTGTTGTTTTTCTCTTTCCTCTTTTCAAAAATCAAATCTTTTTCAAAATAATTTTCAATCATATCTTTTCAATTGCTAATTCCAAAATCTTTTTAATTAATTAATTGATTTAGTTTTCAATTTACTTTGATTTTACTTTCTTTTAGTTTTCGAAATTTGATTTTATTTTCCATTTATTTTATTATTTTCGGTCATTTTTAATTAATAACGAAAAAAAATATTCTATACTTTACTTGTGAATCCATATCATTTTCCTTTCTCCATCATGGACCTAAGTGGAATTGAGCAGTCCAGAAGGACTCTGGGGTCATATGCTAACCCCATTACAGCTGCATATGGGAGTAGCATCTGTATACCTCCCATTAAAGCAAGCAGCTTTGAGCTAAATCCTCAACTCATTATCATGGTGCAGCAAAATTGCCAGTATTCTAGTCTTCCACAGGAAGAACCTACTGAGTTTCTGGCACAGTTCTTACAAATTGCTGACACAGTACGTGATAAATAGGTGGATCAGGATGTCTACAGATTATTACTATTTCCATTTGCTGTAAAAGATCAAGCTAAGAGGTGGTTGAATAACCAACCCACAACAAGCATAAAAACATGGAGATAGTTATCAGATAAATTCCTGAATCAATTTTACCCTCCAAAAAGGATGACACAGCTAAGGCTGGACATCCAAGGCTTTAAACAAGAGGATAATGAATCGCTTTATAATTTCTGGGAGAGGTATAGAGGTATGCTAAGAAAATGCCCCTCTGAGATGTTTTCAGAGTGGGTACAGTTAGACATCTTCTACTATGGGCTTATAGAAAAAGTTCAGATGTCTCTGGACCACTCAGCTGGTGGATCTATTCATATGAGGAAGATGATTGAAGAGGCTCAAGAACTGATAGATACTGTTGCTAGAAATCAACGTTTGTACTCTAGCAGTGAACCCTCTACAAAAGAAGAAGCTATGGCAGTAGCTACTGATCATAATCCTCAAGAACAAATTGTTGAGCTTAATCAGCAATTACTCCTGATGACAAAACAGTTGGCAAAATTTAAAGAGATGCTCCAAGAAACTAAAATTGCCAACAAGAACATAGAATCACAGTTGAATTAGACAAAACAGCAGTTATCTGAACAGATAACAGAAGAATGCCAAGCAGTTCAACTGAGGAGTGGGAAGACATTGAATAACACTACTCAAAGTAGCAAAAAGCCAAGAAAGGAAAAATTGACAGAGGATGACCAAACCACTGCCCAAAATCCCTCTGAGGACAGTAAGAGCCCAGAGAGGAATACTCCTGGCGTTCAAACGCCAGAAAGGGGGGAAAAGCTAGCGTTAAACGCCCATTCCTTGCCCAGTTCTAGCGTTCAAACACCAGAAAAGGGGGAAAAGTTGGCATTAAACGCCCATTCCTCACCCAATCCTGGCGTTCAAACACCAATGGGAAATCAGACACCTGAGAGTGCTGATAGTAACCCCTCTAAAAAGGCTTCTCCAACCACCTATGTAAGGAATAAACCTGCAGCAACTAAGGTTGAAGAATATAAAGCCAAGATGCCTTCTCCTCAGAAACTCCGCCAAGCGGAACAGGATAAGCAATTTGCCCGCTTTGCTGACTATCTAAGGACTCTTGAAATAAAGATTCCATTTGCAGAGGCACTTGAACAAATACCTTCTTATGCTAAGTTTATGAAAGAGATCTTAAGTCATAAGAAGGATTGGAGAGAAACTGAAAAAGTGTTTCTCACTGAAGAATGCAGTGCAGTCATTCTGAAGAGCTTACCAGAAAAGCTCCAAGATCCAGGAAGCTTTATGATACCATGCACATTAGAAGGTGCTTGCACCAAGACAGCCCTGTGTGACCTTGGAGCAAGTATCAATCTAATACCTGCATCCACTACCAGAAAGCTTGGGTTGACTGAAGAAGTCAAACCAACCCGGATATGTCTCCAACTTGCTGATGGCTCCATTAAATATCCATCAAGCATAATTGAGGACATGATTGTCAAGGTTAGGCCATTCGCCTTTCCAACTGACTTTGTAGTGCTGGAAATGGAGGAGTGATAAACCCATATTTTACGGTTTATCTTGTGCTTAATTGAGTGGATTTTATCAACTCTTCACCCACTTATTCATACTATTTGCATGGTTTTGTATTTGCCTTCCTAATTATGTGCTTTGATTGAAAACATGCTTCTTTGACTTTAATTTTATTAATATTAATTCTCCTTTTATACCATTAGATGCCTTGATATGTGTGTTAAGTGTTTTCAGAGATTACAAGGCAGGAATGGCTCAGAGGATGGAAAGAAAGCATGCAAAAGTGGAAGGAATACAAGAAGTTGGAGAAACTGCTAAGCTGTCCAGCCTGACCTCTTCGCACTCAAACAGCGATAACTTTAGCTATAGAGGTCCAAACGACGCGGTTCCAGTTGCGTTGGAAAGCTAACGTCCGGGGCTTCGATTTGATATATAATATGCCATAGTGGCCCTGACGCTAGGCGACGCGACCGCGTGCTCCATGCGGCCGCGTCGCAAGTGACGGAAATCAGCGAAGTTAAATTCGCAACCAGCGAATTCTGGGCTGTTTCTGACCCAGTTCTCGGCCCAGAAAACACAGATTAGAGGCTATAAAGTGGGGGAATGCATCCATTCATTATAATTCACTCATAATTCACTTCTCATGATTTAGATTAGTTTTGAGAGAGGTTCTCTCCTCTCTCTCTTAGGATTAGAAATTAGGATTTTTAGAAACTAGGATTTAGGACTTCTCTTGGTTTTTAAGAGTGACTCTCGATTCAGGTTCAATGTTCCTTTTTATTTATTTTTCCAATTAAATTTATGAACTCTTCCATGTTACAGATTACTCTTTTAAATTAATGCTATTTGAGATATTTCAGATCTATGATTGCTTTCTTTAATTTATGTTGTCGGTATTTATCCAAATTATTTTCATTCGAGTAGATAGTTTTCCTTTTGGCTCTGGTTAATTAACTGGCGACTCTTGAGTTATCAAACTCGTTGTTAATTGAAAATTGGAATTCATCCACTTAACTTACCTTCATAGTTAGAGGTTAACAAAGTGGGAGAAAAATCCGATTCTCATTACAATTGATAAGGATAACCAGGATAGGACCTCCAGTTCCCATACCTTGCCAAGAGTTTATTTTATAGTTATTTATTTATTTTTTCTTATTATTTTTTGTGCAACATACTACCCCCTTACCTCCTAAACCCCAATTTACAATTCATAACCAATAATAAGAACATACCTCCCTGCAATTCCTTGAGAAGACGACCCGAGGTTTAAATACTCGGTTATCAATTTTAAAGGGGTTTGTTACTTGTGACAACCAAAACGTTTGTATGAAAGGACTTTTGAAGGTTTAGAAACTATACTTGCAACGAGGATTTATCCGCAAATTTCTAGACCACGAAAAAATCCTAACGTCAAAATGGCGCCGTTGCCGGGGAATTGCAAACGTGTGCCTTATTATTGGTTATTGTAAATAAAAAAAATTATTTTGCTTGTTTATTTATTTTTGTTTTTAATTTTTATTAATTACTATGAATTCTCACCCCTCTCGCTTTGAGTTTGGTTCTAATTTTGTTGAAGGAGATAGAAACCACAGCAGGAATATGCATCAAGGTCAGACCAATCAAGGATGGATAGAGCCAAGAGGATCTAATCAACCCTTTAGGCAACAACACCATCCTAGATATCATGGACAAAGACCAGGCTACAATGCATCCCAAGCTGATAGATATGGTGGACCACCTTGTAGCTACCAACAAGCCCCACCCTATGCTTAAAGATCATCCTTTCAACACAACCCCAACCCACCACACTCACAAGCCCCTTTCCACCATTCACTCCCATATGACCCTAACCCTTAACCACCATACCAACCACCTTATGAGCCATATGAACCATATATAGAACCACCCCAATTCCAACCCAATTACTCACAAGAACCACCACTTCAATATTCACCATCTCCATATCCATCAATCCAAGAGCATTATGATCCTACTTATGAAAACCGAGTGCATCAAGAGGCAAAGGATCGTCTCAAGGAAACAATGGATCGATTTCAGGCAACCACTCAATAACTCGGGCAAGTATTAATTCAATGGGCTTCTAGACGCTTAAATACACAAGGATCAGCCACAGCCCCATGTGGACAATCTAGTGAAGAGCATAGCATAAAGGAGATACTAGAAACTCCAGTGGACAAGACAGAGCATGAATTCATACTAGAACAAGTAGAAGAAGAGTTGGTTGAAGACTTAGGAGACGCAGAACCTCCATGGGAAAGACAAGACATAGAGCCTCCTTCTAGGACGGTTGAAATTGATGCTGAAGAGGGTGTACAACCTCCAAAGCATATCATAGTTGAAGACTTGGAAGAGGTTGATCAAGAGATGGAGATTCAAGAAGAAAAAGCACAACCTCCCATGCCCTTGGAAAGCAATGAAAAGGAAATTGAATTGAAAGAGAGCTACCAAGAGGAAGAGGTTGAAATTGAAGAAGCTTGCAAAGAGGTGGTAGTTATCCGAAAAGAGCACAAGGGAGTAGAACTTGCAATTTCATTAAAAATACCTCCCCCTAAGTTGCCATCATCCTTCACAACATTCAAGTGGGTAAAATTCATATCCCTTAGCTTTCTAATTCCACTTGAATATGGGCTACTGGAGACGGATGGTCAACTTAGAGCTCTTTGTGGCATTAAGAGTAAAAGGAAGATGGTCAGTGGTAAGAATTGTCCTGCAAGGTTCATCATGGTTGGAAGCTTTAAGTTCAAACGCAAAGGTTGGTATAAAGCTCAACTGAATGGGTCTAGGAAGCTGTTTGGTCGCTGCAGTGAGAATTCAGATCACCTTTCACCCGGCCGGAAAAATGAAGATCAAAACAAAAATGGGTGTAAAAGTAAAGTTTGGGATCCTGGAATCTGTTCTGGCATTTGTCACCCCGGGAGCCTAAGAATCTGTTTAAAGCTTCTTAAGGGCTTTACATGCTTAGTTTGGGACCCCGGAGGCTACTGGAAATACAAACATTGGTGGGGATTCCTGGATCAGTACAAGCATAAGCCACCATGACAGGAAGCTCATCAAATGTCCAACTTAAGGACTTCAACTAAAAGTGCTAGGTGGGAGACAACCGACCATGGTATGATCGTCCTTTTTCATTTTTATTTAGTTTTACTTGTTTTTGAATTTTATTTTATTTTGTTATATTGAACCTGGAATTTTGCATCTCATTCACATTAAGCATTGCATTCTACATTCTGCATTTTTCAGTTATTAAAAAACAAAAATATTTTCGCTACGCGACGTGACCGCATCAACAACGGGTCCGCGTCGCAAGGGGAGAAGAGAAAAATAAAAACGAACAGAGAGTCACGCTGGAGCATGGCTGGAGGCGTGCCAGTGGCACAAATTGACCCACGCGATCGCGTCGCTGACGCGTCCGCGTCACATGGGCATAATGGCCTCCCATGCGACCGCGTGACCCACGCGGCCGCGTGCCCTGATTTTCGACGTCAAAAGGGTGCATGGCTGAAGGTTGTGCTGGAATTGGGCTGGACTCATGCTAGAAGCCCAAGCCCTCCCACGCGACCGTGTGCTCCACGCAGCCGCGTCATTTTCCAAAAATGGCCGTCCACGCGATCGCGTCACCCATGCGATCGCGTCACCCCAATTTTGGCAAATAAATTAATTTGAACAGAGAGTTGTGCAGGCGCGAGGCTGCACTCGCGCCAGAAGCATCACATGGGTCACGCGGCCGCGTGCCCGACGCGACCGCGTCCCCTTACTTAAAGCGCAATCATGCGAATGCGTGCCCCACGCGTCCGCGTCGCCTGCGCCGCACAACATATCCCAATTTGCCAAATATCTTATCTCTTCTTCTCCAATCCTAATTTTTCCCTCCCTCCTTTCTTCCTTACTTCTTCTTCCCTTCTTTCCCTTCTAATTCTTCTTATTTTTCTTTTTTTTTTATTTTAATTCATTTGCATACATTCATTCATTGCATTATTTTCATTGGTGTTAGAAATTTATTTGGGTAATTATTTACCATATTTTGCTTGTGGATTATTAAGGAAATTGTTTGACAATTATATTAATTTTTAAAGGGTTGCTTGCATGTTCAATTTAATACTTTCAAATAGATTATTTCCCGTGCATGCTATGTGTTTGTGAAAACGCCCGTATGGCATTGTGCACTATTTTTAAGATTTCTTTTAATCTACTACTATAAATGCCTGCTTTTCACAAATTCCATTTACTATTTTATTAATTAAATATAATTGTTAATACAAACGTTATTGTTAGTTTCTCACGACTAACAATACATTAAAAGCTTTTGATGCTTGATCTATGTTACTCATGCCCTTGTCGGCATGCTAATAAACATCTTGCATCCAATACTCCCCATGCCTTGCTATATTTCCATTGATGAACTGATCACATGGAATCGCGACCATGTCTTTCATTTACTATTTCTTTTGCTTGGCATGATTATCACTCGTACCGTCCTCCTCTTTGCTCCACCCCTTTGACTTCATGTGCCTTTCTCTTCTCTCTTTTTCAGGCTGGCCACCAAAACGGGTAAAGAGAAAGCCTCTACAAGAGAGCACCAGCTGAGGAACCACAAAACCCGCCCACCTGTACTTCTCAGCATGCACCGAGGATGGTGCAATCTTTAAGTGTGGGGAGGTCGATACCGATCTCCATGGGTTAGTTACTTCTTGACTCAACACCAATATTTTATTTTATTTGTTTGTTCATTGTTGCATTTGCATGTTTGTTTGATTTTTGTGCATATTTTACCACTTGGTTAAAGTAATATTTTCTTTTTCAAGAAACCTTTTAGAAAATTTCACTAATTTGAATAAAATTTAATGTTACACTTGTTTGAAGAGATATTATACTGGAACATGGTTTAGAGCTCGAACACACAAAACCAGTGAGATTTTGAGCCTATTTGATTGGTTGCATTTTATCAACCAATATTTTATTTTTGGTGTGTGTTTCTCTCTCTAAAATTGTGATTTTTGTCTTGCTTAATTCTATATTTCCATTGTTTAATGTATGCATACACTTATATGATTGAGGCCTTGTTTCACTGAGCTTACATACCCATATGGCCTTAACCTTTTCATTATCTATTGTAAACCAATTTTGAGCCTATTTTACCCCTTTATTCTTTACTTTAGCACATGATTAACTCTAAGCGAAAAACAATAATGTCCTTAATTTGAATCCTTGGCTAGCTTAGACTAGTGAAAATGCTTATGAATTAAGTTTGGGGAAGAGTGGGTTTGGAAACATCTGGTTTGAGAATTGAGTATGTTAGAATTTTCTGAAAATATGAAAGAAATGTTTAGGACATGTTCATGCATTCAATAAATTAATCATATGCATTGAGAAATATATATATATATATATATATATATATATATATATATATATATATATATATATATATATATATATATATATAAAAGAGCAAAATAAGTGAAAGGGGACAAAATGCCCCAAAGTGAAAGCAATGCATATGAGTTACACTTGAAATTAGAATGCATGAATATATGGAAAACATGGTTAATGGATGGTTAGATGTTGTGTTATGATTACATGGATTGTTTAAGTTAGGTGGGAAAGTTTAAGTTAACTAAGGATTCAGATTTTAGTCCACTTGGCCAAATACAATCCTACCTTGACCCTAACCCCATTACAACCCTTAAAAGACCTCTTGATATGTGTATTTGTGCATTAAATTTATGTTGATTGTTAGATGAAGAGCAAGCCTTAGAAAGTAAGGTTAGTAGAGAATTGAGAGATCGAACCTTAAACAACTGAGTGATTAGAGTGTATACACTACCAGTAAGGGTTCAATGCTCAATTCCTTGTTCCCTGCTTTCATAAGCTATTTTCTTCTTACAAGTCTATTTGTGCTTCATTTTTATGATTTGAATTAGTGAAATCCAGTTCATATTTGTTCTTGAAAGATTTGTTTATTTTTAATCAAGTAGGTAGAAACATTTTGCATGTAGTTGCATTTATATAGATAGGTTGCATTTCATACATTCTACCATTCCTCTTCATCTTTATAGCCTCTCTTGAGCTTAGCATGAGGACATGATATTGTTTAAGTGTGGGGAGGTTGATAAACCATATTTTACGGTTTATCTTGTGCTTAATTGAGTGGATTTTATCAACTCTTCACCCACTTATTCATACTATTTGCATGGTTTTGTATTTGCCTTCCTAATTATGTGCTTTGATTAAAAACATGCTTCTTTGACTTTAATTTTATTAATATTAATTCTCCTTTTATACCATTAGATGCCTTGATATGTGTGTTAAGTGTTTTCAGAGATTACAAGGCAGGAATGGCTCAGAGGATGGAAAGGAAGCATGCAAAAGTGGAATGAATACAAGAAGTTGGAGAAACTGCTAAGCTGTCCAGCCTGACCTCTTCGCACTCAAACAGCGATAACTTTAGCTACAGAGGTCCAAACGACGCGGTTCCAGTTGCGTTGGAAATCTAACGTCCGGGGCTTCGATTTGATATATAATATGCCATAGTGGCCCTGACGCTAGGCGACGCGACCGCGTGCTCCATTCGGCCGCGTCGCAAGTGACGGAAATCAGCGAAGTTAAATTCGCAACCAGCGAATTCTGGGCTGTTTTTGACCCAGTTCTCGGCCCAGAAAACACAGATTAGAGGCTATAAAGTGAGGGAATGCATCCATTCATTATAATTCACTCATAATTCACTTCTCATGATTTAGATTATTTTTGAGAGAGGTTCTCTCCTCTCTCTCTTAGGATTAGAAATTAGGATTTTTAGAAACTAGGATTTAGGACTTCTCTTGGTTTTTAAGAGTGACTCTCGATTCAGGTTCAATGTTCTTTTTTATTTATTTTTCCAATTAAATTTATGAACTCTTCCATGTTACAGATTACTCTTTTAAATTAATGCTATTTGAGATATTTCAGATCTATGATTGCTTTCTTTAATTTATGTTGTCGGTATTTATCCAAATTATTTTCATTCGAGTAGATAGTTTTCCTTTTGGCTCTGGTTAATTAACTGGCGACTCTTGAGTTATCAAACTCGTTGTTAATTGAAAATTGGAATTCATCCACTTAACTTACCTTCATAGTTAAAGGTTAACAAAGTGGGAGAAAAATCCAATTCTCATTACAATTGATAAGGATAACCAGGATAGGACCTCCAGTTCCCATACCTTGCCAAGAGTTTATTTTATAGTTATTTATTTATTTTTTCTTATTATTTTTTGTGCAACATACTACCCCCTTACCTCCTAAACCCCAATTTACAACTCATAACCAATAATAAGAACATACCTCCCTGCAATTCCTTGAGAAGACGACCCGAGGTTTAAATACTCGGTTATCAATTTTAAAGGGGTTTGTTACTTGTGACAACCAAAACGTTTATATGAAAGGACTTTTGAAGGTTTAGAAACTATACTTGCAACGAGGATTTATCCGCAAATTTCTAGACCACGCAAAAATCCTAACGTCAAGGAGCACAAGAGTGCAACTCTCATCCTAGGAAGACCTTTCCTAGCAACTGGACGAACTCTCATTGATGTACAAAAAGGGGAAGTAACCCTGAGAGTCAATGAGGATGAGTTCAAGTTGAATGCTGTAAAAGCTATGCAGCATCCAGACACACTAAATGACTACATGAGCGCTGACATTATTGACTCTTTGGTGGAAGAGATCAATATGGCTGAAAGTCTAGAATCAAAGCTAGAGGACATCTTCAAGGATGTTCAGCCTGATCAGGAAGAACCAGAGGAAACAAAAGAATTTTTGAAAGTTCCTCAAGAAGAGGATAAACCTCCCAAACCTGAGCTCAAACCACTACCACCATCCCTGAAGAATGCATTTCTGGGAGAGGGTGACACTTTTCCAGTGATCATAAGCTCTGCTTTAAATCCACAGAAAGAGGAAGCACTGATTCAAGTGCTAAGGACACACAAGACAGCTCTTGGGTGGTCCATAAGTGATCTTAAGGGCATTAGCCCAGCAAGATGCATGCACAAGATCCTATTGGAGGATAATGCCAAACCAGTGGTTCAACCACAAAGGCGACTAAATCCAGCCATGAAGGAGGTGGTGCAGAAAGAGGTCACTAAGTTACTAGAGGCTGGGATTATTTATCCCATTTCTGATAGCCCTGGGTGAGCCCTGTCCAAGTTGTCCCAAGAAGGGAGGCATGATAGTGGTTCATAATGAAAAGAATGAACTAGTTCCTACAAGAACAGTTACAGGGTGGCGTATGTGTATTGATTACAGAAGGCTCAACACAACCACCAGAAAGGATCATTTTCCTTTACCATTCATAGATCAAATGCGAGAAAGACTAGCTGGTCATGATTATTACTGCTTTTTGGATGGCTATTCAGGTTACAACCAAATTGCAGTAGATCCTCAAGACCAAGAGAAAACAGCATTCACTTGCCCTTCTGGCGTGTTTGCCTACAAAAGAATGCCTTTTGGTCTGTGTAATGCACCTGCAACTTTTCAGATATGCATGCTATCCATCTTCTCTGATATGGTGGAGAAGTTCCTGGAAGTCTTCATGGATGACTTCTCAGTATATGGAGACTCATTCAGCTCCTGTCTTAACCACCTAGCACTTGTCCTGAAAAGGTGCCAAGAGACTAACCTGGTCTTAAACTGGGAGAAATGTCACTTTATGGTGACTGAAGGAATTGTCCTTGGGCACAAAATTTCAAGCAAGGGAATAGAGGTGGATAAAGCAAAGGTAGAGGTAATTGAAAAATTACCACCACCTGCCAATGTTAAGGCAATCAGAAGCTTTCTGGGGCATGCATGATTCTACAGAAGGTTTATAAAGGATTTTTCAAAAATTACAAAACCTCTAAGCAACCTGCTAGCTGCTGACACACCATTTGTGTTTGACACACAGTGTCTACAGGCATTTGAGACCCTGAAAGCCAAGCTGATCACAGCACCAGTCATCTCTGCACCAGACTGGACATTGCCATTCGAACTAATGTGTGATGCCAGTGACCATGCCATTGGTGCAGTGTTGGGACAGAGGCATAACAAACTTCTGCATGTCATTTATTATGCTAGCCGTGTTCTAAATGACGCACAGAAGAATTACACAACCACAGAAAAAGAGTTACTTGCAGTGGTCTATGCCATTGACAAGTTTAGATCCTATTTGGTAGGGTCAAAAGTGATTGTGTACACTGACCATGCTGCTCTTAAATACTTACTCACAAAGCAGGATTCAAAACCCAAGCTCATAAGGTGGGTGCTGCTTCTGTAAGAGTTTGATATAGAAATAAGAGATAGAAAAGGGACAGAGAACCAAGTAGCTGATCATCTGTCCCGAATAGAACCAGTAGCCGGGGTGTCCCTCCTTTCTACTGAGATCTCTGAGACCTTTCCAGATGAGCAACTCTTTGCCATTCAGGAAGCTCCATGGTTTGCAGACATTGCAAACTATAAAGCTGTGAGGTTCATACCACAGGAGACAGCAGACTGCAAAGAAAAAAATTAATTTCAGATGCCAAGTACTACCTATGGGATGAGCTATATCTCTTTAAGAGATGTGCAGACGGAATAATCTGCAGATGTGTACCTAGAGAGGAAGCACAAAGAATCTGGTGGACGAAATTGTGATCACTATTCTTTAAGTTGTTTTCATTGTAAAATTATGGAATTTGAAATTGGCACGAGTGGACACAACTCCGTTCAACTAACCAGCAAGTGTACTGGGTCGTCCAAGTAATAAACCTTACGCGAGTAAGGGTCGATCCTACAGAGATTGTTGGTATGAAGCAAGCTATGGTCACCTTGTAAATCTCAGTTAGGCAGATTAAATTGATTTATGGTTTCGAAAATAGAAATAAGAAAATAAATAATAAAAGGGATAGAATACTTATGCAGATTCATTGGTGGGAATTTCAGATAAGCGAATGGAGATACTGTATGGCTCAAGGACGCCTGCTTTCCCACTTCTTCAACTCAATCCTTCTTACTCCTTTCCATGGCAAGCTGTGTATAGGGGTTCACCATCAGCGGTGGCTACTTTCAATCCTCTCGGGAAAATGATCCTCTGCGGCTGTCACTCGCATGGCTAATCGTCTGGAGGCATCACCCATGGTTGATGGCTACATCCCATCCTCGCAGTGAAAACTACGCTCACACGCTCTGTCACAGCACGGCTAATCACTGGTTGGTTCCCGCTCCTACTGGAATAGAATCCCTTGATTCTTTTGCGTCTGTCACTAACGCCCAACACTTGCGAGTTTGAAGCACGTCACAGTCATTCATTACCGGAATCCTACTCGGAATACCACAGACAAGGTTAGACTTTCCGGATTCCCAGGATCCTACTCGGAATACCACAGACAAGGTGAGACTTTCCGGATCCTCATAAATGCCGCCATCTATCTAGCTTATGCCACGAAGATTCTGTTGGGGAATCTAAGAGATACACATTCAAGCTCTGTTGCAGGTAGAACGGAAGTGGTTGTCAATCACGTGCGTTCATAAGTGAGAATGATAATGAGGGTTAATTATCATCACATTCATCATGTTCTTGGGTACGAATGAATATCTTGGAATAAGAATAAGAGAGATTTGAATAAAAGAGAATAGAATTGCATTAATACTTGAGGTACAGCAGAGCTCCACACCCTTAATCTATGGTGTGCAGAAACTCCACCGTTGAAAATACATAAGCAAAGGGTTCAGGCATGGCCGAATGGCCAGCCCCCATGTGGTCACAAGACCGACTGATCAAAGACCTAAAGTGATCAAAGATATCTGATACAATAGATAAATGTTCTATTTATAATAAACTAGCTTCTAGGGTTTACATGAGTAAGTAATTGATGCATAAATCCACTTCCGGGGCCCACTTGGTGTATGCTTGGGCTGAGCTTGATTAATCCACGAGCTGAGGCTTCTCTTGGATTTGAACTCCGAGTTATGACGTGTTTTGGGCGTTCAACTCCGGATCATGACGTTTTTCTGGCGTTTAACTCCAGACAGCAGCTTGTACTTGGCGTTCAACGCCAAGTTACGTCGTCAATCTCCGAATAAAGTATGGACTATTATATATTGCTGGAAAGCTCTGGATGTCTACTTTCCAAGGACGTTGAGAGCGCGCCATTTGGAGTTCTGTAGTTCCAGAAAATCCATTTCGAGTGCAGGGAGGTCAGATTCCAACAGCATCATCAGTCCTTTTGTCAGCCTTTTTCAGAGTTTTGCTCAAGTCCCTCAATTTCAGCCAGAATTTACCTGAAATCACAGAAAAACACACAAACTCATAGTAAAGTCTGGAAAATGTGAATTTAACATAAAAACTAATGAAAACATCCCTAAAAGTAGCTTAAACTTACTAAAAACTATCTAAAAACAATGCCAAAAAGCGTATAAGTTATCCGCTCATCACAACACCAAACTTAAATTGTTGCTTGTCCCCAAGCAACTGAAAATCAAATAGGATAGAAAGAAGAGAATATACTATAAATTTTAAAATATCAATGAATATTAATTTAATTAGATGAGCGGGACTTGTAGCTTTTTGCTTCTGAACAGTTTTGGCATCTCACTTTTTCCTTTGAAGTTCAGAGTGATTGGCGTCTCTGGGAACTTAGAATTTTGGATAGTATTATTGACTTTCCTAGTTAAGCATGTTGATTCTTGAACACAGCTACTTATGAGTCTTGGCCGTGGCCCTAAGCACTTTGTTTTCCAGTATTACCACCGGATACATAAATGCCACAGACACATAACTGGGTGAACCTTTTCAGATTGTGACTTAGCTTTGCTAGAGTCCCCAGTTAGTGGTGTCCAGAGCTCTTAAGCACACTCTTTTGCTTTGGATCACGACTTTAACCACTCAGTCTCAAGCTTTTCACTTGAACCTTCATGACACAAGCACATGGTTAGGGACAGCTTGATTTAGCCGCTTAGGCCTGGATTTTATTTCCTTGGGCCCTCCTATCCATTGATGCTCAAAGCCTTGGATCCTTTTTACCCTTGCCTTTTGGTTTTAAGGGCTATTGGCTTTTTCTACTGCTCCTTCTTTTTCTTTCTATATTATTTTTTTTCGCCATTTTTTTTCGCAAGCTTCCTTTTTCACTGCTTTTTCTTGCTTCAAGAATCAATTTCATGATTTTTTTTCAGATCATCAATAACATTTCTCTTTGTTCATCATTCTTTCAAGAGCCAACAATTTTAACACTCATAAACAAGATCAAAAATATGCACTGTTCAAGCATTCATTCAGAAAACAAAAAGTATTGTCACCACATCAATATAATTAAACTAAATTCAATGATAAATTCGAAATTTATGTACTTCTTGTTCTTTTGAATTAAAACATTTTTCATTTAAGAGAGGTGAAGGATTAATGGATTTTGTTCATAGCTTTAAGGCATGGTTACATACTAATGATCATGAAGTAGAGACACAAAACATAGATAAACACAATATTAAAAACCGAAAACAGAAAGAAATAAAGAACAAGGAATGAATCCACCTTTAGTGGCGTCTTCTTCTTGAAGGACCAACAATGTCCTTAAGTTCTTCTATGTCTCTTCCTTGCCTTTGTTGCTCCTCCCTCATTGCTCTTTGATCTTCTCTTATTTCTTGGAGAATGATGGAGTGCTCATGATGTTCCACCCTTAATTGTTCCACATTGTGGCTCAAATCTTCTAAGGAGGTGTTGAGTTGCTCCCAATAGTTGTTGGGAGGAAAGTGCATCCCTTGAGGCATCTCAGGAATTTGTTGATGATGAGCTTCCTCATGCACTTCTTGAGAACCGTGCATGGTTTCTCTTGCTTGTTCCATCCTCTTCTTGGTGATGGGCTTATCCTCTTCAATGGAGGTGTCTCCTTCTATGATAACTCCAACTGAGTAACATAGATGGCAAATAAGGTGAGGGAAGGCTAGCCGTGCCATGGTGGAGGACTTATCGGCTATTTTGTAGAGTTCATTGGAGATGACCTCATGAACTTCTACTTCCTCTCCAATCATGATGCTATGGATCATGATGGCCCGATCCACAGTAACTTCAGATCGGTTGCTAGTAGGAATGATGGAGCGTTGAATGAACTCCAACTATCCTCTAGCCACAGGCTTGAGATCCAGTCTTCTTAGTTGAACTGGCTTGCCTTTGGAATCTATTCTCCACTGGGCTCCTTCCACACATATGTCCATTAGGACTTGGTCCAACCTTTGATTAAAGTTGACCCTTCTAGTGTAGGGGCGTTCATCTCCTTGCATCATGGGCAAGTGAAACGCCAACCTCACATTTTCCGGACTAAAATCTAAGTATTTCCCCCGAACCATTGTGAGATAGTTCTTTGGATTCGGGTTCATACTTTGATCATGGTTCCTAGTGATCCATGCATTGGCATAGAACTCTTGAACCATCAATATTCCGCCTTGTTGCATGGGGTTGGTTAGGACTTCCCACCCTCTTCTTTGGATTTCATGTCGGATTTCCGGATACTCATTCTTTTTTAGCTTGAAAGGGACCTCGGGGATCACTTTCTTCTTTGCCACAACATCATAGAAGTGGTCTTGATGGCTCTTGGAGATGAATCTTTCCATCTCCCATGACTCGGAGGTGGAAGCTTTTGTCTTCCCTTTCCCTTTTTAGAGGATACTCCGGCCTTAGGTGCCATTGATGGTAATGGAAAAACAAAAAGCTTATACTTTTACCACACCAAACGTAAAATTTTGCTCGCCCTCGAGCAAGAAAGAAAAGAAGAGAAGAAGAAGAAGAAGAAAATATGGTAGAGAGAGAGAAGTAGGTTCGGCTATGTGGGAGAAGAAGGGGGTGTGTTGTGTGAAAATGAAGTAGAAGGGAAGGGTATTTATAGGAAGAGGGGAGGGTGGGTGTTCGGCTATTTTGGGTGGGAATGGGTGGGGAATTGAATTTGAATTTTATGAAGGTAGGTGGGGTTTATGGGGAAGAGTGGGTTGATGTGAATGGTGAATGGGGTAATTGGGAAGAGGAATTGAGGTGATTGGTGAAGGTTTTTGGGAAGTGTGATTAGGATTAAAAGGCAAGGTGGGAATATGGTAGGTGGGGATCCTGTGGGGTCCACAGATCCTGAGGTGATCCTGTGGGGTCCACAGGATCCTGAGGTGAAAAGAAATACCATTCCTTCACCATATAGGCATGTAAAATGCCTTCGTGCATCATTCTGGCGTTTAAACGCCCATTGGTGCACGTTCTGGGCGTTCAACGCCCATGTAATGCATGTTTCTGGCGTTGAACGCCAGTTTCATGCTTGTTACTGGCGTTCAGCGCCAGTTTGTCTCCTCTAGGCACATTCCTGGCGTTCAGCGCCAGGATGTTGCTTGTTTCTGGCGTTCAGCGCCAGAATGGTGCTCTGTTCTGGCGTTGAACGCCAGCCAGATGCATCTTACTGGCGTTGAACGCCAGTCTGCGCGACCTCCAGGGTGAAAAATTTTTTCTTCTATTTTTGACTCTGTTTTTAATTTTTTTGATTTTTTTCGTGACTCCTCATGATCATGTACCTAATAAAACACAAAATAACAATAAAATAAAAATTAGATAATTAAAATTGGGTTGCCTCCCAACAAGCGCTTCTTTAATGTCAATAGCTTGACAGTGGCTCTCATGGAGCCACAAGATGATCAGGTCAATGTTAGTGTGTAGTCCCAACACCAAACTTAGAGTTTGGATATGGGGTTTGAACACCAAACTTAGAGTTTGGTTGTGGCCTCACAACACCAAACTTAGAGTTTGACTGTGTGGGCTCTTCTTGACTCTGAACTGAGAGAAGCTCTTCCTGCTTACTCTCTTTTGTCACAGAGGGATGGCCATGTGCCTTAAACACAAGGTAGTCCCCATTCAATTGAATGACTAATTCACCTCTGTTGACATCTATCACAGCTTCTGCTGTGGCTAGGAAAGGTCTTCCAAGGATGATGCAATCATCCTCTTCCTTCCTAGTGTCTAAGATTATGAAATCAGCAGGGATATAAAGGCCTTCAACCTTTACTAACACGTCCTCTACTATTCCATAAGCTTGCCTCAATGACTTATCTGCCAATTGTAATGAGAACAAGGCAGGCTGTACCTCAATGATCCCTAGCTTCTCCATTACAGAGAGTGGCATAAGATTTATCCCTGACCCCAGATCACATAGAGCTTTTTCAAAGCTCATGGTGCCAATGGTACAAGGTATTAAGAACTTGCTAGGATCTTGTTTCTTTTGAGGTAGAGTTTTCTGAATCCAAGTATCTAGTTCACTAATGAGCAAGGGAGGTTCACTTTTCCAAGTCTCATTACCAAACAACTTGGCATTCAGCTTCATGATAGCTCCTAAATATTGAGCAACTTGCTCTCCAGTCACATCTTCATCCTCTTCAGAGGAAGAATAGTCTTCAGAGCTCATGAATGGCAGAAGGAGATTTAATGGAATCTCTATGGTCTCTATATGAGCCTCAGATTCCTCTGGATCCTTAATAGGAAACTCCTTCTTGCTTGAGGGACGTCCCAGGAGGTCTTCCTCACTAGGATTTTCGTCCTCTTCCTCCCTTGTGCATTCGGCCATATTGACTAAATCAATGGCCTTGCACTCTCCTTTTGGATTCTCTTCTGTATTGCTTGGGAGAATACTGGGAGGAGTTTCAATGACTTTCTTACTCAGCTGGCCCACTTGTGCCTCACAATTTCTGATGGAGGATCTTGTTTCATTCATGAAACTGAAAGTGGCCCTTGACAGATCAGAGACTATATTGGCTAGATTAGAAGTGTTTTGTTCAGAACTCTCTGTCTGTTGCTGAGAAGATGATGGATATGGCTTACTATTGCTTAGCCTATTGCGTCCACCATTGTTAAAGCCTTGTTGAGGCTTTTGTTGATCCTTCCAGGAGAAATTTGGATGATTTCTCCATGATGGGTTATAGGTGTTTCCATAAGGTTCACCCATGTAATTAACCTCTGCCATGGCAGGGTTCTCAGGATCATAAGCTTCTTCAGAAGCTACCTCTCTAGTACTGTTGGATGCATGTTGCAATCCATTCAGATTTTGAGAGATTATGTTGACCTGTTGAGTCAACATTTTGTTCTGAGCTAATATGGCATTCAGAGCATCAATTTCAAGAACTCCTTTCTTCTGAGGTATCCCATTATTCACGGAATTCCTCTCAGAGGTATACATGAACTGGTTGTTTGCAACCATGTCAATGAGTTCTTGAGCCTCTTCAGGCGTTTTCTTCAGGTGAATAGATCCACCTGCAGAATGGTCCAATGACATTTTCGAAAATTCAGATAGACCATAATAGAATATATCTAATAGGGTCCATTCTGAAAACATGTCAGATGGACATCTTTTGGTCAGCTGCTTGTATCTTTCCCAAGCTTCATAGAGGGATTCACCATCTTTTTGTTTGAAGGTTTGAACATCCACTCTCAGCTTGCTCAGGTTTTGAGGAGGAAAGAATTTATCCAAGAAGGCAGTGACCAGCTTATCCCAGGAGTCCAGGCTATCCTTAGGTTGTGAATCCAACTGTATTCTAGCTCTGTCTCTTACAGCAAAAGGGAAAAGCATGAGTCTGTAGACTTCAGGATCAACTCCATTCGTCTTTACAGTCTCACAGATCTGCAAGAACTCAGTTAAAAACTGATAAGGATCTTCAGATGGAAGCCCATAAAACTTGCAGTTTTGTTGCATTAAGGCAACTAGTTGAGGCTTAGGCTCAAAATTATTGGCTCCAATGGCAGGAATGGAGATGCTTCTTCCATCAAACTTGGACGTTGGCTTTGTGAAGTCACCAAGCATTCTCCTTGCATTATTATTATTATTTTCGGCTGCCATCTCCTTCTCTTGTTCGAAAATTTCTGAAAGGTTGTTTCTGGATTGTTGTAATTTAGCTTCTCTTAATTTTCTCTTCAGAGTCCTTTCAGGTTCTGGATCAATTTCAACAAGAGTGCCTTTTTCCCTGTTCCTGCTCATATGAAAGAGAAGAAAACAAGAAAAGAAAGAGGAATCCTCTATGTCACAGTATAGAGATTCCTTTATGTTAGTAGAAAGAGAAAGGGGTGGAAGAATCCAAACACAAGAGATATAAGAAGTTTGGATTCTTAGATGAAGAGAGGTGAAGAGAAGTGTTAGTAATTAAATAATTAAATAGAAGAAGAAAAGAGAAGAGAATTTTCGACAATAATTTTTGAAAAAGAGGTTAGTAATTTTCGAAAATCAAAGACAAAATATAATTAAAATTAAAATTTGAAACAAAAAGAATTTTTGAAAAAGAGAGGGAGAATTTTCGAAAATTAGAGAGGGAAAAGTAGTTAGGTGGTTTTGAAAAAGATAAGAAACAAACAAAAAGTTAGTTAGTTGATTGAAAAAGATTTGAAATCAAATTTTGAAAAAGATAAGAAGATAAGAAGTTAGATAAGATATTTTGAAATCACATTTTGAAAAAGATAAGATAAAAGATAAAAAGATAAGATAAAAATTTTAATAAAAAGATATTTTGAAAAAGATTTAATCTTTAAAAAGACTTAACTAACAAGAAACTACAAGATAAGATTCTAGAATTTAAAGATTGAACCTTTCTTAACAAGAAAGTAACAAACTTCAACTTTTTGAATCAATCACATTAATTGTTAGCATATTTTCGAAAATTAGATATAAAAATAAGAAAAAGATTTTGAAAATATTTTGAAAAAGATTTTTGAAATTTTCGAAATTTATAAAAAAATTGAAAAAGATATGATTTTTGAAAAAGATTTTGAAAAGATAAGATTTTTAAAATTGAAATTTTGACTTGACTTGTAAGAAACAACTAATTTTAAAAATTTTTGACCAAGTCAACCCAAAATTTCGAAAATTTTGGAGGAAAATAAGGAAAAGATATTTTTTTGATTTTTGAATATTTAATTATGAGAGAGGAAAACAACAAAAATACTCAATGCATGAAATTTTTAGATCAAAACAATGAATGCATGCAAGAATGCCATGAATGTCAAGATGAACACCAAGAACACTTTGAAGATCATGATGAACATCAAGAACATAATTTTGAAAAAAATTTTTGATGCAAAGAAAACATGCAAGACACCAAACTTAGAAATCTTTAATGCATGGAAAATATGAATGCAAAAGTGCACATGAAAAACAACAAAAGACATAAAACAAGAAATCATCAAGATCAAACAAGAAGACTTGTCAAGAACAACTTGAAGATCATGAAGAACACTATGAATGCATGAGATTTTCGAAAAAATGCAAGAAAAGTTTTTAAAGCATGCAATTGACACCAAACTTAAAAATTGACTCAAGACTCAAACAAGAAACACAAAATATTTTTGATTTTTTATGATTTTCTAATTTTTTTGTATTTTTATTTTAAATTTTTTTCGAAAAACATTTTTGGAAAAACGAAAAAGAAAAGAAAAATTTTGAAAAAGATTTTTGAAAAGAGAATTACCTAATATGAGCAACAAGATGAACCGTCAGTTGTCCATACTCGAACAATCCCCGGCAACGGCGCCAAAAACTTGGTGGACGAAATTGTGATCACTATTCTTTAAGTTGTTTTCATTGTAAAATTATGGAATTTGAAATTGGCACGAGTGGACACAACTCCGTTCAACTAACCAGCAAGTGTACTAGGTCGTCCAAGTAATAAACCTTACGCGAGTAAGGGTCGATCCCACAGAGATTGTTGGTATGAAGCAAGCTATGGTCACCTTGTAAATCTCAGTTAGGCAGATTAAATTGATTTATGGTTTCGAAAATAGAAATAAGAAAATAAATAATAAAAGGGATAGAATACTTATGCAGATTCATTGGTGGGAATTTCAGATAAGCGAATGGAGATACTGTATGGCTCAAGGACGCCTGCTTTCCCACTTCTTCAACTCAATCCTTCTTACTCCTTTCCATGGCAAGCTGTGTATAGGGGTTCACCATCAGCGGTGGCTACTTTCAATCCTCTCGGGAAAATGATCCTCTGCGGCTGTCACTCGCATGGCTAATCGTCTGGAGGCATCACCCATGGTTGATGGCAACATCCCATCCTCGCAGTGAAAACTACGCTCACGTGCTCTGTCACAGCACGGCTAATCACTGGTTGGTTCCCACTCCTACTGGAATAGAATCCCTTGATTCTTTTGCGTTTGTCACTAACGCCCAGCACTTGCGAGTTTGAAGCACGTCACAGTCATTCATTACCGGAATCCTACTCGGAATACCACAGACAAGGTTAGACTTTCCGGATTCCCAGGATCCTACTCGGAATACCACAGACAAGGTGAGACTTTCCGGATCCTCATAAATGCCGCCATCTATCTAGCTTATACCACGAAGATTCTGTTGGGGAATCTAAGAGATACACATTCAAGCTCTGTTGCAGGTAGAACGGAAGTGGTTGTCAATCACGTGCGTTCATAAGTGAGAATAATAATGAGGGTTACTTATCATCACATTCATCATTTTCTTGGGTACGAATGAATATCTTGGAATAAGAATAAGAGAGATTTGAATAAAAGAGAATAGAATTGCATTAGTACTTGAGGTACAGCAGAGCTCCACACCCTTAATCTATGGTGTGCAGAAACTCCACCGTTGAAAATACATAAGCAAAGGGTTCAGGCATGGCCGAATGGCCAGCCCCCATGTGGTCACAAGACCGACTGATCAAAGACCTAAAGTGATCAAAGATATCTGATACAATAGATAAATGTTCTATTTATAATAAACTAGCTCCTAGGGTTTACATGAGTAAGTAATTGATGCATAAATCCACTTCCGGGGCCCACTTGGTGTATGCTTGGGCTGAGCTTGATTAATCCACGAGCTGAGGCTTCTCTTGGATTTGAACTCCGAGTTATGACGTGTTTTGGGCGTTCAACTCCGGATCATGACGTTTTTCTGGCGTTTAACTCCAGACAGCAGCTTGTACTTGGCGTTCAACGCCAAGTTACGTCGTCAATCTCCAAATAAAGTATGGACTATTATATATTGCTGGAAAGCTCTGGATGTCTAATTTCCAACGCCGTTGAGAGCGCGCCATTTGGAGTTCTGTAGCTCCAGAAAATCCATTTCGAGTGTAGGGAGGGCAGATTCCAACAGCATCAGCAGTCCTTTTGTCAGCCTTTTTCAGAGTTTTGCTCGAGTCCCTCAATTTCAGCCAGAATTTACCTGAAATCACAGAAAAACACACAAACTCATAGTAAAGTCTGGAAAATGTGAATTTAACATAAAACTAATGAAAACATCCCTAAAAGTAGCTTAAACTTACTAAAAACTATCTAAAAACAATGCCAAAAAGCGTATAAATTATCCGCTCATCAGAATCCTATGGCATTGCCATGGATCACAGTATGGGGGACATTTTGGAGGTGAGCGAACAGCCACTAAGGTCCTCCAATGTGGATTCTACTGGCCTACTCTCTATAGGGATGCCCGAGAGTTTGTGCGTAACTGTGACAGTTGCCAAAGAGCTGGTAACTTGCCTCATGGTTACGCCATGCCTCAACAAGGGATCTTAGAGATTAAATTGTTTGATGTATGGGGAATTGACTTCATGGGTCCCTTCCCACCATCATACTCAAACACTTATATTTTGGTGGCAGTAGACTATGTATCTAAATGGGTAGAAGCAATTGCCACACCCAATAATGATACCAAACCATGCTAAAATTCCTCCAGAAACACATCTTCAGCAGGTTTGGTGTTCCCAGAGTACTAATCAGTGATGGGGGCACTCATTTCTGCAATAAACAACTGTACTCTGCTATGGTTCGATATGGAATTAGCCACAAAGTAGCAACTCCGTATCATCCACAGACAAATGGGCAAGCTGAAGTCTCTAATAGAGAGCTAAAAAGAATCCTGGAACGGACTGTTATTGCCCGTAGAAAGGATTGGGCAAAGAGCTTGGATGATGCTCTATGGGCATACAGAACAGCATACAAGACTCATATAGGAACCTCTCCATACCAACTTGTGTATGGGAAGGCCTGTCATCTGCCAGTGGAACTGGAACATAAAGCCTACTGGGCAACCAGATTCCTAAACATGGATGCCAACTTAGCTGGTGAAAAAAGATTGCTCCAGCTAAATGAGCTAGAGGAGTTCAGACTCAGTGCCTTCGAAAATGCAAAAATATATAAGGAAAAGGCAAAGAAGTGGAATGACAAAAGGTTGTCATCCAGAGTCTTTGAACCAGGACAAAAAGTTCTGCTCTTCAACTCTTGGCTCAGACTTTTCCCAGGAAAACTTAAATCCCGATGGAGGGGTCCGTATGTGATTACAGGAGTGTCACCATATGGATATGTTGAGCTTCAGGATATTGATTCTGATAAAAAGTTCATTGTTAATGGATAGAGGATCAAACATTATCTTGAAAGCAATTTTGAGCAAGAATGCTCAAAGCTGAGGCTTGAATGAATCTCAGTAAAAGGTCCAGCTAAAGACGATAAAGAAGCGCTTGCTGGGAGGCAACCCAGTCATTAGCGGGTTATCTGTTTTATTTAATAAAAGTTTGATACATATTCTCAAAGGGTGATCATCAAAATTGAAGGAATTCACAGAGTTACAGAAGGATTCAGTGCAAAAAGCAGAGAAGAGGAGCTTGCTGGCGAAAAAATGCCAGTAAGGGGTGCTCTGGGCGTTAAACGTCAGAATGGGCACCATTATGGGCGTTTAATGCCAGTAAAGGTGCCATTTTGGGCGTTAAACGCCAGAATGGGCACCATTCTGGGCGTTTAACGCCAGGTGTGCAGCATCCTGGGCGTTTAGCAAAACGCCCAGTGAAGAAGGGGTTTCTGGCGTTTAACGCCAGCCAGGGTACCTGGCTGGGCGTTAAACACCCAAATTGGCCAACATTTGGGCGTTAAACGCCATAATGGATACCATTCTGGGCGTTTAACGCCAGATAGGTGGGGGACAGAGATTTTGCTTTCCACTTCAAATTTTTTCAAACTTTCCTATTTTGATCCATAATTTTCTACATAAACACATTTCAAACTTTCATTATTCACCTTCAAATTTTCAAAAATTAAAATCATTCTTCAAATCTCTTTCAAATCCCTTCCAAATCTTCTTCAAAAACTCAAACATCTCTCAAATTCTTTCCATATCTTCTCAAATCTCTTTCAAAATTTTTGAAATCTCTCCCCCTCTCTTATAAATACACGTTTGGCCATCCCCTTTTCCCCACCGTTTGAATTTGCTCTCCTCCTCTCCTTCCTCTTTAATTTCTTTTTTTGCTTGAGGACAAGCAAACCTCTAAGTTTGGTGTGTTTTTCTGTGATCACTAAGCTAAGGCTCATCAAGATCATGGCTCCCAAGGGAAAACAAACCAATTCAAGAGGCAAGAAAGAGAACACTCCAAAGGACCTTTGGAGTCAAGAGAGGTTCTTAACCAAAGAACATGCAGACCATTACCACAAAATAATGGGTCTAAGGTCAGTGATCCCGGAAGTTAAATTTGATCTGAAAGAAGATGAATATCCGGAGATCCAGGAGAAAATTCGAAACAGAGGATGGGAAGTTCTGACCAACCCTGAGACAAAGGTTGGAAGAAACATGGTTCAGGAATTCTACTCAAATCTGTGGCTGACAGATAAGTAGAGAATGACTGGAACCGCTTTTCATACCTATAGAACCATGGTCAGAGGGAGAAATATTTACTTCCATCTGGACAAAATAAAAGAGGTCTTCAAATTGCCTCAACTGCAAGATGATCCTGAATCCTTTAATAGGAGAATGGTGAGAGCAGATAAGGGGTTGGATCAAGTTCTAGAGGACATATGCCTCCCTGGAACTAAGTGGACAACCAATTCAAAAGGTGTCCCGAACCAACTCAAGATGGGAGATCTCAAACCAATTGCAAGAGGTTGGCTAGACTTCATTGGGCATTCCATATTGCCCACTAGCAACCGTTCTGAGGTCACTATCAAGAGAGCAGTGATGTTTCATTGCATTATGCTGGGAAAAGAAGTGGAGGTTCATCATCTGATTGCTTGTGAGATTTACACAATTGCAAACAAGAATTTCACTGAAGCCAAACTGGCTTACCCAAGCTTAATCTCTTTGCTATGTAAAGATGCTGGGGTGAGGATGGGAGTAGATGAATTCATCCCAATTGAACATCCAATCACCAAGAAGTCAATGGAAGGACAAATGCAAGATAATTCTATCAAAAGGAGGGCGCAGGAGTTCCTCCCTGAGCTCCCTGAAATTGACTACTGGACCCGCCTAGAAGCATCTGTTGCCAAGCTACAAGAAGCTATGGAACAAATTAAGAAAGAACAGCAGAATCAAAACTGCATGCTCTACAAATTGCTGAAGGAACAAGAGAAGCAAGGGCGTGAGCTACAGGAGCTGAAGCACCAGAAGCTCTCCCTTGAAGGGTCAAATACCCCACAAGTTGAGGGAGCATCCACTTCTCAAGATCAAGGTTGTTGAGTCCTAACTCTGTGATAACCTCTATCATTAGGAGTCTATTTTAGAGTCATTTAAATTTTTGCTTTCTATTACTATTAGTCTTATCTTATTTTTATCTTTGAGCCTTGTTCTTAATTCATGATTAATAAAATTTAATATGTATGCCTTAAAGCTATGAATGTCCTATGAATCCATCACCTCTCTTAAATGAAAAATGCTTTAATCACAAAAGAACAAGAAGTGCAGGATTTCGAATTCATCTCTGAAATTAGTTGAATTAGCTTGATGTGGTGACAATACTTTTTGTTTTCTGAATGAATGCTTGAACAGTGCATATGTCTTTTGAATTTGTTGATTAAAGAATGTTAAACTTGTTGGCTCTTGAAAGAATGATGGAAAAGGAGAAATGTTATTGAGGATCTGAAAAATCATCAAATTGATTCTTGAAGCAAGAAAAAGCAGTAAAAAAAAACAAGTTTAAGGTGATCCAAGGCAATAAGAGTGTGCTTAAGAACCCTGGACACCTCTGATTGGGGACTCTAGCAAAGCTGAGTCACAATCTAAAAAGGTTCACCCAGTCATGTGTCTGTGGCATGTATGTATCCGGTGGTAATACTGGAAGACAGAGTGCTTTGGGCCACAGCCAAGACTCATAAAGTAGTTATGTTCAAGAATCATCATACTTAACTAGGATAATCAATAACACTATCTGAGTTCTGAGTTCCTATAGATGCCAATCATTCTAAACTTCAAAGGATAAAGTGAGATGCCAAAACTGTTTAGAAGCAAAAAGCTACTAGTCGCGCTCATCTAATTGGAGCTAAGTTTCTTTGATATTTTGGAGTCTATAGTATATTCTCTTCTTTTTATTCTATTTTGATTTTCAGTTGCATGGGGACAAGCAACAATTTAAGTTTGGTGTTGTGATGAGCGGATAATTTATACACTTTTTGGCATTGTTTTTAGTATGTTTTTAGTATATTTTAGTTAGTTTTTATTACATTGATGAGCGGATATTTTATACGCTTTTTGGGGGTAATTTCATGTAGATTTTAGTATGTTTTAATTAGTTTTTAGTAAAATATTATTAGTTCTTAGGCAAAAATCATATTTCTGGACTTTACTATGAGTTTGTGTGTTTTTCTGTGATTTCAGGTATTTTCTGGCTGAAATTGAGGGAGCTGAGCAAAAATCTGAGTTAGGCTGAAAAATGACTGTTGATGCTGTTGGATCCTGACCTCCCTGCACTCGAAATGGATTTTCTGGAGCTACAGGAGTTCAATTGGCGCGCTCTCAACGGCGTTAGAAAGTAGACATCCAGGGCTTTCCAGCAATATAATAGTCCATACTTTGCGCGAAGATAGACGATGTAAACTGGCATTCAACGCCAGTATCATGCTGCTGTCTGGCGTCCAGCGCCAGAAACAGGTTACAAGTTGGAGTTCAACGCCAGAAACAGGTTACAACCTGGCGTTGAATGCCCAAAACAGCCCCAGGCATGTGAGAAGCTTAAGTCTCAGCCCCAGCACACACCAAGTGGGCCCCAGAAGTGGATTTCTGCACCATCTATCATAGTTTACTCATTTTTTGTAAACCTAGGTTACTAGTTTACTATTTAAACAACTTTTAGAGATTAACTCTGTACCTCATGACATTTTCAGATCTGAATTTTATACACTTTGACGGCATGAGTCTCTAAACTCCATTGTTGGGGGTGAGGAGCTCTGCAGCATCTCGATGAATTAATGCAATTGTTTCTATTTCTCCGTTCAAACGTGTGTGTTCCTATCTAAGATGTTCATTCGCGCTTAATTATGAAGAAGGTGATGATCCATGACACTCATCACCTTCCTCAATCCATGAATGTATGTCTGACAACCACCTCTGTTCTACATCAGATTGAATGAGTGATGAGTGGATAATTTATACGCTTTTTGGCATTGTTTTTAGGTAGTTTTTAGTAAGTTCAAGCTACTTTTAGGGATGTTTTCATTAGTTTTTATGCTAAATTCACATTTCTGAACTTTACTATGAGTTTGTGTGTTTTTCTATGATTTCAGGTAATTTCTGGCTGAAATTGAGGGATTTGAGCAAAACTCTGAAAAAGGCTGACAAAAGGACTGCTGATGCTGTTGGAATCTGACCTCCCTGCACTCAAAATAGATTTTCTGGAGCTATAGAACTCCAAATGGCGCGCTCTCAACGGCGTTGGAAGGTAGACATCCAGAGCTTTCCAGCAATATATAATAGTCCATACTTTATTCGGAAAGTAGACATCCAGAGCTTTCCAGCAATATATAATAGTCCATACTTTATTCGGAAATTGACGACGTAACTTGGCGTTGAACGCCAAGTACATGCTGCTGTCTGGAGTTAAACGCCAGAAACACGTCATGATCCGGAGTTGAACACCCAAAACACGTTATAACTTGGAGTTAAACTCCAAGAAAAGCCTCAGCTCGTGGATAGATCAAGCTCAGCCCAAGCATACACCAAGTGCGCCCCGGAAGTGGATTTATGCATCAATTACTTACTCATGTAAACCCTAGTAGCTAGTTTAGTATAAATAAGACTTTTTACTAGTGTATTAGTAGTCTTTTGACCACGTTACATCTTTGGTCTCAGTTTTGTATTATTCTTCATCTTAAGAGGCTATTGATCACCTTTTAGGGGGCTGGCCATTCGGCCATGCCTGAACCTTTTACTTATGTATTTTCAACAGTGGAGTTTCTGCACACCATAGATTAAGGGTGTGGAGCTCTGCTGTGCCTCAAGTTTCAATACAATTATTATTACTTTCTATTCAATTCACTTCTATCCTTATTCCAAGATATACGTTACACTTAACTTTGATGAATGTGATGATCCGTGACACTCATCATCATTCTCACCTATGAATGCGCGTGACTGACAACCACTTCCGTTCTACTCTAGGCCAGGCGCATATCTCTTAGATTCTCCAACAGAATCTTCGTGGTATAAGCTAGATAGATGGCGGCATTCATGAGGATCCGGAAAGTCTAAACCTTGTCTATGGTATTCCGAGTAGGATTCTGGGATTGAATGACTGTGACGAGCTTCAAACTCCTGAAGGCTGGGCGTGATGACAAGCGCAAAAGAATCAAGGGATTCTATTCCAACCTGATTGAGAACCGACAGATGATTAGACGTGCTGTGACAGAGCATAGGAACGTTTTCACTGAGAGGATGGGATGTAGCCATTGACAACGGTGATGCCCTACATACAGCTTGCCATGGAAAGGAGTAGGAAGGATTGGATGAATGTAATAAGAAAATAGAGATACGAGAGGAGCACAGCATCTTCACACACTTATCTGAAATTCCCACTATTGCTTTACATAAATATTTCTATCCCTTTTTATTTTCTATTTATTATTAATTTTTGAACTCATCATAAACCAATTTAATTCGCCTAACTGAGATTTACAAGGTGACCATAGCTTGCTTCATACCAACAATCTCTGTGGGATCGACCCTTACTCACGTAAGGTATTACTTGGATGACCCAGTACACTTGCTGGTTAAGTTGAACGGAGTTGTGGAAAGAAAAAACTTCTCTAACAGTGCCTGGAACTCTTGTATCACAATTTCGTCCACCAAGTTTTTGGCGCCGTTGCCGGGGATTGTTCGAGTATGGACAACTGACGGTTCATCTTGTTGCTCAGATTAGGTAATTTTCTTTTCAAAAATCTTTTTCAAAATTTTTCTCTTATTTTCGTTTTTCTAAAGAATATTTTCGAAAAAAAATTAATAAAAATACAAAAAAAATTAGAAAATCATAAAAATAAAAAATATTTTGTGTTTCTTGTTTGAGTTTTGAGTCAATTTTTAAGTTTGGTGTCAATTGCATGCTTTAAAAATTTTTCTTGCATTTTTCGAAATTCCATGCATTCATAGTGTTCTTCATGATCTTCAAGTTGTTCTTGGTAAGTCTTCTTGTTTGATCTTGATGTTTTCTTGTTTTGTGTTGTTTGTTGTTTTTCATATGCATTTTTCATTTGTTAGAGTCCATGCATTAAAGATTTCTAAGTTTGGTGTCTTGCATGTTTTCTTTGCATCAAAAATTTTTCAAAATTATGTTCTTGATGTTCATCATGATCTTCAAAGTGTTCTTGGTGTTCATCTTGACATTTATAGCATTCTTGCATGCATTCATTGTTTTGATCTAAAAATTTCATGCATTGAGTATTTTTTGTTTTTCTCTCTCATAATTAAAAATTCAAAAATCAAAAAAATATCTTTTCCTTATTTCTCTCCAAATTTTCGAAAATTTGAGTTGACTTAGTCAAAAATTTTCAAAATTAGTTGTTTCTTACAAGTCAAGTCAAATTTTCAATTTTAAAAATCTTATCTTTTCAAAATCTTTTTCAAAAATTATATCTTTTTCATTTTTTCTATTTTTCAAAAATTTCAAAAATCTTTTTCAAAATATTTTCAAAATCTTTTCTCTTATCTTTATATCAAATTTTCAAAAATTCACTAATAATTAATGTGATTGATTCAAAAATTTGAAGTTTGTTACTTTCTTGTTAAGAAAGGTTCAATCTTTAAGTTCTAGAATCTTATCTTGTAGTTTCTTGTTAGTGAAGTAAGTAATTTCAAATTTTTAAATTAAATGTTTTTTTATCTCTTATCTTCTCTTTTTCAAAAAAACTTTATCTTTTTCAAAATTTGATTTCAAAATATCTTATCTAACTTCTTATCTTCTTATCTTTTTCAAATTTGATTTTGAAATCTTTTAACTAGTTAACTTTTTGTTTGTTTCTTATCTTTTTTAAAACCACCTAACTACTTTTTGAAAATTACTAACCCCTTTTTTTCAAAATTGTTTTCGAAATTCTCCCTCTCTTTTCTTATTCTATTTATTTATTTAATTACTAACACTTCTCTTCACCCCTCTTCACCTAAATATCCGAATCCCCTCTTCTACTTTCTTCCCCCTTTCTTTTTCTACTAACATAAAGGAGTCTCTATACTGTGACATAGAGGATTCCTTTTTCTTTTCTTGTTTTCTTCTCTTTCATATGAGCAGGAACAAGGATATAGGCACTCTTGTTGAAATTGATCCAGAACCTGAAAGGACTCTGAAGAGAAAATTAAGAGAAGCTAAGTTACAACAATCTAAAGGTAACCTTTCAGAAATATTAGAACAAGAGAAGGAGATGGCAGCCGAAAATAATAATAATGCAAGGAGAATGCTTGGTGACTTCACAAAGCCAACGTCCAAGTTTGATGGAAGAAGCATCTCCATTCCTGCCATTGGAGCCAATACCTTTGAGCTGAAACCTCAGCTAGTTGCCTTAATTCAACAAAACTGTAAGTTTTATGGACTTCCATCTGAAGATCCTTATCAGTTTCTAACTGAGTTCTTGCATATCTGTGAGACTGTAAAGACGAATGGAGTTGATTCTGAAGTCTACAGACTCATGCTTTTCCCTTTTGCTGTAAGAGACAGAGCTAGAATATGGTTGGATTCACAACCCAAGGATAGCCTGGACTCCTGGGATAAGCTGGTCACTGCCTTCTTGGATAAATTCTTTCCTCCCCAAAAGCTGAGCAAGCTGAGAGTGGATGTTCAAACCTTCAAACAAAAAGGTGGTGAATCCCTCTATGAAGCTTGGGAAAGATACAAGCAGCTGACCAAAAGATGTCCATCTGACATGTTTTCAGAATGGACCATAATAGATATATTCTATTATGGCCTGTCTGAATTTTCGAAAATGTCATTGGACCATTCTGCAGGTGGATCTATTCACCTAAAGAAAACGCCTGAAGAGGCTCAAGAACTCATTGATATGGTAGCAAAAAACCAATTCATGTACACTTCTGAGAGGAATTCCGTGAATAATGGGATACCTCAGAAGAAAGGAGTTCCTGAAATTGATGCTCTGAATGCCATATTGGCTCAGAACAAAGTGTTGACTCAACAGGTCAACATGATCTCTCAAAGTCTGAATGGATGGCAAAATGCATCAAACAGTACTAAAGAGGCAGCTTCTGAAGAAGCTTATGATCCTGAGAACCCTGCAATGGCAGAGGTTAATTACATGGGTGAACCTTATGGAAACACCTATAACTCATCATGGAGAAATCATCCAAATTTCTCATGGAAGGATCAACAAAAGCCTCAACAAGGCTTTAACAATGGTGGACGTAATAGGCTGAGCAATAGCAAGCCATATCCATCATCTTCTCAGCAACAGACAGAGAATTCTGAACAAAACACTTCTAATTTAGCCAATCTAGTCTCTGATCTGTCAAAGGCCACTTTCAGTTTCATGAGTGAAACAAGATTCTCCATTAGAAATCTGGAGGCACAAGTGGGCCAGCTGAGTAAGAAAGTCATTGAAACTCCTCCCAGTATTCTCCCAAGCAATACAGAAGAGAATCCAAAAGGAGAGTGCAAGGCCATTGATGTGATCAATGTGGCCGAACGCACAAGGGAGGAGGAGGACGAAAATCCTAGTGAGGAAGACCTCCTGGGACGTCTCTCAAGCAAGAAGGAGCTTCCTATTAAGGATCCAAAGGAATCTGAAGCTCATATAGAGACCATAGAGATTCCATTAAATCTCCTTCTGCCATTTATGAGCTCTGAAGACTATTCTTCCTCTGAAGAGGATGAAAATGTGACTGGAGAGCAAGCTGCTCAATATTTAGGAGCTATCATGAAGCTGAATGCCAAGTTGTTTGGTAATGAGACTTGGGAAAGTGAACCTCCCTTGCTCATTAATGAACTAGATACCTGGATTCAGAAAACTTTACCTCAAAAGAAAGAAGATCCTGGCAAGTTCTTAATACCTTGTACCATAGGCACCATGACCTTTGAAAAGGCTCTATGTGCTCTAGGGTCAGGGATAAATCTTATGCCACTCTCTGTAATGGAGAAGCTGGGGATCATTAAGGTACAACCTGCCTTGTTCTCATTACAATTGGCAGACAAGTCATTGAGACAAGCTTATGGAATAGTGGAGGACATGTTAGTAAAGGTTGAAGGCCTTTACATCCCTGCTGATTTCATAATCTTAGACACTAGGAAGGAAGAGGATGAGTGTATCATCCTTGGAAGACCTTTCCTAGCCATAGCAGAAGCTGTGATAGATGTCAACAGAGGTGAACTAGTCCTTCAATTGAATGGGGACTACCTTGTGGTTAAGGCACATGGCCATCCCTCTGTGACAAAAGAGAGTAAGCATGAAGAGCTTCTCTCAGTTCAGAGTCAAGAAGAGCCCCCACAGTCAAACTCTAAGTTTGGTGTTGTGAGGCCACAACCAAACTCTAAGTTTGGTGTTAAAGATCCCATATCCAAACTCCAAGTTTGGTGTTGGGACTATACAACATTGACCTGATCACCTTGTGGCTCCATGGGAGCCACTGTCAAGCTATTGACATTAAAGAAGCGCTTGTTGGGAGGCAACCCAATTTTATTTATCTAATTTTTATTTTATTGTTATTTTATGTTTTATTAGGTACATGATCATGAGGAGTCACGAAAAAATCATAAAAATTAAAAACAGAATAAAAAACAGCAGAAGAAAAAAAATCACACCCTGGAGGAAGCACAGGCTGGCGTTCAACGCCAGTAAGATGCATCTGGCCTACGTTCAACGCCAGAACAGAGCATCATTCTGGCGCTGAACGCCAGAAACAAGCAACATTCTGGTGCTGAACGCCAGGAATGTGCCTAAGAGGAAAAGCTGGCACTGAACGCCAGTAACAAGCATGAAACTGGCGTTCAACGCCAGAAACATGCTTTACATGGGCGTTGAACGCCCAGAATGTGCACCACATGGCGTTTAAATGCCAGAATGGTGTGCAAAGGCATTTTACATGCCTATTTGGTGCAGGGATGGAATTCCTTGACACCTCAGGATCTGTGGACCCCACAGGATCACCTTAGGATATGTGGACCCCACAGGATCCCCACCTACTATATTCCTACCTTACCTCCTAATCCTATTTTTTTGATGACTATTCCCCATGTCACACTTCCCAACACTCTTCACCAATCACCTCAATTCCTCTTCCCAATCACCCCCTTCATCACTCACATCCATCCACTCTTCCCCATAAACCCCACCTACCTTCAAAAATTCAAAACCATTTTCCCACCCATTCCCACCCTAAATGGCCGAATACACACTACCCCCTCTCCCTATATATACCCTTCCATTCTACTTCATTTTCACACAACACAACCCCCCTCTTCTTCCCCTTGGCCGAACCTACATCTTTCCCTCTCTACCATATTTTCTTCTTCTTCTTCTTCTCTTCTTTCTTCTATTGCTCGAGGACGAGCAATATTTTAAGTTTGGTGTGGTCAAAGCATAATCTTTTTTGTTTTCCACTACCATCAATGGCACCTAAGGCCGGAGAATCCTCTAGAAAAGGAAAAGGGAAGACAAAAGATTCCACCTCCGAGTCATAGGAGATGGAAAGATTCATCTCCAAGAGCCATCAAGACCACTTCTATGATGTTGTGGCAAAGAAGAAGGTGATCCCTGAGGTCCCTTTTAAGCTCAAGAAAAATGAGTATCTGGAAATCCGACATGAGATCCGAAGAAGAGGTGGGGAAGTCCTAACCAACCCCATGCAACAAGTCGGAATCTTAATGGTTCAAGAGTTCTATGCCAATGCATGGATCACTAGGAACCTTGATCAAAGTATGAACCCGAGTCCAAAGAATTATCTCACAATGGTTCGGGGGAAATACTTAGATTTTAGTCCGAAAAATGTGAGGTTGGCGTTTCACTTGCCCATGATGCAAGGAGATGAACGCCCCTACACTAAAAGGGTCAACTTTAATCAAAGGTTGGACCAAGTCCTAATGGACATATGTGTGGAAGGAGCTCAATGGAGAAGAGACTCCAAAGGCAAGCCAGTTCAACTAAGAAGACTGGACCTCAAGCTTGTGGCTAGAGGATGGTTGGAGTTCATTCAACGCTCCATCATTCCCACTAGCAACCGATCTGAAGTTACTGTGGATCGGGCCATCATGATTCATAGAATCATGAGTGGAGAGGAAGTAGAAGTTCATGAGGTCATCTCCAATGAAATCTACAAAATAGCCGACAAGTCCTCCACCATGGCACGGCTAGCTTTTCCTCACCTTATTTGCCATCTATGTTACTCAGCTGGAGTTATCATAGAAGGAGACATCCCCATTGAAGAGGATAAGCCCATCACCAAGAAGAGGATAGAGCAAGCAAGAGAGATCTCTCACGGTTCTCAAGAGATGCATGAGGAAGCTCATCATCAAGAAATCCCTGAGATGCCTCAAGGGATGCACTTTCCTCCCAACAACTATTGGGAGCAACTCAACACCTCCATAGAAGATTTGAGCCACAATGTGGAACAATTAAGGGTGGAACATCATGAGCACTCCATCATTCTCCATGAAATAAGAGAAGATCAAAGAGCAATGAGGGAGGAGCAACAAAGGGAAGGAAGGGACATAGAAGAGCTTAAGGACATTGTTGGTCCTTCAAGAAGAAGACGCCACTAAGGTGGATTCATTCCTTGTTCTTATTTCTTTTTGTTTTTCGGTTTTTAATGTTGTGTTTATTTATATTTTGTGTCTCTACTTCATGATCATTAGTACGTAGTAACCATGTCTTAAAGCTATGAATAAAATCCATTAATCCTTCACCTCTCTTAAATGAAAAATGTTTTAATTCAAAAGAACAAAAAGTACATGAATTTCGAATTTATCCTTGAATTTAGTTTAATTATATTGATGTGGTGACAATACTTTTTGTTTTCTGAATGAATGCTTGAACAGTGCATATTTTTGATCTTGTTGTTTACGAATGTTAAAATTGTTGGCTCTTGAAAGAATGATGAACAAAGAGAAATGTTATTGATAATCTGAAAAATCATAAAATTGATTCTTGAAGCAAGAAAAAGCAGTGGAAAACAAAAGCTTGCGAAAAAAAAATGGCGAAAAAATAGAAAGAAAAAGAAAAAGCAAGCAGAAAAAGCCAATAGCCCTTAAAACCAAAAGGCAAGGGTAAAAAGGATCTAAGGCTTTGAGCATCAATGGATAGGAGGGCCCAAGGAAATCAAATCCAGGCCTAAGCGGCTAAATCAAGCTGTCCCTAACCATGTGCTTGTGTCATGAAGGTCCAAGTGAAAAGCTTGAGACTGAATGGTTAAAGTCGTGATCCAAAGCAAAAAGAGTGTGCTTAAGAGCTCTGGACACCTCTAACTGGGGACTCTAGCAAAGCTGAGTCACAATCTGAAAAGGTTCACCCAGTCATGTGTCTGTGGCATTTATGTATCCGGTGGTAATACCGGAAAACAAAATGCTTAGGGCCACGGCCAAGACTCATAAATAGCTGTGTTCAAGAATCAACATGCTTAACTAGGAAAGTCAATAACACTATCTGAACTCTGAGTTCCTAAAAACGCCAATCACTCTGAACTTCAAGGGAAAAAGTGAGATGCCAAAACTGTTCAGAAGCAAAAAGCTACAAGTCCCGCTCATCTAATTATAATTAATATTCATTGATATTTTGGGATTTATAGTATATTCTCTTCTTTTTATCCTAATTGATTTTCAGTTGCTTGGGGATAAGCAACAATTTAAGTTTGGTGTTGTGATGAGCGGATAATTTATACGCTTTTTGGCATTGTTTTTAGGTAGTTTTTAGTAAGTTCAAGCTACTTTTAGGGATGTTTTCATTAGTTTTTATGCTAAATTCACATTTCTGGACTTTACTATAAGTTTGTGTGTTTTTCTGTGATTTCAGGTAATTTCTGGCTGAAATTGAGGGATTTGAGCAAAACTCTGAAAAAGGCTGACAAAAGGACTGCTGATGCTGTTGGAATCTGACCTCCCTACACTCGAAATAGATTTTCTGGAGCTACAGAACTCCAAATGGCGCGCTCACAATGGCGTTGGAAAGTAGACATCCAGCGCTTTCCAGCAATATATAATAGTCCATACTTTATTCGGAAATTGACGACGTAACTTGGCGTTGAACGCCAAGTACATGCTGCTGTCTGGAGTTAAACGCCAGAAATACGTCATGATCCGGAGTTGAACGCCCAAAACACATTATAACTTGGAGTTAAACTCCAAGAAAAGCCTCAGCTCGTGGATAGATCAAGCTCAGCCCAAGCATACACCAAGTGCGCCCCGGAAGTGGATTTATGCATCAATTACTTACTCATGTAAACCCTAGTAGCTAGTTTAGTATAAATAAGACTTTTTACTAGTGTATTAGTAGTCTTTTGACCACGTTACATCTTCGGTCTCAGTTTTGTATTATTCTTCATCTTAAGAGGCTATTGATCACCTTTTAGGGGGCTGGCCATTCGGCCATGCCTGAACCTTTTACTTATGTATTTTCAACAGTGGAGTTTCTGCACACCATAGATTAAGGGTGTGGAGCTCTGCTGTACCTCAAGTTTCAATACAATTATTATTACTTTCTATTCAATTCTCTTCTATCCTTATTCCAAGATATATGTTACACTTAACTTTGATGAATGTGATGATCCGTGACACTCATCATCATTCTCACCTATGAACGTGCGTGACTGACAACCACTTCCGTTCTACTCTAGGCCGGGCGCATATCTCTTAGATTCCCCAATAGAATCTTCGTGGTATAAGCTAGATAGATGGTGGCATTCATGAGGATCCGGAAAGTCTAAACCTTGTCTATGGTATTTCGAGTAGGATTCTGGGATTGAATGAATGTGACGAGCTTCAAACTCCTGAAGGCTGGGCGTGATGACAAGCGCAAAAGAATCAAGGGATTCTATTCCAACTTGATTGAGAACCGACAGATGATTAGCCATGCTATGACAGAGCATAGGAACGTTTTCACTGAGAGGATGGGATGTAGCCATTGACAACGGTGATGCCCTACATACAGCTTGCCATGGAAAGGAGTAGGAAAGATTGGATGAATGTAATAATAAAATAGAGATACGAGAGGAGCACAGCATCTTCACACACTTATCTGAAATTCCCACTATTGCTTTACATAAGTATTTCTATCCCTTTTATTTTCTATTTATTATTAATTTTCGAACTCATCATAAACCAATTTAATTCGCCTAACTGAGATTTACAAGGTGACCATAGCTTGCTTCATACCAACAATCTCTATAGGATCGACCCTTACTCACGTAAGGTATTACTTGGATGACCCAGTACACTTGCTGGTTAAGTTGAACAGAGTTGTGGAAAGAAAAAGCTTCTCTAACAGTGCCTGGAACTCTTGTATCACAATTTCGTCCACCAATGAGCTTCTCTTAGATTCTTTAATCAGAATCTTCGTGGTATAAGCTAGATTGATGGCGGCATTCATGAGAATCCGGAAAGTCTAAACCTTGTCCGTGGTATTCCGAGTAGGATTCCGGGATTGAATGACTGTGACGAGCTTCAAACTCCTGAAGGCTGGGCGTTAGTGACAGACGCAAAAGAATCATTGGATTCTATTCCAACCTGATTGAGGACCGACAGATGATTAGCCGTGCTGTGACAGAGCATTTGGACTATTTTCACTGAGAGGATGGGAAGTAGCCATTGACAACGGTGACACCCTACATACAGCTTGCCATGGAGGGAACTTTGCACTTTTCCATGGATGGAATATTACATTACAGGAATAAATCAGACAAAGCATCTCCAAGACTCCAACATATTCTCCATTACTGCATAACAAGTAATTATTTCACACTCTTTTATTTTTTCTAATAATTCCAACTGATAATTTTTATTGATATCCTAACTAAGAATAATAAAATAAACATAGCTTGCTTCAAACCAATAATCTCCGTGGGATCGACCCTTACTCACGTAAGGTATTACTTGGATGACCCAGTGCACTTGCTGGTTAGTTGTGTGAAGTTGTGACAAGAATTGTGATTTCCAATTTCGTGCACCAAGTTTTTGGCGTCGTTGCCGGGGATTATTCGAGTTTGAACAACCAAAGGTTTATTTTATTTCTTAGATTAGGAAGATTTTGGCAATTGGGTCAGAGTCTTTTATTTTCTTTTCAAAAATATTATTTTTCTTTATTAATTTTTTATTTTTCTTTGAGTCTAGTGTCTTGTTATAAGTTTGGTGTTAATTGCATATTTTATATTTTTCTTTAAATTTTTGAACTTGTGTTCTTTGTTCTTCATTGATCTTCAAGTTGTTCTTGTTTATTTTTCTTGTTTTGTGTCTTTTCTTGTTTTTCTTGTGCTTTTTCAAAACATTAACTTTCAAAAATTATACTTTTATCCATAAAAATAATACATCTTTAAAATATGTTACATTTTTAGCTCAGTTGGTTATAGCGTTGGCTTATGTTCTTGGCAATTGGGCATCTTCTTTTTAAAATCTTTTTTTAAAAAAATAATTTTTCTTAATTTAATCTTGTGCCAAACTTTAAGTTTGGTGTTTTATTGTTAATTTTTCTTCAATTTTTGAAAATTTAGTGAAGTTTTCTAAAAATGTTAAGTTTGGTGTTCTTTCTTTTGTTCTTGTGTTCTTGTGAATCTTCAAGGTGTTCTTGAGTTTTTCTTGTGTTTTGATCTTAAAATTTTTAAGTTTGGTGTTCCTTGGTGTTTTCCCTCCAAAATTTTCGAAAATAAGGAGCATTAGATCTAAAAATTCTAAGTCTTGTGTCTTTTGTGTGTTTTTCTCTTTCATCATAAAATTCAAAATTCAAAAAAATATCTTTTCTAACTAATTTTAAACTATATTTTCGAAATTTTTATATAAAAATTCAGATTTCAATTTCAAAATTTTTCAATTCTTATCCTTTTACGTTTTTAAAAAAAATATCCTAACCCCTTTCTCTCTCCTCAAATTTTCAAAAATATTCATAAACTTTTTCAAATTTTTTTATAAATTTTAATTTTTAATTTTCTTTCTTTATTTATTTTATTTTTATTTCGGTTTTTGTTTTATTTTATTATTTCAAAAATTATTTTTATAATAAAATAGACAATATCAACATCCATACCATCTCCCTTGCTCCATCATGGAACTAATTGGAAATGAACAGTCCAGGAGGACTCTGGGGTCATATGCTAACCCCACTTCTGCTTCATATGGGAGTAGTATCTATATACCCTCAATTGGAGTTAGTAGCTTTGAGTTGAATCCTCAGCTCATTATCATGGTGCAGGAAAGCTGTCAGTATTCCGGTCTTCCACATGAAGAACCTACAGAGTTTCTGGCACAATTTTTACAAATTGCTGACACAGTGCATGATAAGGAAGTACATCAGGATGTCTACAGATTACTACTGTTTCCATTTGCTATAAAAGATCAAGCTAAGAGGTGGTTAAATAACCAACCTAAGAACAGCATAAAGACATGGAAACAGCTGTCAGAAAACTTCCTTAATCACTACTTTCCTCCAAAGCGGATGACACAGCTAAGGCTAAGCATCCAAGGCTTCAAACAAGGAGATAATGAATCCCTTTATGATGCCTGGGAGAGATACAGAGAGATGCTAAGAAAATGCCCCTCTGAGATGTTTTCAGAGTGGGTGCAATTAGACATCTTCTACTATGGGCTTACAGAAAAAGCTCAGATTTCTCTAGATCACTCAGCCGGTGGATCTATACATATGAGAAAAACAATTGAAGAAGCTCAAGAGCTTATTGATACAGTTGCCAGAAATCAGCATATGTACCTAAGCAGTGAATCCTCCATGAAAGAAGAAGCTAAAACAGTAACTGCTGAACTCAGTCCTGTGGATCAGGCTAATGAATTCAATCAGCAATTAGACTTTCTAACCCAGTAGCTAGCCGAATTCAAGGAAATACTACAGGAAACAAGAATGGCTAACAGGAATATGGAAGTATAGTTAAAGCAAACAGAAAGGCAACTGTCAAAACAAATAACAGAAGAATGCCAAGTAGTTCAATTAAGAAGTGGGAAAACATTAAATACCTCACTTCAAAGCAGCAGGAAGCCAAGAAATGAACAAATGGCTACTCAAAATCCCTCTGAGGACAATCAGAGCCCAGAGAGGAATAAGGCTGGCGCTGAATGCCCAGACCATACTCATTTCTGGCGTTCAACGCCAGAAACAAGCATGAATCCAGCGTTGAACGCCCAAGGGAAGCATAGTTCTGGCGTTCAGACGCCAGTAACAGATAAGGAGTTGGCGTCTAACGTCACTCCAGCTTCCACCCCTGGCATTCAAACGCCAGTGGGAGATTAGTCACATACAAGTGCTGATAACAACCCTTCTAAAAAGGCTTCCCAACCCACTTCTACAGGTAATAAAACCCACTTCAGGAAGAGGAGAAACCTCCCAAACCTGAGCTCAAACCATTACCACCATCTCTGAAATATGCATTTCTGGGAGAAGGTGATACCTTTCCTGTAATCATAAGCTCTACCCTAGAGCCACAGGAAGAGGAAGCACTAATTCAAGTGCTAAGGACACACAAGAAAGCTCTTGGGTGGTCCATCAGTGATCTTAAGGGCATTAGCCCAGCCAGATGCATGCACAAGATCCTATTGGAGGGTGACGCCAAGCCAGTGGTTCAACCACAAAGGCGGCTGAATCCAGCCATGAAGGAAGTGGTGCAGAAGGAGGTCACTAAATTACTAGAGGCTGGGATTATTTATCCTATTTCTGACAGCACCTGGGTGAGCCCTGTCCAAGTTGTCCCTAAGAAAGGAGGCATGACAATGGTTCATAATGAAAAAAATGAACTGGTTTCTACAAGAATAGTTACAGGGTGGCGTATGTGTATTGATTATAGAAGGCTCAATACAGCCACCAGAAAGGATCATTTTCCTTTACCATTCATAGACCAGATGCTAGAAAGACTAGCAGGTCATCAATACTACTGCTTCCTGGATGGATATTCAGGTTATAATAAAATTGCAGTAGATCCCCAGGATCAGGAGAAAATGGCATTCACATGTCCATCTGGAGTATTTGCATACAGAAGGATGCCATTTGGCCTGTGCAATGCACCTGCAACCTTTCAGAGGTGCATGCTCTCAATTTTCTTTGATATGGTGGAAAAATTTCTGGAAGTTTTCATGGATGACTTTTCAGTATTTGGAGACTCATTCAGCTCCTGTCTTGACCATCTAGCACTTGTTCTAAAGAGATGCCAAGAGACCAACCTAGTTTTAAATTGGGAGAAATGTCACTTTATGGTGACTGAAGGAATTGTCCTTGGGCACAAAATCTCGAACAAAGGAATAGAGGTGGATCAAGCTAAGGTAGAGGTAATTAAAAAATTACCACTACCAGCCAATGTTAAGGCAATCAGAAGCTTTCTGGGTCATGCAGGATTCTATAGGAGGTTTATAAAGGACTTCTCAAAAATTGCCAAACCTCTAAGCAATATGCAAGCTGCTGACACGCCATTTATCTTTGATAAGGAGTGTCTGCAGGCGTTTGAGACCCTGAAAGCTAAGCTGGTCACAGCACCAGTCATCTCTGCACCAGACTGGACATTACCATTTGAATTAATGTGTGATGCCAGTGACCATGCCATTGGTGCAGTATTGGGACAGAGGCATGACAAGCTTCTGCATGTCATTTACTATGCAAATCGTATTTTAAATGACGCACAGAAGAATTACACAACCACAGAAAAAGAGCTGCTTGCAGTGGTTTACGCCATTGAGAAGTTCAGATCCTATTTGGTAGGATCAAAAGTGATTGTGTACACTGATCATGCTGCTCTTAAATATTTACTCACAAAGCAAGATTCAAAACCCAGACTCATCAGATGGGTGTTGCTTCTGCAAGAGTTTGATATAGAAATAAGAGACAGAAAAGGGATAGAAAACCAAGTAGCAGATCACCTGTCCCGAATAGAACCAGTAGAAGGGGCGTCCCTCCCTCTCACTGAGATCTCTGAGACCTTTCCGGATGAGCAACTCTTTGCCATCCAGGAAGTGCCATGGTTTGCAGACATTGCAAACTACAAGGCAGTAAGATTCATACCCAAAGAGTATAGTAGGCAGCAATCAAAGAAGTTGATCACAGATGCAAAGTACTATCTTTGGGATGAACCATATCTCTTCAAGAGATGTGCAGACGGAGTAATCTGTAGATGTGTGCCTAAAGAAGAAGCATAGAGAATCCTATGGCATTGCCATGGATCACAGTATGGAGGACATTTTGGAAGTGAGCGAACAGCCACAAGAGTCCTCCAATGTGGCTTCTACTGGCCTACTGATGTGTGGAAAGCGATCCAACACAAAACTCACCGGCAAGTGTACCGGGTCGCATCAAGTAATAATAACTCACATGAGTGAGGTCGATCCCACAGGGATTGAAGGATTGAGCAATTTTAGTTTAGTGATTGATTTAGTCAAGCGAATCAAGTTTTGGTTGAGTGGGTTGTATTTGACAGAAACTAAATTGCTTGGAAAGTAAAGGGAGAAGGGGAATTTGTAGAAAATTAAAGGACAGGAAACTAAACTTGCTGAATCTTAAAGAGCTTGAAAGTAAACGACTGAAACTTAAAGTGCAAGAAATGTAAATTGCAGTAACTTAAATGGCAAGGAATGTAAATTGCTTGAATGTAAAAGGGATTTGAGGACTGGGATTGCAGAATCTAAATAAAGAGAAATTGAATTGCCACAGTTAATAAAGAAGAAATTGAATTAGAAACAATTAGAACTCAAACAGAAATTAAAAGTAAAGTGCAGCAGGGTTCACAGAAGAACCAAAAGTAAATTAGGATCTCAGGACTTCAGAGACTAGGTAGCAGAGCCTAGATCTCAATTTGTCTTCCCAGATCCAAGTTCACAAAGTAATTGACAAGGAATTGAAGAAGAAGCAGCAAAGGAAATTGAAATTAAACTCAATTGTGCAGAAAGATGCTTAAGGAGATTTTGAATGGAGATTGAGACAGGATTTCCTCAATTCTTCACACCCAAAACTCAAAACAAGGAAATTAAAAATGCCCAAGCAAGAACGAGGAAGAAGAGAGATCAATTCTCCTCCCCAATTCTCTGAAATCTCAGTGAAGACACCAAGAGAAGTTCCAAAGTGCAAAAATAAGATTCAAAGCTCAATGAAGATGCAAAATTCAAAAGCTAAGCCAAAAGTTCCTAATTACATCAAACTAGCTCCTATTTATACACTTTCTATTCTTGGATTTTGGGATTTGGATGGGCTTTTGATTTGGTGAAGAAATGAATTAAATTGGAATTTTAATTGAATTTTCGGCCCAAAAATAATAGCTCCCAGGAGGCTGCCCTGCCCTTGTGGAGGGCAGGGCAGAAAATTGATGTGTGGTGCGGCTTGGTGCGGGCTGGTGCGGTCTTGGTGCGCAGAACGCTGCCCTGCCCTCGCGGAGGGCAGGGCAGGAAAAATTGGTGCGCCAGAGATGTGCCAGGTGCGTGCTGATGCTGCCAAAATCATGCCATGATGCGCCAGAATGGTGCCTTGGTGCACAGGATGCTACCCTGCCCTCGTGGAGGGCAGGGCAGAAAAAGTTGGTGCGCCAGAATTGTGATTTGGTGCACGCTGGTGCTGCCAGAGTCATGCCGTGGTGCGCCAAAATTGACCCTTGGTGCGCCAGATTCATGCACCAACAAAATGCTGCCCTGCCCTCGCGGAGGGCAGGGCAGTGTTTCCAAAATGAAGTCCCGCGTTCGAATCCTGGCTGCTACACACGCTTATTCATTTTCTTTGGCTTTCTTGGCACGGTAATGGGACTTAGTTCCTTGCTTCCTCATGGTCTCGTGTTCAACTCTTGTGGCAAGCATTTGGAGACATTTTCTTTTGATTTTCTCCCCTTGTGAGCCCGATACTGCCCTTGTGGAGGGCAGGGCAACATTTTCTTCTTCTTGATTCCAAGGCACAAATTTGTGCTCTGCCCTTGTAGTAGGCAGGGCAGAGTTGCCTTCTTTGCCTTGTTCCCTTATGTTGCCCTCCTAGAGGGCAGTGTGCCCTTGTGGAGGGCAATGCTTGCCTCCCCCATTGCATGCGGCACACTTTTCCTTCCTTTGACCACGCTTCCTTCTCTTTGGGTCACGCTTTCTTAGGCCACGCTTTTCTCTTTTATTCTTTTCTTCACCTAAAATAAACCAAAACAACCACTCCAAGTATCACTAAATTCATAAGGCTTATAAATCAATTAAAATTCAATTAAAATTAGCTTAAACCTCATAAGTTATCATTAATTTCATGGTGGTTGCTTGATTTAAAGAAGTTATGCATTTCCACTCCAAATCACTTACTTAGGATGCAAGAAAGTGTATAAAGACTAATAAAACAAGTGAAATTAGCTTGAAAAATGGGTATATGATGACTTGTCATCCCAACACCAAACATAAATCTTGCTTGTCCCCAAGCAAGCATCAAAACTAAGAGTAAATGATATGGACAAGAAAAGAACACATATCCTTATTAGGCATATAGCAGAACTTGATTTATGGAGTCTTTATGCAGACAATGATAACTCAATTATTGTTGCTGTTACATAATATACATCTTTCTTCAAAGGCTTGCTAAACTTGCTGTTATAAGACTCACTTTTTTTATTAATCCCTTGCTAACTTTTCTTGGCTTATAATGCTTAACAAGCTTATTAATTTTTTTGAGGTTTGGTGTCAAATGTTGCAGTAGTAGCCTTTGGCTTTATTTTCTTTTCTTTTGCTCAACATCTTTCCACCACAGACACATTGCTCACTAATTCTTCCTAGGATCATTGATGCCCAGCATCTCTTTGGATAACTAAATGTTCTGTATCTAAGTTGCTCTTTATTGTGGACTTTCAATTGGCCATCCCAAATCAGTTGATCTAAGTGACCGGGTTTTGAAATACCCCTTAGAATTTACTCATCCAAGCATATCTTAGTACAAGAACACCACAGGCATATGTCCTAGGGTCCAAGCTATTGGTGTCCAACCTTTATTCTTTGTTTTTCTTGCCATTTTGGCTTTTTCTTCTTCCTTTTCTTTCTGTTTTCGTTACCAAGGGCTTTTTCATTTTTGATAAGAGTCTTTGTAACAGCAAGCTAACTCACATTTGAATGAGAATGATATTATGCAACAATTATTTCATGAGTTATGCATTTAATCAAACACATATACCACCACTAACTTCCATTCTTACTTATGCGACATTGGATATTTCACTTTTCAATTCAAACAAATCTCTTTTATTTAAGCATATGGGAAACTAAACAAAATTTAAAGCTAAGTCATGGATAACAAGCATTATGCAGATTTAGCATTTTTCTAACTATTTATTAACTAACTAAAATGGAAAACAAAGAACAAAAATTGCATGAAGTAAAAGAAATAAATGATGGAGGCACATCATGTTTCAGACATGCATCTTCTTATTAGAGACATGAAAGAGGAAATATGAAAGAACTTTGCCACCTTCTAATGGTCGTGGCTGCTGCTTGATTCTCCCTTCTTCTTCTTTCTCTTCCCTGTCTTGGAATAATCTCGGATCTCTTCACCAGGACATCTTCTACCCCAAACAGAATCTAAGAGTCCTGAGAGCCCAACATCTTCCAATCTTTTAAAGGTTGCCTCAGTATATTGATGAGATCTTACCTGTTGCTTGGCTAAAAATTCAGGGCATTGCTCAAATGGCTTGATCTCAGGATTGAGTGTTGGCAAATTATGGGTCAAGTACTCCAACCTTGCTTGCATGTTTTCATCATTCTCCATTCTTTGTGCATATCTAACTTCTCCCATGGTGTGATGAACATTCTTCCATTGATACAGGTTGTGACTGTATTCCCCTGCTTTAGCTTGACTAAAATACAGCTTATCATATGATTCTTTGAATTCTTTGTATTGCTCTTTTTGTCCTCAAGAATCTGTGCTTGAAATTCTTGCTGCTGAGTAATCATTTGTTGTTGCCATCTCTCTTGTTTCTCCTCCATTTGATGCTGCCAAGCTTCTCGTTCCTCTTTTTCTTTCAAAAATTGCTCCATAAATTCTGGATGGGGCTCTAGATATTTCTCTTGGCCCCCCTGATTTTGACCTTGTTGAGCCTGCATGAATTGCTGAGATAGTTCTTCAATTGATCTTTGTAACTGGCTCATGTCTATGGCATCATGAGCTTGATTTCGTCCTTCCTCTCTTTGTGATCTCCTTTGTCTAGGGGCTACCACCCCTTCTTGATCTTCTTCTTCATTCATTCCCTCCATACTCTTCTTGGTGATTCCTTTTCCCTTTTTCACTTTTTCTGTGTCCTCATCTTCAAAGATTACTCTAGCTTTGTCACATAGCCTGAGGATGGTACTTGGATGTCCAAGACTACTTGATTTGCTTGTGCTATTGGCCATCTCTTGAATACTGTCGGCTATGAGTTGTGCGAGGTTGATTTCACCTCCATGTAAGATGCAGTATGTCAAGAGTGCTCGTTTGATTGTGACCCAAGAGGCGTTTCCAGTAGGAAGAATAGATCTCCTCACTATTTCATACCATCCTTTGGCTACAGGAGTAAGATTTATCCTTCTCAAGTGACTTGGAACTCCCTTTGAATCTCTTTCCCAATCTGTATTTTCCACACATAACCCTTGCAAGATCTCATCCGGATTGTTTTCTATTTGCAACCTGGTCTCATAACTAGGCTCTGCATAAGTTATGGTTCTCAACTTTAGAGCCCTAGTGATGGCTGCTGGACTGAAGCTCACTTCAACTCCTCTGACATAACTTGTGTAAGGAGCACTATCTTTGTTTTCTTTTACAGCATTTGCATAGAACTCCCTGATCATGACTGCACTGATGTCAACAAGAGGAGCACATAAGAGTTCCCACCTTCTTTCTTTAGTGATTTGCCTCATGATGGGATATTCTCCTTCCTTCAAATCAAGACCTTTCTCATAGATGACATTCTTTGTCTTCATGAACCTATGATATCTCCCTTCATGGAATTGTGATCTAAATTTGGTTGCATCAAATGATGGAGGTTCGGCTATCATAGGTTCCTTTCTCGGCCTCCTTTTTGAACTTGAAGAGGCCATTGGATTTGAGGTGAAAAGAAAGGAAAAGTGAGAAAAGAAGAAGTATGTGTTGTGTTGGGAAGAGTTTTGATTCGGTTCTGTTGTGAGACAAAGGACTTATGTTGGTTTTAAGAGTAAATGGGATTATGGTTTTCATATGTGAATGAGTTTGTGAACCGTTTAGTGCTACGACTATTAATAGGCAGATTCTTCAAACTTTCCAACAAAACCACAATGAATGAGGAAAGAGCTCGTTGGTGCTCATGAAGGGTTGAGATTGAGTTGTTCATCACAGGAGTGCATGGAATGGACGGTCTGCATGCATTGTTGAGGCTTTGACGAGGATCCTCCTCCCATTGGCTGCATGCATTTAGGCGTTCAATGATGCATGCATGCATACAGATTCTGCTTCCCCATGAGCGCATTCTTCTAGGCACATGTGACCATCCTCACATAGCTTCTCCTAGCCGTGGCCCCTCCTTGCTTTTGTCTTAATCCTTTTCTCCTGCAAGAATCAAGACAGCTAGCCTTAAATCATTAACATAATCGCTGGCAATTGATTTATAATAAAAGATTTGTTTTGTTTTGTTTATTATTTATTTGAATTTTTTTTGTGATCAATTGTGTCCCTAAATAAAAATGCTAAAAGTTGGTGAACACCAAACTTATCTTTTATTGAGGGGACGGCTTAACAGTGCAAACCGTTCTTCACAATTGATGCAAAAAAAAAAATTTTGATGTATGATCACTTTTCTGTATGGTTTTGAGTCCATGATTGAGAAATGATCTTCTGAACATTGTTACACATGCAGACACCAAACTTAATGTTTGGTCATATGCTTCATCAAAAGAATTATGCATATGTTCTAAGACTAATCCCCTTTTTTTTTTTTGAAAAATGAACTTGGGTGTGCCTTAAGGTACACCAAACTTAGAAGTTTGACATGTGCTTTAAAATAATGTATGTATTTATCAGGCATGAAAGTTCAAAATCATATTCAGAGGAATCATAGCTTATTAAATGAAAGAGAGGACAGAAATCTTAAATCATGGGTTGCCTCCCATGAAGCGCTCTTTTATTGTCACTAGCTTGACATTGAACTCCCTTTAGGGTGGTTGATGTTGGTGATGTCTCAACTTGTCACCTCTCACTGTCAGCTTTCTCTGTGTGCCTTGATGCTCAATTTCCATATGCTCAAGAGACAGTACTTGGTTGACAGTGTAATAATCTTTTGCTCCCAGCTGTTGATATACGAGTTGCACCTTATCACCTTTAGAAAATCCTTCAGTTGGGATTTTCTTGTTCTTCCACCCTTTGTGAGCCTTTTTCTTGCTCTTCATCTTTTTCTTTCTTGTTGATCTTCCTTTCTTGATAGTGACTTGAGTTGTGATACCTTCCTTCTTATTTATCACCCCTGCTTCCTTTTGAATTCCTTTTTCTTCTTGCAACTGCTTGTTTTTCTGTTCTACTGCCTTGTCAGTTGCTTGCTTTGGAAAAAAGTCATCACTTGTTCTGCTTGTTTCTTCATTCATTTGCAATTCTGGAAAGACTTTCAAGATGATGCTCTCCTCATGCATCCTGAGGGTTAACTCTCCCTGCTCTATATCCACAATGGCTCTAGCAGTGGCCAAAAATGGTCGACCAAGTATTATGGAGTCATTTCCATTTTCTGAAGAATCCAGAATCACAAAAGCTGCAGGATAAATGAACTTGTCAACCTTAACTAAAAGGTTCTCAATCAGCCCTTTAGGATATACCACTGATTGGTCCACCAACTCCAAGGACATCTGTATTGGTTTCACCTCCTCTATGCCAAGCCTTTTCACTAAAGAAGATGGGATTAGATTTATGCTTGCTCCTAAATCACACATTCCCTTGCTGATGAATAGATTTCCAATAGTGCGTGGTAGGAAGAAACCTCCAGGATCTTCAAGCTTGGGAGGGAGTCCCTTTTTAATGAGTGCACTGCATTCTTCACTAAGCATTACAGTTTCCTTTTCATTCTAACTTCTTTTCTTGTTGATAAGCTCTTTCAAGAACTTGGCATACAGAGGCATTTGCTCTAAAGCCTCGGCCAAAGGTATGTTGATTTCCAGCTTCTTGAAAGTCTCAAGAAATTTGTGAAAATGCTGATCCTTTGTCTCTTTGTGAAATCTTTGTGGATATGGTAGTGGTGATGAGCTATTCTCCACTTGATGTTGTCTTGGAATTGGTTCTTCCATGATTTGCTTTCCTTTCTTCAAATTCTGTGGTTTGTTGTCTTCCTCTGTGAGTTTTTCTGGGACATTCTTGCTTACCATGTCCTTGTTGATGGCTTCATCATTCTTTGTTGGCTCAGTATCATTATTCTTGGTTGCTCCTTGGTCACCATCCAATAACACTTTTTCACTTCTTAGTTGAATGACCTTGCATTCTTCCTTTGGGTTGGGAATGGTGTCACTAGGTAGTGAACTTGATGGCTTCTCAACAGAAATCTGCTTGGAAATTTGCCCAATTTACCTTTCTAAGTTCTTCATGGAAGCTTCTTGGTTCTTTGTTGTCAATTCTTGGTTCTTCATCATTTTCTCCATGAGCAGCTCTAGATTGGTGATCCTCTGGGATTCATGTGAAATTGGTTGATTTTGGGTTGTTGATGGATGATGATAAGTGGTTTGATTTGTTGGGTGGTTATTGGGTGGATAATGGTTAGAGTTGGGGTAGTTATTTTGTGGTTTTCTGTATGTATTTTGGTTAGTGTTTGGCTGGGGGTTATGGTTTGTGCTTTTCCAATTATTCTGACTTGTGTTTCTTTGCCATGGTTGTTGGTTTTGATTATGGTTGTCTCCCCATCTGAGGTTGGGATGGTTCTTCCAAGATGGATTATAAGTATCACCATAGACTTCATTAGTTCCAGGATTTTGGTTGTGCATGTACTGGACTTGCTCTTGCTGTTGCTCCTCTTGAGTTTCTTCGCTTTGCACCCAAGTAGTTGGTGGTTGGCTTGTGGCACTCACTGATGCAACTTGCAAGCCATCAATTCTTTTGGCCATTTGCTCAAACTGTTGTTGAATCTGCTGCTGCATTATCTTGTTCTGAGCTAGAATTGAATCCACTCCTTCCAACTCCATTACTCCTCTTCTTTGTGATGGTTGGCGTTGTCTTTGATGAGCAAAGAAATATTGGTTATTGGCCACCATATCAATGAGGTTTTGAGCTTCCTCTGTAGTTTTCATGAGTTGCAAAGAGCCTCCAGCTGAATGATCAAGTGCTTCTTGAGCTTTAAGAGTGAGTCCCTCATAGAAGTTTTGCAACTTGTCCCACTCAGTGAACATCTCTGGTGGACATTTCCTCAATAGTGCCTTATATCTTTCCCATGCTTCATATAAGTTTTCAGCCTCCATTTGAGTGAATGTCTGCACCTCAATCTTCAATCTTAGGATTCTTTGAGGGGGATAAAATTTGGCAAGAAACTTGCTTACCAAGTCATCCCAAGTGTTGATGCTTTCTTTTGGAAAGGTCTCTAGCCATTGGGTGGCTTTATCTCTGAGAGAAAATGGAAAGAGCAACAACTTGTAGCTATCAGGAGGCACACCATTGGTTTTCACCGTGTCACAGATTCTCAAGAAGGTAGACAAATGTTGATTTGGATCCTCCAAAGGTCCTCCTCCAAAAGAACAGTTGTTTTGAACTAAAGTGATGAGTTGTGGCTTTAGTTCAAAATTGTTTGCATTGACATTAGGAGGGAGGATGCTACTTCCACAGTGTCTAGCATTTGCAAATGTGTATGAAGCCAAGACTCTTCGTTGTTGTTGGTTATTGTTGGCTCCTTCTCCTGGTTGATTGAGATCTCCTTCCATCTATTAGAATTCCTCCTCAGATTCTTCCTCTCCAATAACGTTCTTTCCTCTTTCAGCTCTTCTTATTCTTCGAAGAGTTCTTTGGTCAATTTCAGAGAGGACAGGTGAAGATCTTCCTGTACCTGACATACAAACACACAACAATAAACACACAGATCCAGAAAACCAATGAAACTTCAATCTATAGTTAGAATGAAGTTTTAGTTAGTTTAAGCAAAAATTCAAACAGTTAGTGTGTTAGTCAAGATTAAAAGAACAGAAAAGAAAAAGTGCTTAATCTAGACCTCCACTTCACTTAATCATTGTCAATCTATTTCAATCCCCGGCAACGGCGCCAAAAACTTGATGTGTGGAAAGCGATCCAACACAAAACTCACCGGCAAGTGTACCGGGTCGCATCAAGTAATAATAACTCACATGAGTGAGGTCGATCCCACAGGGATTGAAGGATTGAGCAATTTTAGTTTAGTGATTGATTTAGTCAAGCGAATCAAGTTTTGGTTGAGTGGGTTGTATTTGACAGAAACTAAATTGCTTGGAAAGTAAAGGGAGAAGGGGAATTTGTAGAAAATTAAAGGACAGGAAACTAAACTTGCTGAATCTTAAAGAGCTTGAAAGTAAACGACTGAAACTTAAAGTGCAAGAAATGTAAATTGCAGTAACTTAAATGGCAAGGAATGTAAATTGCTTGAATGTAAAAGGGATTTGAGGACTGGGATTGCAGAATCTAAACAAAGAGAAATTGAATTGCCACAGTTAATAAAGCAGAAATTGAATTAGAAACAATTAGAACTCAAACAGAAATTAAAAGTAAAGTGCAGCAGGGTTCACAGAAGAACCAAAAGTAAATTAGGATCTCAGGACTTCAGAGACTAGGTAGCAGAGCCTAGATCTCAATTTGCCTTCCCAGATCCAAGTTCACAAAGTAATTGACAAGGAATTGAAGAAGAAGCAGCAAAGGAAATTGAAATTAAACTCAATTGTGCAGAAAGATGTTTAAGGAGATTTTGAATGGAGATTGAGACAGGATTTCCTCAATTCTTCACACCCAAAACTCAAAACAAGGAAATTAAAAATGCCCAAGCAAGAACGAGGAAGAAGAGAGATCAATTCTCCTCCCCAATTCTCTGAAATCTCAGTGAAGACACCAAGAGAAGTTCCAAAGTGCAAAAATAAGATTCAAAGCTCAAAGAAGATGCAAAATTCAAAAGCTAAGCCAAAAGTTCCTAATTACATCAAACTAGCTCCTATTTATACACCTTCTATTCTTGGATTTTGGGATTTGGATGGGCTTTTGATTTGGTGAAGAAATGAATTAAATTGGAATTTTAATTGATGTGTGGTGCGGCTTGGTGCGGGCTGGTGCGGTCTTGGTGCGCAGAACGCTGCCCTGCCCTCGCGGAGGGCAGGGCAGGAAAAATTGGTGCGCCAGAGATGTGCCACGGTGCGTGCTGATGCTGCCAGAATCATGCCATGATGCGCCAGAATGGTGCCTTGGTGCACAGGATGCTGCCCTGCCCTCGTGGAGGGCAGGGCAGAAAACGTTGGTGCGCCAGAATTGTGATTTGGTGCACGCTGGTACTGCCAGAGTCATGCCGTGGTTCGCCAGAATTGACCCTTGGTGCGCCAGATTCATGCACCAACAAAATGCTGCCCTGCCCTCGCGGAGGGCAGGGCAGTGTTTCCAAAATGAAGTCCCGCGTTCGAATACTGGCTGCTACACACGCTTATTCATTTTCTTTGGCTTTCTTGGCACGGTAATGGGACTTAGTTCCTTGGTTCCTCATGGTCCCGTGTTCAACTCTTGTGGCAAGCATTTGGAGACATTTTCTTTTGATTTTCACCCCTTGTGAGCCCGATACTGCCCTTATGGAGGGCAGGGCAACATTTTCTTCTTCTTGATTCCAAGGCACAAATTTGTGCTCTGCCCTTGTAGTGGGCAGGGCAGAGTTGCCTTCTTTGCCTTGTTCCCTTATGTTGCCCTCCTAGAGGGCAGTGTGCCCTTGTGGAGGGCAATGCTTGCCTCCCCCATTGCATGCGGCACACTTTTCCTTCCTTTGACCACGCTTCCTTCTCCTTGGGTCACGCTTTCTTAGGCCACGCTTTTCTCTTTTATTCTTTTCTTCACCTAAAATAAACCAAAACAACCACTCCAAGTATCACTAAATTCATAAGGCTTATAAATCAATTAAAATTCAATTAAAATTAGCTTAAACCTCATGAGTTATCATTAATTTCATGGTGGTTGCTTGATTTAAAGAAGTTATGCATTTTCACTCCAAATCACTTACTTAGGATGCAAGAAAGTGTATAAAGACTAATAAAACAAGTGAAATTAGCTTGAAAAATGGGTATATGATGACTTGTCATCACCTACTCTCTATAAAGATTCCCGAGCGTTTGTGCTTAATTGTGATAGTTGCCAAAGATCTGGCAATCTGCCTCACAGTTATGCCATGCCTCAACAAGGGATCTTGGAGATTGAGTTGTTTGATGTATGGGGCATTGACTTCATGGGAGCTTTCCCACCATCATACTCAAACACTTATATTCTGGTGGCAGTGGATTATGTATCCAAATGGGTGGAGGCTATTGCAACACCCACTAATGACACTAAAACAGTGTTAAAATTCCTCCAGAAACACATCTTCAGTAGATTTGGTACCCCTAGAGTATTAATCAGTGATAGGGGCACTCATTTCTGCAATAAACAGCTTTACTCTGCTTTGGTTCGTTATGGAGTTAGCCACAGGGTAGCTACTCCATATCACCCACAGACTAATGGGCAAGCTGAAGTCTCAAATAGAGAACTCAAAAGAATCCTGGAACGGACTATAATTAACCGTAGAAGGGATTGGGCAAGAAGCTTGGATGATACTCTGTGGGCATACAGAACAGCATTCAAGACCCCTATAGGGACCTCTCCATACCAGCTTGTATATGGAAAGGCATGTCACTTGCCAGTGGAACTGGAACACAAGGCTTACTCGGCAACCAGATTCCTAAACCTTGATGCCAAGTTAGCTGGAGAAAAACGATTGCTCCAGTTAAATGAGCTAGAGGAATTTAGACTCAATGCTTTCGAAAATGCAACAATTTACAAAGAGAAAGCGAAAAGATGGCATGATAAGAAATTGTCATCCAGAGTCTTTGAGCCGGGGCAAAAAGTTTTACTATTTAATTCTAGGCTCAAATTATTCCCCGGGAAATTAAAATCCCGGTGGAGAGGTCCATATGTGATTACAAGTGTATCACCATATGGATACGTAGAGCTTCAGGATAATGACTCTAACAAAAAGTTCATTGTTAATGGACAGAGAGTTAAACATTATCTTGAAAGCAATTTTGAGCAAGAATGCTCAAACTTGAGACTTAATTAAAGCTCAGTAATAGTCCAGCTAACGACATTAAAGAAGCGCTTGCTGGGAGGCAACCCAGCCAATCACAAAATTTAATTTTATTCGTTTTGATTAATTAATTGATTTTTAAAGGTATATGTCAAAGTATCTTCAAGGTAAAATATCAATTGATTGGATTCACAGAGTTACAAGGGAATTTGGAAGCTCACTGGCGTGAAAAAGCCAGTAAGAAACATTTTGGGTGTTGAACGCCCAAAAGAAGCACCCACTGGGCGTTCAACGCCAGTAAGGGTAGCCATCTGGGCGTTAAACGCCAGAAAGGAGCATCTTCTGGGCGTTGAACGCCAGAAAGAAGCACCTTCTGGGCGTTTAACGCCAGAACTACAGCATCCTGGGCGTTTAGAAAAACGCCCAGTGACAAAGGACTTCCTGGCGTTCAACGCCAGAAAGAAGCAACAGCTGGGCGTTGAACGCCCAGGAGAAGCATCAATTGGGCATTAAACGCCCAAAACGTGCAGCAGTTGGGCGTTTAACGCCAGGATAGTGGGGAGGAAGTAAAATTCGTTTTCCTTTACAAATTTTCTAATTTTTTATGTTTCAATTCATGATTTCTTGCATAAACATGTTTCAAAATATCATCCTTCAATTCCAAAAATTTTAATCCTAATTTCCAAAAACCCTAATTTCTAAAATCCCTTTTTCAAAAATATCAAATGTATCTTAATTCATAAACACAAATCTTTTTCCAATCCAAATCTTTTTCAAATCTTTTTCAACTCATCATATCTTTTGGATTTCGAAATTTCCTCTCCCTCTATTCCTCTCCTATCCTTTCTTTTGCTTGAGGACAAGCAAACCTTTAAGTTTGGTGTGATTTGCCATGATCACTGAGCTAAAACTCATTAAGATCATGGCACCTAAGGGAACAGGAAGAGCAAGGATGTGAACTGAAGGAACTGAAGCGTCAGAAATTAATACTTGAAGGACCAAGCATCCCACAGACTAGAGGAACATCCACTTCCCAAAATACAGGTTGTTAAGTTCTAATATTTTATACGCTTTTTGGGGGTAATTTCATGTAGATTTTAGTATGTTTTAATTAGCTTTTAGTAAAATATTATTAGTTCTTAGGCAAAAATCATATTTCTGGACTTTACTATGAGTTTGTGTGTTTTTCTGTGATTTCAGGTATTTTCTGGCTGAAATTGAGGGAGCTGAGCAAAAATCTGAGTTAGGCTGAAAAATGACTGTTGATGCTGTTGGATCCTAACCTCCCTGTACTCGAGATGGATTTTCTGGAGCTACAGGAGTCCAATTGGCGTGCTCTCAACGGCGTTGGAAAGTAGACATCCAGGGCTTTCCAGAAATATATAATATTCCATACTTTGCGCGAAGATAGATGACGTAAACTGGCGTTCAACGCCAGTATCATGCTGCTGTCTGGCGTCCAGCGCCAGAAACAGGTTACAAGTTGGAGTTCAACGCCAGAAACAGGTTACAACCTGGCGTTGAACGCCCAAAACAGCCCCAGGCACGTGAGATGCTTAAGTCTCAGCCCCAGCACACACCAAGTGGGCCCCAGAAGTGGATTTTTGCACCATCTATCATAGTTTACTCATTTTTTGTAAACCTAGGTTACTAGTTTACTATTTAAACAACTTTTAGAGATTAACTTTGTACCTCATGACATTTTCATATCTGAATTTTATACACTTTGACGGAATGAGTCTCTAAACTCCATTGTTGGTGGTGAGAAGCTCTGCAGCGTCTCGATGAATTAATGCAATTGTTTCTATTTCTTCGTTCAAACGTGTGTGTTCCTATCTAAGATGTTCATTCGCGCTTAATTATGAAGAAGGTGATGATCCGTGACACTCATCACCTTCCTCAATCCATGAACGTATGTCTGACAACCACCTCCGTTCTACATCAGATTGAATGAGCTTCTCTTAGATTCTTTAATCAGAATCTTCGTGGTATAAGCTAGATTGATGGCGGCATTCATGAGAATCCGGAAAGTCTAAACCTTGTCCGTGGTATTCCGAGTAGGATTCCGGGATTGAATGACTGTGACGAGCTTCAAACTCCTGAAGGCTGGGCGTTAGTGACAGACGCAAAAGAATCATTGGATTCTATTCCAACCTGATTGAGGACCGACAGATGATTAGCCGTGCTGTGACAGAGCATTTGGACCATTTTCACTGAGAGGATGGGAAGTAGCCATTGACAACGGTGACACCCTACATACAGCTTGCCATGGAGGGAACTTTGCACTTTTCCATGGATGGAATATTACATTACAGGAATAAATCAGACAAAGCATCTCCAAGACTCCAACATATTCTCCATTACTGCATAACAAGTAATTATTTCACACTCTTTTATTTTTTCTAATAATTCCAACTGATAATTTTTATTGATATCCTAACTAAGAATAATAAAATAAACATAGCTTGCTTCAAACCAATAATCTCCGTGGGATCGACCCTTACTCACGTAAGGTATTACTTGGACGACCCAGTGCACTTGCTGGTTAGTTGTGCGAAGTTGGGACAAGAATTATGATTTCCAATTTCGTGCACCATACATTTTTATTAGTTTTTAGTTAAAATTCACTTTTCTGGGCTTTACTATGAGTTTGTGTATTTTTCTGTGATTTCAGGTATTTTCTGGCTGAAATTGAGGGACCTGAGCAAAAATCTGATTCAGAGGCTGAAAAGGACTGCAGATGCTGTTGGATTCTGACCTCTCTGCACTCGAAGTGGATTTTCTGGAGCAACAGAAGCCCAATTGGCGCTCTCTCAATTGAGTTGAAAAGTAAACATCCTGGGCTTTCCAGCAATGTATAATAGTCCATACTTTGCCCGAGATTTGATGGCCCAAATTAACGTTACAAGTTAGCTTCAAAATTCCCAGCGTTTAACGCCGGAACTGGCACAAAAATTGGAGTTAAACGCCCAAACTGGCACAAAAGCTGGCGTTTAACTCCAGAAAAAGCCTCTACACATGAAAGCTTCAATGCTCAACCCAAGCACACACCAAGTGGACCCCGAAAGTGGATTTTTACGTCATTTACTCATTTCTATATACCCTAGGTTACTAGCTCACTATTAATAGGACCTTTTGACATTGTATCTTCTGCGGCATGAGTCTCTAAACCCCATGGTTGGGTGTGAGGAGCTCTGCTGTGTCTTGATGGATTAATGCAATTACTACTATTTTTCATTCAATCACGCTTGCTTCTATTCTAAGATATCACTTGTTCTTCAACTTGATGAATGTGATGATCCGTGACACTCATTATCATTCTCACCTATGAACGTGTGCCTGACAACCACTTCTGTTCTACTTTAGATTGAGTGAATATCTCTTGGATTCCTTAATCAGAATCTTCGTGGTATAAGCTAGAATTGATGAGGGCATTCAAGAGAATTCGGAAGGTCTTAACCTTGTCTGTGGTATTCTGAGTAGGATTCAAGGATTGAATGACTGTGACGGGCTTCAAACTCCTGAAGGCTGGGCATTAGTGACAGACGCAAAAGAATCACTGGATTCTATTCCAACCTGATTGAGAATCGACAGATGATTAGCCGTGCTGTGACAGAGCGCGTTGAACATTTTCACTGAGAGCATGGGAGGTAGCCATTGACAACGGTGAAACCCTACATACAGCTTGCCATGGAAGGAGCCTTGCGTGCATGAAGAAGAAAACAGTGGGAAAGCATAGGTTCAGAAGATAGAGCATCTCCAAAACCTCAACCTGTTCTCCATTACTGCAAAACAAGTATCTATTTCATATTCTTCTACCTTTCACAATTAAACCTGAGAATTATTGATATCCTGACTAAGAGTTACAAGATAACCATAGCTTGCTTCAAGCCGACAATCTCCGTGGGATTGACCCTTACTCACGTAAGGTATTACTTGGACGACCCAGTGCACTTGCTGGTTAGTTGTGTGGAATTACAAAAGTGTGATTGTGATTTCGTGCACCAACAAGAGAGGAGATTTTTGGGATCATACATCAATTCAAACCTAGGAAACTGTGGTAGTAGCATTCAAAAGCCAACTATCAATGCTAATAACTTCTAATTGAAGCCCCAGCTCATAACTCTAGTACAGAACAACTGTTCTTTTGGAGGGAATGCCCAAGAGGACTGATAAACCCATATTTTATGATATATTTTGTGCTTAGTTTGAGTGATTTATTCAATCCTTCACCCACTTATTCATATTAATTACATGGTTTTACTTTCCCTTCCTTATTATGTGATGTATGTGAAAAACAAGTTTCCTATGCTTTAGAATTAATTATTTTTACCTTTATTTCCGTTCGATGTCATGATTAGTGTGTTGAGTAGTTTCAGATATTCTAAGGCAGGAATGACTTAAAGGATGGAAAAGGAAGCATACAAAAAATGGAAGGAAAGCGTAAAATGGAGTTTTGGAGAAACTGGCATCCACGCAAGCGCATGGACGACGCGGCCGCATGCCAAGCGCGAAGAAGCAGTGACGCAGCCGCATAACTGACGCAACCGCGCACCTAAAGAAGAACACCTATGATGCGGCTGCATGACTGACGCGACCGCGCGATAAGGAAAACTCCAATTGACGCGACCGCGTGACCCACGCGGACGCGTGACAGAGGCCACGGACCAGAAATTGCAGAAAACGCTTGATAAACCCATATTTTATGGTTTATCTTGTGCTTAATTGAGTGGATTTTATCAACTCTTCACCCACTTATTCATACTATTTGCATGGTTTTGTATTTGCCTTCCTAATTATGTGCTTTGATTGAAAACATGCTTCCTTGACCTTAATTTTATTAATATTAATTCTCCTTTTATACCATTAGATGCCTTGATATATGTGTTAAGTGTTTTCAGAGATTACAAGGCAGGAATGGCTCAGAGGACGGAAAGGAAGCATGCAAAAGTGGAAGGAATACAAGAAGTTGGAGAAACTGCTAAGCTGTCCAGCCTGACCTCTTCGCACTCAAATAGCGATAACTTTAGCTACAGATGTCCAAACGACGCGGTTTCAGTTGCGTTGAAAAGCTAACGTCCGGGGCTTCGATTTGATATATAATTTGCCATAGCTGCTCCAATGCCAGGTGACGCGAATGCGTGAGTCACGCGGACGCGTGACGCGTGACCTGGCAGGAACGCAACCCGCGCGGCCGCGTTAGCCATGCGGCCGCGTCACTTTTCCGCGACCTGTACGGACCTTAAAGCGCTGGAAGTGATTTCTGGACTGTTTTTGACCCAGTTTTTGGCCCAGAGGACACAGATTAGAGGCTATAAAGTGGGAGAATGCATCCATTCATAATCAGGCTCTCATAATTCACTTCTCATGATTTAGATTAGCTTTGAGAGGGGTTCTCTCCTCTCTCTCTTAGGATTTAGGATTTCTCTTAGTTTTAGGAGTGACTCTCAATCCCAGGTTCTTTATTTTTATTTATCCCAATTTAATTTATGAACTTTTCCATGTTAAGATTTGAATATTTTATTTAAATGATATTTGAAGCATTTCAGTTTATGATTGTTCCTTTTTATTATTCCCAACCTGAGGATATTGTTATTCTAGTAATTGGTGACTCTTGAGTTATCAAACTCATTGTTAGTTGAGAATTGAAATTAATTCATCCACTTAACTTACCTTCGTAGTTAAAGGTTAACAAAGTGGGAGAAGAATCCAATTCTCATCACAATTGATAAGGATAACTGGGATAGGACCTCTAGTTCTTATACCTTGCCAAGAGATTTTATTAGTATTACTTTGTTTTACTTATCATATAACATATTTGCACCTTACTTCCAAAACCCCAATTTACAGACTCATAACCAATAATAAGAACATACCTCCCTGCAATTCCTTGAGAAGACGACCCGAGGTTTAAATACTCGGTTATCAATTTTAAAGGGTTTTGTTATTTGTGACAACCAAAACGTTTGTACGAATGGATTTTTGTCGGTTTAGAGACTATATCTACAACGCGACTGTTTTTATGACATTCTTTACTAGCAAAAATCCTAACGTCAAAATAGCGCCGTTGCCGGGGAATTGCAAACGTGTGCCTTATTATTGGTTATTGTAAATATTTTTCAAAAAAAAAAATTTCAGATTTCTATTTTAATTTTTTTTATCTTATCTTATCTTTTTCAAAAATCATATCTTTTTCAAAAATATTTTCATATCTTTTTTTCAAAAATTATATCTTTTTCAAAATATTTTCTTTTTATTAATTTTTGTTTTTATTTTCTCTTACTACCATGAACTCTCACCCCTTTGGCTATGAGTCTGGTTACAATTATGTTGCAGGAAGAGGAAATTACAATGAGAACAGGCACCATGGTTGGAACAATCAAAGATGGGAGGAGCCACAAGGATTTGATTAACCCTCATGGCAACAACCACCTCCAATGGACTATCAACAACCATTCTGTGATGCATATCAAGATGATGGCTATGGTGAGCGCTCTTTTGATTATCAACAACCGCCACCATATGCCTATGAACCCCCTCCTCAACATAACTTTGGACCACCATACTTACAAGCCCCTTTCCGCCATTCACCTCCATATGACCCTAACCCTCAACCACCATACCAACCACCTTATGAGCCATATGAACCATATATAGAACCACCCCAATTCCAACCCAATTACTCACAATAACCACCACTTCAATATTCACCATCTCCACATCCATCAATCCAAGAGCATTATGATCCTACTTATGAAAACCGAGTGCATCAAGAGGCAAAGGATCGTCTCAAGGAAACAATAGATCGATTTCAGGCAACCACTCAACAACTGGGGCAAGTATTAATTCAATGGGCTTCTAGACGCTTAAATACACAAGGATCAGCCACAGCCCCATGTGGACAGTCTAGTGAAGAGCGTAGCATGAAGGAGATACCAGAAACCCCAGTGAACAAGACAAAGCATGAATTCATACTAGAACAAGTAGAAGAAGCTAACATTGTTCAAGAAGAAGAGTTGGTTGAAGACTTAGGAGATGTAGAACCTCCATGGGAAAGTCAAGACATAGAGCCTCCCTCCAAGATGGTTGAAATTGATGCTGAGGAGGGTGTACAACCTCCAAAGCATATCATAGTTGAAGACTTAGAAGAGGTTGATCAAGAGATGGAGATTCAAGAAGAAGAAGCACAACCTCCCATGCCCTTGGAAAGCAATGAAGAGATGATTGAATTGGAAGAAAGCTACCAAGAGGAAGAGGTTGAAATTGAAGAAGCTTGCAAAGAGGTGGTAATTATCAGAGAAGAGCCCAAGGGAGTGGAGCTTGCAATTTCATTAAAGATACCTCCCCCTAAGTCGCCATCATCCTTCACAACATTCAAGTGGGTAAAATTCATATCCCATAGCATTCTAATCCCACTTGAATATGGGCTACTGGAGACGGATGGTCAACTTAGAGCTCTTTGTGGCATTAAGAGTAAAAGGAAGATGGTCAGTGGTAAGAATTGTCCTGCAAGGTTCATCATGGTTGGAAGCTTTAAGCTTAAACGTAAAGGTTGGTATAGAGCTCAACTGAATGGGTCTAGGAAGTTGTTTGACCGCTTTAGTGAGAATTCAGATTGCTTGCAACCGGGATGGAATCATGATAATCAACACGAAGACGGGTGTAAAAGCAAGAATTGGGATCCTGGAATCTGTTCTGACATCCAACACCCTGGGAGCCTGAGAATCTTTTTAAAGCTGCTCAAGGGTTTTACATGCCTAGTTTGGGACCCCGGAGGTTACTGGAATCATAAACACTGGTGGAGATTCCTGGATGAGTTCCAGCATAAGACACCATAACAGGAAGCTCATTAAACGTCCAACTTAAGGACTTTAACTAAAAGTGCTAGGTGGGAGACAACCCACCATGGTATGATCGTCCTTTTTCATTTTTATTTAGTTTTATTTGCTTTTGAGTTTTATTTTATTTTATTGAACCTGGAATCATGCATAGCATTCACATTAAGCATTGCATTTGCATCTGCATATTGCATAAAAAAAAAGCGAGCACGCGACGCGACCGCATCAGCGACGCGTCCGCGTCGCAAGGAGATGGGAGACAATATTAATATGAACAGAGAGTTTCGTAGGAGCAGGGCTGGAGGCGCGCTATTAGCACAAATTGACTCCACGCGAACGCGTCACCCACGCGTCCACGTCATTTGGAAAAATAGCCTCCCACGCGACCGCGTCACCCACGCGGCCGCGTGACCTGAAATCGGCGTAAAAAGGGTGTATGGCCAAAAGTTGAGTTGGAATTGGGCTGGACCCATTCTAGCAGCACAAGCCCTGCCACACGAACGGGTCACCCACGCGTCCGCGTCATATTGGAAATAAGGCCACCCGTGCGATCGCATCGACCACGCGACCGTGTCACCCTGGTTTTTGGCAATACCAAGTTTTGAACAGAGAGTTGTGCGACCGCGAGGCTGCACTCGCGCCACTAGCACAAATCGAGTCACGCGATCGCGTGCCCCACGCGTCCGCGTCGCCCAACCTTATCGCGCACCACGCGACCGCGTCGCCAGCGTCGCACAACCTATCCAGATTAGTGCCAATTTTCTTATCTTTTCTCTTCTAATCCTAATTTCTTCCTTCTCTCTCCTTTCTCACTTTCTTTTTCTACTTCTCATTCTTTTTCACTTTCATTTTATTTTATTTAATTTATTTGCATACTTTCATTCATTGCATATTTTATTTTTCTAAAAGTTATTATTGGTGTTCAAATATTCTTATTCAACTGTTTCATCTTTTCTAGTATTTTCTTGGTGCTTCATGACTTGTTTAATTCTGATTGAGTAATATTATTTAAATCAATGCCAATCTTTTATACCTATATTACTTTTTCATTGACATGAATTTATATTATCTCTCCTTACCCACACCCTCTTCCCTAGTGTTGCAACTTTTTGCACTCTTGATTTGCCATGTCCTTCTGTTATTTTCTCACTTGCATGTTGTAGCTACCATGTAATTGAGACCCTTATTTTTGGCATTAACCAACCCCTGTTTTATTTGTTTTCTATCTTTGCTTTGGGTTACTTTCCTTCCCTTTTTTTCTTTCAGGATGGCCACCAGGAAGAGACCGGAAGACGTTTACATGGGAGAGACAAACAAGTTCCTACGCACATTCCTTGATGAGAAAAGCATCAGTTGGAGCAACCCGTCCACCTCCACATCTTAGCATGCACCGAGGACGGTGCAATCTTTAAGTGTGGGGAGGTCGATACCGATCTCTATGGGTTAGTACTTTCCTGTCTCAAACACCAATATTTTATTTTCTTTGTTAATTGTTGCATTTGCATATTTAATTTCATGTTTATTTGATTTTTGCATTTAGTTACTGCTTGGTTAAAATAATAAATTTCTTTTAAGACCCTATTTTTGAAAAATTTCACTAATTTAAATTGAAAATTTTTATGTTAAAAATTTGTTTCAAGTTGTAATTGGAACATGGTTTTTGAGCCAAAGAACACACAACCTGTGAGATTTGAGCTTAATTACATGGTTACATTATTTAACCATAAATTTTTATTCTTGTGTGTTCACTTCTCTATGATTGTAATCTTTATTTTGTTCCATTCTATATGTCCAATATTTAATATATTTGCATGCTTGTATATGATTGAGGCCATTGTTTGATTCTAGCTCACTTATCTCAAAATTAACCTACCTTTTACATCATCCTTGTTAGCCCCCTTGAGCTTTTAAGTCCCCTCTTGTTTTATAACCATATTACTAGCCTTAAGCAGAAAAACAAAATAAAAATCCCAAGTTGAATCCTTGGTTAGCTTAAGATAGATATTGTGTATAATTTAAGTGTGGGGAATTTTATGGGAACATGGGATGATATGAAAAAAGTATGGAATTAAATTGAATAAGTTATTTGAAAATTTGGGAAGCATGCTCATGTGAAATCAAAATAATTAAATTACCATGTGCATTGAAAAAAAAATATATTAAGTAATTAAATAAGGGGATACAAAAAAAAAAAGAAGAAAAAATAATATTACCCCAAAATGCAAAATAAAAAGAATCAATGCAAATGGGACAAAATTCAACAAAATAAGTTTGATACATGAGCATGTAATACAAAAAGTGGGAAAATTTGGGTAGCTAGGTAAAGCATTTTAAATTTTATAAAGTATGTATGTGTTAGGTGAGATCTTGGACTAATCAAGGATTCACTTTACTAGCTCACTTAGCCTTATATATACCCTTACCTTTACCTTGGCCCCATTACAACCTTAACAAAAGACCTCATGATGTTTGCATTGGTATGCTAAATAATTGTTGATTGGTTAGATGAAGAACAAGGTTTAGAAAGTATGATTAGAGAAGAGTAGAGTGATTAACCCTATACACTTGAGAGATTAGAGTGCATATACACTTTCTGTGAGGGTTCAGTGCTTAATTCTATGTTCCCTGCTTTCATGAGCTATCTTCTTACAAGTTTACTTGTCTTTATTTTATATGATTTGAATTAGAGGAATTTGAATTATTTTTGTCTTAAGGAACTTATTTATTTTTAACCAAGTAGGTAGAAACATTTTAGCATGTAGTTGCATTTATAGGTTGCATCTCATACATTCTTACCAGTCCTCTTCATCTTTATAGTTTCTCTTGAGCTTAGCATGAGGACATGCTATTGTTTAAGTGTGGGAAGGTTGATAAACCCATATTTTACGGTTTATCTTGTGCTTAATTGAGTGAATTTTATCAACTCTTCACCCACTTATTCATACTATTTGCATGGCTTTGTATTTGCCTTCCTAATTATGTGCTTTGATTGAAAACATGCTTCTTTGACCTTAATTTTATTAATATTAATTCTCCTTTTATACCATTAGATGCCTTGATATGTGTGTTAAGTATTTTCAGAGATTACAAGGCAGGAATGGCTCAGAGGATGGAAAGGAAGCATGCAAAAGTGGAAGGAATACAAGAAGTTGGAGAAACTGCTAAGCTGTCCAGCCTGACCTCTTCGCACTCAAACAGCGATAACTTTAGCTACAGAGGTCCAAACGACGCGGTTTCAGTTGCGTTGAAAAGCTAACATCCGGGGCTTCGATTTGATATATAATTTTCCATAGCTGCCCCAAAGCCAGGCAACGCGAACGCGTGAGTCACGCGGATGCGTGACCTGGCAGGAACGCAACCCGCGCGGCTGCGTGAGCCATGCGGCCGCGTCACTTTTCCGCGACCTGTACGGACCAGAAAGCGCTGGAAGTGATTTCTAGGCTGTTTCTGACCCAGTTTTCAGCGCAGAGGACACAGATTAGAGGCTATAAAGTGGGAGAATGCATCCATTCATAATCAGGCTCTCATAATTCACTTCTCATGATTTAGATTAGTTTTGAGAGGGGTTCTCTCCTCTCTCTCTCTTAGGATTTAGGATTTCTCTTAGTTTTAGGAGTGACTCTCAATCCTAGGTTCTTTATTTTTATTTATCCCAATTTAATTTATGAACTTTTCCATGTTAAGATTTGAATATTTTATTTAAATGATATTTGAAGCATTTCAGTTTATGATTGTTCCTTTTTATTATTCCCAATCTGAGGATATTGTTATTCTAGTAGATTTAGTTTTTCCCCTTTTGGCCTTGGTAAAATAATTGGTGACTCTTGAGTTATCAAACTCATTGTTAGTTGAGAATTGGAATTAATTCATCCACTTAACTTACCTTCATAGTTAGAGGTTAACAAAGTGGGAGAAGAATCCAATTCTCATCACAATTGATAAGGATAACTGGGATAGGACCTCCAGTTCTTATACCTTGCCAAGAGATTTTATTAGTATTACTTTATTTTACTTATCATATAACATATTCGCACCTTACTTCCAAAACCCCAATTTACAGACTCATAACCAATAATAAGAACATACCTCCCTGCAATTCCTTGAGAAGACGACCCGAGGTTTAAATACTCGGTTATCAATTTTAAAGGAGTTTGTTACTTGTGACAACCAAAACGTTTGTACGAAGGGATTTTTGTCGGTTTAGAGACTATATCTACAATGCGACTGTTTTTATGACATTCTTTACTGGCAAAAATCCTAACGTCAACGCTCATAGTGGATTCTGAAGCCTTTTTTGGCCCAAATCCAAGTCCAGAAGGCATAGACCATAGGTTATAAAGTGGGGAAATGCATCCATTCGGGGGGAGTCTCCAATTTTTAGTTACTTTCCATGATTTAGGTTTTGTTTGGAGAGAGGTTCTCTCCTCTCTCTCTTAGGATAGGGATTTAGGACTTCTCTTAGTTTTAGGAGTGACTCTCGATCCCAGGTTCAATGTTTCTTTTTATTTACTTCCTCTTTTATTTGTCTATGAACTTTTCCATGTTACATTTGAAATTTCTATTTAATATGATTTGAGGTATTTTTCAGATTTATGATTGCTTTATTCTATTTATGATGTCTTCAATTTAATTTAGAATTTTCCCTTTTGGTTCTGGATAAGTTATTGGTGACTCTTGAGTTATCAAATAAAGCAGTGGTTGAAATTGGCAGATCGCTCTAAAGCTAGTCTTCCCACAGGGATTGACTAGGACTTGAGGATCAAATTAATTATTTCACTTGACTTTCCTTTGCTTTAGTAAAGGTTAACTAAGTGGGATTAAAATCCAATTCTCATCACAATTGATAAGGATAGGACTTCTAGTTCTAATACCTTGCCAAAAGTTTTATTAGTTATTAATTTATCAATTTTGTAATCCCTTTCTCTTGTCTAAAACCTTTTTTTCAACCCCAAACACTATTTTTTCATAACCAATAATAAGAACATACCTCCCTGCAATTCCTTGAGAAGATGACCCGAGGTTTAAATACTCGGTTATCAATTTTAAAGGGGTTTGTTACTTGTGACAACCAAAACGTTTGTACGAAGGGATTTCTGTTAGTTTAGAAGTTATATCTACAATGTGAATATTTTTATAAATTCTTTACTAGCAAAAATCCTAACGTCAAAATGGCGCCGTTGCTGGGGAATTGCAAACGTGTGCCTTATTATTGGTTATTGTAAATATTTTTCAAAAAAATATATTTTTCTTTTACTTGTTTATTTGTTTCTCCTTTTTCCCCCTTATTTCTGATAACTACTATGAATTCTCATCCCTCTCGCTTTGAGTTTGGTTCTAACTTTGTTGAAGGAAATAGAAACCACAGCAGGAATATGCATCAAGGTCAGACCAATCAAGGATGGATGGAGCAAAGAGGATCTAATCAACCCTTTAGGCAACAACACCCTCGAAGATATCATGGACAACGACCATTCTACAATGTATACCCAGCTGAAAGATATGGTGGACAACCTTGTAACTACCAACAAGCCCCACCCTGTGCTCAGAGACCATCCTCTCGACATAACTTCGAACCACCACACTCACAAGCTTCTTTCCACCATTCACCTCCATATGACCACAATCCTTATTCACCACACCAACCACCAAATGAACCATCTACAGAACCACCACCTCAATATACATAATCTCCTTATCATTATCAAGACGAACCACCTTCCTACCATGAACCCTTTCTCCCAACAAATGAACCCTCCTGTCCACCCCAAACCTCCATGAAGAAAGCATTTGCCAATCTGCACTCTACAATACAAGCTCTCGCCGCCCAAATCGGACAACCAAATAGCTTCAATATACAACCCTCAAGCTCCAATGCACTTCCATCTCAACCACATAATGATCCACCATCCCATCACCACCATCTGTGGAAGAGCACCAACATCCATCAATCTAAGAGCAACATGATCCCACTAATACTATTGACATAGAACAAGAGAGAAAGGATCATCTCCGCGAATCCATACTTCATAAGGAGCTAGAGGAGGCACTAAAGGTGAAGATAGTAGAGACCCTTGAAGTTGACAGCGCGGTTAAAGAACTAGTGAAGGAAGACAACAAGGAGGATTTTGTGCTGGAAGGTGAGGAAATAGTTGAAAAGAAAATCATCGAGGACGAATATGATTGCATACTTAAATACCTGGATCAAGAAAGAAATTGATTACCTTTCTGACGTTCGGACATTCAAAGAACCCCCATGGTTTCATGTGGGAAATCTACTGAAGAATGTAGCAGGAAGGAGAAATTGGGCACTCCAGTGGATAGTGAGCAGCACGATTTGATATTGGAACAAATGGAGGAAGCCGGAATTATTGAAGAAGAAGAGGAGGCAGTGGTTGAAGACTTAGGAGATGCTGAACCTCCATGGGAAAGTCAAGTTATAGAGCACCCTTCAAAGACGTTTGAAGCTGATGTTGAGGAGGGTGTACAACCTCCAAAGCATATCATAGTTGAAGACTTTGAAGGAGACGATCAAGAGATGGATTCAATCATTGATGAATTCTTATCTACATTTGAATCTTCTTCCATTGGACTTGATATGGAGCTTAAAGAAGATGAAACACAACATCACATGCCCTTAGTGAACAATGAAGAAGAGATTAAATTGGAAGAAATTCACCAAAAGGAAGAGGTTGATATTGAAGATTACAAAGGGATGGAAGATGTCGAAGAAGAGCACAAGGGAGTGGAGCTTGCACGTTCATTAGAAACACCTCCCCTAAGTTGCCGTCATCCTTCACAACATTCAAGTGGGTAAAATTCATAACCCTTAGCTTTCTAATTCCACTTGAATATAGGCTACTGGAGACGGATGGTCAACTTAGAGCTCTCTGTGGCATTAAGAGTAAGAAGAAGATGGTCAGAGATAAGATTTATCCTGCAAGGTTCAACATGGTTGTGTGCTCAACATTTAAACGCAAGGGTTGGTGTAGAGCTCAACTGAATGGGTCTCGGAAGTTGTCTGGCTGCTTCAGTGAGAATTCAGACTGTTTGCCACCCGAATGGAACAATATTGCTCAACAAGAAGATGGGTGAAAAAGCAAGATTTGGGACCCTGGAATTCAATCTAGAAATCAACACTCTTGGGGCCTTGTCACTTGCTTTAACTTGCTTGAAGGATTTCTGCGCCTTGTTTGGGACCCCGGAGGCTACTGGAACTCCAAACATTGGTGGAGATTTCTGGATGAGTTCAAGCACAAGCCGCCATAACAGGAAGCTCCTCAATTGTCCAACTTAAGGACTTTAACTAAAAGTGCTAGGTGGGAGACAACCCACCATGGTATGATTGTTCCTTTTTCATTTTTATTTAGTTTTATTTGTTTTTGAGTTTTATTTTATTTTATTGTATTGAACCTGGAATTTTGCATAACATTCATATTAGCATTGCATTCTACATACTGCATTATTAAAATAAAATAAAATAAAATAAAAAGCACGCACGCGACGCGGCAGCGTCGCTGACGCGTCCGCGTCACATGTGCATTGTGAATAAGAGAAATCGAATAGAGAGTCACGCGAGAGCGTGGCTGGAGGCGAGCCTGTGGCATAAATCGTCCCACGCGACCGCGTCGCTGACGCGTCCGCGTCGAGTGGGAACACTGGCCTCCCACGCGACCGCGTCACTCACGCGGCCGCGTTCCTTGAAATTCGACGTAGAAAAGGTGCACGACCGAAAGTTGTGCTAGAGTGGTGTTGGATTCGTGCTAAACTCACAATTCTTCCCACGCGGCTGCGTGACCGACGCGACCGCGTCATGTCCCCATATTGGCCACTCACACGATCGCGTCGACCACGCGATCGCGTCACCCCAGATTTGGAAAAAATAAAAATTTTGAACAGAGAGTTGTGCGAGCGCGAGGCTGCCCTCGCACCAGTAGCATAAACTGTGTCACGCGACTGCGTGACCGACGCGACCACGTCAATCCGTATAAGTGCATGTCACGCGACCGCGTGACCGCCGCGACCGCGTCAATCCGTATAAGTGCAAGTCACGCGACCGCGTGTTCCACGTGATCGCGTCGCTTGCATCGCACAACTTATCCTAATTTTCCAAATATCTTATCTTTTCTTATTTCTTTCTCCTTCCCTTCTTATTTTCTTTGACTTCTCATCTTTTTCACCTCCATTCTATTTTATTTAATTTATTTGCATACTTTCTTCCATTGCATTTCAATTTTGTGCATCTTTTTATTTTTTTTCTAAATTTATTATTTTTCCATTGGTGCTACTTATTCATATTCAACTGTTGTGTCTTTTTTGGTATTATTTTGGTACTCAGTGACTTGTTTTATGCTGTTGGGTAATATTGTTTAAGTCAATGCTAATCTTTTATGATATTTGCATTAATTTTTCATTGACATGAATTTATATTATCTTGCACTCTCTTTCCCATTGTCGCAAATTTTTGCACTCTTGCTTTGCCATGTACTTCTACTATTTTCTCGCTTGCATGTTGTAGCTACCATGTAATTGAGACCCTTATTATCTGGCATTAACACCCATATTTTATTTATTTTCTATATTTATTTTTGGGTTACTTTTCTTCTTTTCCCTCTTCTTTCAGGATGGCCACCACGAAGGGAGAGGAAAAGCTTCTTAATGGGAAGACAAACAAGTCCACCTGCACAATCTTTGGAGAAAGGCATCAGTTGGAGCAGCCCATCCACTTGTACATCTTAGCATGCACCAAGGATGGTGCAATCTTTAAGTGTGGGGAGGTCGATACCGATCTCCATGGGTTAGTACTTTCTTGTCTCAACACCAATGTTTAAATTTTCTTTGTAGCTAGTTGTTGCATTTGCATATTTATTTGATTTTGTGCATATTTTACCACTTGGTTGAAGAAATATTTTCTTTTTCAAGAAACCTTTTAGAGCATTTCACTAATTTGAATAAAATTTAATGTTACACTTGTTTGAAGAAATATTATTTTGGAACATAGTTTAGAGCTCGAACACATAAAACCAGTGAGATTTTGAGCCTATTTGATTGGTTGCATTTTATCAACCAATATTTTATTGTTGGTGTGTGTTTTTCTCTCTAAAATTATGATATTTGTCTTGCTTAATTATATATTTCCATTGTTTGATGTATGCATGCACTGATATGATTGAGGCCTTTGTTTCACTAAGCTTACATACCCATATGGCCTTACCCTTTCATTATCCCTTGCAAAACAATTTAAGCCTAATAGACCCATTTGTTCTTTATAGCTCATTACTAATTCTAAGCGGAAAACAATAATATCCTTAATTTGAATCCTTGGTTAGCTTAGACTAGTAAAAGTGCTCATGATTTAAGTGTGGGGAAGTTGGGTTTGAAATTATTTGGTTTGAATAATTGGGTGTTGTATATTTTAGTGAAAATGTGCAAAATAATGGTTGAGCACATATTATTGCATTCAATACTTTAATCATATGCATGGAAAAAAAAGTGAAAAAGAAAAGAGCAATTAATAAAAGCGGACAAAATGCCCCAAAATAAATAGTGAAATCAATGCATATGAGCTGCACTCAAAACTTAGAATGCATAAATATGTAGTAAACACAATTAATGGGAAGTTTGGATTTTGTATTTTAATTAAATGAATTGTCTTGAGTTAGGTGGAAAGTTTATGTTAATTAAGAATTCAGATTGTAGTCCACTTGGCCAAATACAATTCTACCGTGACCCTAACCCCATTACAACCCTTAAAAGACCCCTTGATTTGTGTATTGGTGCATTAAATTTTTGTTGATTGTTAGATGAAGAGCAAGCCATAGAAAGCAAGATTATTAGAGAATTGAGAGAATTGACCCTAGACACTTGAGAGTTAGAGTGATATACACTACCGGTAAGGGTTCAGCGCTCAATTCTATGTTCCCTGCTTTCATAAGCTATCTTCTTCTTGCAAGTTATTCATATTGTATTCTGTGATTTGAATTAGTGAAATCCAGTTCATATTTGTTCTTGAAAGATTTATTTACTCTTTCACCAAGTAGGTAGAATCATCTCTGCATCTAGCTACATTCACATTCATAGGTTGCATTGCATGGTATTCCACCACTTTAACCTTACTTTTTACTCATGCTATTGTTTAAGTGTGGGGAGGTTAATAAACCCATATTTTATGATATATTTTGTGCTTAGTTTGAGTGATTTATTCAATCCTTCACCCACTTATTCATATTAATTGCATGGTTTTAATTTTCCTTCCTTATTATGTGATGTATGTGAAAAACATGTTTCCTATGCTTTAGAATTAATTATTTTTACCTTTATTTCCATTCGATGCCATGATTAGTGTGTTGAGTAGTTTCAGATCTTCTAAGGCAGGAATGACTTAAAGGATGGAAAAGGAAACATACAAAAATGGAAGGAAAGCGTAAACAGAGTTTTGGAGAAACTGGCATCCACGCGACCGCATGGACGATGCGGCCGCATGCCAAGCGCGAAGAAGTAGTGACGCGACCGCATGACTGACACGACCGCGCACCTAAAGAAGAACACCTATGACGCGGCCGCATGACTGACGCGACCGCGCGATAAGGAAAACTCCAATTGACGTCCGCGTGGGGGCCACGCACCAGAAATTGCGGAAAATACTCACAGCGGATTCTGAAGCCTTTTTTGGCCCAAATCCAAGTCCAACAGGCATAGACCAGAGGTTATGAAGTGGGGGAATGCATCCATTCGGGGGGAGTCTCCAATTTTTAGTTACTTTCCATGATTTAGGTTTAGTTTGGAGAGAGGTTCTCTCGTCTGTCTCTTAGGATAGGGATTTAGGACTTCTCTTAGTTTTAGGAGTGACTCTCGATCGCAGGTTCAATGTTTCTTTTATTTGTCTATGAACTTTTCCATGTTACATTTGATATTTCTATTTAATATGATTTGAGGTATTTTCAGATTTATGATTGCTTTATTCTATTTATGATGTCTTCAATTTAATTTAGAATTTTCCCTTTTGGTTCTGGTTAAGTTATTGGTGACTCTTGAGTTATCAAATAAAGCAGTGGTTGAAATTGGCAGATCGCTCTAAAGCTAGTCTTCCCACAGGGATTGACTAGGACTTGAGGATCAAATTAATTATTTCACTTGACTTTCCTTTGCTTTAGTAAAGGTTAACTAAGTGGGATTAAAATCCAATTCTCATCACAATTGATAAGGATAGGACTTCCAGTTCTAATACCTTGCCAAAAGTTTTATTAGTTATTAATTTATCAATTCTGTAATCCCTTTCTCTTGTCCAAAACCTTTTTTTCAACCCCAAACACTATTTTTTCATAACCAATAATAAGAACATACCTCCCTGCAATTCCTTGAGAAGACGACCCGAGGTTTAAATACTCGGTTATCAATTTTAAAGGGGTTTGTTACTTGTGACAACCAAAACGTTTGTACGAAGGGATTTCTGTTAGTTTAATAGCTATATCTACAACATGAATATTTTTATAAATTCTTTATTAGCAAAAATCCTAACGTCAAGGACCCTAATGAGCATCTCACTAATTTCCAAAGGATATGTGACACAGTTAAATCTAATGGTGTTCATCCTGACACCTGTAGATTGCTACTGTTTCGATTTTCTTTGAGGGACAAGGCATCAAAATGGCTGGAATCGTTTCCAAAGGAAAGCTTGACAACCTGGGAGGACGTGGTCAATAGATTCTGAACAAGGTTCTACCCTCCACAAAAAGTTAACAGGCTAAGGACCGAAGTGTAGACATTCAGATAGCAAGATGGTGAGACTATTTATGAAGCCTGGGAGAGATTCAAGAATTTGGCAAGGAAATGCCCCCTGATATGTTTAATGAGTGGGTGCAACTTCATATCTTCTATGAAGGGCTGAATTATGAATAAAAAAAAGCTATAGACCGCACATCTGGAGGTTCCCTAAACAAGAAGAAGACCGTTGAAGAAGCCATTGATGTGATAGAGACAGTGGCTGACAATGATTATTTTTATGCCTCTGATAGGAGTAACAATTGGGGAGTCTTGGAATTAAACTAAGTGGATGCAATCCTGGCCCAGAACAAAATGATCACCAAGCAACTTGTTGAATTGACCAAGCAAATAGAGAGGAATCAGGCTGCAGCTATCTACACTCAACCATCACCTCAAGGAGAGTTGGAAACTGAAGAAGGAGTGAGTTAACTGGGAGGAAGCGAATTACCTTGAAAACTCATCTAGGCAAGCTAATGATCCATAGTCTAAAACCTATAATTCTGGTTGGAGAAACCACCCAAACTTTGGGTAGGAGAACCAACAAAACCAAGGCCAAGACCACAGACCACACAATCCAGCCCAGTATAACAACTCCACTCCCCAAAACTCCAACCAAAGACCATACCAAACCTACAACAAGCACTCTCAAAACCCCAATTTCAACCAACCATCACCACATGAAAATGACAGAATGGCCAGGATGGAAATTATGCTTGCAAACCATGGCAAGGAATTTGAAAACATGAAAAAAATCAAGGAAAAAGTGAGAGGGAGAATAAAGAGCCGAGAAGAGGTTATTAAGAATCTCAAATCTCAAGTCAGACATCTTTCACAGCAAATTCTAAAGTCCACTGACAGTTTCCCAAGTGACACTGAGAAAAATTCAAGAGGGGAAATGAAGAAGGTAAGATGGGAAGAGTGTAAGGAAGTGACTCTTGCAAATGAAGAAATCCTGGAAGAAGATACTAGTAAGCCAATAGAACACAGCCAAGGGAGTTCCCAGAACAACATGGAGAGAAAAGAACAGGAAAATGGATCTGTACAAAGAAAAGAATCAACAGGGAAGGAAATTCAGAAATCCTATGTGCCAAGGGCACCATTTCCTCAGAGACTCCTGGGAGGTGAGAAAGAAAGGTCATATTGATGGGTGGAAGTTAGAATTCCAACACCAAAACTCACCGGCAAGTATGCCGGGTCGCATCAAGTAGTAATAACTAACTTAGAGTGAGGTCGATCCCACAGGGATTGATGGATCAAGCAACTTTAGTTGGTGATTAGTTTAGTCAAGCTAACATTGGAGAGTGATAATTGATGCAGCAGAAAGTAAATGACAAGAAAATTTAAAGTGCAGAAAGTAAATTGGATAGAAACTTAAAGAGCAAGAAATGTAAATTGTAGAAACTTAAATGACACGAAATATAAATTGCAGTTAATGTAAAGGGGACTGGGTGTTGGAAATTAAAGAAAGCAATAGATCAAGCAACTGGAAATTTAAATTGCAGGAAGAATAAAGGAAATTGGATGCTGGGAATTAAAACAGAATTGAAAATATGAAGTACAGTGAATTAAAGAACTCTCAGATGAGAAAATTCAGCAACAGATCAATTTAATACCAAAACAGAAGTGTAGAATTGTAGAAGAATCAAAATGGAATGAAAGCTTAAATCTCAATTGTTCTCTTAGCAAAACAGAAAAAAAGAAATTGCAGAAGAATAAGTTGAAATTGTAGAAGAGTGGAAATGAAACAGAAAGCAAAACTTAGATTTGATCTTTAATTCTTCAAATTCAAAAAGGAAAACTAAAAGAGAGAGCTCTCTACTCCTACTGCTTTCTAGTGGAGCCAACCTCCTCAATGAAATGAAACTGATGCCTTTTTATAGGCTTTACAAAATGAAAATAAAATTGAAATTGAAAACAAATTACAAATAAAATGAAATTCCTGATCTAGCTTGTTCTTGTTCCATTGAGTGATGATGTGGGCTTTTTAATTTTGTGAAGAATTGGATTCAAATGGAATTTTAATTGAATTTTGGACCCAAGGTGCTACTCCCAGTAGAGTGCTCGGTTGAAAAAGAGAGCGTAGCGCTCTATGCTTGTTTCCTTGGGCCCATGCCAAGCTCTTGAGTGCAGCAAAGTAGCGCTCAGTTAACGAAGAGAGTGCAGCATCCCTTTGTTTTTGGTGGAGCTCTCGTGTTCAAGTCCCAGTGAAGCCATTTCACTCATTTTCCTTTGTGAAGAGTAGCGCTCCTTCCTTGCTAGCACAAGGCCCCCATTTCGGATCCTGGTGAAGCCACTTTGCCTTGTTTTTGGTCCTTAAAGATGCCTTTCACTTGTGCCTCAATTTCATGCCAAATATGGATTGCCATATATCGTTGAAAAGCACTAAATGTCAGCTTTTCAATGCAACTAGAAGCGCATCAATTGGACGTCTGTAGCTCAAGTTATGGCCCTTTGAAGAAGGCATTGTCATGCTGTGAACGCCCAAGTTAACTTAGTGAAAAAATCTTGCTTCCAAGCTGAATTTTCACGAAAAAGTTAACTTAGTGAGCGCTGATTGCCAAATTTTCTTGATTTGGTCATGGGCCATGCTTTTAAAAGTGTGGCCTATGGCTCCAAAGTGTGCTCCAACTTTAAAGTGTGCCCTAAAACTCTTTTATTTTAGCTTATTTTGTGCAATTTTGCTTCTTTTTTCACTTGTTTCCTACAAAATTTATAAAATTAAAAGATCAAGAAAATATACCATTTAAGCACAAAAGAATGCAATATTTAAGCACTAATTATTAATTTCTTGTATGAAAAAGCATAAAAAAATATGACATGATGACATCTCATCACATATTCAAGATTCCTATATGTGTTTGCATCTCTTAGTGTCAACATCCCCTTTATCAAAACTCTCCAACAGGTGCCTACATACATCAAGTGCATGAAAGAGCTGCTAAACAAGAAAGGAACCTTAAAAGGGGGACAGACTGTAACAATGAACAAGGACTGTAGTGGCCTCATCAAGAAGGACATGCTCCTAAAGAAAAAAGATACAGGGAGCTTTCATATTCCCTATGTCATAGGAGAAACAAAAATTGACAGAGGATTTTGTGATCTAGGAGGTAGCATAAATGTGATGCATCTGTCTCTTATGAAGAAGTTGCAAATCAATGAGCTAAAATTCACGGATGTAATCATACAATTGGCTGATAAAACTCAGAAGCAGGCTGAAGGAGTAGTCGAAAATGTGTTCGTAAAAGTGGGAAATTACTTCCTCCCCACATATTTTGTTGTTCTGGACATGGAGGAAAGTTACCTCCACCCCATTATTCTGGGGAGACCATTTCTAGCCACTGCTAGAGCACTTATAGATGTGGAACAAGGAGAGTTAATCTTGAGAATACATGATGCGCATCTCACCTTCCATGTTTTCAAACCTACATCTGAATCTGAGTTAGAACCTATTATGAGGGTTACCTAAAACTGTAGGTCAATCTCGGACGAGATCTTCTGTACTGGTCGGTTTTGTTGAGTCTGACTTGATGGTGGTGGCCAGAGCCGCCATGTCCGACTTATTGGACTTGGTGGTAGCACTGATCCTTCGTCACCAGAGGGTGGTGGTACCTGAAAGGGACTCTGATGCTTAAGTTAGCAAGGGTATTAAGCAGGTTTTTTGTAGAATTATAGTATAAGTATACCTGGGTGCTCTAGTGTATTTATAATGGTGTGGAGTGATCTTCCCTTAAGATAAGATAGTTATCTTATCTTATCTTTGAGTGAAGTCATCTTATCTTATCTTCTAGGGAGCTGCCTTATCTCAAGGTTTGGCTGTGCTCCTTTATTGGGCTTGCTTTGGGCTCCCATGGTGATGTGGCTGAACTCTTTGAAAAGAGGTCGGGTAGTCATGACCTGAAGAGGTCGGTCGACTTGTCTTAGATTAGCCTAGGTCGTACAACTCGACCCAGGGCATGAACAGAACCTAAAGAGCCGAAGGATGATCACAATAAAATGTGCTTGGAGGAAAGCAACAGTGAATCAGCAGCTGAACCCCTGAAACATTCCTTGATGAATAAGCAAGAATTTCAAGAGATGCAACCACAAGAATCAGGAAGAGCAGCTAACAAGGATCTTCCTAACACAGGAGTCAATGGAGCAATATTGGAAGAAGAGAAAAGAGTTGTGAAGAGATTGCCAAGGGGATGGAGAAACAAGAAGGTTCCTACAGAAGGTTTCTCCCCTGGAGACAAGGTGATATCAATCCACCATCCACCAATCCCACCCTATCTTCTAACCATTCCATCTCAGTTACTTCAAGTGTTTACAATCAGAAAAGACCTTTCCCTGGAGAATTTAGAAATTATCAAGGAATCAAATGAGGACGGTTTCACAGTGAGAGGAGAGGACTTAAAGCATTACAATCCGCACTAATAGTAAACCAACAGTCAAGCTAATGACGCTAAAGAAGCGCTCCATGGAAGGCAGACCATGATTTAGTTTCCTTGTTTTTAATACTTCAGTATGAATAATAATTGTTGCACTAACATGAATTCAAGCTCTCATAGACAATGTTGACAACTATCCATGACATTGTAAAGCATATGATCTAATTCTAAGTTTGGTGTGCCTACAGACACACTAAGATACCTTTCAAAAAATTGATGATCATACTGCAATGTTGACATGTGTTTCTTGGAATATATAGCCAAGTATTAAGTTTGGTTTTGTGATATATTGCAAGAACAAGGCATGAAAGTCAAAGTTCTTTTGAGTTTTAAAAATCATGAAAATGCAACCATGTTTATAATTTTTAGTTCATGTTTAGAAATCGAAAAATAAAGTTTTTCTCATGACTGTTTAGCAAAAAGTGACACTAATCTCATTAAGATCTCAATGACAGTACTTGGAAGAAGCAACACTTTGAACCATATAACCAAAAACTAAGTTTGGTTTCCTCCAAAACTATATGTAAGAGCACCAAAAAGAGTCACGCTTGGTTAAACAAGCATAAGGAATGGTAGTCAAATTTTTAGTTTTAAATATTAATTATTCTCTTGCCGCCACTTGTTAGTACTTACTTCTTTTGTCTTGATATGATGGTTAGGTGAGCAAAAACTATTTAATGAAATGGAAAAAGGCTAAAACATTACTTGGGTGACATGAGGGCAGATTCCAATATAAAATATAGACTCAACTGAGAGAGCTGACCGTCAAGCTAGTGACGATAAAAGAGCGCTTGTTTGGTGGCAACCCAATCAAAGGTAGTCATCTTTCCCTGATTAAATTCAATAAAAGAGCTTAGTAGATTCTCTACATTGCAAGGAGCTAAGTTTGGTGTTACACACCAAAGAAATTTAAGGGTGAATGTGTAGTTCTAAGTTTGGTATTCCACCATGAATTTCATTAAGAACACCTTACATCCTTAGCATAACTAGTTATTAGCTCCAAACAATCAGAGAATTTACTCAAAAGTTGTTTGTTTTCAAGTTTCTAGTCTATTATCTAGTTCAGAGTTATGTTTTAGTTCATAGTTTAAATTCTTAATAAAAGTACTTGAGGTTTTCTACATAGACTCAATTTGGTGCATAAGGCAAGAAACTAAGTTTGGTGTTCACACACCAATCTAAGTTCAAAAGCTAACAAACATACATGCATGCTAATAATCTCTCAGTGCTTGGGGAACAAGAAACTTCCAATAACTTACAGGAATTCAATCAATCTCTTGGAAGGAATACACACCATTAGCTGAGAGCAAAAAGAAGGCGCCACCAAGAGGTTGTATTGTTACTTAATTCCATCTGCTTCGAAATGCTCTAAAATGGAAGTATAAATATGCTCATGTTAATAGTCAATTGTAGTTTAAGTCATTTTGCATTTTGTGTGTTTAAGTTGCGATAAGTGTGCTAGTCTAGATGATTGTGCTTTCACTTTCACTTGTTTAAAGGCTTGTCTTGTTGATGACTTACATCATCTACCCTTCTTCTTGCCTAAAAAGGACCATAAAAGAGGCATAATCTCATTTGATCATTGCAATTTATGCCTTAATTGATGAATATCATAGTAAATTGCTTTGAAATGAGTTTGTGCTGGATTTCAGGTGGAGAAGACAACAAAAATGGGAAAGAAAACAACAAAACAAGTGGGGCATGTGAAGCAGGCCTGCCACTTGGAACAAATGCCACAAAAATGTATTGGCATGGCACGTCAGAAGCTGGGCGTGGCACGCTGGTACAACATTCCATAGAGCAAAAATGAAGACCATCAAAGGGGCGTGGCACGCCAGCCCAGAGTTCACTTAGGTGTGCCACTTGATGACCAAGGCGTGGCACGCCAAGCATATAAGACCCACAATTGAATGGGCGTGCCACTTGAGCAACAAGGCGTGGCACGCCAATGAACAAGGAGACAATGTAAAAGCTGGGCGTGCCATTTAGTATCGAAGACGTGGCACGCCTGCTCAAGAAGTCCCACTAAGGCGTGCTACTTGAGTGATGAGTAAGTCGCGGCACTCCAGCACCTAAGGAGCCCAAATAAAGCTCGGCGTGCCACTTGGTATTGAAGACGTGGCACGCCAGCTCAATCATCTCACTTTGGCGTTCCACTTGAACATCCAACGTGGCACGCCAACCTCTGGGACCATGGAAAATGAAGGGCGTGATATGCCAGTCTTATGGCGTGGCACGCTGGTAGTGTTTTCCAGGGGATGAATTAAAGGGCCAGTGAACTCAGGCATGCCACTTGGGAGATGAGGCATGGCATGCTAGCAAGAATATGAAGCAAATGAAGGGCGTGACACGCCAGTCTCATGGCGTGGCACGCTGGTAGTATTTTCCAGAGAGGAAGAAGAGGAGCTAATGAACTCAGGCGTGCCACTTGGATGACGAGGCGTGGCACGCCAGCAAGAGGGTGAAGCTTTAAGAAGGGTGTGGCACGCCAGACCCTGGCCGTGCCACGCTGGTACAAATTTCCAGAAGCATGGAGATAAGTAAGATGACCTTGGGCGTGCCACTTGGTGTCAAAGGCGTGGCACGTAGTAGACGAAATTGTGATTTATGCTTGAATTGTTGTTCGAAATTAATTCCCCTTTAATGGCTCCAAAAAACTTGGTGCTCAATACCATGGTCTAAATATAACCTCACAACTTCGCTCAACTAACCAGCAAGTGTACTGGGTCGTCCAAGTAATACCTTACGTGAGTATGGGTCGATCCCACAGAGATTGTTGGTATGAAGCAAGCTATGGTCATCTTGTAAATCTCAGTCAGGTGGATAATTATTGATTATTGGGTTTTCGAAAATATAAAGAGATAATTAATTTATTAATAAAGGATAGAAATACTTATGTAATTTCATTGGTAGGAATTTCAGATAAGTGTATGGAGATGCTGTATTCCTTTTGAATCTCTGCTTTCCAATCCTTCTTACTCCTTTCCATGGCAAGCTGTATGTAGGGCATCACCATTGTCAATGGCTACATCCCATCCTCTCAGTGAAAAAGGTCCAAATGCTCTGTCACGGCACGGCTAATCATCTGTTGGTTCTCGATCATGTTGGAATAGAATCCCTTGATTCTTTTGCGTTTGTCATCACGCCCAGCAATCGCGAGTTTGAAGCTCGTCACAGTCATTCAATCCCAGAATCCTACTCGGAATACCGCAGACAAGGTTTAGACTTTCCAGATTCTCATGAATGCCGCCATTAATTCTAGCTTATACCACGAAGATTCTGATTAAGGAATCCAAGAGATACGCACTCTAGCTTTCGCTTGTAGAACGGAAGTGGTTGTCAGGCACGCATTCATACGGATGGATGATGATGAGTGTCACGGATCATCACATCCATCAAGTTGAAGTACGAATGGTATCTTAGAACAGGAATAAATCGAATTGAATAGAAAACAATAGTAATTGCATTAAAACTTGAGGTACAGCAGAGCTCCACACCCTTAATCTATGGTGTGTAGAAACTCCACCGTTGAAAATACATAAGTGATGAAGGTTTAGGCATGGCCGAGAGGCCAGCCCCCAAGGTCTAAGAACTAAACGTTCAAAGATGTCTAATACACTAGTAAAAAGTCCTATTTATAATAAACTAGCTGCTTGGGTTTACAGAAGTAAGTAATTGATGCATAAATCCACTTCCGGGGCCCACTTGGTGTATGTTTGGGCTGAGATTGAATGTTACACGAGTTGAGGCTTATCTTGGAGTTGAAAGCCAAGCTGTAACGTGTTTTGGGCGTTCTACTCTGGTTCGTGACGTGTTTCTGGCGTTTGACTCCAGAATGCAGCATGGAACTGGAGTTGAGCGCCAGTTTACATCGTCAATTACCGAATAAAGTATGGACTATTATATATTGCTGGAAAGCTCTGGATGTATACTTTCCAACGCCGTTGACAGCGCGCCATTTGGAGTTTTGTAGCTCCAGAAAATCTATTTCGAGTGCAAGGAGGTCAGATTCCAACAACATCAGCAGTCCTTTGTCAGCCTTTTATCAGAGTTTTGCTCAGGTCCCTCAATTTTAGCCAGAAAATACCTGAAATCACAGAAAAACACACAAACTCATAGTAAAGTCCAGAAATGTGAATTTAGCATAAAAACTAATGAAAACATCCCTAAAAGTAGCTTGAACCTATTAAAAACTACCTAAAAACAATGCCAAAAAGCGTATAAATTATCCGATCATCAGCACACCAGGTTACTTGGCCATTTAAAATGTCCTGGGTGTGCCACTTTGGCTCGAAGACATGGCACGCCAATGAGTTAAACAGAGGACAGCGTGCCACTTGAATGGAGAGGCGTGGCACGCCAAATCAGAAATAGAAGGAGCGTGACACGCCAGAGAAGCGCCAATCACACGCCAGCTGGAAGATCACGTGTGTTGAGTTTCTTTTCCCTCCAAATTGTAAATTCTTTTCACTTTTGTAATTTTCCTTTATTTTTTAGATCTAGGAGTAGTATAAATACCCTTGGAAGTATTGGAAAAGGGTTAGCAAGTCACAGAGTTTAGTTTTGGATTTCACTTTTTACTTTTCACACTTGATCTCTTCCATCTTTTGTACTTTTTCTCTGAGCTATGAGTAGCTAAATTACCTCTCATTGAGAGAGGGAGCTCTATTGTACTTAATGGATTAATGATAGTGAATTCCTTCTTCTCTTCATCTTCTCTTTGATTTGCTAGAATGAATTTCGATTTTCATGCTTAGTGTTCAATTTACTTGGAAAAGAGATTGAATGTAAAATGGGTTTCATGGGAACCTTAGAAAAGGAAACATGAAATCATGCTAGAAATCCCTTCTCACACTTGAGTAAAATCTGGGTTTTGGTGTTTGGATATGGTGACATATAATCCTCCCTCTACTTGGACCTATGATGATGTGTGGTATAATTAGGGACCAAGCATATCTCTCCTCATGAGCAATTAGACCAAGGAATTTGCTATTGATCAAGATCTGAGAGATTGAGTCACCAAGGGATTGGGGCTCAATCAATCATGATTGCCAAGAGGTCAATGAGTTGCATGATTGAAGAGGATATGAGCTGAATTTAATCCAAAGAGACAATATCTCCTGATCTCAATGAATTCCCCCATTCTTATCTCTCCAATTCTCTTATAGCTTTACTTACATTCTGCAAAAATCCCATTCTCCTTTACATTCCTGTTATTTCCATTTATGCATTTTATTTCTTTCTTTTATTCCTTTGCCATTTATGTTTCTGCCATTTATAATTCTGCACTTACAACTTATTCTGTTGAGCTTGACTAATTTACCAATTGATTAAAATTGCTCAAATTTACCAATCTCTGTGGATACAATCCCACTCCACTGTGGGTTAATACTTGACAATAATTTTGGCGCACTTGTTAAGAGCGGATTCATCAATATTATTGGGAAAGGGTAGTGAATTCCGGCCGATCAAGATTTATGGCGCCATTGCCGGGGATTGGTTGAATTTGATAATGATTAAACTGATCGGAGAGCTAGATTAAGCATTTTTTTTATTTTTCCTTAATTGTTTTCTTCTTCATTTCCTAGTGTAACCTTTAAATTCCTTTCTAATATCTATTTTTCTTTCTTGTCTTTCTGAGATTTCTTTAGCTATTCATTGTGCATACTTTCACTCTTCTAACTGTTTGATTGATTGCATCACTCAAGCTAATCACTAATTTTAACTAAGGAGATTCCTTCACTTGCTCTTTTCTTGTTGTGTGTTGACTGTATGACAGGTAAAAGAGGAGAGACTTCATCCTCTTTTCATAGTGAACCTGAGAGAACCTTCCTTAGATTGAGGAGGGAGGCTAGAGGCAAGGGTATAGTTGGAGAAAAACCAGTAGAAGAAGATCTAACAACCACCATGGAAGATGAAGTGCACGAAGATGTTGGAAGAGGAGCTGGAAATCAAGCTGGGTAAGAGAGGAGAGTCTTGGGCTCCTACATCAACCCAAATCCAGGAAACTGTGGCAACAGCATCCTCAAGCCAACAAACCATTCCAATAATTTTGAGTTGAAACCTCAACTCATCACACTAGTCCAGAATAACTACTCATATGGAGGAGGTGCTCAAGAAGATCCAAATCAACATCTCAACACATTCTTGAGGATATGCGATATTGTTATGTCCAATGGTGTACACCTGACACCTACAAACTACTTCTGTTCCCTTTCTCCCTCAGAGATAAGGCAATAAAGTGGTTAGAATCATTCCCCAAGGAGAGCCTAACCACATGGGAGGATGTTGTGAACAAATTTCTAGCAAGATTTTACCCTCCACAGAGGATCAACAGGCTAAGAACTGAGGTGCAAACCTTCAGAAAGCTAGATGGTGAAACTCTCTTTGAGGCTTGGGAGAGGTTCAAAGATCTAACAAGAAAATGCCCACCAGATATGTTTAATGAGTGGGTACAGCTCCATATTTTCTATGAAGGATTAACCTATGAATCGAAGAAGGCTGTGGACCACTCTTCAGGGGGTTCACTCAACAAGAAGAAGACCATTGAGGAAGCCATAGATGTCATTGAAACTATAGCTAAGAATGACTACTTCTATGCTTCAGAAAGAGGCCAAAAGAAGGGGGTGCTGGAACTCAATTCTATGGATGCCCTGTTGGCAAAAAACAAGACAATTGCAGCACAATTGGCAGCCTTAACCAAGAAAATGGAAAACAATCAAGTTGCAGTTGTCCAAGCTCAAGCACCACCCCAAGAAGAAAATGAGCCAGAAGTTGAATGTGAGCAAGCAAACTATGTGCATAACCCCTCTCGACCACCATATGACCCTAACACCAAGACATATAACCCAGGATGGAAGAACCACCTAAATTTTGGGTGGGGGAACCAACAAAATCACAACCAAGATCACAACAAACCATAGCAAGCCAATCAATACCAGAATCACAACTCCAACCATTAGTCAAATAACAACAGACCTTACCACAATCCACCTCACACATCATATCCTTCTAACCAGCAAACACACCACCATCAAGACACACTAACCCCAACCTCACAACCATGTGAAATCAAGGGTAACTTTGAGAGAGTTGAGGCCGCAATAGCACAGCTATCATCACAGCTCACAGGGGCCATTTCCACCCTCTTCGAAAGGCAAGCACAAGCTAAAAAGAAGATAGATGCCAACTACGAAGAATATAGGTCGAATTTGCAGAACCAAGGTGCAGTAATCTCAAAACTAGAAGCACAAGTGAGGTTCTTATCTAAGCAAATCCCAATGCATACACACACATTTCCAAGTGACACCATGGCCAACCTAAGAAGGGAGTGCAAGGCCATCACACTTAGAAGTGGAAAAGTGGTAGAAGAGGCCACCCCAAACCAGGAGAACCACGAAGAAGAAGCTATAGAAAAGCCTGAAAACAGGAAGAAAGAAGAGGTCCCTAGCCCATCTTCACCAAAGCTAATCTTGAAGCCTTATGTGCCAAAGGCACCATACCCATAAAGGCTAAGGAAGGATGGAAAGGACAGCCAATTTTCTAGATTTTTGGAAATCTTCAAAAAGCTCCAAATCAACATACCATTTGCTGAAGCACTGGAGCAAATACCCCTCTATGCAAAGTTCTTGAAGGAGCGCATGACAAGAAAAAGAAACTGGGGAGAAAAGGAGACTGTAGTCCTAACTGAGGAGTGTAGTGCCATCATACAAAAGAAACTCCCCCAGAAAATGAAGGTCCCAAGGAGTTTCCAAATCCCCTACATCATAGGGAATATCACTATTAGAAAGGCTTTATGTGACTTGGGGGCTAGCATCAATCTCATGTCCTTGAACATGATGAGAAGGATGAGAATTGAGGAAGCCAAACCAACAAGAATGGCACTTTAACTAGCTGACAGTACAATTCAAGTTTCCACATGGAATGGTGGAAGATTTATTGGTGAAGGTAGGAGAATTCATCTTCCTAGCTGACTTTGTTATGCTGGATATGGAAGAAGAGGCAAACAGTTCAATTATCCTAGGAAGGCCATTCCTAGCTACTGCTGGAGCCATCATTGATGTGCGAAAAGGAGAACTAGTCTTGAGACTACATGAGGTAAAGATGGTCTTCAACGTCTTCAAGGCAATGAGTTATCCCAAGGAAGCAATAGGAGAGTGCATAATGGTAGACACTATAGAACAAATAGTCCAAGAAGTCTTGGAAGAAGAGCAATATGAAAGAAGTATGGAATTGGGGCAACAAGCACCACGTGAAGAACCACCACAAGGAACCATGGAAAGTTCAATCATGACAATCCACACAGACAACAATGGAGAAGAGGCACCAAAACTAGAGCTAAAAATCCTACCTACCCAGTGATCACCAACTCAAGCTTGAGTATGGAGCAAGAAGAGGAGCTCATCCAAGTGCTAAAACAACACAAGGATGCTATAGGTTGGACACTCACAGACTTAAAAGGGATCATCCCTTCAATGTGTATGCACAAGATCCTATTTGAGGAGGGTGCTAAGCCCTCAAGGCAACAACAAAGAAGGTTGAATCTAACCATGAATGAGGTAGTCCAGAAGGAAGTGTTGAAGTTATGGCAAGCTAGGGTGATCTACCCCATCTCAGACAGCCCTTGGGTGAGCCCGGTACAAGTACTTCCAAAGAAAAGAGGAGTCACTATTGTACCTAATGAGAAAAATGAGCTGATACGAACAAGAACAGTGACTGGTTAGGGAATGTGCATCGACTACAGGAAGCTCAATGAAGCCACCAGGAAGGACCACTTCCCCCTACCATTTATGGACCAAATGCTTGAGAGGCTGGCTGGACATGAATACTACTGCTTTCTTGACGGTTATTCGGGTTACAACCAAATAGTTGTGGACCGAAAGGACCAGGAGAAAACTTCATTTACTTGTCCATATGGTGTCTTTGCTTACAAGAGGATGCCCTTTGGACTGTGCAATGCACCTGCAACATTCCAAAGGTGCATGCTCTCCATATTTTTAGACATGATTGAAAGGTTTATTGAGGTGTTTATGGATGACTTCTTTGTATTTGGTAACACATATTCTGATTGCTTGCATTATTTAGCCCTGGTGCTAAAGATGTGCCAAGAGACCAACCTTGTTTTAAACTAGAAAAAATACCATTTCATGGTTACAAAAAGAGTGGTCCTTGGTCATAAAATCTCAAAGAAGGGCATAGAAGTGGACAGAGCAAAAGTACAGGTGATTGAAAAGTTACCCCCTGCTTGCAATGTCAAAGCAATTAGAAGCTTTTTGGGACATGCTGGTTTCTGTAGGAGGTTTATTAGAGACTTTTCTAAGGTTGCCAAGCCATTGAGCAACCTACTTGTCTCTAATGTGCCTTTTATTTTTGATAATGAATGCATGTTAGCCTTTGAGGATCTTAAAAACAAACTTTCCTCTGCACTTATCATAGCACCACCATGTTGGGATCTATCCTTTGAGTTGATGTGTGATGCATCAAATTTTGCTGTGGGTGGTGTTTTAGGACAGAGGAAGGATAAATTGGTGCATGTCATTTATTATGCCAGCAAGGTCCTTAATGAGAATCAAAGGAACTACACCACTACGGAGAAGAAATTACTTGCCATTGTCTTTGCTTTTGATAAGTTTAGATCATATCTCATTGGTTCTAAAGTAATTGTATTCATTGATCATGCAGCACTCAAATACTTTCTTACCAAACAAGAGTCCAAGCCAAGGCTAATAAGATGGATCCTGCTACTCTAAGAGTTTGACATCAAAATTAAGGATATGAGTGGAGCAGAGAACAAAGTTGCTGACCACCTTTCACGGATCCTACAAGAAGAAGAAGGAGCACACCATCTTGCAGTGAATGAAAGCTTCCCAGATGAGCAATTGATGGTGATACAAGAGACCCCTTGGTTTGCTGACATAGCCAATTTCAAGGCCAATGGGGAACTACCAACCAACATCAACAAACACATGAGGAGAAAGCTCATCAAAGATGCCAAATACTATATCTGGAATGAGCCATATTTGTTCAAAAAGTGTGCTGATGGGATCTTAAGGAGGTGTATATCCCATGGAGAAGGACAAGAGGTGCTTTGGTAATGTCATGGATCTGCATATGGAGGCCACTTTAGTGGAGAAAGAACAACAGCCAAGGTGCCCCAATGTAGATTCTATTGGCCAAGCATTTTCAAGGATGCAAAGGACTTGGTGTCAAGGTGTGATGAATGCCAAAGAGCTAGTAATCTACCCAGGAGTAACAAGATGCCACAGAGATTTATAATGGAGCTAGAACTATTCGATGTATGGGGCATTGACTTCCTGGGGCCTTTCCCATCCTCCTACTCAAATAGTTATATACTTGTAGCTGTAGATTATGTGTCAAAGTGGGTGGAGGCTATTACCACCGCCACAAATGACAATAAGGTCGTAATGAGCTTCTTAAGAAAGAACATTTTCAGCAGGTTTGGAGTTCCCAGAGCACTCATTAGTGATGGAGGGACACATTTCTGCAATAAACAACTAGAAGCACTCCTTCTCAGATATATAGTCAAACACAAGGTGGCAATCCCTTATCATCTGCAGACCAACGGGCAAGCAGAGATTTCCAACAGGGAGCTAAAAAGGATTCTTGAAAAAATTGTTGAAAGCTCAAGGAAGGACTGTTCTAAGAAGCTAGACGATGCTTTATGGGCCTACAGGACAGCCTTCAAGACCCCCATTGGGATGTCACCATACCAATTGGTATTTGGCAAGGCTTGCCACTTGCCAGTTGAACTAGAGCATAGAGCCTTCTGGGCTCTAAAACTACTAAACTTTGATGAGCAAGCTGCTGGAGAAAAGAGGCTAAGGCAACTCAACGAGCTGGAAAAATTTAGGAACCAAGCATATGAGAATACAAAGATCTACAAAGAGAACACAAAAAAATGGCATGATCAAAAGATAGCAAGGAGGGAGTTCACTGAAGGACAAAAGGTGTTATTGTACAATTCTAGACTTAGGTTCTTCCCTGGGAAGCTTAAGTCTAGATGGTCTAGACCCTTCACCATCATCAAAGTGTACCCCTATGGTCAAGTGGAGCTCATGGAGGACAAAACACAGAGAACCTTCACTGCAAATGGCCATAGACTCAAGCATTACCTGGGGGACTCACTGGATGAAAAGAGAGTGAGCTACCACCTCAACTAAAAAAGGAAGAACGTCAATCTAGTGACGATAAAGACGCTAGTTGGGAGGCAACCCAACACTTTATATCTTTTTGATTTATTGCTTTATTAGAAGTAGATTGTGAATATTAGCTTAGGAAGTTAATTTCAGTTTTGATAGTTAGGATAGCTTTGTGAGTTAATTTGTCTCCTATTTTTTGGAAGTGTAGCTGTATGAAAGCATTTACTAATGATGATGAATGATTGGGCTAAGAACTAGCTAAAAAGCTAAGTTTGGTGTGGCCACTCACCAACTTGATCTAGGCTTACAACCATTTGGATAAATTAAATTTTTAAGGAGTAAGCCTAGAGATTAAGTTTGGTGTGGCCATCACCATACGAGAATCAATCAGCATGCCCAATACCACTCAATTTGGAGGCATTTAATATATTGGTGGAGGCTTTAATGAGAATTTTAATGTGGTCAGGGGAGATTAAAAGCAAAGAATGTGAAAGCATTGGAATTACTTCTTCCCCATAAACACATTAAAAACCCAATGATGAACCCAATTTATTGAGATGCAAATGAATTAAGTTTGGTGTCCAAAGGGACATATTCAGAGGGCACAAAGGGATAAGGGTTGGCGCCTCTTCCCATGCTAGGCGCCACTCCCCAAGTGGAAAACATTGAATTCCCTTCTTTTCCCACCATTCGAACCACACCCTTCACTCCTATAAATCCCCTACCCTTCCCATTCCCTCCTACTTCAGAACCCATTCCATAAACAAAACAAACTCACACAGACCCTTCTTTTTTCTTTTCTCGTTCTTCTTTCTCTCTATCTTTCTACTTGATTGGGAAAATCAAGTGCTAAGTTTGGTGTTCGAGCAAAACTTTGTTTTGCTTGTGTTTCCTTGCAACACTCCATTAATATCTCAGAACCCTCAAACACACTCTCTCTCTCCACCCAATGGTACCACCAAGATCCTCAACCTCAAAGAAAAGAAAGACCAAAGAACCAACCTCAAGTTCCTCAAGCTCAAACTTCAATGAGTACAAATTCCTCTCAGTATTCAACCAAAACCAATTCTATGGTTGGGTGAGTGAGAGGGAGATCATCCCAGAGGTCAGCTTCCAACTGGGAAAGAATGAGCACCTTGAGATCAACATTGAGATCAACAACAGGGGCTGGGCACTCTTCTGCAACCCACCAAAGAAAGTGGTGGAAGGAGTGGTAAAGGAGTTTTATGCCAATGCCGTGCCACAGCTAGGGCAAATTTATAGGTATATTAGCTTTGTGAGGGGGAAGTCTATTGACTATAGTCCCTCTAACATAGAAAGGGTGCTGATGGTGAAAAGGATAAACTCCACTTGGAGTTATGAGGAGAGGATGAAGCAATCAGACTCAGGATTTGATGAAATCCTGAATGAAATCTGTGTACTAAATGTGTAGTGGATCAATGACAAAGATGGAAAACCCAACCAGCTGAGGAGAAGGGACTTGAGCCCCCAAACTATGGGGTGGCTAGACTTTGTGAGAAGATCTTTGATCCCTACATCAAACACATCTGAGGTGACCAAGGAGAGGGCTGTACTTATATACAATATAATGAAGGGAGATAACGTGAATGTTGGGGAGTTGATTGCCAACAACATCAACAAGATACTGAAGAGCACTAACGAGAGCATAAGATTGGCATTCCCCAGCATCATACAAGAGCTATGTGATGACGCTGGAGTTGAGAAGGTGATTGATGAGGTGTTGTTAAAGCAAGATAAACCTATAACTGCCAAGAAGATGGCCAAGGTGTTGGCCGTCAATCCACTTCAAAGGGCTAGAGAGCATAGAGCTCATGCTCATGTGCCACAACCACAACAACGAGAGGAAGAGGAGGCAGAGGATCAACCACAATTTCTGGCACTTCAACCACCACCATACCAACAATACCAACAATTTCCTGAAGGAATAGATTGGGAGCAGCTGCAAGGAGATGTACACCAAATGAAGGGAGATCTGCATCAACTGAGGGAAGATGTCAACCAATTTCAAAGTAGCCAAAGGGAGCAATAGAACCAAGTGAACGAGAACGTGCAAAACCTCCAAGGAAGCTTTGAACAACTGAAGGAGCAGCAAGGAAGGATCAACTGGGGAGAATTGCAAGGCAACTTAGGGATGATGCTGGAATATCAATTACATCAAATGAACAGCCTTGCTGAATTCAGACACCTCTATAAAGCTAGAACTATAGCAAGAAAGGATTATGACTGCTTTGCACAAACTAAGTTGAGTTACTTGTGCAATGTAGTAGCCAACTTGAATCCCAATTACCCCACCTATATGTAGAAATTGGAGGAACTCAGTGGACGGCAGGAGGAAATTACGTATCAGCACAAAGAAAATATGAAGCCCAAGGACAAGAAATTACAAGAAGGATCCTCCAAAAAGGATGGAGATGACTCCTCCCCCTATAAGAAGAAGGACAAAGGCAAGGGGCCAATGAACTAAAGAAGCTGCATAAGGTTGTTGAGTTCCATAGTTGACATTTCCCAAATTTCTGAATTCTGTTTAAGTTTTTATCTGTTTACTTTATGTTTGAGAATAATTGATAATGTTAGGATAGTTTATGTTTTATTTTGCTTGAAGTCTTTTGTGAGTCCTTTGATATGCAAGAAGGAAAATGCAATGATAACTATAGTCTTTATTTACATCAATAAAGTAGAGTTTGTCTCCATAAGAGTTGTTGTGAGTGTGTAAGAACAAGAGTAAATGAGACTAAGACCATGAAAGCTTATTCAAAAGAACTAAGGAACAAAAGACTAAGTGAAGAACCTTGAATGAAGTAAAAAGAAAATGAGTCATGAAAGGTAACTAGTCCTAGAAGGCATGACAAGTAGAAGTTAAGGGGTGTTCCTTGAATATCTATAGAACCAAGAAGTAGTAAGCAACAAAGACCCAAGGCTCTGAGCATCAACTACTAGGGAGGGAAGAGAAACATTGAAAAACTCAAAAAAAAAAGGGAGTTAGAAACCCTAGTAGATGCTTGTGGTGAAGATGTGTCAGGAAGAGGCCTGGGCAAGTAAATTCTCAGGGGTGTTTCAACACATAGCACCCTAAGCCAACTGGCTTGGGAGTGTTAATTTCCAGCCTAACTAAAGGGTTGTCTTGAGACAAAACACTTAGAGTAATAGTCAATAAACAGAAAAGAAGCACAAAAGGAGAAAATGAGCTAACTACTTCAAGGTGACAATCAATGAAAAGGACCCCTAAGACACATACTTGGAAAAACCCTTAAGGATCTAGGAGCTCTTTGTGATGTTCAAAGCATTCATGCATGTGTTGAGCACTTAGTCCAATTCTTAGTTATATTGTATCCATTCAAGGTCAAGTCTCAATTCACCAAAAAGACAACTCACATTGATTTTCTTGGGACAAGCAAAGCTTATGTTTGGTGTTGTGATGACCTACATTATCTACCATTTTTCTTGCATAAAAAGGACCATAAAAGAGGCATAATCTCATTTGATCATTTCAATTCATGCCTTAATTGATGAATGTCATAGTACATTGCTTTGAAATGAGTTTGTGCTGGATTTTAGGTGGAAAAGACATCAAAAATGGGAAAGAAAACAACAAAACAAGTTGGGCATGCGAAGCAGGCGTGCCACTTGGAACAAACGACACAGAAATGTATTGGCATGGCACGCCAGAAGCTGGGCGTGGCACACTGGTACAACATTTCAAATAGCAAAAATGAAGACCATCAAAGGGGCGTGGCACGCCAGAAGCAGGGCATGGCACGCTAATTCGTTACTAGAAGAACCATCACTATGGCGTGCCACTTTGTGTCGAAGGCATGGCACGCCAGCCCAGAGTTCACTTGGGCGTGCCACTTGAAGACCAAGGCATGGCACGCTAAGCCTATAAGACCCACAATTGAATGGGTGTGCCACTTGAGTAACAAGGCGTGGCACGCCAGTGAACAAAGAGACAATGAAAAAGCTGGGCGTGCCACTTGGTATCGAAGGCGTGTCATGCCAGCTCAAGAAGTCCCACTATGGTGTGCCACTTGAGTGATGAGGCATGGCACGCCAGCAGCTAAGGAGGCCAAATAAAGCTGGGCGTGCCACTTGGTATCAAGGGCGTGACACGCCAGCTCAATCATCCCACTTTGGCATGCCACTTGAATATCCAGGTGTGGCACGCCAACCTTTGGGATCATGGCAATTGAAGGGCATGACACGCCAATCTCATGGCGTGGCACGCTGGTAATATTTTCCAGAGGAAGAATTATAGGGCCAGTGAACTCAGGTGTGCCACTTGGGAAATGAGGCGTTGCATGCCAGCAAGAAGATGAAGTAAATGAAGGGTGTGACACGCCAGTCTCATGGCATGGCACGCTGGTAGTATTTTCCAGAGAGGAAGAAGAGGAGCCAATGAACTCAGGCGTGCCACTTGGATGATGAGGTGTGGGACGCCAACAAGAGGGTGAAGCTTTAAGAAGGGCGTGGCATGCCAGACCCTGGGCGTGCCACGCTGGTACAAATTTCCAGAAGCATGCAGATAAGGAAGATGACCTTGGGCGTGCCACTTGGTGTCGAAGGCGTGGCATGCCAGGTTACTTGGCCATTTAAAATGTCCTGGGCGTGACACTTTGGCTCGAAGGCGTGGCACGCCAATGGGTTAAACAGAGGATGGCGTGCCACTTGAATGGAGAGGGGTGGCACGCCAAATCAGAAACAGAAGAAGCGTTTGTTGAGTTTCTTTTCCCTCCAAATTGTAATTTTCTTTTCACTTTTGTAATTTTCTTTTATATTCTAGATCTAGGAGTAGTATAAATACCCTTGGAAGTATTGGAAAAGGGTTAGCAAGTCACATAGTTTAGTTTTGGATTTCACTTTTTACTTTTCACACTTGATCTCTTCCATCTTTTGTACTTTCTCTCTGAGCTATGAGTAGCTAAATTCCCTCTCATTGAGAGAGGGAGCTCTATTGTACTTGATGGATTAATGATAGTGAATTTCTTCTTCTCTTCATCTTCTCTTTGATTTGCTAGAAGGAATTTCCATTTTCATTCATAGTGTTCAATTAACTTGGAAAAGAGATTGAATGCAAAATGGGTTTCATGGGAACCTTGGAAAAGGAAACATGAAACCATGCTAGAAATCCCTTCTCACACTTGAGTAGAATCTGGCTTTTGGTGTTTGGATATGGTGACATACAATCCTCCCTCTACTTGGACCTATGATGATGTGTGGTATAATCAGGATCAATCATATCTCTCTTCATGAGCAATTAGACCAAGAAATTGGCTATTGATCAAGATCTAAGAGATTGAGTCACCAAGGGATTGGGGCTCAATCAATCATGATTGCCAAGAGGTCAATGAGTTGCATGATTGAAGAGTATATGAGCTGGATTTAATCCAAAGAGACAATATCTCCTTATCTCAATGAATTCCCCTATTCTTATCTCTCCCATTCTTTTATAGCTTTACTTACATTATGCAAAAATCCCATTCCCCTTTACATTCCTGTTATTTCCATTTCTGCATTTTATTGCTTTTTTTTATTCCTTTGCCATTTATGTTTCTGCCATTTATAATTCTGCACTTACAACTTATTCTGTTGAGCTTGACTAATTCACCAATTGATTAAAATTGCTCAAATCTACCAATCTCTGTGGATACGATCCCACTCCACTGTGGGTTAATACTTGACGATAATTTTGGTGCGCTTGCCAAGAGCAGATTCATCAATATTATTGGGAAAGGGTATTGAATTCCGGCCGATCACTTGTCCCCTGAGTCTTTTTATTTCAATAAAAGAAATGTTTGAACAAAAAGTGAAATAGTTTTTTGTTAGCAAGAAGTGAAATAACAGTAAGTGGTGGTATGTATGTTTGATTGTGTAGTAGCTCACTTATAATAAATAAAGGGTAGATTGTTCCCCTTTTAGTGAAAACTAGCATATAGTCTATGAATCTTAGCAAACAAAAGCCCTTGGATGAAAGAAAAACAAATAGAAAGAAAGAAAAAGAAAAGCCAAAAAGGGCAACCAAAAACAGAAGAAAGCAAAAGAATAAGGTTAGACACCAATAGCTTGGACCTTAGGACATATGCCTGTGGTATCTTTGTACTAGGATCTGCTTCGATGATTAGGTTCTATGGAGTGCTTTAACACTTGGTAACTTGGGTTAACTAACCCAGGATTATCAACCAAAAGTCCATTATCAATTGCAAAATTGACCATCCACACCTACGCGTGGGTCACGCGTACGCGTCAAAAACCGAACGTTGTAGGTCCAACATTGCCTCAAACGCTGCCTCCAACGTCCGCGATGCCAAGCCCAGAATTTGGAATTGAAAAACTTGAATTCACGCGTACACGTCAGTGACGCATACGCATCGATAAGAAAAGGGCAACTCACGCGTAAGCATGGTGTACGCACACGCGTGAAGAAGCGAAATCTCAAGCTTCACGTGTACGCATGGTGCACGCATACGTGTTTTCTGGTTTTTCTGGTTTTCTTCTAAAAGGGCAATTGAGTCAATGTTGGTCATCAAACGTTGATTCCAACGTGAAGCATCAGAACTCACAATTCAAACAGATCTCTTCTCAACAGCAAGAGAAATCAATTGGAGCCATTTTCAACCTAATTCCATGAAGGCCAAAAGCCCAATTCAAAGATTGAAGATAAGTGGAAGAAAGTGTATAAATAGCCTAGAATTTAAGTAAAAAAGACTTTTACTTTACTTTTGAATTTTTGGTTCATTTTAAATTTCAGAATGTATCTTTCAATTGCAATTTCCATTTTGAGAGCTACGAATAAATAAACCCCTTTCATTGGGTTAGGGAGAATATAATTCAATGGATCGATATTAGTTTTCATTCATCTTCTTCTTTCTTTTCTCTTGATTTTGCTAGAAAGATTTCGTTCTTCATCCAATTGGATAGTTATCTTGGGAAAGAAGCTATTCATAATTGGATCTCCGTGGAACCTTGGAAGAGGAATGAGGAGATCATACTAGAAATGCTTTCTCACATTGGATTAGATTGGGGTTTGGATGGATATTGTGACATGTAATCCTACCAAAACTTTGATCTATGAATTTGTGTGGTATAATCAGTGACCAAACTTCATCTCTTCCCATGAGCACTTAAATCAAGGAATTGGGCAATTGTTCATGCTTATGGAGATTGGTGAGCCAAGGAATTGGAATCCAATCACTTAAGATTGCTAAGGAGATCAATGAATGCATTGATTGCGGGAGAGATGAAAATAAATTTGATCCGGAGAATTATACATCTCCTGAACCCAATTATTTCCCCACTTTGATCTTACCCATTGTTTTATATTCTGCTTCTTTAATTTCATGCTAATTCCCTATTCCCAATTAATTTCTTGCAATTTAAGCTTCTGCACTTTAATTCCTTACAATTTAAGTTTCCCGCCAATTGTACTTTCTGCAATCTTAATTCCATTCCAATTTAGCTCAACTAGAACAATTCTCCAATTAACGTTGTTGATCAACCAACCAATCACTGTGGGATTCGACCTCACTCTACTGTGAGTTTTTACTTGACGACAATCCGGTACACTTGCCGGCAAGCAAATTGTTGAGAGACAGTTTTTTGGTGAATCAGTAGCTCCCGCCCTTCGAAGTCAGCCACCCTGTAGTAACCTTTCCCCAGTATTTCTATAACTTAGTATGGTCCTTTCCAGTTGGCTACTAGCTTCCCTTCTCTTGACCAACCTACTCCGATATTATTTCGGATTAAGATGAGATCGTTGGTGGTGAAGCTTCGCTGAACTACCTTCCGGTTATAGCTTAGAGCCATTCTACACTTTAAGGCTTCCTCTTTGATCCGAACTCTTTCTCAGACTTCTGGAAGTAGGTCTAACTCTTCCTTTTGAACTTGGGAGTTGGTGTCTTCATTGTAGAGGATCACTCTAGGGGATCCTTCTTCTACTTCCACAGGAATCATTGCCTCAATCCCGTAAGCAAGTTGGAATGGTGATTCTCTAGTGGTGGAGTGTGGCATTGTCTGCTATGCACATAGGACTTGCGGGAGCTCATCTACCCAAGCTCTGTTGGTTTCGTGTATTCCCCATTTCAACCCGGCCGGTATGACTTTGTTGGCGGCTTTCGCCTGTCTATTGGCTTGTGGGTGCTCTACAGAGGTGAACTGGTGCTTGATTTTTAGATCAACAACTAGGTTTCTGAAGCCCATGTTGTTGAACTGAGTGCCATTGTCTGTGGTAATGGAGTATGGGACTCCAAACCTTATGACAATGTTCCTGTACAAGAACTTCCGACTTCTTTGGGCAGTGCCAGTGGCTAAAGGTTCAGCCTCGATCCATTTTGTGAAATAGTCTATTCCTACAATGAGCAACTTGACTTGTCCTGATCCCTGGGGGAATGGTCCGAGGAGGTCGAGCCCCAACTTTGCGAATGGCCAGGGTAAGGTGATACAGATGAGTTCTTCGAGTGGTGCGATGTGGAAGTTGGCATGCTTCTGACATGGGGGACATGTCTTGACGAACTCTATTGCTTCCTTTTGCAAGGTCGGCCAGTAAAACCCGGCTCGGAGTATCTTTCTGGAAAGAGCTCGCACCCTGAGGTGGTTACTACATATGCCATTGTGGACTTCCTCAAGAACATCCCTCGTAGCGGAGGTCAGAACGTATTTTAGGAGGGCTGTAGAGATTTCTTTCCTATATAGGACGTCATGCACTATGGTGTAGTACTATGCTTCTCATACTAGCCTTTTTGCCTCCTTTTTATCTGCGGGGAGTGTTCCACGCTTGAGGTAACTGATTATGGGAGTCAACCACCCTTGGTCCTGGTCTGATATGCTTAAGACCTTCTTTTCTTGCGAAGTTGACAAATTTTGTAGAGTTTATTGGATGAGGCTTCTATTGTTGCCGCCTGGTTTGCTATTGGCTAGTTTTGAAAGTGCATCAGCTTGGGCATTTTGTTCTCGAGGTATATGTCGGATCTCATATCCCGTGAATTGTACGAGTTGTTTCCTAGTCTTCTCTAGGTACTTCTTCATTATGGGATCCTTAGCCTGATAGGTTCCTTCAATTTGCGAGGTGATGACTTGTGAGTCGTTGAAGATGGTAAGCTTCTGTGCTCCTACCTCCCTAGCCAGCTTCAAACCAGCCAGTTGGGCTTCGTATTCAACTTGGTTATTTGAGGTGGGGAACTCGAACTTTAGTGAGAGCTCGATTTGGTTTCCCTGATCACCTTCTAAAATGACGCCTATGCCACTCCCGGTTTTGTTCGAGGATCCATCCAGGTAGAGGCTCTACCCTGTGGGGTTTCCCGGGGTGGTAGTGTACTCTACAATGAAGTCGGCCAAGTATTGAGACTTAATAGCTGTTCGAGCTTCATATTTAAGGTCAAATTCGGATAACTCGACTGCCAATTGTAGGATTCTTCCAGCTAGGTCTATTTTATATAAGATACCTTTTATGGGTTGGTTGGTCTGTACTCTGATAGTGTGAGCTTGAAAGTATGGTCGGAGTCGTTGGGAGGTGAGTATAAGGGTATAAGCGAACTTTTCTATCTTTTGATAGTTTAGTTCAGCCCCTTGCAAAGCCTTACTAATTAAGTAGATAGATTGTTTCCCATTTTCGTCTTCTCTGACCAGTGCTGAGGCTATCGCCTGATTCCATATAGCAAGGTATAGGATTAGCTCCTCGCATTCCCTGGGCCGAGTTAAGGTAGGTGGTTGCCCCACGAATGTCTTAAAATCTTGGAAGGCCGATCTTAAGGGAGAGATCTTAAGGCCGATCCAGCTAGGAATCTGGACAGGGCCACTAGCCTTCCATTGAGCTATTGGACCTCTTTTACACAGGTTAGACTTTTCATGCTGAGTATGGCCTGGCATTTATCCGGGTTCGCTTCGATCCCCCTTTGAGTGAGCATGAAGCCCAATAATTTGCCAGCCTCTACCGTGAAGGTGCACTTCACAGGATTAAGTCTCATTCCATGCTTCCTTATAGTATCGAACACTTCAATGAGGTTGGATAACAACATCTCCTCCCTTTGTATCTTTACCAGCATTTCGTCTACATAAACCACCATTAGCTTCCCAATATGATTGGCGAAGACTTTGTTCATCAATCTTTTATATGTAGCCCCTGCGTTCTTGAGTCTGAATGGCATGACTACGTAGTAGTAGTGTGCTTTTGGGGTTAGGAATGAGGTTTTCTCCTGGTCGGGTTGATACATCGGGATTTGATTATAGCTCGAGTAAGCGTCCATGAAGGAGAGGTACTTATATCCTGATAAAGCGTCGACTAGTGTGTCGATGATCAAGAGTGAGTAGGGATCCTTTGGGTAAGTTTTGTTGAGGTCAGTGTAATCTGTGCACATCTGCCACTTCCTGTTTAACTTTTTGACCAATACTACATTGGCTAGCCATAATGGGTATTTTACCGCCCTTATGAACCCTACTTCCAACAACACTTGTACCTGCTCCTTAACGGCTTGTGACCTTTCTGGGCCGAGTTTCTTACGCTTTTGTTGCACTGGCCGAGACCTAGGATATACGGCTAACTTATGACACATTAGTCCGGGATCCATACCGAGCATGTCGGTAGCCGTCCATGCAAAGAGGTCGGAATTATTCCTTAGGAGCATTGTTAGTAGTTCCTTTAGGTCTTCGTAGATTCGCCCCTATGTTTGTTGTTTTGTCTTGAGTGTCTCCGATTTAGACTTCTTCGGTCTCACCTTCTAGTTGAGGGCAAAGTTCCTCATGAGCTCGGATTCCCCCGAGTTCTATGGTATTGGTTTCCTTTCCTCTGGGGTCGCCTTTATGGTTCAGACTTTCGTTGTAACAACGTCGCACGAGTTTTTGGTCCCCTTTTATGGTAGCGATCCCTTCTGTAGTTGAAAACTTCATGCATAGGTGTGGGGTGGAGACCACCAGTGACGAGCTGATTTAAAGTTGTCCGACCTATAAGGGCGCTGTATGCGGAGCTCATGTCGACTTCGATGTAGTCTATGCTCAATGTTCTAGACTGTGTTCCTTTTCCGAATGTTGTATGCAACGGGATGTACCTAAGTGGTAGATTAGGGCGTCTCTGAGCCCGAACAAGCTATTTGGGTAAGCTTGGAGCTCTTTCGCTTGTAGGCCGAGCTTGTCGAATGCAGACTTGAACAGGATATCTACAGAGCTTCCTTGGTCTACCAATGTTCGGTGGAGATTGGCGTTGGTGACTATGATGGTAATGACCACAGGGTCATCATGCCCCGGGATGATACCTGCGGCATCTTCTTGAGTGAAAGTAATGGTGGGGAGGTCGGGTGACCTGTCCCTTTCTCTGACATGATACACCTCTTTGAGGTGTCTTTTGCGGGATGATTTAGAGATCCTTCCTCCTGCGAATCCTCCGCTTATCGTGTAAACATGTCTCTCAGGGGTGTGAGGGGGACGTTTTCGTCATCCGGCCTCTTCATCCCTTCTCCTCTTTCTTGGTTCTTCTGCTCTATTGGCTAAGAACTGATCTACTAGCCTTACTCGTGCCAATTTTTCTATGACATTCTTTAGGTCGTGACAGTCATTAGTAGAGTGCCCATAGATTCGGTGGTATTCGCAATACTCTGTTCGACTTCCTCCTCTCTTATGTTTAATCGGGCGAGGCGGTTGGATCTTATCAGTGTTGCATATCTTCCAATAAATATCTACAAGGGACACCCGAGGAGGGCTGTAGTTGTGGTATTTTTTGGGTTTCTCAGTAGGCTGGTCTTCTTTCTTCCTGGACTCTTTGTCCTTATCCCAAGGTGGGTAGGAGGGTGATGACAAGTCATCTTATGCTAGTTTTACTAGCATTTTTCCTTGCTTTTGTTAAGTTTTATGCACTTTCTTGCACAATAAGTAAATGACTGGAGTGGAATTTCATGCTTATCTTGATTTAATCAAACATCATTAATTTTATACAAAATCATGAGATTTATGAAAGAATTAAATGATTATTATAAACAATGCAATTTCTTATGATTTTGGTGAGACTTTGATCTTTTGTTTGATTAATTTTAGGTGACAAAATGGAGAGGAAGAGATGCATTCCTGGGCAACGCTACGTTCAATTAAGGAATGCTACGCTCAGTAGCGACGCGCACGCACACAGGGCGCCAATGCATCGGCAATGACTTTTGAAGATCCACGCGCATGCACGCATAACGCGTACGCATGGATGTGCTTGGTGCTCATTTACAAAGAGAGCGCTATGTTAACTTAGTGAACGCTTTCGGGCATTTTAAGTTTGGGATTGGAAGTTTTGCACCCAACGCGCACGCACGCATGGCACGCACGCGTCGATGGAGCACCGAGATAAAGCACGCGCCGGCGCAAAGGACGCGCACGCGTGGGAACATTCATGGAACGAATGTAGCGCTCATTTAACGAACGCTATCAAGGACGCGCAAGCGCACAGGATGCGGACGCGTCAATATGCAAAGATGACAAGGGATACGCATGCGCAAAGGACACGTACGCGTGAGTAAGTGAACGCTGCGCTCAATTTGCAAATGCTACGTTCTCCTGGAAAGAGCAACCCAGCACCATCTCTGACCCACTCCATCCGAAGGCCAAAAAGCCCATTCTAAGTACTGGAGGACTAGATTAGAAAATGTATAAATAGGAGAAGATTTGATTTCATTAGGGGTTCCGCTTTTAGCTTTTCTTTTCATCTCTTTTTAGTTCTCCTTTAGAATTTTTAGATCTAAGTTCTGTTTTATTTTGTTCTTCATCTTCTGCATAATTTTCTTTTCTGTTTTAGTTTTACTTGAGCTATGATGAACTAAACCCCAAATTCATTAGGGGGAGGAGCTCTACTGTAATTCCAATGAATCAATGAAATTCTTCTTCTGCTAAATTCATTTATGTAGCAATTGGATAACTTCTACTTTGTTTGTGAGTTATTCACTCCGGAAGGGGGTTTAATTTAGTGAATGTGGGTGTGAGCCTCGGAAGGGGAATCACCTTCATTTGAACTGAAGCTCTGTCCAACATAATTCTCATTATCAATACTATTCAGGAGGAACTGAGGATTTGAGAATTTGTGTGGCTTATGGATAAGATAATGTGCCTTAACTCCTCTCAAGACAATTAGATCAAGGAATTGGCAAAATTGATCGTGATTAGAGAAATTGGGTTGCCAAGAAATTGGGATCCAATTAATTTCAATCCGCCATAGATCTACTTAAATGATTGAGAAAGGAGTTGAGAATAATTTATTCAAGCAGGATTACAGTACCTCCAATCCCTGATGAACCACTTTCTCAAAAATTTCCATTTAGATCTCTCTGCAATCTATAGTCTCTAGTTCCGTTCTGATTTCCCACACCCAAATCCCTTTATGGTTCATGCAATTTAAGTTCTTTGCCAATTTAGATTCTATAATTTAAATTCCTTGCACTTTATAATTCAGCATTTACTTTCCTTGCAATTTAAGCTTCAGCTCTTTACTTGCTTACACTTCAAGTTACAGTATATTTAATTTTCTGCTATTTACTTTTATTCCAATTTACCTTCAGCATTTCCAGTATCTTTCAATTTACTCTCGGTTAAGTCAATTCCACTCAATTCTTCAATATTCGCTTAACTAAATTCATCATCTAACTAAAATTGCTTGATCCAATCAATCCTCGTGGGACCGACCTCACTCTTGTGAGTTTTACTACTTGAAGCGACCCGGTATACTTGCCGGCTAGTTTATGCGGAAATCTATTTTCACGCCATCAGAGGGTCTGGTCTTTGAGGTCTCTCCTAATCGGGAGTTCTCCTCCATATTGATGTATTTTTCCACCTATTCTTGTACCTCGTTCAGAGATGTTGGGTGTTTTTTGGATATAGAATAGCTAAAGGGCCCTTCCCCTAGGCCGTTGATGAGTCCCATAATCGCTGCTTCTGTAGGAAGATTCTGTATGCCCAGGCATGCTTTATTAAATCTTTCCATGTAACTGCAGAGGCTTTCCCGATCTCCATATTTAATCCCTAGTAGGCTTGGAGCGTCTTTGGTTTTGTCCTTCTATATGGAGAACCTAGGTAGAAACTTCTTAGCGAGGACGTCAAAGCTTGTTATCGACCTTGGCGGCAAGCTGTTGAACTACTTTATCGCTGTCTTGGTCAAGGCGGTTGATGTGTGAAAAATGATCTAACACAAAACTCACCGGCAAGTGTACCGGGTCGCATCAAGTAATAAAACTCACGGGAGTGAGGTCGATCCCACAGGGATTGAAGGATTGAGCAATTTTAGTTTAATGGTTGATTTAGCCAAGTGAATCAAGTATTGGTTGAGTGATTTTGTATCCAACAGTAAGTAAATAGCAGGAAATGTAAAGGGAGAGGGATGAATTGCAGAAATTAAAGAGAACTGAAAGTAAAGGTGCTGAATCTTAAAGAACAAGAAATTAAATGACTGAAACTTAAAGTGCAAGAAATGTAAATTGCAGTAACTTAAAGTGCAAGAAATATAAATTGCTTGAATGGAAAAGGGGATTTGAGGACTGGGAATTCAGAATTTAAGCAAGGGAAATTAAATTGCAGCAATTAATAAAGCAGAAGATGAATTGAAAGTAACTAAGATTCAAACAGAAAGTGAAAATGTAATGGTTCAGTAGAAGAACCGAAAAGAGAATTAGAACTCAGGGCTCCAGAGACTAGATAGCAGAGTTTAGATCTCAATTGCCCTTCCCAGATCCAAGTTCACAAGGCAATTAACAAGAAATTAAATATTGTAGCAGTGAAGGAAATGGAATTGAACTCAATTATGCAGAAGGGAAATTAAAGAGATCTTGAATAGAGATTGAGACAGAAATTCCTCAATTCTTCACACCCAAGACTCAAACAAGAAAAGTAAAAAGTGCTCAAGCAAGAACGAGGAAGAAGAGAGATCAATTTTCCTTCCCAATTCTCTAAATCTCAGTTCCAAGCTCTCAAACAAAATGAAGTTCCTAAATGTAAAAATTCAAAAATTAAAAGAAGGGTCAAAAGTCCAAAGTAAAAGAAGGGTCCTATTTACATCAAACTATCTCCTATTTATACACTTTCTATTCTTGGATTTTGGAATTCGGATGGGCTTTTGATTTGGTGAAGAAATGAATTAAATTGGATTTTTAATCCAATTTTCAGCCCATGAGAAAGTGGCTTCCAGGAGGCTGCCCTACCCTTGTGGAGGGCAGAGCAGGAAATGGTGCATGCGGTCTCGTGCGTGCGTGCTTGGTGCGTTCAAGATGATGCTGCCCTGCCCTTGTGGAGGGCAGGGCAGAGTTGCATGGTGCGCCTGAAATCTTTCGCGTGCCAAGTCTTGGACATCATCAGGGTAGCGCTCAAGTGGTGCAGCTTCCTTGCTTTCTTAGTGAAGCCTCCGTGTTCGAGACTTACTGGGAGCATTTCCGCCAATTTTTGGCTTATTTTCCTTTGTGAGTAGTGATGACATGTCATCATATACCTATTTTTCTATGCTTTTTCATACAAGAAATTGATGATTTGTGCTTAAATATTGAATGCTTTTGTACTTAATTGGTATATTTCCTTGATCTTTTAATTTTATAAATCTTGTAGGAAATAAGAAGAAAAAGAAGCAAAAAAGCACAAAAAAAGAGGAAACAAGAGCTTTGGAGCACACTTTGAAGTTGGAGCACACTCTGGAGGCTTAGGCCACGCTTTTAAAAGCGTGGCCCATGACCAAATCAAAGGAGAATAGGCAATCAGCACACACTGCCCTGCTCTTGCCAAGGGCAGGGCAGAATTGTGATGCAAAGTGAGGTTGGAAGCAAGAATTTTTGCCAAGGTAAAATCTGGGCGCTCACAACATGACCATGCCTCCTTCAAAGGGCTATAACTTGAGCTACAGACGTCCAATTGATGTGCTTCCAGTTGCGTTGGAAAGCTGACATTCAGAGCTTTCCAAAGATATATAGCAATTCATATTTGGCGTACAATTGTGGTAGGAATGAAAGGCATCTTTAAGGGCCAAAAATAAGCGAAAATAAACCAATGTGCTTCCACCAAGGTTCGAAGCTGGAGCTTCACTCCAAAGCAAAGTAGCGCTCATTATTCTGCCCTGCCCTCTTGGAGAGCAGGGCAATGTCGTGCTCTTCTTGTAGAAAATCCAAGAAAAATCAACTCCAAGTGCTACCCATGGGTTTCGAACCAAGCACCTAAGGGGAAGTGGGGAGCGCTACACACAAGGGAGCTTGCGCGCATCACTTTGACACGGCCCAGGGAAGCATGGCATGCACCATGCCACCACTGCCCTGCTCTCCCCAAGGGCAGGGCAGCATCCTGATGCTTCCAAGCCTTGGCAGCAAATTGGATACCCACACAAAGTTTCCCTGCTCTACCCTCCACAAGAGCAGGGCAGCCTCCTGGGAGCAACATATGGGCCAAAATCAACCAAAATTCAATTTAATTCAATTCCTCACCAAATTGAATCAAGGCCAACCAAACCCATTTCTCCTCAAATCCAAAGCAAGCAAAGCCTACATCATCACTCAAAGGCACATGGATCAATTAAATTAGGATTTTCATTTTTGTAATTTGTTTTAATTTCATTTTCATTTTCATTTTTCATTTTGTAAAGCCTATATAAAGGCATCAATAGGAGCTGAATGAGGGGGGCTGGCTCCATTAGGGAGTAGTAGTAGTAAATAGCTCTCTCTCTTTTAATTTGCCTTGTTAAATCTGAATCTTGGATTGAGAAGTGAAGGAATTCTGTTTCCTTCTTGGTCTAAGATCTCTCTTGGTTGTTCTTCTGCATAATTTCAGAGAATTGATAGTTGAATTTGAGTTTTCATTTGCTGCTTCATTTCTTCTTTCTTCTGCAAACTTGTTTTCTGCTGAATCAAGGAAGGGCTTGAGATCTAGGCTTGTTCTCTAGTCTCATTGATTCCCTGAGATCTTCAACATTCTTTTAAATTGCTGCAAATTAAACATCGCTTTCTATTTTTAATTCTTCAAGCATTTTTACTTTTCTGTTTGAAATCTGCTGCATCCCATTTCATATTCTAGCTCTCTGCTTGAATGCTTTTTACATTTTCTTGTTGAATTTTAATTTCCAGCACCCCAGCCCCGTTACTTTTCATGCAATTTACTTTTCTTGCAATTTAAGTTTCAGCTATTTTACTTTCTTGCTCTTTAAGTTTTCTGCCCATTTACATTCTGCAACTTTATCATTCCTGCAATTTGCTTTCTGTTGATCAACTTCACACAATTCACTTCAATGTTAGCTTGACTAAACTAATCACCCGCTAAAGTTGCTTGATCCATCAATCCCTGTGGGATCGACCTCACTCTTGTGAGTTATTACTACTTGATGCGACCCGGTATACTTGCCGGTTGAGTTTTGTGTTGGAAAATTCGTTTTCCACAAAAACACCATCAAGTTTTTTGCGTCGTTGCCGGGGATTGATTAGATCAACAATGATTAAGTGGGTGAGAAGTCTAGATTAAGCATTTTCTTTATTTTTGTTTTCTGTTTTAGATTGAAACCAAGGTGTTTGAGTTATTGCCTCACTAAGAAATTCTTTCTCTATGACCTGGATTTCAAATTTCATTGATGTTTACAAAATACAAATGGAGTTCAACTCATCTTATGGTCAAACAAAATTTTATGGGATATCACCCACCATCACCAATCTCTAATGGTGGTTGGGAATATCACCAAGAAACTTCAAATTCTGGGCACTCCAATTCATGGAGCTATGCTTCAGAACCACAAAATGAGAAAGAAAATCATATGGGATATTTCCCTCCACCACAAAATATTGCAAGTCATGATTCTAATGGTGGCTGGGAAGGGAATTCTAGTGCTCCATATGATATTCATCCAAAGACATCATCACTTGACCATACTTCAACAGAAAGCCCCTTTCAAAACTCACCACCCACACAAACTTCCATGAACCACTCAAGGCTCTCAAAGCTTGAGTCCATGTTAAAAAAATATGAGGAGGAGACAATGAAAGTCTGGAAAGAACAAGAAAACTCCCTAAAAAACATGGAAGTGCAGCTAGCTCAATTGGTGAGTGCAACGAAGAAGGAGGAAAAACAAGAGGAAGAGGCTACTGCATCAAGTGAAATTGCAAAGAAGGAAGAGGTGGTGGAAACATTTGAACCTAAAACTGCACTTGAGATGACAAGAGAACCTGAACACTCACAACCTCCTCAAACTCCCCTGGACCAAAAAGTCTCAACAATTGAATCTGAGATTAAAAGATATGAAGAGGAGATGAAGAAATATTGGGAAGATCAACAAACCTCCTCAATGAAAAAGCTATTAAGTCAAATGTTGAGTGCAAGAGAGGAAGTGGAAGAGCAAGAAAGTGAGGAAGACACTCAAGAGAAGTCAAACTCAAGTGAAGCAGAGAAGTACATAGAAGAAAAGCTCATGGAACCACCAATGCAAAAGGCCCTGGATGAATACAAAACCCCAATAATCACACAGCAACCAAGTCTTGAATTCAAAGAAGTGAAGGCAACTAGCAAGAACACCAATTCTGTCCCTAATCCAACAAGCAAGATCAATCAAGCCATTTGCAAAAGGAAGCTTGCTGAGGAAAGGCCAAGACAAGGGACACTAGCTGAATCTTTCCCTCCTTTGAGGTCATTCCTCTTAACAAACTGGATGAAGAGGAAGAAGGTGAAGAACAACATGTCAAGCTAATGACACTAAAAGAGCACTTGTTGGGAGGTAACCCAACCGTAGGTATAATTTCTCTTCTCTGCTTTGTTTTCTTTCTTTACTTTGTTTAAATTCAATAAATTGGCATATGGTTACATTCTAAGTTTGGTGTTGCCATGCAACACATTGTTTTCAATATTTTTGGATGATTGCATCAAATCAAAAAAATGAAAGTGACACACCAAGATTCTAAGTTTGGTGGGCCACCTATTTTTCTATGCAAATCATTCAGCAACACCACTTGTCTGCATAACCATAATGTCTTTGCAGTGTTAATTTTCTTTTGGTTTGATATTTTGTTATTCTGTTTACATTAGTTAATTCTTTGTTTTTAATGCTTTCATTTTAGTTTGCTTATTTACTGTGTTTGTTAATACATTACCAAGAGAGCTTTATTAATGACAGATTCTTAGCTTGGTGATTGTAATTAATAAATAACAGTTTCATTTGCTTGGTTTTAATTCAAATAAGTGGACATAGGATTGCATTCTAAGTTTGGTGTTGCCATGCAACACAATTTGCTTCAAATCTTTACTGGATACTTGCATTGATTCCAAGTGAAAGTGTCACACTAAGTTTGGTGTGCCACTTATCTTTTATGCAATGTATTGTGCTCACCTTCTTAAGTTTGCAATCACAATGTCTCTGTCTCTTGTGCCTTGACTATTATCTTTAATTTTGCTTGCTCAGAACACATGTACTACTAACTTTTCATTGTGTAAGACATTCATGATCCATCTTAGCCCCATAGCCATTGTTCTAATTGTTGCTTGAGGATGAGCAAGCATTCTGAGTTTGGCAAGGGAAGGAGAAGAATGGGAGGAAAATGACAACATTAGAGAAGATGGACTACAAGGTTGTAAAGTTCCTTTTCCTCTCCTTTGTTTCCAACACTTTAAATTGCATGATTGTCTTTATATTCTCTGTATGCATGTGTGGTATGGCTAAGCATAGCTTGAATTTTGATTGAAACATGGTGCTGTGACATTATAACTACCAACTTGAATCCTGTGAATTCAAAAGCAAAAAAAACATCATGATCATAAACAAAAAAGTAATTAAAGAAGAATTTAGCATGTGCATACAAGTATTGGAAAGCTAGTATGATTGATTGTTGCTCAATTGCATTGGATTTTATTTAATTGAAGTTTTTCATCTAGTACAATTTATAAAATCTTTTGAAATCATGAAAACCTTGAAGAAGCAAATACAATTAAAGCAAGAAGAGAAAAAGGGAAATAATGAGAAAGCTGAAGGCTCTGAGTACCAATGGCAATTTATTTGCTAAGTGCTTGTGGTGTTTATGTATCAAGCCAAATGCTTGAAAACAAAACACTTAGAAGTCAAGGCTAGGCTCAAGTGCAAAAGCACTCCCTCAAAGCTCAAGGCTCTGAGCATCAATGATTAGAGAGTCAAGAAAAGAAAAGAAAAATGAGCTTAATGAAGTCCTCTAATTAAATGCTTGTGGTGCTTATGTATCAAGTGGTAATACTTGAAAACAAAGCATTTAGAAGTCGTAGCTTTGTTATTAACTCATGGGGCAAAGCACCCAAAAGGAGAAGCTAAAAAAAATAATAAAATCAAAAGCTTGTTTCAAGGAAGAATTATAAGAAAAAGATTTCATAAATTGAGCTAGATGGAAGCATCAATCATTTACATTTCTTTTGTGATTGAAGCATGCATAGAAAACTAGCTTACCATGAACATTGAGTTGCTATTCTTCTTACCTTGGATTGTGAATCTTTATTGCATGATTCTTTTCTTGCTTGGGGACAAGCAAGGTTTAAGTTTGGTGTTGTGATGACATGTCATCATATACCTATTTTTCTATGCTTTTTCATACAAGAAATTGATGATTTGTGCTTAAATATTGAATGCTTTTATACTTAATTGGTATATTTCCTTGATCTTTTAATTTTATAAATCTTGTAGGAAATAAGAGGAAAAAGAAGCAAAAAAGCACAAAAAAAAGGAAAAAAGAGCTTTGGAGCACACTTTGAAGTTGGAGCACATTTTGGAGGCTTAGGCCACGCTTTTAAAAGCGTGGCCCATGACCAAATCAAAGGAGAATAGGCAATCAGCACACACTGCCCTGCTCTTGCCGAGGGCAGGGCAGAATCGTGATGCAAAGTGAGGTTAGAAGCAAGAATTTTCGCTAAGGTAAAATCTGGGCGCTCACAGCGTGACCATGCCTCCTTCAAAGGGCTATAACTTGAGCTACAGACGTCCAATTGATGTGCTTCCAGTTGCGTTGGAAAGCTGACATTCATAGCTTTCCAAAGATATATAGCAATCCATATTTGGCATACAATTGAGGCAGGAATGAAAGGCATCTTTAAGGGCAAAAAATAAGCGAAAATAAACCAATGTGCTTCCACCAAGGTTCGAAGCTGGAGCCTCACTCCAAAGCAAAGTAGCGCTCATTATTCTGCCCTGCCCTCTTGGAGAGCAGGGCAGTGTCGTGCTCTTCTTGAAGAAAATCCAAGAAAAATCAACTCCAAGTGCTACCCATGGGTTTCGAACCAAGCACCTAAGGGGAAGTGGGGAGCGCTACACACAAGGGAGCTTGCGCGCATCACTTTGACACGGCCCAGGGAAGCATGGCATGCACCATGCCACCACTGCCCTGCTCTCCCCAAGGGCAGGGCAGCATCCTGATGCTTCCAAGCCTTGGCACGCAAATTGGATACCCACACAAAGTTTCCCTGCTCTGCCCTCCATAAGAGCAGGGCAGCCTCCTGGGAGCAACATATGGGCCAAAATCAACCAAAATTCAATTTAATTCAATTCCTCACCAAGTTGAATCAAGGCCAACCAAACCCATTTCTCCTCAAATCCAAAGCAAGCAAAGCCCACATCATCACTCAAAGGCACATGGATCAATTAAATTAGGATTTTCATTTTTGTAATTTGTTTTAATTTCATTTTCATTTTCATTTTTCATTTTGTAAAGCCTATATAAAGGCATCAGTAGGAGCTGAATGAGGGGGACTGGCTCCATTAGGGAGTAGTAGTAGTAAATAGCTCTCTCTCATTTAATTTTCCTTGTTAAATCTGAATCTTGGATTGAGAAGTGAAGGAATTCTGTTTCCTTCTTGGTCTAAGATCTCTCTTAGTTGTTCTTCTGCATAATTTCAGAGAATTGATAGTTGAATTTGAGTTTTCATTTGCTGCTTCATTTCTTCTTTCTTCTGCAAACTTGTTTTCTGTTGAATCAAGGAAGGGCTTGAGATCTAGGCTTGTTCTCTAGTTTCATTGATTCCCTGAGATCTTCAACATTCTTTTAAATTGCTGTAAATTAAACATCGCTTTCTATTTTTAATTCTTCAAGCATTTTTACTTTTCTGTTTGAAATCTGTTGCATCCCATTCCATATTCTAGCTCTCTGCTTGAATGCTCTTTACATTTTCTTGTTGAATTTTAATTTCCAGCACCCCAGCCCCGTTACTTTTCATGCAATTTACTTTTCTTGCAATTTAAGTTTCAGCTATTTTACTTTCTTGCTCTTTAAGTTTTCTGCCCATTTATATTCTGCAACTTTAGCATTCCTGCAATTTGCTTTCTGTTGATCAACTTCACACGATTCACTTCAATGTTAGCTTGACTAAACTAATCACCCACTAAAGTAGCTTGATCCATCAATCCCTGTGGGATCGACCTCACTCTTGTGAGTTATTACTACTTGATGCGACCTGGTATACTTGCCGGTTGAGTTTTGTGTTGGAAAATTCGTTTTCCACAAAAACACCATCAAGTAGCGCTCCCCCACTCCCCCTTGCTCATGAGTTTGAACCTTGTGGTAAGCATTGGTAAGCTTTTTCCTTGAATTTATTTCTTTGATGAGCCCGATATTGCTCTTGAAGAGGGCAGGGCAGAATTTCTTTGGAAGCTTGGTTCACTATGCTGCTCTCTTGGAGGGCAGTGTGCCCTTGTGGAGGGCAGTGTGCCCTTCCTCCTTCTGTGTTGCACCACACTTCTCCTCCCATGGTTACACTTCTTAAGCCACGTTTTTCTTCTTTTCTTCCTTTCTTCACCTACAAGAAACCAAAACAACCAATCAAAGTATCTCTAAACTCATAAGGTTTATAAATCATTAAATATCAATTAATTTTAGCTCAAACCTCATGATTTAGCATCAATTTAATGGTGGTTGTTTGATTTAAAGAAGTTATGCATTTTCATTCCAAATTACTTAGGATGCAAGAAAGTGCATAAAAACTAGTGAAACAAGTGAAATTAGCTTGACAAAATGGGTATATGATGACTTGTCATCACAACACCAAACTTAAATCTTGCTTGTCCCCAAGCAAGCATCAAAATTAAGAGGAAATGAAATGAAAAAGAAGAGCAAACATTTCCTTATTAGGCATATAGCAGAACTTGATTCATGGAGTTTTTATGCAGACAATGATAACTCAGTTATTGTTTGCTGTTACATAATATACACTTTTCCTCAAAGGCTTACTAAACTTGCTGTTATAAGGTTTACTCTTTACTTTCTCCCTTGCTAACTTTTCTTTTCTCATTTTGCTTAACAAGCTTATTATTCTTTGAAGGCTTGGTGTCAAATGTTGCAGTAGTAGCCTTTGGCTTTATTTTTACTCAACATCTTTCCACCACAGACACATGGCTCACTATTTCCTCCTAGGATCATTGATGCCCAGCATCTCTTTGGATAACTAAATGTTCTATATCTAGGTTGCTCTTTATTGTGGACTTTCAATTGGCCATCCCAAATCAGTTGATCTAAGTGACCGGGTTTTGAAATACCCCTCAGAATTTACTTGTCCAAGCATATCCTAGTACAAGAACACCACAGGCATGTGTCCTAGGGTCCAAGCTATTGGTGTCCAGCCTTTATTCTTTGTTTTTCTTGCCACATTGGCTTTTTCTACTTCCTTTTCTTTCTGTTTTATTTTTGTTCTCAAGGGCTTTTTCTTTACTGATAGGAACCTTTATGACAGCAAGCTAGCTCACACTTCAATGAAAATTATATTATGCAGCAATTATTTCATGAGTTATGCATTTAATCAAACACATATACCACCATTAACTTCCATTCTAACTTATGCAACATTGGATATTTACTTTCTAATTCAAACCATTCTCTTTTATTCAAGCATATGGGAAACAAAACAAAATTTAAAGCTAAGTGATGAATGACAAGCACTTATGCAAATAAGCATTCTTAACAAACAATTCCACTTGCAACTAGATAAACACTTTAGCAGGACATACAATGGTTTCCAGATTCAAAACACTTCACAGCAGCAAGGATTAAGTTTAGATACAACCTTTGAAGTTGCAGCCCTTTGATTCTTCCTTCTGTTGTGTTCTCTTTGAGTTAAGATGCATAATATCTTCAATTGTTGACTCATGTCCTGCATAATTCTCAAAAGTTGCTTGCTTCTCAAGCCCTTAAGTGCATGGTTAGTATGCATAAATTAAGTGTGGCTCTTGGATTTATTTTGGTGTGGGAACACCAAACTTAATTGTTTGCCACAGCCTCTGATGCAACAAATCAACCATATGTGAAACCTTGTGTCCTTGCTAAAGGTCATGTAATTAAAGCTAAAAAGCAGTTAAATAGTTGAATAATTTGTCTAATTGCTTGGAGCTAGCATTGTGCAGGAAGTGAGAATGTTCTTTTAAATGAGATTTTGGTGGAACACCAAACTTAGAATCCTTCATTCTCCCTTAAATTGTTTTGGTGTGCAACACCAAACTTAGCTCCTTGCAATACAGACCAATTATTCAACCTTTTTATTGAAATAGCTATGAAGAGAAACTACATCAGGTTAGGTTGCCTCCCAATAAGTGCTCTTTTAATGTCACTAGCTTGACATTCCTTATTCTTGCTCAACTTCCAAAGTGTTTCAGGATCAAAAGGTGTGGATTCATTGCTCTTTCCTCCTGTCACAAAAGCAGAAATACAAACAGAGCCATAAACTAAAACAGAGCACTTTGTAACTTGAGTGCAGTTAGAGTTAGTAGAGGCAAAGTCTCGAACAGTTAGTGTGTTAGTTTAAAAATAAAGAAAAAGTGCTTGATCTAGACCTCCACTTCACTTAATCATTGTCAATCTATTTCAATCCCCGGCAACGGCGCCAAAAACTTGATGTGTTGAAAACGATCCAACACAAAACTCACCGGCAAGTGTACCAGGTCGCATCAAGTAATAAAACTCACGGGAGTGAGGTCGATCCCACAGGGATTGAAGGATTGAGCAATTTTAGTTTAGTGGTTGATTTAGTCAAGCGAATCAAGTATTGGTTGAGTGATTTTGTATCCAACAGTAAGTAAATAGCAGGAAATGTAAAGGGAGAGGGATGAATTGCAGAAATTAAAGAGAACTGAAAGTAAAGGTGCTGAATCTTAAAGAACAAGAAATTAAATGACTGAAACTTAAAGTGCAAGAAATGTAAATTGCAGTAACTTAAAGTGCAAGAAATATAAATTGCTTGAATGGAAAGGGGATTTGAGGACTGGGAATTTAGAATTTAAGCAAGGGAAATTAAATTGCAGCAATTAATAAAGCAGAAGATGAATTGAAAGTAACTAAGATTCAAACAGAAAGTGAAAATGTAATGGTTCAGCAGAAGAACCAAAAAGAGAATTAGAACTCAGGGCTCCAGAGACAAGATAGCAGAGTCTAGATCTCAATTGCCCTTCCCAGATCCAAGTTCACAAGGCAATTAACAAGAAATTAAAGATTGTAGCAGTGAAGGAAATGGAATTGAACTCAATTATGCAGAAGGGAAATTAAAGAGATCTTGAATAGAGATTGAGACAGAAATTCCTCAATTCTTCACACCCAAGACTCAAACAAGAAAAGTAAAAAGTGCTCAAGCAAGAACGAGGAAGAAGAGAGATCAATTTTCCTTCCCAATTCTCTAAATCTCAGTTCCAAGCTCTCAAACAAAATGAAGTTCCTAAATGTAAAAATTCAAAAATTAAAAGAAGGGTCAAAAGTCCAAAGTAAAAGAAGGGTCCTATTTACATCCAACTATCTCCTATTTATACACTTTCTATTCTTGGATTTTGGAATTTGGATGGGCTTTTGATTTGGTGAAGAAATGAATTAAATTGGATTTTTAATCCAATTTTCAGCCCATGAGAAAGTGGCTTCCAGGAGGCTGCCCTGCCCTTGTGGAGGGCAGAGCAGGAAATGGTGCATGCGGTCTCGTGCGTGCATGCTTGGTGCGTTCAAGATGATGCTACCCTGCCCTTGTGGAGGGCAGGGCAGAGTTGCATGGTGCGCCTGAAATCTTTCGCGTGCCAAGTCTTGGACATCATCAGGGTAGCGCTCAAGTGGTGCAGCTTCCTTGCTTTCTTAGTGAAGCCTCCGTGTTCGAGACTTACTGGGAGCATTTCGGCCAAATTTTGGCTTATTTTCCTTTGTGAGTAGCGCTCCCCCACTCCCCCTTTCTCATGAGTTCGAACTTTGTGGCAAGCATTGGTAAGCTTTTTCCTTGTATTTATTTCTTTGATGAGCCCGATATTGCTCTTGAAGAGGGCAGGGCAGAATTTCTTTGGAAGCTTGGTTCAGTATGCTGCTCTCCTGGAGGGCAGTGTGCCCTTCCTCCTTCTATGTTGCACCACACTTCTCCTCCCATGGTTACACTTCTTAAGCCACGTTTTTCTTATTTTCTTCCTTTCTTCACCTACAAGAAACCAAAACAACCAATCAAAGTATCTCTAAACTCATAAGGTTTATAAATCATTAAAAATCAATTAATTTTAGCTCAAACCTCATGATTTAGCATCAATTTAATGGTGGTTGTTTGATTTAAAGAAGTTATGCATTTTCATTCCAAATTACTTACTTAGGATGCAAGAAAGTGCATAAAAACTAGTGAAACAAGTGAAATTAGCTTGACAAAATGGGTATTTGATGAGCTTTTGTTAATGTCCTCACAAACTTCTGGTGGCTTAGGTTCCTCCAATTTTTCCTTGACCTGTGACACTTGCTACTCGCCTTGTCCATCAACCCAGTGAATCTCAGAATGGGATGGTTGTGCTTCAGTGCTTGCTTCTTCCTTTAGTATCTCATGATGCCCTTTGCTCGGTTCTTTGTCCTCTTCATCTTTTTCCAGTGAGAGTTCGAAATTACTGAAGCTCAGTTGTTCATCATGGATCCTTAATATTAGCTCCCCTTTCTCCACATCTATGAGTGCTCTAGCAGTAGCTAGAAATGGTCTCCCCAGCATGATTGGGTGCAGATGACTCTCTTCCATGTCCAGGATGACAAAGTCTGTTGGGAGAAAGTATTTTCCAACTTTGAGCAAAACGTTTTCCACCACTCCTACTGCTTGCTGTTGAGTCTTGTCAGCCAGCCTTATGACTACATCTGTAGGTAGTATCTCATTGATCTGCAGCCTTTTTACCAGGGATAGGGGTATTAAGTTGATGCTTGCTCCCAAATCGCAAATTGCTCTATCAAAATTTGTTTCCCCTATAGCACAAGGGACATGAAAACTCCCTGGGTCTTTTCTTTTCGCAGGCAATTGTGTTTGAATGAGGGTGCTGCAATCCTTGTTCATCACTATAGTCTGGCCCCCCTTGAGTGAGCTCTTCCTGGGAAGTAGTTCCTTCATATACTTGATGAATGCTGGCATTTGCTGAATGACCTTGATGAATGGTATGTTCACATTCAAAGATGCAAATGAGTCTAAGAACCTTGAGTGCATTCTCTTTCCCACAGCACCCTTTAGCAGTTGAGGAAATGGTGCATATAGTCTCAGCAGCTCCTGTTCTGAGATTTCTGGTTCTTGTTGGTCTTTCTTCTCCTTCTCTACTAAGGTATTTTCAGGTTGTTCTGACAGTTTGCTTGGCTTGTCTTCAGTCTCCTTGTCATTTGTAGTGACCATATTGCAGTCCTCCCATCTTACTTTCTTTGTTTCACCTCTTGGATTCTTCTCCGTGTCACTTGGAAAGCTATCAGTGGACCTGGGAATCTTCTCAGACAAATATCCCACTTGGAATTCCAGCTTCTTGATTGCTTCCCCCCGATTTTCATACTGGCTCTCACCTCCTCTTTGAACACCTTATTGTCTTGAATGTCTTTGCATATGCTTTCAAGTAAGGTTTCAATCTTAGAGATTCTGTCATCAAATGATGGTATGTTGAGGGTAGAAGTAGAAGGGTGAGATGTATTGATGTGGTTTTGTTGGTATGTCCTCTGTGTGAATTGTTGGGGAGCTGTGTTGTTGTTGAGGTTGTGACGTCTCTGGTCTTGGCCTTGGTCTTGTTGATTACCCCACCCAAAGTTTGGGTGATTCCTCCATCCAGGGTTGTAGGTCTTGGAGTATGGATCATGGTTGTATCTAGGTGAATTCCCAATGTAGTTGGCTTGCTCCTGAGTGCCTTCTTCCTCTTCACTTGCTTCCTCTTGAGTTGAAGTGGTGATTGCTGCCACTTGACTTCTCTCCATCTTCTTGGTGAGGTCAGCTAGCTGCTTGGTGATGAGCTTGTTTTGAGCAAGCAGAGCATCTACATTGTTCAGCTCCATTACTCCTCTAGTGTTCCCTCTTTCAGAAGCATAGAAGTAGTCATTCTTAGCTACAGTTTCAATGACATCTATGGCTTCCTCAATGGTCTTCTTCTTGTTCAAAGAACCTCTGGATGAATGGTCTACCGCCTTCTTAGATTCATATGACAGTCCTTCATAGAAGATGTGCAGTTGCACCCATTCATTGAACATATCAGATGGACATCTCCTTGTTAGGTCTTTAAACCTCTCCCATGCTTCATATAGAGTCTCACCATCTTGTTGCCTAAAAGTTTGGACCTCAGCTCTCAGCCGATTGACTCGTTGAGGGGGGTAAAATCTTGCCAAGAATTTGTTCATAACATCATCCCAAGTTGTCAAGCTCTCCTTTGGAAAAGACTCCAACCACTTGGTTGCCTTGTCTCTGAGAGAGAATGGGAACAACAACAGTCTATAGGCGTCTGGTTGAACGCCATTGGACTTCACTGTTTCACATATTCTCAGGAAGGTGTTTAAGTATTGGTTGAGATCTTCTTGAACACCTCATCTGAACGAGCAATTGTTCTGAACCGGGGTGATGAGCTGTGGCTTTAGTTCAAAGTTGTTGGCATGGATGGATGGTTTTTAGATGCTACTTCCGCAGTTCCCTGGGTTTGGGTTAATGTAAGAGCCCAAGACTCTTCTATCTTCCCCACTAGGATTTGCTCTACCTCCTCCACCATGGTTGTGCACCTCTTCCTCACGATGGTCTTCCATGGTTGTTTCAAAGTATTCTTCACAGTGTTCCTCCTCTTCTTCAGCACCCACTACACGTTTTTCTTTTGCCTCCCTTCTTAATCTTAAGAAGGTTCTCTCAGGTTCAGAATCAAAGGAAGTTGAAGCTCCGCTTCTTCTCCCTGTCATACAACCAACAGAGTACAAGCAAGAAAAGCAATGCAGAAAGTATCTTGTTAGAATTACTTGTTAGTTTCAGTGATGCAATATATCAAACAGTTAGTGGGTTAGTGAACTGAATTGTAAATAGCAAAGAAAAACTAAGAAACAGGGGAGGGGAAGAATTAAACTAAGACGGAAAGCAAATTAACCAAACAGAAAATTAAATCAAACAAAATACAAATGCTCAATCTAGTGAGCCTCTAATGTAATCATTGTCGATGCACAATCAATCCCCGGCAACGGCGCCATAAACTTGATCGGGGTAAAACTTGTCTCTCAACAAATTCCCATTCGGCAAGTGTACCGAATTTGTCGTCAAGTAAAAACTCACAATAGAGTGAGGTCGAATCCCACAGGGATTGATTGATCAAGCAACTTTAATTAGAGGAATGATCTAGTTGAGCGAATCCATGAGTAGAGTTGATAATTACAGAAACTAAAATGGCAGGAAAGTAAATGACTGAAAGTAAATAGCAGAATTGTAAATGGGAATGGGGGAATTGCTCATAAAAGTAAATTGCATAAAATAAAGAGGATGGGTAAGATCAGAAATGGGGAGTTCATTGGGCTTAGGAGATGTTGCATTCTCCAGATCAATTTCATTTTCATCTCTTCCTCAATCAATGCCTCATTGATCTCCTTGGCAATCTTAAGTGATTGAATCACAATTTCTTGCAATTCAATCTCTCAAATCTTGATCAATAACAAATTCCTTGTTCAATTGCTCATGAGAAGAGATGAAGTGTGGTCACTGATTATACCACATGCACTTCCCAAATCAAATGCTTAGAGGGTTATAGCCACATACCCATCCACACTCAATTTGGTCCAGCATGAGAAAGCATTTCTAGCTAATCTCTTCATTCCTCTTTCAAGGATCCGAAGAGATCCATGTTTGAATAGCTTCTTTTCGAAGATAACTATCCAATTGGATGAAGATCGAAAGCTTTCAAGTAAAATCAAAAGGAAAGATAGAAGAAGAATAAGAAAATTAGTATTGATCTATCAAATTACAACAGAGCTCCCTAACCCAATGAAAGGGGTTTAGTTGTTCATAGCTCTAGAAATCAAAATCAAAGATGGAGAATACATGATAAAGCTAGAAGTGCCCAGAAAGTAAATACAAAATGTAGTTCCCTTTTCTCGCTCCTCTCCCAAAAGCTCCCCTCTATTTCAAAACTACTCCTATATATACTACTCTTCTCAGCTTCTAGTTAGCTTTTCAAGTCTTGGGCCTCTGGATCTTTGAGCTTGAAGCAGTTCCTTTCTTCAATTGGGCTTGGCTTACTTGCCGAGAGAAAGTATGAAGTGGGCAGAGACTTTAGCTCAAGACGTTAGGGGTGTTTAACATTTAATGAAAATACAAGTTCGAGAACGTTAGTGACACTTAACATTGTCACTAACGTTGCCATACACCCTTTTGCCTTACGTTAAAGCCCACGTTAACTGGGTTAACGTGGCTTTTAACGTTGCCTTGTTAGCCTTTGAGAACGTTAGTGACACTCAACATTGTCACTAACGTTCAAGTGTGCCCCTTCTTGCTTCACGTTAAAGCTCACGTTAACTAGGTTAACGTGGCTTCTAACGTGGCTTTTGCCAACCTTCGAGAACGTTAGTGACACTCAACATTGTCACTAACGTTCAAGTGTGCCCCTAGGTCTCACGTTAGAGTCCACGTTAACTAGGTTAACGTGGCTTCTAATGTGGCCATTCTTAGCCATCCCAACGTTAGTGACAATGTTGAGTGTCACTAACGTTGGCTCATTCTTCATTCCTCATCGTTAGCTTCCACGTTAACCAAGTTAACGTGGAAGTTAACGTGGCTTTTGGGGGTTGTGTGGTTGCTCCTCCGTTAGTGACAATGTTGAGTGTCACTAACGTTGTCGACAACTCTCCATCTCTTACGTTAGCTCCCGTTAACGTGGCTCTTTGCACCTTAGGCCAACGTTAGTGACAATGTTGAGTGTCACTAAGGTTAGCTTCTCTTCCCCCTTATTTGTTAGAGGCCACGTTAACTAGGTTAACGTGGCTTCTAACGTGGCCATTTGTGAGTAATTGCCAACGTTAGTGACAATGTTAAGTGTCACTAACGTTGGCTCAACTTCTCTTCTCCACGTTAGAGTTCACGTTAACTTAGTTAACATGACTCTTTAACGTGGGCATTGATGGCTTTTGAGAGTGTTTTTGGCAATCACTTTTCTCCTTAACTTTGCAAGTTACCTCCCATTCCTTGCTTCCTTTGGTCCTGAAATCAAGCAATAGAGTGCATCAAAGTTCTAGTCCAAGTCATGGGTAATGCAATATACAATTTTGTCATTAAAATCATGCAAAATCCTCATGAAATAATGTAAAATGCACAATTTGTGCTTGAATAAAGGTCTGAGTGTATATATGCCCAAAACTAACTTATTTCCTAAGAAAATGCATGAAAACACCTAAAAACAGTAATGAAAAAGTCAGTGAAACTGGCCAAAATGCCCTGGCATCAAGCCCAAAAAGGTTAACTGAGTTAACCGAGTGCTATGCTTGTTGCCTTGCTTCCTTGGCTTTGAGTAGTGCTCGATTAAGTGAGAGAGCACAGCTTCCTTGCCCCTTGCTTTCTTGGATTTGAGTAGCGCTCAAATAGAGAGCGCTGTGCTCACTAAGAGAGTGCTGCTCCTTGGTTCCTTGATGCACCAGGCTTCCTACAAGTAATTAAAATAACCAATCAAAGTATCACCAAATTCACAAAGTTTATAAATCATTCAAAAACCAATTAATTTTAGCTTAAACCTCATGATTTAGTGTCAAATGAAGGATGGTTGATTGTTTCAACAAAACTACGCAATTCTACTCCAAATCACATACTTATAATGCAAGAAAGTGCATAAAACCTAATGAAACAAGTGAAAAATGCTTGAAAAGCTTGCATAAGATGACTTGTCATCACATCACCAAACTTAAACCTTGCTTGTCCCAAAGCAAGCACTAAACATAAGAGAAAATGAAATAAAACAGAGAAGTATGCATGTTCTTATTTAGCAGATAGTTGAACTTGGTTCATGGGGTTTTATGCAGACAATGGTAGCTCATTTATTACTTGCTGACAGATAAGAAATGTTTCCTTAAAGGTTCATTAGACTTGCTACTATACTGCCTTACTTTTGCTTTATCCCTTGCTAGCTTTTCCTTCTTTATTTTCCTTAGAAAGCTTATTACTTAATAAAGGCTTGGTGGCAAATGTTGCAGTAGCCTTTTGGCTTTAATTTTTGCTTAACATTTCTTCACCACAAACACATGGCACACATTTTCTTCCTAGGAGCATTGATGCACAACATCTCTTTGGATCACTTAATGTTTTGTAGCTAGGTTGCTCTTGATAGTGGACCTTTGGTTGGCAATCCCAAATCAGTTGATCTAAGTGGCCAAGTTTCAAAATACTCCTCAGAACATACTTGTCCAAGCATATCCTAGTACAAAAACACCACAGGCATATGTCCTAGGGTCCAAGCTATTGGTGTCTAACCTTATTGTTTGTTTCTTTGCCCATTCTTGGCTTTTCTCTTTCTTTTCTTTTTGTTTTGATTCATTCTCAAGGGATTTTCATTAATTAAAGGCTTTATAGCAGCAAGCTAGTTCTTACTTCAAGGAACATGTTATTATGCAGCATTTATTTCATGAGCTATTCATTAAAACAAGCTAATACCACCACTAACCTTCATTCACATTTCTACAACATTGGACAATCACTTTTCCAAATCAAACATTTTTCTTTTATTCAAGCAGCAGGGAAATAAAACAAAATATTCAAGCTAGTGATGGATGACAAACATAATGCAGTTCACTTGTAAGGAAACTACTCAGAATATGAAAGTGCATAACATAAAGCAATTGGAGGGATCCCATGTTGCAGGGATGCATCTTCCTTATTTAATGGAAAAACATGAAAGAAATTCACCACCTTCTAATTGTCATGATCTTTGCTTGATTCTCCTTTCTTCTTCCTCTTTTTGGTGTAATCTTGAGGCTCTTCAACTGGGAACCTCCTATCCCAAATAGGATCCATCAGACTTGAGAGTCCCGCCTCCTCCACTCTATGCATTGTACGTGTTGTATGCTTCTTGGTTCTTGCTCTCTGACGGTCCACTAAGTTTTGGCATTGCTCAAAAGGCTTGATCCGTGGATTCAATGCTGGCATGCTGTGGGTCAAATAATCCAACTTTGCTTGGGTGTCTTCATCATACTCAATCCTTTCTACGTATCTATTCTCTCCAATGGTATGATATAGATTATTTCATTGGTATAGATTTTGAGTTTATTCCCCATATTTGGATTGCCACAGGGACAATCTATCATATGACTCTCAAAAATCTGCTGCTTGTTCCTTTTGCCCCTCAAGAATTCTTGTCTGAAATTCTTACTATTGAATCATCATTTGTTGCTACCAGTTCTCTTGTCGCTCCTCCATGTGGTGCTGCCATCTTTCTCTATCCTCCCTATCATTCAAATATTGCTCCTGTTGCCTCAAATACTATTCTTGCTGTTGCTCCTATGCCTTCATGAATTGTTGAGACATTTCCTCAATTGTTTTCTGCATTTGACTCAAATCCAGTGCATCAGGAGCTTGCTCTCCCTCCACTTGTGGTCTTCTTATTCTACTTTGAGTTCTTCTTTTCTCTTGATCATCATCTTCAGTAATACTGATAAACCACTATTTGATGATTTATCTTGTGCTCAATTGAATGATTTTATCAATTCTTCACCCACTTATTCATATGAATTTGCATGGTTTTACAATTCCTTCCTTATGATATAACATATGTGAAAACATGTTTCCTATGCTTTAGAAATATTAAATTTAATCATCCTTTATTACCATTCGATGCCATGATCTGTGTGTTGAGTACTTTCAGGCTTTATAGGGCAAGAAGGGCTTAAAGGATGGAAAGGAAGCATACAAAAATGGAAGGAAAGCACAAAATGGAGTTTTTGAAGAAACTGGCAGCGATGCGAACGCGTGACGACGCGAATGCGTGCCTTGTGCAAATTGGCATCTGCGCGAATGCGTGCATGACGCAAACGTGTGGCTCATGCAAAACATAGATGACGCGGACGCGTGACTGATGTGGCCGCGAGGAAGAGCAAAACTCCAGAAGACAGGACCGCGTGACCCACGCGGACGCGTGTCTTACGCGATCTGCAGAAATTATAGAATACGCTGAAGATGATTTTGGGCCCCATTTTGATCCATATCCAAGCCCAGAGAACACAGATTAAAGGCTATAAATTGGGGAATCCATCCATTCATCATATACTTCATAATACATTCATAATTCCTTTTTGATATAATTTAGATATAGTTTTAGAGAGAGAGAGGCTCTCTCATCTCTCTTAGGATTTAGGATTTCTATTAGGATTAGGCTATGATTTCTTCAATTACAGGTTCAATGTTCCTTTAATTTATATTTCTCTTCCATTTTTAGATACTCTAATGCTTTTATTTGATTTATGTTGTCAAATTGGCTTATGAACTTTTCATGTTAGGATTTTCTTAACTAATGCAATTTGAGGTATTTTCAGATATATGATTTTGATTTAGTTTTCTATATTCTTGGCTTTGGTTGAGTAATTAGAGACTCTTGAGTTATCAAACTCTTTTGTCGATTGATAATTATTATCTTTGCTAATTGACTTGAATTCCACTAACTTTAGTCATTCTTTCGGAATTGACTAAAACTTGAGGATTCATATTGATTCATCCACTTGACTTACCTTTATAGTTAGAGGTTGACTTAGTGGGAGCAAAATATAATTCCCATCACCATTGATAAGGATAACTAGGATAGGACTTCTGATTTTCATACTTTGCCAAGAGTTTTATTAGCTATTGATTTATTAATTCCTGCAATTTATTTCTCTTGTTCAAACCTTTTCCAAAAACCCAAGATTATTGTTTTCCATAACCAATAATAAGAACACCTCCCTGCAATTCCTTGAGAAGACGACCCGAGGTTTGAATACTTTGGTTTATAAATTTATTGGGTTTTGTTACTTGTGACAACCAAACTTTTGTACAAAAGGTTTTTTTGTTGGTTTAGAAATTATATTTACAACGCGATTATATTTCTATGAAATTCTTTACCAGCAGAAATCCGATCGTCAAAATGGCGCCATTGCCCGGGGAATTGCAAACATGAGCTTTATTATTGATTATTGTAAATATTTTTCCTTTACTTGTTTATTTGTTTTTGGTTTCCCTTCTTATTTCTAATAGCTACTATGAGTTCTCACCCCTCTCCTTTGAGTTTGGTTCTCCTTTTGTTGAAATGAATGGAAGCTATAACAGGAATATGCATCATAGTCAAAGCAATCAAAGATGGATGGAGCCAAGAGGATCTGATCAACCCTTTAGGCAACAACACCTTCCAAGATATCATGGACAAAGACCATTCTGCAATGCATACCAAGCTGATACATATGGTGGACCCCCTTGTATTTACCAACAAGCCCCACCCTGTGCTTATAGACCATCCTCTCAACATAGCTTCGAACCACCACACTCACAAGCTCCTTTTCATCATTCACCACCGTATGATCCTTATCCACCCAAATTCCAATCCAATTACTCCCAAGAACCACCACTTCCCTATGCACCATGTCTGTATCCATCGAGCCAAGCAATAATTTCATGTGGGCAATCTCATGAAGAACATAGCATGAAGGAGATCCTCAAGGAAACAGTAGATCAATTTCATGCAACCTTTCATCAACTGGAGCAAGCAATAAATCAATTATCTTCCAGATGTTCGGATACTCAAGGAACCTCCAAGGCTTCATGTGGGCAATCTCATGAAGAACATAGCATGAAGGAGATCCTAGAAACTCCGGTGGACAGTAAGGAGCATGAATTTGTACTCGAACAATTGGAGGAAGCCCAAATTATCCAAGAAGAAGCAGAATTGGTTGAAGACTTAGGAGATGCTGAACTTCCATGGGAATCCAGAGTTATGGAAAATTCTGTCAAGGAAATTACAGTTGATGCTAAGGAGGATAGTACACAACCCCCAAAGTAGGTATCTTATGAAGAACTGGATGGAACAACTGATAAACCACTATTTCATGGTTTATATTGCATTCAATTGAGTGATTTTATCAAGCTTTTCATCCACTTATTCAAAGGATTGCATGATTTTACAATCCCTTCCTAGTTTAGTTCTATGATTGAAAACATGCTTCTTTGGTCTTAATTTAGCTGAACCTAATCCTCTCTTATTACCATTCGATGCTTTGATATGTGTGTTAAGTGTTTTAGGCTTTATAGGGCAGGAATGGCTTAGAGAAAGAAGAGGAAGTGTGCAAAGATGGAAGGAATACAAGGAATTGAGGAGATAACCAGCGAAAAGTCACGCAGTCGCATGTCTCACGCGACCGCGCGAAATGGAAGAAATCAGAGTGACGCGTTCGCGTGCCTGATGCGACCGCGCGGATTGGAAGCAACACGAACGACGCTAAAGCATGGACGACGCGCACGCGTGGTACGAGAAATGCTAAGTGACGCGAACGCGTGGACGATGCGAATGCGTGATATGCGCAATCTACAGAATTACAAAAAGTCGCTGTCAGAGATTCCAGGCCGCATTTCAACCCAGATTTTGGCCCAGAAACACAGATTAAAGTCAGGGAACATGCAGAGACTCAACAAGCTTTTCATAATTCATAATTTTAGTTTTAGATGTAGTTTTTAGAGAGAGATGCTCTCTCCTCTCTCTTAGGATTAGGATTAGGATTAGAATTTATTTTAGGATTAGGATTTCTTTTCACTTCAGGATTATTTTATCTTCATCAGGTTCAATAATTTATGTTTCTCTTCTACTTTTATTTACTCTGATATTTTTAATTGTGTTTGACTGATGTTGCCCAATTGGCGGATGATATTGTCCATGTTAGAATTGACATTTTCTATTTAATATAATTTGAGGTATTTCAGACTCATGATTGCTTTTCTTTAATTTTAATTTAGATTATTTACTATTGGCTTTAATTTATTTAGGGGTTTGTTACTTGTGACAACCAAAACGTTTGTAAGAAAGGTTGATTGCTTGGTTTAGTAACTATACCTACAACGAGAGTTTACTATAACTTCTAAACCATCAATCTCCAGTTCTTCAAAATGGCGCCGTTGCCGGGGAATTGCAAACGTGTGCCTTATTATTGGTTATTGTAAATTTTTTTCAAAAAAATAAATTTAGATTTTTATTTTAAAATCTTTATCTTGTCTTATTTTTTTCAAAATATTATCTTATCTTTTTCAAAAATCATATCTTTTTCAAAATATTTTCTTTTTGTTAGTTTTTTTTATTTTCTCTTACTACTATGAACTCTCACCCCTTTGGCTGAGTCTGGTTACAATTATGTGGCAGGAAGAGGAAATTACAATGAGAACAGGCATCAAGGTTGGAACAATCAAAGATGGGAGGAGCCACAAAGATTTGATCGACCCTCATGGCAACAACCACCTCCAATCGACTATCAACAACCATTCTGTGATGCATATCAAGGCAATGGCTATGGTGAGCACTCTTTTGATTATCAACAGCCACCACCATACGCCTATGAAACCCTTCGCAACATAGCTTTGGACCACTATACTCACAAGCCCATTTTCACCATTCACCTCCATATGACCCTAACCCTCATCCACCATACCAACCATCTTATGAACCATATGAACCATATATAGAACCACCACAATTCCAACCCAATTACTTCCAAGAACCATCACCTCCATATGCACCATATCCATATCAATCAATCTAAGAGCCTTATGGTCCTACTTATGATACCCAAGCGGAACAAGAATCAATAAATTGTCTCAAGGAAACAGTGGATCAATTTCATGCAACCCTTCATCAATTGGAGCAAGCGATAATCAATTAGCTTCCCGACGTTCAGACACTCAATAAACCCCCATGGTTTCATATGGACAATCTAATGCAGAACGTAGCATGAATGAGACATTAGAAACTCCAGTGGACAGTACCGAGCATGAATTTGTACTGGAACAAGTGGAGGAAGCCAGAATTATTGAAGAAGAAGAAGTGGTTGAAGACTTAGGAGATGCTGAACCTCCATTGGAAAGTCCATTCATAAAGCCTTCTTCCATGATGCTTGAAATTAATGTTGAGGAGGGTGTACAACCTCCAAGGCATGTCATGGTTGAAGACTTGGAAGAGGTTGATCAAGAAATGGAGACTAAAGAAGAAGAAGCACAACCTCCCATGCCCTTAGTAAACAATGGAGAAGATATTGAATTGGAAGAAAGCTACCAAGACGAAGAGGTTGAAATTAAAGAAGCTTACAAAGAGGTGGAAGTTGTCAGAGAAGAGCACAAGGGAGTGGAGCTTGCAAATTCATTAGAAATATCTCTCCCAAGACCATTACCGTCCAACACAACATTCAAGTGGGTAAAATTCCTATCCTTATCCTTTACTTTCCCACTTGAATATGGGCTACTAGAGACGGATGGTCAGCTTAGAGCTCTTTTTGGCATTAAGAGTAAGAGGAAGATGGTCAGTGGTGAGAATTGTCCTGCAAAGTTCATTATGGTTGGAAGCTCAAAGTTTAAATGCAAAGGTTGGTATAGAGCTCAGCTGAATGGGTCTAGGACACTGTTTGGTGGCTGCAGTGAGAATTTCAATTACTTATCACCCAGCTGGAAAAATACAGATCTCGACAAAAATGGGTGTAAAAGCAAGATTTGGGATCCTGGAATTTACTCTGACATTTGTCACCCCGAGAGCCTAAGAATCTGTTTGAAGCTTCTTAAGAGCTTCACATGCTTAGTTTGGGACCCCGGAGGTTACTGGAGATACAAACATTGGTGGAGATCCCTGGATGAGTTCAAGCACAAGCCACCATAACAGGGAGCTCACCAAATGTCCAACTTAAGGACTTTAACAAAAAGTGCTAGGTGGGAGACAACCCACCATGGTATGATCGTTCATTTTTCATTTTTATTTAGTTTTATTTTTTTTTTGAGTTTTATTTTATTTTATTTTATTGAACCTGGAATCATGCATAGCATTCATATTAAGCATTGCACTCTGCATACTGCACAATCATAAAAAAAAATTTACGCACGCGACGCATCTGCGTCGTATGTGCATTAGGGAGAAAATAAATTGAACATAGAGTCACACGAGAGCGTGGCTGGAGGCGTGCCTTTAGCACAATTTGACTGACGCGACCGCATCACTGACGCGTCCGCGTCATGTTGGAAAAATGCCTCCCACGCGTCTGCATCACCCACGCGAACGCATGCCCTATAAATCAACGTAAAAAGGGTGTATGGCTGAAAGTTGAGCTGGATCATGGCTGGACTCGTGCTAGAAGCACAAGCCCTGCCACGCGTACGCGTGCCCCTTGCGTCCGCATCATATCCCAATATTGGCCACTCACGCGATCGCATGACCCACGCGATCGCGTCACCCATATTTTGGCAAAATAAGATTTTTGAACAGTGAGTTGTGCGGGCGTGAGGCTGCCCTCGTGCCAGTCGCATAAAACGAGTCACGCGTCCGTGTGACCAACGCGTCCGCGTCACCTCTTTAAAGTTCTATCCACGCGAACGCGTGACCCACGCGTCCGCGTCGAATGCGCCGCACAACTTATCTTAATTTGCCAATATATTTGATCTTTTTCTCCCCCAAATCCTACTTTTTCTTTTCCTTTCTTATTTCTTTCTTCCCCCTTCCCCCTTCTTCCTTCTTTCTCCTTCTTTTTTTTTATTTTCATGCATTTTTATGTTGGTGTTGGAAATTTATTTGGTCATTGTGGATTGTTGCAAAATTGTTTGGCAATTATATTTATAAAGGGTTGCTTGCATGTTCAATTTATTATTTTCATTGGATTATTTACCATGCATGCTATCTGTTTGTGAAAAAGCCATTATGGCATCATGCACTTTTCTACATTATTCTATTCTACTATTCAATGCCTGTTTTTCACAAATTTCCTTTACTATTTTATTAATTGAATTTAATTGTCAATACAAACGTGATAGTTTGTTACGAGGTGATGCTTGATCTATGCTACTCATGCCCTTGCCAGCATGCCAATAAACATATTTTATCTACTTACCCTATTGTGCACTTGTTCTATTCCATTTGATGAACTTTTCACATGTTGTCATGACCATGTGTTCACTTCATTCATCTTTACCGTGCACTGATTATCACTCATTCAATCCTCTTCCTTGCTCTATCTCTTTAGATTTAATTTACTTTCTCTTCCTTTTTTCAGAATGGCCACCAAGAAGGGTAGAGAAAAAGCTACTCCCAAACTACCAGCAAGAAAAGGAACAAAAAGAGCACCAGTTGAGGAACCACAAACCCCATCCACCTGTACATCTCAGCATGCACCGAGGATGGTGCAATCTTTAAGTGTTGGGGAGGTCGATAACGATCTCTGCGGGTTAGTTAATCCCTTCGCAACACCAATGTTAATTTGTTAATTGTTGCATTTGCATGTTTGTTTGATTTTATGCATTTAGTCACTACTTGGTTGAAGTAATATTTTCTTTTTCAAGAAATTTTTATAGTATTTCACTAATTTAAATTGAAAATTTTTTGTTAAATTTGTTTGAAGTTGTTTTTGGAACATGGTTTTTGAGCCAAATAACACACAACCTGTGAGATTTTGAGCTTAATTGTATGGTTACATTATTTAACCATAAAATTTTATTCTTGTGTGTTTTTCTTCTCTATGATTGCAATCTTTATTTTGTTCCATTCTATATGTCCAATATTTAGTGTATTTACATGTTTGCATATGATTGAGGCCATTATTTGATTTTAGCTCACTTATCCCAAATAAGCCTACCCTTTACATCACCCTTGTTAGCCACCTTGAGCCTTTTAACCCCCTTCTGTTCAATAAGCACATCACTAGCCTTAAGCAGAAAAACAAAAGTAAAAATCCCAAATTGAATCTTTGGTTAGCTAAAGATAGAGATTATGTATCAACTAAGTGTGGGGAAACTGTGGGAACATGGGTTAATAAAGGGAATGTATCATGTTGCTAATTTTGAAGATTGAGAAATTTGGGAACCTACTCATGTAAAACAGAAAATCAAAAATTCCATATGCATTGACATAATAAGGGAGTGTATCATGATAATATAATGGGAATTTGGACACCTACTCATGTGAAACTATAAGAATAAAAAAATATATGTGCATTGATTAGCTATGTTTATTTTTATGTTATGTGAAAAAAAAAGAAAAAGAAAAAAAAAAAATATATATATATATATATATATATTCAATAAATAAATAAATAAATAAGGGGACAAAATTACCCCAATGTTAAGTCTAAATGAAAAATTAATGCATATGTGATACAAGTTAAGAGAAAAGTAGATACATGAGTATGTGAAATATGCAAAAGTGGGAAAATTATGGGTAGCTAGGCATGAATTAGAATTATATAGAGTATACGTATGTTAGGTAGAAGTTTAGGTTAATTAAAGATTCATATTATAGCTCACTTGGCCATACATATGTCCTCACCTTTACCTTAGCCCCATTACACCCTTGAAAAGACCTCATGGTTTTTGCATTAGTACATTAAATACTTGTTGATTGGTTAGATAAAGAACAAGGTTTAGAAAGCATGATTAGAGAAGAGTAGAGTGAATTACCCTATACACTTGAGATATTAGAGTGTATATACACTACCAGTGAGGGTTCAATGCTTGATTCTATGTCCCCTGCTTTCATGTGCTATCTTCTTACAAGTTTACTTGCTTTTTATTGTATGATTCGAATTAGTGAAATTTGAATTACTTTTGTCTTGAAGAACTTATTTACTCTTAACCAAGTAAGTAAAAGCATTTAACATGTAGTTACATTCATAGGTTACATTTCATGCATTCTACCATCCCTCTCCACTTTTATAGCTTCTCTTGAGTTTAGTATGAGGACATGCTAATGTTTAAGTGTGGGGAGGTTGATAAACCACTATTTTATGGTTTATCTTGTGCTCAATTGAGTGGTTTTTATCAACTCTTTACCCACTTATTCATATGATTTGCATGTTTTTTGTTTTCCTTCCTGATTCTGTGCTATGATTGAAAACATGCATCTTTGACCTTTAAATTACTAACTTCAATCCTCTCTTATTACCATTAGATGCCTTGATATTTGTGTTAAGTGTTTTCAGAGATTACAGGGCAGGAATGGCTTGGAGGATGGAAAGGAAGTATGCAAAAGTGGAAGGAATACAAGAAGTTGAAGGAACTGCAAAGCTGTCAGCCTGACCCTCTTGCACTAAAATGATCATAACTTGAGCTACAGAGGTCCAAATGACGCGGACACATCGCATCTGTGAAAATCAGCATGGCTAAATTCGTAAACAGCGATTTCTGGGCTGATTCTGACCCAGTTCTCGACCCAGAAAACACAGATTAGAAGCTATAAAGTGGGAGAATGCATCCATTCATGAACATGCTTTCATAATTCACTTTTCATAATTTAGATGTAGTTTTAGAGAGAGAGGCTCTCTCCTCTCTCTTAGAATTTAGGATTAGGATTCCTCTTAAAGGATTTAGGATTTATTAGTTCAACTTACAATTTTTCTGAGCTCCAGGTTCAATATTTCTTTTACTTTATATTTCTCTTCTACTTTTAGATACTCTGATACTTTTATTTGTATTTGATTTATGTTGCCCAACTGGCTTATGAACATTGTCCATGTTAGAATTGACATCTCCATTCAGTATGATTTGAGGTATTCCAGATAATTATGATTTTTACTTAGCATTTTATATTATTGGCTTTAATTGATTAACCGGAAGCTCTTGAGTTATCAACTATTCATGATTGATTGTTATGTCGGCTAATTAACTGGAATTCCACTAACTCTAGTCTTTCCTTAGGATTTGGCTAGGACTTGGGAAATCTAACCAATTAGTTCACTTGAATACTCGGTTATCAATTTCAAAAGGGTTTGTTACTTTGTGACAACCAAAACGTTTGTAAGAAAGGTTGATTGCTTGGTTTAGTAACTATACTTACAACGAGAGTTTACTATAACTTCTGAACCATCAATCTTCAATTCTTCAACAACCCATGAGCACGAGTTTTCTTGATAATGATAATCACGAGTCAAGTTTTCCTAGTAATGAACTTGCATCCGCAAGTGAATTATTTGAGACAGAAGAATCTTCCCCGAGTGAATATGAAGATGATGCTGAGGTAGATTTTTCTCAACCTCCAACTTATAACTTGAGTGATGATGAGGACGAAATCGAGGACTTTGATCAAGACATGGTTGGAATTAAAGAAGTTTGCAAAAAAGTAGAGGAATTCACAGAAGAACACAAGGGAGTAGAGCTTGCAGAACCACTGGAAACACCTATCCCAAGGCCACTAACACCCAACTCCAACTTCAAGTGGGTAAAATCCTTGACCTTTATCTTTACTTTTCCACTTGAATATGCCTTGCTTGAAATAGATGGCCAGCTTAGAGCTCTCTGTGGCTTCAAGAGTAAGAAGAAAATGGATCCTACTCAGAGTTGGTATGCAAAATCCAATGAGGAGGAGGCGAGTGATCATGAGGAGGAGGCACATAGTAAGGCTGCACAGGGAGCACCTGAGCAGGCTGCACCACGCCATGAGGAGCCCCCTGACCCGAAGATCCCTCTACAGACTGAGCCTCCCCTTCAGCAGGTGATGCCAGGGCATCTAGGCTAGTTTCACTAACTTTTTCTTTATTATTTTAGGGTAGTTTCATCCATGTTCCTAGTGAATAAGGCAAGTTTTAGGTGAAAATACACTTACACCTTCATTTAAGCAACTATTGTGAATTTTGCATGATTTTATGAGATTTTTGCCAGAATTGCATGATAATTTGATGATACATAATCTCATGACTTTGGCTAGAGCTTTGATGCACTTTAACTGCTTGATTTCAGGACAAATGAAGCATGGAAGAACCACGTTAGCATTCACGTTAACTTAGTTAATGTGACTACTAACGTGGGATGGCAAAGAGCTTGCAACGTTAATGAGAAAAGTGATCACCAATAATGCCTGTGAAGCCATTAAGAACTTACGTTAAGAGCCACGTTAACTAAGTTAACGTGGTACTTAACGTAGAAGAAAAAGAGGACTCCACATTAACGAGAAACATGAACTCCAATAACGTTTCTCCTCAACGTTAGTGGTAAACGTGAACACCACTAACGTTGGGAACTTAGGCAATGCCCCACGTTAAGAGTCACGTTAACTTAGTTAACGTGAACTCTAACGTGGAAGAGGATCAACATCGCCAACGTTAGTGACACTCACTTTTGTCACTAACGTTGGATCATTAGCATTGCATACGTTAACTCTAACATTAAGATTGTTAACGTGAAAGTTAACGTGGAGTTGAATTCAAAGAACCAACGTTAGTGACACTAACATTGGGAGATGGCTTCATTACTACGTTAAGAGCCACGTTAACTAAGTTAACGTGGGTTCTAACGTAGGGACTTAAGGCAATTGGAGGGTTAGTGACAAAGGTGAGTGTCACTAACACTCTCGAAGGTGATAGATACCCACGTTAAGAGCTACGTTAGCCAAGCTAACGTGAGATCTAACGTAGGGGCAAGAGGCAAGCAACGTTAATGGGAAATGTGATTCCCATTAACGTTTGCAAAAAGGGGCACAAGACAACGTTAATGGGAAAGGTGAGTCCCATTAACGTTGGCCAAGGATTGAGTAAGAAGCGTTAATATTCACGTTAAGATTATTAACGTTGGAACTAACGTGGGTATATAAGGGTGGAACGTTAGTGGAAAAGTGAATGCCACTAACGCTCTCACACCCAAAATGTATTCAAAGTTAATCTCACTAAATGCCCAAGCCTAATTCATATTTCTCTGCAAGCTGGGCCCACTAAAGATGAGAATTGCTTCAACTCAAGGTCCAGAGCCCACATCCAAGACTTGAAGAACTCACCAGAAGAGCATGAAGAATAGTATATATAGGAGTAGTTTTGAACTAGAGGGAGTTTTAGCACTTTTGGGAACTACTTTCTGCATATTTACTTTTCTGTACTTCTAGCATAGATTCTTCTTTTCTGCCATTTTCCATTCCTAGAGCTATGAACAACTAAACCCCTTTCATTGGGTTAGGGAGCTCTGTTGTAATTTGATGGATCAATTATAGTTTTCATTCTTCTTCTTCTTTCTTTTCTCTTAATCTTACTAGAAAGCTTTCGATCTTAATTCAATTGGTTAGTTGTCTTGGAAAAGAAACTCTCCATAATTGGATCTCCTTTGAACCATGGAAAAGGGATAAGGAAATCATGCTAGAAATGTTTTCTCATGTTGGACCAAATTGGGGTTTGGATGGATATTGTGACTTTTAATCCTCCCAACACTTTGATTTGGAAATACATGTGGTATAATCAGTGACCACACTTTCATCTATTCCCATGAGCAATTAAATCAAGGAATTGTGCAATTGTTCAAGCTTAGAGAGATTGGATTGCCAAGGAATTGGGACTCAATCACTTAAGATTGCCAAGGAGATTAATGAATGCATTGATTGAGGAAGAGATGAGAATGAACTTGATCCGGAGAATGCAACATCTCTTGAACCCAATGATCTCCCCATTTCTGATCTTACCCATTCTATTTACTTTCTGCCATTTAATTTCCTGCTCATTACCCCAACTCCCCATTTAAGATTCTGCACTTTAATTTCTGTTATTTACTTTCTAGTCATTTAAATTTCTGCATCTCAATCTCAATTCTGTTTAGCTCAACTAGCATATTCTTCTAACTAAAGTTGCTTGACCAATCAATCCCTGTGGAATTCGACCTCACTCTATTGTGAGTTTTACTTAACGACAATTCGGTATACTTGCCGAAGGGAAATTTGTTGAGAGGCAAGTTTTCATGCATCAAGTTTATGGCGCCGTTGCCGGGGATTGATTTTGAATCAACAATGATTAAGTTAGAAGATCACTAGATTGAGCATTTTTTTATTTCGTTATTCATTTTTTTATTATTTAGTCAATTTACCTTAGTTTGTTTTTAATTTCTTCCTCATCCCCTATACCATCTCTATTTTCTGTTCTCTTTTTCTTAGTTGATCATAATTCAGCTCATTAACCCACTAACTGTTTGATAAATTGCATCACTCACACTAACAATCACTCTAACAAGAATAGTCTTCACTATATCTCTTGTTGTGCAATCTGTTTGTTGTATAACAGGGAGAAGAGAAGGAGTCTCAACATCCTTTGATTCAGAACCTGAAAGAACCCTTTGGAGACAAAGAAGGGAGGCAAGAGGAAAAAGGATTATTGGTGCTGAGGAAGAGGAAGAGTACTTTGAACCCAACATGGAAGAGAATTTGGAGAACAATCATGAAGAAGAAGCTCATAATCATGCCAGAGAAGGCCATGCAAACTGGGCTGGGCAAGAAAGGAGGGTCTTAGGATCCTATATCAATCTTAATCCTAGAAACTGTGGGAGCAGCATTCAGAAACCCACCATACATGCCAACAATTTCTAGCTAAAACCCCAACTCATCACTTTGGTGCAAAATAATTGCTCATTTGGAGGAGGTGCTCAAGAAGACCCTAACCAACACTTGACCACCTTCTTGAGGATTTGTGACACGGTGAAGTCCAATGGAGTCCACCCTGATGTCTATAGGTTGCTCTTGTTCCCCTTTTCACTCAGGGACAAGGCATCCAAGTGGCTTGAATCCTTTCCAAAGGAGAGCTTGACTAATTGAGAAGAGGTAGTGAACTGAAGGATCAATAGGCTGAGAACTGAAGTGCAGACGTTCAGATAGCAAGATGGGGAGACACTTTATAAAGCTTGGGAAAGGTTCAAGGATCTAACAAGGAGATTCCCACCAGAGATGTTTAATGAGTGGGTCCAACTTCACATCTTCTATGAAGGTCTTTCATATGAGTCAAAGAAGGTTGTAGATCATTCATCAGGAGGCTCTCTAAACAAGAAGAAAACCATTGAAGAAGCCATAGATGTCATTGAAACAGTTGCTGAGAATGACTACTTCTATGCCTCCGAAAGAAGTAACACTAGAGGAGTAATGGAGCTGAACCACATGGATGCACTGTTAGCCCAAAACAAGATGATCACCAAGCAGCTAGCAGATCTTACCAAGAAGGTGGAGGAGAACCAAATTGCAGTAGCCATCACTTCATCACCAGCTCAAGAAGGAGCAAACACAGGAGAAGAAGGTGACTGGGAGCAAGCCAACTATGTCGGAAACTCACTTAGACAAATCCATGATCCATACTCCAAAACTTACAACTCTGGATGGAGAAATCACCCCAACTATGGATGGGGAAATCAACAAGATGAAGGGCAAGATCAGAGACGCCACAACCTCATCTCCAACAACCATGCAACTCATCCAAACACCTCACAGAGACATTACCAACACCCATCCAACCAATCTTCACAACCACCTAATATCAACCCACCATCATTAATAAATAATAGGCTTTCAAAGATTGAAGATCTACTTGAAAACATATGCAGAGAAGTCCAAGACAACAAAGTGTTTAAGGAAGAAATGCGAGCTAATATCAAGAACCAAGGAGAAAACATCAAGAGATTGGAGTCCCAAGTAGGGTACCTATCTCAACAAATTCCCAAACCCACTAATGGATTCCCCAGTGATACAGAGAAGAATCCAAGAGGAGAAACAAAGAAAGTGAGATGGGAAGAATGTAAAATGATAACCACAAGTGATGAGGGGAGTATGAATGAAGTAGAACACCTCCAAAATAACCAAAAGGAAAGCCAGGAGGAAGGAAGCTGTGCAACTAAGCTTACATCCAAGGAAGAGCTAAAGAAGAAGGAGGTATTGAACCCATATGCACCTTTTCCCCACAGGCTTAAAGGTGGTGTAGCAGGGAGAATGTACTCAAGGTTCCTTGGTATGTTTGCATATCTTGATGTAAATATACCATTCATTAGAGCCCTCTAGCAAATGCCTTTCTACATCAAGTATATAAAGGAGCTACTAGCCAAAAAGAGTCCATTGAAAGATGGACAGACCATAAAGATGAACAAGGACTGCAGTGCCCTCATTCAACCAGGGGCACCTACAAACAAGGAGGATCCAGGGAGTTTCCACATCCCTTGTTCCATAGGAGAAATAATGATTGACAAAGGGCTTTGTGACTTGGGAGCAAGCATCAATGTAATGCCTCTCTCCCTCATGAAGAGGCTCCAAATCAATGAACTAACTCCCACTGATGTAATTATCAGATTGGCTGACAAAACTCAAAGACAAACAATAAGAGTGGTTGAAAATGTGCTGATAAAGGTTGGGAGCTACTACCTTCCCACAGATTTTGTTGTTTTGGAAATGGATGAGAATCCTATCTACCCCATCATTCTGGGAAGACGATTCCTAGCCACAGCCAGAGCACTCATAGACGTAGAGCAAGGAGAGTTGGTACTGAGGATACATGATGAGCAGCTCACCTTCAATGTCTTTAAACCTTCACAAGAATCAGATCTTGATAACAGAGAGTTGATGAAGGACCCAACCAAGGAAGCATTGATGCAAGAAACAAGCAGTGAAGCGGAAACAACTCAAATAGAAGCCCCATTGGTTGGAAAGCCATGTGCTCAGGAAGTACCATATCAAAAGGGTATCCAAAAGAAACCAGAACCACCAGAGCCATGCAAAGCTAGCAACAAAAATCCCTTAGAAGAAGAATCTGTAGGAAGCAAGATAGCACTAAGAGAAACAAGGAAGAAAGTACCCAGAAGATGGAGAAACAAGAAGATTCCTATAGAAGATTTCTCTCCAAGTGATGAAGTGATCTCTACATACTTCCCAACCATACCACCTCACCTTCCCACTATTCCATCTCAGCTGCCCCCAGTGTATACCATCAACAAAATCATGTCCTTAGAGCATATGGAGCTTATCAACAAAGCTAATGGACATAGGTTCACTGCAAGAGGGGAGGACTTCAAGCACTATCAACCACCTTGACAAGGGACAATCGCCAAGCTAATGACGTTAAAGAAGCTATTCGTGGGAGGCAACCCATGTTCTATAACTCTCTCTCTCTTAAACCTCTAATAATAGTAATAATGCAAGGTTCATGGATTTTCAGATCAATTTTGACAACCAACATAAGACTCTTTTACATGCAAAGTATAGTACATGATAAGTTTGGTGTTCAAAGCACACCAAGTGGGTTTGAACACACTTTTTGAAAAAAGCAATTCATTCCCCAAACTTGTTGCACTATATGACCACAAACAAGTTTGGTGTACCAATGTTGCATGCCTGGGCAGCTTAATGGTTGATTGATGTGTATTCATGAATTCATGGGAAGAAATTAGCAAAAAAAAAGAGAGATTTTTTGTGTCGTTAGTTCACCACTTGAATTTTCCTACCAATTTTTCAATTAATTATCACATTCTTTCTTTTTGGTGTATAGGGAATCCAAAAAGGACATTGATGGTACTTGATAGGACAAGTGAGGAAGAGGGATTCGGCCACTATACCAAGGGAATTTCACACTTGTCCTCATGGGGAATGTCCTTGGAAGTGTTGCCATGCAACATTGGGAGTGGATGGCTTTGGAGATTGAACCAAGACCCTCATAAAAGAGGTAATCCTTGTGCTCATTCAATCTCAAAACCCCAACCGTCCACTATCAAACAATACCATCAATCCACACCCTTCAACAATTGCTATCTCTCTATATAAACCCCTATACGTACATCACATACACCTTATATCCTCGCCTTTCATCCTTCTCTCAAAACACATTCTTCTAAGACACATTCTACCTCACATCAACCGAATTCCATCTTAAACTTCATAGCCTTCACCATCTTCGTAAACTGATCCTCACTCATGGCATCATCAAGCTCCAAGAGGCAAAAAGGGAAGGGACCCATAGAGCATCCTCCGTTTGATGAAGTGCAATTTAGAACCTTCTATCATGCACTTCAGTATGGGTGGATGACTGAGAATGAAATCATTTATGAACTAGGCTTTCAAGTCACAAAATTCGAGTGCCCAGAAATCATAGAGAAGGTGGAACAACGCCGATGGGAGCTCCTCACCGACCCTGTCACAAGTGTGAATGCCACTCTAGTAAGAGAGTTCTATGCAAATGCAGTTAGGCAAGACAAAAAGGATGACTCAGACACAAGTTTTGTGAGAGGGGTTGTGGTAGACTTTAGCCCCATGACTATCATGAGAGTGTTAAAATTGAGAAGCATACCCTTTGAAGAGGAGAGCTATCACTCGAGAATGGACCAAAACCCCAATTATGACCAGATTCTACAGGATATATGTATGCAAGGAGCAGATTGGGAGAGAGGTCCCAAGGGGAAGCCAAAATTTATAAAAAGAGGAGATCTCCTCCCTGAGGCTAAAGGATGGTTCGAAATTGTAAGAAGATCCATTCTCCCAGCTGGAAAAAACTCGGAGGTGAACCTCAAGAGAACAACGATGGTGCAATGTATAATGAAGGGAGGAGAGATCAAGGTTCATGAACTCATAGCTCAAGGCATTCGGAAGCTCGCTGAGAAGAGTGACTCTGGAGGAAAGTTGGGTTATCCTAGCACTATCTTCCTCCTTTGCAAACTGGCCAGCGTGATATTCGAAGATGAAAACCCTGAGTGGATAAAGGTTGGTCTTCCACTCACTTATCGCCGGATGCACGCTGCTGCAACTCCATTACCTCCACGAAGGGTACGGAAGAGGCCAGCTCATCAAGCTGAAGAAGAACAACATCCACAAGAGCAAGTTTCAGCCACCCTAAGCATGCACCAACTGCAGGAGGCTATTGACACCTTATCTAGGCAATGCATGGAAAATCAAGAGGCGCAAAGGGAGCTCCAAATATTATCAAGGGATCGCCATGAAGAGTCACTTTCTAGATGGACGAATCAACAAGGGGAATGGCAAAAACAACTGATGGATAAGCAATTGGAACAAGGAAGACAATGGAGTGAATCCTTCCACAACCTGAATCAGAAACATGATCAACAACAAGAAGCCATCCAAAGGCTAATCAACATCCAAGCACATCAAGGAGCACACATTCATGAGATGCAAAGGAAACAAAGAGAATAAGCAGATCTTCTCGATGAATATAGAACATTCTTGAAAGGAGTCTACATGAGTGAGACTAGATACCATGTGAATACCCAAGCCAGGCTTGGATATCTAGTCAGACAATTACCTGTTTTGCATCCAGGAATCACAAAATATGAGGATGTAAATGATGAATTAGCACGAGTGGAGCACGAAAGGGCTGAACAAAGTCATGAATTAGTAAGGAAGGCACTAGAAGATTGGAAATTAGCTAGAGAAAATCGGATGAGAGGAAGCACAAGTGGACAAAGCGAATCTAAAAATGGCAAGGGAGCAGAAGAGAATGAGCAAGCCAACAAGTGAAAGGTGGTGAAGTTCCTTCTTAGTTTACCTTCTTTTTCAAAAGCTTTAAATAAGGAAAATTATGTATGAAATAGAACATGCTTCCATGGTAGCTTAAGATTTTCAATTATGCATTTAACTTTGCTTAGGTCTATGTTATTGAGCCTAATGTCTTGAATGCTCACTTTCACCTTTCTTACTTGTATGCTTGTCTCTCTAAGTTTATCAAAAAGAAAATGTTATGGAAAGAACAAGAGTGGAGTCATTTTGTGAAGTGCATTCTGAATGTTTGTGGTAGGTTGATTAGTAAGCTAAGTTGGTTCACCAAGAAAGGAAAGAAAGCAACTATCCATCCTAAGTCCTATGTTTGAGACACATTCTTTGAGGCTATCTAAACAATAAGGTCCCAACAAGAAAAGAAAAAGAGTAATACAAGTGAAAATAAGAAAGGAAACACAATAAGAAACAATGCTAGGCACCAAGGGTTTCAAAATTGAGGCATGTGTTTGTGGTGTTTATGTACAAGGGATATACTTAGATGAATAAGCTCTTAGGGGTGCCTTATCACTTGGTAATTTGGGTTAACTAATCTGGGATTATCAGCTGAAAGTCTACTATCAAGAGTAACCTTTGCTACAGAGCACTTAGTAACCCAAAGAGGTGCTGGACACCAAGGTCTCAAGAAAGAAAGAATAACAAACCATGTGCCTGTAGTGTGTATGTATGAGGGAAAGAGACTTGAGGGAGTAAGTCCTTAGGGGTGTCTTAACACCTAGCACCCTAAAACCAACTGGTTTGGGAGTGTTGGCTGAAAGCTTATCATAAAGAGTCGCCCTCTTACAAAGCACTTAGCAAAAAGAAAAATAAACTTTGAAAAGGAAGGAAGGATCAATAAGAAAGAAGCCTCAAGGAATGCAATCAAGAGAGTGACTAGGGATTTGATAAAGGCTTGAAACCTAAAAGGAAAGAACCTAAGTTGCTATGCATGAAACTCCATGAACCAGGAATGCTACTTCCATTTTATCTTCTTGTTCTTTCATTTCATTTTTTTATGCTTCAGTACTTGCTTAGGGACAAGCAAGCTTTAAGTTTGGTGTTGTGATGCCAGAGCATCTAGGCCAGTTTCACTGACCTTTTTTTTACTGTTTTAGGGTAGTTTCATGCATTTTCCTAGTGAATAAGGCAAGTTTTGGGTGAAAATACACTTACACCTTCATTTAAGCAACTATTGTGAATTTTGCATGATTTCATGAGATTTTTGCCAGAATTGCATGATAATTTGATGATACATAATCTCATGACTTTGGCTAGAGCTTTGATGCACTTTAATTGCTTGATTTCAGGACAAATGAAGCATGGAAGAACCACGTTAGCATTCACGTTAACTTAGTTAACGTGACTACTAACGTGGGATGGCAAAGAGCTTGCAACGTTAATGAGAAAAGTGATCACCAATAACGCCTGCGAAGCCATTAAGAGCTTACGTTAAGAGCCACGTTAACTGAGTTAACGTGGTACTTAACGTAGAAGAAAAAGAGGACTCCACGTTAACGAGAAACATGAACTCCAATAACGTTTCTCCTCAATGTTAGTGGTAAACGTGAACACCACTAACGTTGGGAACTTAGGCAATGCCCCACGTTAAGAGTCACGTTAACTTAGTTAACGTGAACTCTAACGTGGAAGAGGATCAACATCGCCAACGTTAGCGACACTCACTTTTGTCACTAACGTTGGATCATTAGCATTGCCTATGTTAACTCTCACGTTAAGATTGTTAACGTGAAAGTTAACGTGGAGTTGAATTCAAAGAACCAACGTTAGTGACACTCACTTTTGTCACTAACGTTGGGAGATGGCTTCATTACTACGTTAAGAGCCACATTAACTTAGTTAACGTGGGTTCTAACATAGGGACTTAAGGCAATTGGAGGGTTAGTGACAAAGGTGAGTGTCACTAATGCTCTCGAAAGTGATAGATACACACGTTAAGAGCTACGTTAGCCAAGCTAACGTGAGATCTAACGTAGGGGCAAGAGGCAAGCAACGTTAATGGGAAAAGTGATTCCCATTAACGTTTGCAAAAAGGGGCACAAGCCAACGTTAATGGGAAAGGTGAGTCCCATTATTGTTGGCCAAGGATTGAGTAAGAAGCGTTAATAGTCATGTTAAGATTATTAACGTTGGAATTAACGTGGGTATATAAGGGTGGAACGTTAGTGGAAAAAGTGAATGCCACTAACGTTCTCGCACCCAAAATGTATTCAAAGTTAATCTCACTAAATGCCCAAGCCTAATTCATATTTCTCTGCAAGCTGGGCCCACTAAAGATGAGAATTGCTTCAACTCAAGGTCCAGAGCCCACATCCAAGACTTGAAGAACTCACCAGAAGAGCATGAAGAATAGTATATATAGGAGTAGTTTTGAACTAGAGGGAGTTTTAGCACTTTTGGGAACTACTCTCTGCATATTTACTTTTCTGTACTTCTAGCATGGATTCTTCTTTTCTGCCATTTTCCATTCCTAGAGCTATGAACAACTAAACCCTTTTCATTGGGTTAGGGAGCTCTGTTGTAATTTGATGGATCAATTATAGTTTTCATTCTTCTTCTTCTTTCTTTTCTCTTGATCTTACTAGAAAGCTTTCGATCTTAATTCAATTGGTTAGTTGTCTTGGAAAAGAAACTCTCCATAATTGGATCTCCTTTGAACCTTGGAAAAGGGATGAGGAAATCATGCTAGAAATGCTTTCTCATGTTGGACCAAATTGGGGTTTGGATGGATATTGTGACATTTAATCCTCCCAACACTTTAATTTGGAAATACATGTGGTATAATCAGTGACCACACTTTCATCTCTTCCCATGAGCAATTAAATCAAGGAATTGGGCAATTGTTCAAGGTTAGAGAGATTGGATTGCCAAGGAATTGGGATCCAATCACTTAAGATTGCCAAGGAGATTAATGAATGCATTGATTGAGGAAGAGATGAGAATGAACTTGGTCTGGAGAATGCAACATCTCCTGAACCTAATGATCTCCCCATTTCTGATCTTACCCATTCTATTTACTTTCTTCCATTTAATTTCCTGCTTATTACCCCAACTCCCCATTTAAGATTATGCACTTTAATTTCTGTTATTTACTTTCTAGTCATTTAAATTTCTGCATCTCAATCTCAATTCTGTTTAGCTCAACTAGCATATTCTTCTAACTAAAGTTGCTTGACCAATCAATCCCTGTGGGATTCGACCACACTCTATTGTGAGTTTTACTTGACGACAATTCGGTATACTTGCCGAAGGGAAATTTGTTGAGAGACAAGTTTTCATGCATCAGCAGGCAGACCCTCAGCCTACCACTGACACACCAGCAGCCCACCCTTCCAGAGATGACACTTCTTCACACCCAGCTTGAGTGAGCATCGGAGACGATGCTATATTTTAAGTGTGGGGAGGTCGGCATCTCTGGCATATATTTTTTGGTGAACCACTATAAGACCCTTCTATCTTATTTTGTTCATTTTCTGTATTTTATTTTATCTTTTAGTACTTGCACACTTTTCTTTTGCTTTTGCTGTATTTTTATTTTATTTATGCATTTTTCACTTTGGGCTATATTATCTTAGATATTTAGCTTAATTTGCACTCATAGCTTACTAGTTATATATTAAGTAGATTAATTAGTATAGTTTTCTGTTTTAGCATATGATAAATTAGTTTAATTGAAAATAAAAGAGTAAACTAGAAACTTTAGTGTAATAGAATAAAAACAATCCACACACCTTGTATATATATAGCAACAAATGTGAGTTAGTTAACAACATTTCATCAAGGAAGAACACTAAGATTTTAAGGGCAACACTAAGATTTACATTGAGTTGAATGAAACTCTTGATTCCTACTTGCATGACATATATAACTGATGTATGATTTCTGAGCTAGAGAACACATGATAAACCCATATTTTATGATGTATATTGAGCTCAATTTTAGTGATTTATTCAACACTTCACCTACTTATTCATGTAAATTGCATGGTTTCACTTTCCCTCCCTTATTATGTGATATATGATAAAATATGTTCCTTATGCTTTGAAATAATCAAACTTAATTATCCTTTATTACCATTCAATGCCGTGATTTGTGTGTTGAGTACTTTCAGGTTTTATAGGGCAGGAATGATTTAAAGGATGGAAAGGAAACATACAAAAATGGAAGGAAAGCACAAATTGGTGTTTTGGAGCAACTGGCAGTGACGCGTCCGCATGGACGACGCGAACGCATGGTTCGCACAAAAGAGAATCGACGCGAGCGCATGGATGAGGTGAACGCGTGACTTGCAAAATACAACTGACGCGGGCGCATGACTGACGCGACCGCGTGGTAGAGCAACACTCCAGATGACGCGACTGCGTGACCCACGCAGACGCGTGACGTGCGTGATCTGCAAAATTTTCATATCTCGTTTCCAGCAATTATTGGGCACTTTTGGCCCAGATCCAAATCCAAGAAGCACAGATTAAAAGTTATGAAATGAGGGAATGCATTCAGGGAGATGACAATCAGATAGCAAGTAATTTTCACTTTTCATAGTTTAGATGTAGTTTTTAGAGAGAGAGGTTCTCTCCTCTCTCTTAGGATTTAGGATTAGGATTTCTATTAGGATTAGGATTGTTTCTTCATACCAGGTTCAATAATTTATGTTTCTCTTCTATTTTTGTTTACTTTGAAGCTTTTATTTGTGTTTGATTTATGTTGCCCAATTGGCTTATGAATATTGTCCATGTTAGAATTGACATCTTCATTCAATATAATTTGACGTATTCCGGATATTTATGGTTTCAATTTAGCTTTTTATATTCTTGGCTTTAATTGATTAATTGGTAACTCTTGAGTTGTCAAACTCATGGTCGACTGAAAATTGGAATTCTTCAAGAATTAACTCGAGTTCCACTAACTCTAGCCTTTTCCAAGGAAAGACTAGGACATGAGGAACCAAACTTATTCCATCCACTTGACTTACCTTCATAGTTAGAGGTTAACTTAATGGGAGAAAAATCCAATTCTCATCACAATTGATAAGGATAACTGGGATAGGACTTCCAGTTTTCATACCTTGCTAAGAGTTTTATTAGTTATTAATTTATTAATTCTTGCAATCTATTTCTCTTGCTTAAAACCTTTTTCAAACCCAAACACTGTTTTTCGATAACCAATAATAAATCATACTTTCCTGCAATTCCTTGAGAAGACGACCCGAGGTTTGAATACTTCGGTTTATAAATTTATTGGGTTTTGTTACTTGTGACAACCAAAACGTTTGTACGAAGGGATTTTCTGTTGGTTTAGAATCTATACTTACAACGCGACTATATTTTTACAAAATTCTTTACTAGCAAAAATCCTAACATCAAAATGGCGCCGTTGCCAAGGATTTGCAAACGTGTGCCTTACTATTGGTTATTGTAAATATTTTTCTTTCACTTGTTTATTTGTTTCTTCTCTCCCTTCTTATTTCTGATAACTACTATGAATTCTCACCCCTCTCGCTTTGAGTTTGGTTCTACTTTTTTTGCAAGGAATGGAAGCTATAACAGGGCTATGCATTAAGGTCTAGGCAATCAAAGATGGATGGAGCCAAGAGGATCTGATCAACCCTTTAGGCAACAACACCCTCCTAGATATCACAGACAAGGACCGTTCTACAATGCATGCCAAACTAATAGATATGGTAGACCCCCTTGTAGCTACCAACAAGCCCCACCCTATTCTTAGAGACCATCCTCTCAACATAACTTCTAACCAGCACACTCACAAGCTTCTTTTCACCATTCACTACCACATGATCCTTACCCGCCCCAACACCAATCCAATTACTCCCAAAAACCACCGCTCCCCTATGCACCATGTCCATCTCCATCAAGCAAAGCATCACATGTTCACTTCGAAGAATCAGTAGACCAATTTAATGCAACCCTTCATCATATGGAGCAAGAAATAAATCAATTATCTTCCGGACGTTCGGACACTCAAGGAACTCATATGGCTTCATGTGGAGAATCTAATGAAGAACGTAGCGTTAAAAAGCCACTAGAAACTCCAGTGGACAGCATAGAGCATAACTTCGTACTAGAACAAGTAGAGGACGCTGTCATTGTAGAAGAAGAAGAGTTGGTTGAAGATTTAGGAGATGCCGAACCGCCACATGAATCTAGAGTTGTGGAGAATTCTCTCAAGGACGCTACAATTGATGCTGAGGATAGTGCACAACCCCCAAAGTTGGTATCTTATGGAGAACTAGACGGAATTACCCAAGACACATGTTTCCTTGATGATGATGATCACAAGTCAAGTTCTCTTAGTAATGAACTTGCATCCGCAAGTGAATTCTTTGAGACAGAAGAATCTTCCCCAAGTGAATATAAAGACGATGCTGAGGTCGACTTTTATCAACCTCCCAATTATGACTCAAGTGATGAGGAAGATATCGGTGACTTTGTTCAAGACATGGTTGAATTGGAAGAGGTTTGCAAGGAAGTGAAGGAATTCACTGAAGACCACAAGGGAGTAGAGCTTGCAGAACCACTGAAAACACTGATCCCAAGGCCACTACCACCCAACACAAACTTCAAGTGGGTAAAATCCTTGACCTTTATCTTCAATTTTCCACTTGAATATGGTTTGCTTGAGATAGATGGCCAGCTTAGGGCTCTCTATGGCTTTTAGAGAAAAAGGGAAATGACTCGCACTCAGCGTTGGTATGCAAGATTCAATGAGGTTTCACACTTCAATTTGAGGGGCAGGAATTGGTGTCAAGCTCAATTGGAAGGATCTCGGAAGCTGTTTGGTTACTGCAGTGAGAATTCAGATTACTTATCACCCGGCTGGAAAAATGCAGATCAAGACAAAGACGGGTGTACAAGTAGAGTTTGGGATCCTGGAATCTATTCTACCATTCAACACTCCGGGAGCCTGCAAGCCTGTTTGAACTCACCTAAGGGCTTTACGTACCTTGTTTGGGACCCAAGAGGATGCTAGAATTCCAAACACTGGTGGAGATTTCTGGATGAATTCAAGCACAAGCCACCATAGCAGGAAGCTCATCAAATGCCTAAATTAAGGACTTTAACTAAAAGTGCTAGGTGGGAGACAACCCACCATGGTATGATCATTCCCTCTCTATTTTGCTCTATTTTTGAATTTTGTTTGAACCTGAATTTTTGCATGACATTCACTGTATTTTGCATTCTGCATACTGCATAATAAAAAAGAGAGAGAGAGAGAGCACGTGACACGACAGCGTCGATGACGCATCAGCGTCGATGACGCATCCGCGTCACACGTGCAATAAAAGAAAAAAAGGAAAGTGAACAGAGAGTCATGCCGAAGCAAGGCTGGAGGCGTGCCTTAGGCACAAATTATTCCACGCGACCGCGTGCCCCACGCGATCGCGTCAGCTGCAAAAAAAGGCCTCCCACGCGTCCGCGTCAACCACGCAAACACGTGACTTGTATATCGACGTGAAGATCCAATGCCCAGAAAGTTGGGCTGGAATCGTGCGGCTATTGTGCGTGTAGCACCAAACAACCTACGCGTACGCGTCCCTGACACGAACGCGTCACCAACATAACACCCACACCACGCAAAAGCATGAGCGACGCGATCGCGTAGCGCGGAGAGTATGAACCCCTAACCAAACAGAGAGTTGTGCTGAAACGACACTGGAATCATGCGTCTAGCACAAATAGCAGCGACGTGTTCGCGTGATTCATGCGTCCACGTCACCTATCTTATACTCAGCCCACGCAATTGCGTCGACCATGCATCCGCGTCAACCCTATTTTACCCTATTCACACGATCGCATCCTCCATGCGTTCGCGTGGATTCGCGATCACTAACCCTATGTCACGCGAACCCTTTCCCCGTCGTGTCCCCAAATCCCAACCCCCTCTCTCTCTAACATCTGCAACTCTCTCTCTCAACCATCCCAGCCACCACCTCCGACCACCAAGACCACCCCCGACCACCCAGACCCGCCGCGACACCCAACCTTCTCTTCTTTCCTCCTTCTTCCCCCTCTCTCACTCTCCTCCACTACCGACCTCCCACCGCAGCCTACCTCCGACGGCCACTGCCCTACCGCTGCGCCGCCGTGCTTCACCCAGCGCCACCGCATCATCACCTATCTACCCTCATCCCTGTTCCATCTCATTGCCCTTTCCACACCAGGTTCCGCCATACGGTGATTCTTCCTTGCGACTCATTAGTTCGTTTTTCAATTTTTGTTTCGAATAGGCTAGATAGAGATGCATATTTGTAGTGGATTCTAGGTGGTTAGGTAGCTAGGATATGGTTAGTGGATTTAGGCCTGATAATTGCACCGTTCCTATTACCTGTTTATCTGTTCTGCAATTTTATTCTGGCTGTGTTATTCATACTGTTCATCTGCTATGTTCATGCTGCTGGACTATTCTTTACTATTCCTTCTGTTTGTGACTGTTTGCAGTATTTTTTAATCTCATATGAACTATTTTTCTTGATATCTATTTTCTGGAAACATCCAATTTTAGCCAGAATGCTGCCCAATTTTCTGCAAATTACTTTTCCTTCTACATTCAAGTATTGGTTTTGAAAATTCTCATTTTTTAACTGCTCCACGAATACCAAACTTATTCTTGAATGCACGGGCCCGCATTTTTCTTATTTTTGATTTCCTGGTCCATAATTTAAATTCTTGATGATGTGATTTTACTTTTTACTACTCCTATATCTATATGAATCATCATCAATACCCTGTTATTCCTGCTTTAATATGAGTTAACTGTTGCTTAAAATTGTGAAATTCTTGTTACTTAGAAACCAATCTTCATGCCACTTACTCTGACTTCCTTTTTACTAACTCATTGATTTTTAACTTTCTAACTTCCCACTTTACCTTTTCACTACTTCTTGCAATTAATTTCACTCACGGCATGATTATTGTTTTTCTATTTAACAAGCTTTCCACTTCTAACATATTTTGGAATGTGATTTCTCATCTCAGCTTTTCAACTCCAAAACAATCCAAAATATACATTTACTTAACTCATTTTATTCTTCTACTGCTCCTTTGCCACTTACTGCCTATCTTGTTATTTGCCTACTTGTTCTCCTGTTTTTACTCCTCAAATATATCTTGGAAATTCTATTTTTCAAGATGTCTGACTTTCAAGGCAGAGGTAAGGGCAAAGTCACCACTGGCAAACGGAAAAGTGGTAAATCCTCTAGTTCCATCCTTGGCATCTAACATGATGATTCCTAGCGGGAGAAGAACTTTACCCCACAGGAAAAGGCTGATCAGTTGGTACCTTCAGCTGACCCGGTAAAATTTGCAAACAAATACTGTGAGCTGAAATACCCAACCTTCGCCATCGCCAGGAACCTACACCTGGAAAGGACCCTCAAAATTCTAGAGGAACTCTAGCAGTACACCTCAGATCAGATCAAACAGAGAGGCTGGTTCTTCCTGGAGAGGAACCTAACTGAGGTCAACTCATCCTGGGTTAGAGAATTCTACAATAACTACTTTCTATCTTCCCTGGATGTAGTACAGCTTAGAGGCAAACAGATTCTGGTTACTGAGGAAGCAATTGAAGAAATCCTCCATCTTCCACCTAAATCAGATCAGCCAGAGGGTTACCAGAAAGCTGAGGAAGATATGAGATTCATGAGGTTTGATTGGGATGTAGTAAAGAAGGACATCACTCTTGATCCTACTGTTCCTTGGGTCATGGGAACAAGCACATTGGTACCAAAGGGAATCAGGCTTATATATCTGAATGATGAGGCTCGACTATGGCAACAGATTCTGGACAATTATGTGATACCGAGCACTCATGAGACGGAGGTGCCAGCTGCTATGATTACCCTCATCTGGTGTGTGATGAGGGCAAGGACCTTTATCTACCTCGCTTCATCCGGTATTACATGGCCAGGGTCCATGTTAGAGGCACCCTCTCTTTTCCTTACCTTATTACTCAGTTGGGTCGCCGAGCTGACGTACCTTGCGAGGCTGTTGATGAAAAGCCCCCCGCCGTAGAGTGCCGAAAGATCATCCTTCACAGTCGGAAGTTCCTGGCTTTCGGCTACCGCCCTCTATTTCTCACTAACACTACTAAGGCAGCCACCTCTTCAGCTACCCCTTCTGCTTCCACTGGCCCAGCACTACCCACTGCACCCCCACCTACTACTGAGTCCGTCTACTGTCTGGTGGACCGACTCTTTGACCGCCTAGATCAGATGGAGCGCCATCACTAGCAGTAGTTTGAGAGATCTGACCGTCGCACCAGGCGACTTTTTGAGAGGTCTGAGCGTTGCCACAAGCGACGCTATGAGCACCTCAAGCTGATGATCCGCTCTGATGGTGACATTCCTTCCGAGCCCGACACACCCTCTGACACATCTGAGGAGGAGGTGAGCGATCACAAGGAGGAGGCACCTACCCAGGCTGAGCAAGGAGGACCCGGCCATACTACACCACATCATGAGGAGCACCACCAGCTATAGACCGCAGATCCCGAGGTTCCTCTACAGACAGAGCCCCCGCTTCAGCAAACCACTCCTACGAATCTCACAGCGACTGTAGAGCCTCAGCCTACCATCGAGACACCAGCAGCCCATCCTTCCAGAGATGACACTTCGTCACACCCTGCTTGACTGAGCATCGGGGACGATGCTATTATTTAAGTGTGGTGAGGTCGCCATCTCTGGCATCTATTTATTTTGGTGAACCACTACAGACTCTTATCTTATCTTAGCTATTTTCTGTATTTTTGCACATTTCTCTCTTTTGCTTTTATTGTACTTTTTGCATTACGCACTTTGGGTTGTATAATATCTTGGATATTTTAGCTCGATTTGCACCTTAGTTTACTAGTTATATATTAAGTGGATTAATTAGTATAGTTTTCCCTTTTTAGCATATGGTAGTTGATTTGATTGAAAATCAAAAGGAAGTAAGCAAGAGACTTTAACAGAATCAATCCACACTCCTTGTATATATAACATTACATGTTAGTTAGTTAATAACATTTCATCAAGGAGGAACACAAAAACTTTAAAGCCATCCAATATATTTTACATTGAGAATAATGGAAACTCTTAAATTCTACTTGCATGACATACATAACTGATATATGATTTATGAGCTTGCGAACACACAGCCTGTGAGTTTTGAGCTTAATTGTATGGTTACATTCAGACCATCATTTTTATTCCTGTGTGCTTCGCCCTTCTTTTTTATTCTGGTGTTCTTTACTTTGCTTTAATCTACATATCCAATATAGAATATTGATACATACCAAGATAGGATTGAGGCCATGTTTGATTATTAACTCATTTATCCCAAATAAAGCCTACCTTTCATGCCATCCTTGTTAGCCCCCTTGAGCTTTTTAATCCCCTTCTGTTTTATAACCACATTACTCGCCTTAAGCAGAAAAACAAAATAAAAACCCCAAGTTGAATCCTTGGTTAGCTTAAGATAGAAATTGTGTATAATTTAAGTGTGGAAATTTTATGGGAACATGGGATGATAGAAAAAGTAGGAAATTAAATTGAACAAGTTATGTAAAAAAAAATTTGGGAAGCATGCTCATGCGAAATCAAAATAATTAAATTACCATGTGTATAAAAAAAATTTAATTTCAATAAGGGGATAAAAAAATTCTCCAAACACAAAATAAAAAAGAATCAATGCACATGGGACAAAGTTAAATTCAATGCATGAGTTTGTAATACAAAGTGAAAAAATTTGGGCAAATAGGTTAAGAAACTTTTGATTTGTATAAAGTATGTATATATTAGGTGAGATCTTAGACTAATGAAGGATTCACTTATTAGCTCACTTAGCCTTACACATACACCCTTACCTCAACCTTGGCCCCATTACAACATTGAAAAGACCTCATGATTTTTGTATGTCTATATTCTATAATTGTTGATTGGTTAGATGAAGAACAAAGTTATAGAAAGTAAGGATAAAAAGAAGAATAGAGTGATTAACCTAATAAACACTGAGTGACTAGAGAGTAAACACCAAATCCAGTGAGGGTTCAATAGCTCATCACCATATATCTCTACCTCTATTGTTAATTGTCTTGCAAGTTTGAAAAATATTCTATTTACCCATCTCAATTGTAAAAGTGCTTTAACATTATCTAAGGTTGGCTATGCGTATATGATTCCTTGAGAATATGAATTAATTTAACTACATGTAAAGCCTTATATATAGGTGAATAATAACTAGATTTGCATGACTCATTTAGGTAGTTGTATCTAGGATAGATTGCATTGCATGAGATTCCACCACTTTACGTCACTCTTTATCTTAGATTTAGCATGAGGATAGCTATTGTTTAAGTGTGGGGAGTTTGATAAACCCATATTTTATGATGTATATTGAGCTCAATTTAAGTGATTTATTCAACCCTTCACCTACTTATTCATGTAAATTGCATGGTTTCACTTTCCCTCCCTTATTATGTGATATATGAGAAAATATGTTCCTTATGCTTTGAAATAATCAAAGTTAATTATCCTTTATTACCATTCGATGCCGTGATTTGTGTGTTGAGTACTTTCAGGTTTTATAGTGCAGGAATGATTTAAAGGATGGAAACGAAACATACAAAAATGGACGGAAAGCACAAATTGGAGTTTTGGAGCAACTGGCAGTGACGTGTCCACATGGACGACGCGAATGCGTGGTTCGCACAAAAGAGAATCGACGGGAGCGCATGGATGAGGCGAACGCGTAACTTGCAAAATACAACTGACGCGGGCGCATGACTGACGTGACCGCATGGTAGAGCAACACTCTAGATGACGCGACCGCGTGATCCGCACGGACGCGGGACATGCGTGATCTGCAGAATTTTCATATCTCGTTTCCAGCAATTTTTGGGCCCTTTTGGCCCTGATCGAAATCCAGGAAGCACAGATTAGAAGTTATGAAGTGAGGGAATGCATTCAGGGAGATGACAATCAGATAGCGAGTAATTTTCACTTTTCATAGTTTAGATGTAGTTTTTAGAGAGAGAGGTTCTCTCCTCTCTCTTCGGATTTAGGATTAGGATTTTTATTAGGATTAGGATTGTTTCTTCATACCAGGTTCAATAATTTATGTTTCTCTTCTATTTTTGTTTACTTTGAAGCTTTTATTTGTGTTTGATTTATGTTGCCCAATTGGCTTATGAATATTGTCCATGTTAGAATTGACATCTTTATTCAATATAATTTGAGGTATTCCATATATTTATGGTTTTAATTTAGCTTTTTATATTCTTGGCTTTAATTGATTAATTGGTAACTCTTGAGTTGTCAAACTCATTGTCGACTGAAAATTGGAATTCTTCAAGAATTAACTCGAGTTCCACTAACTCTAGCCTTTTCCAAGGAAAGACTAGGACATGAGGAACCAAACTTATTCCATCCACTTGACTTACCTTCATAGTTAGAAGTTAACTTAGTGGGAGAAAAATCTAATTCTCACCACAATTGATAAGGATAACTGGGATAGGACTTCCAGTTTTCATACCTTGCCAAGAGTTTTATTAGTTATAAATTTATTAATTCTTGCTTAAAACCTTTTTCAAACCCAAACACTGTTTTTCGATAACCAATAATAAATCATACTTCCCTGCAATTCCTTGAGAAGACGACCCGAGATTTGAATACTTCGGTTTATAAATTTATTGGGTTTTGTTACTTGTGACAACAAAAATGTTTGTACGAAGGGATTTTCTGTTGGTTTAGAATCTATACTTACAACGCGACTATATTTTTACAAAATTCTTTACTAGCAAAAATCCTAACGTCAAAATGGCGCCGTTGCCGGGGATTTGCAAACGTGTGCCTTACTATTGGTTATTGTAAATATTTTTCTTTCACTTGTTTATTTGTTTTTTCTCTCCCTTCTTATTTCTGATAACTACTATGAATTCTCACCCCTCTCGCTTTGAGTTTGGTTCTACTTTTGTTGCAAGGAATGGAAGCTATAACAGGGCTATGCATCAAAGTCTAGACAATCAAAGATGGATGGAGCCAAGAGGATCTGATCAACCCTTTAGGCAACAACACCCTCCTAGATATCACAGACAAGGACCGTTCTACAATGCATGCCAAACTAATAGATATGGTGGACCCCCTTGTAGCTACCAACAAGCCCCACCCTATTCTTAGAGACCATCCTCTCAATATAACTTCGAACCACCACACTCACAAGCTTCTTTTCACCATTCACCACCACATGATCCTTACCTGTCCCAACACCAATCCAATTACTCCCAAAAACCACCGCTCCCCTATGCACCATGTCCATCTCCATCAAGCCAAGCATCACAGGTTCGCTTCGAAGAATCAGTAGACCAATTTAATGCAACCCTTCATCATATGGAGCAAGCAATAAATCAATTATCTTCCGGACGTTCGGACACTCAAGGAACTCCTATGGCTTCATGTGGAGAATCTAATGAAGAACGTAGCGTTAATAAGCCACTAGAAACTCCAGTGGACAACATAGAGCATAACTTCGTACTAGAATAAGTAGAGGACACTGTCATTGTAGAAGAAGAAGAGTTGGTTGAAGATTTAGGAGATGCCGAACCGCCACATGAATCTAGAGTTGTGGAGAATTCCGTCAAGGACGCTACAATTGATGCTAAGGAGGATAGTGCACAACCCCCGAAGCAGGTATCTTATGGAGAACTAGACGGAATTACCAAAGACACATGTTTCCTTGATGATGATGATCACAAGTCAAGTCCTCTTAGTAATGAACTTGCATCCGCAAGTGAAATCTTTGAGACAGAAGAATCTTCCCCAAGTGAATATGAAGATGATGCTGAGGTCGACTTTTCTCAACCTCCCAATTATGACTCAAGTGATGAGGAAGATATCGGTGAATTTGGTCAAGACATGGTTGAATTGGAAGAGGTTTGCAAGGAAGTGGAGGTATTCACTGAAGACCACAAGGGAGTAGAGCTTGCAGAACCACTAAAAACACTGATCCCAAGGCCACTACCACCCAACACAAACTTCAAGTGGGTAAAATCCTTGACCTTTATCTTCAATTTTCCACTTGTATATGGTTTGCTTGAGACAGATGGCCAGCTTAGAGCTCTCTACGGCTTTAAGAGAAAAAGGGAAATGACTCGGACTCACCGCTGGTATGCAAGATTCAGTGAGGTTTCGCACTTCAATTTGAGGTGCAGGAATTGGTGTCAAGATCAATTGGAAGGATCTCGGAAGCTATTTGATTACTGCAGTGAGAATTCAGATTACTTATCACCTGGCTGGAATAATGCAGATCAAGACAAAGACGGGTGTACAAGTAGAGTTTGGGATCCTGGAATCTATTCTACCATTCTAACACTCCGGGAGCCTGCAAGCCTGTTTGAACTCACCTAAGAGCTTTACGTACCTTGTTTGGGACCCTAGAGGATGCTGGCAATCCAAACACTGGTGGAGATTTCTGGATGAATTCAAGCACAAGCCACCATAGCAGGAAGCTCGTCAAATGTCTAACTTAAGGACTTTAACTAAAAGTGCTAGGTGGGAGACAACCCACCATGGTATGATCATTCCCTCTCTATTTTGCTCTATTTTTTAATTTTGTTTGAACCTGAATTTTTGCATGACATTCACTGCATTTTTCATTCTGCATAATGCATAATAAAAAAAAGAGAGAGAGAGCACCTGACGCGACAGCGTCGATGACGCCTCCGCGTCACACGTGCAATAAAAGAAAAAAAAGGAAAGTGAACAGAGAGTCATGCTGAAGCAAGGCTGGAGGCATGCCTTAGGCACAAATTATTCCACGCGACCGCGTGCCCCACGCGATCGCGTTAGTTGCAAAAAAAGGCCTCCCATGCGTTCGCATCAACAACGCAAATGCGTGACCTGGATATCGACATGAAGATCCAACACCCAGAAAGTTGGGCTGGAATCGTGCGGCTATTGTGTGTGTAGCACCAAACAACCTACGCGTACGCATCCCTGACGTAAACGAGTCACCAACATAACACCCACACCACGCAAAAGCGTGAGCGACGCGATCGCGTATCGCAGAGAGTATGAACCCCTAACCAAACAGAGAGTTGCACTGAAACGATGCTGGAATCATGCGTCTAGCACAAATATCAGCGACGCGTTCGCGTGCTTCATGCGTCTACGTCACCTATCTTATACTCAGCCCACGCGATTGCATTGACCACACATCCGCATCAACCCTATTTCACCCTATTCACGCGATTGCATCCTCCATGCGTTCGCGTGGATTCGCGATCACTAACCCTATGTCACGCGAACCCTTTCCCCGTCACGTCCCCAAACCCCAACCCCCCTCTCTCTAACCTCTGCAACTCTCTCTCTCAACAACCCCAGCCACCACCTCCGAACACCAAGACCACCCCCGACCACCCAGACCCGCCGCGACACCCAACCCTCTCTTCTTTCTCCTTCTTCCCCCCTCTCTCACTCTCCTCCACTACCGACCTCCCACCGCACCCTACCTCTGACGGCTACTGCCCCACCGCTGCGCCGCCGTGCTTCACCCAGCGCTGCCGCATCATCACCTATTTGCCCTCATCCCTATTCCATCTCATTGCCCTTTTCGCACCAGGTTCCACCATACGGCGATTCTTCCTTGCGACTCATTAGTTCGTTTTTCAATTTTTGTTCCGAATAGGCTAGATAGAGATGCATAATTTAGTGGATTCTAGGTGGTTAGGTAGCTAGGATATGGTTAGTGGATTTAGGCCAGATAATTGCACCGTTCCTGTTACCTGTTTATCTGTTCTGCAATTTTATTCTGGCTGTGTTATTCATACTGTTCATCTGCTATGTTCATGCTGCTGGACTATTCTTTACTATTCCTACTGTTTGTGACTGTTTGCAGCATTTGTTAATCTTATATGAACTGTTTTTCTTGATATCTATTTTCCGAAAACATCCAATTTTAGCCGGAATGCTGCCCAATTTTCTACAAATAACTTTTCCTTCTACATTCAAGTATTGGTTTTGAAAATTCTCATTTTGAACTGCTCAACGAATACCAAACCTATTCTTGAATGCACGGGCCCGTATTCTTCTTATTTTTTATTTCCTGGTCCATAATTTGAATTCTTGATGATGTGATTTTACTTTTTACTACTCCTATATCTATATGAATCATCATCAATACCCTGTTATTCCTACTTGAATATAAGTTGATTGTTTCTTAAAATTGTGAAATTCTTGTTACTTAGAAACCAATCTTCATGCCACTTACTCTGACTTCCTTTTTACTAACTCACTGATTTTTAACTTTCTAACTTCCCACTTTACCTTTTCACTACTTCTTTCTATTAATTTCACTAACGGCATGATTATTGTTTTTCTATTTAACAAGCTTTCCACTTCTAACATATTTTGGAATGTGATTTCTCATCTCAGCTTTTCAACTCCAAAACAATCCAAAATATACATTTACTTAACTCATTTTATTCTTCTACTGCTCCTTTGCCACTTACTGCCTATCTTGTTATTTGCCTACTTGTTCTCCTGTTTTTACTCCTCAAATATATCTTAGAAATTCTATTTTTCAGGATGTTTGACTCTCAACGCAGGGGTAAGGGCAAAGTCACCACTGGAAAATGAAAAAGAGGTGAATCCTCTGGTTCCATCCTTGGCATCTTACATGATGATTCCTGGCGGGAGAAGTACTTTACCCCGCAGGAAAAGGCTGATCAGTTGGTACCTACAACTGACCCGGTAAAATTTGCAAACAAATACTGTGAGCTGAAATACCCAACCTTTGCCACCGCCAGGAACCTACACCTGGAAATGACCCTCAAAATTCTAGAGGAACCCCAGTAGTACACCTCAGATTAGATCAAACAGAGAGGCTGGTTCTTCCTGAAGAGGAACCTAACTGAGGTCAACTCATCCTGGGTTAGAGAATTCTACAGTAACTACTTTCTATCTTCCTTGGATGCAGTACAGCTCAGTGGCAAACAGATTCTGGTTATTGAGGAAGCAATTGAAGAAATCCTCCATCTTTCACCAAAATCAGATAAGCCAGATGGTTACCAGAAAGCTGAGGAAGATATGAGATTCATGAGGTTTGATTGGGATGTAGTAAAGAAGGACATCACTCTTGATCCTACTGTTCCTTGGGTCTTGGGAACAAGCACATTGGTACCAAAGAGAATCAGGCTTATATATCTGAATTATGAGGCTCGACTTTGGCAACAAATTCTGAGCAACTATGTGATGCCGAGCACTCATGAGACGCAGGTGCCAGCTACTATGATTACCCTCATCTGGTGTGTGATGACAGGTAAGGACCTTTATGTACCTCGCTTCATCTGGTATTACATGGCCAGGGTCCATCGTAGAGGCACCCTCTCTTTTCCTTACCTGATTACTCAGTTGGGTCGCCGAGCTGAGGTACCTTGGGAGGCTGTTGATGAAAAGCCCCCCGCCGTAGAGTGCCGAAAGATCATCCCTCACAGTCGGAAGTTCCTGGCTTTCGGCTACCGCTCTCCATTTCTCACTGGCACTACTGAGGCAGACACCTCTTCAGCTACCCGCTTCCACTGGCCCAGCACCACCCACTGCACCCCCACCTGCTCCTGAGTCCGTCTACCGTCTAATGCACCGACTCTTTGACCGCCTAGATTAGATGGAGCGCCATCACCAGCAGTAGTTTGAGAGATCTGACCGTCGCACCAGGCGACTTTTTGAGAGGTCTGAGCGTCGCCACAAGCGACGCTATGAGCACCTCAAAGTGATGATCTGCTCTGGTGGTGACATTCCTTCCGAGCCCGACACACCCTCCGACACATCTGAGGAGGAGGTGAGCAATCACGAGGAGGAGGCACCTACCCAGGCTGAGCAGGGAGGTCCCGGCCATACTGCACCACATCATGAGGAGCACCACCAGCTACAGACCGCAGATCCGAAGGTTCCTCTACAGACAGAGCCCCCGCTTCAGCCGACCACTCCTACGAATCTCACAGCGACTGCAAAGCCTCAGCCTACCATCGAGACACCAGCAGCCCATCCTTCCAGAGATGACACTTCGTCACACCCTGCTTGACTGAGCATCGGGGACGATGCTATTATTTAAGTGTGGGGAGGTCGCCATCTCTGGCATCTATTTATTTTGGTGAACCACTACAGACTCTTATCTTATCTTAGCTATTTTCTGTATTTTTGCACATTTCTCTCTTTTGCTTTTATTGTACTTTTTGCATTACGCACTTTGGGCTGTATAATATCTTGGATATTTTAGCTTGATTTGCACCTTAGGTTACTAGTTATATATTAAGTGGATTAATTAGTATAGTTTACCTTTTTTAGCATATGGGAGTTGATTTGATTGAAAATCAAGAGGAAGTAAGCAAGAGACTTTAACAGAATCAATCCACACCCCTTGTATATATAGCGTTACATGTTAGTTAGTTAATAACATTTCATCAAGGAGGAACACAAAAACTTTAAAGCCATCCAATATATTTTACATTGAGAATAATGGAAACTGTTAAATTTTACTTGCATGACATACATAACTGATATATGATTTATGAGCTTGAGAACACACATCCTGTGAGTTTTGAGCTTAATTGTATGGTTACATTCAGACCATAATTTTTATTCCTGTGTGCTTCGCCATACTTTTTTATTCTGGTGTTCTTTACTTTGCTTTAATCTACATATCCAATATAGAATATTGACACATACCAAGATAGGATTGAGGCCATGTTTGATTATTAACTCACTTATCCCAAATAAAGCATACCTTTTATGCCATCCTTGTTAGCCCCCTTGAGCTTTTTAATCCCCTTCTGTTTTATAACCACATTACTAGCCTTAAGCAGAAAAACAAAATAAAAACCCCAAGTTGAATCCCTGGTTAGCTTAAGATAGAAATTGTGTATAATTTAAGTGTGGGAATTTTATGGGAACATGGGATGATAGAAAAGTAGGAAAATAAATTGAACAAGTTATGTAAAAAAAAAAACTGGGAAGCATGCTCATGTGAAATCAAAATAATTAAATTACCATGTGTATAAAAAAAATTTAATTTCAATAAGAGGATAAAAAAAATTCCCCAAACACAAAATAAAAAAGAATCAATGCACATGGGACAAAGTTAAATTCAATGCATGAGTTTGTAATACAAAGTGAAAAAATTTGGGCAAATAGGTTAAGAAACTTTTGATTTGTATAAAGTATGTATATGTTAGGTGAGATCTTAGACTAATCAAGGATTCACTTATTAGCTCACTTAGCCTTACACATATACCCTTACCTCTACCTTGGCCCCATTACAACCTTGAAAAGACCTCATGATTTTTGTATGTCTATATTCTATAATTGTTGATTGGTTAGATGAAGAACAAAGTTATAGAAAGTAAGGATAAAAAGAAGAATAGAGTGATTAACCTAATAAACACTGAGTGACTAGAGAGTAAACACCAAATCCAGTGAGGGTTCAATAGCTCATCCCCATATATCTCTACCTCTATTGTTAATTTTCTTACACGTTTGAAAAATATTCTATTTACCCATCTCAATTGTAAAAGTGCTTTAACATTATCTAAGGTTAGCTATGCGTATATGATTCCTTGAGAATGTGAATTAATTTAACTACATGTAAAGCCTTATATATAGGTGAATAATAACTAGATTTGCATGACTCATTTAGGTAGTTGCATCTAGGATAGAATGCATTGCATGAGATTCCACCACTTTACCTTACTTTTTATCTTGGATTTAGCATGAGGACAGCTATTGTTTATGTGTAGGGAAGTTGATAAACCCATATTTTATGATGTATATTGAGCTCAATTTAAGTGATTTATTCAACCCTTTGATAAACCTCGATTTTGTGGTTTATCTTGTGCTTATTTTGGGGGATTTTATCACATTTTCTCACATTTATTCAATGAAATAGCATGGTTTTGTGATTCTCCCTTGATTTGTGCTTAAATGTGAAAACATGCTTTTTAGGCCTTAAATTGGTGATTTTAATTCACTTTAATCCCATTCAATGCATTGATGTGTTTGTTAAGTAATTTCAGGTTCATAAGGCAAGTATTGGATGGAAGAAAGGAGGAGAAAAGCATCCAAAGAGGAGAATGCATGAAGAAACAAAGATATGGAATGCACCAATGGACGCACACGCGTACAAGGCGCGCACGCGCAAAAAGTGGCTTCTCACAAGGACGCGCACGCGTACACGCTGCTTACTGATGCAAGTGGAAACTGTCTCTCATCAAATTTCCTTCGGCAAGTGTACCGAATTTGTCATCAAGTAAAAATTCACAATAGAGTGAGGTCGAATCCCACAGGGATTGATTGATCAAGCAATTTTAATTAGAAGAAAGTTCTAGTTGAGCGAATTCAGAATTTGGGTTGAGATTTGCAGAAATTAAAATGGCGGGAATGTAAATAACAGAAAAAGTAAATGCTAGAATTAAAGTGCTGAAAGTAAATGACTGAAAGTAAATTGCAGAATTGTAAATGGGAATGGGGTGTTTGCTCATAAAAGTAAATGCAGAAATTAAAGAGAATGGGTGCGATCAGAATTGGGGAGTTCATTGGGTGCAGGAGATGTTGCAATTCTCCGGATCAAGTTCATTTTCATCTCTTCCTCAATCAATGCACTCATTGATCTCCTTGGCAATCTTAATTGATTGAATTATAATTTCTTGCAATTCAATCTCTCAAGTCTTGCATTTCCCAAATCAAGTATTGAGAGGATTATAGTCACATATCCATCCAAACCCAATTTGGTCTAGCATGAGAAAGCATTTCTAGCTTGATCTCTTCATTCCTCTTTCAAGGTTCAGAAGAGATCCAAGTTTGAATAGCTCCTTTTCCAAGATAACTACCCAATGGGATAAAGGTCGAAAGCTTTCAAGTAAAATCAAGAGAAAAGATAGAAGAAGAAGAATGAAAATTAGTATTGATCCATCAACTTACAACAGAGCTCCCTAACCCAATGAAAGGGGTTTAGTTGTTCATAGCTCTAGAAAATGAAAACAAAGATGGAGAGTACATCATGTAACTAGGAGAGCAGAGTAAAATACAGAGAGTAGTTCTATTTTCCCCACTTTTCCGCAACTTTCCAACTCCTTCATAATTCAAAGCTACTCCTATATATACTACTCTTCTCAGCTTCTAGTTGGTTCTTCAAGTCTTGGGCCTTTAGATCTTGAGTTTGAAGCAGTTCTCTTCTTCATTTGGGCTTGGGTTTACTTGCAGAGAGAAAGTGTGAAGTGGGCAGAGACTTTAGCTCAGGACGTTAGGGGTGTTAACGTTTTAGTGAAAGAATGAGTTCAAGAACGTTAGTGACACTCAACATTGTCACTAACGTTCCAATGTACCACTTTGCCTCACGTTAGATCCCACGTTAACTAGGTTAACGTGGCTTCTAACGTGGCCTTGCCATCCTTCGAGATCGTTAGTGACACTCAACATTGTCACTAACGTTCCAATGTGCCCCTATGTCTCACGTTAGAGTTCACGTTAACTAGGTTAACATGGCTTCTAACGTGGCCTTGCCAACCTTCGAGAACGTTAGTGACATTCAACATTGTCACTAACGTTCCAATGTGCCCCTAGTTCTCACGTTAGAGTCAACGTTAACTAGGTTAACGTGGCTTCTAACGTGGCCATTCTTAGCCATCCCCAACGTTAGTGACAATGTTGAGTGTCACTAACGTTGGCTCTTCTTTCACTCATCATCGTTAGCTTTCCATGTTAACTCAGTTGATGTGGAAGTTAACGTGGCTCCTTGGGGTTTTGTGGTTGCTTCAAACGTTAGTGACAATGTTGGGTGTCACTAACGTTGTCGACCACCCTTGCCTCATACGTTAGCTCCCACGTTAACGTGGTACATTGCACCTTAGGCCAACGTTAGTGACAATGTTGAGTGTCACTAACGTTGGCTTCCTTCCCCCTTTTAATGTTAGAGGCCACGTGATAGCGCGAAATTGTGATCAATACTTTTCACAAATCAAATAATCCCCGGTAATGAATCCAAAAACTTGGTGTTCAATACCATGGCATAAACACAACTTCGCACAACTAACCAGCAAGTGTACTGGGTCGTCCAAGTAATAAACCTTACGCGAGTAAGGGTCGATCCCACAGAGATTGTTGGTATGAAGCAAGCTATGGTCACCTTGTAAATCTTAGTCAGGCAAACTCAAATGGGTATGGTGGTAACGCATATAACATAAAGATAAAGATAGAGATACTTATGTAATTCATTGGTAGGAATTTCAGATAAGCGTATGAAGATGCTTGTCCCTTCCGTCTCTTTGCTTTCCTACTGTCTTCATCCAATTCTTCCTACTCCTTTCCATGGCAAGCTTAAGCAAGGGTTTCACCGTTGTCAGTGGCTACCTCCCATCCTCTCAGTGGAAATGTTCAACGCACCCTGTCACGGCACGGCTATCCATCTGTCGGTTCTCGATCAGGCCGGAATAGAATCCAGTGATTCTTTTGCGTCTGTCACTAACGCCCCGCCTTCAGGAGTTTGAAGCACGTCACAGTCATTCAATCATTGAATCCTACTCAGAATACCACAGAGAAGGTTAGACCTTCCGGATTCTCTTGAATGCCGCCATCAGTTCTAGCCTATACCACGAAGATTCCGGTTAAAGAATCCAAGAGATATTCACCCAATCTAAGGTAGAACGGAGGTGGTTGTCAGGCACACGTTCATAGGTGAGAATGATGATGAGTGTCACGGATCATCACATTCATCAAGTTGAAGAACAAGTGATATCTTAGAACAAGAACAAGCGGAATTGAATAGAAGAACAATAGTAATTGCATTAATACTCGAGGTACAGCAGAGCTCCACACCTTAATTTATGGTGTGTAGAAACTCCACCGTTGAAAATACATAAGAATAAGGTCTAGGCATGGCCGAATGGCCAGCCTCCCAATGATCTAAGATAGCATCAAAACAAAGATAGCTACCCCGATATCTCAATACAATAGTAAAAGGTCCTACTTATAGAGAACTAGTAGCCTAAGGTTTACAAAGATGAGTAAATGACATAAAAATCCACTTCCGGGCCCACTTGGTGTGTGCTTGGGCTGAGCAATGAAGCATTTTCGTGTAGAGACTCCTTCTAGAGTTAAACGCCAGCTTTAGTGCCAGTTTGGGCGTTTAACTCCCATTTTGGTGCCAGTTCTGGCGTTTAACGCTGGGAATTCTGAGGGTGACTTTGAACGCCGGTTTGGGCCATCAAATCTTGGGCAAAGTATAAACTATCATATATTGCTGGAAAGTCCAGAATGTCTACTTTCCAACGCCGTTGAGAGCGCGCCAATTGGACTTCTGTAGCTCCAGAAAATCCACTTCGAGTGCAGGGAGGTCAGAATCCAACAGCATCTGCAGTCCTTTTCAGTCTCTGAATCAGATTTTTGCTCAGATCCCTCAATTTCAGCCAGAAAATACCTGAAATCACAGAAAAACACACAAACTCATAGTAAAGTCCAGAAAAGTGAATTTTAACTAAAAACTAATAAAAATATACTAAAAACTAACTAGATCATACTAAAAACATACTAAAAACAATGCCAAAAAGCGTACAAATTATCCGCTCATCACCACGTTAACTAAGTTAACGTGGACTCTAACGTAGCCACTTATGATCATTGGCCAACGTTAGTGATAATGTTAAGTGTCACTAACGTTGGCTCAAAGTCCCATCTTCACATTAGAGTTCACGTTAACTTAGTTAATGTGACTCTTAACGTGGGCAATGATGGCTTCGAGAGCGTTATTGGCAATCACTTTTCTCATTAACTTTGCAAGTTACCTCCCATTCCACGTTAGTGGTAACGTTAATTAGATTAACGTGACTGCTAAGTGGTTCTTCCTTGCTTCCTTTGGTCCTGAAATCAAGCAATAGAGTGCATCAAAGTTCTAGTCCAAGTCATGGGTAATGCAACATACAATTTGTTACTAAACTCATGCAAAATCCTCATGAAGTCATGTAAAATTCACAATGTATGCTTGAATCAAGGTGTAAGTGAATATCTACCCAAAACTAGCTTATTTCCTAAAGAAATGCATGAAACTACCTTAAAAACAGTAAAGAAAAGGTCAGTAAAACTGGCCAAGATGCTCTGGCATCACAACACCAAACTTAAAGCTTGCTTGTCCCTAAGCAAGTTCTGGAACAAGAGAATTATGAATGGAATGCCAAGAGAAATGAGTCATTCTTGTGGAAGTCATGTCACTAATTTTATGGTGGTTTCATGCATAGTAACTTAGGTTCATTCCATTCCTGGCTTTCAGACCTTTATCATGTTCTAAAGCACTGACTCTACTTACATCCCATGAGACTTTTATTGATCCTTTTATTGTCATTCCAGGGCTTATTTGTGTTCTTCAAGCTAAGTGCTCTGTAAGGGGGCAACTCTTTAAGATAAGCTTTCAGCCAACACTCCCGAACCAGTTGGTTCAAGGTGCTAGGTGTTGAGACACCCCTAAGGACTTACTCCCTCAAGTCTCTCCCCCATACATATACACCACAGGCGTCTGGTTCATTTATTTCCTTCTTGAGACCCTGGTGTCCAGCACCTCTTTGGGTTACTAAATGCTCTGTAGTGAGGGTTACTCTTGATAGTGGACTTTCAGCTGATAATCCCGAGTTAGTTAGCCCAAGTTACCAAGTGATAAGGCACCCCTAAGAGCTTATTCATCCAAGTAAATCCCTCACACAGGAACACCACAGACACATGCCTCAAGATTAAAACCATTGGTGCCTAGCCTTATTGCTTACTCTTTTTCTATTGTTTTTCACTTTAAGTGTTCTTTCCCTTTCTCTTATTAGGATCTTGTTATTTACTTAGTCTCATGGGTATATTCAAAGTATAGTATTCAGGCCAGATAGTTGTCATCCCCACCTTATGGTTGAACCAACTTAGCTAACTTATGATCACACTAAAGATTCATGAATGCACTTCCATATTATGAACTCCACTCTGGTCTATTTAAAACACAATCATTCTCTTTTTCATTTGATTTAAAAGACAAGCATACAATTAGTAATGGCATGATGCAGTAACACTTAAACCAGAAATCATAGATCTAAGCAATAAAACTTAAAATGCATAATTGAAAAGGTTCAAACTAACACATGACTATTAATTAACAGTGCATTCGGACTTCCCATTTTTAACACGATAAGTAGATGGAGTTAAGTAGCAATACAACCTTTGGGAGATGGTTTGCCACACCATCGAGTTGCCCTCTTATTGTCATTGTCATAGTTATTGATGCCTCACTTTCTTAGTTGAAGGTGCACCATCTCCTCATAAGCTTCCTGCACGTTTATTGGAAGTTGCTTATTTCCCAAGCACTTGAGGAATAGTCAGCTTGCATGTATGCTTATGATTTCTGAACTTATTTTGGTGTGTGAACACCAAACTTAGTTCCTTGCCTACTACAAAACCTTACATGCATGCGTAGAACCTCGTATCTTGCTGTTAGCAACAAATTAACTAAATACTAATCTATATCCAAGTGGTTCCCTTGATTGGTCAGAGCTAGCAATGTGCTTTGAGAGTGTAGTGTGATTCTAACTAGCATCCTTTAGTAGGACACCAAACTTAGAATCGCACTTTCACTCTTGAATTGTTTTGGTGTGGAACACCAAACTTAGCTCCTTGCAATGCAGGGGAAACAACTTGTGATCTTTATTGAAATTGAGCTGAAAAAGTAGTTACCTAAGGTTGGGTTGCCTCCCAACAAAGCGCTCTTTTATCGTCGCTAGCTCGACGGGTCCTTACTTCACTTGAGATGATATTTTACTCTGGGGTTTTCCCCCATGTTGCCCAGATAATGCTTGAGTCTTTGTCCATCCACTGTAAAAGTCTTCTCTGACCTTTCATCCATGATTTCGATGTGTCCATATGGTGAGACTTTTGTGACAATGAAAGGCCCGGACCACCTCGATTTGAGTTTTCCTGGGAACAGTCTCAATTTGGAATTGTAGAAGAGTACTTGCTGTCCCTTTTTGAAATCCATGGGTACAAGATGTAGGTCATGTCTCCTCTTTGCCTTCTCTTTATATATCTTAGTATTTTCATAGGCTTGTGACCTGAATTCCTCCATCTCTTGCAGCTGCAAGATCCTCTTTGCACCAGCAGCAATGCTGTCAAAGTTTAGTATCTGGATGGCCCAGAGAGCTTTGTGTTCCAATTCTAGTGGTAAATGGCAAGCTTTCCCATAAACCAGTTGATATGGGGACATTCCCAGTGGTGTTTTGAATGCTGTCCTGTATGCCCAAAGAGCATCATCCAGCTTCTTTGCCCAATCCTTTCTTGATGCACCCACAGTCTTTTCCAGAATCCTCTTTAGCTCTCTGTTGGATGTCTCCGTTTGTCCACTTGTTTGGGGATGGTAAGATGTGGCTACCTTGTGTTTCATCCCATATCGTAGGAGAAGAGCCTCTGGTGGTTTGTTACAAAAATGGCTCCCTCCATCACTAATGAGGGCTCTTGGGACTCCGAACCGGCTGAAAATATTCTTCCTGAGGAAGTTCATGACCACTTTATTGTCATTTGTTGGGGTTGCAATGGTCTCTACCCATTTGGACACATAATCCACTGCTACCAAGATGTACTTGTTTGCATATGAGGTTGGGAATGGTCCCATGAAATCTATTCCCCACACATCAAATACGTCCAGTTCCAAAATGAAATTCTGTGGCATGGCATTTCTTTTGGGCAAGTTCCCAGATCTTTGGCATTCATTGCAGCTCCTTACCAGTTCTTTGGCATCCTTGAAAAGGGTGGGCCAAAAGAATCCACTTTGTAACACCTTTGCTGCAGTCCTGTCCCCTCCAAAGTGGCCTCCGTAGCATGAGCCGTGGCAATTCCATAATACCTCTCATCCTTCCTCTTCTGAGACACATCTTCTAAGGATTCCATCTGAACACTTCTTGAAGAGATAAGTGATGGTGTTTTTGCAGAAAAACGAATTTCCAACACACAAATCCAACCGGCAAGTATACCGGGTCGCATCAAGTAGTAATAACTCACTTAGAGTGAGGTCGATCCCACAGGGATTGATGGATCAAGCAACCTTAGTGGGTGATTAGTTTATTCAAGCTAACATTGAAGTGAATTGTGTGAAGTTGATCAACAGAAAGTAAATTGCAGGAACGATAAAGTTGCAGAATGTAAATGGGCAGAAAACTTAAAGAGCAAGAAAGTAAAATAGTTGAAACTTAAATTGCAAGAAAAGTAAATTGCATGAAAAGTAAAGGGGCTGGGGTGCTGGAAATTAAAATTTAACAAGAAAATGTAAAGAGCATTCAAGCAGAGAGCTAGAATATGAAATGGGATGCAGCAAATTTCAAACAGAAAAGTAAAAATGCTTGAAGAATTAAAAATAGAAAGCGATGCTTAATTTGCAGCAATTTAAAAGAATGTTGAAGATCTCAGGGAATCAATGAGACTAGAGAACAAGTCTAGATCTCAAGCCCTTCCTTGATTCAACAGAAAACAAGTTTGCAGAAGAAAGAAGAAATGAAGCAGCAAATGAAAACTCAAATTCAACTCTCAATTCTCTGAAATTATGCAGAAGAACAACCAAGAGAGATCTTAGACCAAGAAGGAAACAGAATTCCTTCACTTCTCAATCCAAGATTTAGATTTAACAAGGAAAATTAAAAGAGAGAGAGCTATTTACTACTACTACTCCCTAATGGAGCCAGCCTACTTTAATCGAGCTCCTTGATGCCTTTATATAGGCTTTACAAAATGAAAAAAAATGAAAATGAAATTAAAACAAATTACAAAAATGAAAATCCTAATTTAATTGATCCATGTGCCTTTGAGTGATGATGTGGGCTTTGCTTGCTTTGGATTTGAGGAGAAATGGGTTTGGTTGGCTTTGATTCAATTTGGAGAGGAATTGAATTTAAATGAAATTTTGGTTGAATTTTGGCCCATGAGTGTTTACTCCCAGGAGGCTGCCCTGCCCTTGTGGAGGGCAGGGCAGAGTTTTTTGGTGCGCCAGATTCTGCTGCCCGTGCGTGCTGATGCTGCCGAGACCCCCTTGGTGCGCCAGATTCTGCCCGCTGGCCGTGCACCACAAAATGCTGCCCTGCCCTCGCGGAGGGTAGGGCAGTGTTTCCAAAAGTGAAGTTCCAAGTTCAAAACTTGGTGGATGCACACGCTACTTCTTTTCCTTGGTTTTCTTGGCACCAAAGTAAGGCCTAGTGTCTTGCTTCCTCATGGTGCCGTGTTCGATTCTTGTGGCAAGCAATTGGGGGAGCAATTTTCCTTGATTTTCCATGAAGAGCACGACATTGCCATGCTCTCCAAGAGGGCAGAGCAGAAAAATGAGCGCTACTTTGCTTTGGGGTGTGGCTCCAGCTTCGAACCTTGGTGGAAGCACATTGGTTTATTTTCGCTTATTTTTGGCCCTTAAAGATGCCTTTTGTTCCTGCCTCAATTGTACGCCAAATATGGATTGCTATATATCGTTGGAAAGCTCTGAATGTCAGCTTTCTAACGCAACTGGAAGCACATCAATTGGACGTCTGTAGCTCATGTTATAGCCCTTTGAAGAAGGCATGGTCATGCTGTGAGCGCCCAGATTTTACCTTAGCGAAAATTCTTGCTTCCAACCTCACTTTGCATCACGATTCTGCCCTGCCCTTGGCAAGAGCAGGGAAGTGTGTGCTGATTGCCTATTCTCCTTTAATTTGGTCATGGGCCACGCTTTTAAAAGCGTTGCCTAAGGCTCCAAAGTGTGCTCCAACTTCAAAGTGTGTCCCAAAGCTCTTTTTTTCTCCTTTTTTTGTGCTTCTTTGCTTCTTTTTCTTCTTATTTCCTAAAAGATTTATAAAATTAAAAGATCAAGGAAATATACCAATTAAGTACAAAAGCATTCAATATTTAAGCACAAATCATCAATTTCTTGTATGAAAAAGCATAGAAAAATAGGTATATGATGACATGTCATCACAACACCAAACTTAAATCTTGCTTGTCCCCAAGCAAGAAAAGAATCATGCAATAAAGATTGACAATCCAAGGTAAGAAGAATTGCAACTCAATGTTCATGGTAAGCTAGTTTTCTAAGCATGCTACAATCACAAAAGAAATGTAAATTATTGATGCTTCTATCTAGCTCAATTTATGAAATCTTTTCCTTATAATTTTTCCTTGAAACAAGCATTTGATTTTTTTTTATTAGCTTCTCCTTTTGGGTGCTTTGCCCCATGAGTTAATAACAAAGCTACGACTTCTAAATGCTTTGTTTTCAAGTATTACCACTTGATACATAAGCACCACAAGCATTTAATTAGAGGACTTCATTAAGCTCATTTTTCTTTTCTTTTCTTGACTCTCTAATCATTGATGCTCAGAGCCTTGAGCTTTGAGGGAGTGCTTTTGCACTTGAGCCTAGCCTTGACTTCTAAGTGTTTTGTTTTCAAGCATTTGGCTTGATACATAAACACCACAAGTACTTAGCAAATAACTTGCCATTGGTACTCAGAGCCTTCAGCTTTCTCATACTTTCCCTTTTTCTTTTCTTGCTTTAATTGTATTTGCTTCTTCAAGGTTTTCATGATTTCAAAAGATTTCACAAAATGTACTAGATGAAAAACTTCAATTAAATAAAATCCAATGCAATTGAGCAACAATCAATCATACTAGCTTTCCAATACTTGTATGCACATGCTAAATTCTTCTTTAATTCCTTGTTTGTTTATGATCATGATGTTTTATTGCTTTTGAACTCACAAAACTCAAGTTGGTAGTCATAATGGTATAGCACCATGTTACAAATCAAGATTCAAGCTATGCTTTATTCATACACACATGTAAACATAGAAGATAAAGACAATCATGAAATTTAAGTGCTGGAAACAAATGAGAAGAAAAAGAACTCTACAACCTTGTAGTTTATCTTCACTATTGTTGTCATTTTCCTCCCATTATTCTCCTTCCCATACCAACTCAGAATGCTTGCTCATCCTCAAGCAACAATTAGAACAATGGCTATGGGGCTAAGATGGATCATGAATGTCTTGCACAATGATATGTTAGTAGCACATGTGTTTTAAGCAAGCAAAATTAAAGATAACAATCAAGGCACAAGAGACAGAGACATTTTGATTGCAAACATAAGAAGGTGAGCACAATACATTGCATAAAAGATAAGTGGCACACCAAACTTAGTGTGACACTTTCACTTGGAATTGATGCAAGTATCTAGTAGATATGGGAACCAAATTTTTGTTGCATAGCAACACCAAACTTAGAATGCAATCATATGTCAATTTATTTGAATACTAAGCAAATGAAACTGTTATTTATTAAGTACAATCACCAATCCAAGAATCTGTCATGAATAAAGCTCTCTTGGTAATGTATTAACAAACACAGTAAATGAGCAAACTAAAATGAAAGCATTTAAAAAATAGAAAAATGACTAAAGAAAGTAGAATGACAAAGTGTCAAATTAAAAAAAATAACACTATAGAGGCATTATGATTATGCAGACAAGTAGTGTTGCTTGAATGAATTGCATAGAAAATAAGTGGCACACCAAACTTAGAATCTTGGTGTGTCACTTTCATTTTTGATTTGATGCAATCATCCAAAAAGATTGAAAACAATGTGTTGCATGGCAACACCAAACTTAGAATGTAACCATATGCCAATTTATTGAATTGAAACAAAGCAAAGAAAGAAAACAAAGCAGAGAAGAAATGTTACCTACGGTTAGGTTACCTCCCAACAAGTGCTCTTTTAGTGTCATTAGCTTGACATGTTGTTCTTCACTTTCTTCCTCTTCTTCCAGTTTGTTAAGAGGAATGACCTCAAAGGAGGAAAAGATTCAGCTAATGTCCCTTGTCTTGGCCTTTCCTCAGCAAGCTTCCTTTTGCAAATGGCTTGATTGATCTTGCTTGCTGGATTAGGGACAAAATTGGTGTTCTTGCTAGTTGCCTTCACTTCTTTGGATTCAATATTTGGTTGCTGTGTGATTATTGGAGTTTCGTATTCATCTAGAGTCTTTTGAATTGGTGGTTCCATGACCCCTTCCTTCATGTGATTTTCTGCTTTACTTGAGTTCGACTTCTCTTGAGTGTCTTCCTTCCTTTCTTCTTCATGATTTTCCATTAATGCCTCTGGGAGGGAATCTTTATGTTTCATTGTCACCTCAAGTGGCTCTTGTGAATGTAAAAGTTCAGGATCAAATGCCTCCTCCACCTCATTTTTCATTAAAATTTTGCTTGACACAGAGGCTTCCTCATCTTGCCTTTCCACTTTCTTCGTTGCACTCAACAATTGAGCTATGTGCACTTCCATGTTTGTGAAGAAGTTCTCTTTTCTTTTCCAGGATTTCTTTTCCTCCTCCCAACATCTTTTGAGCATGGACTCAATCCTTGAGAGTCCTTGGCTTGTGGAAGTTTGTGTTGGTTGTGAGTCATGGGATGGATTTTGTGTTGAGGCATAGTTAATTGATGAAAAATTTTCAAATGAGAAACTGGGAAGTGAGGGTGGATAATTTTTCATGTGATTTGACTGCTCAGAATTTGCAGTTTCTTGGTGATACTCCCATCCACCATGAGGATAATGATATGAATCATTTTGTGGTGGTGGTTGGTATCCCTTATAATTCTCTTGCTCATCTTGGGGTTATGAAGCAAATCTCCATGGATTGGAATGCTCAGAATTTGTGTCTTCCTGGTGATATTCCCAACCATAATTAGAATACTGACTTGAATCATATTGTGATGGCGGGCAATATCCCATGAAGTTTGTTTGACTAAAAGATGAGGTGAACTCCATTTGAATTTTGCAAAACACAACACCATTGAAAATTGAAAGTCATGTCACAGAGACAGAATTTCTTAGTGAGGCAAAAACACAAACACCTTGGTTTCAACTTAGAACAGAGAACAAAAATAAAAAAAATGCTTGATCTAGACTTCTCACCCACTTAATCATTGTTGGTCAAAATCAATCCCCGGCAACGGCGCCAAAAACTTGATGGTGTTTTTGCGGAAAAACGAATTTCCAACACACAAATCCAACCGGCAAGTATACCGGGTCGCATCAAGTAGTAATAACTCACTTAGAGTGAGGTCGATCCCACGGGGATTGATGGATCAAGCAAATTTAGTGGGTGATTAGTTTAGTCAAGCTAACATTGAAGTGAATTGTGTGAAGTTGATCAACAGAAAGTAAATTGCAGGAATGATAAAGTTGCAGAATGTAAATGGGCAGAAAACTTAAAGAGCAAGAAAGTAAAATAGCTAAAACTTAAATTGCAAGAAAAGTAAATTGCATGAAAAGTAAAGGGGCTGGGGTGCTGGAAATTAAAATTTAACAAGAAAATGTAAAGAGCATTCAAGCAGAGAGCTAGAATATGAAATGGGATGCAGCAGATTTCAAACAGAAAAGTAAAAATGCTTGAAGAATTAAAAATAGAAAGCGATGCTTAATTTGCAGCAATTTAAAAGAATGTTGAAGATCTCAGGGAATCAATGAGACTAGAGAACAAGTCTAGATCTCAAGCCCTTCCTTGATTCAACAGAAAACAAGTTTACAGAAGAAAGAAGAAATGAAGCAGCAAATGAAAACTCAAATTCAACTATCAATTCTCTGAAATTATGCAGAAGAACAACCAAGAGAGATCTTAGACCAAGAAGGAAACAGAATTCCTTCACTTCTCAATCCAAGATTTAGATTTAACAAGGAAAATTAAAAGAGAGAGAGCTATTTACTACTACTACTCCCTAATGGAGCCAGCCTCCTTTAATCGAGCTCCTTGATGCCTTTATATAGGCTTTACAAAATGAAAAAAATGAAAATGAAATTAAAACAAATTACAAAAATGAAAATCCTAATTTAATTGATCCATGTGCCTTTGAGTGATGATGTGGGCTTTGCTTGCTTTGGATTTGAGGAGAAATGGGTTTGGTTGGCTTTGATTCAATTTGGAGAGGAATTGAATTTAAATGGAATTTTGGTTGAATTTTGGCCCATGAGTGTTTGCTCCCAGGAGGCTGCCCTGCCCTTGTGGAGGGCAGGGCAGAGTTTTTTGGTGCGCCAGATTCTGCTGCCCGTGCGTGCTGATGCTGCCGAGACCCCCTTGGTGCGCCAGATTCTGCCCGCTGGCCGTGCACCACAAAATGCTGCCCTGCCCTCGCGGAGGGTAGGGCAGTGTTTCCAAAAGTGAAGTTCCAAGTTCAAAACTTGGTGGATGCACACGCTACTTCTTTTCCTTGGTTTTCTTGGCACCAAAGTAAGGCCTAGTTTCTTGCTTCCTCATGGTGCCGTGTTCGATTCTTGTGGCAAGCAATTGGGGGAGCAATTTTCCTTGATTTTCCATGAAGAGCACGACATTGCCCTGCTCTCCAAGAGGGCAGAGCAGAAAAATGAGCGCTACTTTGCTTTGGGGTGTGGCTCCAGCTTCGAACCTTGGTGGAAGCACATTGGTTTATTTTCGCTTATTTTTGGCCCTTAAAGATGCCTTTTGTTCGTGCCTCAATTGTACGCCAAATATGGATTGCTATAAATCGTTGGAAAGCTCTGAATGTTAGCTTTCCAACGCAACTAGAAGCACATCAATTGGACGTCTGTAGCTCAAGTTATAGCCCTTTGAAGGAGGCATGGTCATGCTGTGAGCGCCCAGATTTTACCTTAGCGAAAATTCTTGCTTCCAACCTCACTTTGCATCACGATTCTGCCCTGCCCTTGGCAAGAGCAGGGTAGTGTGTGCTGATTGCCTATTCTCCTTTAATTTGGTCATGGGCCACGCTTTTAAAAGCGTGGCCTAAGGCTCCAAAGTGTGCTCCAACTTCAAAGTGTGTCCCAAAGCTCTTTTTTTCTCCTTTTTTTGTGCTTCTTTGCTTCTTTTTCTTCTTATTTCCTACAAGATTTATAAAATTAAAAGATCAAGGAAATATACCAATTAAGTACAAAAGCATTCAATATTTAAGCACAAATCATCAATTTCTTGTATGAAAAAGCATAGAAAAATAGGTATATGATGACATGTCATCAATAAGGCTCGTCCCAGACAAAGTATTTTGCATCATTCATGAGCTTTCTCTTTTGATGTTTATTGATCCCTGGAGGTAGAGCCCCAGTTGCCTTGAAGTTGGCAATGTCTGCAAACCATGGGGCTTTGTGCACTGTCATTAACTGCTCATCAGGGAAGAGCTCGTTCACACTCATATCATGTGTTCCTCCTTTCTCATGAGGAATCCTGGATAGGTGATCTGCCACCTTGTTCTCCACTCCCTTCTTATCTCTGATTTCAATATCAAACTCCTGCATTAATAAGATCCATCTTATTAGTCTTGGCTTTGATTCTTGCTTGGCAAATAAATATTTAAGTGCTGAGTGATCTATAAAAACAATGACTTTAGCACTAATGAGGTATGATCTAAACTTGTCAAAGGCAAAAACTATGGCTAGCAATTCCTTTTCAGTGGTGGTATAATTTCTTTGAGCATCATTGAGGACCTTGCTAGCATAGTATATTACATGGACTAAGTTATTTTTCCTCTGCCCTAACACTGCCCCTGCTGCAAAGTCAGATGCATCACACATCAATTCAAACGGTAAGTTCCAATCAGGTGGGGAGATGATAGGGGCAGAGGACAATCTTTCTTTCAAATGCTCGAATGCCAACATGCAGCTTTCATCGAAGATGAATGGTGTATCTGATACAAGGAGATTACTCAAGGGCTTAGCTATTTTTTAAAAATCTTTAATAAATCTTCTGTAAAAGCCAGCATGCCCTAAAAAGCTTCTAATTGCCTTGACATCACTGGGTGGAGGAAGCTTTTCAATAAGTTCCACTTTAGCCCTGTCCACTTCGATTCCTTGGTTAGAAATCTTATGGCCAATAACTATTCCTCCTGTCACCATAAAGTGACATTTCTCCCAATTTAAGACCAAATTGGTCTCTTGGCATCTTTTCAATACCAAGGCTAGGTGATTCAAGCAACTAGTAAAAGAATCTCTGAATACCAAAAAATCATCCATAAAAACTTCAATGAATTTCTCTATTATATCTGAGAAGATAGAAAGCATGCAGCGTTGGAAAGTCGCAGGTGCATTACATAGCCCAAATGGCATGCGCCTGTAGGCAAACACTCCATATGGACAGGTAAATGAAATTTTCTCTTGGTCTCTAGGATCAACCACTATTTGGTTATATCCTGAATAACCATCAAGAAAACAGTAATAAGCATGTCCTGCGAGTCTTTCCAACATCTGATCCATGAATGGGAGAGGGAAATGATCCTTTCGTGTAACTTCATTGAGTTTTCGATAGTCAATGCACATCTGCCATCCCGTGACGGTCCTTGTAGGTATCAGTTCGTTCTTCTCATTGGGAACCACAGTTATTCCTCCTTTCTTGGGCACAACATTCACGGGGCTGACCCAAGGGCTGTCTGAGATCGGGTATATTACTCCTCCTTGCCAAAGCTTCAATACCTCTTTTTGTACCACTTCCTTCATGATTGGGTTCAGCCTTCTTTGGGATTGAATGGATGGTTTTGCATCATCTTCCAACAGTATTTTATGCCTGCATATAGCTGAATTGATTCCCTTCAGGTCAGCAAGGGTCCATCCGATGGCGTCCTTATGCTCCTGCAGCACCTTGAGCAGTTTATCCTCTTGATCTTGGCTGAGGCATGAGCTTATGATTACTGGGTAGTTTTCATTTTCTCTTAGGTATGCATATTTGAGAGTGGGTGGCAATGCTTTGAGTTCAACCTTGGGTGCCTCTGACTTTTCAGCTCTTCCTTTGGTGCATCTTGAACATGACTCTCTGCTGTTGCAACATCCTCACTTGATATGTACTCCTACTCCATTGATCTCTCGGACTCTTCATGCTCTTCTTCTTCAAAACACTCATGCACTTCTTCTTCAAGTGCGTCTAACCTCATGCATTCCCCCAATTGTTCTGGTGGGTAACTCATGGCCTTGAAGACATTGAATGTCATCTTTTCGTTGTGTAATCTCAAGGTAAGATCACCTTTTTGGACATCAATGATAGCTCCAGCAGTAGCCAAGAACAGCCTTCCCAGAATAATGGAGGTCTTGGCTTCCTCCTGCATGTCCAACACTACAAAATCTGCCGGGAATATGAAGTCTTCTACTTTCACCAACAAATCCTCTACTATGCCATGAGGGAACTTGAACGATCGTTCTGCCAGTTGTAAGGCCATTTTTGTTGGTTTAGCCTCCTCGATCTCCATCTTCCTCATCATTGCTGCTGACATCAAATTGATGCTGGCTCCTAAGTCACAAAGGGCCTTCTCTACTATGATTTCCCCTATATTACAAGGGATCTGAAAGCTCCTAGGATCCTTCAACTTCTGGGGTAGTTTGTGCTGGATGATAGCACTACATTCTTTGGTTAGTATCACAGTCTCATTGTTCTTCCAGCTTCTCTTCTTAGTCATCAGCTCCTTTAGGAACTTGGCATATAGTGGCATTTGTTCTATTGTTTCAGCAAAGGGTGTGTTGATTTGTAGTTTCTTGAAGATTTCTAGGAATCTCACAAACTGGTTGTCATCTTCTTTTTTCTTCAACTGTTGAGGATATGGAGCTCTTGAGATGTTCAGTTTTGGCATCCCTTTTTCTTTTTGTGGACTTGAAGTGGGAGTTTGAACTCCCTCTTGCTCTTCTCCCTTTTTATTTGAGCCTTCTTCTTGTGGTTTTTGGGAGAGTTCCTTAAGTTCCTTCCCGCTCCTAAGTGTTATAGCTTGACACTCTTCCTCTTTGCTTGAATTGTTATCATTGCAAAGGTTATGGTTAGAAAGCTGCTTGAATAGATAACCGATTTGTGTCTCCAGTTTCTTGATGGCAGCATTTTGATTCTGCATGTTTGACTGCACCTCCTCTCTAAATACTTTACTGTTTCGGACGTCTTTGCATACTTCCTCAAGTAAGGTTTCAAGCTTAGAGAGTCTGTCATCAATTGATGGTAGATTGGGATTAGAGGTGGAAGGATGAGAGGTGTTGTTGTGGTTTTGATAATGGTGTGGAGAAGTGTTGTTGTGGGGGTGTTGATATGTCTTCTGTGTGAATTGTTGATGAGCGATAAACCCCATTTTTAGGGTTTATCTTGTATTGAATTTAGAGTATTTTGATAACCTTTTGTCACATTTAGCCTATGAATTAGCATGGTTTTGTTATCTCTCCCATATTTAGGCTTAAGTGTAAAAACATGCTTTTTAAGCCTTATTTTGATGAATTCTAGTTCCTCCTTGATTCCATAAGATGCCTTGATATGTTTGCTAGTAATCTCAAGTTGAAATAGGCTAGTCATGGATCAAGAGAGCAAGGAAGAAAGCATGCAAGTGGAGAGAAGCACAAAAGCCAAAGAAATTGATCTCAGCCATGCACGCGCACGCGCACAAGGCGCCCGCGCGCACATTGCAGAATCGACCAGGGACGCGCACGCGTCGATGACAGCACATGACTTCATTAATGCAACACGTGCCTGGCGATTTGAGAGGGTTTCTGAACCCGTTTTGGTGCCAATTGCTAGGAGAAAGGAATAAAAGGATGAAGGATTAAGGGGAAGGCATCAATCAATCTAATCAATCTAGCATATAGCATAATTAGGATTAGTTTTAGAGAGAGAAGCTCCCACTTCTCTCTAGAATTAGGATTAGGTTTAGGTTAATCTCTCTTCTTAGATCTAGGTTTAATTCATGCTTTGATTCACTTTTCATTTACCAATTCTTAATCTTCTCCTCCTCCTCTTTCTAGTTATGTGCTTTAATAATTGTAATTCTTCATTTTTTTTTGGACAGATTGTTGTTTCTTTGTTTTCTTTCAATAATGCAATTTGAGGTAATTCATGATAATTGTGATTTCCTTGATTGTTGTTGTTAATTCTTTGCAATAATTGTTGATAGATTCCATTCTTATTCTCAAATTACTATGCTTTTCTTTTGTGCCTTCCAAGTGTTTGATGAAATGCTTGGTTGGATTTTAGTGTAGGTTTTGTTCCTCTTGGCCTAGGTAGAGTAATTAGTGACTCTTGAGTTATCTAATTCCTTTGTTGATTGATAATTAGAAGTTGCTAATTGATTTGAATTCCTCTAAAGCTAGTCTTTCCTTTAGGAGTTGATTAGGACTTGAGGAATCAAATTGATTCATCCACTTGACTTTCCTCCATGGTTAGAGGTTAACTAACTGGGAACAATGGACAATTTGTCATCACAATTGAGGAAGATAACTAGGATAGGACTTCTAGTTCTCATACCTTGCCAAGAGCTTTGCTAGTTGTTAGTTTATTTTCTTTGCCATTTATATTTCTTGTCTAAAATCTTAAAAACCCCAAATATAACTCACAACCAATAACAAGACACTTCATTACAATTCCTAGGGAGAATGACCCGAGGTCCAATACTTCGGTTTAAAAATTTTAGGGGTTTGTACTAGTGACAAACAACTTTTTGTATGAAAGGATTATTGTTTGGTTTAGAAACTATACTTTACAACGAGATTTCATTAGTGAAATTCTAAACCGTCAAAAATCCAATCATCAATGAGTTGCATTGTTTTTGGAGTTGTAACATCTCTGGTCTTGGCTTTGATTTTGCTGATTCCCCCACCCAAAGTTTGGGTGGTTCCTCCATCCAGGGTTGTATGTCTTGGAGTATGGATCATGGTTCTGTCTAGTTGAATTCCCAATGTAGTTGGCTTGCTCAAGGTTACCTTCTGCTTCTTCTTCAACTCCTTCTTGGGTTGTTGAGGAAGTGGTGATTGCTGCCATTTGGTTCTTCTCCATCTTCTTGGTGAGGTCAGCTAGCTGCTTTGTAATGAGCTTGTTCTGAGCCAGCAGAGCATCTACATTGTTTAGCTCTATTACTCCTCTCGTGTTCCCTCTTTCGGAAGCATAGAAGTAGTCATTCTCAGCTACAGTCTCTATTACATCTTTGGCTTCTTCAATGGTCTTCTTCTTGTTCAATGATCCTCCAGAGGAATGGTCTACTGCCTTCTTTGATTCATATGACAAGCCTTCATAAAAGATGTGCAACTGCACCCATTCATTGAACATATTTGGTGGACACCTCCTTGTTAGGTTTTTGAACCTTTCCCAAGCTTCATAAAGTGTCTCCCCATCTTGCTGTCTGAACGTCTGCACTTCAGTTCTAAGCCTATTAATCCTTTGAGGGGGGTAAAACCTTGCCAAAAACTTATTCACTACCTCCTCCCAATTTGTCAGGCTTTCTTTTGGGAAGGATTCAAGCCATTTGGATGCCTTGTCCCTGAGTGAAAAAGGGAACAAGAGCAGCCTATAGACATCCGGGTTGACTCCATTGGACTTCACTGTGTCACAGATCCTCAAGAAGGTGGTCAAGTGTTGATTCGGGTCTTCTTGAGTACCTCCTCCAAATGAGCAATTATTCTGTACAAGAGTGATGAGCTGAGGTTTTACTTTGAAATTGTTGGCATGTATGGTGGGTTTCTGAATGCTACTTCCATAGTTGCTTGGGTTTGGATTAATGTAAGAGCTTAACACTCTTCTATCCTCCCCAGTATGATTTGCTCTACCTCCTCCCCCATGGTTATCAGCCTCTTCTTCATGTTGGTTTTCCATGTTGCCTTCCATGTTTAGTTCAAAGTGTTCCTCCTCCTCTTCAGCACCGATTGCACGCTTTCCTCTTGCTTCCCTCCTTAATCTAAGGAGGGTCCTCTCTGGTTCAGAATCGAAGGAAGTTGAAGCCCCGCTTCTTCTCCCTGTCATACAGCCAACAAGTACAAGCAAGTAATAATATGTGCAGATAGTATTGCTATCAGAATTACTGTTAGTTGTTAGTGATGCAATATATCAAACAGTTAGTGGGTTAGCAAACTGAATGGTAGATAACAACTAACACGAAAGAGTAGATGGGGAAGGGGAGAGGTTAACTAAGACAGAAAGTAAATTACTCAAATAGAAAATTAAATCAACAAAACAAAAATGCTCAATCTAGTGATCTCCTAATTTAATCATTGTTGATGCACAATCAATCCCTGGCAACGGCGCCATAAACTTGATGCAAGTGGAAACTGTCTCTCAACAAATTTCCTTCGGCAAGTGTACCGAATTTGTCATCAAGTAAAAACACACAATAGAGTGAGGTCGAATCCCACAGGGATTGATTGATCAAGCAACTTTAATTAGAAGAAAGTTCTAGTTGACCGAATTCAGAATTTGGGTTGAGATTTGCAGAAATTAAAATGGCGGGAATGTAAATAACAGAAAAAGTAAATGCTAGAATTAAAGTGCTGAAAGTAAATGACTGAAAGTAAATTGCAGAATTGTAAATGGGAATGGGGTGTTTGTTCATGAAAGTAAATGTAGAAATTAAAGAGAATGGGTGAGATCATAATTAGGGAGTTCATTGGGTGCAGGAGATATTGCAATTCTCCGGATCAAGTTCATTTTCATCTCTTCCTCAATCAATGCACTCATTGATCTCCTTGGCAATCTTAATTGATTGAATTACAATTTCTTGCAATTCAATCTCTCAAGTCTTGATCAATAGCCAATTCCTTGGTCAATTTCTCATGAGAAGAGATGAAGTGTGGTCACTGATTAACCACATGCATTTCCCAAATCAAGTATTGAGAGGATTATAGTCACATATCCATTCAAACCCAATTTGGTCCAGCATGAGAAAGCATTTCTAGCTTGATCTCTTCATTCCTCTTTCAAGGTTCAGAAGAGATCCAAGTTTGAATAGCTCATTTTACAAGATAACTACCCAATGGGATGAAGGTCGAAAGCTTTCAAGTAAAATCAAGAGAAAAGATAGAAGAAGAAGAATGAAAATTAGTATTGATCCATCAACTTACAACAGAGCTCCCTAACCCAATGAAAGGGGTTTAGTTGTTCATAGCTCTAGAAAATGAAAACAAAGATGGAGAGCACATCATGGAACTAGGAGAGCAGAGTAAAATACAGAGAGTAGTTCTATTTTCCCCACTTTTCTGCAACTTTCCAACTCCTTCATAATTCAAAGCTACTCCTATATATACTACTCTTCTCAGCTTCTAGTTGGTTCTTCAAGCCTTGGGCCTTTAGATCTTGAGTTTGAAGCAATTCTCTTCTTCATTTGGGCTTGGGTTTACTTGCAGAGAGAAAGTGTGAAGTAAGCAGAGACTTTAGCTCAGGACGTTAGGGGTGTTAACGTTTTAGTGAAAGAATGAGTTCGAGAACGTTAGTGACACTCAACATTGTCACTAACGTTCCAATGTACCCCTTTGCCTCACGTTAGATCCCACGTTAACTAGGTTAACGTGGCTTCTAACGTGGCCTTGCCATCCTTCGAGAACGTTAGTGACACTCAACATTGTCACTAACGTTCCAATGTGCCCCTATGTCTCACGTTAGAGTCCACGTTAACTAGGTTAACGTGGCTTCTAACGTGGCCTTGCCATCCTTCGAGAACGTTAGTGACATTCAACATTGTCACTAACGTTCCAATGTGCCCCTATTTCTCACGTTAGAGTCCACGTTAACTAGGTTAACGTGGCTTCTAACGTGGCCATTCTTAGCCATCCCCAACGTTAATGACAATGTTGAGTGTCACTAACATTGGCTCATCTTTCACTCATCATCGTTAGCTTTCCACGTTAACTCAGTTAACGTGGAAGTTAACGTGGCTCCTTGGGGTTTTGTGGTTGCTTCCAACGTTAGTGACAATGTTGGGTGTCACTAACGTTATCGACCACCCTTGCCTCTTACGTTAGCTTCCACGTTAACCAAGTTAACGTGGGAGTTAACGTGGTACATTGCACCTTAGGCCAACGTTAGTGACAATGTTGAGTGTCACTAACGTTGGCTTCTTCCCCCTTTTAACGTTAGAGGCCACGTTAACTAAGTTAACGTGGACTCTAACGTAGCCACTTATGATCATTGGCCAACGTTAGTGATAATATTAAGTGTCACTAACGTTGACTCAAAGTCCTATCTTCACGTTAGAGTTCACGTTAACTTAGTTAACGTGACTTTTAACGTGGGCAATGATGGCTTCGAGAGCGTTATTGGCAATCACTTTTCTCATTAACTTTGCAAGTTACCTCCCATTCCACGTTAGTGGTAACGTTAATTAGATTAACATGACTGCTAAGTGGTTCTTCCTTGCTTCCTTTGGTCCTGAAATCAAGCAATAGAGTGCATCAAAGTTCTAGTCCAAGTCATGGGTAATGCAACATACAATTTGTTACTAAACTCATGCAAAATCCTCATGAAATCATGTAAAATTCACAATGTATGCTTGAATCAAGGTGTAAGTGAATATCTACCCAAAACTAGCTCATTTCCTAAAGAAATGCATGAAACTACCTTAAAAACAGTAAAGAAAAGGTCAGTGAAACTGGCCAAGATGCCCTGGCATCACTTACGCGCGGATTGGGAATTTGCCATCGACGCGCACGCGCACATGCCGTGCGTGCGCCGATGCTGTCTGTGGCCCACTTTAATGAAATCGCCCCCAGCGATTTTGCAGCTCATTTTGGGCCCAATCCAACCCATTTCTGATGCTATTGAACCCAAGGATTGAAGGGGGAATGAACATACTTAGTCATAGTGGAGTTTTTATCATGTTTTAGGTTAGAATTCTAGAGAGGAGAGAGCCTCTCCTCTCTCTAGAATTTAGGGTAGTTTAGATTTAATTTTCTTAAATCCAACTTTTAATTCTTGTTTTGATTTAGTTTCTCCTTTTAATTTCTTGTTGTTACATCTCTACTCTTCTAGTTTTACTTGTTCATTTCTTTTATTTTGTTGCTTTTATGTTCATGAACCTTGTTGGATCTTAATTTTCCTTTAATGCAATTTTATGTTTGATGTTATTTTTATTGTTGATTTGAGTTATTGATTTTACTTTTCTTGCTATTGGTAGTTGGTAGAATTTATTATTCTTGCACATTTACTATGCTTTTATTTTGTGCCCACCAAGTGTTTGACAAAATGCTTGGTTGGATGTTAGAGTAGATTTTGAGCATTCTTGGCTTGGAAAGAGTAATTAGGCAATCTTGAGTCATGAAAACCCAACTTATGTTGGTGATCTAGAGTTGTTAGCTAATATTGTTTCCATTGACGCTAATCTTTTGCTAATTTAATTAGTGAGTTGATTAGGACTTATGGAATATTGTTTCCATTGACGCTAATCTTTTGCTAGTTTAATTAGTAAGTCGGTTAGGACTTTTGGATTGATATTAGCTAGTCTTGTTAGACTTTCTCCCTAATTGTTGGAGTTGACGTAATGAGATAAATTCTTGTTTATCATTGTGATATGATTGATTATCTTGTTTGACTTTCTCCCTATTTGTTGGAGTTGACTAAATAAGATGAATTAATCATGCATGACTAGTATAGAAAGCCTATGATCTCAATTCATTGCCATGAATGTCTCTCTTTCTTTAATTGCTTCCTTTAATTGCTTGTTTGATTTACTTTTCGTATCATTTACTTTCTTGCTTTTACGTTTCCTTGCCCAATATCAAATCAAACCCCCCTTGATCCCCATAGCCAATAATTAAGCACTTCATTGCAATTCCTTGTGAGACGACCCGGAGTCTTAATACTTCGGTTAATTTTCATTGGGGTTTATACATGTGACAACCAATATTTTTGATTAGGAGGATTGTTTGTTGGTGTAAAACTATACTTGCAACGAGAATTCATTCAATTGAGGAAATTCTAAACCACGACAACTTTTCTTAAATCACCCTTCACCTACTTATTCATGTAAATTGCATGGTTTCACTTTCCCTCCCTTATTATGTGATATATGAGAAAATATGTTCCTTATACTTTGAAATAATCAAACTTAATTATCCTTTATTACCATTCAATGCCGTGATTTGTGTGTTGAGTACTTTCAGGTTTTATAGGGCAGGAATGATTTAAAGGATGGAAAGAAAACATACAAAAATGGAAGAAAAACACAAATTGGAGTTTTGGAGCAACTGGCAGTGACGCGTCCGCATGGACAACGCGAACGCGTGGTTCGCACAAAAGAGAATCGACGCGAGCGCATGGATGAGGTGAACGCGTAAGTTGCGAAATACAACTGACGCGGGGGCGTGACTGACGCGACCGCGTGGTAGAGCAACACTCCAGATGACGCGACCGCGTGATCCACGCGGACGCGGGATGTGCACGATCTGTAGAATTTGCATATCTCGTTTCCAGCGATTTTTGGGCCCTTTTGGCCCAGATCCAAATCCAAGAAGCATAGATTAGAAGTTATGAAGTGAGGGAATGCATTCAGGGAGATGACAATCAGATAGTGAGTAATTTTCACTTTTCATAGTTTAGATGTAGTTTTTAGAGCGAGAGGTTCTCTCCTCTCTCTTAGGATTTAGGATTAGGATTTCTATTAGGATTAGGATTGTTTCTTCATACCAGGTTCAATAATTTATGTTTCTCTTCTAGTTTTGTTTACTCTGAAGCTTTTATTTGTGTTTGATTTATGTTACCCAGTTGGCTTATGAATATTGTCCATGTTAGAATTGACATCTTCATTCAATATAATTTGAGGTATTCCGGATATTTATGGTTTCAATTTAGCTTTTTATATTCTTGGCTTGAATTGATTAATTGGTAACTCTTGAGTTGTCAAACTCATTGTCGACTGAAAATTGGAATTCTTCAAGAATTAACTCGAGTTCCACTAACTCTAGCCTTTTCCAAGGAAACACTAGGACCTGAGGAACCAAACTTATTCCATCCACTTGACTTACCTTCATAGTTAGAGGTTAACTTAGTGGGAGAAAAATCCAATTCAATTGATAAGGATAACTGGGATAGGACTTCTAGTTTTCATACCTTGCCAAGAGTTTTATTAGTTATTAATTTATTAATTCTTGCAATCTATTTCTCTTGCTTAAAACCTTTTTCAAACCCAAACACTGTTTTTCCATAACCAATAATAAATCATACTTCCCTGCAATTCCTTGAGAAGACGAGGTTTGAATACTTCGGTTTATAAATTTATTGGGTTTTGTTACTTGTGACAACCAAAACGTTTGTACGAAGGGATTTTCTATTGGTTTAGAATCTATACTTACAACGTGACTATATTTTTTACAAAATTCTTTACTAGCAAAAATCCTAATGTCAACACACAACCTATGAGTTTTGAGCTTAATTTGTATGGTTACATCAAAACATAAATTTCATTCCTGTGTGTTTCGCACTTATTTTCTATGCTTGCAATCTTTATTTTGTTTTAATCTATATGTCCAATATAGAATATAGATACATACCAAGAGATGATTAAGGCCATTAATTGTTTTTGCTCACTTATCCCAAATAAGCCTACCCTTTTATCTCACCCTTGTTAACCACTTTGAGCTTTTTAATCTCCTTCTATTTTATAACCACATTACTAGCCTTAAGCAGAAAAACAAAATAAAAATCCCAAGTTGAATCCTTGGTTAGCTTAAGATAGATATTGTGTATAATTTAAGTGTGGGGAATTTTATGGGAACATGGAATGACAGAAAAAAGTAGGGAATTAAATTGAATAAGTTATTTGAAAATTTGGGAAGCATGCTCATGTGAAATCAAAACAATAAAATTACCATGTGCATTGAAAAAAAATTATTAAGTAATTAAATAAGGGGATACAAAAATTACCCCAATGCAAAATAAAAAGAACCAATGCACATGGGACAAAATTTAAAAATAAATTGGTGCATGAGCATGCAATACAAAAGTGGGAAAATTTGGGTAGCTAGGTAAAGAACTTTGAAATCGTATAAAGTGTGTATGTTAGGTGAGATCTTAGTTTAATCAAGGATTCACCTTGTTAGCTCATTTAGCCTTATATATACATCCGTACCCTTACCTTAGCCCCATTACAACCTGGGAAAAGACCTCATGATTTTTGTATGTCTATATTCAATATTTGTTGATTGGTTAGATGAAAAACAAAGTTTTAGAAAGCAGGACTAGAAAAGAAGAGAGTGATTAACCCCAAACACTGAGTGATTAGAGAGTAAACACAAAATCCAGCGAGGGTTCAATAGCTCATTCTCATATATCCATGTTTAGTTTATTAATTGTCTTGAAAGTTTGTGACCTATCTTAACCTAACTCAATTGTGACTGTGCTTTAATATGGTTTGGCCTTAATTATACATATATGGTTCCTTGAAGATATGAAGCAAAATTAACCACATGAAAACTCTATATATATATAGGTGGATAATAACTAGAATTGCATGATTCATGTAGGTAGCTTACATCTAGAATAGATTGCATTGCATATGATTCCACCATTTTACCTTTACTCTTTTCTCTTGGATTTAGCATGAGGACATGCTAATCTTTAAGTGTGGGGAGGTTGATCAACCACTATTTTATGATTTATCTTATGCTCAATTGAATGATTTTATCAATTCTTCACCCACTTATTCATATGAATTTGCATGGTTTTACAATTTCTTCCATATGATATGACATATGTGAAAACATGTTTCCTATGCTTTAGAAATATTAAATTTAATTATCCTTTATTACCATTCGATGCCGTTATCTGTGTGTTGAGTACTTTCAGGCTTTATAGGGCATGAATGGCTTAAAGGATGGAAAGGAAGCATACAAAAATGGAAGGAAAGCACAAAATGGAGTTTTTGAAGAAACTGGCAGTGACGCGAATGCGTGGACGACGCGAATGCGTGCCTTGCGCACATTAGCATCTGCGCGAACACGTGCATGATGCAAACGCGTGGCTCATGTGAAACACAGATGACGCAGACGCATGACTGACGCGGCCACGAGGAAGAGCAAAACTCCAGATGACGCGACCACGAGGAAGAGCAAAACTCCAGATGACGCGACCGCGTGACCCACGTGGACGTGTGACTTGCGCGATTTGCAGAAATTACAGAATACGCTGAAGATGATTTTGGGCCGCATTTTGATCCAGATCCAAGCCCAGAGAACACAGATTAAAGGCTATAAATTGGGGAATCCATCCATTCATCATATACTTCATATTCATAATTCATTTTTGATATAATTTAGATGTAGCTTTAGAGAGAGAGAGGCTCTCTTCTCTCTCTTAGGATTTAGGTTTCTATTAGGATTAGGCTATGATTTCGTCAATTACAGGTTCAATGTTCCTTTAATTTATATTTCTCTTCCATTTTTAGATACTCTAATGCTTTTATTTGATTTATGTTGCCAAATTGGCTTTTGACCTTTTCATATTAGGATTTTCTTAACTAATGCAATTTGAGGTATTTTCAGATATATGATTTTGATTTAGTTTTCTATATTCTTGGCTTTGGTTGAGTAATTAGAGACTCTTGAGTTATCAAACTCTTTTGTTGATTGATAATTATTATCTTTGCAAATTGACTTGAATTCCACTAACTTTAGTCATTCCTTGGGAATTGACTAAAACTTGAGGATTCATATTGATTCATCCACTTGACTTACCTTTATAGTTAGAGGTTGACTTAGTGGGAGCAAAATATAATTCCCATCACCATTGATAAGGATAACTAGGATAGGACTTCTAATTTTCATACTTTGCCAAGAGTTTTATTAGCTATTGATTTATTAATTCCTGCAATTTATTTCTCTTGTTCAAACTTTTTTCAAAAACCCAAGATTATTGTTTTTCGTAACCAATAATAAGAACACCTCCCTGCGATTCCTTGAGAAAATTACCCGAGGTTTGAATACTTCGGTTTATAAATTTATTGGGTTTTGTTATTTGTGACAACCAAACTTTTGTACGAAAAGATTTTTGTTGGTTTAGAAATTATACTTACAACGCAATTATAGTTCTATGAAATTCTTTACTGGCAGAAATCCGATCGTCAAATACCTTCCATGCTTCTCTTTGTGATTCCCTTTCCTCCTTTTACTTTCTCTATGTCTTCGTCTTCAAAGAGCACCCCAGCCCTGTTGCATAGCCTTAAAATGGTGCTTGGATGACCAAGCCTACCCGATTTGCTTGTGTTTTCAGCCATCTCCTGAATACTATCAGCTATGATTTGTGAGAGGTTGATTTCTCCTCCATGTAAGATGCAGTATGTCAAGAGTACTCACTTGACTGTGATCGCTGAGGTGTTTCCAGTAGGGAGTATAGATCTCCTTACTATCTCATACCACCCCTTGGCCTCAGGAGTGAGATCTAGTCTTTTCAAGTGGATTGGGGCTCCCTTTGAGTCTCTTTCCCAGTCTGTGCCTTCCAAACATATCCCCAAGGGTCATTCTCTCCCTGCATTCTATCCTCAAAGCTGAGCTCTCCATAGGTTATTCTCCTCAGTTGTAGGACCCTCATAATTGATGATGGACTAAAATCCACCTCAACACCTCTGACGTAGCTCTTATAAAGGGGGCTGTCCTTACTTTCTTTCACAATATTTGCGTAGAATTCTCTTATCATGACTGCACTGATATCAGTGAAAGGATCGCATAGAAGTTCCCACCTTATTTCCTTAATAATTTGCCTCATGATGGGATACTCCCCTTCCCTCAGTCGAAAGTCTATCCCATGAATGACATGCTTTGATTTCATGAGCCTACGATATCTTGCTTCATGAAACTGAGATTTAAATCTCTTTGTATCATGGGTTGGGGGTTCGGCTACCATTGGTTCCTTTCCCTTTCTTCTACTAAAGCTTTATGGAGCCATGAGTTTAGAAAGAGGGGAGAAGCAAGGGTGAATTTTGGTTGGGGTGAGGTTTGGTTTTGTTGTGAAAGGAAGGGAAAATAATGTGCTGTTTGGGGAAAAGGGGCGCTGAACGTGTTTTTGGATAGGTGAAAGGTGAAACAAAGGCTTATAAGTGTGAGGAAAGCTTGTATGAATGTGTAGCTCATGAAGTGTCTCAAACTATTTATAGACAAGGCATCAAGGCTTTGAACAAAAACACACTTGAAGAGATCAATTCGATTAGGAACATGAAGGGTGAAGATTGAGCTAAACATTATGGGAAACTCATGAGAGCAACGGCTGGTATGCATAGTTGAAGGTTGACAAGGATTCCTTCCCCATTGGATGCATGAGTTTCGGCCTCCAAGAGTGCATACATGCTGATTTTGTTTTCCAAGGGGCACGCTTCTCTAAGCACATGTGATCACCTTTCTTTGGCTCGTCATAGCCGTGCCTTCCCTCCTCTTTTGTCCTTTTCTCAATCTTCTTTTTCCTATTCAATTAAATCAAAGCAATATTAAGCCTTAAGAATTAAAAGTGGCACAGTGGTGTGGCGAATATAATTTACACAATTCAACATGTTCCCTATTCATAAATAACCAATTGTGCTCCATAGATAGTGAACCAAAATTTGGTGAACACCAAACTTATCTCTTGCTAAGGGATCAAGGTAAAATGCAAATAATCCATCACTATTGGTGCATTCATCATAAGAAACATTTTATTTTCTACCATAAACTACCAAAATGAAACTATGTATGATCCACCTATTCATAAATTTGATCCCATGAACAAAAATGATTTTTTTGGAATTCAATGTATATGCAGATACCGTACTTAATGTTTGGCTATATTCTCCATCAAAATGAATGAGCATATAGTCTAAGAAAGCTAGAAAAGCTATTTTAGAGTGCCTCCAGGCACACCAAACTTAGAAATTTAGCATATGCTTAAAGATCATGTATGCAACTATCAAACATATTCATGAGAACTCAAATTCATGTTAGAATCATTGGTTATTGGAATTAAAATCTAAACAAAAATTTTGAATCATGGGTTACCTCCCATGAAGTGCTCTTTTATTGTCACTAGCTTGACTTTTGGCCTTCATTAGGGTGGTTGATGACTGTAGTGTCTCAACTTGTCTCCCCCCACAGTGAGCTTCCTTCCAGTGCCTCTATGCTCAATCTCTGCATGCTCTAATGAGAGTATCCTGCTGACAGTGTAGTAGTCATCAGCTTGTTGGTTAGTCCCTAACTGTTGGTAGATTAACTGTACTTTATCTCCCTTTGAAAATCCCTCAGTTGGGATCTTTTTGTTCTTCTACCCTTTTTGAGCTTTTTTCTTGCTTTTCTTCCTCCTTTTTGGTGATCCTTTTCCTTTGACAGTGGGCTGCATTTCATTTTCTTCTTGCTTTCCTTCATCATTCTGCACAGTTTCATTCTCCTTCTGTCATGCTTTGTTGCTTATTTCTTGCTTTGGAAGGGAATTAATGAGTGGCTTGTTAGTTTCTTCCTTCCACTGCAAGTCTTCTTTGTTGATCTCCATGCAGCCTTTCTTTTCATCAGAGTGTTGTGTTTTCGAAAAAATACCCAGAGTAAGGCTTTCATCATGCAACCTTAAGGTCAATTACCCTTGTTCTACATCGATAATAGCCCTTGCTGTAGACAAGAATGGTCTTCCTAGTATGATGGAATCACCTCATTCCTCATCTAGGTGTAGAATCACAAAGTTTGCATGGAATATAAACTTATCCACTTTGACCAAAAGGTTTTCAATCACACCTTTGGGAAACACCACAGACTTGTCCACTAGCTCTAGTGACATCTGTATGGGCTTTACCTCCTCTATGCATAGCCTTTTCATCAGAGAAGAGGGCATTAGATTGATGCTAGCTCCTAAGTCACACATTGCTTTATTGATGCTTATGTTGCCAATGGTACAAGATAGGAAAAAGCTTCTAAGGTCCTCAAGTTTTGGGGGAAGCCCTTTCTGGATTAATGCACTGCATTCTTCAGTAAGCAATATATTTTCCTTCTCATGCCAACTTCTCTTTTTATTAATAAGCTCCTTCAAGAACTTTGCATATAGAGGCATCTGCTCTAATGCCTCAGCCAGTGGAATATTAATCTCCAATTTCTTGAAGACTTCAAGGAATTTGGGGAAGTATTGATCTTTGGTCTCCTTGTTAAACCTTTGGGGATATGGCAAGGGAGGTGTGAAAGTCTTCACTCCCTGCCTTTGTTCCTTAGCTGGTTCTTCTATTGCTTCTTTCCCTTTTCTTGATATTTATGGCTGCTTCTCTCCCTCTTCAGGCTTCTCTTGGTAACTCTTCTCTTTGAGCTTCTTTGAAGTTTGCTTGCTTGATTTCACTTCTTTGTTGCTGGCTTCCTCTTTTTCTGTTGGCTTTTTGTTGCTTTCCATAGGCTTCTTGGTTGTCTTCTTGTCATTCACCAATGTTCTTCCATTCCCTAGCTGTATGGCTTTGCACTCTTCTTTAGGATTTGGAATGGTATCACTTGAAAGTGAGCTTGATGGCCTTTCAATCACAGCTTGCTTGGAAAGCTGTCCAATCTGCCTTTCTATGTTTCTTATAGAAGCTTCATTGTTTTTGTTTGTGAGTTCTTGCTGTTTCATCATTTTTCCATCAATATCTCCAAGTTGGAGATTCTCTGAGAGTCTTGTGGGATTTATGGTTGGTTGTGAGCTGGTGAGGATGAATGATAAGTGTTTTGGTTGGTGGTTTGGTTATTAGATGGATAATGGGTGGAATTGGGGTAATTATTTTGAGGTTTTCTATATGGATTCTGGTTATTGTTCTGCTGGTTGTTATGGGTTGTGTTTCTTGAATTATTTTGGTTCGAATTTCTTTGCCATGGCTGCTGATTTGATTGTGATTATCTCTCCATTTGAGATTGGGGTGGTTCTTCCATGATGGATTGTAAGTGTCACCATAAACTTTACTTGATCTAGAACCTTGATTGTGCACATATTGAATTTGTTCATGCTGCTGATCTTCTTGGTTCTCTTCATCCTGCCCCTATGTGGTTGGTAGATGGCTTGTGACATTCACTGATGCAACTTGTAAGCTATCAATCCTCTTAGCCATTTGCTCAAATTGTTGCTGAATTTGCTGCTTGACGTTAGGATTTTTGCTAGTAAAGAATTTTGTAAAAATATAGTCGCGTTATGAGTATAGATTCTAAACCAACAGAAAATTCCTTCGTACAAACGTTTTGGTTGTCACAAGTAACAAAACCCAATAAATTTATAAACCGAAGTATTCAAACCTCGGGTCGTCTTCTAAAGGAATTGCAGGGAAGTATGATTTATTATTGGTTATGGAAAAACAGTGTTTGGGTTTGAAAAAGGTTTTAAGCAAGAGAAATAGATTGCAAGAATTAATAAATTAATAACTAATAAAACTTTTGGCAAGGTATGAAAACTGGAAGTCCTATCCCAGTTATCCTTATTGATTGCGATGAGAATTGGATTTTTCTCCCACTAAGTTAACCTCTAACTATGAAGGTAAGTCAAGTGGATGGAATAAGTTTGGTTCCTCAGGTCCTAGTCTTTCCTTGGAAAAGGCTAGAGTTATCGGAACTCGAGTTAATTCTTGAAGAATTCCAATTTTTAGTCAATAGTGAGTTTGACAACTCAAGAGTTACCAATTAATCAACCAAGGCCAAAAGGGAAGAAAATCTACTCGAGTGAAAATAATTTGGATAAAGCCAAAGTATCCATAACATATAAGTCTGAAATACCTCAATTTATATTAAATAAAGAAAATCCTAACATGAATGGCTCATAAGCCAAATAGGCAACAAAAGTAATACAAGCATTAAAGTATATGGAAATAAAAGAGAAATATAAAGTAAAAGGAATATTGAACCTGATGAAGAGTTGAAATCCTAAATCCTTTAAGAGGAATCCTAATCCTAAATCCTAAGAGAGAGGAGAGAACCTCTCTCTCTAAAAGCTACATCTAAAACCTAAAATTGAATTATGATCTGATATGAATTCCCCTCTTGAGTCTCTGCATGTTCCCTGACTTTAATCTGTGTTTCTGGGCCGAAAACTGGGTTGAAATACGGCCCATAATCTCTCCCAGCGACTTTTGTAATTCTGCAGATCACGCACGTCACGTGGCCGCATCGTCCACGCGATCGCGTCACTCAGTATTTTTCGTACCATGTGTGCGCGTCCTCCACGCATTTGCGTCATTCGTGTAGCTTCCAGTCCGCGCGGTCGCGTTAGGCACGCGAATGCGTCACTCTGATTTTTTCCATTTCGCTCGGTCGCGTGAGCCATGCCACCGCGTGACTTCTCGCTGGTCATCTTCTCAATTCCTTGTGTTCCTTCCATTTTTGCACGCTTCCTCTTCATTCCTGCCCTATGAAGCCTGAAACACTTAACACACAGATCAAGGCATCGAATGGTAATAAGAGAGGATTAAGATTAGCTAAATTAAGACCAAAGAAGCATGTTTTCAATCATAGAACTAAACTAGGAAGGAATTGTAAAATCATACAAATCCTATGAATAAGTGGGTGAAAAGCTTGATAAAACCACTCAATTAAATACAATATAAACCATAAAATAGTGGTTTATCAACCTCCCCACACTAAATCATTAGCATGTCCTCATGCTAAGTTCAAGGAGACAAAATAAATGAGTAGGGAAAAGCAGGACTCATGCAATGCAACCTATGAATATGAATGCAATTACATGCTAAAATGATTCTACCTACTTGGTGAAAAAGTAAATAAATCCTTCAAGAATAAATATGAACTGGATTTCAGTAATTCAAATCACAAAATACAATACAAATAACTTGCAAGAAGAAGATACCTCATGAAAGCAGGGAACATAGAATTAAGCGCTAAACCCTTACTGGTAGTGTATATCATTCTAACTCACAAGTGTCTAGGGTTAATTCTCTCAATTCTCTACTAATCTTGATTTCTATAGCTTGCTCTTCATCTAACAATCAACAAAAATTTAATGCACCAATACACAAATCAAGAGGTCTTTTAAGGGCTGTAATGGGATTAGGGTCAAGGTAGGATTGTATTTGGTCAAGTGGACTAAAATCTGAATCCTTAATTAACATAAACTTTTCCCACCTAACTTAGGACAATCCATATAATCAAAATACAAGATGTAACTTCCCGTTAACTGTGTTTTCCACATATTCATGCATTCTAAATTTGAGTTCAGTACATATGCATTGATACCAACAATTACTTTGGGGCATTTTGTCCCCTTTTATTATTTGTTTTTTTTCTTTTCCTTTTCACTTTTTTTAAATTTTTCTCTTCTTTTTTTTATTTTTCTTTTATTTTTCTTAATGTATATGATTAAAGTATTGAATGCAATAATATGTGCTCAACTATTATTTTGGACATTTTCACTAAAATATACAATACCCAATTACTCAAACCAAATATTTTCAAATCTAACTTCCCCACACTTAAATCGTGAGCACTATTACTAGTCTAAGCTAACTAAGGATTCAAATTAAGGACATTATTGTTTTCCACTTAGAGTTAGTAATGAGCTAAAGTAAAGAACAAATGGGTAAAATAGGCTCAAATTGGTTTGCAAAGGATAATGGAAGGGTAAGGCCATATGGGTATGTAGGCTTAGTGAAACAAGGCCTCAATCATATAAGTGCATGCATACATCAAACAGTGGAAATATAGAATTAAGCAAGAGAAAGATTACAATTTTAGAGAGAATAACACACAAAAATAAAATATATTGGTTGATAAAATGCAACCAATCAAATAGGCTCAAAATCTCACTGGTTTTGTGTGTTTGAGCTCTAAACTATGTTCCAAAATAATATTTCTTCATACAAGTTTTTTTTCAAAAAGTTTTTTTTTTAATTTAAATTAGTGAAATACTATAAAAAGTTTCTTGAAAAAGAAAATATTACTTCAACCAAATGGTAAAATATGCACAAAATCAAATAAACATGCAATCAAACATGCAAATGCAATAATGAAAAACAAAAATTGGTGTTGAGAAGGGACTAACTAACCCGTGAAGATCGGTATCAACCTCCCCACACTTAAAGATTGCACCGTCCTCGGTGCATGCAAAGATGTGAAGGTGGGCGGGGGTTGTGGTTCCTCAGCCAGTGCTCGTTGTAGAGTCTTTCTCTTTACCCTTCCTGGTGGCCATCTTGAAAAGGGAGAAGAGAAAGGGACATGAAGTCAAAGGGATAGAGCAGAGGGGAGGGCAGCACGAGTGATAATTATGCCAAGGTAAAGAAGAATGTCGTTAACACATGGGCGCGACTCCATGAAATCAGGACAACAATGGAAACAGGGCATGATAAATTGAGGCAGTTAGATGCAAGATGTTTATTGGCATGATGGCAAAGGCATGAGTAGCATAAATCAAGCATTAAAGGCCATAATGTATTATTAGTCGTGAGAAACTAACAATAACATTTGTATTGACAATTATATTTAATTAATAAAATATTAGAAAGGGTTTTGTGAAAAGCAGGCATTAGAGTAGAATGATAGAATAATTAAGAATGCACAATGCCATACGGGCTTTTTCACAAACACAAAGTATGCATATTAAATAAGGTATGGAAAGTATTAAATTGAGCATGCAAGCACCCTTAAAAAATGATATATAATTGTCAAACAATTTCTTAATAATCCACAAGCAAAAAAATGACCCAAATAAATTTCTAACACCAATTGAAAGGAAAAAAGAAAGAAAAAGAAAGGAAGGAAGAAAGAAATGAGAAGGGAAAGAAAAGATTTAGATTTGGGGAAGAAAAGATAAGATATTTGGGTGATTTGGATAAGCTGTGCGGCGCAGGCGATGCGAGCGCATGGGGCACACGGTCGCGTGGGTCACGCTTTGATGAAGTGACGCTAATGCATGTGGCACGCGGACGCGTGACTCGATATGTGCTAGTGGCGCGAGTGCAGCCTCGTGTTCGCACAACTCTCTGTTTAAATGCATATTGCCAAAAATTTGGGTGACGCGGTCGCGTGGCGGGACACGATCGCGTGGATGGCCTATTTTGAAAAATGACGCGGACGCGTGGGGCACGCGTACGCGTGACAGGGCTTGTGCTTCTAGCACGAGTCCAGCCCAATTCTAGCTCAACTTTCGGCCATATACCCTTTTTACGTCGATTTCAGGGCACGCGTTCGCGTGGGTGACGCGGACGCGTCTGCGACGCGATCGCGTGGATCAATTTGTGCCAAAGGCACGCCTCCAGCCACGCTCTCGCATGACTCTCTGTTTAATTTTGTTTTCTTCTCAATGCACCTATGACGCGGACGCGTCGGCGACGTTGGCGTGTCGCGTGCAATTTCTTCCTTTTTATTAATGCAGTATGCAGAATGCAATGAATGCTATGCAAAATTCCAGGTTCAATCAAAACTCAAAAATAGAATAAAATTTAAATTGAAAAAGGAACGGTCATACCATGGTGGGTTGTCTCCCACCTAGCCCTTTTAGTTATAGTCCTTAACTTGGACATTTGGCGAGCTCCTTGTCAAGGTGGCTTGTGCTTGAACTCATCTTGAAACTTCCACCAATGCTTGGACTTCCAATAAGCTCTATCAATACCAAGTAAATTTACCAAGCGTTGATAAAGTTCTCTACAAGCTTTGAGCTCCCAAAGTTGATCCTCATATATTCCTGGATCCCAAATCATGTTTCTACACCCATATTCAAGTTGAGCAATATTGTTCCATCCGGGTGGCAAGCAGTCTGAATGCTCACTGAAGTAGCCAAACAATTTCCTAGACCCATTCAGTTGAGCTCTACACCAACCTTTGCGTTTAAATTTTGAGCTTCCAACCATAATGAACCTTACAGGACAATTCTTACCACTAACCATCTTCCTCTTACTCTTAAAGCCACAAAGAGCTCTAAGTTGACCATCCGTCTCCAGTAGCCCATATTCAAGTGGAATTAGAAAGCTAAGGGATATGAATTTTACCCACTTGAATGTTGTGAAGGATGATGGCAACTTAGGGGGAGGGGTTTCTAATGAACTTGCAAGCTCCACTCCTTTGTGCTCTTCTTTGACATCTTCCACCTCTTTGCAAGCTTCTTCAATTTCAACCTCTTCCTCTTGGTAGCTTTTTTCTGATTCAATTTCTTCTTTATTGTTCACCAAGGGCATGGGAGGTTGTGCTTCTTCTTCTTTAATCTCCTGTCAAGTCCAATGGGAGAGGATTTAAATGTAGACAATAATTCATCAATGATCAAATCCATCTCTTGATCATCCCCTTCAATGTCTTCAACCATGAGATGCCCTGGAGGTTGTACACCCTCCTCAACATCAATTTTAAACGTCTTTGAAGAAGTCTCTATGACTTAAATTTCCAATGGAGGCTTAGCATCTCCTAAGTCGACCACTTCTTCTTCTTCAATGATTTCGGCTTCCTCCACTTGTTCTAGTACAAAGTCACGCTCCTTATTGTCCACTGGAGTTTCTAGTGTCTCCTTCATGCTACGTTCGTCATTAGATTCTCCACATGAGGCCATGGGGGTTTCTTGAGCGTCTGAACGTCTGAAAGGTAATTGATTTATTGCCTGCTCCAGTTGATGAAGGGTTGCATGAAATTGATCTACTATTTCCTTGAGGCGAGCCTGTGAGTCTTAGGTCGATGGATATGGACATGGTGCATATGGAAGTGGTGGTCCTTGGGAGTAATTGGGGTGAAATTGGGGTGGTCCTATATATAGTTCATATGGTGGTTGGTGTGGTGGATAAGGGTTAGGGTCATATGGGGGCGTTTGGTGGTAAGGGGCTTGTGAGTGTGGTGGTTCAAAGTTATGTTGTGAGGATGGTCTCTGAGCATACGATGGGGCTTGTTGGTAGCTACTAGGCAGTCTACCATATCTATCAGCTTGGTATGCATTGTAGAATCGTATTTGTCTGTGATATCTAGGAGGGTGTTGTTGCCTAAAGGGTTGATCAGATCCTCCTGGCTCCGTCCATCTTTGATTGCTTTGACCTTGATGCATATTCCTATTATAGCTTCCATTCCTTGCAACAAAATTAGAACCAAACTCAAAGCGAGAGGGGTGAGAATTCATAGTAGTTATCAGAAATAAAGGGGGAAGAGAAAAAAATAAGCAAGTAAAAGAAAAATATTTACAATAACCAATAATAAGGCACACATTTGCAATTCCCCAGCAACGGCACCATTTTGACGTTAGTATTTTTGCTAGTAAAGAATTTTGTAAAAATATAGTCGCCTTGTGAGTATAGATTCTAAACCAACAGAAAATCCCTTCGTACAAATGTTTTGGTTGTCACAAGTAACAAAACCCAATAAATTTATAAACCGAAGTATTCAAACCTCGGGTTGTCTTCTCAAGAAATTGCAGGGAAGTGTGATTTATTATTGGTTATGGAAAAATAGTGTTTGGGTTTGAAAAAGGTTTTAAGCAAGAGAAATAGATTGCAAGAATTAATAAATTAATAACTAATAAAACTCTTGGCGAGGTATGAAAATTGGAAGTCCTATCCCAGTTATCCTTATCGATTGTGATGAGAATTGGATTTTTCTCCCACTAAGTTAACCTCTAACTATGAAGGTAAGTCAAGTGGATGGAATAAGCTTGGTTCCTCAGGTCCTAGTCTTTCCTCGGAAAAGGCTAGAGTTATTGGAACTCGACTTAATTCTTGAAGAATTCCAATTTTTAGTCAACAGTGAGTTTGACAACTCAAGAGTTACCAATTAATCAACCAAGGCCAAAAGGGAAGAAAATCTACTCGAGTGAAAATAATTTGGATAAAGCCAAAGCATCCATAACATATAAGTCTGAAATACCTAAATTTATATTAAATAAAGAAAATTCTAACATGAATGGTTCATAAGCCAAATAGGCAACATAAGTAATACAAACATTAAAGTATCTGAAAATAAAAGAGAACCTGATGAAGAGTTGAAATCCTAAATCCTTTAAGAGGAATCCTAATCCTAAATCCTAAGAGAGAGGAGAGAACCTCTCTCTCTAAAAACTACATCTAAAACCTAAAATTGAATTATGATCTGATATGAATTCCCCTCTTGAGTCTCTGCATGTTCCTTGACTTTAATCTATGTTTCTGGGCCGAAAACTGGGTTGAAATGCGGCTCAGAATCTCTGCCAGCGACTTTTGTAATTCTGCAGATTGCGCACGTCATGCGGCCGCGTCGTCCACATGATCGCGTCACTCAGCGTTTTTCATACCACGCGTGCGCGTCGTCCACGCATTCGCATCATTCGAGCAGCTTCCAGTCTGCGCGGTCGCGTAGGCACATGAACGCGTCACTCTGATTTCTTCCATTTCGCGCGGTTGCGTGAGCCTTGCGACCGCGTGACTTCTCGCTGGTCATTGGTGGACGAAATTGTGATTCAATTGTTATTCCATTTTGCAAAATTCATTGCTTTTCATTCCCTGGTAATGGCGCCAAAAACATGATGCCAATACCATAGTTCACAACTCCGTTCAACTTAACCAGCAAGTGTACTGGGTCATCCAAGTAATACCTTACGTGAGTAAGGGTCGATCCCACAGAGATTGTTGGTATGAAGCAAGCTATGGTCATCTTGTAAATCTCAGTTAGGCAGATTAAATAGTTTTGGGTTTCGAAAATTAATAGTAAAAAGAAAATAAAGGGGATAGAAATACTTATGTAAATTAATAGTGGGAATTTCAGATAAGTGTATGGAGATGCTGTGCTCCTCTTGAATCTCTACTTTCCTATTACAGTCATCCAATCCTTCCTACTCCTTTCCATGGCAAGCTGTATGTAGGGCATCACCGTTGTCAATGGCTACATCCCATCCTCTCAGTGAAAACGTTCCTATGCTCTGTCACAACACGGCTAATCATCTGTCGGTTCTCAATCAGGTTGGAATAGAATCCCTTGATTCTTTTGCGCTTGTCATCACGCCCAGCCTTCAGGAGTTTGAAGCTCGTCACAGTCATTCAATCCCAGAATCCTACTCGGAATACCATAGACAAGGTTTAGACTTTCCGGATCCTCATGAATGCCGCCATCTATCTAGCTTATACCACGAAGATTCTGTTGGGGAATCTAAGAGATATGCGCCCGGCCTAGAGTAGAACGAAAGTGGTTGTCAGTCACGCGCGTTCATAGGTGAGAATGATGATGAGTGTCACGGATCATCACATTCATCAAAGTTAAGTGTAGCGTATATCTTGGAATAAGAATAGAAGAGAATTGAATAGAAAGTAATAATAATTGTATTGAAACTTGAGGTACAGCAGAGCTCCACACCCTTAATCTATAGTGTGCAGAAACTCCACTGTTGAAAATACATAAGTAAAAGGTTCAGGCATGGCCGAATGGCCAGCCCTCTCCATGATCAAGTGACCGAATAGTCAAGAGATTAAACTGTCAAAAGATGTCTAATACAATAGTAACTTATCCTATTTATACTAGACTAGCTACTAGGGTTTACATGAGTAAGTAATTGATGCATAAATCCACTTCCGGGGCCCACTTGGTGTATGCTTGGGCTGAGCTTGATCTATCCACGAGCTGAGGCTTTTCTTGGAGTTGAACTCCAAGTTATGACGTGTTTTGGGCGTTCAACTCCGGATCATGACGTTTTTCTGGCGTTTAACTCCAGACAGCAGCATGTACTTGGCGTTCAACGCCAAGTTACGTCGTCAATTTTCGAACAAAGTATGGACCATTATATATTGCTGGAAAGCTCTGGATGTCTACTTTCCAACGCCGTTGAGAGCGCGCCAATTGGAGTTCTGTAGCTCCAGAAAATCCATTTCGAGTGCAGGGAGGTCAGATTCCAACAGCATCAGCAGTCCTTTTGTCAGCCTTTTTCAGAGTTTTGCTCAAGTCCCTCAATTTCAGCCAGAATTTACCTGAAATCACAGAAAAACACACAAACTCATAGTAAAGTCTAGAAATGTGAATTTAACATAAAAACTAATGAAAACATCCCTAAAAGTAGCTTGAACTTACTAAAAACTACCTAAAAACAATGCCAAAAAGCGTATAAATTATCCGCTCATCATCTTCTCAATTCCTTGTGTTCCTTCTATTTTTGGACGCTTCCTCTTCATTATCTAAGCCATTCCTGCCCTATGAAGCCTGAAACACTTAACACACAGATCAAGGCATCGAATGGTAATAAGAAAGGATTAAGATTAGCTAAATTAAGACCAAAGAAGCATGTTTTCAATCATAGAACTAAACTAGGAAGGAATTGTAAAATCATGCAAATCCTATGAATAAGTGGGTGAAAAGCTTGATAAAACCACTCAATTAAATACAATATAAACCATAAAATCGTGGTTTATCACTGCTGCAGCATTTTGTTTTGAGCTACGATTGAGTCCACTCCTTCCAATTCTAGCACTCCTTTCCTTTGTGATGGTTTGCGTTGTCTTTGATGGGCAAAGAAGTGTTAATTGTTTACCACCATATCAATGAGATTTTGGGCCTCCTCTGCAGTCTTCATCAATTGTAGGGAGCCTCCTGCTGAGTGATCTAGTGCTTCTTGAGCCTTCAGAGTTAAGCCTTCATAAAAGTTCTGGAGTATGTCCCAGTCATTAACATTTCAGGGGGCACTTTCTAATCAGGGTCTTGTATCTCTCCCAAGCCTTATAGAATGACTCTCCATCCATCTGAGTGAATGTTTGGACCTCCGTTTTGAGTCTAATTATCCTTTCGGGAAGATAGAACTTGGCTAAGAACTTGTTCACTAGATCTTCCCAATTGTTGATGCTATCTCTTGGAAATGACTCCAACCATTGAGTAGCTTTGTCTCCAAGGGAAGATGGAAATAGCAACATCTTGTAAATGTCAGGATGCACACCATTGGTTTTGATAGTATCACAAATCCTTAGAAAAGTGGATAAGTGTTGGTTTGGATCTTCAAGTGGGCCTCCTCCATAGGAGCAATTGTTTTGTACCAAGGTGATGAGTTGTGGCTTCAATTCAAAGTTATTTGCATTGACATTTGGGGTAAGGATGCTACTCCCACAATGCCTTGGATTAGCAAAGGTGTAGGAAGCCAAAACTCTCCTCTGTGGTTGACCATTGTTGTTGGCCACTCCTACTGGTGGATTTGTTGGATTCTCCTCCATTTCTTGATATTCTTCTTTAGAAGTTTCTCCTCCAATGATTCCCCTTCCTCTGGCTTCCCTTTTCAGTCTTCTAAGGGTTCTTTCGTCATGATCGCTAGAGGTGGAGACCTCTCTCATTGCTTCTGTCATAAAACCACAACAACAAGAAGTACAAGAGCACTCTGTAGCTTGAGTGTAGTGAGAGTTAGTAGAGACAAAGTCTCAAATAGTTAGTATGCAAGTTAAAATTAAAGAAAATGAACAAAAACAAAGAAAACTACCACCTTACTTAATCATTGTCAATCTAATCGATTCCCGGCAAAGGCGCCAAAAACTTGATGTGTGGAAAACCATCCAACACAAAACTCACCGGCAAATGTACTAGGTCGTATCAAGTAGTAATTACTCACATGAGTTGGGTCGATCCCACAGGGATTGAAGGATTGAGCAATTTTAGTTAGGTGGTTGATTTAGTAAAGCAAACAAGTGTTGATTTGAGAGATTTGTATCCAACAAAAGCTAAATTGCATGAAATTTAAAAGGAGAGGGGGAATTGACAGTAAATTAAAGAGCAGAAAAAGTAAAAGAGCTGAATCTTAAAGAGAAAGTAATGTAAATGACTAAAACTTAGATTGCAAGAAATGTAAATGTCAGAATCTTAGAGTGCAAGAAATGTAAAATTGCTGAAAGAGTAAAAAGGATCTGGGAGCTGGGAATTTAAAATTAAACAAGAGAATGTAAATAAAAATCAATCAGAGAAGTAAAAGATGAATGGAAATGCTGCAGATCTCAAACATAAAATAGAGAAGTTGAATTCAACTTGAATTATGAAATATAAAAGAGAAGTTGAAGATCTCAGGGGTTGAATGAGACTAGAAAACAAGTCTAGATCTCAATTCCTTCCTTGATCCAATAGAGAATAATTGTAGAAGAAATAGAGATGAAAGCAATAAAAGAAACTTATATCCAAATCACAATTCCTTGAAATTATGCAGAAAGTAAACAAAGAAAGATCTCAGATCAAGAATGAAATAGAATTCCTTCAATTCTCAATCTAGGATTCAAAACAAAGAGTGAAGAGTGTAGAAGTAAGAAGAAAGAGAAAGAGAGTGCGATTCTCAATCCCAATTCCCAAACCCAAAGCTAAAATCTAAAATTGAGCTCCCCAATTTAAAAAATGAAAAGTAAAAAGTGTCAAAAGGTTCGAAAAAGGTAAAAAAAGGCCCTCTCTAAATCAAACTAACTTCTATTTATACACTTCCTATTTTTGAATTTTAGAATTTGGAGTGGGCCTTTCAATTTGGTGAAAAATTGAATTTAAATGGAATTTTAATTGAATTTTGGGCCATGGGTGCTGCTCCCAGTAGAGTGCTCGGTTAACAGAGTGAACGCAGCACTCCCTTTTGCCTTGGCCTTCCAATTTTGGTGCGTGACATGCCTTCGTTGCGCCAGGCCTTCATAGCGCTCGGTTAACACAAAGAGCGCAGCATCCAAACCTTGTCCGTGTCAATTTAGTGCGCATTAAGCCTTGGTGGTGCTGCCTCCTTCGAGCCTTGGCCGTGTCACACTCCATAGCGCTCAGTGAATTGGGATAGCTGACTGCTCCTTTTGTTGTGGAATGAGGCTCACTTTCGAGCCTTGGTGGCAACATTTGGCTTCAATTTGAAGAATAACTAAGGGTAGCGCTCCTCCAGCTCCCTGGTTCGAATCATTGTGAGGCCATGTTGCCTATTTTCTTTGTGAAGGAGTGTGGCGCTCCTTCCTTGCTCTTCATGAAGCTCCCTGGTTCGAACCCTTGTCAATCCATTTCGGCTAATTTCTTTTGCAAGTAGCGCTTCTCTTGTCCCTCAAGTGCAAGGTTCGAACCTTGTGGCCTCCACTCCTTAGTTTTTCACTTTGTTTTTCTTTGGGAAGGAGCTCAAAAAGCTTAACTGAGTTAACCGAGCGCTATGCTTGTTGCCTTGCTTCCATGGCTTTGAGTAGTGCTCGGTTAAGTGAGAGAGTGCAACTTCCTTGCCCCTTGCTTTCTTGGCTTTGAGTAGCGCTCAAATAGAGAGTGATGTGCTCACTAAGAGAGCGCTACTCCTTGGTTCCTTGATGCGCCACGCTTTTCTCCTTCCTTAGGCCATGCTTTCCTTGTTTATTTCTTTTCTTCACCTACAAGTAATTAAAACAACCAATCAAAGTATCAAGTTTATAAATCATTCAAAAAACAAATAATTTTAGCTTAAACCTCATGATTTAGTGTCAAATGAAGGATGGTTGATTGATTGATTAATGCCAGGGCATCTTGGCCAGTTTCACAGAACTTTTCTTTACTGTTTTTGGGTAGTTTCATGCATTTTCTTAGTGAATAAGCAAGTTTTGGGCAAAAATACACTTACACCTTGATTCAAGCAAACATTGCGAACTTTACATAATTTCATGAGAATTAGGCAGGAATTGAATGATATAATTGATGATGAATATTCTCATGACTTGGAACAGAGCTTTGATGCACTTTAATTGCTTGATTTCAGGACAAAGAAAGCAAGAAGGAGCTATGTTAGTTGTCACGTTAAGCTAATTAACATGACCACTAACGTGGAATGGGGACAAGCTTGTAGCGTTAATGGAAAAAGTGATCGCCAATAACACCTTCGATGCCATTATAGCTCACGTTAGTTGCCACGTTAAGTACATTAACGTGGTAGTTAATGTGGAGGAAAAGAGGAGCTCCAATGTTAGTGGTAAAAGTGAATTCCACTAACGTTCCACAAAGGCACACTTAGCCACGTTAAGAGCCATGTTAATCCAATTAACGTGAACTCTAACGTGGGGGGAGGAAGCAATCACCAACGTTAGTGACACTCACCTTTTATACTAACGTTGGACTAAGCCAAGAGTGCCCACGTTAGTGGTCACGTTAAGACCACTAACGTGAAAAGTAATGCGGAGCTAAGCATGATGGGCCAACGTTAGTGACACTCACCTTTGTCACTAACGTTGGAGATGGCAATCACCACCACGTTAGTGGTCACGTTAATCCAATTAACGTGAACTCTAACGTGGGAAGGAGGGGCGTTTGGAGCGTTAGTGACAAAGGTAAGTGTCACTAACGCTATCAAAGCTTAGGCATGCCCACGTTAAGGGTCACGTTAGTTACACTAACGTGAACTCTAACGTGGGGAGAAGACCCAAGAGCCAACATTATTAAAAAAGGTGAACACCAATAATGTTTGCGAAGGACCAAGAGGTAACGTTAGTGGTCAAGTTAGTGCCACTAACATTGAAGTTAACGTGGATCATTAGTGGGTTGGAACATTAGTGGAAAAGGTGATCGTCACTAACGTTCTCGGACCCACATTTTCACTTGACGATAACACTACTAACGTCCTAACTAACGTCCATGCCTAACTCACACTTTTCTGCAAGCAAAGCTGAGCCCACTAAAGATTGTAACTGCTTCAACTCAAGATTAAAGTCCCATATCCAAGACTTGAAGAACTAACTAGAAGATCAAGAAGAGTAGTATATATAGGAGTAGTTTTGAACTAGAAAAGAGCTTGGCAATTTGGAGAACTACACCTTATATATTTACTTTTCTGCAATTTTCTAGTTATGGGAGAATGTACTATTTTCTACCGTTTTCCATTTCCATTTCCAGTACTACGAACAACTAAACCCCCTTTCATTGGGTTAGGGAGCTCTGTTGTAATTTGATGGATCCATTATAGTTTTCATTTTTCTTCCTCTTTCTTTTCTCTTGATTTACTAGAAAGCTTTCGATCTTAATTCAATTGGTTAGTTGTCTTAGAAAAGAAACTCTCTATAATTGAATCTCCTTTGAGCCTTGGAAAAGGGATGAGGAGATCATGCTAGAAATGCTTTCTCATGTTGGACCAAATTGGAGTTTGGATGGATATAGTGACATGTAATCCTCCCAACACTTTGATTTGGAAATACATGTGGTATAATCAGTGACCATACTTCATCTCTTCCCATGAGCGATTAAATCAAGGAATTGGGCAATTATTCAAGCTTAGAGAGATTGAGTTGCCAAGGAATTGGGATCCAATCACCTAAGATTGCCAAGGAGATCAATGAATGCATTGATTGAGGAAGAGATGATAATGAATTTGATCCGGAGAATGCAACATCTCCTAAGCCCAATGAATCTCCCATTTCTGATTTTACCCATTCTCTTTACTTTCTGCCATTTATCTTCATGCTCATTTCCCCAAATCCCCATTTAAGATTCTGCAATTTACTTTCTGCATTTTACTTTCCCGCTATTTAATTTTCTGCAATTCTCAACTCAATTTTTGTTAGCTCAACTAGCACATCTTTCCAACTAAAGTTGCTTGACCAACCAATCCTTGTGGAATTTGACCTCACTCTATTGTGAGTTTTACTTGACGACAATTCGGTATACTTGCTGAAGGGAAATTCGTTGAGAGAAAAATTTTCGTGCATCAAGTTTTTGGCGCTGTTGCCAGGGATTGATTTTGTATCGACAATGATTAAGTTGGAAGTTCACTAGATTGAGCATTTTCTTTTGATTGTTTATTTTACCTAGTCAATTACCTTTAGTTTCAGTTATTTTCTTCTTCATCCCCTCTTCCCTCTTTGTTTTCTTTTTCTTTGTTATTATTTATAATTCTGCTTACTAACTCACTAACTGTTTGATAATTTGCACCACTCATACTAACAGCCACTCTAACAAGAATAACCTCTTCATTTTATTTCTTGCTGTGTGCTCTATTAGTTGTATGACAGGGAGAAGAAGTGGAGCTTCAACTTCCTTTGATTCGGAACCTGGGAGGACCTTCCTTAGATTAAGGAGGGAAGCAAGAGGGACAAAAGCTGTTGGTGCTGAGGAAGAGGAAGAATACTTTGAAACAAACATGGAGGAGAACATCGAAAACAACCATGAAGGAGAAGCTCATAACCATGCTAGAGAGGGCCCTGTGAATCATGCTGGGCAAGAGAGAAGAGTTCTAGACTCTTACATCAATCCAAACCCAGGAAATTGTGGAAGTAGTATCCAAAAGCCAACCATACATGCCAATAACTTTGAATTAAAACCCCAACTCATCACCCTTGTTCAAAACAACTGTTCATTCGGAGGAAGTGCCCAAGAAGACCTCAATCAACATCTAACCACCTTCCTAAGAATATGTGACACTGTGAAGTCTAATGGTGTTCATCTGGATGTCTATAGACTGCTTTTGTTCCCTTTTTCACTCAGGGACAAAGCATTTAAATGGCTGGAATCTTTTCCGAGGGAGAGTTTGACAAATTGGGAAGATGTGGTGAACAAATTTTTGGCAAGATTCTACCCCCTCAAAGAATCAACAGGCTGAGAGATGAGGTACAAATCTTCAGGCAACAAGATGGTGAAACTCTCTATGGGGCTTGGGAGAGGTTTAAGGACTTAACAAGAAGGTTCCCACCAGACATGTTCAATGAATGGGTTCAACTACACATCTTCTACGAAGGTCTTTCCTACGAGTCAAAGAAGGCTGTGGACCATTCATCAGGGGGCTCTTTAAATAAGAAGAAGACCATTGAAAAGGCCATAGATGTCATTGAGACTGTAGCTGAGAATGACTACTTCTATGCTTCTGAAAGGAGCAATACTCGAGTAGTGATGGAGCTAAACCACATGGATGCACTGCTGGCTCAAAATAAGATGATCACCAAGCAGTTAGCTGACCTTACCAAGAAGGTGGAAGAGAACCAAGTTGCAGCAATTACCACTTCATCACCAACTCAAGAAGGAGTGAATACAGGAGAAGAAGGTGACTGGAACAAGCCAATTATGTTGGAACTCACCCAGACAGATCCATGATCCATACTCCAAAACTTACAATTCTGGTTGGAGAAACCACCCTAATTTTGGGTGGGGAAACCAACAAGACCAAGGGCAAGACCAGAGACGCCACAACCACAATCCCAACAAAAATGCAATTCACCAACACCCCTCACAGAGATCATATCGACATCCACCTAATCACCCTTCTCAACCTCCTAACCTCAACCCACCATCACCAACCGAAGATAGACTCTCCAAAATTGAGACTCTACTTGAAGGCATATGTAAGGAAGTTCAAGACAGTAAAGCTTTCCGGGAAGAAGTGTGATCTAATATGCAGAATCAAGAGGCTGCCATCAAGAAACTTGAAACACAAATTGGCTACTTATTCAAGCAAGCCCCTGGTCACAACATTCACAGCAACACTAATTTAACTCCAAGGGAGGAGTGTCAGGCCATCACCCTCGGAAACAAGAAGGAATTGAAGGAGACCTACAAGAAACCACAAGAGAAGAAATCGGATGAAAAAAGAAAAGGGACAAGAGGAAATTCAAGTCTTCACTCCCATGTCACATCAAGAGGGAGAAGTGCCGAAGCCAAACTTTCCAAAAGCCTCATACCCTCAGCAATTGAAGAAGAAGGGAGAGGACAACCAATTATCCAGATTCTTGGAAATCTTCAAAAAACTACGTATTAACATACCCTTTACTGAGGCAATAGAGCAAATGCCACTCTATGCCAAGTTCTTGAAGGAATTGATGACCAAGAAGAGAAGCTGGAAGAACAACGAAACTATGGTACTAACCGAAGAATGCAGTGCCATCATCCAGTATAAATTGCCCCAGAAATTGAAGGATCCTAGGAGCTTCCAAATTTGTTGTATCACAGGGGAAATCACAGCAGAAAAGGCTTTATGTGATTTAGGAGCTAGCATAAATCTGATGTCTTTAGCAATGATGAGGAAAATGAGGATTGAGGAGGCCAAACCAACGAGAATGGCCCTGCAACTAGCAGACCGATCATTCAAGTTTCTTCACGGAATAGTAGAAGACTTGTTGGTGAAGGTGGGAGACTTTATCTTTCCAGCAGACTTTGTAGTGTTGGATTTGAAGGAAGGAGCCAAGACTTCTATTGTCTTAGGCAAGCCATTTTTAGCCACTGCCAGAGCCATCATTGATGTCCAAAAGGGTGAACTTGTCCTTAGACTACATGAAGAAAAAATGATATTCAATGTGTTCAAGGCCATGAGTTACCTATAAGACTCACTGGGAGAATGTGTGAGGTTAGACTCGGTGGATGCTGTAGTGCAAGAGACTCTTGAAGAAGAAGAAATTGAGGGGTTAACAGAAGAAGAGGAATCAGCATCAAGTGAAGAGGTTGCAACAGCTGAAACTCATGTTCAGTGCACACTAGAGAGGAAGGATGAAAGAAAAGAAGCACCCAAACTTGAACTAAAGGCACTGCCGCCCACTCTCAAGTATACATACTTAGGAGAGAATGAAAGCTATCCAGTGATCATAAATTCAGCCCTCAGCCAAGAATAGGAGGAAGAGTTACTTCAAGTCTTACAAAAGCATAAGGATTCCATTGGATGGACACTTGCTGACTTGAAGGGAATCAGTTTGGCCATATGCATGCATAAGATACTATTGAAAGATGATGCCAAACTTTCCATTCAACCCCAAAGGAGGCTGAATCCAGTTATGAAGAAAGTGGTACAGAAGGAAGTCATGAAGCAGTGGCAGGGAGGAGTAATCTACCCAATTTCGGATAGCCCATGGGTCAGCCCCATCCAAGTGGTCCCCAAGAAAGGAGGAATCACTGTGGTACCCAATGAAAGGAATGAGCTAATCCCTACAAGAACTATCACAGGATGGAGGATGTGTATTGATTACAGAAAACTCAATGAAGCACAAGAAAAGATCATTTCCCACTTCCCTTCATGGACCAGATGCTAGAAAGACTTGCAGGACACGCATACTATAGTTTTCTAGATGGTTATTCAGGATATAACCAAATAGTGGTTGATCCAAGAGACCAGGAGAAAACATCATTTACATGCCCATATGGAGTGTTTGCCTACAGGCGCATGCCATTTTGGCTATATAATGCACCTGCAACTTTTCAACGCTGCATGCTTTCCATCTTCTCGTATATGATAGAGAAGTTCATTGAAGTTTTCATGGATGACTTTTCAGTATTCAGAGATTCCTTTCCTAATTGCCTAAATCATCTTGCATTGGTATTAAAAAGATGTCAAGAGACCAACTTGGTCTTGAATTGGGAAAAATGCCACTTTATGGTGACAGACGAAATAGTCCTTGGCAATAAAGTTTCTAACCAAGGTATTGAGGTAGGCAGAGCAAAGGTGGAGCTAATTGAAAAATTATCTCCACCAAGTGATGTCAAGGCAATTAGGAGCTTTTTGGGGCATGCTGGCTTCTACAGAAGGTCTATTAAAGATTTTACAAAGATATCCATGCCCTTAAGCAATCCCCTTATGTCTGATACACCATTTATCTTTGATGAGAAGTGCATGCTTGCATTTGAAAACTTGAAAAAAAGGCTGTCCTCAGCTCCTATCATCACCCCCACCTGATTGGAATTTGCCATTCGAACTGATGTGTGATGCATCTGATTTCGCAGTTGGGGCAGTGTTAGGACAAAGAAAAGAAAATTTGGTGCATGTCATATACTATGCCAGCAAGGTCCTCAATGACACTCAACGAAATTATACCACTACCGAAAAGGAGTTGCTGGCAATAGTTTTTGCATTTGACAAATTTAGATCACACCTCATTGGCTCTAAAGTGATTGTTTTCACTGATCACACAGCACTTAAATACCTATTTGCCAAATAGGAATCAAAACCAAGACTAATTAGATGGATCTTATTGTTGCAGGAATTCAACATTGAGATTAGAGACAAAAAGGGTGTGGGGAACAAGGTAGCAGATCATCTATCCAGGATCCCTTGTGAAAAAGGTGCTACACATGATACAAGTGTAAATGAGTTCTTCCTATATGAGCAGTTAATGTTGGTTCACAAGGCACTCTGGTTTGCAGATATTGCCAATTTTAAGGCAGCTGGTGACTTACCTCCTATAATCAACAAACATCAAAGAAGAAAACTCATCAATGATGCTAAATATTTCATCTGGGATGAGCCATATCTCTTCAAGAAATGCTCAGATGGAATCCTAAGGAGGTGCATTTCAGAAGAAGAGGGACGAGAGGTCCTATGGAGTTGCCATAGTTCTAGTTTTGGAGGTCATTTTGGAGGAGAAAGAACCGCAGCAAAGGTGCTATAATGTGGGTTCTTCTGGCTCACTATCTTCAAGGATGCTAAGGAACTAGTAAGGAGCTGCGACGAGTGCCAGAGGGCTGGAAACTTGCCCAAGAGAAATGAGATGCCACAACAATTGATCTTAGAACTCGAACTGTTCGATATATGGTGGATCGACTTCATGGGACCATTCCCAACCTCATATTCGAACAAATATATTTTGGTGGTAGTGAACTATGTATCTAAGTGGGTGGAGGCCATGGTAACCCTAACAAATGACAACAAGGTGGTCATAAACTTTCTTATAAAGAATATCTTCAGCAGATTTGGAGTTCCACAAGCCCTCATCAGTGACGGAGAGATTCATTTTTGCAACACACAATTGGAAACCTTACTCCTAAGGTATGGGGTGAAGCATAAGGTTGCCACACCTTATCACCCCCAAACAAGTGGGCAAACTGAGATATCCAACAGAGAGTTAAAAAGAATCTTAGAAAAAACTGTGGAGGCATCAAGAAAGGACTAGCAAAAAAGCTAGATGATGCTTTTTGGGCATACAGGACAGCCTTCAAAACACCAATTGGGATGTCCCCATATCAACTGGTGTACGGAAAGGCCTGTCACTTACCATTAAAGTTGGAGCACAAAGCCTTTTGGGCTCTCAAGATACTAAACTTCGATAGCACTGCTGCTGGTGAAAAGAGGGTCTTACAGCTACAAGAACTGGAAGAGTTTAGGTCTCAAGCCTATGAAAACACCAAAATCTATAAGGAAAAATAAAAAAGGAGACATGATCTCAATCTGGCACCAAGAAGTTTCAAAGAAGGACAACATGTACTCCTCTACAACTGCAAACTGAGACTCTTCCTTGGAAAACTCAAATCAAGGTGGTCCGGATCCTTTTTGGTCACAAAAGTCTCACCTTATGGACACATAGAAATCATGGAAGAAAGCTCAGGGAGGACATTCACTGTGAATGGACAAAGACTCAAACACTACTTGGGCAGCATGGGGGAAGACCCCAAACAGAAGTATAATCTCAACTAGAGAAGCCACCGGCAAGCTAGCGACGTTAAAAAAGCACTTTGTTGGGAGGCAACCAACCTGAGGTAGTTTCTTTTCATTATTGTCTCAATAAAGGATTCAAGTAGAATTCTCTGTATTGTGAGGAGCTAACTTTGGTGTTGCACACCAAAACCTTCCAAGGGTGAATGTGAAACTCTAAGTCTGGTGTTCCACCAAAGACCCCACCTGAAGAGTGCATTGCAACCATGCATTGATAAAGCATCTGCTCTAACAAACAGAGAAACTACTTGACAAATGTTTAATCTCTAATGCATAGTTAGCTTTTCTAATTCATAATTGTTTCTTAATAAAAGCACATGAGGTTCTGCATGTATTCAAATTGTTGCATTAGGCAAAGAACTAAGTTTGGTGTTCTCACACCAAATTAAGTTCAGAAATTCACAAGCATACATGCATGCTAACCATTTTCCAAGTGCTTGGGGAAACAAGCAACTTCCAATAGTTTTATAGGAAGTTAATCAATCTTAGGAAGGAAACATACATCATCATCCAAGGAAGACATCAAGAGGTTGTATTGAACTATCTCTGAGTGTAGTGCTTCAATTGAAAGTATGATTGAATATTATTCTCAGGGATATCCATATTCTGTTTGTTCTCCCCTTAGTCACATATAAGTGTGTTGGTCTAGGTCCCTGGCTTTCCATTGTCATCTTGCTTATATGTAGGCTTGTCCTTTTAAGTCAATTAAAAAGAAAATGTTATGAAAAACAAGAGTGGGTTTATCTTGTGAAGTGAGTTCTTAAGTTTGTGGTATGGTAATTAATTTGCTAAGTTGGTTCACCAACAAGGTAATTAGGCAATTATATACTCTAAATCACATGCTTGGAACACATCCTATTGAGACTAACCAATTAACAATATCCTAATAAGAAAAAGAGAAAGAACAATAAGAGTATAAAAAAGAAAGAAAAATAATGAGGAATAAGGCTAGGCACCAAGGATTTGAATATTGAGGCATGTGTTTATGGTGCTTCTGTGCAAGGGATATGCTTGGATGAATAAGCTCCCAGGGGTGCCTTATCACTTGGTAACTTGGGTTAACTAACTCGGGATTATCAGCTGAAAGTCCACTATCAAAAGCAACCTTTGCTACAAAGCACTTAGTAACCCAAAGAGGTGCTGGACACCAAGGTCTCAAGAAAGAAAATAACAAACCATGTGCCTGTGGTGTGTATGTATAGGGGAAAGAGACTTGAGGGAGTAAGTCCTTAGGGGTGCCCTAACACCTAGCACCTTGAACCAACTGGTTCGGGAGTGTTGGCTAAAAGCTTATCTTAAAAAGTCGCCCTCTTACAAAGCACTTAGCCTAACAAGAATGCAATAAACCCTAGAAACAAAGGGAGGATCAATAAATAAGAAGTCTCAAAGGATACAATCAAGTGAGTGTTCAAGGGCATGATAAAGGCCTGAAAACCAGTGAAGGAATGAACCTAAGTTGCTATGCATGAAACCCCATAAACCAAGAATTTGACTTCTACAACAATGAATTGTTTATCTTGTTCTTTCAAGCATCTTTCCTATGTTTCAGTACTTGTTTAGGGACAAGCAAGCTTTAAGTTTGCTGTTGTGATGCCAGGGTATCTTGGCCAGTTTCACTGACCTTTTCTTTACTGTTTTAGGGTAGTTTCATGCATTTTCTTAGTGAATAAGCATGTTTTGGACAAAAATACACCTACACCTTGATTCCAGCAAACATTGTGAACTTTACATGATTTCATGAGAATTAGGCAGGAATTGAATGATATAATTGATGATGCATAATCTCATGACTTGGAACAGAGCTTTGATGCACTTTAATTGCTTGATTTTAGGACAAAGGAAGCAAGAAGGAGCTACGTTAGTTTTCACGTTAAGCTAATTAACGTGATCACTAACGTGGAATGGGGACAAGCTTGTAGCGTTAATGGAAAAAGTGATCACCAATAACGCCTTCGACGCCATTATAGCCCACGTTAGTTGCCACATTAACGTGGTAGCTAACGTGGAGGAAAAGAGGAGCTCCAACGTTAGTGGTAAAAGTGAATGCCACTAACGTTCCACAAAGGCACACTTAGCCACGTTAAGAGCCACGTTAATCCAATTAATGTGAACTATAACGTGGGAGGAGGAAGCAATCACCAACATTAGTGACACTCACCTTTGTCATTAACGTTAGACTAAGCCAAAAGTGCCCACGTTAGTGATCACGTTAAGACCACTAACGTGAAGAGTAACGTGGAGCTAAGCATGATCGGCCAATGTTAGTGATACTCAACTTTGTCACTAACGTTGGAGATGGCAATCACCACCACGTTAGTGGTCACATTAATCCAATTAACGTGAACTCTGACGTGGGAAGGAGCGGCGTTTGGAGCGTTAGTGACAAAGGTAAGTGTCACTAACGCTCTCGAAGCTTAGGCATGCCCACGTTAAGGGTCACGTTAGTTACACTAACGTGAACTCTAATGTAGGGAGAAGACCCAAGAGCCAACTTTATTGAAAAAGGTGAACGCCAATAACGTTTCTAAAGGACCAAGAGGCAATGTTAGTGGTCACGTTAGTGCCACAAACATTGAAGTTAACTTGGATCATTACTGGGTTGGAACGTTAGTGGAAAAAGTGATCATCACTGATGTTCTCGAACCCACATTTTCACTTGACGTTAACACTACTAACGTCCTAACTAATGTCCATGCCTAACTCACACTTTTCTGCAAGCAAAGCTGAGCCCACTAAAGATTGTAACTGCTTCAACTCAAGATCAAAGGCCCATATCCAAGACTTGAAGAACTAACTAGAAGATCAAGAAGAGTAGTATATATAGGAATAGTTTTGAACTAGAAAGGAGCTTGGCAATTTGGAGAACTACACCTTGTATATTTACTTTTCTGCACTTTTCTAGGTACGGGAGAATGTACTCTTTTCTACCATTTTCCATTTCCATTTCCAGAGATATGAACAACTAAACCCCCTTTCATTAGGTTAGGGAGCTCTGTTGTAATTTGATGGATCAATTATAGTTTTCATTCTTCTTCCTCTTTCTTTTATCTTGATTTACTAGAAAGCTTTCAATCTTAATTCAATTGGTTTATTGTCTTGGAAAAGAAACTCTCTATAATTTGATCTCCTCTGAGCCTTGGAAAAGGGATGAGGAGATCATGCTAGAAATGCTTTCTCATGTTGGACCAAATTGGGGTTTGGACGGATATAGTGACATGCAATCCTCCCAACACTTTGATTTGGAAATACATGTGGTATAATCAGTGACCATACTTCATCTCTTCCCATGAGAGATTAAATCAAGGAATTGAGCAATTGTTCAAGCTTAGAGAGATTGGGTTGCCAAGAATTGGGATCCAATCACCTAAGATTGCCAAGGAGATCAATGAATGCATTGATTGAGGAAGAGATGATAATGAATTTGATCCGGAGAACGCAACATCTCCTAAGCCCAATGAATCTCCTATTTCTGATCTTACCCATTTTCTTTATTTTTTGCCATTTATCTTCATGCTCATTTCCCCAAATCCCCATTTAAGATTCTACAATTTACTTTTTTACATTTTACTTTCCTGCTATTTAATTTTCTGCAATTCTCAACTCAATTTCTGTTAGCTCAACTAGCACATCTTTCCAACTAAAGTTGCTTGACCAATCAATCCCTGTGGGATTCGACCTCACTCTATTGTGAGTTTTTACTTTACGACAATTTGGTATACTTGTCGAAGGGAAATTTGTTGAGAGACAAGTTTTTATGCATCATTGATTCAACAAAACCATGCAATTCTACTCCAAATCACTTACTAATAATGCAAAAAAGTTCATAAAATCTAATGAAACAAGTGAAAAATGCTTGGAAAGCTCGAATAAGATGATTTGTCATCACACGACAACCACCTCAGGGCACGGGCTCTATCCAAAAAGGTACTCCGAGCCGGCTTCTACGGGCCGACTTTACAGAAGGAAGCGGTCGAGTTTGTCAAACCTCCCAGCCAGAAGCACACCAAATTCAACATCGCCCCACCTGAAGAGCTCATTTGCGTTACCTCACCCTGGCCGTTTGCAAAGTGGGGGCTCGACCTCCTTGGACCATTCCCCCAGGGATCGGGGCAAGTCAAATTCCTCATTGTCGGAATAGATTACTTCACAAAGTGGATCAAGCCAGAGGCATTGGCAACTGCCACCACCCAGAGAAGTCGGAAGTTCCTATACAAAAATATCGTCACAAGGTTTGGGGTTCTCCACTCCATCACCACGGAGAATGGGACTCAGTTCACTGACACGGGCTTCAGGAACCTAGTAGCTGATCTAAAAATCAAGCACCAGTTCACTTTAGTGGAACACCCACAAACCAACAGATAGGCGGAGGCTGCCAACAAAGTCATATTGACCGGGTTAAATGTCGATTACTGGACGCGAAAGGAGCCTGGGCTGAAGAGCTCTCCCAAGTCCTATGGGCGTATCGGAAAACACCACACTCTACCACGGAGGAATCACCCTTCCGACTTGCTTACCCAATGCAAGCAATGATCTTTGTAGAAGTAGATAAAAGATCCCCTAGGGTGATCTTCTACAATGAGGACACCAACTCCCAAGCAAAAAAGGAAGAATTCGACCTGCTTCCAGAAGGCCGAGAAAGAGCTCGAATCAAAGAGGAAGTCGTGAAGCGTTGAATGGCCTCAAGGTACAACCGGAAGGTAATCCGACGAAGCTTTGCTACGAACGACCTCTTTCTAATCTGAAATGACATTGGAGCAGGTCGGTCAGGAGAAGTAAAGCTAGCAGCTAACTGGAAAAGACCATACCGGATTACGGAAGTACTAGGAAAAGGTTACTATAGGGTCGTGGCACGCTTGTAACCTAAGAAGGTACTGCAGGTAGAGAAAGGTCTTGAGCCAAGGTGTGCTTTTTTTCTCACTAAAAGGTTTTTTATGGAGGCACCAGGCCAAGACCTGAAGACGACCCGACTTGCACGGTAACCCCACACATGTATATACTCTTATTTACATTTTTTATTCATTGCATTTCATTCTAATAAAAATAGAGATTCCCTAAAAAATTTCCTACCAAGGTGCATTAATTTATACTCGACAATACACAGATTTCATCACCTGACCAGGAAAGGTCGGCAAGGTGAAGCGACAAGGCTCAAATTAATGTGAGAAGTTATAAAAATAACCCGTATAAAGTGACCTGGCGATGTTAGATAAAAAATGGGGCTGCAAAAAATAACTTGAAAAGGTCCGACAGAGAAGTCGAACTAGCTAAAGGATCACTAAAAAGGGAACAATGCCTCCATAACCATGCGAAGGTCGAAAAAGGTTGTAAAATGTAGTGTCAAGTTGCTAAGCTAAAAGGTAGGAGTCCGAAAAGGATGCTACTTAAAAAGCAAAGGCAATCTCAAACCCAAACAACACTCAAAAGTTGTCCAAATAAACTAAAAAGAAAACGTTCTAAATAAAAACACTACCTAGAAAGTTATTGGAAACCAACTAAAAGCCCGAACACCAAGTTGCAAGGCCGAAATCTCCAAAAGCAGATTAAAGTAACTCAGAAAAGTTGTCAACATAACTAGAAGAAGTGCACACCAACATGCAAAAGGTAGAAGTTCATGAAAGAACACTACCTCAAGGTCGTCAGGAAGGACGTTGGCTAGAAAAGACCAACACCTAACTCTAATAAGTGGCTAGGCTAAAATCCACAATGGTTGCTACGCCAAGAAGAAAACCAGAAAGGGGGTGAAACAGCAACCAAAGGATAAAGACATTCCCCAGAAGTCAGCCAAACACACTACTAGAATAGTCAAAACAACAAAGTTAAAGCATTAAAAACTCAAAGGTTACCTAACAAGCAACCCAAGAGTTAAGGTGTTTTGATTATAAACTAAAAGTTGCTAGAAAGCAACTGTAAGTGTTAGAGAACTACCCAAAAAAATTACAACATAAAGAGTTTAAAGGTCTACAAGTCGGACCATATCAACACATAACAAAAGAGCAGTAAAAAAGAGAAGTCACAAGGGATCCAGCTTTGCCCCTATCGCCACATCCTGAGGAGCCAGAGGAATGACTGAAATCGGGATAGCTCCGATGAAACCATCCGGGCCATTTAAGATCTCCACGTCGGGGTCAGCCTCAGGTCGGAATGTTTCAGCAGAAGGGGCTATAGAAGCCTTGGCTATTGAGTCAGAAGGAGGAACCTCATCATCATCAGGGGCAGGCACAATCTTTCCATCCTCCACAATGTTTTACATGCTAAATAAGGTGAGGTCAGCATCAGGAGCAAGAACCCGAACCCAAGCTTTCAAATTCTTATACAGAGCGGTCATGCCATTCACTATGTGACCTTACAGCTCGGCGTAATCATCATAAGAAGACTGGAGTTTTTCCTTAACCTTCAGAAGCTCACCAAAAGTCAGGGTGTAGCTCTCCTTGGCCGTCTTCGCCATATCTTCAGCCAAGTTGGCAGCCGCCTCCACCGCAGTAGCCCGGGCCTTCTCATTCCCCACAGAGAGCTCTAGCCCAACATTTTTTGCCTCCAGCTCAAGCCTCAATCCCTCTACCCTATCATAATCAGTCTTAGCTCTCTCAAGGAAGGCGCTGGTAGCGTTAATAGGGGATCTCTTGAACTCCCTCGACAGCGCAGCACTAAGGTTGGTCATTGGTGCACGAAATTGTGATACACAATCGCGCCAACAACTTGGTATGCACAATTGTAATCTCAACTGTTTTTCACAACTTCGCACAACTAACCAACAAGTGCACTGGGTCGTCCAAGTTATAAACCTTACGTGAGTAAGGGTCGATCCCACGGAGATTGTCGGCTTGAAGCAAGCTATGGTCATCTTGTAAATCTCAATCAGGCGGATTCAAATGGTTATGGAGTTTTGATAATTAAAAGATATATAAAACATAAAAGAAAGATAGAGATACTTATGTAATTCATTGGTGGGACTTTCAGATAAGCGTATGGAGATGCGTTAGTCCTTCTGAATCTCTGCTTTCCTACTGTCTTCATCCAATCCTTCATACTCCTTTCTATGGCAAGCTGTATGTTAGGGGATCACCGTTGTCAATGGCTACCATCCATCCTCTCAGTGAAAATGATCCAAATGCGCTGTCACCGCACGACTAATCATCTGTCGGTTCTCACTCATGTTGGAATAGGATCCATTGATCCTTTTGCGTCTGTCACTACACCCAACACTTGCGAGTTTGATGCCAATTGATTCTAGCTTATACCACGAAGACTGTGATCATGAACCAGAAGGCTAAGATATATGCATTCAAGCTTGTTTGCATGTAGAACGGGAGTGTTTGTTAGGCACGCGTTCATAAGTGAAAATGGTGATGAGCGTCACATAATCATCACATTCATCATGTTCTTGTGTGCGAATGGATATCTTAGAATAGGAATAAGCATGAATTGAATAGAAAATAGTAGTAATTGCATTAATACTCGAGGAACAGCAGAGCTCCATACCTTAATCTACGGTGTGTAGAAACTCCACCGTTAAAAATACATAAGTGATAAAGGTCCAGACATGGCCGTGAGGCCAGCTCCTAATGTCTAAGATCGAATAAACTGATCAAAGATAGATACCCAGATTCCAAGTTAAAATACAATAGTAAAAAGTTTTATTTATACTAAACTAGTTACTAGGGTTTACAGAAATAAGTAAGTGACGCAGAAATCCACTTCCAGGCCCACTTGGTGTGTGCCTGGGCTGGGCATTGAAGCTTTCACGTGTAGAGGTCTTCCTTGGAGTTAAACACTAGTTTTGGTGCCAGTTTGGGCATTTAACTCCAACTTTTATGCCAGTTCTGGCATTTTGACGCCAGAAAAGGTCAGAGAGCTGGCGTTTTGATGCCATTTTACATCGTATAAACTCGCGCAAAATATGGACTTTTATATATTTGTGAAAGCCCTGGATGTCTACTGTCCAACGCAATTGAGAGTGTAACAACCCTGGTTTTCGAATACGCGATATCTTTTCTGAAAGTACGGAGAACTCCGGAAGATCAGTAAGGGAAGAAGCTCTGATATATCATCAAGTATCTCAATCCTCATTGTCATTATGCCATCTTTAAGTTAGAACCTTTTTCGAGGCAAGCTCGATAACGCAGTCACGAAGAACATAATTTTTGAACCCTATCGGTTAGGAATTTTGATCCAGTTTTTCGTAAATAGTCTCAGTTTGACAAATCGGAATCGATTCATGAGAGAAGAGAGATAATAGGATAATATTATCATTATATTAGTATTAGAAGCTTCTTGAATAATATTATAAGGTTACCTGGTCAGTTTTAGTTAAAAATAGAAAATCGGTTTAACCGGGTTTACGGTTTACTGGTGCAGCTTGATGACAAGTCATCATATACCCATTTTTCAAGCTAAATTCACTTGCTTTGTTAGTCTTTATGCACTTTCTTGCTTCCTAAGTAAGTGATTTGGAGTGAAAATGCATAACTTCTTTAAATCAAGCAACCACCATGAAATTAATGTTAATTCATGAGGTCTAAGCTAATTTTAATTGGATTTTAATTGATTTATAAGCCTTGTGAATTTAGTGATACTTGGAGTGGTTGTTTTGGTTTATTTCAGGTGAAGAAAAGAATAAAAGAGAAAAGCGTGGCCTAAGAAAGCGTGACCCAAGGAGAAGGAAGCGTGGTCAAAGGAAGGAAAAGTGTGCCGCATGCAATGGGGGAGGCAAGCATTGCCCTCCACAAGGGCACACTGCCCTCTAGGAGGGCAACATAAGGGAACAAGGCAAAGAAGGCAACTCTGCCCTGCCCACTACAAGGGCAGAGCACAAATTTGTGCCTTGGAATCAAGAAGAAGAAAATGTTGCCCTGCCCTCCACAAGAGCAGTATCGGGCTCATCAAGGAAGAAAATCAAAGGAAAAATGCCTATGATGCTTGCTACAAGTCTCGAACGCGGAACAAGAAGGAAGCAAGGAACTAGACCCCATTACCGTGCCAAGAAAGCCAAAGAAATTGAAGAGCGTGTGTTTCTGCCAGGATTCGAACTCGGGACTTCAGTTTGGAAACACTGCCCAGCCCTCCGCGAGGGCAGGGCAGCATTTTGTTGTGGCAGCGTTCTGCGCATCAAGGCACGATCCTGGCAGCACCAGCGCACACCACAGCACGGTTCTGGCAGCACCAACGCGCACCACATCACAATTTCTGGCGCACCAATTTTTTCTGCCCTGCCCTCCGCGAGGGCAGGGCAGCATCCTGCGCACCAGCCCGCACCAAGCCGCACCACACATCAATTTTCTGCCCTGCCCTCCACAAGGGCAGGGCAGCCTCCTGGAAGCTACTCTTTTTGGGCCGAAAATTTAATTAAAATTCCAATTTAATTCATTTCTTCACCAAATCAAAAGCCCATCCAAATCCCAAAATCCAAGAATAGAAAGTGTATAAATAGGAGCTAGTTTGATGTAATTAGGACCTTTTGCTTAGCTTTTGAATTTTGCACTTACTTTGAGCTTTGAATTGTATTTTTGCACTTTGGAACTTCTCTTGGTGTCTTCACTGAGATTTCAGAGAATTGGGGAGGAGAATTGATCTCTCTTCTTCCTCGTTCTTGCTTGGGTCTTTTTAATTTCCTTGTTTTGAGTTTTGGGTGTGAAGAATTGAGGAAATTCTGTCTCAATCTCCATTCAAAATCTCTTTAATTCCTTTCTGCACAATTGAGTTTAATTTCAATTCCTTTACTGCTTCTTCTTTATTTTCTTGTCAATTGCTTTGAGAACTTGGATCTGGGAAGGCAATTGAGATCTAGACTTTGCTTTCTAGTCTCTTAAGTTCTGAGATCCCAATTTCCTTATTGATTCTTCTGTGAACCTTGCTGCACTTTAATCCCAATTTCTGTTTGAACTCTAATTGTTCATAACTCAGTTTCTGTTCTATTCATTGTAGCAATTCAATTTCTCTTTGTTTAGATTCTGCAATCCCAGTCCTCAAATCCCTTTTACATTCAAGCAATTTACATTCCTTGCCATTTAAGTTACTGCAATTTACATTTCTTGCACTTTAAGTTTCAGTCATTTACTTTCTTGTTCTTTAAGATTCAGCAAGTTTATTTTCCTATCCTTTAGTTTACTGCAAATTCCCCTTCTCCCTTTAATTTCCAAGCAATTTAGCTTCTGTTAAATACAACCCACTCAACCAAAACTTGATTCGCTTGACTAAATCAACCACTAAACTAAAATTGCTCAATCCTTCAATCCCTGTGGGATCAACCTCACTCATGTGAGTTATTATTACTTGATGCGACCCGGTACACTTGCCGGTGAGTTTTGTGTTGGATCGCTTTCCACACATCAAGTTTTTGGCGCCATTGCCGGGGATTGAAATAGATTGACAATGATTAAGTGAAGTGGAGATCTAGATCAAGCACTTTTTCTTTTTTTTTTGTTCTTTTAATTTTGACTAACACACTAACTGTTTGAATTTTTGCTTAAACTAACTAAAACTTCATTCTAGCTATAGATTGAAGTTTCATTGGTTTTCTGGATCTGTGTGTTTATTGTTGTGTGTTTGTATGTCAGGTACAGGAAGATCTTCCCCTGTCCTCTCTGAAATTGACCAAAGAACTCTTCGGAGAATAAGAAGAGCCGAAAGAGGGAAGAACGTTATTGGAGAGGAAGAATCTGAGGAGGAATTCCAAGAAATGGAAGGAGATCTCAATCAACCAGGAGGAGGGGCCAACAATAACCAACAACAACGAAGAGTCTTGGCTTCATATACATTTGCAAATGCTAGACACTGTGGAAGTAGCATTCTTCCTCCTAATGTCAATGCAAACAATTTTGAACTAAAGCCACAACTCATCACTTTGGTTCAAAACAACTGTTCGTTTGGAGGAGGACCTTTGGAGGACCCAAATCAACATTTATCTACCTTCTTGAGAATCTGTGACACTATGAAAACCAATGGTGTGCCTCCTGACAGTTACAAGTTGTTGCTCTTTCCATTTTCTCTCAGAGATAAAGCCACTCAATGGCTAGAGACCTTTCCAAAAGAAAGCATCAACACTTGGGATGACTTGGTAAGCAAGTTTCTTGCCAAATTTTATCCCCCTCAAAGAATCCTAAGATTGAAGACTGAGGTGCAGACATTCACTCAAATGGAGGTTGAAAACTTATATGAAGCATGGGAAAGATATAAGGCTCTATTGAGGAAATGTCCACCAGAGATGTTCACTGAGTGGGACAAGTTGCAGAACTTCTATGAGGGACTCACTCTTAAAGCTCAGGAAGCACTTGATCATTCAGCTGGAGGCTCCTTGCAACTCATGAAAACTACAGAGGAAGCTCAAAACCTCATTGATATGGTGGCCAATAACCAATATTTCTTTGCTCATCAAAGACAACGCCAACCATCACAAAGAATAGGAGTAATGGAGTTGGAAGGAGTGGATTCAATTCTAGCTCAGAACAAGATAATGCAGTAGCAGATTCAACAACAGTTTAAGCAAATGGCCAAAAGGATTGATGGCTTGCAAGTTGCATCAGTGAGTGCCACAAGCCAACCACCAACTACTTGGGTGCAAAGTGAAGAAACTCAAGAGGAGCAACCGCAAGAGCAAGTCCAATACATGCACAACCAAAATCCTGGAGCAAATGAAGTCTATGGTGATACTTACAATCCATCTTGGAAGAACCATCCCAACCTCAGATGGGGAGACAACCATAATCAAAACCAACAACCATGGCAAAGAAACACAAATCAGAATAATTGGAAAAGCACAAACCACAACCCCCAGCCAAACACTAACCAAAATACATACAGAAAACCACAAAATAATTACCCCAACTCTAACCATTATCCACCCAATAACCACCCAACAAGTCAAACCACCTATCATCATCCATCAACACCCCAAAACCAACCAATTTCACAAGAATCCCAACGGATCACTAATCTAGAGCTGCTCATGGAGAAAATGATGAAGAACCAAGAATTGACAACAAAGAACCAAGAAGCTTCCATGAAGAACTTAGAAAGGCAAATTGGGCAAATCTCCAAGCAGATTTCTGTTGAAAAACCATCAAGCTCACTACCAAGTGACACCATCCCCAACCCAAAGGAAGAATGCAAGGTTGTGCAACTAAGAAGTGGAAAAGTATTAGTGGATGATAACCAAGGAGCAACCAAGCATAATGACAATGAGCCAACAAAGAATGATGAAGCCATCAACAAGGACATGATAAGCAAGAATGTCCCAGAAAAACTCACAGAGGAAGACAACAAACCACAGAATTTGAAGAAAGGAAAGCAAATCATGGAAGAACCAATTCCAAGACAACATCAAGTGGAGAAGAGCTCAACACCACCACTACCATATCCACAAAGATTCCACAAAGAGACAAAGGATCAGCATTTTCACAAATTTCTCGAGACTTTCAAGAAGCTGGAAATCAACATACCTTTGGCCGAGGCTTTGGAGCAAATGCCTCTGTATGCCAAGTTCTTGAAGGAGCTCATCAATAAGAAAAGAGATTGGAATGAGAAGGAAACAGTGATGCTTAGTGAAGAATGCAGCGCCGTGCTCCAAAAAGGAATCCCACCAAAGCTTAAGGATCCAGGGAGTTTTGTAGTGTCATGCACCATAGGTAAACTATCCTTGGATAAAGCTCTCTGTGATCTTGGAGCTAGCATCAACTTAATGCCCTTGTCCATGATGAAGAAGCTTGCCATAGAAGAACTCAAACCCACCAGGATGTCACTAGTCATGGCCGACAGATCAATCAAGACACCAAATGGAATTGTGGAAAATTTGCTAGTAAAGGTTGGAGAGTTTATCTTCCCTGCGGACTTTGTAATCCTAGATACCGACGAGGAAGGCAACAATTCAATCATCTTGGGCAGACCATTTCTAGCAACTACAAGAGCCATTATAGATGTGGAAAAAGGAGAAATGATTTTCAGAGTACACAATGAGCAAATGATCATAAATGTTTTTAAGTTAATGCAACACCCTCCTGAGTAGGAAGATCATTTGAGGGTGGATATGATAGAGAGCCTGGTGGAAGAAATGTTAGACATTGATCAGCCTGAGCAAGAAAAAGACAATCAAGAAACAATAGAGGAACATGTAGCTGAGGCTTCCATAGACAAAGAAGTGGAACCAAGCAAGAAAGAAGAGGTGCAAAAGTAAGAACTGAAGCCATTACCTTCTCATCTCAAATATGCATTTCTTGGCACTTCAGAGAGCTTCCCAGTGATCATTAATTCATCCTTGACAAAGAAAGAAGAAGGAGAACTTCTTGATGTTCTCAGAGCTCACAAGGATGCCTTAGGATGGACCATTGATGACCTGAAAGGCATCAGCCCTACAGTATGCATGCATAAGATTCTTTTGGAGGACAATTCCAAAGCAGTAATTCAACCTCAGAGAAGACTAAATCCTGCCATGAAGGAAGTCGTCCAGAAGGAAGTAATGAAATTATGGAATGCAGGAATCATATATCCTATTTCCGATAGCTCATGGATAAGCCCAGTCCAAGTGGTACCAAAGAAAGGTGGGATGACAGTCATTATCAATGAGAAGAGTGAACTCATTCCCACCAGAACTGTGACAGGGTGGAGGATGTGTATTGACTATAGAAGGTTGAATGATGCCACACGCAAAGATCACTTCCCACTTCCTTTCATTGATCAAATGCTTGAAAGGTTGGCTGGCCATGCTTATTATTGCTTCCTGGATGGCTATTCTGGGTATAATCAGATAGTGGTAGATCCAAAGGACCAAGAAAAGACTTCATTCACATGCCCAATTGGAGTTTTTGCCTATAGAAGAATGCCATTTGGATTGTGCAATGCCCCAGCCACTTTTCAAAGGTGTATGCTCTCCATTTTCTCAGATATGGTTGAAAAATTCTTAGAGGTTTTCATGGATGACTTCTCTGTTTTTGGTGATAATTTCAATACTTGCCTAAACCATCTAACTCTTGTCTTGAAACGGTGCCAAGAAACTAATTTGGTTTTGAACTGGGAGAAGTGCCATTTCATGGTGCCTGAGGGGATTGTTCTTGGTCATAAAGTTTCAAGAAGAGGGATAGAGGTTGACAAGGCAAAAGTGGAAATAATAGAAAAACTCCCTCCACCAACTAATGTGAAATCTGTTAGAAGTTTCTTGGGGCATGCAGGATTTTATAGAAGGTTTATCAAAGATTTTTCTAAAATAACCAAACCTTTGAGTAACCTTTTAATGATTGATCAACCTTTTGTTTTTGATGAAAATTGCCAGCATGCTTTTGAAACTTTAAAACATAAACTCACAACAGCACCAATTATCACACCCCCGGATTGGAACTTACCATTTGAACTCATGTGTGATGCAAGTGATATTGCAATTGGTGTTGTACTTGGACAGAAGAAGGGAAAATTGCATCATGTCATATATTACGCAAGTAAAGTATTGAATGAGGCTCAAAAAAATTACACTACAACAGAGAAGGAATTGTTAGCTGTAGTCTATGCATTTGATAAGTTTAGATCGTACTTGATAGGATCTAAAATTGTGGTTTATACTGATCATGCCGCTCTCAAGTATTTGATGTCAAAGCAGGATGCTAAACCAAGACTTATCAGGTGGATTCTACTCCTACAAGAATTTAACATTGAGGTGAGGGACAGGAAGGGCACTGAAAACCTAGTTGCTGATCATTTGTCAAGGCTGCCACAAGAAACAATTCAAAAGGCCTCATTACCTGTGAATGAAAGCTTCCCAGATGAACATCTTATGCTGATCCAACAAACACCATGGTTCGCTGATATAGCAAACTACAAAGTAGGGAGGAAGATACCTCAAGAATTCACCAAGCAACAAGTGAAGAAACTAATCAATGAAGCAAGGAAGTTCTTGTGGGATGAACCCTATCTGTTCAGAAGGTGATGGAATAATCAGGAGATGTATTCCTGAAAGTGAAATAAAAGATATATTATGGCATTGCCATGGCTCAGCTTATGGTGGACACTTTGGTCCAGAAAGAACAGCAGCAAAGATATTACAAAGTGGTTTCTATTGGCCAACCATCTTCAAAGATGCCAGGGAGTTTGTCCACCAATGTAATGAGTGCCAGAGAGCAGGAGGACTAACAAGAAGGAATGAGATGCCACAGAACTTCATTTTGGTAGCAGTGGAGTATGTTTCAAAATGGGTGGAAGCCATAGCCACAACTACCTGTGATGCACAAATTGTCCTTCAATTCCTAAAGAAGCACATCTTTACTAGATATGGAGTACCCAAGGGTCTCATCAGTGATGGTGGTGGTCATTTTTGTAACAAACAAATGGAGAAACTTCTCCACAAATATGGAGTTATTCATAAGGTAGCCACACCATATCACCCTCAAACTAATGGGCAGGCAGAACTAGCAAACAGGGAACTGAAGAAGATCCTAGAAAAAACAGTTGGTAGCACAAGAAAGGATTGGGCTAGGAAGTTGGAAGATGCGCTTTGGGCATACAGAACAGCTTTTAAAACTCCTATTGGGAAGTCCCCATTTCAGCTGTTATATGGCAAATCTTGTCATCTCCCTGTAGAGCTTGAGCACAAAGCCTTTTGGGCCACTAAGCTTCTAAACTTGGATTCTGAAGCAGCAGGGGAGAAAAGGTTGTTGCAGCTGAATGAGCTAGATGAGTTTAGGCTAGAAGCCTATGAAAATACCAAGATATACAAGGAAAAAGCCAAGAGATGGCATGACAGGAAGATTTTGAAGAAAGATTTCAAACCTGGACAACAAGTACTCTTGTACAACTCACGACTCAAGATATTCCCTGGCAAGCTGAAGTCTAAGTGGACTGGTCCATACTTGGTAACTAAGGTTTTCCCTTATGGGAGTATTGAATTGCTAGATGAAGCAACAAAGAGTCGGTTTACAGCAAATGGTCATAGAGCAAAACTGTACCTAGGGGGGCAATGGAACAAAGAAAAGAAGGTCCAGAACCTAAATCCCCCTTGAAGAAAAAATAGAAGATGTCAAGCTAGTGACAATAAAAGAGCGCTTGTTGGGAGGCAACCCAACCTGAGGTAGTTTTTCTTTTTATAGCTTTTTCAATAAAAATGTTGAATAATTGATATGCATTGCAAGGAGCTAAGTTTGGTGTTGCACACCAACACAATTTAAGGGAGAATGAAAGATTCTAAGTTTGGTGTTCCACCAAAAATATCATTTAAAAACACATTCTCAACCTCTTGCATGATGCTAGCTTCAAGCAATCAAACACATTATTCAACTGTTTAATTGCTTTCTAGCTTTAATTTCATTAACCTTTAGCAAGGACACAAGGTTTCACATATGGTTAAAACTGTTGCATAAGAGGCAGTGGCAAACAATTAAGTTTGGTGTTCCCACACCAAAATCAATCCAGGAACCACACTCAGTTTATGCATACTAACCATATAATTAAGGGCTTGAGAAGCAAGCAACTTTGAGAATTTTGCAGGACATGAGTCAACAATTGAAGACATTATGCATCTTAACTCAAAGAGAACACAACAGAAGGAAGAATCAAAGGGCTGCAACTTCAAAGGTTGTATCTAAACTTAATCCTTGCTGCTGTGGAATGTTTTGAATCTAGAAACCATTGTATATCTTGCTAAAGTGTTTATCTAGTTGCAAGTGAAATTGTTTGATTAAGAATGCTAAATCTGCACAATGCTTGTTATCCATCACCTAGTTGAATTTTGTTTTGTTTCCCATAAGCTTGAATAAAAGAGAATTGTTTGAATTGAAAAGTGAAATATCCAATGTTGCATAAGTAAGAATGGAAGTTAATGGTGGTATATGTGTTTGATTAAATGCATAACTCATGAAATAATTGTTGCATAATATCATTTTCATTAAAGTGTGAGTTAGCTTGTTGTTATAAAGATTCTTATCAATAAAGAAAAAGCCCTTGAGAACAAAAACAGAAAGAAAAGGAAGAAGAAAAAGCCAATGTGGCAAGAAAAATAAAGAATAAAGGTTGGACACCAATAGCTTGGACCCTAGGACATATGCCTGTGGTGTTCTTGTACTAAGATATGCTTGGATGAGTAAATTCTAAGGGGTATTTTAAAACCTGGTCACTTAGATCAATTGGTTTGGGATGGCCAATTGAAAGTCCACAATAAAGAGCAACTTAGATACAGAACATTTAGTTATCCGAAGAGATGCTGGGCATCAATGATCCTAGGAAGAAATAGTGAGCCATGTGTCTGTGGTGAAAAGATGTTGAGTAAAAGAGAAAATAAAGCCAAAGGCTACTACTGCAACATTTGATACCAAACCTCCAAAAGAATAATAAGCTTGTTAAGCATTATAAACCAAGAGAAGTTAGCAAGGGAGTAATTAAAAAGTGAGTCTTCTAACAGCAAGTTTAGCAAGCCTTTGAGGAAAGATGTATATTATGTAACAGCAACAATAATTGAGTTATCATTGTCTGCATAAAGACTCCATAAATCAAGTTCTGCTATATGCCTAATAAGGATATGTGTTCTTTTCTTATTCATATCATTTACTCTTAGTTTTGATGCTTGCTTGGGGACAAGCAAGATTTAAGTTTGGTGTTGTGATGACAAGTCATCATATACCCATTTTTCAAGCTAAATTCACTTGCTTTGTTAGTCTTTGTGCACTTTCTTGCTTCCTAAGTAAGTGATTTGGAGTGAAAATGCATAACTTCTTTAAATCAAGCAACCACCATGAAATTAATGTTAATTCATGAGGTTTAAGCTAATTTTAATTGGATTTTAATTGATTTATAAGCCTTGTGAATTTAGTGATACTTGGAGTGGTTGTTTTGGTTTATTTCAGGTGAAGAAAATAATAAAAGAGAAAAGCGTGGCCTAAGAAAGCGTGACCCAAGGAGAAGGAAGCGTGGTCAAAGGAAGGAAAAGTGTACCGCATGCAATGGGGGAGGCAAGCATTGCCCTCCACAAGGGCACACTGCCCTCTAGGAGGGCAACATAAGGGCACAAGGCAAAGAAGGCAACTCTGCCCTGCCCACTACAAGGGCAGAGCACAAATTTGTGCCTTGGAATCAAGAAGAAGAAAATGTTGCCCTGCCCTCCACAAGGGCAGTATCGGGCTCATCAAGGAAGAAAATCAAAGGAAAAATGCCTATGATGCTTGCTACAAGTCTCGAACGCAGAACAAGAAGGAAGCAAGGAACTAGGCCCCATTACCGTGCCAAGAAAGCCAAAGAAATTGAAGAGCGTGTGCTTCTGCCAGGATTCGAACTCGGGACTTCAGTTTGGAAACACTGCCCTGCCCTCCGCGAGGGCAGGGCAGCATTTTGTTGTGGCAGCGTTCTGCGCATCAAGGCACGATCCTGGCAGCACCAGCGCGCACCACAGCACGGTTCTGGCAGCACCAACGCGCACCACATCACAATTTATGGCGCACCAATTTTTTCTGCCCTGCCCTCCGCGAGGGCAGGGCAGCATCCTGCGCACCAGCCTGCACCAAGCCGCACCACACATCAATTTTCTGCCCTGCCCTCCACAAGGGCAGGGCAGCCTCCTGGAAGCTACTCTTTTTGGGCCGAAAATTTAATTAAAATTCCAATTTAATTCATTTCTTCACCAAATAAAAAGCCCATCCAAATCCCAAAATCCAAGAATAGAAAGTGTATAAATAGGAGCTAGTTTGATGTAATTAGGACCTTTTGCTTAGCTTTTGAATTTTGCACTTACTTTGAGCTTTGAATTGTATTTTTGCACTTTGGAACTTCTCTTGGTGTCTTCACTGAGATTTCAAAGAATTGGGGAGGAGAATTGATCTCTCTTCTTCCTCGTTCTTGCTTGGGTCTTTTTAATTTCCTTGTTTTGAGTTTTGGGTGTGAAGAATTGAGGAAATTCTGTCTCAATCTCCATTCAAAATCTCTTTAATTCCTTTCTGCACAATTGAGTTTAATTTCAATTCCTTTACTGCTTCTTCTTTATTTTCTTGTCAATTGCTTTGAGAACTTGGATCTGGGAAGGCAATTGAGATCTAGACTTTGCTTTCTAGTCTCTTAAGTTCTGAGATCCCAATTTCCTTATTGATTCTTCTGTGAACCTTGCTGCACTTTAATCTCAATTTCTGTTTGAACTCTAATTGTTCATAACTCAGTTTCTGTTCTATTCATTGTAGCAATTCAATTTCTCTTTGTTTAGATTCTGCAATCCCAGTCCTCAAATCCCTTTTACATTCAAGCAATTTACATTCCTTGCAATTTAAGTTACTGCAATTTACATTTCTTGCACTTTAAGTTTCAGTCATTTACTTTCTTGTTCTTTAAGATTCAGCAAGTTTATTTTCCTGTCCTTTAGTTTACTGCAAATTCCCCTTCTCCCTTTAATTTCCAAGCAATTTAGCTTCTGTTAAATACAACCCACTCAACCAAAACTTGATTCGCTTGACTAAATCAACCACTAAACTAAAATTGCTCAATCCTTCAATCCCTGTGGGATCGACCTCACTCATGTGAGTTATTATTACTTGATGCGACCCGGTACACTTGCCGGTGAGTTTTGTGTTGGATCGCTTTCCACATATCACAGCTTAGCACCAGCACTCTCTGATGACTTTAGCAATGCTAAGGCCTCATCATACATGTTTTATTCTCACAATAAATATGTTACTAGTGTCATTTATGCAAGTAGCTTAGAAAATAATTTTTAGAGATGTTTTTACAAGTGTTCCGATACATCTAGTTTTAGTAGTTATACACCTGAGATATTTTAATATTATTTTAATCCACCTCCAAGCCAACCAATCACAACTCAGCCTACACCCCCAAGACACTCCAAGGCTGGTCATTTACTCCCTTTTGGCCGAAAATAACAAGAGAGAAAAGAGAGAAACTTTCATGAACACTTAATCTTCAAAGCTTGATTTCTTCTGAACTAAAACTCAAATCAAAATTCCGATTTCACCAAAATGATCCTCTCTTCTTCCTCTACATAACCATGTAACTTATCAAGGCTGGAAATAAGGAGATATGGCTGTTCCTTTCCTCTTTCAATTCGGTTTTCAAGGAAACATGCTTAAACATGTCTTTTCTTGATGTTCTTCCTTAGGAATCATGCTTAACTTGACTTGAGGGCCAAGAAATGTTAATTTCCAGCAAGTCTAAGGTGAGATATCCCTTCCTAACATTCTGAGAGAGATTTGGTCAGTTGAGGGTTTGTGGATTTAAAGTTGTTCTTGATGTGATTTAGGAGGAAAAAGTGCTTTAAGAACACTTCAAAGAGTAACCGGATTTGGAGCAGCAAATCAAGGTAGGGTTTAACGAATTTAATCTTGATTGATTGTGTTTGAGTTGTGTGATAATGATATGGTTTGGCTGTGCTTGAAATTGATTGTTTGTATGAGTAATTCTTGTTGAAATTTTGGTGAGAATTTGATGAAATTTGATGAAATTTATGCTTTAAAGTTCATGTTCTTGGGGCAGCTGGAAAAACGAACCCTAGAGCTTAAATTGAGGTTCAATTTGTGTTAAAATCATGTGGAAAAGATGGGGTTTTAGCGGCTGGGAATTTATTTTGAATTTTGGTAAAAATCGGTTGCTGAAAAGACTGAAAAACGGGTAAAAATAGAGAAAGAATTTGAAGAATATATGAAGAACATGAAGAACACTTTGAGTGTGATGAAGAACAATGAAGAACAGGTTTTAGATATTAGAAAGGGCAAGGAAGTAATCATTTTGGTGTTTGAGGGGTTATTTGGTAATATCTGAAAGTTAAGGTGGTTAAACTAGATATATTAAAAGTTACGGGTGGTAAAAAGTGAATTTTAAAGGTTAAAAGTAAAAGGTAAGGTAATTTTCGAAAATATATTAATAAAATAATAAATAATAATAAAATATTAAATAATAATATTTAATTAAAAATAATATTTTAATAAAAATAATAAAATAATGCGAAAAAGGCAGTTTTTTGTAAAAGCTTTAGAAAGACAATTTTAAGCGCAAAATCTCATAATTACCTTCATAAAACACTTAGGGAGTGGAAAGAACATATTAGTGAGGCAAAGATAAATGAAAGGTAAAAAGTTAAAGAAAAGATAAAAAAACCAAAGAAAAGTCTGTAAAGTTTTAACAACAGAAAAACAGACAAAAATTAGTGAACGAACTAGGGCAACATAGTTAGTCCTTGAGTTGCGAATAGCGTTAGGTATTATATGAAAAGTTAAACTGTTTCAGTATAGAATTAATGAACCTATACTTGGGACAGGATAACTATTCATATCGAAATTTACATAAGCTTTAAATACATATGTTAAGCAGAGAAATCAGAGCAGAATAGAGAAACACAGAGAACAGAATAACTAGAGAAAAGTAAAGAGATGGAGAGAAAAAGAGTAAATATAGATACAGAGGAAGAGTAATCAGAGAAAAATAAAGAGATACAGAGAACAGAGTAACCAGAGCAGAGTAAAGAGATACAGAGAACAGAGTAACCAGAATAGAGTAAAAAGATACAGAGAAAAAAGAAACTAGAACAGAGTAAAGAGATATAAAGAGAAGAGTAATATAATAAAGAAATATTTATATATATATTAGTTGCTTGATGCAACCCAGTGCTATATATATATATATATATATATATATATATATATATATATATATATATATATATATATATATATAAGTTGCTTAATGCAACCCAGAGCAATATTTATCTATATATTAGTTGCTTGAAGCAACCCAGAGTTTCTGTAGGGAAACTAAGTTACCTACAGCCATTTTCTGCTTCCCCAGAGCAGAGCAGAGTATATATATATTTTCATGCAGTAAGCAGAGGCGGTCTCAAATGAGCGGCTATATTATATGCGCATTTATTTAGGAACGGAAAATCGTATCTGGGAAGTCGGGATTACTCGTGACCGGATAAATGTCAGGATTGCGGGCAGCCAACCGACATATGAGCTCATGGCCTGTACTAGGGCTAGACATGCATCATTCTTGTCTGCACATCATTCTCTGTTGCGTTTCTTCCTGTGTGTGTTCTATTTCTTTATGTTTATCTACTTGGATGCTATTACTGTGTTTTATTTTCTTGTATTCATTTGTCTGTGTTCTGCTTTCTATTTTCTCTATTTTCTCTATTTATTTGTCTTCTGTTTACTACTTCTCTATATTCTGTTATTCGTCTACCAAACAACACAGAATTAATGAACTTAACTAATAACCCCGACCCTACTAAGAACTCCCCAGTTCTTACCCCTTCTCTCTCCCTTCCCCCTTCAGATGGAAGCATGAGTACCCTTCTGTAGTTTGCTGACGACCATTCACGAGAAGAGGATTCCGCTCTAGGTAGTCTTCTAAGTCTAGTGTGAATCTCGTTCTCTGTTTATAAGTATATACTGTGAGACCAGCCACTGTCTACACCCTGTTTGTACGTGAACTTTAACCTAAATCCTGTGTACGAGACTTCTGCTGTGTGGCTACTTGATGAGGTACCAGAGAGACGTCCTATAGCAATGTCTGATTGTGCAGAGGAGTAGCAGATTATGTTCTACCTTTTGATGACGTTCCACCTGACTTGAGTTTTGAAGGCTTAGAACGTAATTTCCCTTCCACAAAAAAACCATCACTGTGCGCGTCCACGTTGGTGCTAGTTTATGATTTTTTAATGAAAACGTGGCCAGCAAATTCAGAAGGGTTGTGGGGCCCAATCCCAACCAACTTTGGCGCCAAAGATGCTATTTAAAGCCAAGAATTGAAGAGCAAAGGTGATTCATTCATTCACACTCATTAGGATTAGTTTAGAGTTAGTTTTAGAGAGAGAAACTCTCAATTCTCTCTAGGATTAGGATTAGGATTAGGTTTAGTTCTTATATCTAGATTTTAATTCATCTTCTTCTACTTCTATCTTCTCAATACCTTGTAGTTACATTCATTCTTCTTCCATTCTTTTATTGTAATCTCTTTTATGTTGTTCTTATATTTTGTTGTAGATCTACTATTGTTCCTTCTATTTTCTCTTCATGCAATCCAAGGTAATTCATAATAATTGTGTTTCTTTGTGATTGTTGTTGTTAATTCTTTGTAATAATAGTTGCTAGATTTCATTCTTGTTATAGATTTCATATGCTTTCCTTTTATGCCTTCCAAGTGTTTGATAAAATGCTTGGAAGGATTTTAGAATAGAATTTTATACTCTTGGCTTGGAGAGGTAACTTAGGACTTCTTGAGTTACTAATGTCCAAAGGATTGATGATTGGGAGCCATTGACTCTAGCTCTCACTAATTGAATTAGTGGAGAGTTAGGACCTATGGACTTGGATTGATATATCTCATTTAACTTTCCTTTACTACTAGTTAGAGGATGATTTAGTAAGGTTAATCCTTGCCAATTCTCATATTGTGCTTAGTGATTAGGGTAGAGATCCTTGACCACCAACCCTTGCCAAGACCTTTTTTAGCTATTGGTTTACTTTTTTGCCATTTAGTTTCTTATCAAAAACCCCAAAATAACTCATAACCAATAACAAGACACTTTATTGTAATTCCTAGGGAGAACGACCCGAGGTTTAATAATTCGGTTTCTAAATTTTAGGGGTTTGTACTAGTGACAAACAACTTTTTGTATGAAAGGGTTATTGATTGGTTTGGAAACTATACTTGCAACGAGAATTCATTTGTGAAATTCTATACCATCAAAAATCTAATCATCAAAATGGCGCCGTTGCCGGGGAATTACAATGGTGTCATGTTATTGGTTATTGTATATATGTGAATATTGTGAATAGCTTGCTTTTCGGGATTGCTTGTTAGTTTTTGTTAGTCTTAGTATTTTGTTTCATTATTTCTTATTAGTTTTTATTTCTTATTTTCTCTTGCTACCATGAATTCTCACTTTGGCTATGAGTGTGATTACAACTATGTTGTAGGAAGTGGATAGTACAATAAAGAGATGTATCAAAGATGGGATAACCAAAGGTGGGAGGAGCCATATGCATATGATCAATCATTTTGGCAACAACCCCACCAATGCACTATGAAGAAGAGCCATTCTATGATGCATATCAATCCAATGGTTATGGTGAATCCACTTGTGACTTTCAAGAACCACCACCATATGCCAATGATCCATACCCTCAACATAACCCTCAACCATACTCACAAGCCCCTTCTTACCAACCACCTTCATATGACCCTAATCCATATCCATCCTACTAATAACCATATAAGCTATATGAACCACACATAGAGCCACCACCACTCCAACATCAACATTTTCAAGAGCCACCCCCTCCATATTATTACCAAGATGAACCACCTCCAATATATGAAAATTTCCAACCACAAGATGAATACTACTTTCCACCACAACCTCCTATGGAAGAATACTCATGTCCTTTAATCCAAGAACCCTATGATCCTACTCATGATATCCAAGAGGAACAAGAGTCAAGGGATCATCTCAAGGAAGCATTGGATCAATATTGAACCACCACACCCTAATTATGATGAACCACCTTCCTATTATGAACCCTTCCCCCAATATAATGAACCCTCCCATCCACCCCAACCTCAAATGGATGAAACCCTTGGTGTTCTTCTTCAAAGACAAGAGGAGATGATAAGAGATGTGCAACAATTCATGACTGCCTTGGATGAGGTGGTAAACCGGCTAGCATCCCAACTTTTGGACACCCAATGAGCTCCCATGGCTACATGTGGAGAAGCAAAAGAAGAGCATAGCATAAGGGAGACATTGGAAACCCTGGTGGAAAAGGACGAATGCTACTTTGTGTAAGAACAATTGGAGGAACCTATGACTATTGAAGAAGAGGAAGAAGTGGTTGAAGACTTAGGAGATGCGGAACCTCCATGGGAACCTAAAGTTGAGGAAAACCCCTCCAAAAAGATTAAAGTTGATGTTGAAGAGGAATGTGCACAACCTCCAAGGCATATCCCATATAAAGTCTTCGAAGGAGTGGAGCAAGAATTGAGCTCCTTTGGAGATGAAGATCAAGCATCAAATCCTAGTGGTGAAGAATCCTTTGAAATTGAAGAACCTTCTCCCGATGAAGAAGAGAGAGATATGGAGGTAGATTTCTCTCAACCGCCCATTTATGATTTGAGTGATGGAGAAGATTTAGATGAAATTGATGAACAAACGATTGAATTTGAAAAATCTTGTGAGGAGGTGGAAGTCCTTAGAAAAAGAAGGACGGGAGTTGAGTACGCTTTGTCAAAATCTTTGGAAGCCTCTTTGCCTAGGTTGTCATATATTTCTTCACTTGAGTATGTAAAACTCATTTCTATTAGCTTTATTATCCCACTTGAGTATGGTTTGCTTGAAACTGATGGTCAACTTAGGATGATTTGCGAGATAAAGCGTAAGAGAAAAATGTTTAGTGGATGACGTTACAAATCAAGGCTCATTTTGGTTGATACATCAAAGCTTAGATGCAAAGGTTGGGCTAGTGCTCACTTGAATGGGTCTCAAAGGAGAGTTTGGTATCACCTTGAGAATTCATCTTCCTTACCGCCCAGATTACAAGGAGAGGATCAACATTGGGAGCCCATGGTTTGTGAAGAACTCCATCAAAGCTTGGAGATATTGATCTTGAATGATGGAGCTTATTGGAAGTCCAAGCATCGGTGGAAGTTCCAAGATGAGTACAAGCACAAACCACCTTGATGAGGAGCTCCCCATAAGTCCAACATAAGGACAATAAACAAAAGTGCTAGGTGGGAGACACCCCACCATGGTAACTTCTTTTCATTTTCTCTTTTTGTACATATTGGTAAAAGTAGTTTAATTTCATGTTTTGGTTGATTTGTTGAGTTTATTTGGTAGTTTAGTATGTTAAATAAGGTTTTATGTTGTTTTGGTTGCTGTTTGGAGGTTTGGAATGCTTGGATTGGTGCAAAAACATAGCAAAATTTTTTTTGGAAAACAGAGCACCACCCACGCGTACGCGCACTGTACGCGTATGCGTGCATCAAGCGTTTTCGACCATCCACGCGCGCGCCATGCATGCGTACGCGTGGATTGAGAAGTTCCACATTCTATACATTTTCCAGAGAGTTGTGCCTATGCCGCGCCAACGTTGTGCCTTTGGCACAACCCCACTCGCGCGTACGCGCACATGACGCGTACGCACAACTCTCGAAATAAACCATCCGCGCGTGCACGGCATGCGCGCGTACGCGCGGATTTCCTTCCTTCACACATTTCTTTTGTTCTCCTCCTTCCATTTCTTTCCTTCTCTTTTCTTCTTCCCTCCTCCTACCCCTCATCCAACACTTCCAAACATCATTGATAACCATTTATTTAAGTTAACTAATTAGTTAGTTAGTTAGTTTATTAGTTAGTTATTTAATTTTCTTTTAGTTTTCTCTTTTTTATTGTGGGTGTTAGATTGTTATTCTTGTTCACCATTAATTGCTGCTGAGTAGTAAAACGGGATGTTTTCTTAACATCAACATGTTTATAATCTTTGTTGGATTCTATTGCTGAGGTTATATTTTACTACTTGGTTTTGAGTCTTTTATGCTCACCTTTTAAGAATGCCAAGTGATTAGAATTGCCTTCGAGCCTGTGACTCTTTTGAATTCCATGTTGTAGCTACCCACCATGTGATTTGAACTCTCTCTTTGAGTGGACAATTTCTTGATGGATGTTGAGCATTTACCTTAATGCATTGTATGTCATAATCACATCCATCCATATGCCTTAGCTTGAATGCTTTCATGCTTCTTTAATGCTTGTTTTACCTTACAAGTTTATTTATAGCATCTCAAGCACACTAGGATAAGTGAAGTGCATGCTTCTTTTGTGACATCACTTTTTATGCTAATGTGTGTTCTAAAAGGCGCCTAATTTAGAATTCACACACTTAATATTTCTTAATGTCACACTAATTCACTCACTCAATTCTAGTGATTTACCTCATTCTAACAATGTACGCTTCCTTGCTTTTATATCTTCTCATTTTATGGTGTTATATTTTTGTTTTTCATGATGAATGCACCACAAGCAAACATGGGAGCAAGACTAAGAACACGCAGCAACCCCGAGAGTCACCGTACCCCCTTGCTCATCTTTGAGTGAACCGAGGACGGTGCAAACTTTTAAGTGTGGGGAGGTCGTCCGACCGGTCGGCGAGTTTAGGTGACAGATTTCTAATCTCAACACTTTTGCATTTCATTTTAGGTTTTTAGGATTCTTACCTGTATTTTCTTATTTTTGCATATGTATACACAATAAGCTTAGTCAAAATAGTGAAATTTTCGAGAAAATTATCTATAGGGCACCTTACTTGCTTTTCATATCCTGGGTCGAGTTGTCCGACTCGGGATGTTCTACAAACAAAGCGACCAACCCCTTTAGGTCAGGACAATCCGACCTCTTCTCAAAGAGCTCGATCAAGTCACGAGAAAGCCCAAACAAAGGGCCCAAATAGAGGAACACGCCCCAGATTCTAAGGCAGCCCAAGCCTAAAAGAGAAGGGCGGTTCCCTTAAAGATAAGATGACCTCTCTTAAAAGATAAAGGTAAGATAAGATAACTAACTTATCTTATCCAAAAAGGTCACTCCACACCATTATAAATACACTGGAGCACCCAGGTATAACTCATACTCTGATTCTACTCAATACCTGCTTAATACCCTTGCTAACTTAAGCATCGGAGTCCCTTGCAGGTACCCCCCACCCTCCGGGGATGAAGGATCAACAGCACTTTCAGTCCCACAAGTCGGACACACCAGCTCCAACTGCTATACACCTGTCGGACACGTCGGCTCCGACCAACACAGAAGATCTCGACCGAGATCGACCTACAGTTTTAGGTAACCCTCGGAACATTGGCGCCATTGCCGGGGACCTGGAAGTCATCCCAACACCATGGCGGACAACCATGACAACGACCACGACTCAGGTTTGGAAGATAGAACGCCACACAAGAACACATATGCTATACTTAAAGATACTTCGGAACCCAATGGAGACAAAAATTCATCAAATCCAGGGGTGATAGAAGCACTTCAAAATTGATTAAAGCAACTTGAGAAAGAATCCAAACATCAACGTGAAAAAGAAGAGGATCTACGTCGGGAGATAAGGCGGCGCCGAAAATTAGAAGATAAGCTTTTGAAACTCGAAGCTGATATCAAAACTAAAGCTACTCGATCCACCCCAGAGGATAGCTCTCACAAAGATCAAGATCCATTCACCAAGGAAATTATGAAAACCAAAATCCCAAAAGATTTCAAACTTCCGGATATGACTCTGTATGATGGCACCTCGGACCCCAACCACCATCTCAGCAACTTCAGAAGTAGAATATACCTCATTGACGCCTCAGATGCAGTCCGCTGCAAAGCCTTTCCAACAACTCTTACCAAGACAGCTATTAGATGGTTCGACAACCTACCTCCAAAATCCATCTCAAGTTTCGACAACTTGGCCAAAAAGTTCCTGGCCCGATTTTCCATACAAAAGGACAAAGCCAAACACGCACCTAGCCTACTAGGGATCAAGCAAGGAGATCAGGAGAGTCTTCGTAACTACATGGAAAGATTCAACAAAACATGCGTGGAGATACAAAGTCTACCAACAGAAGCTGCCATCATGGGCCTCATAAATGGCCTACGAGAAGGACCATTTAGCCAATCTATATCAAAGAAGTACCCGGCATCCCTAGATGAAGTACAAAAATGGGCGCAGAAGTACATCAACATGGAGGAGAATTCTCGACTTGGGGAAGCCTCGAGGTTCGGTTCTGCCTACCGAGATAAAGATAAAGAATCCAAGAAAAAATAAGATTGCTCCGAAGAGAAAATAAAAAAAAATCATAACTACACCCCTCTTAGGGTATCCTTGGTAGATATTTACAAAGAGGTCTGCCATACGAAAAAAATACCCCCAGCCCGGCCACTTAAAGGTAAAAGGGGAGGAGGAAATCGGAACGAATACTGTGAGTATCATCGGGTCTGAGGACATTCCACCAACAAATGCTTTCACTTGAAAAATGTCATTGAGAAATTAGTAAGGGAAGGAAAACTAGATCGGTTCCTAGCCAATCGGGACGAAGAACCGAGAAAAAGAAGAAGGGATGAAGATGTCGGACGATCTGAACGATCACCCGGCACATCGGAAAGACATGTCTACGTGATACATGGCGGATTTGCTGGAGGAGGAATCTCCAAATCATCCCGCAAGCGACACCTCAAAGAAGTATACCATGTCGAAGACAAGAAGGAGGCACGAGACATCCCAGCAATCATGTTTACCAAAGAAGATACATCCGAAATCATCTCAGGACACGACGACCCCATGGTCATCATAATCATATTGGTAAACGCCAACTTCCACCGTACATTAATTGACCAAGGAAGCTCCGCCGACATCTTATTCAAAACTGCCTTCGACAAGCTCGGCTTAGAAGAAAAAGAACTAAGAGCATACCCAAACAGCCTGTTCGGACTTGGGGATACCCCAGTACAACCACTGGGATACGTATCGTTACATACAACCTTCGGAAAGGGGAACCAATCCAGAACACTCAAGATAGACTATATCGTGGTCGACGTAAGCTCAGCCTACAATGCCTTAATAGGTCGGACAACGTTAAATCAACTCAGCGCAATAGTCTTAACTCCACATCTATGTATGAAATTCCCAACTGCAGAAGTGATAGCTACAATAAAAGCAGATCAAAAGATGGCGTGTCGCTGTTATAACAAAAGTCTAAACCTCCGAGGCGAAGGAGGAGAGTTCCACACAATCGAACTCGGCAGAGACCAGAGACGAGAAGAACGCCACCCACGACCCGAAGGAGAAATAGAAAGAGTCCAGATCGGAGATACCCCAGATAAAACAACTAATATTGGCACGATCCTGAAAGGAGACGCAAAGGAATCACTAATACGGTTCCTACAAGATAATGTTGATCTCTTCGCATGGAAAGCTGCCGACATGCCAGGCATAGATCCTAAACTAATGAGCCACAAGTTCGCAGTCTACCCGGGATCCCAGCCGGTACAACAAAGATGAAGAAAACTCGGGCCAGAACGGTCTCAGGCTGTAGAAGAACAAGTACAAGCACTACTAGAGGCAGGGTTCATAAGAGAAGTTAAATACCCACTATGGCTAGCAAACGTCGTCTTGGTGAGAAAGTCAAATGGAAAATGGCGAATGTGCACCGACTACACCGACCTTAACAAAGCCTGCCCAAAAGACCCTTATCCACTCCCAAGCATCGATGCCCTAGTAGATGCCTCATCGGGATATAAGTATCTCTCGTTCATGGACGTATACTCAGGCTACAACTAGATCCTAATGTATCCACCGGATCAAGAAAAAACATCGTTTCTCACACCAAAAGCAAATTATTGCTATATCGTAATGCCTTTCGGCCTTAAGAATGCGGGAGCCACTTATCAAAGGCTAATGAACAAAGTCTTCTCAGACCACATCGGAAAAATCATGGAGCTCTATGTGGATGACATGTTGATAAAGACAAAAGTGAAGAAACATTACTAACCGACTTGGTTCAAGTGTTCAACACCATATGGAAGCATGGCATGCGACTCAACCCGGCTAAATGCACCTTCGCAGTGGAAGCAGGTAAGTGACAAGCCATACTCAACATGAAAAGCCCGACCTGCGTCAAAGAGGTACAACAACTCAATGGAAGATTGGCGGCCTTGTCCAGATTCATAGCAGGGTCAGCAATAAGATCCCTCCCCTTCTACGCTACCTTAAGGAAGGGAAAGAACTTCGAGTGGACAACGGAATGTGAACAAGCCTTCCGAGACTTCAAAGAATTCTTGGGACAGCCCCCAATCCTATCTTGACCACAAGAGGGAGAACCACTCATACTGTACCTCGCAGTAGGAAGTCGGGCAATAGCCTCAGCACTAATTAGAGAAGATGAAAGGGGACAACAACCCGTCTACTTCAATAGTAAAGCACTACAGGGGTCAGAGCTGAACTACTAGAAAATCGAGAAGTTTGCCTACGCTTTGATACTCGCATCCCGACGACTTCGCCCATACTTCCAAGCGCACACCATTAAAGTTCGGACCAACCAGCCCATAAGAGAGATATTGCAGAAAATAGATCTAGAAAGAAGAATCCTACAGTGGGCAATCGAGTTGTCCGAGTTCGACCTCCAATACGAGACGCGGACAGCCATCAAATCACAATACCTAGTAGACTTCATTGCAGAATTCACAGACACCACGGAAATCCCTATAGAGTGGAACATATACGTGGACGGTTCCTCAAATAAAACTGGAAGCGGTGCAGGTGTGATAATTGAAAGCAACCAAGGAACCCAACTTGAGCTTTCCCTGAAATTCGGATTCCCAACCTCAAACAACCAGGTGGAATATGAAGCGTTATTAGCTGGTTTGAAGCTGGCTAGGGAAGTTGGAGCTCAGAAATTCAACATCTACAGTGACTCACAAGTCGTTACCTCGCAAATAACGGGAAGCTACCAAGCCAAAGATCCTACCATGAAAAAATATTTGGATAAAACCAAAGAACAGCTTGGACAACTCGGGGAATATATGATCTGCCACATACCCAGCAAGCAAAATGCCCGAGCTGACGCACTCTCAAAACTAGCCAGCACCAAACCAGGGGGCAACAATAGAAGTCTCATCCAGGAAATACTATAGAACCCATCAATATCGGAAGAAGAAAAAATCCTAGTCATAACAGGTCGGGATCAAGGATGGATGACCCCAATAATTAACTACCTCAAAACAGAAGTGCTCCCCACAGATGAAAATGAAGCAAAGAGGTTAAAAAAGGAGGCACAGTACTACACTATCATAAACAACACCCTATACAAAAGAGAGATCTCAACACTATTGTTAAAATGCATACCGACCTCCAATACAAAGGAAGTCTTGGAGTAAGTACACAGTGGCATTTGTGGCAATCATCTCAGAGCGCAAGCTCTCACCAAAAAGGTACTACGGGCGGGATTTTATTGGCCAACTCTACAAAAGGAAGATACTTAATTTGTAAAGACATGTCCACCATGTCAAAAGCATGCCAACTTTCATATCGCCCCACCGGAAAAGCTCATCAGCGTAACCTCGCCCTGGCCATTTGCAAAGTGGGGACTCGATCTTCTCGGACCCTTTCCCCAGGGATCGGGACAAGTCAAGTTCCTCATAGTAAGGGTAGACTACTTCACAAAATGAATCGAGGCAGAACCCCTAGCCAACGCCACTGCTCAAAGAAGTCAGAAATTCCTATATAGGAACATTATTACAAGGTTCGGGGTTCCATACTCCATCACCACGGATAATGGCACCCAATTCACAGATGCAGGCTTCAGAAAACTAGTAGCCAACTTGAACATAAAACACCAGTTCACCTCCGTCGAACATCCCCAAGCCAATGGACAAGCCAAAGCAGCCAACAAAGTCATATTGGCCGGGCTAAAACAGAGACTACAAGAAGCAAAGGGAGCTTGGGCCGAGGAACTTACACAAGTCCTATGGGCGTATCGAACAACTCCACATTCCACTACGAACGAATCACCATTTCGATTAACATACGGAGTGGAGGAAATGATTCCAAAAGAAGTTGAGGAAGGGTCTCCCCGAGTAGTACACTACAATGAACAAACCAACTCTCAACTTCAAAGAGAAGAGCTCGACCTACTTCCAGAAATCCAAGAGAGAGCTCGGATCAGAGAAGAACCACTAAGGCAACGAATGGCTTCCAGATATAATCAAAAGGTAGTGCCAAGAGGTTTCGCTGAGAATGATCTCATCTTAATCCGAAATGATATTGGAACAACTCGACCCGGAGAAGGAAAGCTGGCAGCCAACTGGAAAGGACCCTACCGAGTCACAGAGGTACTTGGGAAGGGCTACTACAGACTGTCCGAACTTGAGGGACAAGAACTCCCCAGATCATGGCACGCCTGTAACCTAAGAAGGTACTATAGTTAGATAAAGGTCTCATCACAAGATGCACTCTTTTTTCCTGAAAAGGTTTTTTAATGAGGCGTCAAGATTGAGATTTAATCCAACTTAAGGGTATGAAAAACTCCCGCCTGTATATATTTGCACTTTCTTTAAATAAAATACATTTCAGATATTCTACAAGTTCTCAAGACGCATTAATCTGAAGCATTCATCATCCGATTATAAAGCAACGAATCGAACAGAAAGTGAAGAACAGATTCACTATACGATCTCGATAGGAATGATCGACCGACAAAGGTGAAAACGCGATTCACCTAAAGGTCGATTAGACCAGGACAGAAACCACAATCTACAAATCGGCAAAAGATGAACACAGAATAATGCAAGAAGTTATCGAAAGTGATCCCAAAAAGAGCCTGACGAGGTCTTATGGATTGCTATATAATAACTTAAAAAGACTGGCCAACACTAAAATGTCTGACCAAGTCAATCTATGTTATCAGCATATCCCTGGAAAGAGGCTGGCCAACCCTATTAAAGAGGAATTCCTATAACTTAGAGGAGATCGACCTAACAAAGTCGGTCTCCTACGAAGACAAGTTGTAAAAGTAATCCCTGAAACAGGCCTAATAAAGGTCCAAAAAAGAGGATTACAAAAACAACTTAGAAGAGATCGACCTAACGAAGTCGGTCTCCTACAACGACAAGTTGTAAAAGTAATCCCTGAAAGAGACCTAATAAAGGTCCAAGAAAGAGGATTACACAAACAACTTAGAAGAGATCGACCTACTGAAGTCGGTCTCCTAGAAAGACAAGATGTAAAAGTAATCCCTGAAAGAGACCTAATAAAGGTCCAAGAAAGAGGATTACAAAAACAACTTAGAAGAGATCGACCAGATGAAGTCGGTCTCCTACAAAACAAGTTGTAAAAGTAATCCCTGAAAGAGACCTAATAAAGGTCCAAGAAAGAGGATTACAAAAACAACTTTGAAGAGATCAACCTAACGAAGTCAGTCTCCTACAAAACAAGTTGTAAAAGTAATCCCTGAAAGAGACCTAACAACGGTCCATGAAAGAGGATTACAAAAACAACTAGGAAAAGATCGACCTAACGAAGTCAGTCTCCTACAAAACAAGTTGTAAAAGTAATCCCTAAAAGAGACCTAACAATGGTCCAAGAAAGAGGATTACAAAAACAACTAGGAAAAGATCGACCTAACGAAGTCGGTCTCCTACAAAGATAAGTTATAAAAGTAATCCCTTAAAAAGACCTGACAAAGGTACGGAAAAGAGGATTACAAAAATAACTTAGAAGGGGACCAACATAAAGAAATCGGTTATAAAGCGCTAAAAATACAAACAAAAGCAAGGAAACCGAGAAACAAGTCGGACCCCCCACAGTCACGACCTCAAAAGGACCTAAGCTACAAACAATAAGTACGAAAGCAATTTAAAGAGGCCAAGCAGCAAGATTCCAACAGATACCCTGTTAAAGCATAATGATAAAGCTTCAAGAGGCCACCGAAATTAACCTCAGAGAAACCATTTTGTTTTCAAAATAAAGTTGCTAAAATAGCAACTGGAGTATCAACAGTCAATAAAACATCATTCCCAAAAAAGAGTTCAAAGCCCACAAACCGTGCTATTTACACAAATACTTAAAGGAGATCAACCAAGATTTGGAGCCTTCCCGGCAGCATCAGTACGGGGAGAAGGAGGGAAAGTCTGAATAGGCACAGCATCTACAGTTCCATTATCCCAGTTCAGAATCTGGCAATCCAGATCGGACGTAACGGGAGGAACTGAGGAGGTCAACACTTTAAGAGAAGGCACTGGGGGAGGGTCAGCATCATCATCATACTGGTCATCAGGGACAATCTTACCATCCCTCACAACATTGTCCAGGCTGACGAGAGTCAAGTCGGCATCAGGAACAACAATCCAAAACTGCTCCATCAGATTCTCGGAGGCGGCAGTTACGCTGCCCACAAGGTGACCCTGAAGCTCGACATAATTAACCCGAGCAGTTTCCAAATCATCCCGGAGATGCATCAACTCCCTATAAGCTGAGACATAGCTATCCTAATGCTTCAGTGCGATGTCCTCAGCCAACTTCAAAGAAGCAGCCAAGGCAATAGAGCTGGCCTTCTCACCCTCCAGCTCCTTCTCCACCTTCGCCACCTTCACCTCCAACACATCCTTCAGATCCTTGATTCGATCAAATTCTGACTTGGCCTCCTCCATGTAGGATTTTGTGGCATGAATCGGAATCCCCTGAACTGTTCGGAAAATAGCCGCACCCATATGAGCCATCTTCACATCACTTTTGGTGATAAAATCCAGATGCTGAAGAAGAGACGCGTCGTCCATGGAAATCCCACCATAGGGGGAAATTTGCTGGTCAACAAACTCGATAGCATCAAAGTCCGGGGCATCCAGGTTAAAAGGGTCGGATGTTTTTTTCTTTTTCAAGGGAGGGACACCAGAAGCAATGGCAGAAGTCTGTGGAGGATCAACCTCATGAAACCGAGGAGTAGGAATTACTTTCCTCAGCCTGAGAGAACTCGGCACAGGAGCCTTCACTGGTATCTGAGAAGACCCCTCACCGGCCACTTTGGCCGAGATGTTCAGAGCAACAGTTTCTTTCTTTGCCCTTTTAAAAACCTTCATGGAGTCGTTGTTCTTTGACATCTCTACAAATACAGAAATAGCAACAGCAAAGAGTTACGGTCACAAACAAGAGGAAGAAAAAATTAAGAAACAAGTATAAGAGACAAGGCCGACAAGTACCCAAGCAGTCCGAACCAAGGATGGGTCATTCAAAATCCTTTTTGTATCAAGATGGGGTGGTTTCCCCCGTAGATCCTCAAGAACAACAACAAAGGCACGCTCAACATCATCAAGCATCTCCTAGGTATAACGAGACACTCTCACATCCCTCTGCCACTCTAGAGGGAAAGAAGGCTCATCATTTTCATCAAGAAAAAAGGGGCGGGCCCCCTCGACAGCACGAACCTTAAAGAAGTAATTCTTGAAGTCCTTAAAGCACTCATCATATATAGAAAAAACTTTGTGGCCCTGGGCGGACCTGGAGGAAACCCAGGAAGCTTTCTTTTTTGAAGAACCGCCAGGCTTGGCAGAAACAAACAAATAAAAGAAAAGAGTCTGGGAAGGTGTTACATCTAATTCACGACAGAGAAGTTGAAAAATTTTAATAAAACCCTCAGGAATTAGGGTGAAGCTGGGATGGGGCAATATTACACGACCACAACAGGTCGGTCTCGAAAGCAATAAAAGGAATAGTAATGTTCAACTGGCTGAAGAAGTATTCATAGGCATAGAAGAAGGGACGCTCCCTCTCAATGGAAGTCGGAAAACAAACTCTCTCATCAGAATCAGGAGCAACAAGCTCGTAATCCTCCTCACGGGCATTGTTACCACAAATCCTATGGCGCTTCCTCAGCTCGGTGCAAAACTCAGCATCCACAACAGAAACACACAACAAAATAAGGGAGTCCAGCCAATCGGACATCCCCTCGGGAACTCTGGAAGACATCTCTACAATGTTATTGCGAGAAGACAAGAGGCCAACTAACCCTACAAGTAAGAAAAGAATATGAGGTTACCACAAACATCTCGGATAAATGGAGAAAACAACTCGGTCAATACTTCTCAGGCGATGGAACAAAGAAAAGGAAAACCCCAAGACTCAAACCAAAGTCCTGGGGCATCCTTTGGAGGCAGTAACAAAGCACGGTTTCCAGGAAAAATCTACAGCTTGCATCCCAACATTTTTCAAAAAGAATTCAAAACAGCAAACACTTTTCATCAAAGAAAAACACAAAAAATTAATACAAGTCTACCAAGCAAAAAGCATTCCCAAACATCAAGCACGCCAAGAAGAGACCATTAAAGATGCAACCTTTTTCATGAACAGACAAAAAGCAATCTCCAAAAGCGAGGAACAGATGCAGATTTTCTATCGGTATCAGACAGGAAACAACCAGAAGCAACAATAAAACCCTAGAAAGCCTCGACAGAAATGGCAAGAAAATCCGTAAGAGAAAGATAGGAAAAACATGTTACAGCGACAAGCAAATACAAGACCACAAAAAGATTCAAACTTTCAAACATGCAAAATCAAAACTTCACCAAAAAAAACTGAAGACGAAGCTATGAAAGAAGCAAGAAAGCTAGTACCAACCTGGAAAGAGCAGCGGGCTTCAAAGAAACTGAAGATGGAAGATGAAATCTGGGAATGCCTTCTCACAAGCAAAAGAAAGAACGTGAACAAGAGCAATGTCGCAGGGAGAAACGCAAAACTTCAGGCTCCAGAAACGCCAAACGACGTAGCAACACAAAGAAAGCAGAAGCGCAAACAAAAAACAGATAGCGGAGAGAGCGGAGAAAAGAAGTCACGAAAAGGGCAAAAGGAGAGAAACCGTTTCTGGGTTTTCAAAATCGAAATAAAGAGCCAAAGGGAAACAGGGCAATTAATGCTCAAATTAAAGAAGGCATTAAATCCTCGCACGTTCCCAAAAAAGCGCCGATATAAAAGCGCGCGTCTTTTAGAAGAAACGTTTTACATTCAAAAGCTACTACAAAGGAGTCAACAAAATGCTTGAGTTCGGCTTCACCAAAGAAAAACCGAAGTCAAGGACTCGATCTCAAAAAGAAGACCGAGCTCAAGCAGGGGCACTGTTCATATCCTGGGTCGAGTTGTCCGACCCGGGATGTTCTACAGACAAATTGACCGACCTCTTCAGGTCAGGACAATCCAGTCTCTTCTCAAAGAGCTCAGTCAAGTCACAAGAAAGCCCAAACAAAGGGCCCAAATAGAGGAACACCCCCCAGATCCTAAGGCAGCCCAAGCCTACAAGAGAAGGGCAGTTCCCTTAAAGATAAGATGACCTCTCTCAAAAGATAAAGATAAGATAAGATAACTAACTTATCTTATCCAAAAAGGTCACTCCACACCATTATAAATATACTGGAGCACCCAGGTATAACTCATACTCTGATTCTACTCAATACCTGCTTAATACCCTTGCTAACTTAAGCATCAGAGTCCCTTGCAGGTAACCCCCACCCTCCGGGGACAAAGGATTAGTAGCACTTTCAGTCCCACAAGTTGGACACACCAGCTCCGGCCGCTATACACCTGCCAAACACGTCGGCTCCGACCAACACAGAAGATCTCGACCGAGATCGACCTACAGTTTCAGGTAACCCTCGGAACACTTGCTTTGATTGAAAACTTTTCATTAAACTTGCTTGAATTATATATATTGTGGATCATGTTTTTGAGCTAAGAACACAAGCAAGTGAGATTTGAGTCTAATGGTGTGGTTACATCTTATAACCACTTATTTTCCTTCTTGTGTGCATTATTCTCTTTCTATGATTGTGATCTTTGATTTGTTTGATTCTTTATGTCCATTATTTTGTGTATACATGCATTTATATGATTGAGGTCATCATTTTATTTAGCTTACTTACCCAAAAAGCCTTACCTTTTGTCTTCCTTTGTTAGCCAAATTTGAGCATACGCTTAACCCACTTGTTCTTAATTTAGCACATTACAAGCCTTAAAGTGGAAAACAATAAAAGTCCTTATTTGGATCTTTGATTAGCTTAGGCTAGTATGTGTGAGTATCATTCAAGTGTGGGAAAACTTGGGACATTAGTTGGGAAAAAGGGTAGTTTTGTATTTTTATTGGAAATATTGGGAATTGGGTACATACTCATGTATTAATTAAAATGTATAGACCTTATGCATTGATGTTCTTGTATGAAGCTTGAAAGAAAGAAAAATAAAAAATGAGAAAAAAATAATAGAAAAAAAGAAAAAATATAATAAATGTGAAAAAAAAGAGAAGTTGAAGTAAAGAATGAACGAATGAAAGAAAAAGAAGAAAAAGAAAGAAATAAAAAGGGGACAAAATGCCCAAAGAAAAGTGAAGCTCAATAAAATCAATGCATAAGTGTTGTGAAATGAAAAGAAAATGCATGAGTATGTGAAAAAGTGAAAAATGGGTAGTTAGGTTAGAACTTAATTGTATAGGATGTCATAGGCTAGGTGGGAGTTTAAGCTTATCAAAGATTCAAATTTTAAGCTCACTTGACCAAATATGCATCCTACCTTGACCCTAACCCCATTACAACCTAAAGAAAAGACCTCATGATAATTGTATGCATGCATGAAATATATGTTGATTGTTAGAAGAAGAACAAATCTTGAAAAGCATGATTAGGGGAGAATTGAGAGAATTAACCCTAAACACTTGAGCGAATAGAGTGCAAACACATCCGGTGAGGATTTGATGCTCAATTACATGTTTTCACCTATGATCATTGATAAACCACTATTTTATGGTTTATCTTGTACTCAATTGAGTGGTTTTTATTAACTCTTTACCCACTTATTCATACTATTTGCATGGTTTTATATTTCCTTCCTAATTATGTGTTTTGATTGAAAACATGCTTCTTAAGATCTTATATTTGCTTATTATTAATCCTCTCTTATTACCATTAGATGACTTGATATGTGTGTTAAGTGTTTTCAGAGATTATAGGGCATGAATGGCTCAGAGGATGGGAAGAAAACATGCAAAAGAGGAAGGAATGCAAGAAGTTGGAGAAATTGCTAAGTTGTCCAGTCTGACCTCTCTCCACTCAAACGGCTATAACTTTAGCTACAGAGGTCCAAATGACGCGGTTCCAGTTGCGTTGGAAAGCTAACGTCCGGGACTTCGATTTGATATATAATATGATATGGTTTACCGGACGCTAGGCAACGCGACCGTGTGATCCATGCGGCCGCGTCGCAATGACGAAAATCCAGCGTGGCCAAATTCGAAACCAGCGAATTCTGGACTGTTTCTGACCCAGTTTGCGGCCCAGAAAACACATATTAAAGGCTATAAAGTGGAGGAATGCATCCATTCATAAAATTCACTCATAATTCACTTCTCATGATTTAGATTAGTTTTGAGAGGGGTTCTCTCCTCTCTCTCTTAGGATTTAGGATTTCTCTTAGTTTTAGGAGTGACTCTCAATCCCAGGTTCTTTATTTTTATTTATTTTTCCAATTAAATTTATGAACTCTTTCATGTTATGATTTTCTTTGAATTAATATTATTTGAGATATTTCAGTTATTATTGCTTTCTTTTAATTACATGATTATTGCTTCCCATCTGAAGGCATTTTTATTTGAGCAGTTTCAATTTTCTTTCCTTTTGGCTTTGGTTAAATAATTGGTGACTCTAGAGTTATCGAACTCATTGTTGATTGAAATTGGAATTCATCCACTTAACTTACCTTCATAATTAGAGGTTAACAAAGTGGGAGAAAAATCCAATTCTCATCATAATTGATAAGGATAACTAGGAAAGGACCTCCAGTTCTTATACCTTGCCAAAGGTTTATTTTACAGCTATTATTATTTTATTTTACTTGTCATATAATATATTCGCACCTTACTTCCAAAACCCCAATTTTACCTTTTTCATAGCCAATAATAAGAACATACCTCCCTGCAATTTCTTGAGAAGACGACCCGAGGTTTAAATACTCGGTTAACAATTCTAAAGGGGTTTGTTACTTGTGACAACCAAAACGTTTGTACGAAGGGATTTTTGTCGGTTTAGAGACTATATCTACAATGCGACTATTTTTATGAAATTCTTTACTGGCAAAAATCTTAACGTCAATCATCTATTCCTGCAAGTTTGTAAAAATATTTAATAACTCAATTCAATTGTGGATTAGACTTGCTAGTCCTTAGCCCTTGTGCATATATGCTTCTTGGGAATTGATTTATTTTTACCAAGCAATTGCATTCATTTAGATAGTTGCATATAGGTAGAGTGCATTTAGTTAGTTTCCATTGAATAAATGTCATACCCTTTACTTCATTCTTGGTTTAAGCATGAGGACATGCTTGGTTTAAGTGTGGGGAGGTTGATAAACCCCATTTTTAGGGTGTATCTTGTATTGATTTTAGGAGATTTTACAACCTTTTACCCACATTTATCCAATGAATTAGCATGATTTTGTGATTGTCCCCTTATTTGTGCTTAGATGTGAAAACATACTTTATAGGCCTTTAACTTGATGATTTTATTCACCTTTGATTCCACTAGATGCCTTGATGTGTTTGTTAGTGATTTCAGATTGAAAATGCTAGGAATGGATCAAAGGAGTGAAGAGGAAAGCATGCAAAGTGGAGAAATCATGGAAAAAGCCAAAGAATTGAACTCGCCCATGGACGCGCGCGCACACCTGGCGCTTGCGCGCACCTTGCGAATTACCCCATGGACGCGTACGCGTGCTGTGCACCTACGCGTCGGTGCTGGTTTATGATTTTTTAATGAAAACGTGGCCAGCAAATTCAGAAGGGTTGTGAGGCCCAATCCCAACCAACTTTGGCGCCAAAGATGCTATTTAAAGCCAAGGGTTGAATAGCAAATGGGATTCATTCATTCACACTCATTAGGATTAGTTTAGAGTTAGTTTTAGAGAGAGAAGCTCTCACTTCTATCTAGGATTAGGATTAGGATTAGGTTTAGTTCTTAGATCTAGATTTTAATTCATCTTCTTCTATTTCTATCTTCTTAATTCCTTGTAGTCACATTCATTCTTCTTCCATTCTTTTGTTGTAATCTCTTTCATGTTGTTCTTGTATTTTGTTATAGATCTACTATTGTTCCTTCTATTTTCTTTCCATTCAATCCAAGGTAATTCATAATAATTGTGTTTCTTTGTGATTGTTGTTGTTAATTCTTTGTAATAATAGTTGTTAGATTTCATTCTTGTTATAGATTTCATATGCTTTCCTTTTATGCCTTCCAAGTGTTTGATAAAATGCTTGGAAGGATTTTTGAATAGAATTTTATACTCTTGGCTTTGAGAGGTAACTTAGGACCTCTTGAGTTACTAATGCCCAAAGGATTGATGATTGGGAGCCACTGACTCTAGTTCTCACTAATTGAATTAGTGGAGAGTTAGGACCTATGGACTTGGATTGATATATCTTATTTAACTTTCCTTTACTACTAGTTAGAGGATGATTTAGTGAGGTTAATCCTTGCCAATTCTCATATTGTGCAAGTGATTAGGATAGAGATCCTTGACCACCAACCCTTGCCAAGACCTTTTTTAGCTATTAGTTTACTTTCTTGCCATTTATCTTTCATGTTTCTTATCAAAAACCCTAAAATAACTCATAACCAATAACAAGACACTTTATTGTAATTCCTAGGGAGAACAACCCGAGGTTGAATACTTCGGTTTATAAATTTTAGGGGTTTGTACTAGTGACAAACAACTTTTTATATGAAAGGGTTATTGATTGGTTTAGAAACTATACTTGCAACGAGAATTCATTTGTGAAATTCTATACCATCACCACCTTGTAGAGTTCTAGAGGTATGATTTCATGAACTTCTACTTCCTCTCCAATCATGATATATGGATCATGATAGCCCGATCCACAGTTACCTCAGATCGGTTGCTTGTGGGAATGATAGCGTTGGATGAACTCCAACCATCCTCTAGCCACAAGCTTAAGATTCGGTCTTTTCAATTGAACCGGGTTGCCTCTTGAGTCTCTTTTCCATTGAGCTCCTTCTACACATATGTCCAAGAGGACTTGGTCCAACCTTTGATCAAAGTTGACCCTTCTGGTGTAGGGGCATGCATTTTCTTCCATCATTGGCAAGTTGAATGCTAGCCTCACATTTTTCGGACTGAAATCTAAGTATTTTCCCCGAACCATTGTAAGCCAATTCTTTGGGTTTGGGTTCATACCTTGGTCATGGTTTCTTGTGATCCATGCGTTTGCATATAACTCTTGAACCATTAAGATTCCAACTTGTTGAATGGGGTTGGCAAGAACTTCCCAACCTTTTCTTCGGATCTCTTGTTGAATCTCCGGATATTCGCCCTTTTTGAGCCTAAAAGGGACCTCAGGGATCACCTTCTTCTTGGCCACAACTTCATAGAAGTGGTCTTGATGGACCTTTGAAATGAATCTCTCCATCTCCCATGACTCAGAGGTAGAGGTAGTTGCCTTCCCTTTCCTCTTTCTAGAGGTTTCTCTGGCCTTAGGTGCCATAAATGGTTATGAAAAAATAAAAAGCAATGCTTTTACCATACCAAACTTAAAATATTCGCTCTTCCTCGAGCAAAAGATGAAAGAAGGATATAGAAGAAGAAGAAAATGGAGGAAATGGAAGGTGTATGTGTTTCGGCCAAGGGGAGGGAAAGGTGTGTATGATGTGTGAAAATGAAGGAGCGGAGAGGGGTATTTATAGGGAAAGGAAAGGAGAGTGGCCGAAAGGTTTGGGTGGGTTTGGAAGGGAAATGATTTTGGATTTTGAAGGTGGGTGGGGGGGTTTTGGGGAAGAGTTAAGGAAGTGATTGGTGAAGGGTATTTGGGGAAGAGTTTTGGAGGTGATTGGTGAAGAGGAGAGAGAGTGAGTTGAGGTTGGTGGGGATCCTATGGGGTCCACAGATCTTGAGGGGTCAAAGAATTCTTATTCATGCTCCAATTGGGCGTTCAGAATGCCTTAGAGTGTAATTCTGGTGCTTAAACGCCAGTCTGCTGCCTTATTCTAGCATTTAAACGCCAGCTTTCCTTCCTGTTCTGGCGTATAAACGCCAGTTTGTTGTCCTATTTTGGCGTTTAAACGCCCAGAAAGGTGCCAGATTGGGCGTTTAAACGCCCATTTTACTAACCTTACTAAATGCCAGTAAGTCCTTTCTCTAGGGTGTGCTATTTTCAATGCTGTTTTTTATTTTTTTTATTTTTGTAATTGTCTTTGTGACTTCACATGATCATCAACCTAAAAGAAAACAAAATAATATAGATAAAATTAAAATAAAACTGGGTTGCCTCCCAATAAGCGCTTCTTTAATATCAATAGCTTGACAGTGAGCTCTCATGGAGCCTCACAGATGATTAGAGTATGGTTGAGATCTCTCAACACCAAACTTAAAGTTTAGCTGTGGCCTCCCAACACCAAACTTAGAGTTTGAATGTGGGGGCTCTATTTGACTCTGTATTGGGAGAGGCTCTTTATGCTCACTCTCCATGGTTACAGATGGAGAACCTTGAGTCTTTACTACAAGGCATTCTTTGTTCACATGAAGGATCAACTATCCGCTGTCAACATCAATTATAGCTCTTGCTGTGGCTAGGAAGGGTCTTCCAAGGATGATGGATTCATCCTCATCCATCCTAGTGTCTAAGATCATGAAATCAGCAGGGAAGTAAAGGCCTTCAACCTTGACTAGCACGTCCTCTACTAGTCCATAAGCTTTTTTCATAGATTTATCTGCCATCTCCAATGAGAATTTGGCAACCTGTACCTCATAGATTCCCAGTCTCTCCATTACAGAGAGGGGCAACATGTTTATCCCTGACCCCAGGTCACACAGAGCTTTTTCAAAGGTCATGGTGCCTATGGTACAGGGTATTAAGAATTTACCAAGATCCTATTTCTTGCTGAACCAATGTATTCAGTTCATTGGTGAGCAAGGGAGGCTCTTCCTCCCAAGTCTCATTACCAAATAGCTTGGCATTTAGCTTCATGATTACTCCTAAATATTGGGCAACTTGCCCTTCAACAATGTCTTCATCCTCTTCAGAAGATGAATAGTCATCAGAGCTCATGAATGGTAAAAAGATGTCCAAGGGAATCTCTATGGTCTCTGTATGAGCCTCAGATTCCTTTGGTTCTTCAATTGGGTATTCCGTACTAACCATTGGATGTCCCCTGAGGTCTTCCTTAATTGGATTCACATCCTCCACCTCCTCTAAGGTTTCGGCCACGTTGATTATATCAATGGCCTTGCACTCTCCTTTGGGATTCTCTTCTGTATTGCTTGGGAGAGTGCTAGCAGGAGTTTCAGTAACCCTTTAACTCAGCTGGCCCACTTGTGCCTCCAAATTTCTAATGGAGGATCTTGTTTTAGTCATGAAACTCAGAGTGGCCTTAGATAGATCAGAGACTATATTTGCTAAGCTAAAAGGATTCTGCTCAGAATGCTCTGTCTGTTGCTGAGATGATGATGGGAAAGGTTTGCTATTGCTAACCCTGTTTCTTCCACCATTGTTATTATTGAAGCCTTGCTTCTGTTGATTCTTCCATGAAAAATTTGGATGATTTTTCTATGAAGGATTATAGGTGTTACCAAAGGCTTCACCCATGTAATTCACCTCTGCCATTGCAGGGTTCTCAGTATCATAAGCTTCTTCTTCAGAAGATGCTTCTTTAGTACTGTTGGATGCATTTTGCAATCCATTCAGACTCTAAGAGATCATATTGACTTGTTGGGTTAATATTTTGTTCTAAGCCAGTATGGCATTCAGAGCATCAATTTCAAGAACTCCTCTCTTTTGAGGCATCTCATTACTCACAGGATTCCTCTCAGAGGTATACATGAACTGGTTATTTGCAACCATTTCAATAAGTTCCTGAGCTTCTGCAGGTATTTTCTTTAGGAGAATGGATCCACCTGTAGAGTGGTCCAGTGACATCTTAGAAAATTCAGACAGACCATCATAGAATATATCTAATGTGGTCCATTCTGATAGCATGTCAGAAGGACACTTTTTGGTCAGCTGCTTGTATCTTTCCCAAGCTTCATAGAGGGATTCACATTCTTTCTGTTTGAAGGTTTGAACATCCACTCTAAGCTTGCTCAGCTTTTGAGGAGGAAAGAACTTGGCTAAGAAAGCCGTAACCAACTTATCCCAAGAGTCCAAGCTATCTTTGGGTTGTGAGTTCAACCATGTTCTAGCTCTGTCTCTTACAGCAAAAGGGAAAAGCATAAGCTTGTAGACTTCAGGATCAACTCTATTGGTCTTAACAGTATCACAGATCTGCAAGAACTCAGTTAAAATTGATAAGGGTCTTCTGATGGAAGTCCATGAAACTTGCAATTCTATTGCAGTAGAGAAACTAATTGAGGCTTTAGCTCAAAATTGTTTGCTCCTATGGTAGGGATTGTGATGTTTCTTCCATAAAAGTTGGAAGTTGGTGTAGTAAAATCACCAAGCATTTTCCTTGCATTCTAGTTTGGTTCGGCCATAATTGTTTCTTTTGCTGCTTCCTTTTCAAAAATTTCAGTGAGCTCCTCTTCAGAGTTTTGTGCTTTTGCTGCTCTTAGCTTCCTCTTCAGAGTCCTTTCAGGTTCAGGATAAGCTTCAACAAGTATGCCTTTATATTTGTTCCTGCTCATATGAAAGAGAAGAAAACAAAGAAAATATGAAATTCTCTATGTCACAGTATAGAGATTCCTTGAGGTGTCAGAGGAAAACAAGAATGGAGGTCACAAACGGTGACCTCCCCACACTTTAGAATAAAGCATCGTCCTCGATGCTACTGCTGAAGCTCGGGATGGGGGTCAACAATCACGCTGGGCTGTGGCTCATGCTCAGGCTGTGGAACTGGCGGTGGTGCTGGCTGTGAGTCCTCAGGAGTGGTCTGTGCTTCTGGTGGTGCGTCCTACTGAGTCGGCTCCTCGCCATGCTCCTCCTCCTGACCCTGCTCGTTTGAGGCTAGAGTGTCTGGGAGCGGGGAAAGTTTGATGCCCTGGGATGTGAATGCACAGTCTAAGCAATCAATACGTCTCATAAGGCGGCGCTCGAGGCACTCCAGGAAACGGAGTAAGTGCTGCACCAATAGGTATGTCGGTTGAGGTGCTGGTGGTGGTGGTAAGGATGCGGTAGCGGCCGAGGAAGAGGGGGCTGCTACTGTAGAGGGTGAAGGTCCAGCTGCCTCCACAGTTAATCTAACCCGAGAACGGCCTCTGGGCGGTGGTCTCTTGTGCACCCAGCCACCCCAAGGAATGGTGACCTCCTTATCATCATCATCCAAAGGTGGTGGTGTCTCATCATCATCCCTCTACTGAACATCCGCTAATGGAGCCATACTGGTGACCAAAGTGGGAAATGGAAGTAAGTCTGGGATATGTGCTCGCCACATGCTCTGTCGGATCAAATGGGGGAAATACACCTCTTTTCCCTCCATCACACAACCGATCAGAACTAACATGTCCATCGGGATCTCAGAGAAATGTGTGGTGGGCAAGATATAGGTGGCAAATATCATCTGCCAGGTCTTGGCCTCTCTAGACAAATGAGCAAACATCATCTCCTTGGGCTTCCTGTTGCCCAAATCCATCACCCATGGAGTCCCTAGTGTGGTAACCACGCGCTTAAGCGCCTCATAATCGAAGGTCATGCAGATGAATGCAATATCTTCCTGCTAATATGCGCAGGCATCATCAGTAATGTGTCGGCACTGCAGTGCCTCCTCGATGGTAACCTCAGTAATCATAATATCTCTATCCCTCAGCTAAACTGAATCGAGATTGGCACGGAAGAAGTTGCAGTAGAACTCCTTGACCCATGAGATTTTTATCCTCCCCAGATCCCTATCAACAAATTCCAAACCCAACTCTAGAATGCGGCCATTGACGCCGCGCCTTACATCATTTGGAAGCACCAACCTCTTCTCAACATTTAGATTTGTCTTCCGGTATTTGGGAAAGCGAAGCTCACAGTGAAGGTTGGGGAATTTGAGTGGGCCAGTGATGCCAGGGCATTTTGGCCAGTTTCACTGACCTTTTCTTCACTGTTTTTAAGGTAGTTTCATGCATTTTCTTAGGAAATAAGCTAGTTTTGGGTAGAATTTCACTTACTTCTTGATTCAAGTATACATTGTGCACTTTACATGATTTCATGAGGATTTTGCATGAATTATATGATAAATTGGATGATGCATGATCCCATGATTAAGAGCAAGACTTTGATGCACTCTGTTTGTTTGATTTCAGGCAAAAAGAAGCAGAGAAGAGCCACGTTAGTGGCTACGTTAGTTACACTAACGTGGGCACTAACGTGGAAGGAAGGAAAGTTGGAACGTTAGTGGCATTAACTTTGAAGAAAGGAAATGGAGCCAATGTTAGTGACACTTAACATTATCACTAACGTTGGACCAAGCTCATAAGTGGCCACGTTAGAGTCCACGTTAACTTAGTTAACGTGGCCTCTAACGTTAAAAAGGGGAAGGAAGCCAACGTTAGTGACATTCAACATTGTCACTAACGTTGGCCTAAGTGCAAAATGCGACGTTAACCCCCACGTTAACTTGGTTAATGTGGGAGCTAAGGTAAGAGGCAAGGGTGGTCGACAACGTTAGTGACACCCAACATTGTCACTAACGTTGAAAGCAACCACACAACCCCCAAGGAAGCCACGTTAACTTCCACGTTAACTTAGTTAACGTGGAAGTTAACGTGGATGAAAAAAGGTGATGGCCAACGTTAGTGACACTCAACATTGTCACTAACGTTGGAAGGAGCCACACAAGCCACAATGAGCCACGTTAACTCCCACGTTAACTTAGTTAACGTGGGAGTTAACGTGGGCAAAAGTCCTACCTGGCGGCCTGACCATGCCTTCTTCAAACATGCATAACTTGAGCCACAAAGCTCCAAATGAGGTGATTCTAGTGGCATTGGAAAGTAGGCTTCCAGAGCTTTCCAAGCATATATGGCACTACATGGTTTACACTAAAGTTGAGGGAGAAAACCTGCCCCGAAAGTGCAATGATGAACATAGTATCAACCTGTATTAAGGCAAACTGACCTCTTCACCTTCTAAGAAGTATAACTCGAGTTGTAGAGCTCCAAATGATGCGCTTCCAAAAGCATTAAAAAGTAGACATCTAGGGCTTTCCAACAATATATAATAGTATGGGATGGACACTAAGTTTGAGCTTCAAAAAGGGAAATCGCTAGCGTTATTGAGACTCAACATTTTCATTAACGTTGGCGACCATGCCAGCGACCATGTCCACATCAAAGGAGCATAACTTGAGCTATAGAGGTCGAATTGAGGTGATTCCAGTTGCGTTAAAAAGCAGGCATTCAGAGCTTTCCAAAGATATATAATACTCTATAGTGGGCATGACATTGAAGCACAAACAAGAGGCATCTTTCAAGCCCCAAAAACACCAACTGGACAGCAAGTGCAACGTTAGCTACAATAACTTTAGCACTAACGCCACACTTGTAGCGTTAGTGTGGCTAACTTTAGCACTAACTTTAGCACCTGGACCTCAACTTGACTCACTTCTCTCTCAAGTCCACTTCAAAGCTCAAGCAAGCAAGCCCACAATTGTCAACCAATCAAGGCCACAAGACGCATCTAGAATAGGAATTTTCATTTAAGTGTAATTTGCTTTTAATTTCATTTTGTAATTTAGGAAAGCCTATATAAAGGCCTTAGTTTTTACATTCAAGTCATTCTGGAATGGGGGATTGACGAGGGGTCTTTGGACTTCCCCCCCTTCACACACTATCTTTGTTTTCATTTTCTAGAGCTATGAACAACTAAACCCCTTTCATTGGGTTAGGGAGCTCTGTTGTAATTTGATGGATCAATACTAATTTTCTTATTCTTCTTCTATCTTTCCTTTTGATTTTACTTGAAAGCTTTCGATCTTCATCCAATTGGATAGTGTTCTTGGAAAAGAAGCTATTCAAACATGGATCTCTTCGGAACCTTGAAAGAGGAATGAAGAGATTAGCTAGAAATGCTTTCTCATGCTGGACCAAATTGAGTGTGGATGGGTATGTGGCTATAACCCTCTAAGCATTTGATTTGGGAAGTGCATGTGGTATAATCAGTGACCACACTTCATCTCTTCTCATGAGCAATTGACCAAGGAATTGGCTATTGATCAAGATTTGAGAGATTGAATTGCTAGAAATTGTGATTCAATCACTTAAGATTGCCAAGGAGATCAATGAGTGCATTGATTGAGGAAGAGATGAAAATGAAATTGATCCGGAGAATGCAACATCTCCTAAGCCCAATGAACTCCCCATTTCTGATCTTACCCATTCTTTTCATTTTCTGCAATTTACTTTTATGAGCAATTCCCCCATTCCCATTTACAATTCTGCTATTTACTTTCAGTCATTTACTTTCCTGCCATTTTAATTTCTGTAATTATCAACTCTATTCATGGATTCGCTCAACTAGATCATTCCTCTAATTAAAGTTGCTTGATCAATCAATCCCTGTGGGATTCGACCTCACTCTATTGTGAGTTTTTACTTGACGACAAATTCGGTACACTTGCCGAATGGGAATTTGTTGAGAGACAAGTTTTACCCCGATCATGTTTATGGCGCCGTTGCCGGGGATTGATTGTGCATCGACAATGATTAAATTAGAGGATCACTAGATTGAGTATTTTTATTTTGTTTGCTTTAATTTTCTGTTTAAGTAATTTACTTTCTGTCTTAGTTAATTTCTTTCCTTCACCCTATTTCTTAGTTTTTCTGTGTTATTTACAATTCAGTTCACTAACCCACTAACTGTTTGTGATATTGCCTCACTGGGAATTTCCTCATCTGTGACAATGGAGATTCCAATTTCTTTTGGTGATTATTGTTTGAGACAGATCTTTCTGCAAGAAAGAAAGGAGCATCCATCATCTTTTGGTGATTATTGTTTGAGACAGAGCTTTCTGTAGGAAAGAAAGGAGCATACATCATATTTTAGGCAATCAAATTTCATGGGAAACTCTCCACCACCCCAGAATGATTCACTTTACTATGCTCATGGTGGGTGGAAGTATCAAGAACATGAAATGGGGTACTTTCCAGAGCCACAAAATGATCCATATTTTGGTGAAATTGATCACTACTCAAGTTGTGGCTGGGAAGATCATAATCAAAGAGATTTCACTCATTCATACCCATTCATCAAGAGCCATCACCTCTCAATTATACAACCTTACCTCCAAGTTTTACATGCCTAAATTCTTCATCACTTGATTATGCCTCAACACAAAGTCCATACAAGTCATCCCATCAATAACACAACTCATTCCACACCCCTCAGCACAACTTCACCACAACACATCCATGTCACCAAGATTATTCTCAACCTTCATACATAGAAATACATAGAAAACTCGTGGAAAGATACACATGACCCCAATCCTGGAAAGAAATCATCCTCAAGAAGATGAATGGGCCCTTAGAGCAGACAAGGGGGAACTTAGAACCATCAAACAGTGAGAATGAAGACCAATTTATGGGTGAGGAAGTGGAAAAACAAGAACAAAAGGTCCCTTATTTCAAGTGAAATTGCAATAAAAGATGAGGAACATGCAAACTCACTCCCAAAGGACACAATGCAACATCATGTAGAAGAAAGGGAGGAAGTCAATCAAGGGAGTCCACACTACTCCAATAAAACAGAGAATTGCATAGAGGGTGAGTTCATTGAACCACCAATTCAAGAAGTTCTTGATGAAAATGTTGCTCCAACCCTCATACAACACCCAAGTACTGAAACTAAGGTGGTGAAGGCAATCAACATGAGCACTAAAAAGAGGATGGTGACCAAGAAAAGAAGGACAATATCCATGAAGAAGAAAAGGTCAACCAAAAGCCATCCCACCCCTACCCCATCAAGCAAGTTTACACAAGCTAACAACAGAAGAAGGCTTGCTGGAGAGAGGCACTCAAAATAAGGGGCATTAACTGGCTCGTCTTTCCTCTTGAGGTCATTCCTCTTAACAAACTGGAAGAAGAGGAAGAAAGTCATGAACAACATGTCAAGCTAATGACATTAAAAGAGCGCTTGTTGGGAGGCAACCCAACCATAGGTAACATTTCCTTGCTTTGCTTAGTTTGCTTTCAATAATTTGGCATATGATTGCATTCTAAGTTTGGTGTTGCTATGCAACAATTTGATTTTCAATCTTCACTGGGTACTTGCAACATTCTAAATTGATAGTGGCACACTAAGTTTGGTGTTACCACTTAACTTTCAAGCAAGTACCATGCCAACACCACTTATTAATGCAATCAAAATGTCTCTGTTTGTATCTCTTGTGTCTTTATTGTATCCTTAACCTTGCTTGTTGAAACACATGCATACTCACACTTCATTCTAAGACATTCATGATCCATCATGGACCCCATCACCACTGTTTTAATTGTTGCTTGAGTATAAGCAATCATTCTATGTCTGGTGTGGGAAGGGGAAGAATAGAAGGAAAAGGGCAACAACAATGAAGATAAAATACAAGGTGGTAAAGTTCCTTTCTCCTCTTACTTATTTCCAGCACTTTAATTTGCATGATTGTCTTCTAAGTTCTTTGTATGTATGTGTGCTTGCTCCTTGTGAATAAGCATGTCAATTCTGTCTTTTAAACATTTTATTGATTAAGGCTGTGTTTTCTAGTCTGAATGTCATTACTACATCCTTACTTTGCTTACTTGTATGCTTGTCCCTTTTGAATCAAATGAAAAGAGAATGAGTGTTTTATAAAAGACCAGAGTGGAGTTCATACTATGGAGTAAGTTCCTGAGTTTGTGGTGTGGTCATAAGTTGGCTAAGTTGGTTCAACCACAAGGTGGGAGGACAACTATCTGTCATGAATACTATGCTGGAGACACACCCCATGAGACTAACTAAATAAGAAGATCCTAAGAAGAAAAAGGGAAAGAACAATAAAGGTTGAAAAACAAAAGAAAAAGAGTAAGCAATAAGGCTAGGCACCAATGGTTTTGAGCTTGAGGCATGTGTCTGTGGTGCTCATGTGTGAGGGATCTACTTGGAAGAATAAGCTCTTTGGGGTGCCTTATCACTTGGTAATTTGGGTTAACTAACTCGGGATTATCAGCTGAAAGTCCACTATCAAGAGTAACCCTCACTACAGAGCATTTAGTAACCCAAAGAGGTGCTGGACACCAAGGTCTCAAGAAAAGAAAATAAATAAACTATATGCCTGTGGTGTGTATGTACGGGGGAGAGACTTGAGCAAGTAAGTCCTTAGGGGTGCTTCAACACCTAGCACCTTGAACCAACTGGTTCGGGAGTGTTGGCTAAAAGCTTATTTTAAAGAGTTGCCCCCTTACAGAACACCTAGCCCAAGAACACAAATAAACCCTAAATTGACAACAAAAGGATCAATTAATAAAAGTCTCATGGTATGCAGTCACAGTGAGTATTCTAGGATATGATAAAGGTCTGAAAGCCAGGAATAAACCTAAGTTGCTATACATGAAACCACCATAAAACCAGGGACATGACTTCCACAAGAATGACTCATTACTCTTGGCATTCCATTCATCATTCTCTTGTTCCAGTACTTGCTTAGGGACAAGCAAGCTTTAAGTTTGGTGTTGTGATGCCAGGGCATTTTGGCCAGTTTCACTGACCTTTTCTTCACTGTTTTTAAGGTAGTTTCATGCATTTTCTTAGGAAATAAGCTAGTTTTGGGTAGAATTTCACTTACTTCTTGATTCAAGTATACATTGTGCACTTTACATGATTTCATGAGGATTTTGCATGAATTATATGATAAATTGGATGATGCATAATTCCATGATTAAGAGCAAGACTTTGATGCACTCTGTTTGTTTGATTTCAGGCAAAAAGAAGCAGAGAAGAGCCACGTTAGTGGCTACGTTAGTTACACTAACGTGGGCATTAACGTGGAAGGAAGGAAAGTTGGAACGTTAGTGGCATTAAATTTGAAGAAAGGAAATGGAGCCAACGTTAGTGACACTTAACATTATCACTAACATTGGACCAAGCTCATAAGTGGCCACATTAGAGTCCACGTTAACTTAGTTAACGTGGCCTCTAACGTTAAAAGGGGGAAGGAAGCCAACGTTAGTGACATTCAACATTGTCACTAACGTTGGCCTAAGTGCAAAATGCAACGTTAACTCCCACATTAACTTGGTTAACATGGGAGTTAACGTAAGAGGCAAGGATGGTCGACAACGTTAGTGACACCCAACATTGTCACTAACGTTGAAAGCAACCACACAACCCCCAAGGAAGCCACGTTAACTTCCACGTTAACTTAGTTAACGTGGAAGCTAACGTGGATGAAAGAAGGTGATGGCCAACGATAGTGACACTCAAAATTGTCACTAACATTGGAAGGAGCCACACAAGCCATAATGAGCCACGTTAACTCCCACGTTAACTTAGTTAACGTGGAAGTTAACGTGGGAAAAAGTCCCACCTGGCAGCCTGACCATGCCTTCTTCAAACATGCATAACTTGAGCCACAAAGCACCAAATGTGGTGATTCCAGTGGCATTATAAAGTAGGATTCCAGAGCTTTCCAAGCATATATGGCACTACATGGTTTACACTAAAGTTGAGGGAGAAAACCTGCCCTGAAAGTGCAATGATGAACATAGTATCAACCTGTATTAAGGCCAACTGACCTCTTCACCTTCCAAGAAGTATAACTCAAGTTGTAGAGCTTCAAATGATGCGCTTCCAAAAGCATTGGCAAGTAGACATCTAGGTCCTTTCAACAATATATAATAGTATGGGGTGGACCCTAAGTTTGAGCTTCAAAAACGGGAAATTGCTAGCGTTATTGAGACTCAACATTTTCATTAACGTTGGCGACCATGCCAGCGACCATGTCTACTTCAAATGAGCATAACTTGAGCTACAGAAGTCCAATTGAGGTGATTTTAGTTGCGTTAGAAAGCTGACATTCAGAGCTTTCCAACGATATATAATACTCTATAGTGGGCATGAAATTGGAGCACAAACAAGAGGCATCTTTTAAGCCCTAAAAACACCAACTGGGCAGCAAGTGCAACGTTAGCCACAATAACTTTAGCACTAACGCCACACTTGTAGTGTTAGTGTGGCTAACTTTAGCACCTGGACCTCAACTTGACTCACTTCTCTCTCAAGTCCACTTCAAAGCTCAAGCAAGCAAGCCCACAATTGTCAACCAATCAAGGCCACAAGACGCATCTAGAATAGGAATTTTCATTTAAGTGTAATTTGCTTTTGATTTCATTTTGTAATTTAGGAAAGCCTATATAAAGGCCTTAGTTTTTACATTCAAGTCATTCTGGAATGGGGGATTGACGAGGGGTCTTCGGACTTCCCCCCCCCCTTCACACACTATCTTTGTTTTCATTTTCTAGAGCTATGACCAACTAAACCCCTTTCATTGGGTTAGGGAGCTCTGTTGTAATTTGATGGATCAATACTAATTTTCTTATTCTTCTTCTATCTTTCCTTTTGATTTTACTTGAAAGCTTTCGATCTTCATCCAATTGGATAGTGTTCTTAGAAAAGAAGCTATTCAAACATGGATCTCTTCGGATCCTTGAAAGAGGAATGAAGAGATTAGCTAGAAATTCTTTCTCATGCTGGACCAAATTGAGTGTGGATGGGTATGTGGCTATAACCCTCTAAGCATTTGATTTGGGAAGTGCATGTGGTATAATCAGTGACCACACTTCATCTCTTCTCATGAGCAATTGACCAAGGAATTGGCTATTGATTAAGATTTGAGAGATTGAATTGCAAGAAATTGTGATTCAATCACTTAAGATTGCCAAGGAGATCAATGAGTGCATTGATTGAGGAAGAGATGAAAATGAAATTGATCCGGAGAATGCAACATCTCCTAAGCCCAATGAACTCCCCATTTCTGATCTTACCCGTTCTCTTTATTTTCTGCAATTTACTTTTATGAGCAATTCCCCCCATTCCCATTTACAATTCTGCTATTTACTTTCAGTCATTTACTTTTCTGCCATTTTAATTTCTGCAATTATCAACTCTATTCATGGATTCGCTCAACTAGATCATTCCTCTAATTAAAGTTGCTTGATCAATCAATCCCTGTGGGATTCGACCTCACTCTATTTTGAGTTTTTACTTGACGACAAATTTGGTACACTTGCCGAATGGGAATTTGTTGAGAGACAAGTTTTACCCCGATCAGCCAGTGGACGGAAGCGGCTGATTTTCCTTATCCGTCTCATTCAGTGCATTTTTAGCATAATTAGCATATGGGGACGGGATAGAGATCTTAGAGTGATTTCTTTTCTTAGAAGGAGTGGCTATGGCTTTCCCTTTATCTGACATCCTGAAAAATAGAATTTACATAATATAAGAAGCTAGCCAAATAATCAAGAAGCACTCATAACAATGCATATTCAAAAAGTGAGTAAATAAAGTAGAAATCTTAGAATGAAAGCAACAAGGTTCAGAATTCAAAAGAATCTTCAAACCAAGAATTCAATCCACAATTGCACATTAACTGATCATTAAGCCAAAGAAACACCATATCCAAAAGAATGATCAAAAGAGTTAAGTCAAAAATCAAAAGAGAAGATAGTTGGTTAAATAGGTTAGAGTTAGAAATCAGTTTAGAAGTTAGTGATATGGTGGCTACCGGCTTAATTCAAAAGATATGTACATAGTAGGGATGTAAGCACGTCCACAATCATGAAAAGCATCAAGTCGTTGATGATGAAATATGATATTGCTAAAAAGCAACTCACGAGAAAGCAAGTCATCAATCAATGCAAGTTACTAGAATTACATGAATTGGTTTTGGTGTGATCAAAATATCAAAGAATGAATCAATCAAGAAATATTCAACACCAAATTTGATGTGCCATGAAAGTCACAAAGATTGAGGTAAGATTTGAAAAATTCATATGCCATGTGACCAAGGGTAATCTGGGCATGAAGGGTTCGAATCGTAGCGGTTATATGGGTAGAAGAAATCATCAATCTTGTGGGGCAAGCAAATAATCTCAATTTCAAATGAAAATCAAGTTACTGGTCAATCTGAAAATTCATTAGAATCGTTCAATGCACATAAGAAATCTAGCATGAATATAAGCAAAGAATATGATAATCATGACCAAACTTATTTTTTTGAACAATTTCCAAAACCATTTAGGTAACAAAATCCCTTTGATACAAGAATCACCAAATAGGAATTGTTACAACAAATGAGTGTAATGCATGGTGTATGGTTAGGAAAAATCCGGCAGCAATTCGGCAGTAAGTTGGCTATTTCCCAAATTAAAACAGTCAAATTGACTTCCATATGAATGCATTAACAATGAAAAACAGAGATGACCATATATAAATGCATCGGAAGTAAGCAATTGAGCAATGAACATGAATGAGCTACAAGCAACCAGTAGCAATGAACAGTGAAGCAACATGCAACATACAACATAAGCAGAGTAATGAAACAGAGCAGTTCCTCACAGCACAAAAATTCAAACATGTAATCACAAATGGAGCACTTATCAGACCTAGATTCCTCTAACCACATCCTAACTACCTAACAGCAGATATCTCTAACTATCCTAACAAACAAAATTATGTACTAACTAATTAAACTAACAAGAAGCTAAAAACAGAAATAAAACAGAGAAGAGGCAGGGTGGAACCTGGGAAGCAGAAATGGTTGCGGAAAAGGGAAGGAAAAGGAGGCATTGGAAGTGATCATCAGAGTCACTGCCTCGGATGGTGGTGACGAGGAAGCTCGTGCCGGCAACAAGGAAGGTTGCATCGGCCGGAGTTGCGGTTACCGTGAGAGAGAACAGAGGAGTGAGAGGGAGAGGGAAACGGCGAGAAGGAGAGGAAGAAAAAGAGAGGGGCGAGGCGACGACAGCAGTGGTCGCGGGGTGGCTCACCGGAGAGGGGTAACGGAGGTTGGGGGTGGATCGTTGGAGAGGAGGGGCATAGAGAGAGACGTTAGGGAAGAGAAGAGGGTTGCGCGAATGCGCTGTTCTTTTCGCAAATTCAGGATTAGTGATTTTTGAATCCGCGCGAGCGTGCATCTTGCGCGTCCGCGTAGGTAGGTTGGGCTAGAGGCATAAAGGAAGCCCAGAGTTGGCACAACTCTCGAGTCCTTGGCCTGGTTGATGCTGAGACGCATCGACGCGCGCGCGCTGTGCGCATTTGCATGGATGGCTTGAGCTTACGGAATGGGCGTGGAGGTACGAATTATGCCGACGCGTGGGCAGAAAAACAGGAAGGGGCGTGGATGCGTGCAGCGTGCGTCCTCGTGGGTTGAGATACAGAGTTGGCCCAAAAGTGGCGCAACTCTCTGATCCATGGCCCAGAAAGTTCAGAATGCGATTCTATGCGCACGCACTGTACGCCAGCGTGTGGAATCTCTCTTTCTTCTACTTTTACTCTATTTTTTTGGAAGAGCTTGGTACCCTCTCAATCTCCTTCAAGGTTCTAAAGCAAGCAAAGATGTAACATTGATACATAATTTGAGAAAATGGGTATTTTTCAAATGAACTTAGAAAACTTGGGATCCAAGCAAAAACTCAATTTCAAAGAATCATCCCATATTCAAACCTAGATTGTATAGAACACCTTAGCAATCAAAGTAAAACACATTTAAAAGGTAGAGAAACTATACACAATGGAACCCAATTCATTCATTCGTTATATCTACAAGAGAATGGAAAGAGTTTACCATGGTGGGATGTCTCCCACCAAGCACTTTTGGTTTAAGTCCTTAAGTTGGACATTTGGGAGGCTCCTTGTCAAGGCGATTTATGCTTGTATCCATCCTTGAACCTCCAAGAGTGCTTGTCCTTCAGTCGGTTGTCAGAATTTCAACCATGTTCACCAAGCTTTGGTGAGCTTCCTTCCAAGATATAAGCTCCCAAAATTGACTTCCAGCGCATGATCCAGGATCCCATATCTTATCTTCACACCCATCTTCTAGTTGATCATCTCGGTTCCGTTCGGGTGATAAGAAAGTAAAATTCTCATGTGAGCACCAAACTATCCTCCTAGACCCATTCAATTGAGCATTACACCAATCCATGTTCTTCAGTTTCAAGCTTCCAACCATAATTAATCTAAACTTACAACGCCAACCACTAAATGTCCTCCTCTTACGCTTAATTCCACAAAGCGCCCTAAGTTGGCCATCCGTCTCAAGCAAACCGTACTCAAGTGAATAATGAAGCTGAGATTTAGAAGTTTTACCCACTCAAGCGAAGGGTTGGATGACAAATTAGATGGAGGAGTTCCCAAAGATCATGACAAAGCATGTTCTACTCCCGTCCATCCCCTTTTAGTAGTTTTCACCACTTGATAAGATTCCTCAAGTTCAAGTTCTTCTTCACCAATTTCTTCTATCTCTTCCCCATCACTCAAATCATACAGAGGAGGTTGAGCGAAATCTACCTCATCGTCAATTCCAAGCATAGTGGGAAAGGATTCTTCAAACTCACATGGATCATATGTTGATTCGGAATCATCATAGATAGGAGGGCTTGTTGCTTGGAACACTTCTTCATTGGAAGAGGGTTCAACAAGATCGTCAAGGGGATTAATCAATGTGGACAAAAAATCATTGATGATGAAATCCACTTCTTGATCAATTTCCTTCAGTTCCTCGTTTACTCCCGCAACATCACTCTTTTCTTTAATATCCCTTTCACATTCCTTGAAAGAGGATTCTTCAACTTGAGATTTCTTTATGTACTCAACATATCCTAAACATCCAACCGCTACTTCCTTTGCTTCATTCATCTCTACCTTCTCCTCTTGTTGTACTTCGTGCTTTGGTTCCTCTTCTTCACCTTGGAGTTTCAGGTTCATTTCCTCACTAAGCTCCTTGGTTGCTTCTCCACATCCAACAATGGGGGTGCCTTGGTCGCACGAGCTTAGGCGGAATGAGATCATGTCACCAATAGTTTCTACCATGGTAGTCATTTTCGCTCTTAACTCTTCAAACTTCTTTTCGTCCTCCTCATGTCGCCTTAAGAGATGAGATTCAAGATCTCTTACTTCTAGCATGGTGTCTTCATTAGGGGTTGGTGGTAAAAGAGAGGGTTCATCATTCGAGGAAAAGGTGTTGTAGTTGGAAGGCGATTCACATTGGTGAAATCCTTGAGGTGGTGTGTATGGATTTTGTGGTTCAGGGGAGTATTGGTATTGGAACGGTGATTCTAGATGTGATTCATATGGTGGTTGATATGGTGTGTATGAATTAGGGCATATAGAGTTGAATGGTGATGTGAAGCTTGTGAATGTGGTGTGTAACTATATTGAGGGATGGAATCATGTGCATATGATGGTTGTGGTTGACAACCACAATTAGGGTCATCACATACATTGGGTTGATACACATTAAAATTAGGATTATACCCATAGAAGTTCATAGGAAGTTGTTGCCATGAAGGTTGTTCATAAGCTTGAAGTTCCTTCCATCCTTGATTCCCAAATCCTTGATGCATATCTTCATTGGAGCTTCCATCACCTACAATATAGTTAAAACTACATTCATAGCAAAAGGGGTGAGAATTCATAGTGAAAGAGAGTATAAAAGAAAATAAGTATTACTAACGAACAAAGAAAACAAAATCCTAACTAGCAAAACAAACAAACAACCCAAATTCAAGATATTCACAATATATACAGTAGCCAATAATTTAGCACCATTGTCATCCCCGGCAACGGCGCCATTTTGATGATCGGGCTCTTGTGTGATTTAGAATTTCACAAATGTAAGCTCCTTGTAAAGTATAGTTTCTAAACCAGCAATAGTCCTTTCATACAAAAATTTGGTTGTCACTAAGTGCAAATCCCTAAAATTAATAACCAGAGTATTTAGACTCTGGGTCGTCTCCCTAGGAATCACAATGAAGTGCTTGGTTATTGGCTACAAGGTGTGTTTTTGGGGTTTTTCGGAATGATAGACATGAAAATAATTGATAACGAAGATTAAATGACAAAGGAGTCTTGGCAAGGGTTGGTGGTCAAGGATCTCTATCCTAATCACTAACCACAACATAAGAATTGGCAAGGATTAACCTCATTAAGTTGTCCTCTAACTAGTAAAGGAGAGTCAAATTATCTATGCCAATCCAAGTCCATAAGTCCTAACTCCTTACTGATTCAATTAGAGTTAGAGTTAATGGCTCCCAATCATGAATCACTTGGACATTAGCAACTCAAGAGTTCCTAAGTTACCTTCCCAAGCCAAGAACATAAAATTCTACTCTAACATCCTTCCAATCATTTTGTCAAACACTTGGAAAGCATAAAAGGAAAGTACAACAAATAACAAGAATTGGTGAAATCTAATGAATACTAATTGTAAAGAAAATGAGATCACAACTCAATCAACAACAAAAGAACATCAATCATTAAATTGTAATTGAGAAAATATCCAAATCCAACAAGGATTCATCATCACAAGAAAATAGTAAAAAGGGAAACTAACATGAGAACTATGAATGATCAAAATTAGGAACATGAAATTGCAGATAAAAATAAGATGATAACATGAAATTGGAACTAGAATTAAAGTAAAATTAACCTAATCTACCCTAATTCTAGAGAGAAGATAGAGCTTCTATCTCTAGAAACTACACTACATGATGCTAATACTAACTAATGTTCTTCCCCCATTTTGCTTGGGCTTCAATTCTGCATGAAATACACTTAGAAACAAGCTGGAATTGGGCCTGGGCAGCTCAAAAATTGCCCTCAGCGATTTGCCCTTAAGTGAGTCACGTGCGAGTATCAGCGCGTACGCGCACTTTGCGCTGGCACGTTGATTGGAAAATCCTTTATCTGCATGGGCGCGTCATGTTTGCGTGCGTCTTCCTACATGAACCTCTTCTGTGCGTGCGCGCCTTGTGCGCGTGCGCGCCCCTTTGATGCAATTCTAATATTTGTTTCTTCATGCATTCTCCTCCTTGTATGCTTTTCTCCTCATTTCTTCCATCCAATACTTGCCTTATTATCCTGAAATTACTCAACAAACACATCAAGGCATCGAATGGAATTAAAGTGAATTAAAATCACTAGTTTAAGGCCTAAAAAGCATGTTTATACATTTAAGCACAATTCAAAGGAGAATTACAAAACCATGCTATTTCATTGAATAAATGTCAGAAAAGGTGATAAAATCCCCCAAAATAAGCACAAGATAAATCACGAAATTGGGGTTTATCAGTGTGCGCATAGTACACGCACAAACCAAGTTTGGTGCTGTTTTGGTGTCATGCGTATGCATAATTTGGTGAACTCTTGGGAATCATGCATACGCATGATCTAGTGCTCTATTTTTCAAAACTTTTTCAACTTCTTGCACCAAACAAAGCATTTCAAACAACTAAAGAGATATCAAAATGCTACCAAAACTTATTTCAATATGCTAAACTATCAAGAAAACTTAACTAACCTAACTAAAGAATGGAAATTTGACTTATTTACTAATATGTACAAAAAGAGAAAATGAAAGGATGTTACCACGGCGGGGTATCTTCCACTTATCACTTTTATTTATCGTCCTTAAGTTGGACATTTTGGTGAGCTCTTTGTTAAGGAGGATTGTGCTTGAACTCGTTCTTGAACTTCCACCAATGCCAGGACTACAATTGATTGCCAGAATTTCCAACCAAATGCACTAAGCTTTGATGAAATTTCAAAGTTCAGAGCTCCCAAAATTGATCCACATCTTATATACCGGGATCCCAGATCTTGTTCCGACACCTATTTTCTAGTTGATCTTCAAAATTCCATCCAGGTGGTAAGCATTCAGAATTCTCATATAGACACCAAAGCAACCTCCTGAACCTAATTAATTGAGCACTACACCAACCTTTACACTTAAACCTTGAAGATGCAACTACAATGAACCTAGAATGGTGTTTCCAACTACTAACCATCTCTCTTTTGCTCTTGAATCCACAAAGAGGTCTAAGTTGACCATCCATCTCAAGCAAACCATATTCAAGTGGAATAAGAAATATAAGGAATATGAATTTTACCCACTTGAATGATATAATAGATGATGGTGACTTAGGAAGAGATGTTTCCAACGGTCTTGACAAAGTAATTTCCACTCCTATCTGTCCTTTTTGAATGACTTCCACTTCTTGACAAGGTTTCTCATATTCAACTTCTTCGTCACCAACGTCTTCTAACTCTTTTCCATCACTTAAATCATATCTTAAAGGTTGCATAAAGTCTACTAGTGCACAAATCCCCATACTTCGTACAACTATACCAGCAAGTGCACTGGGTCGTTCAAGTAACACCTGAGCGAGTCAGGGTCGATCGCACGAGGATTGTGGTTTAAAGCAAGCTATGGTTATCTTGCAGGTCTTAGTCAGGAAAATAGAAGAGTTGTTGGATTATCAGTGAGATAAACATAACATTACTGAAAAGTCGTGTAAACTATGATAGAAGGGTGGTTAAGGCTTGGAGTTGTGAAGAGCGGATAATTTGTACGCTTTTTGGCATTGTTTTTAGTATGTTTTTAGTATGTTTTAGTTAGTTTTTATTATATTTTTATTAGTTTTTAGTTAAAATTCACTTTTCTGGACTTTACTATGAGTTTGTGTGGTTTTCTGTGATTTCAGGTATTTTCTGGCTGAAATTGAGGGACCTGAGCAAAAATCTAATTCAGAGGCTGAAAAGGACTACAAATGCTGCTGGATTCTGACCTCCTTGCACTCGAAGTGGATTTTCTGGAGCTACAAAAGCCCAATTAGCGCGCTCTCAACTGCGTTGGGAAGTAGACGTCCTGGGCTTTCCAGCAATGTATAATAGTACATACTTTGCTGGAGATTTGATGGCCCAAACAGGCATTTCAAGTCAGCTCAAGAATTATGGCGTAAAACGCCAGAACTGGCACAAGAATGGGAGTTAAACGCCCAAACTGGCATAAAAGCTGGCGTTAAACTCCAAGAAGAGTCTCTACACGAAAATGCTTCAATGCTCAGCCCAAGCACACACCAAGTGAGCCCGGAAGTGGATTTTTACTCATCTTTGTAAACCCTAGCTACTAGTTCTCTACAAATAGGACCTTTTGCTATCGTATTTTCATCTTTCAATCAGAGATCTTTTGATCATGTTTTTATGATTGAACCCTCTTTGGGAGGCTGGCCATTCGGCCATGCCTAGACCTTGTTCTTATGTATTTTCAACGGTGGAGTTTCTACACACCATAGATTAAGGTGTGGAGCTCTGCTGTACCTCGAGTATTAATGCAATTACTATTGTTCTTCTATTCAATTCAGCTTATTCTTGTTATAAGATATTCATTCGCACACAAGAACATGATGAATGTGATGATTATGTGATGCTCATCATCATTCTCACTTATGAATGCGTGCCTGACAACCACTCCCGTTCTACAAGCAAACAAGGCTTGAATGTTTATCTCTTGGATTCCTTAATCGGAATCTTCGTGGTATCAGCTAGAATTGATGGCGGCATTCAAGAGAATCCGGAAGGTCTAAACCTTGTATGTGGTATTCTGAGTAGGATTCAAGGACTGAATGATTGTGATGAGCTTCAAACTCGCGATTGTGGGGCGTTAGTAACAGACGCAAAAGAATCACTGGATTCTATTCCGACATGATCGAGAACCGACAGTTGAATAGTCATGCTGTGACAGAGCACGTTGAACATTTTCACTGAGAGGATGGGAGGTAGCCATTGACAATGGTGAAACCCTACATACAACTTGCCATGGAAAGGAGTAAGAAGGATTGGATGAAGACAATAAGAGAGACGGAAGGGACAAAGCATCTCCATACGCTTATCTGAAATTCTCACCAATGAATTACATAAGTATCTCTATCTTTATTTTATGCTTTATTCATAAATCATTCATAACCATTTGAATCTGCCTGACTAAGATTTACAAGATGACCATAGCTTGCTTCATACCAACAATCTCCGTGGGATCGGCCCTTACCCGCGTAAGGTTTATTACTTGGACGACCCAGTGCACTTGCTGGTTAGTTGTGCGAAGTTGTGATAAAGAGTTGAGATTGCAATTAAGCGTACCATGTTGATGGTGCCATTGATGATCACAATTTTGTGCACCAAGTTTTTGGCGCCGTTGCCGGGGATTGTTTGAGTTTGGACAACTGACGGTTCATCTTGTTGCTTAGATTAGGTATTTTTCAGATTTTTTAAGAATGAATTCGAGTGTTTCAAGGTGATGTTTTCATCATCACCAAAGCTGATTGATTTTCATCAATTTAGCTCTTGATTGCAATGTCCTGCTGAAGCTTGGCTAGCCATGTCTAATTTCTTTAGACTGGAGCTTTAGACTAACATTGCATGATTCCTGGAATTCTTATTAAAAGTTTTGGATCTCTTTATTTTCTTCTCCATATAATTTTCGAAAAAACCAAAAAAATTACAAAATCATAAGAACCAAAAATATTTCTTGTTTGAGTTTAGTGTCTTATTTTAAGCTTGGTGTCAATTGCATGTTTCTGTTCTACTTGCATTGTTCATGTGCATTCAGTGATCTTCAAGTTGTTCTTGATGATTTACTTTATCTGATCTTTAAATTTTCTTGTTTTTTGTATTTTGTTGTTTCTCATATGCATTCTCAATTTGTTAGTGTCAGTAGTATACAAACTTCTAAGTTTGGTGTCTTGCATGCATTCTTTATTTGATTTTAGTTGCATTTTGATTTTTCCTCGTCATTAAAAATCCAAAAAAATTTTAATTTGTGTCTTTTCAAGTTAATAATACAGAGAATTAAAGATTTAGAATATACAGCAGAGGAATTACACAGAAAAAGCTGGGCGTTCAAAACACCCAGTGAAGAAGGAAAACTGGTGTTTAAACGCCAGCCAGGATGCCTGGCTAGGCGTTTAACGCCCAAAAGGGGTGAGTTTTGGGCGTTAAACGCCAGAATGGATACCATTCTGGGCGTTTAACACCAGGATGGCACAAGAGGGAAGATTTTGTTTTCAATTCAAATTTTTTTTCAAGTTTCATAATTTTTCAAAATCAAATCTTTTTCAAATCATATCTTTTCAATCATATATTTTCAAAATCAATTTCTTTCCATTTTCAAAAATACTTGCTAACAATTAATGATTTGATTCAACATTTCAAGTATGTTTCCTTTTCTGTTGAGAAAGGTTTAATGTTCGAATCATATCTTTTCTTGTTAGCCAAGTCCTTGATTTTAAAAATCAAATCTTTTTAAATTATTTTTCAAATCATATCTTTTCAATCAAATCTTTTTAAAACCATAACTTTTCAATCATATCTTTTTAATCACATCTTTTTCAAGATAGTTTTCAAATCATATATTTTTGATTTCTAATTTCAAAATCTTTTTCAAAAATCACTTTATTTCTTTCTCAATCTTAGTTTTCGAAAATCATCAATCAAGTTTTCAAAATCTCTTTTAATTATTTTAAAATCTTTTTAACTTATTTTCAAAAATTCTTCCCTTCTTCTCACATCCTAATTCTTCTACCTCCTCCTTTTATTCCTCTGACACCTCAAGGAATCTCTATAATGTGACATAGAGGATTCCATATTTTCTTGTTCTCTTCTCTTTCATATGAGCAGGAACAAAGACAAAAGCATTCTTGTTGAGGCTGACCCTGAACCTGAAAGGACCTTAAAGCGAAAGCTAAGAGAAGCTAAGGCACAACTCTCTGTAGAGGACCTAACAGAAATCTTCAAACAAGAAGAAGACATGGCAGCCGAAAACAACAACAATGCCAACAATGCAAGGAAGGTACTGGGTGACTTTACTGCACCTACTCCCGACTTCTATGGGAGAAGCATCTCTATCCCTGCCATTGGAGCAAACAACTTTGAGCTTAAGCCTCAATTAGTTTCTTTAATGCAACATAACTGCAAGTTTCATGGACTTCCATTGGAAGATCCTCATCAGCTTTTAGCTGAATTCTTGCAAATATGTGACACTGTCAAGACCAATGGGGTTGACTCTGAGGTCTACAGACTTATGCTATTCCCTTTTGCTATAAGAGACAGAGCTAGGATATGGTTGGACTCACAACCTAAAGAAAGCCTGAACTCTTGGGAAAAGCTAGTCAATGCCTTCTTGGCAAAGTTCTTTCCACCTCAAAAATTGAGTAAGCTTAGAGTGGAAGTCCAAACCTTCAGACAGAAGGAAGGTGAATCCCTCTATGAAGCTTGGGAAAGATACAAACAATTGATCAGAAAGTGTCCTTCTGACATGCTTTCTGAGTGGAGCATCATAGGCATCTTCTATGATGGTCTGTCTGAACTGTCCAAGATGTCATTGGATAGCTCTGCTGGAGGATCTCTTCATCTGAAGAAGATGCCTGTAGAAGCTCAATAACTCATTGAAATGGTTGCAAATAACGAATTCATGTACACTTCTGAAAGGAATCCTGTGAACAATGGGACGAATCAGAAGAAAGGAGTTCTTGAGATTGATATTCTGAATGCCATATTGGCTCAGAACAAAATATTGACTCAGCAAGTCAATATGATTTCTCAAAGTCTATCTGGAATGCAAGCTGCACCAGGCAGTACTAAGGATGCTTCATCTGAAGAAGAAGCTTATGATCTTGAGCACCCTTCAATGGAAGAGGTGAATTACATGGGAGAACCCTATGGAAACAACTATAATCCTTCATGGAGAAATCATCCAAATCTCTCATGGAAGGATCAACAGAGACCTCAACAAGGTTTCAACAATAATAATGGTGGAAGAAACAGGTTTAGCAATGGCAAGCCTTTTCCATCATCTTCTCAGCAACAGACAGAGAATTCTAAGTAGAGCCACTCTGACTTAGCAACCATGGTCTCTGATCTGATCAAAACCACTCAAAGTTTCATGACTGAAACAAGGTCCTCCATTAGAAACTTGGAGGCACAAGTAGGTCAGCTGAGTATGAAAGTTACTGAACTCCCTCCTAGTACTCTTCCAAGCAATACAGAAGAGAATCCAAAAGGAGAGTGCAAGGCCATCAACATGGCCGAATTTGGAGAGGAGGAAGAGGCAGTGAACGCCACTGAGGAAGACCTCAACGGACGTCCACTGGCCTCCAATGAGTCCCCTAATAAGGAACCATGGGAATCTGAGGCTCATACTGAGACCATAGGGATTCCATTGGATTTACTCCTGCCATTCATGAGTTCTGATGAGTATTCTTCCTCTGAAGAGGACGAAGATGTCACTGAAGAGCAAAATTCTAAGTACCTTGGAGCAATCATGAAGCTAAATGACAAGTTATTTGGTAATGAGACTTGGGAGGATGAACCCCCTTTGCTCACCAAAGAACTGGATGACTTGACTAGGCAGAGATTACCTCAAAAAAGACAGGACCCTGGGAAGTTCTCAATACCTTGTACATTAGGCACCATGACCTTCAAGAAGGCTCTGTGTGACCTAGGGTCAAGTATAAACCTCATGCCTCTCTCTGTAATGGAGAAGCTAGGGATCTTTGAGGTACAAGCTGCAAAAATCTCACTAGAGATGGCAGACAATTCAAGAAAACAAGCTTATGGACTTGTAGAGGATGTTATGGTAAAAGTTGAAGACCATTACATACCTGCTGATTTCATAGTCCTAGAGACTGGGAAGTGCATGGATGAATCCATCATCCTTGGCAGACCCTTCCTAGCCACAGCAAAGGCTGTGATTGATGTTGACAGAGGAGAATTGATCATTCAAGTGAATGAAGAATCCCTTGTGTTTAAGGCTCAAGGATATCCCTCTGTAACCATGGAGAGGAAGCATGAAGAGCTTCTCTCAAAACAGAGTCAAATAGAGCCCCCACAGTCAAACTCTAAGTTTGGTGTTGGGAGGCCACAACCAAATTCTAAGTTTGGTGTTGAACCCCCACATTCAAACTCTAAGTTTGGTGTTGGGAGGTTCCAACATTGCTCTAAACATCTGTGAGGCTCCATGAGAGCCCACTGTCAAGCTACTGACATTAAAGAAGCGCTTGTTGGGAGGCAACCCAATGTTATATTTTCCTTTTGTTATTTTATGTTTTTTTTTTATAGGTTGATGATCATGGGAAGTCACAAAATCAATTGAAAAAGCAAAAATACAATGAAAAATAGAAAGAAAAATAGCACACCCTGGAGGAAAACTTGCTGGCCTTTAAATGCCAGTAAGGGCAGCAAATGGGCGTTTAACGCCCAGTCTGGCACCATTATGGGCGTTTAACGCCAGAAAGGGGTACCAGACTGCCGTTAAACACTAGGAAAGGGCAAGAAGTTGGCGTTAAATGCCAGAAATGGGCACCAGCCCACGTTTAATGCCAGAATTGGCATAAAGAGCATTTTTGCTTGCTACTTGGTGCAGGGATGAATTTTCCTTGACACCTCAGGATCTGTGGACCCCACAGGATCCCCACCTACCCCACCACTCTCTCTCTTCTTCACCCATTCACCAATCACCTCAACACCTCTTTCCCAAAAACCCCTCACATATCAAATCCCACTATTCTCTTCACCACTCACATCCATCCTTCATAAAACCCCACCTACCTCACCATTCAAATTCAAACCACTTTCCCTCCCAACCCACCCTCACATGACCGAACCATACACCCCCTCTCCACTCCTATATAAACCCATCTTCACTCCTTCATTTTCACACAACCTAAACACTACTTCTCCCCCTTGGCCGAACCACAAAGCCACCTCCATCTCCTCTATTTCTTCTTCTTCTACTCTCTTCTTTCTTCTTTTGCTCGAGGACGAGCAAACCTTCTAAGTTTGGTGTGGTAAAAGCATTGCTTTTTGTTTTTCCATAACCATTTATGGCATCTAAGGCCGGAGAAACCTCTAGAAAGAGGAAATGGAAGGCAAAAGCTTCCACCTCCGAGTCATGGGAGATGGAGAGATTCGTCTCAAGGGTGCATCAAGACCACTCCTATGAAGTTGTGGCCATGAAGAAGGTGATCCCCGAGGTCCCTTTCAAACTCAAAAAGAGTGAATATCCAGAGATCCGACATGAGATCTGAAGAAGAGATTGGGAAGTTCTTACCAACCCCATTCAACAAGTTGGAATCTTAATGGTTCAAGAGTTCTATGCCAATGCATGGATCACCAAGAACCATGATCAAAGTGTGAACCCGGACCCAAAGAATTGGCTCACAATGGTTCGGGGGAAATGCTTAGATTTTAGTCCAGAAAATGTAAAGTTGGCATTCAACTTGCTCATGATGCAAGGAGATGAACACCCTTACACTAGAAGGGTCAACTTTGATCAAAGGTTGGACCAAGTCCTCATAGACATTTGTGAAGAGGGCGCTCAATGGAAGAGGGATTCAAGAGGGAAGCCAGTTCAACTGAGAAGGCATGACCTCAAGCCCGTGGCTAGGGGATGGTTGGAGTTTATCCAACGCTCAATCATTCCCACTAGCAACCGGTCCGAAGTTACTATAGACCGGGCTATCATGATTCATAGCATCATGATTGGAGAGGAAATAGAAGTTCATAAGGTCATATCCCAAGAACTTTATAAGGTGGCGGACAAATCCTCTACCTTGGCAAGGTTAGCCTTCCCTCATCTCATTTGTCACCTCTGTTACTCAGTTGGAATTGATATAGAGGGAGACACCCTCATTGATGAGGACAAGCCCATCACTAAGAAAAGGATGGAGCAAACAAGAGACCCCACTTATCATGAAATCCCTGAGATGCCTCAAGGGATGCACTTTCCTCCTCAAAACTATTGGGAGCAAATCAACACCTGCCTAGGAGAATTGAGTTCCAACATGGGACAACTAAGGGTGGAACATTAAGAACATTCCATCCTCCTCCATGAAATTAGAGAAGATCAAAGGATCATGAGAGAGGAGTAACAAAGACAAGGAAGAGACATTGAGGAGCTCAAGCACTCCATAAAATCTTAAAGAGGAAGGACAAGCCGCCATCGCTAAGGTGGACCCGTTCTTTAACTTCCTTGTTCTTTATTTTCCTGTTTTTCGAAAATTATGCTTATGTTTATCCATGTTTGTGTCTTATGATCATTAGTGTCTTAGTGTCTATGCCTTAAAGTTATGAATGTCATATGAATCCATCACCTTTCTTAAATGAAAGATGTTCTTAATTGAAAAAAGAAGAATTGCATGAATTCTAAATTTTATAGCAAATTAATTATTTTGATGTGGAGGCAATACTTTGACTTCTGAATGTATGCTTGAACAGTGCATATGTCTTTTGAATTTGTTGTTCATGAATGTTGGCTCTTGAAAGAATGATGAAAAAGGAGACATGTTACTGAGGATCTGAAAAATCATAAAAATGATTCTTGAAGCAAGAAAAAGCAGTGAATACAAAAAAAAATATTCGAAAAAATTCGGAAAAAAAAAGAAAGAGAGGAAAAAGAAAAAAAAGAAAAAGAAATAATAAAGTTGTGATTAAAGGCAAAAAGAGTGTGCTTAAGAACCCTGGACACGTCTAACTAGGGACTCTAGCAAAGCTGAGTCACAATCTAAAAAGGTTCACCCAATTATGTGTCTGTGGCATGTATGTATCCGGTGGTAATACTGGAAGACAGAGTGCTTTGGGCCACAGCCAAGACTCATAAAGTAGCTATGTTCAAGAATCATCATACTTAACTAGGAGAATCAATAACACTATCTAGATTCTGAGTTCCTAGAGAAGCAAATCATTCTGAATTTCAAAGGATAAAGTGAGATGCCAAAACTGTTCAGAGGCAAAAAGCTAAAGCCCCGCTCATCTAATTAATACTGATCTTCATAGATGTTTTTGGAATTCATTGCATATTCTCTTCTTTTTATCTTATTTGATCTTCAGTTGCTTGAGGACAAGCAACAATTTAAGTTTGGTGTTGTGATGAGCGGATAATTTGTACGCTTTTTGGCATTGTTTTTAGTATGTTTTTAGTATGTTTAAGTTAGTTTTTATTATATTTTTATTAGTTTTTATTTAAAATTCACTTTTCTGGACTTTACTATGAGTTTGTGTGTTTTTCTATGATTTCAAGTATTTTCTGGCTGAAATTGAGGGACCTGAGCAAAAATCTGATTCAGAGGCTGAAAAGGACTGCAGATGCTGTTGGATTCTGACCTCCTTGCACTCGAAGTGGATTTTCTGGAGCTACAGAAGCCCAATTGGCGCGCTTTTAGCTGCGTTGGAAAGTAGACATCCAGGGCTTTCTAGAAATGTATAATAGTCCATACTTTGCACGAAATTTGATGGTCCAAACAGGCATTCCAAGTCAGCTCAAGAATTCTAGCGTAAAACGCCGGAACTGGCACAAGAATGGGAGTTAAACGCCCAAACTGGCATGAAAGCTGGCGTTTAACTCCAAGAAGAGTCTTTACACAAAAATGCTTTAATGTTCAGTCCAAGCACACACCAAGTGGGCCCGGAAGTGGATTTTTACTCATCTTTGTAAACCCTAGCTACTAGTTCTCTACAAATAGGACCTTTTGCTATTGTATTTTCATCTTTCAATCAGAGATCTTTTGATCATGTTTTTATGATTGAACCCTCTTTGGGAGGCTGGCCATTCGGCCATGCCTAGACCTTGTTCTTATGTATTTTCAACGGTGGAGTTTCTACACACCACAGATTAAGGTGTGGAGCTCTACTGTACCTCGAGTATTAATGCAATTACTATTGTTTTTCTATTCAATTCAGCTTATTCTTGTTCTAAGATATTCATTCGCACCCAAGAACATGATGAATGTGATGATTATTTGACGCTCATCATCATTCTCACTTATGAACACGTGCCTGACAACCACTCCCGTTCTACAAGCAAACAAGGCTTTAATGTTTATCTCTTGGATTCCTTGATCGGAATCTTCGTGGTATAAGCTAGAATTGATGGCGGGATTCAAGAGAATCCGGAAGGTCTAAACCTTGTCTGTGGTATTCTAAGTAGGATTCAAGGATTGAATGATTGTGACAAGCTTCAAACTCGCGATTGTGGGGCGCTAGTGACAGACGCAAAAGAATCATTGGATTCTATTCCGACATGATCGAGAACTGACAACTGAATAGCCGTGCTGTGACAGAGCGCGTTGAACATTTTCACTGAGAGTATGGGAGGTAGCCACTGATAACGGTGAAACCCTACATACAGCTTGCCATGGAAAGGAGTAAGAAGGATTGGATGAAGACAGTAGGAAAGCAGAGAGACAGAAGGGACAAAGCATCTCCATACGCTTATCTGAAATTCTCACCAATGAATTACATAAGTATCTCTATCTTTATTTTATGCTTTATTCATAAATCATTCATAACCATTTGAATCTGCCTGACTGAGATTTACAAGATGACCATAGCTTCATACCAACAATCTCCGTGGGATCGACCCTTACTCGAGTAAGGTTTATTACTTGGACGACCCAGTGCACTTGCTGGTTAGTTGTGCGAAGTTGTGATAAAGAGTTGAGATTGCAATTGAGCGTACCATGTTGATGGCGCCATTGATGATCACAATTTCATGCACCAAGTTGCTTTGTCCTTCTGGATTAACTCTGGTCTTACTGTCTTCTTCAATTGTGAATAATTTCTTCAATGGCAGGCTGTATGTGATCAACGCCTTTCTTGAGAGGTCACCAATGCTCCTCCAGATCTGAACACCAGGGTTAGTGCACATCCAATCTGATTGAGGGTAAAGCTCCTGCAGTCCATTCTCCTTAATGATCCTACTCAAAACGCCACAGACAAGGTTGGATCTTCCGGATCAGAGAATGTTGTATCTTTGGATTCTAGCCTCTACCATAGAGACCTTAATCTCCCCATACCTCGGCTGAACGTCTCGAGAAGTTCCCAATGAGGTCGTGGATTAGTCGTCTGAGAGATGTATAATCAAGCTGGCGATTCGTGCTTTCCAGTCACGTATTCACACGAATCCAAGTAGACACAGGTGGTTGTCAGGCACACGGTCTTAGTATGATGAACGGAGCTGATTGTCATGGATCATCCCATTCATCATGTTGAAGACTGAATATACAACTTAGAATTAAACCAAACACAGATTGAAGAGAAAAAGTAATACTTTTATTAACTCATAGAACTCAGCAAGGCTCCTCCTGTTAACCTAGAAGGTTTAGAAACTCATACTGATAAGAAAAATACAATGATAAATGAAAATATGGCATAAAAGTGGTAGAAGATCTCCGAATGATATAAAGCTAATCCCTTAAATACTAAACAAATGACTAGTAAGGGTAAAACAATCTTTTTAGTGCTAAAATCCACTTCTAGGACCCACTTGGTGAGTGTTTGGGCTGAGCTTTGATGAGATCCACGTGCTAGGAGGCCTCTAGGGCATTGAATGCTGGCTAGGGGGTCCTCTTTGGGTGTTTGGACGCTAGTCTCTTATCCTTGGGCGCTAGATGCCTGAAAGGGGGCAGGAGGCTTGCGTTGGACGCCAGTTTTGGGTCTTCTAATTTGAAGCAAAGTATGAACTATTATACATTGTGGAAAGCTCTAGAAGTCAGCTTTCAATATCCATTGAGAACTCCCGATTTGGACTTCTTTAGTTCTAGAAAAGGTCTTTTGAGTGCAAGGAGGTTAGATCCGGATAGCATCTGTAGTGCTTTCTCTGTCTCTGAATCAGACTTTTGCTCCAGCTCCTCAATTTCAGCTAGAAAATATCTGAAATTGCACAAAAATGCACAAACTCAAAGTAGAATCCAAAAATGTAAATTTAACACTAAAATCTATGAAAACATAATAAAAACTAAACAAAACATGCTAAAAATTATATGAAAACAATGCCAAAAAGCGTATAAAATATCTGCTCATCATCTACATCAACATCCAATTCAAAGTCAATGGAGGAAGTTTCATCACGTTCAAAGAAATCATTAGTTAGTGTGTAACCATCATCAATAATGGGACTTGTCGCTTGCTCAACTTCTTCCAATTCTTTACCATTCATAATATGCCTTGGAAGTTGCACATTATCCTCCTCAACATTAATTTCAAGCTCAATTGACGAAGACTCAACAACTTCTACAAAATCATCAATGTCAATAGTCGGTGTGGAAGAGTCATTAACCTTGGAATCCACCTCGCTCTCAACCTCTCCTAAATTTTTAACTACTTCTTCATCTTCAATGGTCTCGACTTCCTCCACTTGTTGCAATACTTGGGTCCACTCCTCGTTCTCCACTTGAGATTCCAACATCTCTTTTATACTATGCTCTTCGGTTAATGCTCCACATTCGTCAATGGGAGTGCCTTGATTGCATGAACGTTGTAAGGCTAAGTGAATGACGTGCGGAAAATTGTCGATTAAGAATTTATAATGAACTGACGTTGCGAGTATAGTTCTTAAACAACGAGAATTCCGCGTATCAATTTAAAAAGGGTTGTCACGATTTTTAAGAATAAAATACTGGGAGTAGAGATCCCAGGTCGTCTCCCAACAAGCTGCTAAGAGAGCGCTATTTATTGATCAGGAGGTTTCTGAGAAGTTTGGAGTTGGAGAGTGAAAGCAAGCAATAAAAATTAACAAGAGATTTTGTTTAATTAAAATAAAAGCCTTGACTGGGAGTAGATTAATCAGAAGTTCTATCCTTGCTGGTTTTCCCAATATTAATAATAATTGGTTGTTGTTTCTACTTAGTTAACCCTTACCGGATAAAGGAAAGACAAGTAGTTAAGCCAACTTCTATTCACAAGTCCTAGTCCTCTCCCTTAGGAAGGACTAGCATTAGTGCCTAGAGAGCCAGCCAACAACTTCTAATTACCGATTAACGCTTGAGTGTTCCAACCCAAGGGTCTCTTATTAATCAACTTCGAAGTCAAGTTGGGAGTCTACTCCATTGACATGGATGCCAAGTCCATATACATATTCAAGGGGTAGAAAGAAAACATAATAATCAGATTAATTAGAGGCAAACAATTAAATAATGAAATTAAATAGAAAATTACTCCTTGCATTAATAAATCCTAAAATCAGGAATATTCATATGTAACCCATGGATAAGATAAATGTAAATTAAAAGAGTAAGGAAATAGGAAATAAACTACAATGATAAAGACTCTACGGAGGTAGTAACTCTCTTCAATTATCCAATCCAAAATGTAGAACTAGAAAAAAGGGTATGACTATGAAGAACCCTAGAGGAAGTAGTGTTTCTCCCAGATTCAAAACTAAAACTCCCCACTAAAACTGATGAATGAGAATATGTGAGTGTGTTGAGTCTCTCCTGTCCCCTGGCTCTAATCTGTATTTCTAGCCCAAAAATCGGGTCCAAACTCAGCCCAAAATCGCCCCCAGCGAATTCTGTAGTTGCAGAATATTACGCACGTCATGCGTACGCGCCAGTGTGCGTCCGCGTTGCTATGGAGTGCGCCATGTTGCGCGCACGCGTGAGGTGTGCGTGCGTGTCGGTCCTCGCTGGTCAACTCCTTGGTTTCTTGTGTTCCTTCCATTTTTTAAAGCTTCCTTTCCATCCTCCAAGCCATTCCTACCCTATAAAGCCTTAAAAAACCTAACGCACAGATCACGACATCGAATGGTAAAGGGGTGAACTAAAGATTGACGAATTAAAAGCTTATGAAGTAAGTTATCAATCATAAAGCGGAACTAGGAAGGTAGATGTAAAACATGCAAATTACATGCATAAGTGTATGGAGAATTGATAGAAACCACTTAATTTAGCACAAGAATAATTATAAAATAGTGGTTTATCAACCTCCCCACACTTAAACATTAGCATGTCCTCATGCTAAACTCAAGTAGATCAAGAAAAGAATGGGGAAGACAAGACTCGTGCAATTCAATGCAACCTATGTATGTGAATGCAACTATATGCTAAGATATCTCTACCCACTTGGTCAAAAGTAAACAAGTTCTCCAAGACAAACATAAATTAGATTCCACTAACTCAAATTACACAATAATGGGCAAGTGAACTTGTAAGGAGATAGCTCATGAAAGCCAGGAACATAGAATTCAGCATTGAACCCTTATTGGAATTGTATATGCACTCTAGTCACTCAGGTGTATAGGGTTAATCCACTCTAGTCTCCTCTAGTCATGCTTTCTAAAACTTTGCTCTTCATCTAACCAATCAACAAATATCTAGTGTACAAATGTAAACCTCATGAGGTTTTTTCAAGGTTGTAATGGGGCCAAAGTAAGGGTGAGGATATATGTATGGCCAAGTGAGCTATAAATTGAATCTTTGACTAACCTAAGTTCTCACCTAACACACACACACCCTATATATCATTCTAAAATCATGCCTAGCTACCCATAATCTCACTTTTGTGTTTTTCACATACTCATGTATTTAAATGTTCCTTTAGTTCATCTCTTATGCATTGACCTTTTCATTGAACTTAACATTTGGGGTGAATTTATTCCCCTTTATTAAAATATTTATTTTTTTCAGCATCATAAATCAGTGCATATGGTTTTCATAGTTTCACATGAGTAGCACCCAATTCCTCAATAGTTGTCAATAAGCAATACATACTCTCTTTAACCAAGGTTCCCACATTTCCTCACACTTAATTAAAACACAATCTCTACCTTAAGCTAACCAAAGATTCAATTTAGGGTAATTACTTGTTTTTCTACTTAAGGCTAGTGATGTGGTAATCATAAAGAATAATTGGCGGTCAAAAGGGCTCAAAGTGGCAAACAAGGGTAATTGAGAGGGTAGGCTATTTGGGATAAGTGAGCTAATAACAAATGATGGCCTCAACCATATGTATACATGAATACACTAAACAATGGACATAAAGAATGAAGCAAAGCAGAGATTACAGTCATAGAGAAGAGAACACACAAGAAGAAATATCCATGGTTAAATAATGTAACCATATAATTAAGCTCAAAATCTCACAGGTTGTATGTTCTTAGCTCTAAACTATGCTCCAAATTACAATCTTCAAACAAGTTTAACATAAATTTTTCAATTTGAATTAGTGAAATGCTCTAGAATAGGGTCTTGAAAAGAAACTCATTATTGCAACCAAGTAGAAGATACATGCAAGCAATTATTATTATGCAATCTATCATATCTAACTAAAGAAAAATGACATATTGGTGTTGACAGAGAGAGATTACCTCCGGAAGTCAGGTACTGACCTCCCCACACTTAAGGCTTAGCACAGTCCTCCGTGCCATTAGTAAGGAGCAAGGTGGGGCTGGTAGCATCACCTCCGCAGTCGGGCTCGACCAGGCTCTCGGTGTTGGTAGGTGTGGAGTCCGAGGTATCTGATAAACCACTATTTTATGGTTTATATTGTGTTTTATTGAGTGGTTTTATCAAGATTTTCACCCACTTATTCATATGATTTGCATGTATTTACAATTCTTTCCTAAAAATATCCTATGATTAATAACTTGCTTCCCAAGGACCTTTTTGTTGTATATTTTTATCTTCCTTCGTACCATTCGATGCCGTGATCTGTATGTTAAGTGTTTCAGGCTTCATAGGGTAGGAATGGCTTAGAGAATGAAGAGGAAGCGTGCAAAAATGGAAGGAACACAAGGAATTGAGGAGATGACCAGCGAGAAGTCACGCGGTCGCATGGCTCACGCGACCGCGCGAAATGGAAGAAATTAGAGTGACGCGTTCGCGTGCCTAACGCGTTCTCGTGCCTGACGCGACCACGCGGATTGGAAGTTGCACGAACGACGCGAATGCGTAGACGACGCGCACGCGTGGTACGAAAAACGCAGAGTGACGCGATCACGTGGACGACGTGGACGCGTGACGTGCGCGATCTGTACAATTACAAAAGTCGCTGGCAGAAATTCTGGGCCGACTTTCAACCCAGTTTTCGGCCCAGAAACACAGATTAAAGTCAGGGAACATGGAGAGATTCAAAACATCAATTCACATCATATCATAATTCAATTTTAGGTTTTAGATGTAGTTTTTAGAGAGAGAGGTTCTCTCCTCTCTCTTAGGATTTAGGATTAGAATTTCAACTTCTTTATCACAGGTTCAATGTTCATTTAATTTATTTTCTACTTTTATTTATTACTTTAGTTGATTACTTGATGTTGCCAATTTGGCTTATGGATTTCTATGTTCAATCTAACTTTCTATTTAATATAATTCGAGGTATTTCAGATTTATGATTGCTTTCCTTTATTTATATAAATAATTTAGATTCTTCCCTTTTGGCTTTGGTTGATTAATTGGTAACTCTTAAGTTATCAAACTCATTGTTGACTGAAAATTGGAATTCTTCAAGAATTAATTCGAGTTCCAATAACTCTAGCCTTTCCCAAGGAAAGACTAGGACCTGAGGAATCAAAATTAATTCATCCACTTGACTTACCTTCATAGTTAGAAGTTGACTTAGTGGGAGAAAAACCCAATTCTCATCAAAATTGATAAGGATAACCGGGATAAGACCTCTAGCTCTCATACCTTGCCAAAAGCTTTATTAGTTATTATTTTAACGACTTGTTATTTTACATTACTTGTTCAACCCTTTTTCAAAACCCCAAAAATATACTTTTCCATAACCAATAATAAATCATACTTCCCTACAATTCCTTGAGAAGAAGACCCGAGGTTTAAATACTTCGGTTATCAATTTATTTAGGGGTTTGTTACTTGTGACAACCAAAATGTTTGTAAGAAAGGACTTTTGTTGGTTTAGAAGCTATACTTGCAACGGGAATTTATTCTGAATTCTAGACCACGCAAAAATCCTCTCTTCAAAATGGCACCGTTGCCGGGGAATTGCAAATGTGTGCCTTATTATTGGTTATTGTAAATATTTTTCAAATATATATATATATATATATATATATATATATATTGTTCCGAGGGTTACCTGAAACTGTAGGTCGATCTCGGTCGAGATCTTCGGTGTTGGTCGGAATTGACGTGTCCGGCAGGTGTATTGCAGCCAGAGCTGGTGTGTCCGACTTGCGGGACTGAAAGTGCTGCTGAGCCTTCGTCCCCGGAGGGTAGGGGGTACCTGCAAGGGACTCCGATGCTTAAGTTAGCAAGGGTATTAAGCAGGTATTGAGTAGAATCAGAGTATGAGATATACCTGGGTGCTCTAGTGTATTTATAATGGTGAGATGTGGCCTTCTGTGGATAAGATAAGTTAGTTATTTTATCTTATCTTTATCTTATCTTTAAGTGAGGTCATCTTATTTTCAAGGGAACCGCCCTTCTCTCTGAAGGCTTGGGCCGCCTCAGGTTTTTGGGGCGCGTTCCTCTATTTGGGCCCTTCTTTGGGCTTTTCCTGGGGACTTGACCGAGCTCTTTAGGAAGAGGTCGGGTTGTCCTGACCTGAAGAGGTCGGTCACTTTGTCTGTCGAACATCCCAGGTCGGACACCTCGACCCAGTGTATGAACAGTGCCCCTGCTTGAGCTCGGTCTTCTTTTTGAGGTCGAGTCTTTGACTTCGGTCCTTTTTTTGGTGAAGCCGAACTCAAGCATTCTGTCGATTCCTTTGTAGCAGCTTTTGAATGTAGAACGTTTCCTCTAAAAACTGCGCGCTTTTATATCGGCACTTTTGGGAACGTGCGAGGGTTTAATTCTTTCCTTAATTTTAGAATTAATTACCCCGTTTCCCTTTTGGCTCTTTATTTTGATTTTGAAAGCCCAGAAATGGTTTCTCTTCTTTCACCTTTTTCATAACTTCTTTTCTCCGCTCTCTCCACTCTTCAGTTTTTGTGGCGTCGTTTGGCATTTCTGGAGCTTCTATTATCGCCTGGAGTTTTGCGTTTCTCCCTGCGACACTACTCTTTGTTCGCATTCTTTCCTTTGTATGTGAGGAGGCATTCCCAGATTCCGTCTTCCATCTGCAGTTTTCTTTTGAAGCTTGCTGCTTTTTCCAGGTTGGTACTAACTTTCTTGTTTCTTTCGTGGCTTCACTTTTAGTTTTTTGGTGAAGCTTTGATTTTGCATGTTTGAAAGTTTGACTCTTTTCATGATCTTGCATTTGTTTGTCGCTGTAAATGTATTTTCCTTGGCTTACTCGCGTTCTTTTGGCATTTTCGTCGAGGATTTCTAGGGTTTTGTTGTTGCTTCTGATAGAGAATCTGCATCTGTTCCTCGCTTTGCTTGGTTGCTTTTTGTTTCTGATTTTTAGAAAGTTTGTACCTTTAATGATTTCTACTTGGTGCGTTTTGTCGTCTGGGAATACTTTTTGCTTGGTAAATTGTGATGACTTATGCTTCTGAAAATGCTTGCTTGAAGTCTTTTTCTTGTTTGAGAAATGCTGGGGTAGGAGCTGTAGATTTTCCTAGAAACCTTACTTGATTATTGCCTCCAAAGGATGCCCCAAGGCTTTTGGTTTGAGTCTTGGGGTTTTCCTTTTCTGTTTGTTTCGCCTGTATCGTATTGAGTTGTTTTCTCCCTTGTCCGAGATGTTTTTAGTAACCCCATCTTCTTTTCTTACTTGTAGGATTAGTTGGCCTCATGTCTTCTCGCAATAACATTGTAGAGATGTCTTCCAGAGTTCCCGAGGGGATGTCCGATTGGCTGGACTCCCTTGTTTTGTTTTGTGTTTCTGTTGTGGATGCTGAGTTTTGCACAGAGCTGAGGAAGCACCATAGGATTTGCGGTATCAATGCCCGTGAAGAGCATTACGAGCTTATTGCTCCTGATTCTGATGAGAGGGTTTGTTTTCTGACTTCCATTGAGAGGGAGCGTCCCTTCTTCTATGCCTATGAATACTTCTTCAGCCAGTTGAACGTTTCCTTTCCTTTTACTGCTTTTGAGACCGACTTATTGTGGTCGTGTAATATTGCTCCATCCCAGCTTCACCCTAATTCCTGGGGTTTTATTAAAATTTTTCAACTTCTCTACCGTGAATTAGATGTAACACCTTCCCCGACTCTTTTCCTTTATTTGTTTGTTTCCGCCAAGCCTGGCAGTTCTTCAAAAAAGAAAGCTTCTTGGGTTTCTTTTAGGTCCGCCCAGGGCCACAAAGTTTTTGCTATGTATGATGAGTCCTTCAAGGACATCAAGAATTACTTCTTTAAGGTTTGTGCTGTCGAGGGGGCCCGCCCCTTTTTTCTTGATGAAAATCATAAACCTTCTTTCCCTCTGGAGTGGCAGAGGGATGTGAGAGTGTCTTGCTATACCTGGGATATGCTTGATGATGTTGAGCGTGCTTTTGTTGTTGTTCTTGAGGATCTGTGGGGGAAACCTCCCCATCTTGATACCAAAAGGTTTTTGAATGACCCGTCCTTGGTTCGGACTATTTTGGGTATTTGTCTGACTTGTCTTTTATATTTGCTTCTTAATTTTTTCCTCCTCTTGTTTGTGACCGTAATGTTTTGCTGTGGCTAATTCTGTATTTGTAGAGATGTCAAAGAACAATGACTCCATGAAGGCCTTCAAAAGGGCAAAGAAGCCAACTGCAGCCCTGAACATCTCGGCCAACGTGGCCGGCGAGGGATCTTCACAGGTCTCAGTGAAGCCTCCTGTGCCGAGTTCCCTTGGGCCGAGGAAAGTAATTCCTACTCCACGGTTTCATCAGGTCGATCCTCCTCAGACTTCTACCGTTGCTTCTGGTGTCCCTCCCTTACAAAAGCAAAAGACATCCGAGCCGTTCAACCTGGATGCCCCGGATTTTGATGCTATCGAGTTTGTTGACCAGAAAATTGCCCCCTATGGTGGGCTTTCCATGGACGACGTGTCTCTTCTCCAGCATCTGGATTTTATCACTAAAAGTAGTGTGAAGATGGCTCATATGGGTGCGGCTATTTTTCGAACAGTTCAGGGTATTCCGATTCATGCCACAAAATCCTTCATGAAGGAGGCCAAGTCGGAATTTGATCGAATCAAGGGTCTGAAGGAGGAGTTGGAGGTGAAGTTGGCGAAGGTGGAGAAGGAGCTGGAGGGTGAGAAGGACAGCTCTATTGCCCTGGCTGCTTCTTTGTAGTTGGTTGAGGACATGGCCCTGAAGCATAAGGATAGCTATGTCTCACCTTATAGGGATTTAATGCGCCTCCGGGATGAGTTGGAAACTACTCGGGCTAATTATGGCGAGCTTCAGGGTCACCTTGTGGGTAGCGTAACTACTGCTTCCGAGAACTTAATAGAGCAGTTCCGAATTGTTGCCTCTGATGCCGACTTGACTCTTGTCAGCCTGGACAATGTTGTGAGGGATGGTAAAATTGTCCCTGATGTCCAGGATGATGATAATGCTGACCCTCCCCCAGTGCCTTCTCTTAAGGTGTCGACCTCCTCAGTTCCTCCCGTTACGTCTGATCCGGATTGCCAGATTCTGAACCGGGATGATGGAACTGTAGATGCTGTGCCCCTTCAGACTCGCCCTCCTTCTCCCCGTACTGATGATGCCAGGAAGGCTCCCGATCTTAGCTGATCTTTTTTCTGAATATTTGTAAATAGCCTGATTTGTGGGCTTTTGAACTTTATTTTTGTGAATGATGTTTTATTGACTGTTTGATACTCTAGTTGCTATTTTTAGCAACTTTATTTTGAAAAATGGTTTCTCTGAGGTTGATTTCGGTGGCCTCTTTGAAGCTTTATCATATTATGCTTTCATTGTGCTTTAGCAGGGTGTCTGTTGGAATCTTGCTGCTTGGCTTCTTTAGATTGCTTTCGTACTTTTGTTTGTAGCTTGGATCCTTTTGAGGCCGTGACTTGTGGGGGGGCCAACTTGTTTTTCAGTTTTCTCGCTTTTGTTTTGTATTTTTAGCGCCTTTATAACCGATTTCTTTATGTTTGTCCCCTTCTAAGTTATTTTTGTAATCCTCTTTTCTGGGCCTTTGCCAAGTCTCTCTAAGGGATTACTTTTATAACTTATCTTTGTAGGAGACTGACTTCGTTAGGTCGATCTTTTCCTAGTTGTTTTTGTAATCCTCTTTCTTGGACCTTTGTTAGGTCTCTTTCAGGGATTACTTTTACAACTTGTTTTGTAGGAAACCGACTTCGTTAGGTCAATCTTTTCTAAGTTGTTTTTGTAATCCTCTTTCTTGGACCTTTGTTAGGTCTCTTTCAGGGATTACTTTTACAACTTGTTTTGTAGGAAACCAACTTCGTTACGTCGATCTCTTCTAAGTTGTTTCTGTAATCTTCTTTCTTGGACCTTTGTTAGGTCTCTTTCAGATATTACTTTTACAACTTGTTTTGTAGGAAACTGTTCAGATCCTGGGTCGAGCTGTCCGACCCGAGATGTTCTACAAACAAAGCAACCGACCTCTTCAGGTCAGGACAATCCGACCTCCTCTCAAAAGAGATCGGCCAAGTCACGAGAAAAGCCCAAACAAAGGGCCCAAATAGAGGAACACAACCCAGATCCTAAGGCAGCCCAAGCCTACAAGAGAAGGGCGGTTCCCTTGAAGATAAGATGACCTCACTTAAAGATAAAGATAAGATAAGATAACTAACTTATCTTATCCACAAGAGGCCGCATCTCACCATTATAAATACACTGGAGCACCCAGGTATAACTCATACCCTGATTCTACTCAATACCTGCTTAATACCCTTGCTAACTTAAGCATCGGAGTCCCTTGCAGGTACCCCCCACCCTCGGGGGACGAAGGATCATCAGCACTTTCAGTCCCGCAAGTCGGACACACCAGCTCCGGCCGTAATACACCTACTGGACACGTCGGTTCCGACCAACACAGAAGATCTCGACCGAGATCGACCTACAGTTTCAGGTAACCCTCGAAACATTGGCGTCGTTACCGGGGAACCTGGAAGTTATCCCAACACCATGGCGGACAACCATGACAACGACCGTGACTAAGGTTTGGAAGATAAAACGCCACACAAGAACATGGATGCTATACTTAAAGATACTCCGGAATCCAATGGGGACAAAAATTCATCAAATCCAGGGGTGATAGAAGCACTTCAAGATCGATTAAAGCAACTTGAGAAAGAAGCCCAACATCAACGCGAAAAAGAAGAGGATCTACATCGGGAGATAAAACGGCGCAAAGAATTAGAAGATAAGCTTATAAAACTTGAAGCTGATCTCAAAACTAAAGCTACTCGATCCATCCCAGAGGATAACTCTCACAAAGATCAAGATCCATTCACAAGGGAAATTGTGAAGACCAAAATTCCAAAAGATTTCAAACTTCTAGATATGACTCTGTATGATGGCACCTCGGACCCCAACCACCATCTCAGTAACTTTAGAAGTAGGATGTACCTCACTGACGCCTCAGATGCAGTTCGCTGCAAAGCCTTTCCGACAACTCTTAGCAAAACAGCCATTAGATGGTTTGACAACCTACCTCCAAAATCCATCTCGAGTTTTGACGACCTGGCCAAAAAGTTCCTGGCCATATTTTCCATACAAAAGGACAAAACCAAACACGCACCCGGCCTACTAGGAATCAAGCAAGGAGATCGGGAGAACCTTTGTAACTACATGGAAAGATTCAACAAAGCATGCATGGACATACAAAGTCTACCAACAGAAGCTGCCATTATGGGCCTCATAAACGGCCTACGAGAAGGACGATTTAGCCAATCTATATCAAAGAAGTCCCCAGCATCCCTAGATGAAGTACAAGAATGGGCACAGAAGTACATTAACATGGAGGAGAATTCTCGACTTGCGAAAGCCTCGAGGTTCGGTTCCACCTACCGAGATAAAGATAAAGAATACAAGAAGAAGGAAGATCGCTCCGGGGAGAAAATAAAAAAATATCATAACTACACCCTTCTTAGGGTATCCTTGGTAGATGTTTACAAAGAGGTCTGCCATACGGAAAAAATACCCCCAACTCGGCCACTCAAAGGCAAAAGGGGAGGAGGAAATCAGAATGAATACTGTGAGTATCACTGAGTCCGAGGACATTCCACCAACGAATCCTTTGACTTGAAAAATGTCATAGAGAAATTAGTAAGGGAAGGAAAACTAGATCGGTTCCTGGCCAATCGGAACGGAGAACCAAGAAAAAGAAGAACCGGAAAGACATGTCCACGTGATACACGGCGGATTTGCTGGAGGAGGAATCTCCAAATCATCCCGCAAGCGACACCTCAAAGACGTATACCATGTCGAAGGCAAGAAAGAGGTACTAGACATCCCAGCAATCACATTTACCAAAGAAGATGTATTCGGAATCATCTCAGGACACGACGACCCCATGGTCATCACAATCATATTGGCAAATGCCAACCTCCACCATACATTAATGGACCAAGGAAGCTCCGCCGACATCTTATTTAAAACTGCCTTCGACAAGCTCGGCTTAGAAGAAAAGGAGCTAAGAGCATACCCGAACAGCCTGTTCGGACTTGGGGATACCCCAGTACAGCCACTGGTATACGTATCATTACATACAACCTTCGGAAAGGGGAACCAATCCAGAACACTTAAGATAGACTATATCGTGGTCAACGTAAGCTCAGCCTATAATGCCTTAATAGGTCAGACAACATTAAATCAACTCGGAGCAATAGTTTCAACTCTACACCTATGTATGAATTTCCCAACTGCAGAAGGGATAGCTACAATAAAAGTAGATCAAAAGATGGCACGTCGCTGTTATAACGAAAGTCTAAACCTCCGAGGAGAAGGAGGAGAGTTCCACACAATCGAACTCGGCGGAGATCAGAGACGAGAAGAACTCCGCCCACGACCCGAAGGAGAAATAGAAAGAGTCCAGATCGGAGATACCTCGGACAAAACAACTAATATTGGCACGATCTAGAAAGGAGACGTAAAAGAATCATTAATACGGTTTCTACGAGATAATGATGATCTCTTCGCATGGAAAGCTGCCGACATGCCAGGCATAGATCCCAAACTAATGAGCCACAAGCTGGCAGTCTACCCGGGATCCCGGCCGGTACAACAAAGACGAAGAAAACTCGGGCCAGAACGGTCTCAAGCTATGGAAGAACAAGTACAAGCGCTACTAGAAGCAGGGTTCATAAGAGAAATTAAATACCCACTATGGCTAGCAAACGTCGTCTTGGTGAAAAAGTCAAATGGGAAGTGGCGAATGTGCACTGACTACACTGACCTCAACAAAGCCTACCCAAAAGACCCTTATCCACTCCCAAGCATCGATGCTCTAGTAGATGCCTCATCGGGATATAAGTATCTCTCGCTCATGGACGCATACTCAGGCTACAACCAAATTCCAATGTATCCACCGGATCAAGAAAAAACCTCATTTCTCACAACAAAAGTAAATTATTGCTACATCGTAATGTCTTTCGGCCTTAAGAACGCGGGAGCCACTTATCAAAGGCTAATGAATAATGTCTTTTCAGACCACATCAGAAAAATCATGGAAGTCTATGTGGACGACATGTTGATAAAGACAAAAAGTGCAAAAACATTACTAACTGACTTGGTTTGAGTGTTCAACACCATACGGAAGCACGACATGCGACTCAACCCAGCTAAATGCACCTTTGCAGTAGAGGCAAGAAAATTCCTGGGCTTCATGCTCACACAAAGAGGAATTGAGGCAAATCCAGATAAATGTTGGGCCATACTCAACATGAAAAGCCCGACCTGCGTCAAAGAAGTCCAACAACTCAATGGGAGACTGGCGGCCTTGTCCAGATTCCTAGCAGGGTCAGCAATAAGATCCCTCCTCTTCTACGCTACCTTAAAGAAGGGAAAAAACTTCGAGTGGGCAACGGAATGTGAACAAGCCTTCCGAGACTTTAAAGAATTCCTGGGACAGCCCCCCATCCTATCTCGACCACGAGAAGGAGAACCACTCATACTATACCTCGCCATAGGAAGTCGGGCAATAGCCTCAGCACTAATTAGAGAAGATGAAGGGGGACAACAACCCATCTACTTCATTAGTAAAGCACTACAGGGGTCAGAGCTGAACTACCAGAAAATAGAAAAGTCCGCCTACGCTTTGATACTCACATCCCGACGACTTCGTCCATACTTCCAAGCATACACCATCAAAGTTCGGACCAACCAGCCCATAAAAGGGATACTGCAGAAAACATATCTAGCAGGAAGAATCCTACAGTGGGCAATCGAGTTGTCCGAGTTTGACCTCCAATATGAGGGGTAGACAGCCATCAAATCACAATACCTAGCGGACTTTATTGCAGAATTCACAGACACCACAGAAATCCCCATAGAGTGGAACATATACGTGGACGGTTCCTCAAATAAAGCCGGAAGTGGTGCAGGTGTGATAATCGAAAGCAACCAAGGAACCCAACTTGAGCTTTCCCTGAAATTCGGATTCCCGGCCTCAAACAACCAGGCGGAATATGAAGCGTTACTAGCTGGTTTGAAGCTGGCTAGGGAAGTTGGAGCTCAGAAACTCAACATCTTCAGTGACTCACAAGTCGTTACCTCGCAAATAACGGGAAGCTACCAAGCCAAAGATCCTACCATGAAAAAATATTTGGATAAAACCAAAGAACAGCTCGGACAACTTGGAGAATATAGGATCTGCCACATACCCCGTGAGCAAAATGCCCGAGCTGACGCGCTCTCAAAGCTAGCCAGCACCAACCCAGGGGGCAACAATAGAAGCCTCAGCCAAGAAATAATGTAGAACCCATCAATATCGAAAGAAGAAAAAAATCCTAGCCATAATAGGTCGAGATCAAGGATGGATGACCCCCTTAATTAACTACCTCAAAACAGAAGCGCTTCCCACAGATGAAAAGGAGGCAAAGAGGTTAAAAAGGGAGGCACAATACTACACTATCATAGACAACATCCTATACAAAAGAGGGATCTCAACACTATTGTTAAAATGCGTCCCGACATCCAATACAAAGGAAGTCTTGGAAGAAGTACACAGTGGCATTTGCGGCAATCATCTCGGAGTACAAGCTCTCACCAAAAAGGTAACTTGGGTAGGATTCTATTGGCCAACTCTACAAAAGGAAGCTACAGAATTTGGAAAGACATGTCCACCGTGGCAGAAGCATGCCAACTTTCACATCGCCCCACCAGAAAAACTCATTAACGTGACCTCACCCTGGCCATTTGCAAAATAGGGACGTGATCTTCTCGGACCCTTCCCACAGGGATCGGGACAAGTAAAATTCCTCATAGTAGGAGTAGACTATTTCATGAAATGGATCGAGGCAGAACCCCTAGCAAATGCCACTGCTCAAAGAAGCCGGAAATTCCTATATAGGAACATCGTCACAAGGTTTGGGGTCCCATACTCCATCACCACAGACAATGGCACCCAATTTACAAATACAAGCTTCAGAAAGTTAGTGGCCGACTTGAATATAAAACACCAGTTCACCTCCATCGAGCATCCCCAAGCCAATGGACAAGCCGAAGCGGCCAACAAAGTCATATTGGCCGGTTTGAAGCGTAGACTACAAGAAGCAAAGGGGGCTTGGGCCGAGGAACTTCCACAAGTCCTATGGGCGTATCGAACGGACCCCCCATTCTACCACGAACGAATCACCGTTCCGACTAGCATACGGAGTGGAGGCAATGATTCCAATAGAGGTCGAGGAAGGATCTCCCCGAGTAGTCCACTACAATGCACAAACCAATTCTCAACTCCAAAGAGAAGAGCTCGACCTACTTCCAGAAATCCAAGAAAGAGCTCGGATCAGAGAAGAAGCACTAAAGCGGCGAATGGCTTCTAGGTATAATCAGAGGGTAGTGCCAAGAGATTTCATGGAGAACGATCTCATCTTAATCCGAAATGATATTGGAACAACTTGACCTGGAGAAGGAAAGCTGGCAGCTAATTGGAAAGGACCCTACCGAGTCACAGAAGTACTTGGGAAGGGCTACTACAGACTGTCCGAACTCGAGGGACGAGAACTCCCCAGATCATGGCACGCCTGTAACCTAAGAAGGTACTATAGCTAGTCTCATCACAAGACGCACTCTTTTTCCTAAAAAGGTTTTTTAATGAGGCGTCAAGATTGAGATTTAATCCGACTTAAGGGTATGAAAAACTCCCGCCTGTATATATTTGCATTTTCTTTAAATAAAAATACATTTCAGATATTCTACAAAGTGCTCAGGACGCATTAATCTGAAGCATTCATCGTCCGATTATAAAGCAACAGATCGAACAAGAAGTGAAGAACAGATTCACTATACGATATTGATAGGAATAATCGATCGACAAAGGTGAAAGCGCGATTCACCTAAAGGTCGATTAAACCAGGACAGAAACCACAATCTACAAATCGGCAAAAGATGAACACAGAATAATGCAAGAAGTTATCAAAAGTGATCCCAAATAGAACCTGACGAGGTCTTATGGATTGCTATGTAATAACTTAAAAAAGACAGGCCGAACATTAAAAAGTCAGACCAAGCCAATCCAAGTTATCAGCAAATCCCTGGAAAGATGTCTGTGATGCCAAGGCATCTTAGGCTAGTTTCACTAGCATTTTTCTGTTAGTTTTAGTTGTTTTATGCATTTTCTTGAGCTTAAAGTAACCAAGAATGGTTAAATGAATAACAAAGCAATGAACCATCCAAACAGTATGATTTTGATGCAAATTCCATGAGTTTTTAGTTATATTACTTGAATGCTATGAATGGAAGATTTCTCATGAAATTTTGCAAGACTTTGATGCAGTTGTTTGGATGATTTCAGGGAAGAAGAGGTTAGGCAAGGAAGCAACAAAATCAATAAAGGAAGCTTGAATATCACATGTGGAGTTTAAGTTCCAGTTTAAGCTTAAACTGGAACTTAAACTGCCAAGCCATATAATGCTGGGAACTATCAGTGGCGTTTAAGCTCCAGTTTAAGCTTAAACTGGAGCTTAAACGCCAAAATCATGAAAGCTGAGGAAAAGCTGAAAGTGGCGTTTAACCTCCAGTTTAACCTTAAACTGGAAGTTAAACGCCAGAAATGAGAAATGCACCAGGGAGCCATTTCCATGTTTAAGCTCCAGTTTAACCTTAAACTGGAGCTTAAACGTGTTCGACCAAAATTCTCCTCCAGGGTTGCTTTTTTCATTTCCACGTTTAAGCTTCAATTTAACCTTAAACTGAAGCTTAAACGTGTTCGACCATTCCACACTCCAGGGTTGCTTTCTTCCATTTCCACGTTTAAGCTTCAGTTTAACCTTAAACTGAAGCTTAAACGTGTTCGACTACTTTACCCTCCAGGGTTGCTTTCTTCCATTTCCACGTTTAAGCTTCAGTTTAACCTTAAACTGAAGCTTAAACGTGCTTGAGTTATACCACCTCCAGGAGTGTCCAACGTTTAAGTTCCAGTTTAAGCTTAAACTGGAACTTAAACGTGCTTCCACAAAAGGCATCACTGGAAGTGTCTGGCGTTTAAGTTGCAGTTTAAGCTTAAACTGCAACTTAAACGCCACTATTTGAAAAGGTTTCTGGGCCAAAGATATTGCAGTTTTAAGTTAGCATTTGAGCACAAACATTAACTTAAACGTACTCTGGTATGAAACCCAATTGAATATCATGGTTTATGGGATTGGGCCTGAAGAATTGATGAGTCTGGAATTTCAATTTGTTGAGTCATGTGTCATTACTTGATTATCACTAAGTTGGCTCAATGAATGTTACAGAATTGGATCAGCAGCCTCATCAGGATTATGGATCATAAACCCAAAGCAAAAGGAAATCAGGGAAAGGCCTCAAAGCCCAAGAAACACAACAGAAGCTCAATTTAGAAAGTGTATAAATAGGATAGAATTTAAGTCAGTTGGGGACTTTTGATCATTTTTCGAGTTTTCATACTTTTTGTAATTGAATTCAGAGCTATGACTCACTAAACCCCTTTCATTGGGTTAGGGAGCTCTATTGTAATTCAATGAATCAATAATAGTTTTTATCTTCTTCTTCAATCTTTTCTCTTGAATTTTGTTAGAAAGCTTCTCGATCTAATTCCATTGGTTAGTTGTCTTGGGAAAGAAACTATCCATAATTGGAATCCTTCGGAACCTTGGGAAAGGAATGGAGGATTCATGCTAGAGAAGCTTTCTCACAGTGAATTGGATTGGGGTTTGGATGGATATTGTGACATGTAATCCTACCAAATTGTGGTTCATGAAACTGTGTGGTATAATCAGTGATCGAGCATCATCTCTTCTTATGAACATTTAAACCAAGGGATTGGGAATTTGTTTGTTTTTAGAGAGAATTGGTGAGCCAAGGGATTGGGATCCAATCATATAAGATTGCCAAGCAAAATTCAATGAATGCATTGGTTGAGGAAGGGATAAAAATGTTTTGATTCGGAGATCTCAATATCTCCTGAAACCTAATGAATTCCCCATTTCTGATCTACCACTTTCTCTTTACATTCTGCAATTAAATTCATGCAATCACCCCGATGCCTTTTTAATTTCAGCAATTTAGCTTCTCGCTCTTTAATTCATGCAATTTAAGATTCCGCAATTTCAATTTCTTGCCATTTACGTTTCCCGCCAATTTTACATTCCGCAATTCTCATCTAAATCTTGATTCCGCTCAACTAGAACACACTTCTAATCCGAATTGCTCACTCAACCAATCCTTGTGGGATTCGACCTCACTCTATTGTGAGTTTTTACTTGACGATAACTGGTGCACTTGCTGGAAGGAATTTTTGCCGATCGTGCAATTTCCTAAAATCGTAGCATCAAGTTTATGGCGCCGTTGCCGGGGATTGGTTTTCGATTGACAATTCTCAAATTGGAAGTTAACTAGATTGAGCATTTTTCTTGTTTTGTTAATTCAGTTCAAGTTACTTGTTGAATTTTAATTTCTGCACTCTGTTACTTGCTTTCTTCTTTCTTTATGCCTTTAAATTCAAGCAACTAACTCACTGACTCACTAACTATTTGAATTAATTCCTCAACTGCTCTAACCATACTCTTCCATTAACCAAGAGTATTTCACTTGTTTGTTGCCTGTGCTGTGTTCTTGTATGACAGGTAGGAGAGGAGATACATCAACTCCTCCATATACCGAACCAGAGAGGACCCTTCATAAACTTAGAAGGGAAGCAAGAGGGAAGAGAGTACTGGGAGAAGAAGAATCTGAAGGAGAATCTGAGGACAATTTTGAGGAAGCTCTAGATCTCAACATGGATAGAAAAGTTCACAACCATGAGAGAGCTGATGGAAACAATGCCATTCCCGAGAGGATGGTTCTTGGTTCATACATAAACCCAACCTCTGGGAATTGTGGTAGCAGCATTCAGAAACCACCCATTCAGGCCAACAATTTTGAACTCAAACCACAGCTAATATCACTGGTGGAGAATCATTGTTCATTTGGTGGGAGTGCTAATGAAGATCCAAACCAACATCTCACAAAATTCCTGAGAATTTGCGACACTGTGAAGTCCAATGGAGTCCAGGAAGATGCCTATAAACTGCTCTTATTCCCATTTTCACTTAGGGACAAGGCAGCTAAGTGGCTGGAATCATTCCCAAGGGGGAGCCTAACAACCTGGGATGAGGTGGAAAGCAAGTTTCTGGCACGTTTCTACCCCCCACAAAAGGTCAATAGGCTTCGATCTGAGGTTCAGACTTTTAGACAACAAGATGGTGAAACTCTCTACGAGGCATGGGAGAGGTTCAAGGATTTGACAAGGAAATGCCCACCAGACATGTTCCATGACTGGTGCAATTGCATATTTTCTATGATGGACTTTCTTATGAATCAAGGAAGGCTGTAGACCATTCATCAGGAGGTTCATTGAACAGGAAAAAGACTGTGGAAGAAGCCATTGAAGTGATTGAGACAGTGGCTGAGAATGAGTACTACTATGCTTCAGAGAGACACAACACTAAGGGAGTCATGGAGCTGAACCATGTTGATACAATTCTAGCCCAAAACAAGGTGTTTGCCAAGCAACTAGCAGAGCTCACCAGGAAATTAGAAACAAATCAAGTGGCTGCAATACACACACAAGATCAAGAGGAAGTAAGCACTGAAGGAGGTGATTGGGAAGAGGCCAACTATGTGGGAAATCAACAAAGGCAACCATATGATCCACATTCCAACACTTACAACCCAGGCTGGAAAAACCACCCAAACTTTGGGTGGGGAAACCAGCAAACCCAACCACAAAACCACAAACCTTACAACCCCAACCAACATAACAATTCCACATACCAAAACTCCAACCAAAGATCATACCAAGCCACACAAAACACTTACTCTCAACCACCATATCATGGCCAAAATAATCAACCTGCCCAACCTAATCCGAACCAACAATTTCAAGATCAATTAAACAGGATAGAAGGAATGCTTGCAAACATGGGTCAGGACATAAGTGAGTTGAAAAGCTTTAGGGATGATGTGAGATCTACCTTAAGGAACCATGGTGAAAAACTCAAGAGGATGGAGTCTCGAGTAGGAGAGCTATCTCAACAGGCCCCCAAGTCAACTGCAGTGTTCCCTAGTGACACAGAAAAGAATCCTAAAGGGGAACAAAAGGGAGTGAGATGGGAAGAATGCAAGGCCATCACCATATTGAAGGAAGTCTCAGAAGAAGAAGGAATCAGACCCTCAGAACAGGAGCCAGAAATCTTGAAGGAAGGTGTGGAAGAAGCTAAGCAGGAAAGTGAAACTGAGCAAGCCAAGGAACTGCAAAATAAAGGCATGCTGGAAACATACCAACCAAAAGCACCATTTCCTCAGAGGTTAGGAGGAGGTGAAAAAGGGAAAACATATTCAAGGTTTTTAGAGACATTTAAGTCTCTCCATATCAATATTCCCTTTCTTGAGATTCTCCAGCAGATGCCTACACATATCAAGTATTTGAAGGAATTGCTGAGCAAGAAAAGAGTTTTGAAGGGAGGACAAACTGTAATAATGAACAAAGAATGCAGTGCCCTCATCAAGAAGGACATAGTCTCTAAGAAAACAGGCCCAGGAAGTTTTCATATCCCCTGCATCATAGGGGAAACAAAAATTGACAGAGGATTCTGTGATCTAGGAGCTAGCATAAATGTGATGCCTCTGACTCTTATGAAGAGGCTACAACTGAATGAGGTGAGATCCACTGATGTAATCATACAACTGGCTGACAAAACTCAGAAGCAAGCTGAAGGGGTAGTTGAGAATGTGCTGGTGAAAGTGGGAAATTATTTCTTCCCCACAGACTTTGTCATTTTGGACATGGAGGAAAGCTACCTACACCCTATCATTCTGGGAAGGCCATTTCTAGCCACTGCTAGAGCGCTCATAGATGTAGAACAAGGAGAGCTAATTTTGAGAATACATGATGAACAGCTCATTTTCCATGTTTTCAAACCTGCATCTGAGCCTGAACCAGAACCTGAAAAGCCTAAGGATGATAGTAGCCATCTGTGTTTGGAGGAAAGCAATCCAGCAGCTGAAACTCTGAAACAGTCCTTGGAAGGCAAACAAGAATTGCAAGAGTTAAAGCCACAAGAATCAATAGAAACAGCTCAGAAGGATCCTCCTGGCATAAGGGTCAATGAAGAAATCCTCAAGAGAAAGGGAAGAATTGTAAAGAAATTGCCAAGAGGGTGGAGAAACAAGAAAATTCCCACTGAAGGTTTCTCTCCGGGAGATAAAGTGATATCAAGTCATTATCTGCCAATCCCACCTGGCCTCAAAACCATTCCTTCCCAGCTCCCTCAAGTGTTCACAGTCAGGAAAGTTCTTTCTATGGAACATTTGGAAATCATGAAGGAATCAAATAGGGACGTTTTCATAGTGAGAGGAGAGGACATCAAGCACTATAATCCACCCTAACAAGGGACAACCGTCAAGCTAGTGACGTTAAAGAAGCGCTTCATGGGAGGCAACCCATGTTTTAGTATCCTTACTCTTTATTGTTTTGCTTTGCATCTAATAAAGCATGGTTTCTTATGCATGAACTTGAATCCTCAGGACAACTGTTGATAAGGTGCACTAAACATTGCATGTAAAATACAATTGGTCTCTAAGTTTGGTGTGCCTAAAGGCACACCAAATCTTATTCAAATTGTATTCAATCTTTCATTCAAGGTGCACAACCAAACATTAAGTTTGGTGTTCCTCTTTGAACACAGTTAATGAAAAGCAAGAAGTTCCTCTGGATTTAGAAATTCATGACAAGTATACCATTTGCATGTTTTAATACTTTGATTTCAATTACATTAGGTAGTAAAATTGTTTAGGATCAAAGAGCCAAAGTGACTATGATTTATTAGAATTATGCACATTCATTAAGGACAACCAACATGGATTTCATGTCATCAGGAGACATTACCAAACACTAAGTTTGGTGTCCAGTAATAAGTGTGCATACATACAAGTGGTCAAAAAGAGGCAAGAAGCAAGAAGAAGCAGGACCCCAAGAATCAAGAAGAACCAAGCAACAAATGAGAGGTGGTCTTGTTCCTTAATAATCAAATAATAGTTTGTGAATTGTCTTTATGAGCTTTCTTTCATTTTAAGTCATTTAAGTTTTATGTGAAATTTCTAGTATGTTTGTCTGTTTACTGCTTTGAATAAAGTGAATGTCTAGATGTTTGGATATAACTTCACCTTCTTAAACAAATGCTTTCCATGCTTGTTCTGTTTCCAAAAATAAAAGAAAAGTTTGAACAAAAGTAACTTGGCTCATTTAGTGACAAATCAAGTAGAATTAAGTGGTGGTATGCATGCTTGATTGTTTAGTCAGCTCACTGGAAATTGAGTGTAGAATTATCATTTTTGTGTAGAAGTTGAATACTGTCTATAGATCTTGATGAATAAATGTCTTTGGCCATGAAAAAGAAAGAAAAAGAAGAAGAAAAAGCCACTGAAAAAGGGCAACCAAAAAGCAAAAAAAAAAAATTTGAGAAAATAAGCTAGGCACCAATGGTTTGAACTTCTGAGACAAATGCCTGTGGTATTTATGTATTAAGGATATGCTTGGATGAATAGGTTCTGAGGAGTGTTTCAACACTTGGTAACTTGGGTTAACTAACCCGGGATTATCAACCAAAAGTCCATTATCAAAAGCAACCTAAATACAAAACATTTAGTCACACAAATAGGTGCTGGGCACCAATGTCTCAAGAAGAAATGTGAACTAAAATGCCTGTAGTGGATATGTGTAGTGCACTGATAAGAAAAAGAAAATGCCAAAGGCTTGTGCAACACATGACACTGAGCAAACAAGGAGCAAAGGAGCTCTAAGAAAAAGAAAAACAAAGAAGGGAAAAGTGCCAAGGACATAAGAATAACAAGAGGCCATAGCAGTGTTTGATGGATGCAATGAAAAAGTGATAATCTTACCTGATAAGAATGAAAAAGTGATGCTGCAACTTTCTGCATAAAACCCTTCTGATGAACTTCAAGTGCTTACTAATATAGCCAATGTAATTGCTTTCTGTTTCATACTTTCTTCTCAAATAACTCAGGACTTGCTTAGGGACAAGCAAGTATTAAGTTTGGTGTTGTGATGCCAAGGCATCTTAGGCTAGTTTCACTAGCATTTTTCTGTTAGTTTTAGTTGTTTTATGCATTTTCTTGAGCTTAAAGTAACCAAGAATGGTTAAATGAATAACAAAGCAATGAACCATCCAAACAGTATGATTTTGATGCAAATTCCATGAGTTTTTAGTTATATTACTTGAATGCTATGAATGGAAGATTTCTCATGAAATTTTGCAAGACTTTGATGCAGTTGTTTGGATGATTTCAGGGAAGAAGAGGTTAGGCAAGGAAGCAACAAAATCAATAAAGGAAGCTTGAATATCACATGTGGAGTTTAAGTTCCAGTTTAAGCTTAAACTGGAACTTAAATTGCCAAGCCATATAATGCTGGGAACTATCAGTGGTGTTTAAGCTCCAGTTTAAGCTTAAACTGGAGCTTAAACGCCAAAATCATGAAAGCTGAGGAAAAGCTGAAAATGGCGTTTAACCTCCAGTTTAACCTTAAACTGGAAGTTAAACGCCAGAAATGAGAAATGCACCAGGGAGCCATTTCCACGTTTAAGCTCCAGTTTAACCTTAAACTGGAGCTTAAACGTGTTCGACCAAAATTCTCCTCCAGGGTTGCTTTCTTCATTTCCACGTTTAAGCTTCAGTTTAACCTTAAACTGAAGCTTAAACGTGTTCGACCATTCCACACTCCAGGGTTGCTTTCTTCCATTTCCACGTTTAAGCTTCAGTTTAACCTTAAACTGAAGCTTAAACGTGTTCGACTACTTTACCCTCCAGGGTTGCTTTCTTCCATTTCCACGTTTAAGCTTCAGTTTAACCTTAAACTGAAGCTTAAACGTGCTTGAGTTATACCACCTCCAAGAGTGTCCAACATTTAAGTTCCAGTTTAAGCTTAAACTGGAACTTAAACGTGCTTCCACAAAAGGCATCACTGGAAGTGTCTGGCGTTTAAGTTGCAGTTTAAGCTTAAACTGCAACTTAAACGCCACTATTTGAAGAGGTTTATGGGCCAAAGATATTGCAGTTTTAAGTTAGCATTTGAGCACAAACATTAACTTAAACGTACTCTGGTATGAAACCCAATTGAATATCATGGTTTATGGGATTGGGCCTGAAGAATTGATGAGTCTGGAATTTCAATTTGTTGAGTCATGTGTCATTACTTGATTATCACTAAGTTGGCTCAATGAATGTTACAGAATTGGATCAGCAGCCTCATCAGGATTATGGATCATAAACCCAAAGCAAAAGGAAATCAGGGAAAGGCCTCAAAGCCCAAGAAACACAACAGAAGCTCAATTTAGAAAGTGTATAAATAGGATAGAATTTAAGTCAGTTGGGGACTTTTGATCATTTTTCGAGTTTTCATACTTTTTGTAATTGAATTCAGAGCTATGACTCACTAAACCCCTTTCATTGGGTTAGGGAGCTCTATTGTAATTCAATGAATCAATAATAGTTTTTATCTTCTTCTTCAATCTTTTCTCTTGAATTTTGTTAGAAAGCTTCTCGATCTAATTCCATTGGTTAGTTGTCTTGGGAAAGAAACTATCCATAATTGGAATCCTTCGGAACCTTGGGAAAGGAATGGAGGATTCATGCTAGAGAAGCTTTCTCACAGTGAATTGGATTGGGGTTTGGATGGATATTGTGACATGTAATCCTACCAAATTGTGGTTCATGAAACTGTGTGGTATAATCAGTGATCGAGCATCATCTCTTCTTATGAACATTTAAACCAAGGGATTGGGAATTTGTTTGTTTTTAGAGAGAATTGGTGAGCCAAGGGATTGGGATCCAATCATATAAGATTGCCAAGCAAAATTCAATGAATGCATTGGTTGAGGAAGGGATAAAAATGTTTTGATTCGGAGATCTCAATATCTCCTGAAACCCAATGAATTCCCCATTTCTGATCTACCACTTTCTCTTTACATTCTGCAATTAAATTCATGCAATCACCCCGATCCCTTTTTAATTTCAGCAATTTAGCTTCTCGCTCTTTAATTCATGCAATTTAAGATTCCGCAATTTCAATTTCTTGCCATTTACGTTTCCCGCCAATTTTACATTCCGCAATTCTCATCTAAATCTTGATTCCGCTCAACTAGAACACACTTCTAATCCGAATTGCTCACTCAACCAATCCTTGTGGGATTCGACCTCACTCTATTGAGAGTTTTTACTTGACGATAACCAGTGCACTTGCTGGAAGGAATTTTTGCCGATCGTGCAATTTCCTAAAATCGTAGCATCAGTCTGGCCAACCCTATTAAAGAGGAATTGCTATAACTTAGAAGAGATCGACCTAACGAAGTCGGTTTCCTACAAAACAAGTTGTAAAAGTAATCCCTGAAAGAGACCTAACAAAGGTCCAAGAAAGAGGATTACAAAAACAACTTAGAAGAGATCGACCTAACGAAGTCGGTTTCCTACAAAACAAGTTGTAAAAGTAATCCCTGAAAGAGACCTAACAAAGGTCCAAGAAAGAGGATTACAAAAACAACTTAGATGAGATCGACCTAACGAAGTCGGTTTCCTACAAAACAAGTTGTAAAAGTAATCCCTGAAAGAGACCTAACAAAGGTCCAAGAAAGAGGATTACAAAAACAACTTTGAAGAGATTGACCAAACGAAGTCGGTTTCCTACAAAACAAGTTGTAAAAGTAATCCCTAAAAGAGACCTAACAAAGGTCCAAGAAAGAGGATTACAAAAACAACTTAGATGAGATCGACCTAACGAATTTAGTGCTTTAGTGCTTCTTCTCTGATCCGAGCTCTTTCCTGGATTTATGGGAGTAGGTCGAGCTCTTCTCTTTGAAGTTGAGAATTGGTTTGTTCATTATAGTGGACTACTCGGGGAGATCCTTCCTCGACCTCTATTGGAATCATTGCCTCCACTTCGTATGCTAGTCGGAATGGTGATTCGTTTTTGGTAGAATGGGGGTTCGTTCGATACGCCCATAGGACTTGTGGAAGTTCCTCGGCCCAAGCCCCCTTTGCTTCTTGCTGTCTACGCTTCAACCCGGCCAATATGACTTTGTTGGCCGCTTCAGCTTGTCCATTGGCTTGGGGATGTTCGACGGAGATGAACTGGTGTTTTATATTCAAGTCGGCCACTAACTTTCTGAAGCCTGCATCTGTAAATTGGGTGCCATTGTCTGTGGTGATGGAGTATGGGACCCCAAACCTTGTGACGATGTTCCTATATAGGAATTTCTAGCTTCTTTGAGCAGTGGTATTGGCTAGGGGTTCTGCCTCGATCCATTTCGTGAAATAGTCTACTCTTACTATAAGGAAATTTACTTGTCCCGATCCCTGTGGGAAGGGTCCGAGAAGATCGAGTCCCCATTTGCAAATGGCCAGGGTGAGGTCACGTTAATGAGTTTTTCTCGTGGGGCGATGTGAAAGTTGGCATGCTTCTGACATGGTGGACATGTCTTTACAAATTCTGTAGCTTCCTTTCGTAGGGTTGGCCAATAGAATCCTGTCCGGAGTACCTTTTTGGTGAGAGCTTGTGCTCCGAGATGATTGCCGCAAATGCCACTATGTACTTCTTCCAAGACTTCCTTTGTATTGGATGTCGGGACGCATTTTAACAATGGTGTTGAGATCCCTCTTTTGCATAGGATGTTGTTTATGATAGTGTAGTACTGTGCCTCCCTTTTTAACCTCTTTGCCTCCTTTTCATTTGTGGGAAGCGCTTTTGTTTTGAGGTAGTTAATTATGGGGGTCATCCATCCTTGATCCCGACCTGTTATGGCTAGGATTTTTTCTTCTTCTGATATTGATGGGTTCTGCAGTATTTCCTGGATGAGGCTTCTATTGTTGTCCCCTGGTTTGGTGCTGGCTAGCTTTGAGAGCACGTCAGCTCGGGCATTTTGCTCGCGGGGCATGTAGCAGATCCTATATTTTCCAAGTTGTCCGAGCTGTTCTTTGGTTTTATCCAAATATTTTTTTCATGGTAGGATCTTTGGCTTGGTAGCTTTCCGTTATTTGCGAGGTAACAACTTGTGAGTCACTGTAGATGTTGAGTTTTTGAGCTCCAACTTCCCTAGCCAGCTTCAAACCAGCTAATAACGCTTCATATTCCGCCTGGTTATTTGAGGCCTGGAATCTGAATTTCAGGGAAAGCTCAAGTTGGGTTCTTTGGTTGCTTTCAATTATCACACCTGAACCGCTTTCGGCTTTATTTGAGGAACCGTCCACGTATATGTTCCACTCTATGGGGATTTCTGTGGTGTCTGTGAATTCTGCAATGAAGCCGGCTAGGTATTGTGATTTGATGGCTGTCTGCGCCTCGTATTGGAGGTCGAACTCGGACAACTCGATTGCCCACTGTAGGATTCTTCCTGCTAGATCTATTTTCTGCAGTATCCCTTTTATGGGATGGTTGGTCCGAACTTTGATGGTGTGCGCTTGGAAGTATGGGCGAAGTCGTCGGGATGTGAGTATCAAAGCGTAGGCGAACTTTTCTATTTTCTGGTAGTTCAACTCTGACCCCTGTAGTGCTTTACTAATGAAGTAGACGGGTTGTTGTCCCCCTTCATCTTCTCTAATTATTGCTGAGGCTATTGCGCGACTTCCTACGGCGAGGTATGGTATGAGTGGTTCTCCCTCTCGTGGTCGAGATAGAATGGGGGGCTGTCCTAGGAATTCTTTAAAGTCTCAGAAGGCTTGTTCACATTCCGTTGTCCACTCGAAGTTTTTTTCCCTTCCTTAAGGTAGCGTAGAAGGGGAGGGATCTTATTGCTGACCCTGCTAGGAATCTGGACAAGGCCGCCAGTCTCCCATTGAGTTGTTGGACTTCTTTGACGCAGGTCGGGCTTTTCATGTTGAGTATGGCCTGGTATTTATCTGGATTTGCCTCGATTCCTCTTTGTGTGAGCATGAAGCCCAGGAATTTTCCTGCCTCTACTGCGAAGGTGGATTTAGCCGGGTTGAGTCGCATGCCGTGCTTCCGTATGGTGTTGAACACTTGAACCAAGTCAGTTAGTAATGTTTTTTCACTTTGTGTCTTTATCAACATGTCGTCCACATAGACTTCCATAATTTTTCCGATGTGGTCTGAAAAGACTTTATTCATTAGCCTTTGATAAGTGGCTCCCACATTCTTAAGGCCAAAAGGCATTACGATATAGCAATAATTTTCTTTTGGTGTGAGAAACGAGGTCTTTTCTTGATCCGGTGGATACATTAGAATCTGGTTGTAGCCTGAGTATGCATCCATGAATGAGAGATACTTATATCCTGATGAGGCATCGACTAGAGCATCGATGCTTGGGAGTGGATAAGGGTCTTTTGGGCAGGCTTTGTTGAGGTCGGTGTAGTTAGTGCACATTCGCCACTTCCCATTTGACTTTTTCACCAAGACGATGTTTGCTAGCCATAGTGGGTATTTAACTTCTCTTATGATCCCTGCCTCTAGTAGTGCTTGTACATGTTCTTCCATAGCCTGAGACCGTTCTGGCCCGAGTTTTCTTCGGCCTGGCATGTCGGCAACTTTCCATGGGAAGAGATCAGCATTATCTCGTAGAAACCGTATTAATGATTCTTTTGCATCTCCTTTCAAGATCGTGCCAATATTAGTTGTTTTGTCTGAGGTATCTCTAATCTGGACTCTTTCTATTTCTCCTTCGGGTCGTGGGCGGAGTTCTTCTCATCTCTGATCTCCGCCGAGTTCGATTGTGTGGAACTCTGCTCCTTCGCCTCGGAGGTTTAGACTTTCGTTATAACAGCGACGCGCCATCTTTTGATCTACTTTTTTTGTAGCTATCCCTTCTGCAATTGGAAATTTCATACATAGGTGTGGATTTGAAACTTTTGCTCCGAGTTGATTTAACGTTGTCCGACCTATTAAGGCATTGTAGGCTGAGCTTACGTCGACCACGATATAGTCTATCTTAAGTGTTTTGGATTGGTTCCCCTTTCCGAAGGTTGTATGTAATGATACGTATCCCAGTGGCTGTACTGGGGTATCCCCAAGTCCGAACAGGCTGTTCGGGTATGCTCTTAGCTCTTTTTCTTCTAAGCCGAGCTTGTCAAGGGCAGTTTTGAATAAGATGTCGGCGGAGCTTTCTTGGTCAATTAATGTACGGTGAAGGTTGTTGTTTGCCAATATGATTGTGATGACCATGGGGTCGTCGTGTCCTGAGATGATTCCGGATGCATCTTCTTTGGTAAATGTGATTGCTGGGATGTCTAGTACCTCTTTCTTGCCTTCGACATGGTATACTTCTTTGAGGTTTCATTTGCGGGATGATTTGGAGATTCCTCCTCCAGCAAATCCGCCGTGTATCACGTGGACATGTCTTTCCGGTGTGCGGGGTGATCGTTCAGATCGTCCGACATCTTCATCCCTTCTTCTTTTTCTTGGTTCTTCGTCCCGATTGGTCAGGAACCGATCTAGTTTTCCTTCCCTTACTAATTTCTCTATGACGTTTTTCAAGTCAAAGCATTTGTTGGTGGAATGTCCTCGGACTCGGTGATACTCACAGTATTCGTTCCGATTTCCTCCTCCCCTTTTGCCTTTGAGTGCCCGAGCTGGGGTATTTTTTCCGTATGGCAGACCTCTTTGTAAACATCTACCAACGATACCCTAAGAGGGGTGTAGTTATGATATTTTTTATTTTCTCCCTAGAGCGATCTTCCTTCTTCTTGGATTCTTTATCTTTATCTCGGTAGGTGAAACCGAACCTCGAGGCTTCCCCAAGTCGAGAATTCTCCTCCATGTTAAAGTACTTCTGTGCCCGTTCTTGTACTTCATCTAGGGATGCTGGGGACTTCTTTGATATAGATTGGCTAAATGGTCCTTCTCGTAGGCCGTTTTTGAGGCTCATGATGGCAGCTTCTGTTGGTAGACTTTGTATGTCCATGCATGCTTTGTTGAATCTTTCCATGTAGTTACGAAGACTCTCCCGATCTCCTTGCTTGTTTCCTAGTAGGCTGGGTGCGTGTTTGGCTTTGTCCATTTGTATGAAAAATTTGGCTAGGTCGTCAAAACTCGAGATGGATTTTGGAGGAAGGTTGTCGAACCATCTAATGGCTGTTTTGGTAAGAGTTGTCGGAAAGGCTTTGCAGCGAACTGCATCTGAGGCGTCAGTGAGGTACATCCTACTTCTGAAGTTGCTGAGATGGTGGTTGGGGTCCGAGGTGCCATCATACAGAGTCATATCCGGAAGTTTGAAATCTTTTGGAATTTTGGTGTTCATAATTTCCCTGGTGAATGGATATTGATCTTTGTGAGAGTTATCCTCTGGGGTGGATCGAGTAGCTTTAGTTTTGAGATCAGCTTCGAGTTTTATAAGCTTATCTTCTAATTCTCGGCGCCGCCTTATCTCCCGATGTAGATCCTCTTCTTTTTCGTGTTGATGTTGGGCTTCTTTCTCAAGTTGCTTTAGTCGATCTTGAAGTGCTTCTATCACCCCCGGATTTGATGAATTTTTGTCCCCATTGGATTCTGAAGTATCTTTAAGTATAGCATCCATGTTCTTGTGCGGCGTTTTATCTTCCAAACCTGAGTCGTGGTCGTTGTCATGGTTGTCCGCCATGGTGTTGGGATGACTTCCAGGTTCCCCGGCAACGGTGCCAATGTTCCGAGAGTTACCTGAAACTGTAGGTCGATCTCGGTCGAGATCTTCGGTGTTGGTCAGAATCGACGAGTCCGGCAGGTGTATTACGGCCGGAGTTGGTGTATCCGACTTGCGGGACTAAAAGTGCTGCTGATCCTTCATCCCCGGAGGGTGGGGGGTACCTGCAAGGGACTCCGATGCTTAAGTTAGCAAGGGTATTAAGCAGGTATTGAGTAGAATCAGAGTATGAGTTATACCTGGGTTCTCCAGTGTATTTATAATGGTGAGATGTGGCCTTCTGTGGATAAGATAAGTTAGTTATCTTATCTTATCTTTATCTTATCTTTAAGTGAGGTCATCTTATCTTCAAGAGAACCGCCCTTCTCTCTGTAGGCTTGGGCCGCCTTAGGTTTTTGGGGCGTGTTCCTCTATTTGGGCCCTTCTCTGGGCTTTTCCTGGGGACTTGACCGAGCTCTTTGGGAAGAGGTCAGGTTGTCCTAACCTGAAGAGATCGGTCGCTTTGTCTGTCGAACATCCCGGGTCGGACACCTCGACCCAGGGTATGAACATCTATCTTATCTTATTATTTTTTAAAAAAATCAAATTTTTCAAAATATTTTCTTTTTATTAATTTTTGTTTTTATTTTCTCTTACTACCATGAACTCTCACCCCTTTGGCTATGAGTCTGGTTACAACTATGTTGCAGGAAGAGGAAGCTATAACAGGAATATGCATCAAGGTCAAAGCAATCAAAGATGGATGGAGCCAAGAGGATCTGATCAACCCTTTAGGCAACAACACCTTCCAAGATATCATGGACGAAGAACATTCTATAATGCATACCAAGATGATAGATATGGTGGACCCCCTTGTAGTTACCAACAAGCCCCATCATATGCCAATAAACCACCTCCTCAACATAGCTCTGTACCACCACACTCACAAGCCCCTTTCCACCATTCACCTCCATATGACCCCAACCCTTGTCCACCACACAACCACTATATGAACCATACCCAGAACCACCACCTCAATATACACCATCTCCATATCCTTATCAAGAGAAACCACCTCCGTGTTATAAACCTTTTCCCCCAACAAATGAACCCTCCTATCCACCCCAAACCTCCATGGAGAAAGCATTTGCCGATCTAAACTCTGTTATACAAGCTCTCGCCGCCCAAATCGGACCACCAAGTACCCCCAATATTCAACCCTAGAGCTCCAATGCACTTCCATCTTAACCACATAATGATCCACCCATCCCGTCACCACCATCCATGGAAGAGCACCAACATCCATCAATCCAAGAGCAACATGATCCCACTGATACTATTGACATGGAACAAGAGAGAGAGGATCATCTTTGTGAATCCATACTGCATAAGGAGCTAGAGGAGGCACTAAAGGTGAAGGTAGTAGAGACCCTTGAAGTTGATAGCGCAATTGAAGAACTAGTGAAAGAAGACAACAAGGAGGATTTTGTACTTGAAGGTGAAGAAATAGTTGAATAGGAAATCATCAAGGATGAATATGATTTCATACTTAAACACCTGGATCAAGCAATAAATCGATTATCTTTCCAATGTTCGGACATTCAAGGAACCCCATGGCTTCATGTGGAGAATCTACTGAAGAACATAGCAGGAAGGAGAAGTTAGGCACTCTGGTGGAGGAAGCCAAAATTATTGAAGAAAAAGAGGAGGCAGTATTATGCTGAACCTCCATGGGAAAGTCAAGTTATAGAGCCTCCTTCAAAGATGTTTGAAACTGATGTTGAGGAGGGTGTACAACCTCCAAGTCATCTCATGGTTGAAGACTTTGAAGGGGATGATCAAGAGATGGATTCAATCATTAATGAATTCTTATCTACATTTGAATCCTCTCCCATTGGACTTGACATGGAGATTAAAGAAGTAGAAGCATAACCTCCAATGCCCTTGGTGAACAATGAAGAAGAAATTGAATCAGAAGAAAGCTACCAAGAGGAAGAGGTTAAAGTTGAAGAAGCTTGCAAAGAGGTGGAAGATGTCAAAGAAGAACACAAAGGAGTGGAGTTTGCATGTTCATTAGAAACACCTCAAACTAAGTTGCCATCATCCTTCACAACATTCAAGTGGGTAAAATTCATATCCCTTAGCTTTCTAATTCCACTTGAATATAGGCTACTGGAGACGGATGGTCAACTTAGAGCTCCTTTTGGCATTAAGAGTAAGAAGAAGATGGTCAGTGGTAAGAATTGTCCTACAAAGTTCATTATTGTTGGAAGCTTTGAGTTTCAACACAAAGGTTGGTGTAGAGTTCAACTGAATGGGTCTAGGAAGTTGTTTGACCGCTTTAGTGAGAATTCAGATTGCCTACCACCCGGTTGGAACACTGATGATCAACTTGAAGACGGGTGTAGAAACAAGATTTGGGACCCCGGAGGATGCTGGCATTCCAAACACTGGTGGATATTTCCGGACGAATTCAAGCACAAGCCACCATAGTAGGAAGCTCATCAAATGTCCAACTTAAGGACTTTAACTAAAAGTGCTAGGTGGGAGACAACCCACCATGGTATGATCGTTCCCCTTCTATTTTGCTCTGTTTTTAAATTTTGTTTGAACCTGAATTTTTGCATGACATTCATTGCATTTCTGCATTTTGCATACTACATTATATAAAAAAAGAGAAAGAGGGAATCGCAGGAGTGTGGCTGTAGGCGTGCCTTTGGCACAAATCATCCCACGCGACCACGTTGCTGACACATCCACGTCATGTGGGAAAAATGCCTCCCACGCGTTCGCGTCACCCACGCGAACGCGTGACCTGAAATTCGACGTAAAAAAAGGGTGCACGACCGAAAGTTGTGCTAGAATGGTGCTGGATTAGTGTTGATCGGGCAAGCCTTACCACGCGAACGCATGGCTGACGCGTCCACGTCATATCTCTATAATGGCCACTCACGCGATCGCGTCGACCACGCGACCGCGTCGCCCTGGAATTTGGCAATAATGAATTTTGAACAGAGAGTTGTGCGAGCGCGAGGCTTCCCACGCGCCACTAGCATAAAATGTGTCACGCGTCCGCGTGACTGACGTGACCGTGTCGATTAATTTAATAGCAAGTTGCGTGACCGCGTCCCCGACGCGTCCGCGTCGCTTACGCCGCACAGCTTACCCTACATTGCCAAATATCTTATATTTTCTTCCCCAATCCTAATTTTTCCTCCCTCCCTTCTTCCTTACTTCTTTCTTCCCTTCTTTCCCTTCTCATTCTTCTTATCTTTCATTTTATTTATTTGCATATTTCATTCATTTTATCTTAATTTTGTGCACATTTTTATTTTCTTTTTTTTTAAATCATTATTTTTCCTTGGTGTTAAAATTTTCTTATTTAACTGTTGCATCTTCTCTTAATTTATTCTGGGTGCTTAGTGACTTGTTTTATTCTAGTTAGGTAATATTGTTTAAATCAATGCCAATCGTTTATACCTATATTACTTTTGCATTGACATAAATTTATATTATCTCTCCCTACCCACACTCTCTTCCCCATTATTGCACATTTTTGCACTCTTGCTTTGCCATGTACTTCTACTGTTTCTCACTTGCATGTTGTAGCTGCCATGTTATTGAGACCCTCATTATTTGGCATTAACCCCACCATGTTTTATTTGCTTTCTTATCTTTATTTCTGGGTTATTGTTCTTCTTTTTCTCTTTTTTCAGGCTGGCCACCAAAGACGGAAAAAAGGAAGAAACTTCTCACAGGGGAGACAAACAAGTCTATCTGCATAATCCTTGAAGAAAAGCATCAGTTGGAACCACCCATCCACCTGCACATCTCAGCATGCACCGAGGACGGTGCAATCTTTAAGTGTGGGGAGGTCGATACCGATCTCCATGGGTTAGCTATTTTCTTCTTTTCAACACTATTGTTTCATTTTCTTTGTTAGTTCATTGTTGCATTGCATGTTTGTTTGATTTTATGTATTTAGTTACTACTTGGTTGAAGTAATACTTTCTTTTTCAAGAAATTTTTATAGTATTTCACTAATTTAAATTTAAAAATTTTTGTTAAATTTGTTTGAAGTTGTATTTGGAACATGATTTTTTTAAGCCAAAGAACACACAACCTGTGAGATTTGAGCTTAATTACATGGTTACATTGTTTAACCATAAATATTTTATTCTTCTGTGTTTTCTTCTCTATGATTGCAATCTTTACTTTGTTTCATTCTATATGTCCATTATTTAGTGTATTTACATGCTTGCATATGATTGAGGCCATATTTGATTATTAACTCACTTATCCCAAATAAAGCCTACCCTTTTATGTCACCCTTATTAGCCACCTTGAGCTTTTTAATCCCCTTTTGTTTTTATAACCACATTACTAGCCTTAAGCAGAAAAACAAATTAAAAAAATTCCAAGTTGAATCCTTGGTTAGCTTAAGATAGATATTGTGTATAATTTAAGTGTGGGGAATTTTATGGGAACATGGGATGATAGAAAAAGAGTAGAAAATTAAATTGAATAAATTATTTGAAAATTTGGGAAGCATGCTCATCTGAAATCAAAATAATTAAATTACCATGTGCATTGATAAAAAAAATAAAAAAAATAATAGAAAAAAATTTTAAGTAATTAAATAACAGGATACAAAAAAAAATTATTACCCCAAATGCAAAATAAAAAGAATCAATGCACATGGGACGAAATTCAAAAATAAGTTTGATACATGAGCATGTAATACAAAAGTAGAAAAATTTGGGTAGCTAGGTAAAGCATTTTAAATTATATAAAGTGTATGTATGTTAGGTGAGATCTTAGACTAATCAAGGATTTACTTTGTTAGCTCACTTAGCCTTATATATACATCCTCACCCTTACCTTAGCCTTATTACAACCCTGAAAAGACCTCATGATGTTTGCATTGGTATACTAAATATTTGTTGATTGGTTAGCTGAAGAACGAAGTTTAGAAAGCATGATTAAGGAAGAATAGAGTGATTGACCCTATACACTTGAGAGATTAGAGTGATATACACTACCAGTGAGGGTTCAATGCTTAATTCTATGTTCCCTGCTTTCATAAGCTATCTTCTTACAAGTTTACTTGTATTTTATTGTGTAATTTGAATTAGTGGAATTTGATTCATATTTGTCTTGAAAAACTTGTTTACTTTTAACCAAGTAGGTAGAAACATTTTGCATGTAGTTGCATTCACATTCATAGGTTGCATTGCATGAGTCTTGCCCTTCCCTACTCATTTATTTAGTCTCCTTGAGTTTAGCATGAGGACATGCTAATGTTTAAGTGTGGGGAGGTTGATAAACCACTATTTTATGGTATATATTGTGTTTTATTGAGTGGTTTTATCAAGCTTCTCACCCACTTATTCATATGATTTTCATGTATTTACAATTCCTTCCTAAAAATATCCTATGATTAATAACTTGCTTTCTAAGGACCTTTTTGTTGTATATTTTTATCTTCCTTCGTACCATTCGATGCCGTTATCTGTATGTTAAGTGTTTCAGGCTTCATAGGGCAGGAATGGCTTAGAGAATGAAGAGGAAGCGTGCAAAAATGGAAGGAACACAAGGAATTAAGGAGATGACCAGCGAAAAGTCACGCGGTCGCATGGCTCACATGACCGCCCGAAATAGAAGAAATCAGAGTTACGCGTTTGCGTGCTTGACGCGACCACACGGATTAGAAGCTGCACGAACGACGCGAATGCGTGGACGACGCACACGCGTGGTACGAAAAATGCTTAGTGACGCGATCGCGTGGACGACGTGGACGCATGACGTGCGCGATCTGCAGAATTACAAAAGTCACTGGCAGAAATTCTGGGCCGCCTTTCAACCCAGTTTTCGGTCCAGAAACACAGATTAAAGTCAGGGAACATGCAGAGATTCAAAACATCAATTCACATCAGATCATAATTCAATTTTAGGTTTTAGATGTAGTTTTTAGAAAGAGAGGTTCTCTCCTCTCTCTTAGGATTTAGGATTAGTATTAGGATTAGGATTTCAACTTCTTCATCACAGGTTCAATATTCATTTAATTTATTTTCTACTTTTATTTATTACTTTAGTTGTGGTGCATGAAATTGTGATCATCAATGGCGCCATCAACATGGTACGCTCAATTGCAATCTCAACTCTTTATCACAACTTCGCACAACTAACCAGCAAGTGCACTGGGTCGTCCAAGTAATAAACCTTACGCGAGTAAGGGTCGATCCCACGGAGATTGTTGGTATGAAGCAAGCTATGGTCATCTTGTAAATCTCAGTCAGGCAGATTCAAATGGTTATGGATGATTTATGAATAAAGCATAAAATAAAGATAGAGATACTTATGCAATTCATTGGTGAGAATTTCAGATAAGCGTATGGAGATGCTTTGTCCCTTTCGTCTCTCTGCTTTCCTACTTTCTTCATCCAATCCTTCTTACTCCTTTCCATGGCAAGCTGTATGTTGGGCAACACCATTGTCATTCAATCCTTGAATCCTACTCAGAATACCACAGACAAGGTTTAGACCTTCCGGATTCTCTTGAATGCCGCCATCAATTCTAGCTTATACCACGAGGATTCCGATTAAGGGATCCAAGAGATATCCACTCAATCTAAGGTAGAACAGAGGTGGTTGACAGGCACACGTTCATAGGTGAGAATGATGATGAGTGTCACGGATCATCACATTCATCAAGTTGAGGAACAAGTGATATATTAGAACAAGAATAAGCTGAATTGAATAGAAGAACAATAGTAATTGCATTAATACTCGAGGTACAGCAGAGCTCCACACCTTAATCTATGGTGTGTAGAAACTCCACCATTGAAAATACATAAGAACAAGGTCTAGGCATGGCCGAATGGCAAGCTTCCCAAAGAGGGCTCAATCATAAAAACATGATCAAAAGATTCAAGTGATTAAAAGATGAATATACAATAGTAAAAGGTCCTACTTATAGAGAACTAGTAGCCTAGGGTTTACAAATATGAGTAAATGACATAAAAATCCACTTTCGGGTCCACTTGGTGTGTGCTTGGGCTGAGCATTGAAGCTTTTTCGTGTAGAGACTCTTCTTGGAGTTAAACGCCAGCTTTTGTGCCAGTTCTGGCATTTTACGCCAGAATTCTTGAGCTGACTTGGAACACCTGTTTGTGCCATCAAATCTCCGGCAAAGTATAGACTATTATACATTGCTGGAAAGCCCAGGATGTCTACCTTCCAACGCAATTGAGAGCACGCCAATTCGGCTTCTATAGCTCCAGAAAATCCACTTCGAGTGCAGGGAGGTCAGAATCCAATAGCATCTGCAGTCCTTTTCAGCCTCTGAATCAGATTTTTGCTCAAGTCCCTCAATTTCAGCCAGAAAATACCTGAAATCACAGAAAAACACACAAACTCATAGTAAAGTCCAGAAAAGTGAATTTTAACTAAAAACTAATAAAAATATAATAAAAACTAACTAAAACATACTAAAAACATACTAAAAACAATGCCAAAAAGCGTATAAATTATCCGCTCATCACAACACCAAACTTAAATTGTTGCTTGTCCCCAAGCAACTAAAGATCAAATAAGAATAGAAGAAGAGAATATGCAATGAATTCCAGAAACATCTATGAAGATCAGTATTAATTAGATGAGCGGGGCTTTTATCTTTTTGCCTATGAACAGTTTTGGCATCTCACTTTATCCTTTGAAATTCAGAATGATGGGCTTCTATAGGAACTCAGAATCCAGATAGTGTTATTGATTCTCCTAGTTAAGTATGATGATTCTTGAACATAGCTACTTTATGAGTCTTGGCTGTGGCCCAAAGCACTCTGTCTTCCAGTATTACCACCGGATACAAACATGCCACAGACACATAACTGGGTGAACCTTTTCAGATTGTGACTCAACTTTGCTAGAGTCCCCAATTAGAGGTGTCCAGGGTTCTTAAGCACACTCTTTTTGCCTTGGATCACAACTTTATTATTTCTCTTTTTCTCTCTTTTTTTTTCGCATATACTATCTCTCTTTTTTTTTAATTTACTACTTTTTCTTGCTTCAAAAATCATTTTTTATGATTTTTCAGATCCTCCTCCTTTTTCATCATTCTTTCAAGCGCCTACATTCATGAACAACAAATTCAAAAGACATATTCACTATTCAAGCATACATTCAGAAAACAAAGTATTGCCACCACATCAAAATAATTAATCTGTTATAAAATTCAAAATTCATGCAATTCTTCTCTTTTTCAATTAAGAACATTTTTTTTAAGAAAGGTGATGGATTCATAGGACATTCATAACTTTAAGGCATAGACACTAAGACACTACTGATCATAAGACACAAACATAGATAAACATAAGCATGATAATTCGAAAAACAGGAAAATAAAGAATAAGGAGATTAAAGAACGGGTCCACCTTAGTGATGGCGGCTTGTTCTTCCTCTTGAAGATCTTATGGAGTGTTTGAGCTCCTCAATGTCTCTTCCTTGCCTTTGTTGCTCCTCTCTCATGACTCTTTGATATTCTCTAATTTCATGAAGGAGTATGGAATGTTCTTGGTGCTCCACCCTTACTTGTCCCATGTTGGAACTCAATTCTCCCAGGGAGGTGTTGATTTGCTCCCAATAGTTTTGTGGAGGAAAGTGCATCCCTTTAGGCATCTCAGGGATTTCATGATGAGGAATCTCCTCATGTCCATGAGTGGAATCTCTTGTTTGCTCCATCCTCTTCTTAGTGATGGGTTTGTATTCATCAATGAGGATGTCTCCCTCTATGTCAATTCCAAATGAATAACAGAGGTGACAAATGAGATGAGGGAAAGCTAACCTTGCCAAGGTAGAGGACTTGTCCGCCACCTTATAAAGTTCTTGGGATATAACCTCATGAACTTCTACTTCCTCTCCAATCATGATGCTATGAATCATGATAGCCTGGTCCATAGTAACTTCAGACCGGTTGCTTGTGGGAATGATTGAGCGTTGGATAAACTCCAACCATCCTCTAGCCACGGGCTTGAGGTCATGCCTTCTCAGTTGAACCGGCTTCCCTCTTGAATCTCTCTTCCATTGAGCGCTCTCTTCACAAATGTCTATGAGGACTTGGTCCAACCTTTGATCAAAGTTGACCCTTCTAGTGTAAGGGTGTTCATCTCCTTGCATCATGGGTAAGTTGAATGCCAACCTTACATTTTCCGAACTAAAATCCAAGCATTTCCCCCGAACTATTGTAAGCCAATTCTTTGGGTCCAGGTTCACACTTTGATCATGGTTCTTGGTGATCCATGCATTGGCATAGAACTCTTGAACCATTAAGATTCTGACTTGTTGAATGGGGTTGGTAAGAACTTCCCAACCTCTTCTTCAGATCTCATGTCGGATCTCCGGATATTCACTCTTTTTGAGTTTGAAAGGGACCTCAGGGATCACCTTCTTCATGGCCACAACTTCATAGAAGTGGTCTTGATGCACCCTTGTTCTTCTAGAGGTTTCTCCGGCCTTGGATGCCATAAATGGTTGTGGAAAAACAAAAAGCAATGCTTTTACCACACCAAACTTAGAAGGTTTGCTCGTCCTCGAGCAAAAGAAGAAAGAAGAGAGTAGAAGAAGAAGAAATATAGGAGATGGAGGTGGCTTTGTGGTTCAGCCAAGGGGAGAAGTAGTGTTTAGGTTGTGTGAAAATGAAGGAGTAAAGAAGAGTTTATATAGGGGTGGGGAGAGGGGTAGGGTTCGGTTATGTGAGGGTTGGTTGGGAGCGAAAGTGGTTTGAATTTGAATGGTGAGGTAGGTGAGGTTTTATGAAGGATGGATGTGAGTGGTGAGGAGAATAGTGGGATTTGATAGGTGAGGGGTTTTTGGGGAAGATGTGTTGAGGTGATTGGTGAATGGGTGAAGAAGAGAGAGAGTGGTGGGGTAGGTGGGGATTCTGTGGGGTCTACAGATCCTGAGTTGTCAAGGAAAATTCATCCCTGCACCAAGTGGCGAGCAAAAATGCTCTTCATGCCAATTCTGGCGTTAAACGCCAGGCTGGTGCCCATTTCTGGTGTTTAACGCCAGCTTCTTGCCCCTTCCTGGCGTTTAACGCCAGTCTGGTGCCCCTTTCTGGCGTTAAACACCCAGAATGGTGCCAGACTGGGCGTTAAACGCCATTTGCTGCCCTTACTGGCGGTTAAACGCCAGCAAGTTTTCCTCCAGGGTGTGCTGTTTTTCTTTCTGTTTTTCATTCTATTTTTGCTTTTCAATTGATTTTGTGACTTCCCATGATCATCAACCTACAGAAAACATAAAATAACAAAGGGAATTAGATAAATATAACATTGGGTTGCCTCCCAACAAACGCTTCTTTAATGTCAATAGCTTGACAGTGGGCTCACATAGAGCCTCACAGATACTCAGAGCAATATTGGAACCTCCCAACACCAAACATAGAGTTTGAATGTGGGGGTTCAACACCAAACTTAGAATTTGGTTGTGGCCTCCCAACACCAAACTTAAAGTTTGACTGTGGGGCTCTGTTTTGGGCGAAGCTCTTCATGCTTCCTCTCCATGGTTACAGAGGGATATCCTTGAGCCTTAAAAACAAAGGATTCTTCATTCACTAGAATGATCAATTCTCCTCTGGCAACATCAATCACAACCTTTGCTGTGGCTAGGAAGGGTCTGCCAATGATGGTGGATTCATCCATGCACTTTCCAGTCTCTAGGACTATGAAATCAGCAGGGATATAACGGTCTTTAACCTTTTCCAGAACATCCTCTACAAGTCCATAAGCTTGTTTTCTTGAATTGTTTGCCATCTCTAGTGAGATTCTTGCAGCTTGCACCTCCAAGATCCCTAGCTTCTCCATTACAGAGAGAGGCATAAGGTTTATGCTTGACCTTAGGTCACACAGAGCCTTCTTGAAGGTCATGGTGCCTACTGTACAAGGTATTGAGAACTTCCCAGGGTCCTGTCTCTTTTGAGGTAACCTCTGCCTAGTCAAGTCATCTAGTTCTTTGGTGAGCAAAGGGGGTTCATCCTCCCAAGTCTCATTACCAAATAACTTGTCATTTAACATCATGATTTCTCTAAGGTATTTAGCAACTTGCTCTTCAGTGACATCTTCATCCTCTTCAGAGGAAGAATACTCATCAGAGCTCATGAATGGCAGAAGTAAATTCAATGGAATCTCTATGGTCTCAGTGTGAGCCTCAGATTCCCATGGTTCCTCATTAGGGAACTCATTGGTGGCTAGTGGACGTCCATTGAGGTCTTCCTCAGTGGCGCTCACTGCCTCTTCCTCCTCTCAAAATTTGAACATGTAGGTTATGTTAATGGCCTTGCACTCTCCTTTTGGATTCTCTTCTGTATTGCTTGGAAGAGTACTAGGAGGGAGTTCAGTAACTTTCTTGCTCAGCTGACCCACTTGTGCCTCCAAGTTTCTAATGGAGGACCTTGTTTCATTTATGAAACTTTGAGTAGTTTTGATTAGATCAGAGACTATAGTTGCTAAGTCAGAGGAGTTCTGCTTAGAATTCTCTGTCTGTTGCTGAGAAGATGATGGAAAAGGCTTGCCATTGCTAAACCTGTTTCTTCCACCATTATTGTTGTTGAAACCTTGTTGAGGTCTCTGTTGATCCTTCCATGAGAGATTTGGATGATTTCTCCATAAAGGATTATAGGTGTTTCCATAGGGTTCTCCCATGTAATTCACCTCTTCCATTGAAGGGTTCTCAAGATCATAAGCTTCTTCTTCAGATAAAGCATCCTTAGTACTGCCTGGTGCAGCTTGCATTCCAGACAGACTTTGAGAAATCATATTGACTTGCTGAGTCAATATTTTGTTCTGAGCCAGTATGGCATTCAGAGTATCAATCTCAAGAACTCTTTTCTTCTGATTCGTCCCATTGTTCACAGGATTCCTTTCAGAAGTGTACATGAATTGGTTATTTGCAACCATTTCAATGAGTTCTTGAGCTTCTGCAGGCGTCTTCTTCAGATGAAGAGATCCTCCAGCAGAGCTATCTAATGACATCTTGGACAGTTCAGACAGACCATCATAGAAGATACCTATGATGCTCCATTCAGAAAGCATGTCAGAGGGACACTTTCTGATCAATTGTTTATATCTTTCCCAAGCTTCATAGAGGGATTCACCTTCCTTCTGTCTGAAGGTTTGGACTTCCACTCTAAGCTTACTCAATTTTTGAGGTGGAAATAACTTTGCCAAGAAGGCATTGACTAGCTTTTCCCAAGAGTTCAGGCTTTCTTTAGGTTGTGAGTCCAACCATATCCGAGCTCTGTCTCTTACAGCAAAAGGGAATAGCATAAGTCTGTAGACCTCAGGGTCAACCCCATTGGTCTTGACAGTGTCACAGATTTGCAAGAATTCAGCTAAAAACTGATGAGGATCTTCCAATGGAAGTCCATGGAACTTGCAATTCTGTTGCATTAGAGAAACTAATTGAGGCTTAAGCTCAAAGTTGTTTGCTCCAATGGCAGGGATAGAGATGCTTCTCCCATAGAAGTTGGGAGTAAGTGCAGTAAAGTCACCCAGCACCTTCCTTGTATTGTTAGAATTGTTGTTGTTTTCGGCTGCCATGTCTTCTTCTTTGAAGAATTCTGCTAGGTCCTTTACAACGAGTTGTGCTTTAGCTTCTCTTAGATTTCGCTTGAAGGTCCTTTCAGGTTCAGGGTCAGCCTCAACAAGAATGCTTTTGTCTTTGCTCCTGCTCATATGAAAGAGAAGAAAGCAAGAAAATATGGAATCCTCTATGTCACAGTATAGAGATTCCTTGAGGTGTCAGAGGAAAAGAAAAATAGAAGGAAGAGGTAGAAGAATTCGAACTTAGAAAGATAGAGTTCAAATTGTACATGTTAGTCCATAAATAGAAGGATCTGAGAAGAGGGGAAGAAATTTTTGAAAATTAAAGTGAATTAGTTAAAAGAAATTTTGAAAAATGGTAATTAATTTTCGAAAACCAAGAGTGGGAAAGAAATTAAGTAATTTTTGAAAAAGATTTTGAAATTGGAAATCAAAAAGATATGATTTGAAAACTATTTTGAAAAATATGTGATTAAGAAGATATGATTGAAAATATATAGTTTTAAAAAGATATGATTGAAAAACAATTTAAAAAGATTTGATTTTTAAAATCAATGACTTGGCTAACAAGAAAAGATATGATTCAAACATTAAACCTTTCTCAACAGAAAAGGCAACATACTTGAAATGTTGAATCAAATCATTAATTGTTAGCAAGTATTTTTGAAAATGGAAAGAAATTGATTTTGAAAATATATTACTGAAAAGATATGATTTGAAAAAGATTTGATTTTGAAAAATTATGAAAACTTGAAAAAAATTTGCATTAAAAACAAAATCTTCCTTCTTATCCCATCCTAGCGTTAAATGCCCAGAATGGTATACATTCTGGCGTTTAACGCCCAAAATGCTACCCTTTTGGGCGTTAAACGCCCAGCCAGGTATCCTGGCTGGCGTTTAAATGCCAGCTTTCCTTCTTCACTGGGTATTTTGAACGCCCAGCTTTTTCTGTGTGATTCCTCTGCTGTATGTTCTGAATCTTCAATTCTCTATATTATTGACTTGAAAAGACACAAGTTAAAATTTTTTTGGATTTTTAATAATGAGGAATAATCAAAATGCAAATAAAATCAAATAAACAATGCATGCAAGACACCAAACTTAAAAATTTGTATACTACTGACACTAACAAATTGAGAATGCATATGAGAAACAACAAAACACACAAAACAAGAGAATTTAAAGATCAGAGCGAGTAAATCATCAAGAACAACTTGAAGATCAATGAAGACACATGATAAATGCAAGAAGAACAGAAACATGTAATTGACACCAAACTTAAAATGAGACACTAGACTCAAACAAGAAATATTTTTTATTTTTATGATTTTGTAAATTTTTTTGGTTTTTTTTTTCGAAAATTATTTGGAGAAGAAAATAAAGAGATTCAAAACTTTTAATAAGAATTCCAGGAATCATGCAATGTTAGTCTAAAGCTTTAGTCTAAAGAAATTAGACATGGCTAGCCAAGCTTCAGCAGGACATTGCATTCAAGAGCTAAATTGATGAAGATCAATCAGCTTTGGTGATGATAAGAACATCACCTTGAAACACTAGAATTCATTCTTAAAAATTCTGAAAAATACCTAATCTAAGCAACAAGATGAACCGTCAGTTGTCCAAACTCAAACAATCCCCGGCAACGGCGCCAAAAACTTGGTGAACGAAATTCTGATCATCAATGGCGCCATCAACATGGTACGCTCAATTGCAATCTCAACTCTTTATCACAACTTTGCACAACTAACCAGCAAGTGCACTGGGTCGTCCAAGTAATAAACCTTACGCGAGTAAGGGTCGATCCCACGGAGATTGTTGGTATGAAGCAAGCTATGGTCATCTTGTAAATCTCAGTCAGGCAAATTCAAATGGTTATGGATGATTTATGAATAAAGCATAAAATAAAGATAGAGATACTTATGCAATTCATTGGTGAGAATTTCAGATAAGCGTATGGAGATGCTTTGTCCCTTCCGTCTCTCTGCTTTCCTACTTTCTTCATCCAATCCTTCTTACTCCTTTCCATGGCAAGCTGTATGTTGGGCAACACCGTTGTCATTCAATCCTTGAATCCTACTCAGAATACCACAGACAAGGTTTAGACCTTCCGGATTCTCTTGAATGCCACCATCAATTCTAGCTTATACCACGAAGATTCCGATTAAGGGATCCAAGAGATATCCACTCAATCTAAGGTAGAATAGAGGTGGTTGTCAAGCACACATTCATAGGTGAGAATGATGATGAGTGTCACGGATCATCACATTCATCAAGTTGAGGAACAAGTCATATCTTAGAACAAGAATAAGCTGAATTGAATAGAAGAACAATAGTAATTGCATTAATACTCAAGGTACAGCAGAGCTCCACACCTTAATCTATGGTGTGTAGAAACTCCACCATTGAAAATACATAAGAACAAGGTCTAGGCATGGCCGAATGGCCAGCTTCCCAAAGAGGGCTCAATCATAAAAACATGATCAAAAGATTCAAGTGATCAAAAGATGAATATACAATAGTAAAAGGTCCTACTTATAGAGAACTAGTAGCCTAGGGTTTACAAATATGAGTAAATGACATAAAAATCCACTTTTGGGCCCACTTGGTGTGTCCTTGGGCTGAGCATTGAAGCATTTTCGTGTAGAGACTCTTCTTGGAGTTAAACGCCAGCTTTTGTGCCAGTTCCGGTGTTTTACGCCAGAATTCTTGAGCTGACTTGGAACACCTGTTTGCGCCATCAAATCTCAGGCAAAGTATGGACTATTATACATTGCTGGAAAGCCCAGGATGTCTACCTTCCAACGCAATTGAGAGCGCGCCAATTCGCCTTCTGTAGCTCCAGACAATCCACTTTGAGTGTAGGGAGGTCAGAATCCAACAGCATCTGCAATCCTTTTCAGCCTCTGAATCAGATTTTTGCTCAGGTCCCTCAATTTCAGCCAGAAAATACCTGAAATCACAGAAAAACACACAAACTCGTAGTAAAGTCCAGAAAAGTGAATTTTAACTAAAAACTAATAAAAATATAATAAAAACTAACTAAAACATACTAAAAACATACTAAAAACAATGCCAAAAAGCGTATAAATTATCCGCTCATCAAGTTGATTACTTGATGTTGCCAATTTGGCTTATGGATTTCTATGTACAATCTAACTTTCTATTTAATATAATTCGAGGTATTTCAGATTTATGATTGCTTTCCTTTATTTATATAAATAATTTAGATTCTTCCCTTTTGGCTTTGGTTGATTAATTGGTAACTATTGAGTTATGAAACTCATTGTTGACTGAAAATTGGAATTCTTCAAGAATTAATTCGAGTTCCAATAACTCTAGCCTTTCCCAAGGAAAGACTAGGACTTGAGGAATCAAAATTAATTTATCCACTTGACTTACCTTCATAGTTAGAATTTGACTTAGTGGGAGAAAAATCCAATTCTCATCACAATTGATAAGGATAACTGGGATAGGACCTCCAGTTCTCATACCTTGCCAAAAGCTTTATTAGTTATTATTTTAACGACTTGTTATTTTACATTACTTGTTCAACCCTTTTTCAAAACCCCAAAAATATACTTTTCCATAACCAATAATAAATCATACTTTCCTGCAATTCATTGAGAAGACGACCCGAGGTTTAAATACTTCGGTTATCAATTTATTTAGGGGTTTGTTACTTGTGACAACCAAAACATTTGTAAGAAAGGACTTTTGTTGGTTTAGAAGCTATACTTGCAACGGGAATTTATTCTAAATTCTAGACCACGCAAAAATCTTCTCTTCAGTATCCTTCTCTTCTGGAGGTGGGTGAGTGCTAACAATGAGCTCCTTCAGATAGGTGTATCGGCACTTGTTGTGGCGCTCCATGCACTCCATCTTCCGCTCTTGTCGGTCTAACCTCTGAAGGATCTAAAGGAACATCTGAGTAGTGGATGGAGTAGGATGTGTGGGTGATGGTGGAGCAAAAGTGGGAGGGGTGTCCACAGGGTGGTCTAGTTGGCGGCTAGTGGAGGGTACTGGCGGTCTAGTGTACTTTCCATTTGGGACATACTAATCAGCTCTTGGGATGATGGCTTTGGTATCCCCAACCCTATAGGAGACGCCTGCTGCTGAGACAAGATCTAAAACCAGTGCGAGAAAGAGAAGGTTACCCATAATCTGTACATGTCCCATGGCCTGTCGGATGTGCCTTGGAAGATTGAGAGGCTGCTCTGTGAGAATGCACCAGATGAGAATAGCCATGTCCGCAGTGAAGGTGGACTCGTGAGTGCTCAGAAAGACATAGTGGGACATAATTTGTGCCCACACGCGAGCCTTGAATGTAAGTGCTGGAGCTGACATGCCCTTAGGTTGAGTCCGATGTTGGCCATAGATCCATTTGCTGCCAGATTATGCAATGATGCCCAAGACGCTGTTCCAGTCAAACTGGTATGTCTGGCACTTGAAAGAGGCTTCTTGGTAGATGTCCAATCTGGCTGGGCCAAGTGGAAGCTCCAAGACTCTCTGAATGGCGCCCTCGGAGACAAGGACTTGTTTTTGACGAACATAGATAGACTGTAGGGTTGGCAAGTGAAAGTTGGAGTAGAATTCAACTACCCATGATAGATTGGCCTCCTGCGGCTGCCTCCTCAGGAATTCCCATTGTCTTGGCTCGATGCGGGGCTCCACAAACTCAATAAAGTGTGTTGGAAGTATGAGTAGGTGCTCATTATTGTAGTTCCTCTCAGCCAAGATGGGGAACATATGCTCACAGTAATGGTTGGCGAACCGTGCAGAGTCCCTAGCATGAGAATCTTTCTCTGCTTTGTCAACTTTGATGATTTTTTTATTCGCTTTGTGTGCGACTTGACGCTCGTGGATGGGGGTTCCGCAGCTGGTGCTCTTTTAGTTCCCCTTTTAGCCGGTGTCCTGGTGGAGGCTTTCTCTTTACCCTTCTTGGTGGCCATCCTGAAAAGGGAGAAAAGAAAGGGAAATGTAATTCAAGTAGCTAGAATCAGGAGGAGGAAAGTCTAAGTGATAATCAATGCCAAGGTAAAAGATAATGTCGTAAATACATGGTCACGACTACATGCAAATAGGACAACAATTGAAGGCAAGGAAGGCATAGTATAGCAATTAGATGCAAGAGGTGTAAAAGCACGCCAGCAAAGGCATGAGATGCATAGATCTAGTATCAATAGCAAAAATGATTAACACATGTAACAAGCTAACAATCACGTTTATGTTGACAATCACATGCAATAAATAAAGGATTGCAAGGGTTTTGTGAAAGATAGGCATTAAAGAAGGAGAAAAAAATATAAATGAGAATTCGTAATACCATAAGGGATTTTTTACAAACACATGGTATGCATGGAAAACATGTGAAGTAAAGTAATGAAACCAAGTGTGTGTGCAACCCAAAATTAATAATGTCGATTATCAAATCACTCCTCAATATATCCACAAGCAAAAATAAAATGAAGTAATCACCCAAATAAAACTCTAACACCAACATAAAAATGCAAAAATGTAATGTAGAAAAGGGAAAGAAAAAGAACCTTTAGAAAAAGAAGATGAGAATAGGTAAGTAATTAAGAGTGGGAGGAGGGTAAGAGGAGTTGAGGAAGAAAAGGCGAGGAGAGAGAGAGAGTAAGAAGAAGAAGAAGAAGAAGAAAAAAAGAATTAGGATTGAAGAAAGAAAAGATAATAATGAAAGAAGAAAGAAGAGAAAAGATATGGGCACTGAAGAAGGCACCGCGCGAATTGAAGGTGCACGGTGCAACTAACGCGGACGCGATGCCTGCACACATGTGTGAATGGACATGTAGATGAAGGACGCGGACGCGCCAGGTGCGCAGACGCGCCAGGTGCGCGGACGCGAGATCAGTGTTCGTGCGAATCGCATGAATCTAGCCTCACTCCAGCTGAACTCTCTGTTTGGATTGTACTGGGGCGACAAACGCATGTGACGCGTTCGCGGCAGGTGCGCGCACACGTGAATGGCCCGAACCAAAAACAGCACGCGCACATCAGGAACGCGTACGCGTGCGTGATTTGGTGCTAGAGGCGCAGATCTAACACGAGCGCATCACAACTCTCTATTCAAACAGGGGTTTACCCCGATTGCTTGAAGCACGCAGACGCGGCCTAGGCGCGCACGCGTGGGTTTGCAAAATGGTAGGGGACGCGGATGCGGTTGGCACGCACACACGGGGGCTGGTTGGTGCAGAAGTCACGCGTCCAGCGTGCCTCCTACAAAACTTTCTGTTTAATTCTCACGGGGTCGCAGCCACACATGGCGCATACGCGTCAAACGCCCCCTGCTCTTTTTTTTTTAAATAGAATGCAGGGATGATAAATGAGATATGAATGAACACAGACAAAGATAAAGTAAAATAAAGCTAAGAAAGACAAAGAACGATCATACCATGGTGGGTTGTTTCCCACCCAGCACTTTGCTTTAACGTCCTTAAGTTGGAAGGTCCAGAAGCTTAGTCTTCTTCTGTTGGTGGATCCTCCAAGAGGAAGATCTCCAGCTCCTTGTTGTCCTTCACCTTCTAACCATGGTAAAGCTTCAAGCGGTGGCCATTAACCTTGAGGATATTGGGGCTCGAAGGGTGACTCAAGTGGAAAATGCCATACGGCTTAGCCTTTTCCACTCTGTGGGGCCTTTCCATCTAGAGCGCAATTTTCCTGGCATGAGTCTCAGCCTGGAGTTGTAGAGAAGAACCAAATCCCCAGGTCAGAACTCTCGCCGCTTGATGTTCTTGTCATGCACAACCCTCACTTTCTCTTTGTATAGCTTGGAGTTCTCATAGGCTTCTTGGCGAAGGCACTCTAGTTCTTGTAGTTGCAGCTTCCTTCCAGCTCCAGCTCCTGCCTATCCCATGTTACATTCCCGTACTGCCCAAAAAGCTTTGTGCTCTACCTCTACTGAGAGGTGACAAGCCTTTCCATAGACTAGGCGAAAGGGACTCATTCCAATTGGCGTCTTGTATGCTGTCCGGTATGCCCAAAGCGCATCTCCAAGCCTGTAACTTTAATCTTTACGTTGAGGCTTGACTACCTTATCCAAGATACGCTTTATCTCTTTGTTAGACACCTCGGCTTGTCCATTAGTCTGGGGGTGGTAAGCTGTTGCCACCTTGTGAACAATGCCATGTTTCTTCAGTAGACCTGTTAATCTCCTGTTACAAAAGTGAGTGCTTTGATGACTCACGATTGCTCGTGGTGATCCAAAGCGACAGATAATATTATTTCGAACAAAGGAGACAACAGTGTTAGCATCATCAGTACAGGTAGGAATTTCTTCCATCCATTTAAAAAACATAATCAACAGCTAACAGTCCATATAAAAAACCATTAGAGTTTGAAAATGGACCCATGAAGTCAATACGCCAAACATAAAAAATTTGACAGGACAATATAGGTTGTTGGGATATCTCATCCCTCGTGGATATATTTCCAAACCTCTGGCATGGAGGGCAAGATTCACAGAAAGCAGTGGCATCCTTAAATAATGTGGGCCACCAGAATCCACAGTCTAAGATTTTTCTAGCAGTTCTTTGAGGACCAAAATGTCCACCACTCTCTGAGGAGTGGCAGGCCTCTAAAATGGACTGGAATTCTGATTGTGGCACACACCTTCTAATTATTTGGTCAGCACCACATCTCGATAAATATGGGTCATCCCATGTATAATATTTAGACTCGCTTTTAAGCTTATCCTTTTGATGTTTTGTAAAATTATGAGGAAAGGTACAGCTAACCAAATAATTAGCTATAGGTGTGTACCAAGGAACTACTTCAGATATTGCGTGCAAGCTATCAAGTGGAAAAGCATCATTGATAGGAGTGGATTCATCCTTTATTTGTTCTAGGCGACTCAAGTGGTCTGCCACTAAATTCTGCTAACCACTCCTATCTTTAATTTCTAGATCGAATTCTTGCAGCAACAATATCCAACGTATTAGCCTTGGTTTGGACTCTTTCTTAGCTAATAAATATTTTAGAGCTGTATGGTCTGAGTATACTACCACCTTAGTACTAAGTAAGTAGGCTCAGAATTTATCCAAAGCCAAAACAATAGCCAGAAGTTCTTTTTCAGTGGTAGTATAATTAGACTGAGCAGCGTCTAAAGTCTTAGAAGCATAGGCAATTATAAAAAGGTTCTTATCATCGCGGTGAGCCAGCATCGTTCCTACTGCATAGTTAGAGACGTCACACATGATCTCAAATAGCTAACTCTAGCCGGGGCCTCTCATAATAGGGGCTTGGGTCAAGGGGATCTTCAGCTTATCAAATGCTTCCATGCAGTCCGCACTCAGCTCAAACTTAACATCCTTCTGCAGCAGTCGGGATAAGGGCAATGCTACCTTACTGAAGTCCTTAATGAATCGCCGGTAGAAACCTGCATAACCAAGAAACGAACGGACTTCCCTCACGGAGGAGGAGTAAGGTAAACCAGAAATAACATCTACCTTTGCTGGATCAACTGAAAAACCAGTTTAGAAACAACATGTCCTAGAACAATACCTTGTGTTATCATAAAATGACATTTTTCAAAATTCAACACAAGGTTTGAACTAACACACTTGTCTAATACTCTAGCTAAACTATCTAAGCAAAGGTCAAACGAATCACCATACACACTAAAGTCATCCATGAAAACTTCCATATAGTTTTTGAGAAGATCGAAGAAAATGCTCATCATGCATCTTTGGAATGTAGCCGGTGCATTACATAAGCCAAAAGGCATTCTCTTATATGCATACATTCCAAAGGGGCATGTAAAAGTAGTTTTCTCCTGATCTTTAGGAGCTATATGAACCTGAAAATAGCCAGTGTAACCATCTAGAAAGCAGCAATGTGATGTCAGCAATGAGTTCCCCATGCTCATTCTTTATTGTGGTGACGCCAAACTTCTTTGGTACTACCTGTACTAGGCTGACCCATTCACTATCCGAGATAGGATAGATGATGTCAGCATCGAGCAGTCTGGTCACTTCCTTCTTGACAACTTTCAGAATGGTGGGGTTCAGCCGCCTCTGAGGTTGACGAACAGGCCTTGTTCCCTCTTCCAAAAAGATACGGTGCTTACAAACTTGAGGGATGATGCCCACTATATCCGTCAAACTCTACCCGATAGCTTTCTTGTGGCTTCTCGGCACACTAAGTCGCTGCTCATCCTGTTGGGAAGTGAGTTCCCTTGCAATGATGACTGGGAGCTTCTGATTATCCCCAAGGTAAGCATACTTGAGGTGGGGTGCAAGGGACTTCAATTCCATTTGCTTCTCCTGGCTAGGAACGTGATCATCTGGAGCTATATATGGTGGCATGGCATCTCCAGGAAGCTCAGAGGGCGTCCCTACACTTGCACCCTGCTCCATGTGCATCTCTTCTACTTCCTCTTGATGAACTTTTGCCACGGTCTCTTCAATAATATCGCACTGGAAGATGGAGTGGTCTTCGGGTGGGTGCTTCATGGCTTCATCTAGATTGAAGCTTAATGTTCTGCCATCTATCTCAAAAGAGTAAGTGCCTGAGAAGGTGTCCAATTTGAACTTTGAAGTCTTCAGAAATAGCCTTCCAAGTAGGAGGGATGATGGTTTTCCTGAGTCATTAGGGGGCATCTCCAAAATGTAGAAGTCAATAGGGAATGTTGCCCCCTTAATGCTCATCAGCACGTCCTCAGCAATTCCAACCACCGAGATTATGCTTTTATCTACAAAAATAAAGCATGCTGCCGACCTTTTCAAGGGAGGGAGCTTCAAAGCATCATATACAGATAATGGCATAATACTCACACATGAACCTAAATCACACATGCAGTCAAAAATTTGGATACCATCAATAGTACAAGTAACCATGCATGGACCTGGATCGCAACATTTTTCAGGTATGGCACCCATTAAAGCAGAAATAGAGCTACCTAGAGGAATAGTTTCTAAATCATGTATTTTGTCTTTATGCATGCATTGATCCTTCAGAAATTTAGCATATTTAGGTACCTGGTGAATTGCATCAAAAAGTGGAATAGTTACCTCAACCTTTTTGAAAATCTCAACCATCTTGGGATCTAGCTCCATCTGCTTTCTGGGCTTCCTAGCAAGGTGTGAAAATGGAAGAGGAATGGCATCCCCTATAGCTTCAGTGCCCTTTGGTGCTTCATTCCTTGGTGGAGCCACTTCTTCTTCAACCGCTTCTTGAACTACATCCTCCTCTTCAATATCCTCTACCTCCACAATGTCCTCAACTGAGATGTCAGCTTTTGAGCTTGGCTCCTCTTGACTCCTCTCTTGTAGTGTGGTTTCGGACCTCAAAGTGATGGCATTGATTCCTCCTTTGGGGTTAGGTAACGGTTGAGAAGGAAGTACACTGGAGCTTGCAGGTTGATTGTTGAGGGTGGAAGATGGTTCCAACCAGGAGATGAGAGCTTGTAAAGTGGAGTTAAGACCGTTCATGGTAGAGTTAATTGAGTTCTGAAGGTCTTTTTGTCCTTGAGTAATAGAGTGAAGTGGTACATGAAATCGTGATTCACACTTTATCACAATTCTGTGCAGCTGACCAGCAAGTGCACTGGGTCGTCCAAGTAATACCTTACGTGACTAAAGGTCGATCCCACGGAGATTGTCGGCTTGAAGCAATCTATGGTTATCTTGCAAACCTTAGTCAGGAGATTGATAATGAAGAGAGTTTTGTTTGTAAAAAGTAAAAGAACATGAAATGAATAGTACTTGTTATGCAGTAATGGAGAATAGGTTGAGGTTTTGGAGATGCTCTATCTTCTGAATCTCTGCTTTCCTTCTGTTGTCTTCTTCATGCACGCAAGGCTCCTTCCATGGTAAGTTGTATGTTGGTGGATCACTATTGTCAATGGCTACCATCCGTCCTCTCAGTGAAAATGGTCCAAGTATGGGTTCCGTAAGGCTAATCATCTATCGGTTCTCGCTCGTGCTGGAATAGGATCCATTGATCCTTTTGCACACTGTCACTGCGCCCAACATTTGTGAGTTTGAAACTCGTCACAGTCACCCCTTCCCAGATCCTACTCGAAATACCACAGACAAAGTTGAGACTTTTCGGATCTCAAGAGTGCTGCCAATTGATTCTAGCTTATACCACGAAGACTCTATTTTCACGGATTTGAAAGCTCTGTTGTCGAGAGAGGCAATCAAACTCGTGTCCCAGGAACCTAAGAGATACACATTCAATCTAATGTAGAATGAAAGTGGTTGTTAGGCACACGTTTATAAGTTGAGAATAGTGATGAGTGTCACAGATCATCAGATTCATCATGTTGAAGTGTGAATGAATATCTTAGAATAGAAACAAGCATGATTAAATAGAAAACAGAAATAATTGCATTAATTCAATCTTAAAAGTAGTTTTTATACTCAACTAGTAACCTAGGTTTACAGAAAATGAGTAAACTAAGATAGATAGTGCAAAAATCCACTTCCAGGACCCACTTGTTGTGTGCTTGGGCTGAGCATTGAAGCTTCCATGTATAGAGACTTTTCTTGGAGTTAAACGCCAGGTTGCTACCTGTTTCTAGCGTTTAACGCCAGAATAGGGTAGAAAATTGGCATTAAACGCCAGTTTGCGTGATCTTAATTTGAGCAAAGTATCGACTATCATATATTGATAGAAAGCCCAAGATGTCTACTTTCCAACGCAATTGAGAGTGTGCCAATTGGGTTTTCGTAGCTCCAGAAAATCCATTTCGAGTGCAGGGAGGTCAGAATCCAACAACATCTGTAGTCCTTTTTCAGCCTCTGAATCAGATTTTGGCTCAGGTCCCTTAATTTCAGCCAGAAAATACCTAAAATCACAGAAAAATACACAAACTCATAGTAAAGTCCAGAAATGTTATTTTTGCATAAAAACTAATAAAAATATACTAAAAACTAACTAAATCATACTAAAAACTATGTAAAAATAATGCCAAAATGGGTATAAATTATCTGCTCATCACAACACCAAACTTAAATTGTTGCTTGTCCCCAGGAAATCAAAAACAAAATAGGATGAAAAGAAGAGAATATACAATAAATTTCAAAATATCAATGAAGACTAGCTCCAATTAGATGAGCGGAACTAGTAGCTTTTTGCTTCTGAACAGTTTTGGCATCTCACTTTATCCTTTGAAGTTCAGAATAATTGGCATCTATAGGAACTCAGAATTAAGATAGTGTTATTGATTCTCCTAGTTCAGTATGTTGATTCTTGAATACAGCTACTCTATGAGTCTTGGCCGTGACCCTAAGCACTTTGTTTTCCAGTATTACAACCGGATACATAAATGCCATAGACACAAAACTAGGTGAACCTTTTCAGATTGTGACTCAACTTTGCTAAAGTCCCTAGTTAGAGGTGTCCAGAGTTCTTAAGCACAGTCTCTTTGCTTTGGATCACGACTTTAACCATTCAGTCTCAAGCTTTTTACTTGGACCTTCATGACACAAGCATATAGTTAGGGACAACTTGATTTAGCCGCTTAGGCCAGGATTTTATTCCTTTGGGCCCTCCTATCCATTAATGCTCAAAGCCTTGGATCCTTTTTACCCTTGCCTTTTAGTTTATAGGGTTATTGGCTTTTTTTCTCTTGCTTTTTCTCTCTCTTTTTTTTGCAAGCTTTTGCTTTTCACTGTTTTTTCTTGCTTCAAGAATCAATTTTTTGAATTTTCAGATTATCAATAACATTTCTCCTTTTTCATTATTCTTTCAAGAACCAACGATTTTATTGATGAGCGGATAATTTATACGCTTTTTGGCATTGATTTTACATAGTTTTTAGTATGTTTTATTCACTTTTTAGTACATTTTTATTAGTTTTTATGCAAAAGTCACATTGATGGACTTTACTATGAGTTTGTGTGTTTTTCTATTATTTCAGGTATTTTCTGGCTGAAATTGAGGGACCAGAGCAAAAATCTGATTCAGAGGCTGAAGAAGGACTATAGATGCTGTTGGATTCTGACCCCCCTGCACTCAAAATGGATTTTCTGGAGCTACAGAAGCCCAATTGGGGTGCTCTCATTTGCGTTAGAAAGTAGATATCCAGGGCTTTCCAGAAATATATAATAGTCCATACTTTGCTCGAGTTTTGACGACGCAAATTGGCGTTCAAATGCCAATTCCCTGCCCTATTCTGGTGTTAAACGCAAGAAACAGGTTACAGGCTAGAGTTAAATGCCCAAAACAGGCTGTAAACTGGCGTTTAACTCCAAGAAAAGTCTCTACACATGAAAGCTTCAATGCTCAGCCCAAGCACACACCAAGTGGGTCCGGAAGTGGATTTCTGCATTATTTACTTATTTCTGTAACCCTAGTAACTAGTTTAGTATAAATAGGATTCTTTACTATTGTACTTACATCGTTGGACTTTTGACATCTTTGGATCATTTATAATCCTTAGACATTGGGGGCTGGCCTCTCGGCCATGCCTGGTGATGGCCGGATAATTTATACGCTTTTTGGCATTGTTTTTAGTATGTTTTTAGTATATTTTAGTTAGTTTTTATTATATTTTATTAGTTTTTATTTAAAATTCACTTTTCTGGACATTACTATGAGTTTGTGTGTTTTTCTGTGATTTCAGGTATTTTCTGGCTGAAATTGAGGGACCTGAGCAAAAATCTGATTCAGAGGCTGAAAAAGAACTGCAGATGCTATTGGATTCTGACCTCCCTACACTCGAAGTGAATTTTCTGGAGCTACAGAAGTCCAATTGGTGCGCTCTTAACTGCGTTGAAAGTAGACATCATGGGCTTTCCAGCAATATATAATAGTCCAAACTTTGCCCAAGAATTGATGGCCCAAACCGGCATTCCAAATCAGCTTCAGAATTCTTGGCGTTTAACGCCGGAACTGGCACAAAAGTTGGAGTTAAACGCCCAAACTGGCACAAAAGCTAGCGTTTAACTCCAGGAAAAAGTCTCTACACATGAAAGCTTCAATGCTCAGCCCAAGCACACACCAAGTGGACCCCGGAAGTGGATTTTTACGTCATTTACTCATTCTTGTAAACCCTAGGTCACTAGTTCACCATAAATAGGACTTTTTGCTATTGTATCTGTACCTTATGACACTTTACACGTTTCATATTGTATCTTCTATGGCATGAGTCTCTAAACCCCATGGTTGGGGGTGAGGAGCTCTGCTGTGTCCTGATGGATTAATGCAATTACTACTGTTTTTCATTCAATCACGCTTGCTTCTATTCTAAGATATCACTTGTTCCTCAACTTGATGAATGTGATGATCCGTGACACTCATCATCATTCTCACCTATGAACGTGTGCCTGACAACCACCTCTGTTCTACCTTAGATTGAGTGGATATCTCTTGGATTCCTTAATCAGAGTCTTTGTGGTATAAGCTAGAATTGATAGCGGCATTCAAGAGAATCTGGAAGGTCTAAACCTTGTCTGTGGTATTCTGAGTAGGATTCAAGGATTGAATGACTGTGACGAGCTTCAAACTCGCGATTGTGGGGCGTTAGTGACAGACACAAAAGAATCACTGGATTCTATTCCGACATGATTGAAAACCGACAGCTGAATAGCCGTGTTGTGACAGAGCGCGTTGAACGTTTTCACTGAGAGGATGGGAGGTAGCCATTGACAACGGTGAAACCCTACATACAGCTTGCCATGGAAGGAGCCTTGCATGCTTGAAGAAGAAGACAGCAGGAAAGCAGAGATTCAGAAGATAGAGCATCTCAAAAACCTCAACATGTTCTTCATTACTACACAACAAGTAATTATTTCATGTTCTTCCACTTTTCACAATTAAACCTGAGAATTATTGATATCCTGACTAAGAGTTACAAGATAACCATAGCTTGCTTCAAGCCGACAATCTCCGTGGGATCGACCCTTACTCACGTAAGGTATTACTTGGACGACCCAGTGCACTTGCTGGTTAGTTGTGCGGGATTGCAAAAGTGTGATTGCAATTTCGTGCACCACATCTCTAGGAACTTAGAATTTCAGATATTGTTATTGATTCTCCTAGATAAGTTTGTTAATTCTTGAACACAACTACTTTTATGAGTCTTGGTTGTGGCCCTAAGCATTTTGTTTTCCAGTATTACCACTAGATACATAAATGCCACAGACACATAACTGGGTGAAACTTTTCAGATTGTGACTCAGCTTTGCTAAAGTCCCCAGTTAGAGGTGTCCAGAGTTCTTAAGCACACTCTTTTTGCTTTGTATCACGACTTTAACCACTCAGTCTCAAGCTTTTCACTTGGACCTGCATGCGACAAGCACATGGTTAGGGACAGCTTGATTTAGCCGCTTAGGCCTGGTTTTTATTTCCTTGGGCCCTCCTATCCATTGATGCTCAAAGCCTTGGATCCTTTTTACCCTTGCCTTTTGGTTTTAAGGGCTATTGGCTTTTTCTGCTTGCTTTTTCTTTTTCGTTCTATTTTTTTCGCCAAAATATATTTTTTGCAAGCCTTTTCTATGCACTGCTTTTTCTTGCTTCAAGAATCAAATTTATGTTCAGATTATCAGTAACATTTCTCTTTGTTTATCATTCTTTCAAGAGCCAACAATTTTAACATTCATAAACAACAAGATCAAAATTATGCATTGTTTAAGCATTCATTCAGAAAACAAAAAGTATTGTCACCACATCAATATAATTAAACTAATTTCAAGGATAAATTCGAAATTCATGTACTTCTTGTTCTTTTGAATTATAAACATTTTTCATTTAAGAGAGGTGAAGGATTAATGGAATTATTCATAGCCTTAAGACATAGTTACTAGACACTAATGATCATGTAGGAAAGACACAAATATAGATAAACATTAAGCATAAAAACTGAAAAACAGATAAATAAGAACAAGGAACGAGTCCACCTCAGTGATGGTGGCACTTTTTTCTTGAAGAACCAATGATGTCCTTGAGCTCTTCTATGTCTCTTTGTTGCCTTTGTTGCTCCTCCCTTATTGCTCTTTGATCTTCTCTAATTTCATGGAGAATGATGGAGTACTCTTGATGTTCCACCCTTAATTGATCCATATTATAACTCAAGTCTTCTAGAGAAGTGTTGAGTTGTTCCCAATAATTGTTGGGAGGAAAGTGCATCCCTTGAGGCATCTCCGGGATTTCTTGGTGATGAGCTTCCTCATGCGTCTCTTGGGATCCATGAGTGGGCTCTCTTGTTTGCTCCATCTTTTTCTTAGTGATGGGCTTATCCTCCTCAATGGGGATGTCTCCTTCTATGATAACTCCAATTGAGTAACATAGATGGCAAATAAGATGAGAAAAAGCAAGCCTTGCCATGGTGGAGGGCTTTTCGGCTATTTTTTAGAATTCAAGGGAGATGACTTCATGAACTTCTACTTCCTCTCCATTCATGATGCTGTGAAGCATGATGGCCCGATCCACAGTAACTTTGGATCGGTTGCTAGTGGGGATGATGGAGTGTTGGATGAATTCCAACCATCCTCTAGCCACAGATTTGAGGTCCAGTCTTCTTAATTGAACCGGCTTGCCTTTGGAGTCTCTCTTCCATTGAGCTCCTTCCACACATATATCCATAAGGACTTGGTCTAATCTTTGATCAAAGTTGACCCTTCTAGTGTAGGGGCGTGCATCTCCTCGCATCATGGGCAAGTTGAATGCCAACCTCACATTTTTTGGACTAAAATCTAAGTATTTCTCCCGAACCATTGTAAGACAGTTCTTTGGATTCGGGTTCACACTTTGATCATGGTTCCTAGTGATCCATGCATTGGCATAGAACTCTTAAACCATTAAGATTCTGACTTGTTGAATGGGGTTGGTCAGAACTTCCCAACCTCTTCTTTAGATCTCATGTCGGATCTCCGGGTACTCATTTTTCTTGATCTTGAAAGAGACCTCAGGGATCACCTTTTTCTTGGCCACAACATCATAGAAGTTGTCTTGATGGGCTTTGGAGATGAATCTCTCCATCACCCATGACTCAGAGGTGGAAGCTTTTGTCTTCCCTTTCCCTTTTCTAGAGGTTTCTCCGGCCTTAGGTGCCATAAATGGTTATGGAAAAACAAAAAAGCGATGCTTTTACCACACCAAACTTAGAATATTGCTCGCCCTCGAGCAAGAGAAGAAAGATTAGATGAAGAAGATGAAGATATGGAGGAGAGGGAGAGAGGGTAGTGTTTTGGCCAAGGAGGAAAAGAGAGGGTTGTGCTATGTGAAAAGGAGAAGAATAGAGGGGTTTATATAGTGGAGGGAGAGGGGTTAAGGTTCGGCCATATTGGGTGGGTTTGGGTGGGAAAGGAATTTGAATTTAAAGGTAGGTGGGGTTTATGAGGAAGAGTGGATGGATGTGAGTGGTGAAGAGGTGATGGGGAAGAGAGATTGAGGTGATTGGTGAAGGGTTTTGGGGAAGAATGTTTATTGGATTGTCTGAAAAAAAAGAGAGAGGGTGAGTTGAGGTAGTGGGGATCCTGTGGGGTCCACAGATCCTAAGGTGTCAAGGATTAGCATTCTTGCACCAATGAAGCGTGTAAAATACCCTCTGCATGCAATCCTGGTGTTTAACGCCAGATTGATGCTTGTTTCTGGCGTTGAACGCCAGCTTCATGCGTGTTTTGGGCGTTCAACACCCATTTGCAGCATGTTTCTGGCGTTGAACACCAGTTCCATGCTTGTTTCTAGCGTTCAGCGCCAGCTTTCCTCAGGGTGTATTCCTGGCGTTTAAACGCCAGGATGCTGCTTGTTTCTGGCGTTCAACGCCAGATCCATGCTATGTTCTGGCGTTGAACGGCAGCCAGATGCTCCTTACTGGCGTTTAAACGCCAGTAAGCCCTTCCTCCAGGGTGTGCTTTTCCTTCTACTGTTTTTGATTCTATTTTTAATTTTAGTATTTATTTTGTGACTCCACATGATCATGAACCTAATAAGACATAAAGGAAAATAAAATAAAAATAAAATTAGATAAATAAAAATTGGGTTGTCTCCCAATAAGCGCTCATTTAATGTCACTAGCTTGACAGTGGGCTCTCATGGAGCCTCACAGGTGATCAGGTCAATGTTGTAGACTCCCAACACCAAACTTAGAGTTTGGATGTGGGGATTTAACACCAAACTTAGAGTTTGGCTGTGGCCTCCCAACACCAAACTTAGAGTTTGATTATGGGGGCTTTGTTTGACTCTATACTGAGAGAAGCTTTTCATGCTTCCTCTCCATTGTTACAGAAGAACACCCTTGGGTTTTAAACACAAGGTAGTCCCATTCAATTGAAGGACTAATTATCCTCTGTTAACATCTATCACAGCTCCTGCTATGGCTAGGAAAGGTCTTCCAAGGATGATGGATTCATCCTCCTCCTTCCTAGTGTCTAAGATTATGAAATCAGCAGGGATGTAAAGGCCTTCAACCTTCACTAACACGTCCTCTACCAATCCATAAGCTTGTCTTACTGAGTTGTCTACCATTTGCAACGAGAATATGGCAGGTTGTACCTCAATAATCCCCAGCTTCTCCATTACAGAGAGTGGCATAAGATTTATGCCTGACCCTAGGTCACACAGAGCCTTCTCAAAGGTCATGGTGCCTATGGTACAGGGTATTAAAAATTTGCCAAGATCTTGTCTCTTTTGAGGTAAAGTTTGCTGAATCCATGTATCTAGTTCATTAATGAGCAAGGGAGGTTCACCTTCCCAAGTCTCATTACCAAACAATTTGGCATTCAGCTTCATGATGGCTCCTAGATATTGAGCAACTTGCTCTCCAGTTACATCTTCATCCTCTTCAGAGGAAGAATAGTTTTCAGAGCTCATGAATGGCAGAAGGAGGTTTAATGGAATCTCTATGGTCTCTATATGAGCATCAGATTCCTTTAGGTCCTCAAATAGGGAACTCCTTCTTGCTTGAGAGATGTCCCATGAGGTCTTCCTTATTGGGATTCACGTCCTCTCCTTCCTCTCTAGGTTCGGCCATTTTGATTATATCAATGGCCTTGCACTCTCTTTTTGGATTCTCTTCAGTGTTGCTTGGGAGAGTACTGGAGGAGTTTTAGTGATTTTCTTGCTCAGCTGGCCCACTTGTACCTCCAAATTTCTGATGGAGGACCTTGTTTCACTCATGAAACTTAAAGTGGCCTTAGACAGATCAGAGACTAAGTTTGCTAAATTGGAGGTGTTCTGCTCAGAATTCTTTGTCTGTTGCTGAGAAGATGATGGATAAGGCTTGTTATTGCTGAGCCTATTTCTTCCACCATTATTAAAGCCTTGTTGAGGCTTTTGTTGATCCTTCCATTAGAAATTTGGATGATTTCTCCATGATGAATTATAGGTGTTTCCAGAAGGTTCTCCATGATGCTATTGCAGGGTTCTCATGAACATAAGCTTCTTCTTCAGAAGATGCCTCTTTAGTACTATTGGATGCATTTTGCCATCCATTCAGACTCTGAGAAATCATGTTGACTTGCTGAGTCAACATTTTGTTTTGAGCCAGTATGGCATTCAGAGCATCAATTTCAAGAACTCCCTTCTTTTGAGGCGTCCCATTACTCACGGAATTCCTCTCAGAAGTATACATGAATTGGTTTTTTGCAACCATGTCAATGAGTTCTTGAGCTTCTACAGGTGGTTTCTTTATGTGAATGGATCTACCTACAAAATGGTCCAGTGACATCTTAGAAAATTCAGATAGGCCATAATAGAATATATCCAAAAGGGTCCATTCAGAAAGCATGTCAAAAGGACACCTTTTGGTCATCTTCTTGTATCTTTCCCAAGCTTCATAGAGGGATTCACCATCTTTTTATTTGAAGGTCTGACCATCCACTCTAAGCTTGCTCAGCTTTTGAGGAGGAAAGAACTTAGCCAAGAAGGCCGCGACCAGCTTATCCCATGAGTCCAGGCTATCTTTAGGTTGTGAATCTAACCATATTCTAGCTCTGTCTCTTACAGCAAAAGGGAAAAGCATGAGCCTGTAGACTTCAGGATCTACTCCATTAGTCTTAACAGTCTCACAGATTTGCAAGAACTCAGTTAAAAACTGGTAGGGATCTTTTCATGGAAGTCCATAGAACTTGCAGTTCTATTGCAGTAGAGCAACTAGTTGAGGTTTTAGCTCAAAATTGTTTGCTCCAATAGCAGGGATTGAGATGCTTCTTCCATCAAACTTGGAAGTAGGTGTAGTATAATCACCAAGCATCCTCCTTGCATTATTATTTTTGGCTGCCATCTCCTCTTCTTTTTCGAAAATTTCTGTAAGGTTGTCTCTAGATTGTTGTAATTTAGCTTCTCTTAGTTTCCTCTTCAGAGTCCTTTCGGTTTCAGGATCTGCTTCAACAAGAATGTTCTTATCCTTGCTCCTGCTCATATGAAAATGAATGGAACAGAAAATAATAATAGGGATCCTCTTTACCACAGTAGAGAGATTCCTTTATGCTAGTAGAAGAAGAAAGGAATAAAAGAAGGAAAAGGTAAGAATCCAAACACAAGGGTGAAGATAGGTTCAGATTCTTGAGATGAAGTGAAGTGTTAGTAAATAAATAAATAAATAGAAGAAGATGAGAGGGAGAAAATTCGAAAATTAATTTTAAAAAAGGGTTAGTGATTTTCGAAAATTAAAGGAAGAACTAAAATTAAAATTAAAATTTAAAACAATTAGTTAATTAATAGAATTTTAAAAAAGAGGGAGGTAATTTTTGAAAATTAGAGAGCTAAAATTAGTTAGGTGGTTTTGAAAAAGATAAAAAATAAACAAAAGTTAATTGGTTAGTTGAGAAAGATTTGAAAATCAATTTTGAAAAGATAGATAAGAAGATATTTGGAAATCAAATTTTTGAAAAAGATATGATTTAAAAAGATATGATAAAAAGATATGATTAAAAAGATATGGTTGAAAAAGATTTAATTTTTAAAATTAAAATTAATTACTTGACTAACAAGAAACCAAAAGATATGATTCTAGAATTTAAAGATTGAACCTTTCTTAACAAGAAAGTAACAAACTTCAAATTTTTGAATCAATCACATTAATTGTTAGTAAAGTTTTCGAAATTTTGAAATAAAGATAAGAAAAAGATTTTGAAAAAATATTTTTAAATATTTTAAAAAATTAATAAGAAAATGAAAAATATTTGATTTTTGAAAAGGATTTTGAAAAGATAAGATTTTTAAATTTGAAAATTTGACTTGACTTGTAAGAAATAGCTAAGTTTTTAAAAAATTTTGACTAAGTCAATTCAAATTTTCAAAATTTTGAGAGAAATAAGGAAAAGATAATTTTTTTATTTTTTAATTTTTAATGATGAAAGAGAAAAACAACAAAAATGACTCACAACATGAAAATTATGAATCAAAACACATGATGCATGCAAGAACACTATGAACGTCAAGATGAACACCAAGAACACCTTGAAGATCATGATGAACATCAAGAACATATTTTTGAAAAAATTTTTATGCAAAGAAAACATGCAAGACACCAAATTTAGAAATCTTTAATGCTTAGACACTATGAATGCAAAAATGCACATGAAAAACAACAAAAGACACAAAACAAGAAAATTTAAAGATCAAACAAGAAGACTTATCAAGAACAACTTGAAGATCATGAAGAACACTATGAATGCATGAATTTTCGAAAAATGCAAGAACAAGATGAATGTGCAATTGACACCAAACTTAAAACATGATACAAGATTCAAACAAGAATCACAAAATATTTTTGGTTTTTCTGATTTTATGATTTTTTTGTATTTTCTTTTATTTTTTCGAAAAAACATATAGGAAAAAGAAAATAAGAATTTCAAAAATTTTTAAGAATTCTAGGAATCTTTCAATATTACTCTGAAGCTCTGGTCCAAGAATTAGACATGGCTTAATAGCCAGCCAAGCTTTAGCAGGGCAATACATGCATTGTGGTGATTAGTTGAAGCCTCAGTCCAAAAGAATTTAGACATGGCTTTATAGCCAGCCAGGCTTCAACATGTTTCACGAAACTCTAGAATCCATTCTTAATATTTTTGAAAAATTTTTGAAAACAAAAAAGAAAATTACCTAATCTGAGCAACAAGATGAACCGTAAGTTGTCCAAACTCGAACAATCCCTGGCAACGGTGCCAAAAACTTGGTGCACGAAATTGTGATATCTAATAATGGCATTCAACTTGGTATGCACATTTATAACTCAGCACTTTCTTCACAACTCCGCAAAACTAACCAGCAAGTGCACTGAGTCGTCTAAGTAATAAACCTTACGTGAGTAAGGGTCGATCCCACGAAGATTGTTGGTATGAAGCAAGTTATGGTCATCTTGTAAATCTTAGTTAGGCGGATAATAAATGATTATGGAGTTTTCGAATAATAATAATAAATAAACAGAAAATAAAGATAGAAATACTTATGTAAATCATTGGTGGGAATTTCAGATAGGCGTATGAAGATACTGTGCTCCTTCTGAATCTCTGCTTTCCTACTGCCTTCATCCAATCCTTCTTACTCCTTTCCATGGCAAGTTGTATGTAGGGCATCACCGTTGTCAATGGCTACATCCCATCCTCTCAGTGAAAATGGTCCAAATGCTCCGTCACAGCACGGCTAATCATCTGTCGGTTATCGATCATGTCGGAATAGAATCCATTGATTCTTTTGCGCTTCTCATCACGCCCAACAATCGCGAGTTTGAAGCTCGTCACAGTCATTCAATCCCTGAATCCTACTCAAAATACCACAGACAAGGTTTAGACTTCCCGGATTCTCATGAATGCCGCCATCAATTCTAGCTTATACCACGAAGATTCTGATTAAGGAATCCAAGAGATATACGCCCGGTCTAAGGTAGAACGGAAGTGGTTGTCAGTCACGTGTTCATAGGTGGGAATGATGATGAGTGTCACGGATCATCACATTCATCATGGTGAAGTGCAACGAATATCTTAGAAGAGGAATAAACTGAATTGAATAGAAAATAGTAGTAATTGCATTGAAACTCAACGTACAACAGAGCTCCACACCCTTAATCTATGGTGTGTAGAAACTCCACCGTTGAAAATACATAAGTGATGGTCCAGGCATGGCCGAATGGCCAGCCCCCATGGTCTAAGAACTAAACATCCAAAGATGTGGTCCAAGACCTCTAATACAATAATAAAATGTCCAAGACCTCCACTTCCGGGGCCCACTTGGTGTGTGCTTGGGCTGAGCTTGAGCTTTACACGTGCAGAGGCTTCTTTTGGAGTTGAACGCCAAGTTGTAACGTGTTTTTGGCGTTCAACTCTGGTTCGTGACGTGTTTCTGGCGTTTGACTCTAAAATGCAGCATGAAACTGGAGTTGGGCGCCAGTTTGCGTCATCTAATCTCAAGCAAAGTACAAACTATTATATATTACTGGAAAGCTCTGGATGTCTACTTTCCAACGCTGTTGAGAGCGCGCCATTTGGAGTTCTATAGCTCCAGAAAATCCATTTCAAGTGCAGGGAGGTTAGAATTGATGCCAGGGCTTCTTGGCCAGTTTCACTGACCTTTTCTTTACTGTTTTTAAGGTAGTTTCATGCATTTCCTTAGGAAATAAGCTAGTTTTGGGTAGATATTCACTTACACCTTGATTCAAGGATACATTGTGAATTTTACATGATTTCATGAGGATTTTGCATGAGTTTAATAACGAATTGTATGTTGCATTACCCATGACTTGGACTACAACTTTGATGCACTCTATTGCTTGATTTCAGGACCAAAGGAAGCAAGGAAGAACCACTTAGCAGTCACGTTAATCTAATTAACGTTACCACTAACGTGGAATGGGAGGTAACTTGCAAAGTTAATGAGAAAAGTGATTGCCAATAACGCTCTCGAAGCCATCATTGCCCACGTTAAGAGTCACGTTAACTAAGTTAACGTGAACTCTAACGTCAAAAGGGGGAAGGAAGCCAATGTTAGTGACACTCAACATTGTCAGTAACGTTGGCCTAAGGTGCAATGTACCACGTTAACTCCCACGTTAACTTGGTTAACGTGGGAGCTAATGTAAGAGGCAAGGGTGGTCGACAACGTTAGTGACACCCAACATTATCACTAACGTTGGAAGCAACCACAAAACCCCAAGGAGCCATGAGTTAACGTGGAAAGCTAACGTTGATGAGTGAAAGATGAGCCAACGTTAGTGACACTTAACATTGTCACTAACGTTGGGGATGGCTAAGAATGGCCACGTTAGAAGCCACGTTAACCTAGTTAACGTGGATTCTAACGTGAGACATAGGGGCACATTGGAACGTTAGTGACAATGTTAAGTGTCACTAACGTTCTCAAAGGTTGGCAAGGCCACGTTAGAAGCCACGTTAACCTAGTTAACATGGACTCTAACGTGAGACATTGGGGCACATTGAAACGTTAGTGACAATGTTGAGTGTCACTAACATTCTCGAAGGTTGGCAAGGCCACGTTAGAAGCCACGTTAACCTAGTAAACGTGGGCTCTAACGTGAGGCAAAGGGGTACATTGGAACGTTAGTGACAATGTTGAGTGTCACTAACATTCTCAAACTCATACTTTCACTAAAACGTTAACACCCCTAACGTCCTGAGCTAAAGTCTCTGCCCACTTCACACTTTCTCTCTGCAAGTAAAACCAAGCCCAAATGAAGAAGAGAACTGCTTCAAACTCAAGATCCAAAGGCCCAATACTTGAAGAGCCAACTAGAAGCTGAGAATAGTAGTATATATAGGAGTAGCTTTGAATTATTTAGGGAGTTCTGGAAGTGGGGAAAAGGGCACTACTCTCTGTATTTTACTCTGCTCTTCTAGTTCCATGATGTACTTTCCATATTTGTTTTCATTTTCTAGAGCTATGAACAACTAAACCCCTTTCATTGGGTTAGGGAGCTCTGTTGTAATTTGATGGATCAATACTAGTTTTCATTATTCTTCTTCTATCTTTTCTCTTAATTTTACTTGAAAGGCTTTCGATCTTCATCCCATTGGGTAGTTATCTTGGAAAAGAAGCTATTCAAACTTGGATCTCTTCTGAGCCTTGAAAGAGGAATGAAGAGATCAAGCTAGAAATGCTTTCTCATGCTGGACCAAATTGGGTTTGGATGGATATGTGACTATAATCCTCTCAATACTTGATTTGGGAAATGCATGTGGTATAATCAGTGACCACACTTCATCTCTTCTCATGAGCAATTGACCAAGGAATTGGCTATTGATCAAGATTTGAGAGATTGAATTGCAAGAAATTGTAATTCAATCAATTAAGATTGCCAAGGAGATCAATGAGTGCATTGATTGAGGAAGAGATGAAAATGAACTTGATCCGGAGAATTGCAACATCTCCTGCGCCCAATGAACTCCCCAATTCTGATCTAACCCGTTCTCTTTAATTTCTGCGTTTACTTTCATGAGCAAACACCCCATTCCCATTTACAATTCTATAATTTACTTCCAGTCATTTACTTTCAGCCCTTTAATTCTCGCATTTACTTTTTCTGTTATTTACATTCCCGCCATTTTATTTTCTGTAAATCTCAACCCAAATTCTAAATTCGCTCAACTAGAACGTTCTTCTAATTAAAGTTGCTTGATCAATCAATCCCTGTGGGATTCGACCTCACTCTATTGTGAGTTTTTACTTGACAACAAATTCGGTACACTTGCTGAAGGAAATTTGTTGAGAGACAGTTTCCACCTGCATCAAGAATCCAACAGCATCAGCAGTCCTTTGTCATCCTTCTTACTAGAGTTTTGCTCAAGTCCCTCAATTTCAGCCAGAAAATACCTGAAATCACTGAAAAACACACAAACTCATAGTAAAGTCTAGAAATGTGAATTTAGCATAAAAACTAATGAAACAATCCCTAAATTAACTATATCCTACTAAAAACTATCTAAAAACAATTCCAAAAAGCGTATAAATTATCTGCTCATCACTGATGCGACAGAATTACAAGTTTCATGGACTTCCATCAGAAGACCCTTTTCAGTTCTTAACTGAATTCTTGTAGATCTGTGATACTGTTAAGACCAATGGAGTTGATCCCGAGGTCTATAAGCTTATGCTTTTCCCTTTTGCTGTAAGAGACAGAGCTAGAATATGGTTGGACTCTCAACCTAGAGATAGCCTGAACTCTTGGGATAAGCTGGTCACGGCTTTCTTAGCCAAATTCTTTCTTCTTCAAAAGCTAAGCAAGCTTAGAGTGGATGTTCAAACCTTCAGGTAGAAAGAAGGTGAATCCCTTTATGAAGCTTGGAAAAGATACAAGCAACTGACCAAAAAGTGTCCTTCTGACATGCTCTCAGAATGGACCATCTTGGATATATTCTATGATGGTTTGTCTGAATTGTCTAAGATGTCATTGGACCATTCTGCACGTGGATCTATTCACCTGAAGAAAATGCCTACAGAAGCTCAGGAACTCATTGAAATGGTTGCAAATAACCAGTTCATGTACACCTCTGAAAGGAATCCTGTGAGTAATGGGACGCCTCAGAGGAAGGGAGTTCTTGAAATTGATGCTCTAAATGCCATATTGGCTCAGAACAAAATGTTGACTCAACAAGTCAATATGATTTCTCAGAGTCTGAATGGATTGCAAAATGCATCTAATAGTACTAAAGAAGCATCTTCTGAAGAAGAAGCTTATGATCCTGAGAACCCTGTAATGGAAGAGGTGAATTACATGGGTGAAGCCTATGGAAACACCTATAATCCATCATGGAGAAATCATCCAAATTTCTCATGGAAGGATCAACAAAAGCCTCAACAAGGCTTTAATAATGGTGGAAGAAACAGGTTTAGCAATAGCAAGCCTTTTCCATCATCCTCTAAGTAACAGACAGAGAATTCTGAGCAGAACCCATCTAGCTTATCAAACAAAGTCTCTGATCTATCTAAGGCCACTCTAAGTTTCATGAATGAAACAAGGTCCTTCATTAAAAATTTGGAGGCACAAGTGGGCCAGCTGAGTAAAAGAGTCACTGAAACTCCTCCTAGTACTCTCCCAACCAATACAGAAGAGAATCCAAAAAGAGAGCGCAAGGCCATAACCTTACTTGGTGTGGCCAAACCTGGAGAGGAGGAGAAGGACGTGAATCCCAATGAGGAAGACCTTATGGGACATCCTTTGGACCAAAAGGAGTTCCCATTTGAGGAACCAAAGGAATCTGAGGCTCAAATAGAGACCATAGAGATTTCTTTGACCTTCCTTTTACCATTCACGAGCTTTGATGACTATTCCTCATCTGAAGAGGATGAAGACATTGTTAAAGGGCAAGTTGCTCAAAATTTAGGAGCAATCATGAAGTTGAATGTCAAGCTATTTGGTAATGAGACTTGGGAGGATGAACCTTGATGGGCTGAATTCACTACCCTTCCCCAATAATATTGATGAATCCGCTCTTGGCAAGCGCACCAAAATTATCGTCAAGTATTAACCCACAGTGGAGTGGGATCGTATCCACAGAGATTGGTAGATTTGAGCAATTTTAATCAATTGGTGAATTAGTCAAGCTCAACAGAATATGTTGTGTGTGCAGGATTATAAATGGTAGAAACATAAATGGCAAAAGAAATAAAAGAAAAACAATAAAATACAGAAATGGAAATGATAAGAATGTAAAGGGGAATGGGATTTGGCAAAATGTAAGTAAAGCTATAAAAGAATGGGAGAGATAAGAATAAGGGAATTCATTGAGATCAGGAGATATTGTCTCTTTGGATTAATTCTAGCTCATATCCTCTTCAATCATGCAACTCATTGACCTCTTGGCAATCATGATTGATTGAGCCCCAATCCCTTGGTGACTCAATCTCTCAGATCTTGATCAATAGCCAATTCTTTGGTCTAAACTCTCATGAATCTATATGCTTGGTCCTTGATTATACCACACATCATCATAGGTCCAGGTAGAGGGAGGATTGTATGTCACCATATCCAAACACCAAAACCCATATTCTACTCAAGTGTGAAAAGGGATTTCTAGCATGGTTTTATGTTTCCTTTTCCAAGGTTCCCATGAAACCCATTTTGCATTCAATCTCTTTTCCAAGTTAATTGAACACTAAGCATGAAAATCGAAATTCCTTCTAGCAAATCAAAGAGAAGATGAAGAGAAGAAGAAATTCACTATCATTAATCCATCAAGTACAATAGAGCTCCCTCTCTCAATGAGAGGGAATTTAGCTACTCATAGCTCAGAGAGAAAGTACAAAAGACGGAAGAGATGAAGTGTGAAAACTAAATGGGGAATCCCCCAAAACTAAACTCTGTGACTTACTAACCCCCTTTTTCCAATACTTTCAAGGGTATTTATACTACTCCTAGATCTAGAAAATAAAAGAAAATTACAAAATCGAGAAGAAAATTACATTTTGGAGGGAAAAGAAACTCAACAAACGTGACCTTCCAGCTGGCATGTCTCTGGTGTGTCACGCTCCTTCTGTTTCTGATTTGACGTGCCATGCCTCTTCATTCAAGTGGCACGCCGTCCTCTGTTTCACCCTTGGCGTGCCATGCCTTCGAGCCTAAGTGGCACACCTAGGACATTTTAAAGGGCAAAGTAGCCTGGCGTGCCACGCCTTCGAACCAAAGTGGCACGCCCAAGACATTTTAAAGGACAAAGTAGCCTGGCGTGCCACGCCTTCAAATCAAAGTGGCACGCCCAAGGTCACTTCCCTTATTTTTATGCTTCTGGAGATGTGTACCAGCGTGGCACGCCCAGGGTCTGGCGTGCCACGCCCTTTTTAAAGCTTCACCCCCTTGCCGGCGTGCCACGCCTCGTCATCCAAGTGGTACGCCTGAGATCATTGTCTCCTCTTCTTCCTCTTTGGAAAATACTACCAGCGTGCCACGCCATGAGACAGGCGTGTCATGCCCTTCATTTGCTTCATCTTCTTACCGGCGTGACACGCCTCATCTCCCAAGTGGCACGCCTGAGTTCATTGGCCCTTTAATTCCTCCTCTGGAAAACACTACCAGCGTGTCACGCCATGAGACCTGATGAGCGGATAATTTATACGCTTTTTAGCATTATTTTTAGGTAGTTTTTAGTATGATCTAGTTACTTTTAGGGATGTTTTCATTAGTTTTTATGCTAAATTCACATTTATGGACTTTATTATGAGCTTGTGTGTTTGTCTGTGATTTCAGGTAATTTTTGGCTGAAATTGAGGGACCTCAGCAAAACTCTGATAAGGAGGCTGACAAAGGACTGCTGATGCTGTTGGAATCTGACCTCCCTGCACTCGAAATAGATTTTCTGGAGCTACAAAACTCCAAATGACGCGCTCTCAACGTTGTTGGAAAGTAGACATCCAGAGCTTTCCAGAAATATATAACAATCCATAATTTATTCGTGATTAGATGACGTAAACTGGCGCTCAACGCCAGTTCCATGCTTCATTCTGGAGTCAAACGCCAGAAACACGTCACAAACCAGAGTTGAACGCCCAAAACACGTTACAGCTTGGCGTTCAACTCCAAGAGAAGCCTCAGCTCATGGATAGATCAAGCTCAGCCCAAATATACACCAAGTGGGCCCCGGAGGTGAATTTATGCATCAATTACTTATCTTTGTAAACCCTAGTAGATAGTTTAGTATAAATAGAACTTTTTACTAGTTTATAGAGGTCTTTTGATCATTCGGTCTTGTGACCACATGGGGGCTGGCCATTCGGCCATGCCTGAACCTTTCACTTATATATTTTCAACGGTGGAGTTTCTACACACCATAGATTAAGGGTGTGGAGCTCTGCTGTACCTCAAGTTTCAAAGTGCAATTACTACTATTTTCTATCCAACTCGATTTATTCCTGTTCTAAGATATTCGTTGCACTTCAACTTGATGAATGTGATGATCCATGACACTCATCATCATTCTCATCTATGAACGCGCGTGACTGACAACCACTTCCGTTCTACCTTAGGCCGGGCGCATATCTCTTGGATTCCTTAATCACAATCTTCGTGGTATAAGCTAGAATTGATGGCGGCATTCATGGGAATCCGGAAAGTCTAACCTTGTCTTTGGTATTCCGAGTAGGATTTCGGGATCGAATGACTGTGACGAGGTTCAAACTCCTGAAGGCTGGGCGTTAGTGACAGACGCAAAAGAATCACTGGATTCTACTCCAACCTGATTGAGAACCGACAGATGATTAGCCGTGCTGTGACAGAGCATTTGGACCATTTTCACTGAGAGGATGGGATGTAGCCATTGACAACGGTGATGCCCAACATACAGCTTGCCATAGAAGGGAGTGATAAAATTGGATAAAAGCAGTAGGAAAGCAGAGATTCTACAAGGACAAGCATCTCCATGCGCTTATCTGAAATTCCCACCATTAATTTACATAAGTATTTCTATCCTTTATTATCTAAGAAAGTATCTCTTTATATTTCCCATAATCAATTATTATCTGCCTGACTGAGATTTATAAGATGACCATAGCTTGCTTCATACCAACAATCTCTGTGGGATCAACCCTTACTCACGTAAGGTATTACTTGGACGACCCAGTACACTTGCTGGTTAGTTGTGCGGAATTGTGATAAAGTGTGATTCACGTTTGAGAGAACCAAGTCTTTGGAGCCATTATTCATAATCACAATTTCATGCACCAAGTTTTTGGCGCCGTTGCCGGGGATTGTTCGAGTTTGAACAACTAACGGTTCATCTTGTTGCTCAGATTAGGTAATTTTCTTATCAAAAAAGTTTTCAAAAATTTTTAAAAATTTTTCTTTGTTTTCGTTTTTCAAAAATATAATTTTTGAAAAAAATAATAAAAATACAAAAAAAATCATAAAATCATAAAAACCAAAAGTATTTTGTGTTTCTTGTTTGAGTCTTGAGTCAATTTTTAAGTTTGGTGTAAATTGCATGCTTCAAAATTTTTTCTTGCATTTTTCGAAATTTCATGCATTCATGGTGTTCTTCATGATCTTAAGTTGTTCTTGACAAGTCTTCTTGTTTGATCTTGATGTTTTCTTGTTTTATGTTGTTTGTTGTTTTTCATATGTATTTTTCGTTTGTTAGAGTCCATGCATTAAAGATTTCTAAGTTTGGTGTCTTGCATGTTTTCTTTGCATCAAAAAATTTTTCAAAATTATGTTCTTGATGTTCATCATGATCTTCAAGGTGTTATTGGTGTTCATCTTGACATTCATAGTGTTCTTGCATGCATCATGAGTTTTGATTCATAATTTTCATGTTGTGAGTCATTTTTGTGTTTTTCTCTCTCCTCATCAAAAATTCAAAAATAAAAAAATATCTTTTCCTTATTTCTCTCCAAAATTTCGAAAATTTGAGGTGACTTAGTCAAAAAAATTTTAAAATTAGTTATTTCTTGTAAGTCAAGTCAAAATTTCAATTTTAAAAATCTTATCTTTTCAAAATCTTTTTTAAAAATCACATCTTTTTCATTTTTTTAATAATTTTCGAAAATTCTTTAAAATATTTTTAAAATCTTTTTCTTATCTTTATATCATATTTTCGAAAATTATGCTAACAATTAATATGATTGATTAAAAAATTTGAAGTTTGTTACTTTCTTGTTAAGAAAGGTTCAATCTTTAAATTCTAGAATCTTATCTTTTAATTTCTTGTTAGTTAAGTAATTAATTTTAATTTTAAAAATTAAATCTATCTTATCTTATCTTTTATATCATATCTTTTTCAAAATTTTATCTTTTTCAAAAAAATTTAATTTCAAAATATCTTATCTAACTTCTTATCTTCTTATCTTTTCAAATTTGATTTTAATATATTTTTCAACTAACTATTTGACTTTTTGTTTGTTTCTTATCTTTTTCAAAACCACCTAACTACTTTTCCCTCTCTAATTTTCAAAAATATCTCATCCCTTTTTCAAAAATTCTTTTTAATTAATTAATTGTTTTAATTTTAATTCTATCTTATCTTTTATTTTCGAAAATCATTTAACTTCTTTTCAAATTTATTTTCAAAATTTCTTCCCTCTCCCCTTCTTCTATTTATTTATTTATTAACACTTCTCTTCACCTCTCTTCATCTCAAATCACTACCCCTACCTATTCATTCTTCTTCACTCCTATTCCCTTTCTTTCTCTACTAACATAAAGGAATCTCTATACTGTGACATAGAGGATTCCTCTTTCTTTTCTTGTTCTCTTCTTCCCTATATGAGCAGGAACAAGGAAAAAGGCATTCTTGTTGAAACTAATCCTGAACCTGAAAGGACTCTAAAGAGGAAATTAAGAGAAGCTAAATTACAACAATCCAGAGACAACCTTTCTGAAAATTTCGAACAAGAAAAGGAGATGGCACCCGAACCCAACAACAATAATGCAAAGAGGATGCTTGGTGATTTCACTAAACCAACTTCCAAATTTGATGGAAGAAGCATCTCCATTCTGGTCATTGGAGCAAATAATTTTGAGCTGAAACCTCAATTAGTTGCTCTAATGCAACAAAACTGCAAGTTTCATGGACTTCCATCTGAAGATCCTTACCAATTTTTAACTGAGTTCTTACAGATTTGTGAGACTGTAAAGACAAATGGAGTAGATCCTGAAGTCTACAGGCTCATGCTTTTCCCTTTTGCTGTAAGAGACAGAGCTAGAACATGGTTGGACTCACAACCTAAAGTTAGCCTGGAATCCTGGGATAAGCTGGTCATGACCTTCTTGGATAAATTCTTTCCTCCTCAAAAGCTGAGCAAGCTTAGAGTGGATGTTCAGACCTTTAAGCAAAAAGATGGTGAATCCATCTATGAAGCTTGGGAAAGATACAAGCAGATGACCAAAAAGTGTCCTTCTGACATGTTTTCAGAATGGACCATATTAGATATATTCTATTATGGTCTATCTGAGTTTTCCAAAATGTCATTGGACCATTCTGCAGGTGGATCTATCCACCTAAAGAAAACGCCTGCAGAAGCTCAAGAACTTATTGACATGGTTGCAAATAACCAATTCATGTACACTTCTGAGAGGAATTTCGTGAATAGTGGGACGCCTCAGAGGAAGGGAGTTCTTGAAATTGATGCTCTGAATGCCATATTGGCTCAGAACAAAGTGTTGACTCATCAAGTCAACATGATCTCTCAAAGTCTGAATGGGTGGCAAAATGCATCCAACAATACTAACGAGGCAGCTTCTGGCAGCTTCTGAAGAAGCTTATGATCCTGAGAACCCTGCAATGGCAGAGGTAAATTACATGGGTGAACCTTATGGAAACACCTATAATTCATCATGGAGAAATCATCCAAATTTCTCATGGAAGGATCAACAAAAGCCTCAACAAGGCTTTAATAATGGTGGAAGAAACAGGCTAAGTAATAACAAGCCTTTTCCATTATCTTCTCAGCAACAGACAGAGAATTCTGAACAGAGCCCCTCTAACTTATCAAACATAGTCTCTGATCTGTCTAAGGCCACTTTAAGTTTCATGAGTGAAACAAGGTCCTCCATCAGAAATTTGGAGGCACAAGTGGGCCAGCTGAGTAAGAAAGTCATTGAAACTCCTCCCAATATTCTCCCAAGCAATACAGAAGAAAATCCAAAAGGAGAGTGCAAGGCCATTGATGTAATCAATATGGCCGAATGCACAAGGGAGGAGAAGGACGAAAATCCTAGTGAGGAAGACCTCCTAGGACGTCTCTCAAACAAGAAGGAGTTCCCTATTAAGGACCTAAAAGAATCTGAGGCTCATATAGAGACCATAGAGATTCCATTAAATCTCCTTTTGCCATTCATGAGCTCTGAAGATTATTCTTCCTCTGAAGAGGATGAAGATGTAACTGGAGAGCAAGTTGCTTAATATCTAGGAGCCATCATGAAGTTGAATGCCAAGTTATTTGGTAATGAGACTTGGGAAGGTGAACCTCCCTTGCTCATTAGTGAACTTGATACATGGGTTCAGCAAACTCTACCTCAAAAAAAAAATAAGATCATGGAAAATTCTCAATACCCTATATACCATAGGCACCATGACCTTTAACAAGGCTCTGTGTGACCTAGGGTCATGGATAAATCTTATGCCACTCTCTGTAATGGAGAAACTAGGGATCATTGAGGTACATCTTGCCTTATTCTCATTACAATTGGCAGACAAGTCAGTAAGACAGGCTTATGGAATAGTAGAGGATGTTGGTAAAGGTTGAAGGCCTTTACATCCCTGCTGATTTCATAATCCTAGACACTAGGAAGGAAGAGGATGAATGCATCATCCTTGGAAGACCTTTCCTAGCCATAGCAGGTGTTGTAATAGATATTAACAGAGGAGAATTAGTCCTTCAATTGAATAGGGACTACCTTGTGTTTAAGGCACACGGCCATCCCTCTGTAACAAAAGAGAGTAAGCATGCAGAGCTTCTCTCAATACAGAGTCCAAAAGAGCCCCCACAATCAAACTCTAAGTTTGGTGTTGGGAGGCCACAACTAAACTCTGAGTTTGGTGTTGAGAAGACCCCACATTCAAACTCTATGTTTGGTGTTGGGAAACCTTCATCATGCTCTGAACTTCTCTAAGGCTCCATGAGAGCCCACTGTCAAGCTAGTGACATTAAAAGAGCGCTTGTTGGGAGGCAACCCAATTTTTATTTATCTAATTTTATTTTTATTTTATTGTTATTTTGTGTTTTAGTAGGTTCATGATCATGAGGAGTCACAAAAAAAATATTAAAATTAAAAACAGAATCAAAAACAGCAGAGGAAAAATCACACCCTGGAGGAAGGACTTACTGGCATTTAAACGCCAGTAAGGTGCATCTGGCTGGCGTTCAATGCCAGAATAGAGCATGGATCTGGCACTGAACCCCAGAACCAAGCAACATCCTGGCATTTGAACGCCAGGAATGTGTCCTGAAGAAAGTTGGCGCTGAACGCCAGTAACAAGCATGGAACTGGCGTTCAACGCCAGAAACATGCTGCACATGGGCGTTGAATGCCCGGAACATGCATCACTTCGGTGTTTAAATGCCAGAATGGTATGCTAAGGCATTTTACATGCCTAATTGGTGCAGGGATGTAAATCCTTGACACCTCAGGATCTATGGACCCCACAGGATCATCTCAGGATCTGTGGACCCCACAGGATCCCCACCTAACATATTCTCCCCTCTTCTCAACATTCATTCTCTCTTTCCAATAAACACTTTTCCCCAAAACCCTTTACCAATCACCTCAATCTCTCTTCCCAATTACCCCCATCGTCACTCACATCCCTCCACTCTTCCCCATAAACCCCACCTACCTTCAAAATTCAAAAATCTTTCCCACCCAAACCCACTCTAAATAGCCAGACCTACCCTCTCCCCCCTCCCTATATATACTCCTCCATTCTACTTCATTTTCACACAACACAACCCCCTCTTCTATACCTTGGCCGAGGCCTACACCTCTCTTTCACCTCCATATTTTCTTCTTCTTCTTCTTCTCTTTTTTCTTCTCTTGCTCGAGGGCAAGCAATATTTTAAGTTTGGTGTGGTAAAAGCATAAGCTTTTTGTTTTTCCATAACCATTGATGGCACCCAAGGCCGGAGAATCCTTTAGAAAAGAGAAAGGGAAGACAAAAGCTTCCACCTCCGAGTCATGGGAGATGAAAAGATTCATCTCCAAAACCCATCAAGACCACTTCTATGATGTTGTGGCCAATAAGAAGGTGATCCCTGAGGTCCCTTTCAAGCTCAAGAAAAATGAGTATCCGGAGATCCGACATGAGATCCAAAGAAGATGTTGGGAAGTTCTAACCAACCCCATTCAACAAGTCGGGATTTTAATGGTTCAAGAGTTCTATGCCAATGCATGGATCACTAGGAACCATGATCAAAGTATGAACCCGAATCCAAAGAACTATCTTACAATGGTTCGGGGGAAATACTTAGATTTTAGTCCAGAAAATGTGAGGTTGGCGTTCAACTTGCCCATGATGCAAGGAGATGTACGCCCCTACACTAGAAGGGTCAACTTTAATCAAAGGTTGGACCAAGTTCTTATGGACATATGTGTGGAAGGAGCTCAATGGAAAAGAGACTCCAAAGGCAAGCCGGTTCAACTAAGAAGACTGGACCTCAAGCCTGTGGCTAGAGGATGGTTGGAGTTCATTCAATGCTCCATCATCCCCACTAGCAACCGATCTGAAGTTACTGTGGATCGGGCCATCATGATTCATAGCATCATGATTGGAGAGGAAGTAGAAGTTCATGAAGTCATCTTCCATGAATTCTACAAAATAGCCGATAAGTCCTCTACTTTGGCAAGGCTAGCTTTTCCTCATCTTATTTGCCATCTATGTTACTCAGTTGGAGTTATCGTAGAAGGAGGCATCCTCATTGAGGAAGACAAGCCCATCACTAAGAAAAGGATGGAGCAAACAAGAGAGCCCACTCATGGAGCCTAAGGGACGCATGGGGAAGCTCATCACCAAGAAATCCCGGAGATGCCTCAAGGGATGCACTTTCCTCCCAACAACTATTGGGAATAACTCAACACTTCCTTAGAAGATTTGAGTTACAATGTGGAACAATTAAGGGTGGAACATCAAGAGCACTCCATCATTCTCCATGAAATAAGAGAAGATCAAAGAGCAATGAGGGAGGAGCAACAAAGGCAAGGAAGGGACATAGAAGAGCTTAAGGACATTATTGGTCCTTTAAGAAGAAGACGCCACTAAGGTGGACTCATTCCTTGTTCTTATTTTTCTGTTTTTTTCGATTTTTATGCTTCATGTCTATTTATGTTGTGTCTCTACTTCATGATCATTAGTATGTAGTAACTATGTCTTAAAGCTATGAATAAAATTCCATAAATCCTTCATCTCTCTTAAATAAAAATGTTTTTAATTCAAAAAGAACAAGAAGTACACAAATTTCGAAAATTGTCCTTGAATTTAATTTAATTATATTGATGTGGTGACAATACTTTTTGTTTTCTGAATGAATGCTTGAACAATGCATATTTTTGATCTTGTTGTTTATGAATGTCAAAATTGTTGGCTCTTGAAAGAATGATGAACAAAGAGAAATGTTATTGATGATCTGAAAAATCATGAAATTGATTCTTGAAGCAAGAAAAAGCAGTGAAAAAGCAAAAGCTTGCGAAAAAAAACTTGAAAGAAAAAGAAAAAGCAAGCAGAAAAAGCCAATAGCCCTTAAAACCAAAAGGCAAGGGTAAAAAGGATCCAAGGCTTTGAGCATCAATGGATAGGAGGGCCCAAGAAACCAAAATCCAGGCCTAAGCGGCTAAATCAAGCTGTCCCTAACCATGTGCTTGTGGCATGCAGGTCCAAGTGAAAAGCTTGAGACTGAGTGGTTAAAGTCGTGATCCAAAACAAAAAGAGTGTGCTTAAGAGCTCTGGACACCTCTAACTGGGGACTCTAGCAAAGCTGAGTCACAATCTGAAAAGGTTCACCCAGTCATGTGTCTGTGGCATTTATGTATCCGGTGATAATACTGGAAAACAAAATGCTTAGGGCCACGGCCAAGACTGATAAAAGTAGCTGTGTTCAAGAACTAACAAACTTAACTAGGAGAATCAATAACACTATCTGAAATTCTAAGTTCCTATAGAAGCCAATCATTCTAAACTTCAAAGGAAAAAGTGAGATGCCAAAACTGTTCAGAAGCAAAAAGCTACAAGTCCCGCTCATCTAATTAGAATTAATATTCATTGATATTTTGGGATTTATAGTATATTCTCTTCTTTTTATCCTATTGATTTTCAGTTGCTTGGGGACAAGCAACAATTTAAGTTTGGTGTTGTGATGAGCGGATAATTTATACGCTTTTTGGCATTGTTTTTAGGTAGTTTTTAGTATGATCTAGTTACTTTTAGGGATGCTTTCATTAGTCTTTATGCTAAATTCACATTTATAGACTTTACTACGAGCTTGTGTGTTTTTTTGTGATTTCAGGTAATTTTTGGCTGAAATTGAGGGACCTGAGCAAAACTTTGATAAGGGGGCTGACAAAGGATTGCTGATGCTGTTGGAATCTGACCTCCCTGCACTCGAAATGGATTTTCTGGAGCTACAGAACTCCGAATGGCGCGCACTCAACGGCGTTGGAAAGTAGACATCCAGAGCTTTCCAGCAATATATAATAGTCTATACTTTATTCGTGATTAAACGACGTAAACTGGCGCTCAACCCCAGCTCCATGCTGCATTCTGGAGTCAAATGCCAGAAACACATCACGAACCAGAGTTGAACGCCCAAAACACGTTACAACTTGGGGTTCAACTCCAAGAGAAGTCTCAGCTCGTGGATAGATCAAGCTCAGCCCAAATATACACCAAGTGGGCCCTGGAAGTGAATTTATGCATCAATTACTTGTCTTTGTAAACCCTAGTAGCTAGTTTAGTATAAATAGAACTTTTTACTAGTTATTAGAGGTCTTTTGATCATTCGGTCTTGTGACCACATGGGGGCTGGCCACTCGGCCATGCCTGAACCTTTCACTTATGTATTTTCAACGGTGGAGTTTCTACACACCATAGATTAAGGATGTGGAGCTCTGCTGTACCTCAAGTTTCAATGCAATTACTATTATTTTCTATCCAATTCGATTTATTCCTGTTCTAAGATATTCGTTGCACTTCAACTTGATGAATGTGATGATCCATGACACTCATCATCATTCTCACCTATGAACGCGCGTGACTGACAACCACTTCCGTTCTACGTTAGGCCGGGCGCATATCTCTTGGATTCCTTAATCAGAATCTTCATGGTATAAGCTAGAATTGGTAGCGGCATTCATGGGAATCCGGAAAGTCTAACCTTGTCTGTGGTATTCCGAGTAGGATTTCAGGATTGAATGACTGTGACGAGCTTCAAACTCCTGAAAGCTGGGCGTTAGTGACAGACGCAAAAGAATCATTGGATTCTACTCCAACCTGATTAAGAACCGACAGATGATTAGTCGTGCTGTGACAGAGCATTTGGACCATTTTCACTGAGAGGATGGGATGTAGCCATTGACAACAGTGATGCCCTACATACAGCTTGCCATAGAAGGGAGTGATAAAATTGGATAAAAGCAGTAGGAAAGCAGAGATTCAACAGGGACAAGCATCTCCATGCGCTTATCTAAAATTCCCATCATTAATTTACATAAGTATTTCTATCCTTTATTATCTAAGCAAGTATCTCTTTATATTTTCCATAATCAATTATTATCTGCCTGACTGAGATTTATAAGATGACCATAGCTTGCTTCATACCAACAATCTCTGTGGGATCGACCCTTACTCACGTAAGGTATTACTTGGACGACCCAGTACATTTGCTGGTTAGTTGTGCGGAGTTGTGATAAAGTGTGATTCACGTTTGAGAGCACCAAGTCTTTGGAGCCATTATTGATAATCATAATTTCGTGCACCAAGACTGCCGTGTCACGCCCGTCGTTTGCCATGGTCCCAGATGTTGGCGTGCCACGCCTGGATGTTCAAGTGGCACGCCAAAGTGAGATAGTTAAGCTGGTGTGCCACGCCTTTGATTCCAAATGGCACGCTTAGCTTTATTTGGCCTCCTTAGGTACTGGCATGCCATGCCTCATTACTCAAGTTGCACGCCCAGCTTTTGCATTGTCTCATTGTTCACTGGCGTTCCACGCTTTATTTCTCAAGTGGCACGCCCATTCAATTGTGGGTCTTATAAACTTGGCGTGCCACGCCCTGGTCCTCAAGTGGCACGCCCAAGTGAACTCTGGGGCTGGCATGCCACGCCTTCGACACAAAGTGGCACACCATAGTGATGGCCCTTCTAGTAACGAGTTTGCGTGCCACGCCCTGCTCCTGGCATGCCACGCCCCTTTGATGGTCTTCAATTTTGCTCTCTGGAATGTTGTACCAGCGTGCCACACCCAGCTTCTGGTGTGCCATGCCAATACATTTTTGTGGCGTTTGTTCCAAGTGGCACGCCTGCTTTACACGCCCCACTTGTTTTGTTGTTTTCTTTCCTATTTTGATATCTTCTCCACCTGAAATCCAGCACGAACTCATTTCAAAGCAATGTACTATGATATTCATCAATTAAGGCATGAATTGCAATGATCAAATGAGATTATGCCTCTTTTATGGTTATTTTTATGCAAGAAAAAGGGAATATGATGTAAGTCATCAAACCTCCATTGCTCATTAATGAACAAAATACCTGGGTTCAGCAAACCTTACCTCAAAAGAAACAGGACCCTGGTAAATTCTTAATACCCTGTACCATAGTTACCATGACCTTTGAGAAGGCTTTGTGTGACCTGGGGTCAGGCATAAACCTCATGCCACTCTCTGTCATGGAGAAACTGGGAATCTTTGAGGTTCAAGCTGTAAGAATCTCACTAGAGATGGTAGACAAATCAATGAAAAAGGCTTATGGACTAGTAGAGGACGTGCTAGTGAAGGTTGAAGGCCTTTACATCCCTGCTGATTTCATAATCATAGACACTGGGAAAGATGAGGATGAATCCATCATCCTTGGCAGACCTTTCCTAGCCACAGCAAAAGCTATGATTGATGTTGACAGAGGAGGGTTGGTCCTTTAATTGAATGAGGACTACCTTGTATTCAAGACTCAAGATTCTCCTTCTATACACATGGAGAGGAAGCATGAGAAGCTTCTCTCAATACAGAGTCAAACAAAGCCCCCATATTCAAAATATAAGTTCGGTGTTGGGAGGTCACAACCAAACTCTAAGTTTGGTGTTGAGAGGCCCCAACCATGCTCTGAATATCTGTGAGGCTCAATGAGAGCCCACTGTCAAGCTATTGACATTAAAGAAGTGCTTATTGGGAGGAAACCCAATCTCTATTTATCTATGTTTTCTTTAGGTTGATGATCATGTAGAGTCCCAAAAACAACTGCAAAAATCAAAACAAATTCAAAAACAGCATTAAAAATAGCACACCCTAGAGGAGGAACTTCCTGGCATTTAAACGCCAGTAAGAGTAGCAGAATGGGCGTTAAACGCTCAGTTTGGCACCATTCTGAGCGTTTAACGCTAGAAATGGGCACCAGACTGGCATTTAACGCCAGAAATAGGCACCATTCTCGGTGTTTAACGCCAGAAATGGGTACCAGACTGGCGTTTAACGCCAGAACAGGGCACCAACCTGGCGTTAAATGCCAGGAAAGGTATAAAAACTGATGTTTAACGCCAAAAACAGGCAGCAGTCTGGCGTTAAACACCAGGATTGCACATAAAGGGAATTTTTTCACGCTTAAATGGAGCAGGGATGAGAAGTCCTTGACCCCTCAGGATCTGTAGACCCCACAGGATCCCCACCTACCCCACCTCTCTTTCTCTCCCCCCCACATCTCTATAACACTCTACCCAAAACAACACTCACCAAACAAATCCTATACTCTTCCTTATATTCTCTTCACCAATCACCTCCATATCTCTTCCCCAAAAACTCTACCTACCTCACTTTCAAATTCAAACACTTTTCCTTCCTAAACCCACCCAATTCCATTCGGTCACTCTCCCTCTCTTTCCCTATAAATACACCTCTTCACTCCTTTATTTTCACACTTCACAACCACTTTCCTTCCCCTTGGCCGAACTTATCTCCCCCTCTATCTCATCCATTTTCTTCTTCTTCCCCTTCTTTCTTTCTTCTTTTGCTCGAGGACGAGCAAAACTTTTAAGTTTGGTGTGGTAAAAGCATTGCTTTTTGTTTTTCCATAACCATTTATGGCACCAAAGGCCGGAGAAACCTCTAGCAAGACCACTTCTATGAAGTTGTGGCCAAGAAGAAGGTGATCCCTGAGGTCCCTTTCATGCTCAAGAAGAACGAGTATCCAGAGATCCGACATGAGATTTGAAGAAGAGATTGGGAAGTTCTCACCAACTCCATTCAACAAGTCAGAATCTTAATGGTTCAAGAGTTCTATGCCAATGCATGGATCACTAGGAACCATGATCAAAGTATGAACCTGAATCCAAAGAATTGGCTTATAATGGTTCGGTGGAAATACTTAGATTTCAGTCCGGAAAATGTAAGGTTGGCGTTCAACTTGCCAATAATGCAAGAAAATGCATGCCCTTACACAAGAAGGGTCAACTTTGATCAAAGGTTGGACCAAGTCCTCATGGACATATGTGTGGAAGGAGCTCAATGGAAAAGAGACTCAAGAGGCAAGCCGATTCAACTAAGACGATCGGACCTTAAGCCTGTGGATAGAGGATGGTTGGAGTTCATCCAACGCTCCATCATTCCTACTAGCAACCGATCCAAAGTAACTGTGGATCGGGCCATCATGATCCATAGTATCATGATTGGGGAGGAAGTGGAAATTCATTTGATCATACCTCTAGAACTCTACAAGGTGGTTGACAAGTCCTCCACTTTGGCAAGGTTAGCCTTTCCTCATCTCATTTGTCACCTATACAATTTGGCTGGGATTGGCATAGAAGGAGACATCCTCATTGAAGAGGACAAACCCATCACTAAGAAAAGGATGGAGCAAATAAGAGGGCCCACTCATGGACCTCAACAAGAGCATGAGGAAATTCCTCATGAAATCCCTGAGATGTCTCAAGGGATGCATTTTCCTCCACACAACTATTGGGAGCAACTCAACACCTCTTTGGAAGGCTTGAGTTACAACATGGACCAACTAAGGGTGGAGCACCAAGAGCACTCCATCATTCTCCATGAGACTAGAGAAGATCAAAGAGCTATGAGGGAGGAGCAACAAAGGCAACGAAGAGACATAGAGGAGCTTAGGCGTTCCATTGGATCTTCAAGAGGAAGAACTAGTTGCCATCACTAAGGTGGACCCGTTCCTTGATTTCCTTGTTCTTATTTTTTTTGTTTTTCGAATTTGATGCTTTATGTTTATCTATGTTTGTGCCTTCATTCCATGATCATTAGTGTTTAGTATCTATGTCTTAAAGCTATGAATAATTCCATGAATCCTTCACCTCTCTTAAATGAAAAATGTGCCTAATTACAAAAGAACAAGAAGTACTTAGATTTCAAATTTTATCTTGAAATTAGTTTGATTATTTTGATGTGGTGGCAATACTTTTTGTTTTCTGAATGAATGCTTGAATAGTGCATTTTTCTATAGTGAAGTTTATGAATGTTAAAATTGTTGGCTCTTGAAAGAATGATGAACAAAGAAAAATGTTATTGATAATCTAAAAAATCATGAAATTGATTCTTGAAGCAAGAAAAAGCAGTGAATAACAAAGCTTGCAAAAAAAAGTGGCAAAAATTAAAAGAAAGAATCCAATAGCCCTTTAAAGCAAAAGGCAATAGCCATTTAAAGCAAAAGGCAAGGGTAAAAAGGATCCAAGGCTTTGAACATTAATAGATAGGAGGGCCCAAGGAAAAAAATCCCGGCCTAAGCGGCTAAATCAAGCTTTCCCTAACCATGTGCTTGTGTCATGAAGGTCCAAGTAAAAAGCTTGAGACTGAGTGGTTAAAGTTGTGATCCAAAGCAAAAGAGTGTGCTTAAGAACTCTGGACACCTCTAACTGGGGACTTTAGCAAAGCTGAGTCACAATCTGAAAAGGTTCACCCAGTTATGTGTCTATGTCATTTATGTATCCGGTGGTAATACTGGAAAACAAAGTGCTTAGGGTCACGACCAAGATTCATAAAGTAGCTGTGTTCAAGAATCAACATATTGAACTAGGAGAATCAAGAACACTATCTAAAATTCTGAGTTCCTATAGATGCCAATCATTCTGAATTTCAAAGGATAAAATGAGATGCCAAAACTGTTCAGAAGCAAAAAGCTACTAGCCCCGCTCATCTAATTGGGACTAAGTATCATTGATATTGTGGAATTCATTGTATATTCTCTTTTTTTATTCCATTTAAAATTCAGTTGCTTGGGGACAAGCAACAATTTAAGTTTGGTGTTGTGATGAGCGGATAATTTATACGCTTTTTGGTATTGTTTTTACATAGTTTTTAGTATGTTTTATTCACTTTTTAGTATATTTTTATTAGTTTTTATTTAAAAATCACATTTCTGGACTTTACTATGAGTTTGTGTGTTTTTCTATGATTTCAGGTATTTTCTGGCTGAAATTGAGGGACCTGAGCAAAAACCTGATTCAGATGCTGAAGAAGGACTGTAGATGTTGTAGGATTCTGACCTCCCTTCACTCGAAATGGATTTTCTGGAGCTACAGAAACCCAATTGGCACACTCTCAATTGTGCTGGAAAGTAGACATCCAGGATTTTCCAGCAATATATAATAGGCCATACTTTGCTCGAGTTTTGACGACGCAAATTATCGTTCTAACGCCAATTCCCTGCCCTATTCTGGCGTTAAACGCCAGAAACAGGTTACAAGCTAGAGTTAAACGCCCAAAACAGGCTACAAACTGGCGTTTAACTCCAAGAAAAGTCTCTACATATGAAAACTTCAATGCTCAGCCCAAGCACACACCAAGTGGGCCCGGAAGTAGATTTCTGCATCTTTTACTTATTTCTGTAACCCTAGTAACTAGTTTAGTATAAATAGGACTTTTTACTATTGTACTCACATCTTTGGACTTTTGACATCTTTGGATCATTTTTAGTCCTTAGACATTTGGGGCTAGCCTCTCGGCCATGCTTGGACCTTCATCACTTATATATTTTCAACGGTGGAGTTTCTACACACCATAGATTAAGGTGTGGAGCTCTGCTGTTCCTCGAGTATTAATGCAATTACTACTGTTTTCTATTCAATTGATGCTTATTATTGTTCTAAGATATCCATTCGCACACAAGAACATGATGAATGTGATGATTATGTGACGCTCATCACCATTCTCAGCTTATGAACGCGTGCCTGACAAACACTTCCATTCTACATAAAAATAAGCTTGAATGGATATCTCTTGGATTCCTAATCAATGCATTTGATTGCCTCTCCTAATAACAGAGCCTTCAATTCCTTGAGATCAGAGTCTTCGAGGTATAAGCTAGAATCAATTGGCAGCATTCTTGAGATCTGGAAAGTCTAAACCTTGTCTGTGGTATTCCGGGTAGGATCTAGGATGGGATGACTGTGACGAGCTTCAAACTCATGATTGTTGGGTGTAGTGACAGACACAAAAGGATCACTGGATCCTATTACAATTGTGCCTACCAAGTTGTTGGCGCTATTGAGATCACAATTTTGTGCACTAGTGGTTCATATTTGTGAGAATATTGAGGTGTTGTATATGTAATTGGTGGTTCTTGGGAGTATAGGAATTGGAATGGGGGTGATTCAACGGGTACTCGTTCATAATGTTCACAAGGGTATACATAAGGAGGATATGGATTTGGATCATGCGAAGGTATTTGATGGTATGGGACTTGTGAATAAGGTTGAGATCAATGTTGAGTTGGTTTGTATCGGTGTGCATTATAGGGCGGAGTATAACCATAAGAAACAAAAGGTGGTTGTTGCCATGAAGGTCTTCTATAAGCCTGAGGCTCCTCGCTCAATTGAATTCCTGATCCATAATGCGATCCATCATTGATGTTTACACTTCCTGCAATATAGTTGTTACCAGACTCATAGTCAAATGAATGAGAATTCATAGTAACAAGAGAAAATAAAAATAAAAACCATTAAGAAGCAAAGCGAACAAAATCCTAACTACTAACACAAACAAGCAGACAAACAAAAAAGTGAACTATTTACAATATTAACATATGAAAATAACTAATAACTAACACACATTGCAATTCCCCGGCAACAGCTCCAAAAACTTGATGGCAGGCCAGATATCGATTTAGAATTTCTCAATAAAGAAATTGCGTTGCAAGTATAGTTCCAACCCAATAATTGACCCGTATCAAAGTTTGATTTGTTTGTCATGAATGCAAACCAATAAAAACCAAGAGTATTAGATCTCGGGTCATCTCTCAAAGGAATTGCAGTGAGGTATGTGTATTATCGGCTATGAGAATAGGGGGTTTGTAGATAAATAAATAAGAAAATAAATGACAAGAAAGTAAAGGTAACAACTAAAGAAAATATAAATGCTCAAAGACACTCCTGGCAAGGATTAAGAATCAAAATGTCCTATCTAATTAATTGACCACAGACATGGTGATTACCTAGAGTTAATCTCATTTTGTCATCTCCAACATTGGGAGAAAATTAAATAGGCATAGTCAGTCTTAATCTATAGGTCTTACTCATCAATGGAAACAAAAACAACTAACAACCCTAAATCACCAATCAATATTGGACATCAACGATTCTCGTGTCACTAACCACGACATTATAATTACAAGAGCCAACCCAATTAGCCAACCTCTAATGGTGAGATAAGTTAACAAGGTTTAATCAATCTCAATCCATAGGTCTTACTCGTTAATGGAAATGAGATTAATTAAAATGTCTTAATTGTCAATCAATTTGGACATTAGTGACTCAAGGTCACTTCAATTCCTCAATTACAAGCCAAGAGTGTAAAAATATACCCTAAAACTAAAAGAATCATTTTCACAAACACTTGAAAGGCATAAAAGTAAAACATGATAAAATTGCAAGAATAATAACATATAAAACTACCGAATGCAAGAAAGCATTAGCAACAATTAAAAGAAGCAAAAATAGGCATGAAAACATAAATTGTATTAAAGGAAATCAAAATTAACAAGGGTTCATAAACATGAAAGTAACAAAATAAAAGAATAACAAGTAAAACTAACAAAATTAAGATGCTAGAACAATAAAAAGTAAGGAAAACTAAATTAAAACAAGATCAAAACCTAAATCTAGGGAGAAAACTAAATCTAAAACCCTAAATTCTTGAAAGAAGAGAGAGCTTCTCTCTCTAGAAATCTAACCTATAACATGCTAAAAACTATCCTAATTGCTCTCTCTCCTTGATCTTCCTTGAGTTTGGCTTGAAATACTTTAGAAATAAGTGGGATTAGGCCCAAGAAAGCCCTGAAATTGTGACCAACGTGTTCGTTTAAGTGAAATCACGTGCTAATAGCCAAACGTACACATGAGGCATGCGTACGCACAAATTGGCAATCTTCAACAATGATGCATATGCATGAGGCATGCGTAAGCAAAACTTGAGATTCATGTGTACGCATAAGGCATGCGTATGCACAACCATGAGGTGCTCCAAACTTCATTTTCTTAATGAATTTTCCACTTTTGCATGCTTTTTCTGCTCTGCTTCAAGCCATCATTACCTTCTAAGCTTGAAATCACTTCAACAAACATATCAAGGCATCGAATGAAACAAAAGTGAATTAATTTTAGCAAATTAAGGGACCTAAATAGCATGTTTTTAAGCATTAAGTACAAATAGTTTAAATTCATAAAACCATGCTATTTTAGCTAATAAATGCAAGATAAGTAGATAAAATCCACTGAATTTCCTCCAAAATGAACTATAAAATAATAGTTTATTAGAGATCCAGTGGCTATCACCTAGGGAAATGGTTTGCACATCGCAAAAGGTTTATGATTCTACCACGTCGGCATGGATTAGATCCTTGCTCCAGGAGTGGGATTAAGAGTTGCTTTTGCATCAATGATCTTGTGTGGGATTCCATTGATGAGGTATGCATGAAAAAGTGAGTTGTACTTATGTTGAATTGTTGGTTTTGTGTTTAATTTATTCTTCTTTTTTTGAGTTATTTCTCATGTGGAAAAAATATTTTCTTTGGTGTTGACTTGTGCAGAAGCTACTTCTCTGGATCCGAATAGTAGTGACTATTCTGGGGGTTACCTGAAACTAAAGTTCAATCTCAGATGAGATCTGCTGTTATGGTCAGAGCTGTCGTGTCCAACTTGTTGGACTTGGAGATGCAGTTGATCCTTCGTCACCGGAGGGTGCTGGTACCTGCAAGAGACTCCAATGCTTAAGTTAGCACGTGCTTTTGGCAGGATTTTGTGTAGAATCAGAGTATGAGTTATACCTGGATGCTTCAGTGTATTTATAGTAGTATTGAGTGGCTTTCCTTGAGATAAGATAGTTATCTTATCTTATCTTTTAGGTGAGCTGCTTCATCTTTTAAGGGCCTAGCCGCTTTTAGAGAGGGCTTTGTCCTTCTGTTGGGCCTACTTGGGCCTATATGATGATTTGGCCGAACTCTTTTAGTAAGAGGTCGGTGGCAACCGCCCTGAAGAGGTCGGTCACTCGTGTCTTTAGTCAGCCCAGGTAGCCTAGCTTGACTCAGGGTATGAACAGTGACAAAATAGAAAGGGTGGCATTACTATCTGAGCCCGCAAGTATCCACCCCACTCCTACTCACTTGGAGCGGATAATTATCTATTCCGCACTGGAGCAAGGTTTTAGCAGGGAAGAGTGTAATGGCCCAACTCCTAGCATGTCATGATCATACTAGAAGCTAAATGTTTCTAACTTGTTTACCCATACGGAATATTAATTAATAAATATAAGCATGTCCGTTGTTAACACCTTGCGAGTTTACGAGTAAAATTTTTTTAAAAGCAATAGCAGTTTAGAGTCGCACACATACAGTTTAATAAGGAAACACAAATACACGCATATGTAAAATAGTAGAAACCAATATATAAAACATCACACTATAATATAAATCATGATACAAGAGTAACTAAGTTTTACAAGTATCGAACTATGATACAGCATTCCTCAGTTAGTGACTCATATAACATATACATATATGTACGTAAGACGTCCCAAGGCCTAGCCTGTCTAAAATGCCCCTAAGCTAGCACCCAAGATAGCCTAACTCTATGACATGTCTATTCCCTCCTAGCATACTAGCAAAAATGAGGCAAATGCTCTAATGTCTCGGAGTTATACTGGACGTCTGATAACTTACATCATCTACCCTTTTTCTTGCATAAAAAGGACCATGAAAGAGGTATAATCACATTTGATCATTGCAATTCATGCCTTAATTGATGAATATCACAGTACATTGCTTTGAAATGAGTTTGTGCTAGATTTCATGTTAAGAATACATCAAAAATGGGAAAGAAAATAACAAAACAAGTGGGGCGTGTGAAGCAGGCGTGCCACTTGGAACAAACGCCACAAAAATGTATTGGCGTGGCACGCCAGAAGCTGGGCGTGGCACGCTAGTACAACATTCCAGAGAGCAAAATTGAAGACCATCAAAGGGGCATGGCACGCCAGAAGCAGGGCGTGGCACGCCAATTTGTTACTAAAAGAACCATCACTATGGCGTGCCACTTTGTGTTGAAGGCATGCCACGCCAGCCCTAGAGTTCACTTGGGCGTGCCACTTGAGGACCAAGGCGTGGCACGCCAAGCTTATGAGACCCACAAGTGAATGGGCGTGCCACTTGAGCAACAAGGCGTGGCACGCCAGTGAACAAGGAGACAATGCAAAAGCTGGGCATGCCACTTGGTATCGAAGGCGTGGCACGCCAGCTCAAGAAGTCCCACTAAGGCGTGCAACTTGAGTGATGAGAAGTGGCACACCAGTACTTAAGGTGGCCAAATAAAGCTGGGTGTGCCAATTTGTATTGAAGGCGTGGCACGCCAGCTCAATCATCTCACTTTGGTGTGCCGCTTGAACATCCAGGCGTGGCATGCCAACCACTAGGACTATAGCAATTGAAGGGCGTGACACGCCAGTCTCAAAGCGTGGCACGCTGGTAGTATTTTTCAGAAGAGGAATTAAAGGGCCAGTGGACTCAGGCATGCCACTTGGGAGATGAGGCGTGGCACGCCAGCAAGAAGATAAAGCAAAAGAAGGGCATGACACGCCAGTCTCATGGCGTGGCACGCTAGTAGTATTTTCCAGAGAGGAAGAAGAGGAGCCAATGAACTCAGGCGTGCCACTTGGATGACAAAGCATGGCACGCCGGCAAGGGGGTGAAGCTTTAAGAAGGGTGTGGCACGCCAGACCCTGGGCGTGCCACGCCGGTACAAATCTCTAGAAGCATAGAGATAAGGGAAGTGACCTTGGGCGTGCCACTTTGGCTCGAAGGCGTGGCACGCCAGGTTACTTTGCCATTCAAAATGTCCTGGGCGTGCCACTTAGACTCGAAGGCGTGGCACTCCAGGGGTGAAACAGAGGATGGCGTGCCACATGAATAGAGAGGCGTGGCACGCCAAATCAGAAACAAAAGGAGCATGACACGCCAGAGAAGCGCCAGTCACACGCCAATTGGAAGATCATGTTTGTTGAGTTTCTTTTCCCTCTAAATTGTAATTTTCTTTTCACTTTTGTAATTTTCTTTTATTTTCTAGATCTAGGAGTAGTATAAATACCGTTGGAAGTATTGGAAAATGGGTTAGCAAGTCACAGAATTTAGTTTTGGGATTTCACTCTTTAGTTTTCACACTTCATCTATTCCATCTTTTGTACTTTCTCTCTGAGCTTTGAGTAGCTAAATTCCCTCTCATTGAAAGAGGGAGCTCTATTGTACTTGATGGATTAATGATAGTGAATTTCTTCTTCTCTTCATCTTCTCTTTGATTTGCTAGAAGGAATTTTGATTTTCATGCTTAGTGTTCAATTAACTTGGAAAACAGATTGAATGCAAAATGGGTTTCATGGGAACCTTGGAAAAGGAAACATGAAACCATGCTAGAAATCCCTTCTCACACTTGAGTAGAATCTGGGTTTTGGTGTTTGGATATGGTGACATACAATCCTTCCTCTACCTGGACCTATGATGATGTGTGGTATAATCAGGGACCAAGCATATCTCTCTTCATGAGCAATTAGACCAAGGAATTGGCTATTGATCAAGATCTGAGAGATTGAGTCACCAAGGGATTGGGGCTCAATTAATCATAATTGCCAAGAGGTCAATGAGTTGCATGATTGAAGAGGATATGAGCTGGATTTAATCCAAAGAGACAATATCTCCTGATCTCAATGAATTCCCCATTCTTGTCTCTCTGATTCTTATATAGCTTTACTTACATTCTGCAAAATCCCATTCCCCTTTACATTCCTGTTATTTCCATTTCTGCATTTTATTGCTTTCTTTCATTCTTTTTCCATTTATGTTTCTGCCATTTATAATTCTGCATTTACAACTTATTCTGTTAAGCTTGACTAATTCACCAATTAATTAAAATTGCTCTAATCTACCAATCTCTTTGGATACGATCCCACTCCACTATGAGTTAATACTTGATGATAATTTTGGTGCGCGTGCCAAGAGTGGATTCATCAATATTATTGGGAAAGGATAGTGAATTCCGCCCATCAAGTTTTATGGCGCCGTTGCCGGGGATTGGATTGAATTTGACAATGATTAAACTGATTGGAGAGCTAGATTAAGCATTATTTTTATTTTTATTTTTTTCTTCTTAATTATTTTCTTATTCATTTCCTAGTGTAACCTTTAAATTCCGTTCTAATCTCTGTTTTTCTTTCTTGTCTTTATTAGATTTCTTTAGCTATTCATTATTTATACTTTCACTCTTCTAACAGTTTGATTAATTGCATCACTCAAGATAATCACTAATTTTAACTAAGGAGATTTCTTCACTTGTTCTTTTCTTGCTGTGTGTTGACTGTATAACAAGTAGAAGAGGAGAGACTTCATCCTCTTTTGATAGTGAACTTGTGAGAACCTTCCTTAGATTGAGGAGGGAGGCTAGAGGCAAGGGTATAGTTGGAGGAGAACCAGTAGAAGAAGATCTAACAACCACCATGGAAGACGAAGAGCACGAAGGTGTTGGAGGTGGAGCTGGAAATCAAGTTGGGCAAGAAAGGAAAGTCTTAGGCTCCTATATCAACCCGAATCTAGGAAACTGTGGCAACATCATCCTTAAGCCAACAATTTATGCCAACAACTTTGATTTGAAACCTCAACTCATTACACTAGTCCAGAATAACTACTCATATGGAGGAGGTTCTCAAGAAGATCTAAATCAACATCTCAACACATTCTTGAGGATATGCGATACTGTAAAGTCCAATGGTGTACACCCTGACACCTACAAACTACTTCTGTTCCCTTTCTCACTCGAAGATAAGGCAAGAAAGTGGTTAGAATCATTCCCCAAGGAGAGCCTAACCACATAGGAGGATGTTGTGAACAAATTTCTAGCGAGATTTTACCCTCCACAGAGGATCAACAGGCTAAGAGCTAAGGTGCAAACCTTCAGACAGCTAGATGGTGAAACACTCTATGAGGCCTGGGAGAGGTTCAAATATATAACAAGAAAATGCCCACCAGATATGTTTAATGAGTGGGTGCAGCTCCACATTTTCTATGAAGGATTAACCTATGAATCAAAGAAGGTTGTGGACCACTCTTCAGGGGGTTCACTCAACAAGAAGAAGACCATTGAGGAAGCCATAGATGTCATTGAAATCGTAGCTGAGAATGACTACTCCTATGCTTTAGAAAGAGGCCAAAAGAGGGGGTGCTGGAACTCAATTCTCTGGATGCCCTGTTGGCACAAAATAAGGCAATTGCAGCACAATTGGCAGCCTTAACAAAGAGAATGGAAAATAATCAAGTTGCAGTTGTCCAAGCTCAAGCACCACCCCAAGAAGAGAATGAACCAGAAGTTGAATGTGAGCAAGCAAACTATATGCATAACCCCTCTCGACCACCATATGACCCTAACTCCAAGACTTATAACCCAAGATGGAAGAACCACCCAAATTTTGGATGGGGGAACCAACAAAATCACAACCAAGATCACAACAAACCATACCAAGCAAATCAATACCAGAATCACAACTCCAACCATCAGTCAAATAACAACAGACCTTACCACAATCCACCTCACACATCATATCCTTCCAACCAGCAAACACACCACCATCAAGACACACTAACCCCAACCTCACAACCGTGTGAAATCAAGGGTAACTTTGAGAGAGTAGAGGCCGCAATAGCACAGCTATCATCACAGCTCACAGGGGCCATTTCCACCCTCTTGGAAAGGCAAGCATAAGCTGAAAAAAAGACAGATGCCAATAAAAAAGAATACAGGTCAAATTTGAAGAACCAAGGTGCAGCAATCTCAAAGCTGGAAGCACAAATGGGGTTCTTATCCAAGCAAATCCCAATGCCTACACACACATTTCCAAGTGACACCATGGCCAACCCAAGAGGGGAGTGCAAGGCCATCACACTTAAAAGTGGAAAAATGATAGAAGAAGCCACCTAAAACAAGGAGAACCACGAAGAAGAAGCTGCAGAAATGCCTGAAAATAGGAAGAAAGAAGAGGTCTCTAGCCCATCTTCACCAAAGCCAATCTTGAAGCCTTATGTGCCAAAGGCACCATACCCACAAAGGCTAAGGAAGGATGGGAAGGACCGCCAGTTTTCCAGATTTTTGGAAATCTTCAAAAAGCTCTAAATCAACATACCATTTGCTAAAACACTGGAGCAAATGCCTCTCTACGCAAAGTTCCTGAAGGAGCTCATGACAAGAAAAAGAAACTGGGTAGAAAAGGAGACTGTAGTCCTAACTGAGGAATGTAGTGCCATCATACAAAAGAAACTCCCTCAGAAAATGAAGGACCCAGGGAGTTTCCAAATCCCCTACATCATAGGGGATATCACTATTGAAAAGGCTTTATGTGACTTGGGGGCTAGCATCAATCTCATGTCCTTGAACATGATGAGAAGGATGAGAATTGAGGAAGCCAAACCAACAAGAATGACACTCCAACTAGCTGACAGAACATTCAAGTTTCCACATAGAGTGGTGGAAGATTTATTGGTGAAGGTGGGAGAATTCATCTTCCCAGCTGACTTTGTTGTGCTGGATATGGAAGAAGAGGCAAACACTTCAATTATCCTAGGAAGGCCATTCCTAGCTACTGCTGGAGCCATCATTGATGTGCAAAAAGGAGAACTAGTCTTAAGATTACATGAGGAAAAGATGGTCTTCAATGTCTTCAAGGCAATTAGTTATCCCAAGGAAGCAATAGGAGAATGCATGATGGTGGACACCATAGAACAAATAGTCCAAGGAGTTTTAGAAGAAGAGCAATATAAAGGAAGTATGGAACTGGAGTAATAAGCACCATGTGAAGAACCACCACAAGGAACCATGGAAAGTTCAATCATGACAAACCACAAAGACAACAATGGAGAAGAGGCACCAAAACTAGAGCTAAAAACCTACCTCCAAGCTTGAAATATGCCTATCTAGGTGACAACAGCACCTACCCAGTGATCATCAACTCAAGCTTGAGTAAGGAGCAAGAAGAGGAGCTCATCCAAGTGCTGAAACAATACAAGCATGCTATAGGCTGGACACTCACAAACTTAAAAGGGATCAGCCTTTCAATGTGTATGCACAAGATCCTACTTGAGGAGGGTGCTAAGCCCTCAAGGTAACAACAAAGAAGGTTGAATCCAACCATGAATGAGGTAGTCCAGAAGGAAGTGTTGAAGTTGTCGCAAGCTGGGGTGATCTACCCTATCTCAGACAGCCCTTGGGTGAGCCCAATACAAGTAGATCCAAAGAAAGGAGGAATCACTGTTGTACCAAATGAGAAGAATGAGCCGATACCAACAAGAACAGTGACTGGTTGGCGCATGTGCATCGACTACATGAAGCTCAATGAAGCCACCAGGAAGGACCACTTCCCCCTACCATTCATAGACCAAATGCTCGAGAGGCTGGCTGGACATGAATACTACTGCTTTCTTGACAGTTATTCGGGTTACAACCAAATAGTTGTAGACCCAAATGACCAGGAGAAAATTTCATTTACTTGTCTATATGGTGTTTTTGCTTACAGGAGGATGCCCTTTCGACTGTGCAATGCACCTGCAACATTCCAAAGGTGCATGCTCTCCATATTTTCAGACATGACTGAGAGGTTTATTGAGGTGTTTATGGATGACTTCTCTATATTTGGTAACACATATTCTGATTGCTTGCATCACTTAGCCCTGGTGCTAAAGAGATGCCAAGAGACCAACCTTGTTTTAAACTGGGAAAAATGCCATTTCATGGTTACGGAAGGAGTGGTCCTTGGTCATAAAATCTCAAAGAAGGGCATAGAAGTGGACAGGGCAAAAGTAGAGGTGATTGAAAAGTTACCTCCACCTTGCAATGTCAAAGCAATTAGAAGCTTTTTGGGACATGCTGGTTTTTATAAGAGGTTTATTAGAGACTTCTCTAAGGTTGCCAAGCCATTGAGCAACCTACTTATCTCTAATGTGCCTTTTAGTTTTGATAATGAATGCATGTTAGCCTTTGAGTTGATGTGTGATGCATCAGATTTTACTGTGGGTGCTGTTTTAGGACAGATGAAGGATAAATTGGTGCATGTCATTTATTATGCCAGCAAGGTCCTTGATGAGAATCAAAGGAACTACACCACTACAGAGAAGGAATTACTTGCCATTGTCTTTACTTTTGATAAATTTAGATCATATCTCATTGGTTCTAAAGTAATTGTATTCCCTGATCATGCAGCACTCAAATACTTGCTTACTAAACAAGAATCCAAGCCAAGGCTAATAAGATGGATCCTGCTACTCCAAGAGTTTGACATCGAAATTAAGGATAGGAGTGGAGCAGAGAACAAAGTTGCTGACCACCTCTCAAGGATCCTAGAAGAAGAAGAAGGAGCACACCATCTTACAGTGAATGGAAGCTTCCCGGATGAGCAATTGATGATGATACAAGAGACCCCTTGGTTTGCTGACATAGCCAATTTCAAGGCCATTGGGGAACTACCAACCAACATCAACAAACACATGAGGAGAAAGCTCATCAAAGATGCCAAATACTATATCTGGGATGAGCCCTGTTTGTTCAAAAAGTGTGCTGATGATCTTAAGGAGGTGTATATCCCATGGAGAAGGACAAGAGGTGCTTTGGCGATGTCATGGATCTGCATATGGAGGCCACTTTAGTGGAGAAAGAACAACAACCAAGGTGCTCCAATGTGGATTCTACTGGCCAAGCTTTTTCAAGGATACAAAGGACTTGGTGTCAATGTGTGATGAATGCCAAAGGGCTGGAAATCTACCCAGGAATAATGAGATGCCACAAAGATTTATAATGGAGCTAGAACTATTTGATGTATGGGGGATTGACTTCATGGGGCCTTTCCCATCCTCTTACTCAAATAGTTATATACTTGTGGCTGTAGATTATGTGTCAAAATAGGTAGAGGCTATTGCCACCACCACAAATGACAACAAGGTTGTAATGAGCTTCTTAAGAAAGAACATTTTCAGCAGGTTTGGAGTTCCTAGAGCAATCATTAGTAATGGAGGAACACATTTCTGCAATAAACAACTGGAAGCACTCCTTCTCAGGTTTGGAGTCAAACACAAGGTGGCAACCCCTTATCATCCGCAGACCAACGGACAAGCAGAGATTTCCATTAGGGAGCTAAAAAGGATTCTCAAAAAAACTATTGGAAACTCAAGGAAGGACTGTAAGTGGAGCTCATGGAGGACAAAAAACAGAGAACCTTCACTATAAATGACCATAGATTCAAGCATTACCTGGGGGACTCACTGGATGAAAAGAGAGTGAGCTACCACCTCAACTGAAAAAGGAAGAACGTCAAGCTAGTGACGATAAAGACGCGCTGGTTGGGAGGCAACCCAACACTCTATATCCTTTTGATTTATTGCTTTAGTAGAAGTAGATTGTGAATATTAGCTTAGGAAGTTAATTTCAGTTTTGATAGTTAAGATAGCTTTGTGAGTTAAATTGTCTCCTATTTTTGGAAGTGCAGCTGGATGAAAGCATTTACTAATGATGATGAGTGATTGGGCTAAGAACTAGCTAAAAAGCTAAGTTTGGTAATGCCTGATGAGTGAATAATTTATACGCTTTTTGGCATTATTTTTACGTAGTTTTTAGTAAGATCTAGCTACTTTTCAGGATGTTTTTATTAGTTTTTATGAAAAATTCACATTTCTGGAATTTACTATGAGTTTGTGTGTTTTTCTATGATTTCATGTATTTTCTGACTGAAATTGAGGAACCTGAGCAAAAATCTGATAGGAGGCTGAAAAAGGACTATAGATGCTATTGGATTCTGACCTCCCTGCACTCGAATTTAATTTTCTACAGCTAAAGAACTCCAAATTGCGCGCTCTCAATTGCGTTGGAAAGTAGACATCCTGGGATTTCCAGCAATATATAATAGTTTATAATTTATTCGAGTTTAGATGACGTAAAATGGCGTTCAATGCCAGTTCCACGCTGCAATCTGGAGTTAAACACCAGAAACACATCAAAAACCAGAGTTAAACACCAAAAACACGTTACAACTTGGCGTTTGATTCCAAGAGAAGCCTCTGCACATGTAAAGCTCAAGCTCAGCCCAAGCACACACCAAGTGGGCCCCAGAAGTGGATTTCTACATCAATTACTTATCTCTGTAACCCTAGTAGCTAGTTTAGTATAAATAAAACTTTTTACTATTGTGATAGGGATCTTTGATTAGTTTTATGCTATCTTAGACTTTTGTGGAGGCTGGCCATTCGGCCATGCCTGAACCATTATCATTTATGTATTTTCAACGGTGGAGTTTCTACACACCATAGATTAAGGTGTGGAGCTCTGCTGTTCCTCGAGTATTAATGCAAAGTATTATTGTTCTTCTATTCAATTCACGCTTATTCTTATTCTAAGATATCCATTTGCACCCAAGAACCTGATGAATGTGATGATTATGTGACGCTCATCACCATTCTCACTTATGAACGTGTGCCTGACAACCACTTTCGTTCTACATGCAAATAAGCTCGAATGAATATCTCTTGGATTCCTTAATCAGAACCTTCGTGGTATAAGCTAGAATCCATTGGCAGCATTCTTGAGAATCCAAAAAGTCTAAACCTTGTCTGTGGTATTCCGAGTAGGATTCAGGGATTGAATGACTGTGACGAGCTTCAAACTCGCGACTGTAAGGCATGGTGACAACGCAAAAGGATAGTAAATCCTATTCTTACATGATCGAGAATCGACAGATGATTAGCCGTGCGGTGACAGCGCACCTGGACCATTTTCACTGAGAGGACGGATGGTAGCCATTGACAACGGTGATCCCCCAACAAACAGCTTGCCATGGAAAGGAGTAAGAATGATTGGATGAAAGCAGTAGGAAAGCAGGGATTCAGAAGGAACATAGTATCTTCATGCGCTTATCTGAAATTCCCACCAATGAATTACATAAGTATCTATATCTTTATTTTATGCTTTATTTATCTTTATATTCGAGAACCATTATAACCATTAGAATCCACCTGACTGAGATTTACAAGATGACCATAGCTTGCTTCATACCAACAATCTCCGTGGGATCGACCCTTACTCACGTAAAGTTTATTACTTGGACGACCCAGTGCACTTGCTGGTTAGTTGTGCGAAGTTGTGAAGAATGTGTGTGAACCATAGTATTGTGCACCAAGTTTTTGGAGCCATTGCTAGGAATTGTTTGAGTTGTGAAAAGTATGAGTCACAATTTTGCCTAGCAAGTTTTTAGGGCCGTTGCCGGGGATTGTTTGAGTTTGGAAAACTGACGGTTCATCTTGTTGCTCAGATTAGGTAATTTTCTTTTTGTTTTAACCTTTATTTCATTTTCAAAAAAGTCTTCAAAAATATTTCAAAATTTTTCTTCTTTTTCATTTTTCCAAAATAATATAATTTTCGAAAAATCCAAAAAAATTAATCATAAAAACCAAAATTTTTTTGTGTTTCTTGTTTGAGTCTTGAGTCAATTTTTAAGTTTGGTGTCAATTGCATGTTTTTAAAATTTATGCATCTTTTCGAAAAATTCATGCATTGCATTCTTCATGATCTTCAAGTTGTTCTTGGTAAGTCTTCTTGTTTGATCTTCATATTCTCTTGTTTTGTGTCTTTTATTATTTTTCATATGAATTTTTGAATTCATAGTGTCTAAAAATAAAAAATTTCTAAGTTTGGTGTCTTGCATGTTTTTCTTTTCTTGAAAATTTTTCCAAAATAAGTTCTTGATGTTCATTATGATCTTCATAATGTTCTTGGTGTTCATCTTGACATTCATAGTGTTCTTGCATGCATCATTGGTTTTGATCCAAAATTTTCATGTTTTGGGTCATATTTGTGTTTTTTTTCTCTCCTCATTAAAAATTCAAAAATAAAAAAAATATCTTTCCCTTATTTTACTCATAAATTTCGAAATCTTTGGGTTGACTAAGTCAAAAAATTTTAAAGTAAGTTGTTTCTTATTAGTCAAGTCAAGATTTCAAATTTAAAAATCTTATCTTTTCAAAATCTTTTTTTCAAAAATCAAATCTTTTTCATTTTTCTTCTTATTTTTCGAAAATTTTAAAATTGATTTTCAAAATCTTTTTCTTAATTTTATTTCATAATTTTCGAAAACTTTACTAACAATTAATGTGATTGATTCAAAAATTTGAAGTTTGTTACTTTCTTGTTAAGAAAGGTTCAATCTTTAAATCCTAGAATCATATCTTTTAGTTTCTTGTTAGTCAAGTAATCAATTTTAATTTTAAAAATCAAATCTTTTTTCAACCATATCATTTCAAATCATATTTTTTCAAAATCAATTTCAAAATCTTTTCTAACTTCTTATCTTTTCAAAATTGATTTTCAAATCTTTTTCAACTAACTAATTGACTTTTTGTTTGTTTTACTATTTCTTATCTTTTTCAAAATTACCTAACTACTTTCCTCTCTCTAATTTTCGAAAATCACCTCCCTCTTTTCCAAAAATCTTTTTATTTAACTAATTGTTTTAAATTTTAATTTTATTTCTTTTTATAAATTCGAATTTTAACTTTAATTTAAAATAAAAATAAAAATATTTTTCTTTTATTTTAGTTAATTTTTGAAAACTCATCTTTCTCATCTTCTTCTATTTATTTATTTATCTACTAACACTTCTCTTCTACTCAAAATTCGAACCCTCTTCTCCCCTCTACCTGTGTTTAGATTTTCTTCTTATTTTCTTCTACTCACACAAAGGAATCTCTCTACTGTGGTAAAGAGGATCCCTATTATTATTTTCTGTTCCCTTCTTTTTTATATGAGCAGGAGCAAGGACAAGAACATTCTTGTTGAAGCAGATTCTGAACCTGAAAGGACTCTGAAGAAGAAACTAAGAGAATCTAAAATACAACAATCAAGAGAAAACCTTACAGAAATTTTCAAAAAAGAAGAGGAGATGGCAGCCGAAAATAATGACAACAACAATAATGCAAGGAGGATGCTTGGTGATTATACTACACCTACTTCCAATTTTTATGGAAGAAGTATCTCAATCCCTGCCATTGGAGCAAACAATTTTGAGCTAAAGCCTCAACTAGTTGCTCTAATGCAACAGAACTGCAAGTTTCATTGACTTCCATCAGAAGATCCTTATCAGTTTTTAACTGAGTTCTTGCAGATCTGTGATACTGTTAAGACTAATGGAGTAGATCCTGAAGTCTACAGGCTCATGCTTTTCCCTTTTGCTGTAAGAGACAGAGCTTGAACATGGTTGGACTCACAACCTAAAGATAGCCTAGACTCTTGGGATAACCTGGTCACAGCCTTCTTGGCCAAGTTCTTTCCTCCTCAAAAGCTGAGCAAGCTTAGAGTGGATGTTCAGACCTTCAGGCAAAAAGATCGTGAATCCCTCTATGAAGCTTGGGAAAGATACAAGCAGTTAACCAAAAAGTGTCCTTCTGACATGTTTTCAGAGTGGACTATTTTGGATATATTCTATGATGGTCTATCTGAGTTCTCTAAGATGTCACTGGACCATTCTGCAGGTGGATCCATTCACCTAAAGAAAATGCCTGCAGAAGCTCAAGAACTCATTGACATGGTTGCAAATAACCAATTTATGTACACTTTTGAGAGGAATCCTGTGAGTAATGGGATGCCTCAGAAGAAGGGAGTTCTTGAAATTGTTGCTCTGAATGCCATACTGGCCCAGAACAAAATATTGACCCAAAAAGTCAATATGATATCTCAGAGTCTAAATGGATTGCAAAATGCATCCAACAGTACTAAAGAAGCCTCTTTTGAAGAAGAAGCTTATGATCCTGAGAACCCTGCAATGGCAGAGGTGAATTACATGGGTGAAGCCTATGGAAACACCTATAATCCCTCATGGAGAAATCATCCAAATTTCTCATGGAAGGATTAACAAAAGCCTCAACAAGGCTTTATTAATGGTGGAAGAAAAGAGGTTTAGCAATAACAAGCCTTTTCCATGATCTTCTCAGCAACAAACAGAAAATTCTGAGCAGAGCCTTCTAGCTTAGCAAACATAGTCTCTGATCTATCTAAGGCCACTTTAAGTTTCATGAATGAAACAAGGTCCTCCATTAGAAACTTGGAGGCACAGGTGAGTCAGCTGAGTAAGAAAATCACTGAAACTCCTCCTAGTACTCTCCCAAGCAATACAAAAGAGAATCCAAAAAGAGAGTGCAAGGCCATTGATATAATCAAAATGGCCGAATCCAAAGAGGAAGGGGAGGACGTGAATCCCAATGAGGAAGACCTCATGGGACGTCCTCCAGACAGAAAGGAGTTCCCTATTGAGGACCTAAAGGAATCTAAGGCTCATATAGAGACCGTAGAGGCTCCATTAAACTTCTTTCTGCCATTCATGAGCTCTGAGAACTATTATTCCTCTGTAGAGGATGAAAATGTAACTGAAGAGCAAGTTGCTCAATATCTACGATCCATCATGAAGCTGAATGCCAAGTTGTTTGGCAATGAGACTTGGGAAGATGAACCTCCCTTGCTCATTAGTGAACTAAATACATGGGTTCAGCAAACTTTACCTCAAAAGAAACAAGATCCTAGTAAATTCTTAATACCCTGTACCATAGGCACCATGACTTTTGAGAAGGCTCTGTGTGACCTGGGGCCAGGTATAAATCATATGCCACTCTCTGTAATGGAGAAACTGGGGATCTTTGAGGTACAAGCTGCAAGAATCTCATTAAAGATGACAGACAAGTTAATAAAACAAGCTTATGGATTGGTAGAGGACGTGTTAGTGAAGGTTAAAGGCCTTTACATCCCTGTTGATTTCATAATCCAAGACACTGGGAAGGATGAGGATGAATGCATCATCCTTGGAAGACCCTTCCTAGCCACAGCAGGAGCTGTGATTGATGTTGACAGAGGAGAGCTAGTCCCTCAATTGAATGGGGGCTACCTTGTGTTTAAAGCTCAATACAGAGTCAAACAAAGCCCCCACAATCAAACTCTAAGTTTGGTGTTGGGAGGCCACAACCAAACTCTAAGTTTGGTGTTGAGAAGCCCCCACATTCAAACTCTAAGTTTGGTGTTGGGAGGCCCTCATCATGCTCTGAACATCTGTGAAGCTCCATGAAAGCTCACTGTCAAGCTATTGACATTAAAGCAGAGCTTATTGGGAGGCAACCCAATTTTTATTATCTATATTTCTATTGTTCTTTTATGTTTTATTAGGTTTATGATCATGTAGAGTCACAAAACAATTGCAAAAATTTAAAAATTGAATCAAAAACAGCAGAAGAAAAAGCACACACTGGAAGAAGAGCTGTCTAGCGTTTAAACGCCAGAAATAAGCATTTGTCTGACGTTTAACGCCAGAAACAAGCACCAGGCTGGCGTTAAACGCCAGAAAAAGTCTACATTTGGGCGTTTAACGCCAGAAACAAGCTGCAGTCTGGCATTAAACACCAGGATTGCATACAGAGGACGTTTTACACGCCTAAAAGATGCAGGGATGAGAAATCCTTGACACCTCAAGATCTGTAGACCCCACAGGATCACCTCAAGATCTGTGGACCCCACAGGATCCCCACCTACCCCACTTCTCTCTTCTTCACACAATCCAATAACACTATACCCTTCACCAATCACCTCAATCACTCTTCCCCATTACCCCTTCACCAATCACATCCATCCACTCTTCCCTATAAACCCCACCTACCTTCAAATTCAAATTCTCTTTCCCACCCAAACCCACCCTAAATGACTGAACCCAAAACCCTCTCCCTTTACTATATAAACCCCTCCATCCTTCTTCATTTTCACACAACACTACCCTCTATTCTCCCCCTTGGCCGAAACCCACACATCTCTCTTTCTCCTCCATATCTTCTCGTTCTTCTTCTATTCTTTCTTATTTTGCTCGAGGGTAAGCAACATTCTAAGTTTGGTGTGGTAAAAGGATAGCTTTTTTGTTTTTCTATAACCATTGATGGCACATAAGGCTAGAGAAACCTCAAGAAAGAGGAAAGGGAAGGCAATTGCTTCCACCTCTGAGTCATGGGAGATGGAGAGATTCATCTCAAAAGCCTATCAAGACCACTTCTATGAAGTTGTGGCCAAGAAAAAAGTGATCCCTGAGGTCCCTTTTAAGCTCAAACAGGGCGAATATCCGAAGACCCGACAAGAGATTAGAATAAGAGGATGGGAAGTTCTCTCCAATCCCATTCAACAAGTCGAATCTTAACAGTTCAAGAGTTCTATGCAAACGCATGGATCACTAGGAACAATGATCAAAGCATGAACCCAAACCCAAGGAATTGGCTTACAATGGTTCGGGGGAAATGCGTAGATTTCAGTTCGTAGAACGTAAGGTTGGCGTTCAACTTGCCTATGATGCAAGAAGACGCACGCCCCAACACTAGAAGGGTCAACTTTGATCAAAGGTTGGACCAAGTCCTCATGGACATATGTGTGGAAGGAGCTCAATGGAAAAGAAACACAAAAGGTAACCCAGTTCAATTGAGAAGACTGGACCTTAAGCCTGTGGCTAGAGGATCGTTGGAGTTCATCCAACGCTCCATCATCCCCACTAGCAACCGATCCGAAGTAACTGTGGATCAGTGAAGAACTGAAGATTGACGGTTTAGAAGTTATAGTAAACTCTCGTTGTAAGTATAGTTACTAAACCAAGCAATCAACCTTTCTTACAAACGTTTTGGTTGTCACAAGTAACAAACCCCTTTAAAATTGATAACCGAGTATTTAAACCTCGGGTCGTCTTCTCAAGGAATTGCAGGGAGGTATGTTCTTATTATTGGTTATGAGTTTTGTAAATTGGGGGTTTTGAGAATGAGGAACAAGTATAATAAATGATAAGTGAAATAAATAAATATCTATAAAATAAACTCTTGGCAAGGTATGCGAAACTAGAAGTCCTATCCCGGTTATCCTTATCAATTGTGATGAGAATTGGATTTTTCTCCCACTAAGTCAACTTCTAACTATGAAGGTAAGTCAAGTGGATGAATTAATTTTTAATTCCTCAGGTCCTAGTCTTTCCTTGGGAAAGCTAGAGTTATTGGAACTCGAATTAATTCTTGAAGAGTTTCAATTTTCAGTCAACAATGAGTTTGACAACTCAAGAGTTACCAATTAATCAACCAAAGCCAAGAATGTAGAAAGCTAAATTAAAATTATATATTTGAAAACATCTCAATAATGTATATTAAATAAGAGAATCAATCCTAACATGAAAAGTTTATAAGCCAATTGGGCAACACAAATCATATACAAACGAAAGCATCAGAGTAAATAAAAGTAGAAGAGAAACATAAATTATTGAACTTGGTATGAAGAAACAATCCCAATGATTAAAAGAAATCCTAAATCCTTTAAGAGGAATCATAATCCTAAGACCTAAGAGAGAGGAGAGAGCCTCTCTCTCTCTATAATCTACATCTAAAACCTAAAATTGTGACTTATGAATTCTCTGATTCTGCTCCACTCCCAGCCTCTAATATGTGTTTTCTGGGCCAAGAACTTGGTCAAAAACAGCCCAGAAGTCACTTCCAGCGCTTTCTAGTCCGTACAGGTCACGGGCAAGTGACGCAGAGGGGTCGTCCACGCGTCCGCGCAGATTGAAGTTCGTAGATGCGACACGGGCGCGTCATTCACACAGTTATGACAAATTATATATCAAATCGAAGCCCCGGACGTTAGCTTTCAACACAACTGAAACCGCGTTGTTTGGACCTCTGTAGCTAAAGTTATAGCCGTTTGAGTGTGAAGAGGTCAGGCTGGACAGCTTAGCAGTTTCTTCAACTTCTTGTATTCCTTCCACTTTTGCATGCTTCCTTTCCATCCTCTAAGCCATTCTTGCCCTATAATCTCTGAAATCACTTTACACACAAATCAAGGCATCTAATGGTAATAAGAGAGGATTAATATTAGCAAATATAAGGCCAAAGAAGCATGTTTTCAATCATAGCACAAAATCAGGAAGGAGAATGTAAACTCATGCAAATAGTACAAATAAGTGGGTAAAAAGTTGATAAAAGCCACTCAATTGAGCACAAGATAAACCATAAAATAGTGGTTTATCAACCTCCCCACACTTAAACATTAGCATGTCCTCATGCTAAGCTTAAAAGAAGCTATAAAGGAGTGAAGACAGAATGGTAGGATGTATGAAATGCAGCCTGTCTATATGAACGTAATTAAATGCAAAATGTTTCTGCCTACTTGGTCAAGGTAAATAAATCTTCCAAGAACAGACATGAACTGGATTTCACTAATTCAAATCATAAGAATGAAGTACAAATAACTTGCAAGAAGAAGATAGCTCATGAAAGCAGGGAACATAGAATTAAGCACTGAACCCTTAATGGTAGTGTATATCATTCTAACTGGTGGATGATGACTACGCATCATATTATGTTTCTCTATGCTTTTTCATATAAAAATCAATTCATAATGCTTAATTATGGGAGTGTTTTGGTGATTAAATTGAATATTGCTTTGATTGCTTGAGTTAATAAATTTTGTAGGAAATTATGGAAAATGAAGCAATAAAAGCACTAATAGAGGAAGCACACTCCCAAGGTGGCAAAAAGTTGGAAACAAACTCAAAGAGAAGCAAAGAGGATTTGCAACCCTGACCTCTTCACATTCCAACAAGAATAACTCGAGCTACAAAGCTCCAAATGAAGTAATCTCAGTGTCATTAGAAAGTAGACTTCTAGAGCTTTCCAACCATATATAACACTTTATAGTTGACACTGATTGGAGGGGACAAATTGCTATTCGTTTAGCTTCACAATTTCAGCGTAAAACAAGTCCCTGCAGTTCGCCAGACTGACCTCTTCACCTTCAAATGATCATAACTTGGGCTAGAGAAGTCCAATTGACATGCTTCCAGCGGCGTTGGAAAGCTGAGATCTAGGGCTTTCCAAAGATATATAATAGTCTATAGTGGACATTCAATTTGGAGACCCAAACAGACCAATACTTCAGCGTGTAAGGTTTTTCCAAACCTTCAAAAGCCCAAAATGCCACTTCAATGACACTCCACATTGGGCCACTTCCAAATACTCCTATCCCTTCATTTATTCTTCAATGTTTCAAGCTTCTATGAAGGGAGTTAAAAGTTCACAAGCCCAAGTCAAGCCACAAGTAACAATCAATCAAGGCCACAAGAATCATCTAGAAGTAATTAGGAAATTTGCATTTGATTGTAATTTCATTTGAATTTGTAATTTAGGTAGCTTATAAATAGGGCCTTAGATTCATCATTTGAGAGACACCATGGACGGGTGGAGGTGACTCCACTCCCCTTTCACTCTCATTCTCTTCTCTTCTTCCATTTTCTTTCATTCACACTTTAGTAAATATTTTTGTTATGATGAGTTTCTAATTTCCAACATTTGGGAAAGAGAGCTCTATTGCAATTTAATGGGTTGATTTATTTTCATTCTTCATCTTCAATTCTTCTTTCATTGTTTCTTTAGAGAGAGTCTTTGTGCTTCAAAGATCTAATTACTATCGAGAGAGGGATTAGATCTATTTAAAGTCTATGATGAACTTGAGAAAGGAGTCATAGAATTTAGTTTGAGGCTCTTCTCTCACAACTCTCTTGATTGATAATTCTTAGCTTGATATGTGAGATGTAATCACTTTGAATTGAAATCTTGAGGGTTGTGTGGCAATTAGAGACCATTCTTCATCTCTTCTCATGAGCAATTAGATCAAGAGATTGGCAATTGATCAAGTTAAGAGAAATCAAATCACCAAGAGATTGGGGTTTGATTACTTATGATTTGCCAAGAGATCAATGATTGAATGATTGAAGTGGAGATGAGAATTGTTGATCTTGAGAATGCAATATCTCTTGATCCCAATGTTAATTTCATTCTTAATTCTTGTTATTTACTTCTTGTCTTTAATTCTTGTCATTTAATTGTTCTCTTTAAATTCTTGTCATTTACTTATGCACATTTATGGCTTTCTTTACTTTGGCACATTTATGCCTTCCAAGTGTTTGTAGAAATACTTCACTTGGTTTTACTTTCTAGTCATTTACTTTCTTGCACTTTACTTTCTTGTACTTTCTATTCCTTGCAATTTACATTCTTGCACTTTAATTTTTAGCACTTTAATTTCTTGTCATTTACTTTCCTTGCACTTTATTGCTTTTATTTAATTTCAAGTCATTTACATTTCTTGTTGCTTATCACTCAAACATGAATCGTCTAATTAGAACAATTAATTAACTGTTGCTTGCTTAATCCATTAATCCTCGTGGGATCGACCTCACTCTAAGTGAGTTTTATTACTTGATGCGACCCGGTACACTTGCCGGTTGTACGTGAAATCTAATTTTTACGTATCAAGTTTTTGGCGCCGTTGCCGGGGATTAATTGTGATTAACAAACTACCGGTTGATTAATTTTCTAGATTAGACATTTTTTTCCGTTTTTACTTCATTTTTTTTATTTTTATTTCTCTTTTCTTATTGCAAGTTAAGTGTTTGTGTTATTGCCTCACTAAGAATTCTTTAGTTGTGACACAAGGAATTTCAATTTTTCTTGGTGGTTGTGTTTGATACAACATTTTTCAATTAAAATGGAGTTTACCTCACATGTTGATCAATCATATTACATGGGATATTGCCCACCACCACAAAATGATTCATGTCATTATCCTCATGGTGGATGGGAATATCAACAAGAAATGATGGATCATGAGCAATCAACCCAAATGGGACATGCCCCTAGGTCACACAATGATCAAGCAAGTTACATGGGGTATTTTTCACCACCACAAAATGATTCAAGTTACTATACTAATTGTGGTTGGGAAAATCAAGATCAAGGAATGATGGGGTTTGAGCAATCAAACCAAATGGGATACTTCCCAAGAACACAAAATGATTCATACTCCTATGAATGGGACAACTATCCAAATTGTGATTGGGAAGGACAAAACCAAAGAGAATTCAATATTTCCTATCCCATCCATCAAGAGCCCTCACCTCTTAATTATCCAACCTCATCTCCAAATTTTTCATATCAAAATTCTTCACCACTTGAGTTTGCCTCAACACAAAATTCTTTCCAAAATCCATACAATTCAATTCATCAACCACAAAATTCATTTCACTATACAGAAAACTCATTTCAAAATTCACAAAATTCATTTCACAACTCACAAAACTCCTTTCATACTCCCCAAAATGACTTCACCACAACACATCCATATCCACAAAATTACTCCCAACCTTCATCTTTGGAGCTAATAGTTGAGGATCACCTTCAATGGTCTAGAGAAATATTAGAATCTTGGAAAGAACAAGAAATCCTCTGCAAGAAAATAGATGGGCACTTAGAGCAAATAAGGAAACACTTCGGGTTGCCAAGCAGTGAGGATGAAGACCAATTTGTGGGTGAGAAAGTGGAAAAAGAAGAACAAAAGGTCCATGTGTCAAGTGAAATTTCAATGAAGAATGAGGTGATTGAGAATGAAATTGAACTTGAGGTGATAAAGGAACAGGAACATTCACAACCCTCACAAACTTCCCTTGAATTTGTGATCGAAAAATATGAAGAGGAGATGAAGAAATCTTGGGAAGATCAACAAACCTCCTCCATAGAAGAGCTATTAAAGCAAATGTTTAGTGTAAAAGAGGAATTGGAAGAGCAAGAAAAAGAGGCCCCTATACCAAGTAAAATCCCAATGAAGAATGAGGTTGTAAGGGAGGAAAACAACCAAGGGAGTCCACACTCCAATGAAGTAGAAAGTTGTATGGAAGATGATTTAATTGAACCATCAATCCAAGAGGTTCTTGATGAAGAGGACACTCCAACCATCACACAACACCTAAGTCTTGAAATCAAGGAAGTAAAGGCAATCAATAAAAACATTCAAAGAAGGATTGTGACCAAGAAACAAAAGACAACATCCATGAAAAAGAGAAGGTCAACAAAAAGCAATCCAACCCCCACCCCAACAAGCAAGAGGAATCAAGCTAATGACAACAAAAGAAGGCTTGTTAGGAGACAATCAAATCAAGGGGCATCAATTTTCTCTTCTTCTCCCTTGAAGTCATTTCTTTTAACCAATTGGAAGAAGAGGAAGAAAATTAAGAACCACATGTCAAGCTAATGACATTAAAAGAGCGCTTGTTGGGAGGCAACCCAACTGTTGGTAACATTTTCTTTCCTTGCTTAGTTTACTTTCAATAATTTGGCATATGATTGCATTCTAAGTTTGGTGTTGCATGCAACAATTTGATCTTCAATCTTTAGTGGGTACTTGCATCATTCTAAAATGAAAGTGTCACACTAAGTTTGGTGTTGCCACTTACCTTTCATGCATAGTACCATGCACAACTCACTTATTGATGTAATCATATTGTCTCTTTTCTTTGTGCCTTGATTGTCATCTTTAATTTTTGCTTGCTCAAACACATGCATTACTTACATCTCTTTATTGAAGACATTCATGATTAATCATAAATTCCACCACCATTATTTTATTTGTTGCTTGAGGACAAGCAATCATTCTAAGTTTGGTGTTGGGGAAGGAAGGAGTAGGAGGAAAATGACAATAACAAAGATGAAGATCTACAAGGTGGTTAAGTTCTTTTTCCTCTTATTTATCTTCTATACTTTCAATTGCATGATTGTCTTCCATTTCTTTTATATGCATGCGTGTTCTTCTTTTTGGAAAAGCATAGCTTGATATTTGAATTGCAACATGTTGCTTTTACATCATAACTACCATTCTGAATTTTGTGAGTCAAAGTAATTAAGTATCATGATCATAAACAAACAAGGTAATTATAGAAGAATCTAGCATGAGCATATAAGTATTGGAAGGCTAGCATGACTATTGTTGCTCAATTACATTTGAATTTGTTTAATTGAAGTTTTCATCTAGGACATTTTATGAAATGTTTGAAATATTGAAAACCTTGAACAAGCAAATCAATTAAAAGATTAAGAAAGAAAAAGGGAAAAATTGAGAAAGCTGAAGGCTCTGAGTACCAATGACAATTTCATTGTTATGTACTTGTGGTGTTTATGTATCAAGTAAAATGCTTGAAAACAAAACACTTAGAAGTCAAGGCTAGGCTCAAGTGCAAAAGCACTCCCTCAAAGCTCAAGGCTCTGAGCATCAATAATTAGAAGAAAAGTAAAGAAAAGGAATAAATGTGCTTAATGAAGTCCTCTAATTAAATGCTTGTGGTGCTTATGTATCAAGTGGTAATACTTGAAAACAAAGCATTTAGAGTCAAAGCTTTTAACTAATGGTGCAAAGCACCCAAGAAGCTAAGCTAAGAAAAAGATGAAAAGCTTGTTTCAAGTAAGGAACATAAAGAAAAATATTTCATAAAATGAGCTAGATAGAAGCATCAATCATTTGAATTTCTTTTGAGATTGTAGCATGCATAATAAACTAGCCAACCATGAACATTTAATTGCTATTCTTCTCACCTTGGATTGTCAATCTTTATTGAATGATTCTTTGTTTGCTTGAGGACAAGCAAAGTTTAAGTTTGGTGTTGTGATGACTACGCATCATATTATGTTTTTCTATGCTTTTTCATATAAAAATCAATTCATAATGCTTAATTATGGGAGTGTTTTGGTGATTAAATTGAATATTGCTTTGATTGCTTGAGTTAATAAATTTTGTAGGAAATTATGGAAAATGAAGCAATAAAAGCACTAATAGAGGAAGCACACTCCCAAGGTGGCAAAAAGTTGGAAACAAACTCAAAGAGAAGCAAAGAGGATTTGCAACCCTGACCTCTTCACACTCCAACAAGAATAACTCGAGCTACAAAGCTCCAAATGAAGTAATCTCAGTGTCATTAGAAAGTAGACTTCTAGAGCTTTCCAACCATATATAACACTTTATAGTTGACACTGATTGGAGGGGACAAATTGCTATTCGTTTAGCTTCACAATTTCAGCGTAAAACAAGTCCCTGCAGTTCGCCAGACTGACCTCTTCACCTTCAAAAGATCATAACTTGGGCTAGAGAAGTCCAATTGACATGCTTCCAGCGGCGTTGGAAAGCTGAGATCTAGGGCTTTCCAAAGATATATAATAGTCTATAGTGGACATTCAATTTGGAGACCCAAACAGACCAATACTTCAGCGTGTAAGGTTTTTCCAAACCTTCAAAAGCCCAAAATGCCACTTCAATGACACTCCACATTGGGCCACTTCCAAATACTCCTATCCCTTCATTTATTCTTCAATGTTTCAAGCTTCTATGAAGGGAGTTAAAAGTTCACAAGCCCAAGTCATGCCACAAGTAACAATCAATCAAGGCCACAAGAATCATCTAGAAGTAATTAGGAAATTTGCATTTGATTGTAATTTCATTTGAATTTGTAATTTAGGTAGCTTATAAATAGGGCCTTAGATTCATCATTTGAGAGACACCATGGAGGGGTGGAGGTGACTCCACTCCCCTTTCACTCTCATTCTCTTCTCTTCTTCCATTTTCTTTCATTCACACTTTAGTAAATATTTTTGTTATGATGAGTTTCTAATTTCCAACATTTGGGAAAGAGAGCTCTATTGCAATTTAATGGGTTGATTTATTTTCATTCTTCATCTTCAATTCTTCTTTCATTGTTTCTTTAGAGAGAGTCTTTGTGCTTCAAAGATCTAATTACTATCGAGAGAGGGATTAGATCTATTTAAATTCTATGATGAACTTGAGAAAGGAGTCATAGAATTTAGTTTGAGGCTCTTCTCTCACAACTCTCTTGATTGATAATTCTTAGCTTGATATGTGAGATGTAATCACTTTGAATTGAAATCTTGAGGGTTGTGTGGCAATTAGAGACCATTCTTCATCTCTTCTCATGAGCAATTAGATCAAGAGATTGGCAATTGATCAAGTTAAGAGAAATCAAATCACCAAGAGATTGGGGTTTGATTACTTATGATTTGCCAAGAGATCAATGATTGAATGATTGAAGTGGAGATGAGAATTGTTGATCTTGAGAATGCAATATCTCTTGATCCCAATGTTAATTTCATTCTTAATTCTTGTTATTTACTTCTTGTCTTTAATTCTTGTCATTTAATTGTTCTCTTTAAATTCTTGTCATTTACTTATGCACATTTATGGCTTTCTTTACTTTGGCACATTTATGCCTTCCAAGTGTTTATAGAAATACTTCACTTGGTTTTACTTTCTAGTCATTTACTTTCTTGCACTTTACTTTCTTGTACTTTCTATTCCTTGCAATTTACATTCTTGCACTTTAATTTTTAGCACTTTAATTTCTTGTCATTTACTTTCCTTGCACTTTATTGCTTTTATTTAATTTCAAGTCATTTACATTTCTTGTTGCATATCACTCAAACATGAATCGTCTAACTAGAACAATTAATTAACTATTGCTTGCTTAATCCATTAATCCTAGTGGGATCGACCTCACTCTAAGTGAGTTTTATTACTTGATGCGACCCGGTACACTTGCCGGTTGTACGTGAAATCTAATTTTTACGTATCAGTGGACGAAATTGTGATCCTCAAAATTGGTCTCTTTGTATTTGTATGAAATCAAAAATACCCCAAAGAGATCATGGTATGATGAATTGGGATCTTAATAATCCCTGGTAATGGCACCAATAGCTTAGTGTTGTTGTTGGACCAAAAGAGTTACAGGCACTGTTAGAGAAGCTCACAAGTCCGTTCAACTTAACCAGCAAGTGTACTGGGTCATCCAAGTAATACCTTACGCGAGTAAGGGTCGATCCCACAGAGATTGTTGGTATGAAGCAAGCTATGGTCACCTTGTAAATCTCAGTTAGGCAGATTAAATGGTTATGGATTTCGAAAATTTATAATAAACAGAAAATAAAATAGGATAGAAATACGTATGTAAATTAATGGTGGGAATTTCAGATAGGCATGTGGAGGTGTTGTGCTCCTCTTGAATCTCTACTTTCTTATTACATTCATCCAATTTCTTCTTAGTCCTTTCCATGGCAAGCTGCATGTAGGGCATCACCATTGTCAATGGCTACTTTTCATCCTCTCGGGAAAATGGTCCTATGCGCTGTCACTGCATGGCTAATCGTCTGGAGGCATCACCGTTGACAATGGCTACATCTCATCCTCTCAGAGAAAATGGTCCAAATGCTCTGTCACAGCACGACTAATCATCTGTCGGTTCTCAATCAGGTTGGAATAGAATCCATTGATTCTTTTGCGTCTGTCACTAACGCCCAGCCTTCAAGAGTTTGAAGCTCGTCACAGTCATTCAATACCGGAATCTTACTCGGAATACCACAGACAAGGTTAGACTTTCCAGATTCCCGGAATCCTACTCGGAATACCATAGACAAGGTTAGACTTTCTGGATTCCCATGAATGCCGCCATCTATCTAGCTTATATCACGAAGATTCTGTTGGGGAATCTAAGAGATATGCGCCTGGCCTAAGGTAGAACGGAAGTGGTTGTCAGTCACGCGCGTTCATAGGTGAGAATGATGATGAGTGTCACGGATCATCACATTCATCAAGTTGAAGTGCAACGTATATCTTAGAATAAGAATAAAAGAGAATTGAATAGAAGATAATAGTAATTGTATTGAAACTTGAGGTACAGCAGAGCTCCACACCCTTAATCTATGGTGTGTAGAAACTCCACCGTTGAAAATACATAAGTGAAAGGTTCAGGCATGGCCGAATGGCCAGCCCCCCTAAAATGTGATCAATAGCCTCCTAAGATAAAGAATAAAACAAAACTGAGACCAAAGATGAAACGTGGTCAAAAGACGTCTAATACAATAGTTAAATGTCCTATATATACTAGACTAGCTACTAGGGTTTACATGAGTAAGTAATTGATGCATAAATTCACTTCCGGGGCCCACTTGGTATATGCTTGGGCTGAGCTTGATCTATCCACGAGCTGAGGCTTTTATTGGAGTTGAACGCCGAGTTATAGCGTGTTTCTGGCGTTCAACTCCGGGTCGTGACGTGTTTCTGGCGTTTAACTCCAGACAGCAGCATGTACTTGGCGTTGAGCGCCACTTTACGTCGTTAATTCCCGAACAAAGTATAGACTATTATATATTGCTGGAAAGCTCTAGATGTCTACTTTCCAACGCCGTTGAGAGCGCGCCATTTAGAGTTCTGTAGCTCCAGAAAATCTATTTTGAGTGCAGGGAGGTCAGATTCCAACAACATCAGCAGTCCTTTTGTCAGCCTTTTTCAGAGTTTTGCTCAAGTCCCTCAATTTCAGCCAGAAATTACCTGAAATCACAGAAAAACATACAAACTCATAGTAAAGTCCAGAAATGTGAATTTAACATAAAAACTAATGAAAACATCCCTAAAAGTAGCTTGATCATACTAAAAACAACCTAGAAACAATGCCAAAAAGCGTATAAATTATCCGCTCATCACTAACTCTCAAGTGTCTAGGGTCAATTCTCTCAATTCTCTACTAATCTTGCTTTCTATGGCTTGCTTTTTATCTAACAATCAACAAAATTTAATGCACCAATACACAAATCAAGAGGTCTTTTAAGGGTTGTAATGGGGTTAGGGTCAAGGTAGGATTGTATTTGGCCAAGTGGACTAAAATCTGAATCCTTAATTAACATAAACTTTCCACCTAACTTAGGACAATCCATGTAATATAAAATCAATAACTACCCATTAACTGCGTTTTCCACATATTCATGCATCCTAAAATTGAGTTCAGTACATATGCATTGATACCAACACTTACTTTGGGGCATTTTGTCCCTTTTTATTATTTGCCTTTTTTTTCACTCTTTTTTTTCTTTTATTTTTTCTCAATGCATATGATTAAAGTATTGAATGCAATAATATGTGCTCAACTATTATTTTGCACATTTTCACTAAAATATACAACATCCAATTACTCAAACCAAATATTTTCAAACCCAACTTCTCCACACTTAAATCATGAGCACTTTTATTAGTCTAAGCTAACCAAGGATTCAAATTAAGGACATTATTGTTTTCCGCTTATAGTTAGTAATGAGATAAAGTAAAGAATAAATGGGTAAAATTGGCTCAAATTGGTTTGCAAAGGATAATGGAAGGGTAAGGCCATATGGGTATGTAAGCTTAGTAAAACAAGGCCTCAATCATATAAGTGCATGCATACATCAAACAGTGGAAATATAGACTTAAGCAAGACAAAGATTACAATTTTAGAGAGAATAACACACAAAAATAAAATATATTGGTCGATAAAATGCAACCAATCAAACAGGCTCCAAATCTCATTGGTTTTGTGTGTTCGAGCTTTAAATTATGTTCCAAAATAATATTTCTTCATACAAGTTTTTTTTTAAATTAAAAAAAGTTTTTAATTTAAATTAGTGAAATACTATAAAAAGTTTCTTGAAAAAAAATATTACTTCAACCAAGTAATGGTAATATATGCACAAAATCAAACAAATATGCAATCAAACATGCAAATGCAACAATGAAAAACAAAAACTGGTGTTGAGAAGGGACTAACTAAACCGTGGAGATCGGTATCGACCTCCCCACACTTAAAGATTGCACCGTCCTCGGTGCATGCAAAGGTGTGCAGGTGGGCGGGGGTTGTGGTTCCTCAGCCGGTGCTCATTGTAGAGTCTTTCTCTTTACTCTTCCTGGTGGCCAGCCTGAAAAAGGGAGAAGGGAAGGGGACATGAGGTCAAAGGGGTAGAGCAAGGGAGAGGGCAGTACTAGTAAGAATCATGCCAAAATAAAGAAGAATGTTGTTAACACATGGTCGCGACTCCATGAAATTAGGACAACAATGGAAACAGGGCATGATAAATTGAGGCAATTAAATGCAAGATGTTTATTGATATGCTGACAAAGGCATGAGTAGCACAAATCAAGCATTGAAAGCCATAATGTATTATTAGTCGTGAGAAACTAATAATAATGTTTGTATTGACAATTATATTCTATTAATAAAATATTGGAAAGGGTTTTGTGAAAAACAGGCATTAGAGTAGAAGGATAGAATAATGAAGAATGCACAATGCCATACGGGTTTTGTCACAAACACTTAGTATGCATGTTTAATAAGGTATAGAGAGTATTAAATTGAACATGCAAGCACCCTTAATAAAATAATATAATTATCAAACAATTTCTTAACAATCCACAAGCAAAATATAAGAAATAATGACCCAAATTAATTTTCAACACCAATGAAAATAATGCAATGAATGAAAGTATGCAAATAAATTGAATGAAATGAAAGATAAGAAGAATGAGAAGTGAAAGAAAGGAAGAAGAGGTAAGTAAGAAAGAGGGAAGGAAAAAATTAGGATTGGGGGAGAAAAGATAAAATTTTTGGCGCTGATCTGGATAAGCTGTGCGGCGCAAGCGACGCGGACGCGTGGGGGACGCGTTCACGTGACTTGGGCTTTAAGTTAATCGACGTGGTCGCGTCGGTCACGTGGTCCCGTAACTCATTTTATCCGACTGGCGCGAGGGCAGCCTCGCACTCGCACAACTCTCTGTTCAAAAATCTTATTTTGCCAAAATATGGGTGACGCGATCGCGTGGGTCATGCGATCGTGTGAGTGGCCAATATTGGGATATGATGCGGACGCGTGGGGCACTCGTTCGCGTGGTAGGGATTGTGCATCTAGCACTAATCCAGCACCACTCCAGCAAAACTTTCGGCTATTCACCCTTTTCACGTCGATTACCAGGTTACGCGGCCGCGTGGGTGACGCGGACGCGTGGGAGGCATGTTTCACATGTGACTTGGACGTGTCAGCGACGCGGTCGCGTGGGGCGATATGTGCCACGGGATGCCTCCAGCCACGCTCTTGCATGACTCTCTATTCGATTTATCATTCTCTCTGAGCCACCTGCGACGCAGTCGCGTCGGCGACGCTGTCACATCGCGGCTCCCCTTTTTTTTATATATATGCAGAATGCAGAATACAATGCTAATATGAATGTTATGCAAAACTCCAGGTTCAATACAATAAAATAAAATAAAACTCAAAAACAAATAAAACTAAATAAAAATGAAAAAGGAACGATCATACCATGGTGGGTTGTCTCCCACCTAACACTTTTAATTAAAGTCCTATAGTTGGACATTTGGTGAGCTCCCTGTTATGGTGGCTTGTGCTTGAACTCATCCAGGAATCTCCACCAATGTTTCGAATTCCAACAGCCTTTGAGGTCCCAGACGAGGCATGTAAAGCCCTTAGGTGAATTAAAACAGGCTTCAAGGCTCCCGGGGTGTTGAATGTCAGAACAGACTCCAGGATCCCAAACTCTACTTGTATACCCGTCTATGTCTTGATTTGCATTTTTCCAGCCGGGTGGTGGGTAGTCTGAATTCTCACTGTAGTGACCAAACAGTTTTCGAGATCCTTTAAATTGAGCTTGACACCAATTCCTGTACCTCAAATTGAAGTGCAAAACTTCATTGAATCTTGCATACCAGGGCTGGGTGCGAGTTATTTCCCGTTTGCTCTTAAAGCCGCAAAGAGCTCTAAGCTGGCCATCTGTCTCAAGCAAACCATATTCAAGTGGAAGATTGAAGATAAAGGTCAAGGATTTTACCCATTTGAAGTTTGTGTTGAGTGGTAGTGGCCTTGGGATCAGTGTTTTTAGTGGTTCTGCAAGCTCAACCCCCTTTGTGGTCTTTAGTGAATTCCTCCACTTCTTGGCAATTTTCTTCCAATTCAACCATGTCTTGACCAAAGTTACCGATATCTTCCTCATCACTTGAGTGATAATTGGGAGGTTGAGAAAAGTCGACCTCTGCATCATCTTCGTATTCACTTGAGGAAGATTCTTCTATCTCAGAAAATTCACTTTCGGATGCAAGTTCATTATTAAGAGAACTTGAGTGGTGACTATCATCATCAGAAAAACTTGAGTCTTGGGTTATTCTGTCAAATTCCTCGTAAGATACCTGCCTTGGGGGTTGTGCACTATCCTTTTTAGCATTAATTGTAACGTCTTCGATGGAATTCTCCACAACTCTGAATTCCTGCGGAGGTTCAGCATCTCCTAAATCTTCAACCAACTCTTCTTCTTCTACAATGACAACGTCCTCTACTTGTTCCAGTATGAAGTTATGCTCTATGCTGTCCACCGGAGCTTCTTGTGTCTTGATGCAAGTGCATATTTGCTTTATTAGTTAGTTGGCTTAGTTAGTTTTAGTTTAATTTCACTCATTTTCTCTAAATAAACAAGTCCTTTTATGAGTTTTGTTTCCATGCATGATGATATCAAGGAACATGTTAATTCTAGCCAAATTCATGCAAATGTTTTAAGGAATGCATATATGAATGAGTATGAATGAATCTCATGAAATCTATTGCATGAATTGGTAAGACTTTGAAGCTATTTCCCTTGTTGATGATAGGTGATGAGACAAGGAAGCATCGAAGCAAGAATAATGCAAGCTGGGCAAGAAGTTGGCGTTGCCAACTTGGATACAATGGGCGTTATTCTTGCCAACGCCAGGAAGAGGAGTTGGCGTTGCCAACTTGGGAATGTGGTGCGTTTTTATGGATAACGCAAGGCAAGCTTGACCCTGGAATAAGCAAAGTTGGCATTGCCAACTTGAAGCTGGCGTTGCCAACGCCACACACAAGCCACAAACAAGCAAGCTTGGCCCTGGAGGCAACCAAGGAGCAAAGTTGGCGTTGCCAACTTGAGGAGGGCGTTGCCAACGCCACACACAACCACACCAAGCAAGCTTGGCAACCCTGGAAGCAAAGTTGGCGTTGCCAACTCTAGAAGGGCGTTGCCAACGCCACACACAAGCAAGTTTAGCCCTGGAGGAAGACAAGAAGCAAAGTTGGCATTGCCAACTTGAGAGTGGCGTTGCCAACGCCACACACAAGCAATTTTGGCACCAAAGAGGAGCTCGAGCACGTTGTTGAAGCTAGGAAGCATTGGAGTGTTTGGCAACAACGCCAGGAATGGTTGCTTGGCTAGGCACCAAGTCTTGGTGCCAACCAAGTTGCCAACGCCCAATGGCAGCACCAACCAGGTTGCCAACGCCCAATGGCGCACCAACCAGGTTGCCAACGCCCAATGGCGCACCAACCAGGTTGCCAACGCCCAATGGCGCACCAACCAGGTTGCCAACGCCCATGAGTTGCACCATTCACGTTGCCAACGCCAAAATCAAGTTGCCAATGCCAAGCCTTGCCAACCAAGTTGCTAACGTCCCCAAGCCTTGCCAACCAAGTTGCTAACGCCCACAAGCATGCCATGCACGTTGCCAACGCCCATTGGCCTTGCCATGCACGTTGCCAACGCCAGGAAGCAAGCATGGAGCCTTGAGAAAGGCTCGAGCACGTTGCCAACGTGCTAAAGAGAAGGAGTTATTCACAACAACGCCAGGAAATTGTGGTGCACGTTGCTAACTTGAAATGTATGGGCGTTATTCACAACAACTCCAACAAGGCAGCCTGACCATGTCCTCTTCAATGGAAGATATCTTGAGCTACAGAGATCCAAATTGAGTGCTTCCAGTTGCATTGGAAAGCTGACATTCAGAGCTTTCCAACCATATATAATAGTCTATGGTGGAGCACAAAATTGAAGCCAAACCAGAGTCATCTTTAGGCCCTAAAAACAAGAACATGAAGTGAAATTCAAGGAGGCTAGAGACTAGCCTTGGAGTGTGGCTCGAGCACGTTGCCAACGTGCTGGATAGGGGGCGTGTTTTGCAACAACGCCAGCCCCAAGCCCCTGCCTTGGGAGGCTAGGCACGAGCACGTTGCCAACTTGGGGTTTAAGGTGCGTTTTTGGCAACAACTTGGCAACAACTTGGCAGCTTGACCTTACCTTCTTTGAGGAAGCATAACTTGAGCTAGGAAAGTCCAAATGAAGTGATTCCAGTGGCATTAGAAAATAGACATCAAGAGCTTTCCAATGATGTATAATAGTCCATATTGAGGCTGAAGGTTGACACTCAAATTCTGGGCTACATTTAGCATGAAAGTAGAGCCAAGAAGAGGAAAAGCAAGTTGTTGGCAACAACTTGGGCTAGCAACGCCCAAGTCTCATACTTCACTACCAGGAAAATGTCTTGCACGTTGCCAACGTGCATTTGGCCTGGAGTTAGTGCCAATAACGCCAAGACAATGGGCCAGAAACATGATGAATGAACTCTTCCATTCCAAGTCTAGCAACACTTCCAATTGAGCCAAGAATTCAACAATGAGAAAGCCCACATTGCTAACCCAAATTGAAGGTCTCTGAAGAGTTTTAGGAGTAGTATAAATAGAAGAGATTGATGTACTTGTAGGGGACTTTTGGACTTTTGAATACTTTTTTTTAACACTTAGAATTTTTAGCACTTTTACTTAGCTTATTGTTAGAACTTCCGGGTATTCTCCCGGAAAGCTCATCTTTGGTTTTCTATTGGAATTTTTCTTCTTCATCTTCAAGTTTTAAGCACTTCATTCTTCTTCTTCTTCTTCCTTTTACACTTAGTTTAATTTTTGTTGATGGCAATTGTTGTTGAAATTGGAGCTATGACTCACTAAACCCCACTTTCATTAGGGGGAAGAGCTCTGCTTGTTGGAATGAATTGGTGAATTCATCTTTTCCTCCTCAATTTTAGTGGTTGATCTAAAGAGGGAACTCTTGTTCTTCAAAGATTCAACCACCATCGAGAGAGGGGTTAATCTATATGAATTATGTGGTGAATGTGAGGAATGAGCCACATAATTCAGTTTAGAGTTCATCCTTTCATGATTTCTTTAATCAATACACCATGGTTAGTATGTGAGATGTAACTCTCCTTGGTTGAGATTATGGGAGTTGTGTGGCTGGATTAGATTTGAGCTTCATCTCTTCTCATGAACAAATAGATCACGAGAGTGGCATTTGGTTATGTTGAGAGAAATTGAATCACCAAGAGATTGGGATTCAATTACCCACTTGCCATGGATCTAAGCCTATGATTGAGAAGGATTTGACTAACATCAATTCATGAACACTTGCATCTCTGATCCCTAATGATCTTCTCTACCATCAATTCTTATTTCTTTTGCTTCTAAGTTGTTTGATTACCCATAACCCAATTCCCTTTGACATTCGGTCAATTTATTATTCTTGTCATCTACATTTTGCTCTTTCAATTCTTGCTATTTACTCTTATGTTCTTTAAATTTCTTCACCCTTTAATTCCTTGCCATTTATCTTTGATGTCATTTAAGTTTCTTGCAATTTAAGTTTCAGTTATTTACTTTCATTTTATTTCTATATCCCTGTTCTTAAATTCCTTGCCATTTAAATTTCTGCAATTATGTTCAAAAGTCACATTAATCATAAAACCAAAACTAAATTCGCTTGACTAAATTTACCATTTAACTAAAGTTGCTTAATCTACCAATCCTCGTGGGATCGACCTCACTCTAAGTGAGTTTTACTACTTGATACGACCCGGTATACTTGCCGGTTGTACGTGAAATCTCAATTTTACGTATCAAGTTTTTGGCGCCGTTGCCGGGGATTGGAAAGATTGACAATGATTAAGTGAAAGGTGGTTTAGATTAAGCATTTTCTTTTGTGTTTTTGTTAAGCCCACTAACTGTTTGATACTTGGTTTCACTAACCCCAATTTCACTCTAGTTCTAGAATATTGCACTTGTGATTTTGGTTTTGTTTGTGTATGTCAGGAGCTAATAGACATAATATTGAGGACGAGAGAACCCGCCGAAGGATAAGGAGAGCAGAAAGAGGAAAGTTCATAGTTGGTGAAGAAGGGTCAGAGGAATCAGAGGGAGAAGATCAAGTCATGGATGATGAGATGCAAAATCCTCCTGGAGGGGCCAACAATAATGGCGGACAAGCTAGAAGGGTGTTATCCTCATTTACTATCCCTGATCCAAGACATTGTGGGAGCAGTATTGCTACACCAAATGTTCAGGCCAATAACTTTGAGCTAAAACCTCAGCTCATCACTTTGGTACAGAACAATTGCTCTTATGGAGGGGGACCTCTTGAAGACCCAAATCAACATCTCTCTGTTTTTCTGAGGATATGCAATACAGTGAAGACAAATGGAGTGCATCCAGATGTTTACAAGTTGTTGCTATTTCCGTTCTCTTTGAGGGATAAAGCCACTCAATGGCTAGAATCATTCCCCAAGGAAAGCCTCAATGATTGGAATGAAGTGATGGGCAAATTTCTAGCAAAGTTCTACCCACCTCAAAAGATCATCAAGTTGAAGACAGAGGTCCAGACTTTTAGGCAAATGGAAGGGGAGTCATTGTATGAAGCCTGGGAAAGGTATAAAGCACTAATGAGAAGATGTCCCCCTGACATGTTTAGCGATTGGGTTAAGCTCCAAAACTTCTATGAAGGCTTAAGCTTCGAAGCAAGGAAGGGACTAGATTACTCATCAGGAGGATCACTCAACATGATGAAAACTGCCGAGGAGGCCCAAGACCTCATTGAGATTGTGGCAAACAACCAATATTATTACTCATCAGAGAGGCAACACAATCCGCCCCCAAAGAAAGGTGTAATGGAGCTTGAAGGTGTTGATGCTATCTTGGCACAAAACAAGTTAATGCACCAACAAATCCAACAACAAATGGAGATGATAACAAAGAGAATGGATGGTTTGCAACTTGCAGCAGTGAACACAACAAATCAACCATTGCTTGAATGGAACCAAGGTGAAGGGACCAATGTTGAACAACCACAAGAACAAGTTCAATACATGCAGAACACTTCAAATTCTCAGGATGAATTTCATGGTGATACATACAACCCATCTTGGAAAAATCATCCCAATCTAAAGTGGGGTGAAAACCATTGGCAAAAGAATAGCAACCACAATCAAAATCGTCACACAAGCAACCAAAATCACCATGCCAACAACACTAACCAATATAGAAAACCACAAAACACATATCAACCACCCCATCATAACTCACAAAATCACCAAAATAACTTCTCTGCACCATCACCCAACTCACAAAATTACCACACTAATCCACCCAACAACTTCCAACAACAATCAACCCCCATCATACCCCCAATTGACCATCATGAAACTAGAATCTCAAGTCTTGAAGCAACCTTGCAAGCACTTGCTCAAACCACTCAAGCCTTAGCTAAGGGACACAAGGAACATGAGGTCATCATGAAGAACATTGAGAGACAAGTGGGACAGCTAGCCAAACAAGCCGAGAGACCAACCAATGTCCTTCCAAGTGACACAATACCCAACCCAAGAGAAGAATGTAAGGCTCTCCAGTTAAGGAGTGGCAAGGTAGTTGGTGAAAGTTCAAATAAAGAAGCAACAAAACCCAAAGAGCAAGACACAGTGGAGAGGCAAGATGAAGAAAAGGCTTCAACATCTAACAAAGGCAAGGAGGTTGTCAAGCCACAAGGCAATCCACCAAGTCAAGGATGCAACCGTGATGGCAAGGAGAGTATGAATCCATAAAAAGAAAACAAAAATGAAGGAGTGAAAGCTTATGTACCCAAGCTTCCATACCCAACTAGGATACACAAAGGAGCAAAAGACCAACAATTCCCAAGGTTCTTAGAAATCTTCAAGAAACTTGAAATCAACATCCCATTGGCAGAAGCTTTGGAGCAGATGCCATTATATGCAAAGTTTCTTAAGGAATTGATCACCAAGAAGAGAAGTTGGCAAGAAAAAGAAACGGTGATTCTCAATCAAGAGTGTAGTGCCATCATTCAACAAGGGCTACCTCCAAAACTCAAAGACCCTGGCAGCTTCCTCATACCCTGCACGATTGGGAGCATGGCCGTTGACAAATCACTTTGTGACCTGGGAGCAAGCATTAACCTAATGCCCCTTACCATGATGAAGAAAATGATGATTGAAGAGCTTAAACCCACAAGGATGTCACTTCAACTTGCTGACAGATCCATCAAAGTACCAAATGGAGTAGTTGAGAACCTCTTGGTGAAGGTGGGAAACTTCATATTCCCAGCTGATTTTGTGGTCCTAGACATGGATGAAGAGGGAAACAATTCAGTCATTCTTGGTAGACCCTTCTTGGCTACAGCTAGAACAATCATTGATGTGGAAAAAGGAGAGATGATTTTCAGGGTGCATGATGAGCAAATGACCATAAATGTCTTCAAAGCAATGCAACACCCTGTTGAGAAAGAAAGTTGCATGAGGGTTGATGTAGTAGATTCTTTGGTTGAAGAAGTGCTTGACACAAATCATCAAATGAAACAAGAGGAAGTCCATAACATCAAGGACCAAGAAGGGAACAAATTGGAAGCATCAAAGGAACCAAGTGAAGCTACGAAAGAAGAGGCACCACAACAAGAGTTGAAACCACTGCCCCCTCATCTTAAATATGCGTTCCTTGGTGAGAAGGATAGCTTCCCAGTGATCATCAATTCCACATTGAATGAAGAGGAAGAAGAAAAGCTCCTTGTGGTTTTGAGAGCTCACAAAGAGGCGTTGGGATGGACCATTGATGACTTGAAAGGCATAAGCCCTGCTGTATGCATGCACAAGATACTCTTAGAGGAGGGCTCCAAACCAGTGGTACAACCCCAAAGAAGATTGAATCCCACAATGAAGGAGGTTGTTCAAAAGGAAGTCCTGAAGTTGTGCAAGGCTGGAATCATCTACCCTATATCTGACAGCCCATGGGTCAGTCCAGTGCAAGTAGTACCTAAGAAAGGAGGTATGACTGTCATTGTTAATGAGAAGAATGAGCTTATTCCAACACGAACAGTGACAGGATGGAGGATGTGCATAGACTATAGGAGGCTGAATGATGCCACACGGAAGGATCACTTCCCTCTACCTTTCATTGATCAGATGCTTGAAAGGTTGGCTGGCCATGCTTACTATTGTTTTCTTGATAGATATTCTGGGTATAACCAGATTGTGGTTGACCCCATGGATCAAGAGAAGACTTCCTTTACTTGTCCCTTTGGAGTCTTTGCATATAGGAGAATGCCATTTGGACTATGTAATGCCCCAGCTACCTTTCAAAGGTGCATGCTATCAATCTTCTCAGACATGGTAGAAAAATTTATTGAAATCTTTATGGATGATTTCTCTGTTTTTGGTGATTCCTTCAATACTTGCTTGCACCATCTTACCTTAGTCTTGAAAAGATGCCAAGAAACAAACTTAGTTTTGAATTGGGAAAAATGCCATTTCATGGTACCCGAAGGCATTGTTCTTGGCCATAAAATTTCAAGAAAAGGTATAGAAGTTGACAAGGCAAAAGTAGAAATTATAGAAAAACTTCCTTTGCCAACTAGTGTGAAAGCCGTTAGAAGTTTCTTAGGGCATGCTGGTTTCTATAGGAGATTCATCAAAGATTTTTCCAAAATAGCAAAGCCACTAAGCAATTTGTTGGTGGTAGACAATCCTTTTATCTTTGATGATGAATGCAAGCATGCTTTTGAAACTCTAAAGGCTAAGCTCACCACAGCACCAATCATCACACCCCCAATTTGGGGACTACCTTTTGAACTTATGTGTGATGCAAGTAACCTTGCAATTGGTGCTGTGTTGGGGCAGAGGAAGGAAAAGAAGCTTCATGTTATCTACTATGCAAGTAAGGTATTGAATGAGACTCAAAGAAACTACACCACAACAGAGAAAGAGTTACTAGCCGTGGTATATGCTTTTGATAAGTTTAGACAATATTTGATTGGATCTAAAGTCTTAGTGTATACTGACCATGCTGCTATTAAGTATCTTATGTCAAAACAGGATGCCAAACCAAGGCTAATCAGATGGGTGCTACTCCTACAAGAGTTTGACATTGAGATCAAAGATAGAAAGGGCAGTGAAAATCAAGTTGCTGATCACTTATCAAGGGTACCACAAGATGCATGCCAAGACAACCTTCCATCAATAAATGAAGAATTTCCAGATGAACACCTCTTGCACATTCAACATGTCCCTTGGTTTGCAGACATGGCCAACTACAAGGCAGGAAGAATCATTCCACAAGAGTACACAAGACAACAAGTTAAGAAGCTGTTGCATGAGGCTAAGTCCTTCTTTTGGGATGAGCCATTCTTGTTCAAAAGATGCCCAGATGGAATGATAAGGAGATGTGTACCAGAGGATGAGATGAAGAACATACTATGGCATTGTCACAACTCTAGTTATGGTGGTCATTTTGGAGCTGAAAGAACTGCTGCAAAGGTCCTTCAAAGTGGTTTTTATTGGCCTTCAATCTTCAAGGATGCTAGGGAGTTTGTGAGCCAATGCAATGAATGTCAAAGAGCAGGGGGTTTGTCAAAGAAAAATGAGATGCCTCAAAAGTTCATTTTGGAAGTGGAACTCTTTGATTTGTGGGGAATAGATTTCATGGGACCTTTTCCTCCATCTTACACGTTCAAATACATCCTGGTAGCAGTGGAGTATGTCTCCAAATGGGTAGAAGCAATAGCCACCACCACATGTGATACCAACGTGGTCTTGCAATTCCTCAAGAAGAACATCTTCACTAGATTTGGAGTGCCCAAGGGACTTATAAGTGATGGGGGAAGCCACTTCTGCAACAAGCAATTAAATTCCTTACTCCACAAGTATGGTGTTACACACAAAGTAGCTACCCCATATCACCCACAAACCAATGGACAAGCTGAACTTGCCAACAGAGAGCTAAAAAGGATCTTGGAGAAAACTGTGGGAACAACAAGAAAGGATTGGGTTAGGAAGCTGGATGATGCACTTTGGGCATATAGGACAGCCTTCAAGACACCCATAGGAAAATCTCCATTTCAGCTGGTGTATGGAAAGGCATGCCACCTCCCTGTGGAGCTTGAACATAAGGCCTTTTGGGCCACCAAACTTCTGAATTTAGATGCTCAAGCAGCAGGAGAGAAGAGGTTGCTACAACTCAATGAACTTGAGGAGTTCAGATTGGAGGCATATGATAATGCCAAAATATACAAAGAGAGAGCAAAGAGATGGCATGATAAGAGGATCTCTCAAAGAACATTTGAACCAGGCCAAAAGGTGTTGCTATTCAATTCAAGATTGAAGATCTTCCCTGGGAAGCTGAGGTCTAGATGGACTGGTCCATACACCATCACTAAAGTATCACCTCATGGCTATGTTGAATTACTTGATGAAGCCTCAAAGCAAACCTTCACAGCCAATGGACATAGGGTGAAGCACTATTTTGGTGGCCCTTGGAGCAAGGAAGAGAGTGTACAACTCTTAATATGAGCAAAGAAGCTGCAATGTCGAGCTAAGGACAATAAACAAAGCGCTTCATGGGAGGCAACCCATGCACAGGGAGTCTTTTATTTTCATGTTTTAGTAACCAATAATGATCAAGTAGACTAGTACATGGTGTATGCAAGGCACTAAGTTTGGTGTGGCCAATCTTGAAGTAATGGCAAATGTGTGTTCTACAACACTTAGCCACAAACTAAGTTTGGTGTCCATATATACACGAAAATGTTAGGCTATGAAAGTATTGTCATCTACTTTAGTTATAAAAAAAAAAAAAAAACGTGAAATAGCATCTAATGTAGGTAAATTACTAAGTTTGAGGTGGCTATCTTTGGAATTAATTCCATAGAACATTTAGTCACAAACTAAGTTTGGTGTCTTTACTTGCATTATTAATGCTAAAAAAATAGATTAGGGAATCTAATTTAGTCAAGTTTGCATAGGAACATCATCATAAGCTTTTAGCTATTAATGTCACTTTAAGAATCTTAAGCTTTTGGCATTTTGTTGCAGGAAAGAAAGAAAGAAGTGATGGGGAATCTTGGAAGCATATAATGAAAGAAAGAAAGAAATGATGGGGAATCTTGGAGGGAGGTCACGGATACACAAAGAAGGGAAGTCACATGAGTTTTGAACTTTATGCATGGGAAAAACAAATCAACATGTATTGGGCACAAGAAAGCATGCCATGACCGAGCCTTAAATGCCTCCCCACCAACTTTCACTTTAAATACTTCAACCACATTCATCAAACCTCATTCTTCATCACTCATTCCTCTACCCCATAACCTCATTTCATTACCCGAACTCACACTCAACCTCCAACCTATTCCATGCTTCACAAATTCTAGCCTTGAACCTCACCTCTACCCAACAAAACTCTTGGAGCATCACATCTCTCACATAACCGAAACACTCAACCTCCTTCACCATCATTTTCTATTTTCTATAAGTCACCGTGCTCATCTTATACCTCTCTCATTCACAATCATTTTCCTTGTGCTTGAGGACAAGCATTCATCTAAGTTTGGTGTTGGGGAGATTCAACCTTGCAAGTGAATCTCAATGGCCTCATCATCAAGGGATAGGAGAGAAGATGAATTTGATGAAAGAAGATTCAAATCCAAACACAATGAGCGGATCTTTAGTTGGATGTCAAGCAAAGATGTTGTTCCAGAGCTACCATTCAAGCTTAAAAAAGATGAATATCCTGAAATACAAAAAATAATCAGAAAAAGGGGATGGGAGCTTCTCTGTGACCAACCTCAAGAAGTGAGCATGCTTCTCATCCATGAATTCTTCACTAATGTGATAAGAGAATATGATGATGAAGAACCTTACATGAGTTATGTAAGAGGTGTGACTGTTGATTTTAGCCCGGACACCATCAACAGGGTGCTAAAAGTCAAGGCAAAACAGTTCAAACGACCTAGCTATGAAGAAAGGGTTGAAAATGACCCAAGATATGTGGATGTGGTGAGTGACTTATGCAGAATAGGCACGGATTGGGTATTGGATTCACATGGCCGACCACTCAAACTTCGGAGAGGTGATCTCATACCTCAAGCAAAAGGATGGCATGACATAGTGAGGAGGTCATTGATCTCTACTTCAAATAACTCTGAGGTAACGGTGAATAGAGCTATAATGATCCATTGCATAATGAAAGGAGGGGAAATCAATGTTGGAGACATTATAGCCAAGAACATCATTGAAATAGCTCAAAAGGTCAAACAAGACAGCTGGCTAGGATATCCTAGTACTATTCTGCGCCTATGTGAAGAAGCTGGAGTGCCTCTGGGAGAATTTGAAGAAACTGATGTGGTCTCTGTTGGGAAACCTCTTACCAAAGAAAGGTTGGAGTTCATCACCACAACCCAATTGGAAAGGCAACCTTTAGCAAGAAGGAAGAAAAGGAAAGAGGTAAGACAAGAGGAGGAGCCTCAAGAAATGAATGAATCCCACACCTTGAACATGAACCAACTCCAAGCCGCCTTGGAAGGAATTTTTGGGCAATATTCACAAATTCAAAGAAGCCAAGAGGAACAAGCACAACAACAAAGGGACCTTTGGCAATTGATGGATCAACAAAGAGGGGTTCAAGTTCAATGGATGAACCAACAAAATGAGTACCAAGCACACATGATGGAACTACAACAAGAACAATATGCCAAGATGCAGGAAGCCATCAACAATTCAACTATGGAACATGAAAAAGCCATGGAGAAAGTGATACAAGAACAAGCTCAACTAAGGATAGAGCAAGCTCAGCAAAGAGAACTTCTCCATAGGTTGGATGCTAGACATGAAACACTCTACAGAGATTTCAATGAAAACAGAATGTTCAGGGAAGCCAGGCATAAGGACAGACTTGACTATGATATATGCACCCAAGAAAAGCTCAGTTACCTCTGTTCCACACCCCCATTACTCAACCCACAAATTAAAACCTTCAATGAAGCTCGCAAGATATTTGAAGAGCAGGAACTAGCAAGGGTGAGATTCAATCAACAGAGGCTACAGGAGACAATGATAAGCTCAGGAATTTGGCAAAGAAAAGAGAAGGATGCAACGACACAACAACAAGGAGAAAGGAGGAGCAAAAAGAAAGAAGATCCAAAGGGAGATGCAACAACACAACAACAAGGAGAACGGAGAAGCAAAAAGAAAGAAGACCCAAAGGGCAAAGGAAAGCAAGGAGAATCAAGCAAGGGAAAAGGGACATGAAGACTAAAGGTGGTGAAGTTCCTATGTTTTTTCTTTATGTTTTATTAAATAAAGAAGATGTATGTCTGAAATATGATATACCTTCTAGGATGCATTTTCTTTTTGAAGCATTGTCTTTTATGTTGCCCATTCCATGCATCACCACTCACAGATTTGGAATGGTTGCTTGTCTTTAATACTTTTACTTGTCATTGGAATAAAAGATGTAGTTTGAGCAAGAACAGAGAGAAATCTAGCTTAAAAAGGATCATGTTGTCCCATAGAAAAGTGCTAGTAGATTTATTGTGAAAGAATCAAGGCTCAATGATTTCAAAAGAGTGCTTGCTTACACAAGACTAGTTTGGTTAAGGATCACAAAGACTTTAACAGTAAAAGCACAAATAACCTTGACAATAAAGAAAATAGAGTACAAAGAATGAAAGGCTAGGCATCAATGACAAAATTTGGATATGTGTCTGTGGTGATTGATGTTAAGAGATATACTTGGGCTAGTAAATCCGAGGGGTGCTTCATCACCCGGTAACTTGAGTTAACTAACTCGGGATTATCGATTGGAAACCCACAATCAAGAGTAGCTCTATAACAGAACACTTAGCAACCCAAAGAGGTGCTGGACACCACTATCCAAACAAAATTTCAATGTTATATGCCTGTGATTGAATGTGTTAAGGAAAGAGGCTTGAGTGAGTAAATCTTTAAGAGTGTCTCAACACTTAACAACTTGAACCAACTGGTTTGGGATTGTTGATTGAAAGCTTATGCTAAAGAGCCGCCTTAAGACAAGATTTCAAGCTTAATTGAAAAAAAAAAAAAGAAGGAAAAAGAAATAAGCAGAAAAAATTTGGTTCAAGGATCATGTGCTAAGGTATGAAAGAAGTCTAGTGAAGTTAACCAATTTAGTAGTGAAGCAAGCATTTTAATTGAAAAAGTTGAATAGTTGTGTTCAATTACAATAAATTAATGACCACACAAGTGAGGATGACATGCTCAATGAGAAATTACTCTCTGGGAGAACATTCAAGTCTTACATCTTAAATTCTTGTGACAAAGTCCTTTATATTTTGCTTGAGGACAAGCAATACTTTAAGTTTGGTGTTGTGATGCAAGTGCATATTTGCTTTATTAGTTAGTTGGCTTAGTTAGTTTTAGTTTAATTTCACTCATTTTCTCTAAATAAACAAGTCCTTTTATGAGTTTTGTTTCCATGCATGATGATATCAAGGAACATGTTAATTCTAGCCAAATTCATGCAAATGTTTTAAGGAATGCATATATGAATGAGTATGAATGAATCTCATGAAATCTATTGCATGAATTGGTAAGACTTTGAAGCTATTTCCCTTGTTGATGATAGGTGATGAGACAAGGAAGCATGGAAGCAAGAATAATGCAAGCTGGGCAAGAAGTTGGCGTTGCCAACTTGGATACAATGGGCGTTATTCTTGCCAACGCCAGGAAGAGGAGTTGGCGTTGCCAACTTGGGAATGTGGTGCGTTTTTATGGATAACGCAAGGCAAGCTTGGCCCTGGAAGAAGCAAAGTTGGCATTGCCAACTTGAAGCTGGCGTTGCCAACGCCACACACAAGCCACAAACAAGCAAGCTTGGCCCTGGAGGCAACCAAGGAGCAAAGTTGGCGTTGCCAACTTGAGGAGGGCGTTGCCAACGCCACACACAACCACACCAAGCAAGCTTGGCAACCCTGGAAGCAAAGTTGGCGTTGCCAACTCTAGAAGGGCGTTGCCAACGCCACACACAACCACACCAAGCAAGCTTGGCAACCCTGGAAGCAAAGTTGGCGTTGCCAACTCTAGAAGGGCGTTGCCAACGCCACACACAAGCAAGTTTAGCCCTGGAGGAAGACAAGAAGCAAAGTTGGCGTTGCCAACTTGAGAGTGGCGTTGCCAACGCCACACACAAGCAATTTTGGCACCAAAGAGGAGCTCGAGCACGTTGTTGAAGCTAGGAAGCATTGGAGTGTTTGGCAACAACGCCAGGAATGGTTGCTTGGCTAGGCACCAAGTCTTGGTGCCAACCAAGTTGCCAACACCCAATGGCAGCACCAACCAGTTTGCCAACGCCCAATGGCGCACCAACCAGGTTGCCAACGCCCAATGGCGCACCAACCAGGTTGCCAACGCCCAATGGCGCACCAACCAGGTTGCCAACGCCCATGAGTTGCACCATTCACGTTGCCAACGCCAAAATCAAGTTGCCAACGCCAAGCCTTGCCAACCAAGTTGCTAACGTCCCCAAGCCTTGCCAACCAAGTTGCTAACGCCCACAAGCATGCCATGCACGTTGCCAACGCCCATTGGCCTTGCCATGCACGTTGCCAACGCCAGGAAGCAAGCATGGAGCCTTGAGAAAGGCTCGAGCACGTTGCCAACGTGCTAAAGAGAAGGAGTTATTCACAACAACGCCAGGAAATTGTGGTGCACGTTGCTAACTTGAAATGTATGGGCGTTATTCACAACAACTCCAACAAGGCAGCCTGACCATGTCCTCTTCAATGGAAGATATCTTGAGCTACAGAGATCCAAATTGAGTGCTTCCAGTTGCATTGGAAAGCTGACATTCAGAGCTTTCCTACCATATATAATAGTCTATGGTGGAGCACAAAATTGAAGCCAAACCAGAGTCATCTTTAGGCCCTAAAAACAAGAACATGAAGTGAAATTCAAGGAGGCTAGAGACTAGCCTTGGAGTGTGGCTCGAGCACGTTGCCAACGTGCTGGATAGGGGGCGTGTTTTGCAACAACGCCAGCCCCAAGCCCCTGCCTTGGGAGGCTAGGCACGAGCACGTTGCCAACTTGGGGTTTAAGGTGCGTTTTTGGCAACAACTTGGCAACAACTTGGCAGCTTGACCTTACCTTCTTTGAGGAAGCATAACTTGAGCTAGGAAAGTCCAAATGAAGTGATTCCAGTGGCATTAGAAAATAGACATCAAGAGCTTTCCAATGATGTATAATAGTCCATATTGAGGCTGAAGGTTGACACTCAAATTCTGGGCTACATTTAGCATGAAAGTAGAGCCAAGAAGAGGAAAAGCAAGTTGTTGGCAACAACTTGGGCTAGCAACGCCCAAGTCTCATACTTCACTACCAGGAAAATGTCTTGCACGTTGCCAACGTGCATTTGGCCTGGAGTTAGTGCCAATAACGCCAAGCCAATGGGCCAGAAACATGATGAATGAACTCTTCCATTCCAAGTCTAGCAACACTTCCAATTGAGCCAAGAATTCAACAATGAGAAAGCCCACATTGCTAACCCAAATTGAAGGTCTCTGAAGAGTTTTAGGAGTAGTATAAATAGAAGAGATTGATGTACTTGTAGGGGACTTTTGGACTTTTGAATACTTTTTTTTAACACTTAGAATTTTTAGCACTTTTACTTAGCTTATTGTTAGAACTTCCGGGTATTCTCCCGGAAAGCTCATCTTTGGTTTTCTATTGGAATTTTTCTTCTTCATCTTCAAGTTTTAAGCACTTCATTCTTCTTCTTCTTCTTCCTTTCCACTTAGTTTAATTTTTGTTAATGGCATTTGTTGTTGAGATTGGAGCTATGATTCACTAAACCCCACTTTCATTAGGGGGAGGAGCTCTGTTGGTTGGAATGAATTGGTGAACCCATCTTCTCTTTCTCAATTTTAGTGGTTGATCTAAAGAGGGAACTCTTGTTCTTCAAAGATTCAACCACCATCGAGAGAGGGGTTAATCTATATGAATTATGTGGTGAATTTGATGAATGAGCCACATAATTCAGTTTAGAGTTCATCCTCTCATGATTTCCTCAATCAATATACCTTGGTTAGTATGTGAGATGTAACTCTCCTTGGTTAAGATTTTGGAAATTGTGTGGCTGGATTAAAATTGATCTTCATCTCTTCTCATGAACAATTAGATCACGAGAGTGGCAATTGGCTATGTTAAGAGAGATTGAATCACCAAGAGATTGGGATTCAATCACCCATTTGCCATGGATCTATACCCATGATTGAGGAAGATTTGACTAACATCAATTCATGAAAACTAACATCTCTGATCCCTAATGATCCTCTCTATCATTAATTCTTATTTCTTTTACTTCTAGTTGTTTGATTACCCATAACCCAATTCCCTTTTACATTCTGTCAATTTATTATTCTTGTCATCTACATTTTGTTCTCTCAATTCTTGCTATTTACTCTTATATTCTTTAAATTTCTGCACCCTTTAGTTCCTTGCCATTTATCTTTGATGTTATTTAAGTTTCTTGCAATTTAAGTTTCAGTTATTTACTTCCATTTTATTTCTATATTCTTGTTCTTAATTGCCATTTAAATTCCTGTAATTATGTTCAAAAGTCACATTGCTCATAAAATCAAAGATCATGTTCGCTTGACTAAGTTTACCATTTAACTAAAGTTGCTTAATCTACCAATCCTCGTGGGATCGACCTCACTCTTAGTGAGTCTTACTACTTGATACGACCCGGTATACTTGCCGGTTGTACGTGAAATCAAATTTTTACGTATCATGTCTTCTTCACAATACATTCTTTATTAGAATCTCCACATGATGCCATGGGAGTCTGTTGAGTGTCCAAACGTCTGGAAGATAATTGATTTATTGCTTGCTCCAGTTGATGAAGGGTTGCATTGAATTGGTTTACTGATTCTTCAAAGCGAACCTGGGATTCTTGGCTTGATGGATATGGACATGGTGCGTAGGAGAGTGGTGGTTCTTGGGAGTAGTTGGATTGGCGTTGGGGCGGATAAGGATCATATGGTGGCGAATGGTGAAAAGAAGCTTGTGAGTATGGTGGGTTGAGGTTGTGTTGAAAGGATGGTCTCTGAGCATGGGATGGGGCTTGTTGATAGCTACAAGGGGGTCCACCAAATCTATCAATTGGGTATGCATTGTAGAATGGTCTCCGTCTATGGTATCTAGGAGGGTGTTGTTGCCTAAATTAGTGATCAGATCCTCTTGGCTCCATCCATCTTTGATTGCTTAGACCTTGATGCATAGTCCTGTTATAGCTTCCATTCCTTGCTTAAACTACATCTATTTTATGGTTTATCTTGTGCTCAATTGAGTGGTTTTTATCAACTCTTTACCCACTTATTCATACTATTTGCACGAGTTTACATTCTCCTTCCTGATTTTGTGCTATGATTGAAAACATGCTTCTTTGGCCTTATATTTGCTAATATTAATCCTCTCTTATTATCATTAGATGCCTTGATGTGTGTGTTAAGTGATTTCTGAGATTACCGGGCAGGAATGGCTTAGAGGATGGAAAGGAAGCATGCAAAAGTGGAAGGAATACAAGAAGTTGAAGAAACTGCTAAGCTGTCCAGCCTGACCTCTTCGCACTCAAACGACTATAACTTTAGCTACAGAGGTCCAAATGACGCGGTTTCAGTTGCGTTGGAAAGCTAACGTCAAGGGCTTCGATTTGAAATATAATTTTCCAAAACATCCCCGAAGTTAGGTGACACGAATGCGTGAATGATGTGCCCGCGTCGCATCTGCGAACTTCAATCCACACGGACGCGTGGACGACGCCTGCGCGTCACTTGCCCGCGACCTGTACGGACCAGAAAGCGCTGAGAGTGACTTCTGCGCTATTTTTGACCCAATTCTTGGCCCAGAAAACATATATTAGAGGCTGGGAGTGGAGCAGAATCATAGGATATTTATAACTCACAATTTTAGGTTTTAGTTGTAGATTCTAGAGAGAGAGAGGCTCTCTCCTCTCTCTTAGGTCTTAGGATTAGGATTCCTCTTAAAGGATTTAGGATTTCTTTTAATCATTGGGATTCTTTCTTCATACCAGGTTCAATAATTTATGTTTCTCTTCTACTTTTATTTACTCTGATGCTTTCATTTGTATCTGATTTGTGTTGCCCAATTGACTTATGAACTTTTCATGTTAGGATTGATTCTCTTATTTAATATACATTATTGAGATGTTTTTAGATATATGATTTTAATTTAGCTTTCTACATTCTTGGCTTTGGTTGATTAATTGGTAACTCTTGAGTTGTCAAACTCATTGTTGACTATAAATTGAAACTCTTCTAGAATTAATTCGAGTTCCAATAACTCTAGCCTTTCCCAAGGAAGGACTAGGACCCGAGGAATTAAAAATTAATTCATCCACTTGACTTACCTTCATAGTTAGAAGTTGACTTAGTGGGAGAAAAATCCAATTCTCATCACAATTGATAAGGTTAACCGGGATAGGACTTCTAGTTTCGCATACCTTACCAAGAGTTTATTTTATAGATATTTATTTATTTCACTTATCATTTATTATACTTGTTCCTCATTCTCAAAACCCCTAATTTACAAAACTCATAACCAATAATAAGAACATACCTCCCTGCAATTCCTTGAGAAGACGACCCGATGTTTAAATACTCGGTTATCAATTTTAAAGGGGTTTGTTACTTGTGACAACCAAAACGTTTGTAAGAAAGGTTGATTGCTTGGTTTAGTAACTATACTTACAACGAGAGTTTACTATAACTTCTAAACCGTCAATCTTTAGTTCTTCAAAATGGCGCCGTTACCGGGGAATTGCAAACATGTGCTTTATTATTGGTTATTGTAAATATTTTTCAAAAAAAATCAGATTAAAAAAAATTATCTTATCTTATCTTTTTTTCAAAAATTAAATCTTTTTCAAAATATTTTCTTTTTGTTAGTATTTGTTTTTATTTTCTTCTACTACTATGAACTCTCACCCCTTTGGCTATGAGTCTGGTTACAACTATGTTGCAAGAAGAGGAAGCTATAACAGGAATATGCATCAAGGTCAAAGCAATCAAAGATGGACGGAGCCAAGAGGATCTGATCAACCCTTTAGGCAACAACACCTTCCAAGATATCATGGACGAAGACCATGCTACAGTGCATACCAAAATGATAGATATCCTCAACATGACTTTGGACCACCATACTCACAAGCCCCTTTCCGCCATTCACCCCCATATGACCCCATCCCTTATCCATCACACTAACCACCATATGAACCATACCCAGAACCACCACCTAAATATACACCATCTCCATATCCATCAATCCAAGAGCACTATGATCCTACTTATGATAGCCGAGCACAACAAGAATCAACGGATCGTTTCAAGGAAACAGTGGATCAATTTCACGCAACCCTTCATCAATTGAATCAAGCGATAAATCAATTAGCGTCTCAACATTCGGACACTCAAGGAACCCCCATGGCTTTATGTGGACAATCTAATGAAGGATGTAGCATGAAGGAGACATTAGAAACTCCGATGGACAGTAAGGAGTATGAATTTGTACTGGAACTAGTGGAGGAAGCCAGAATTATTGAAGAGAAAGAGGAAGCAGTGGTTGAAGACTTAGGAGATGCTGAACCTCCATGAGAAAGTCCAGTTATAGAGCCTCCTTCAAAGATGTTTGAAACTGATGTTGAGGAGGGTGTATAACCTCCAAGGCATCTCATGATTGAAGACTTTGAAAGGGATGGTCAAGAGATGGATTCGATCATTGATGAATTCTTATCTACATATGTGTCCTCTCCCATTGGACTTGACATGGAAATGAAAGAAGAAGAAGCACAACCTCCCATGTCCTTGGTGAACAATGAAGAAGAGATTGAATTGGAAGAAATCCACCAAGAGGAAGAGGTTGATATTGAAGAAGATTGCAAAGAGGTGGAAGATGTCGAAGAAGAGCACAAGGGAGTGGAGCTTGCACGTTCATTAGAAACACCTCCCCCTAAGTTACCATCATCCTTCACAACATTCAAGTGGGTAAAATTCATATCCCTTAGCTTTCTAATTCCACTCGAATACGGGCTTCTGGAGACAGATGGTCAACTCAGAGCTCTTTGTGGCATTAAGAGTAAGAGGAAGATGGTCAGTGGTAAGAATTGTCCTGTAAGGTTCATTATGGTTGGAAGCTCAAAGTTTAAACGCAAAGGTTGGTATAGAGCTCAACTGAATGGGTCTAGGAAGTTGTTTGGTGACTGTAGTGAGAATTTAAATTACTTATCACCCAGCTGGAAAAATACAGATCCCAACAAAAATGGGTGTAAAAGCAAGATTTGGGATCCTGGAATCTGCTCTGACATTTGTCACCCCGGGAGCCTAAGAATTTGTTTGAAGCTTATAAAGGGCTTTACATGCTTAGTTTGGGACCCCAGAGGTTACTGTAGATACAAACATTGGTGGAGATTCCTGGATGAGTTCAAGCACAAGCCACCATAACATGGAGGTCACCAAATGTCCAACTTAAGGACTTTAACTAAAAGTGCTAGGTGGGAGACAACCCACCATGGTATGATCGTTCCTTTTTCATTTTTATTTAGTTTTATTTGTTTTCAAGTTTTATTTTATTTTATTGTATTGAACCTGGAGTTTTGCATAACATTCATATTATCATTTCATTCTGCATTCTACATATATATAAAAAAAATGGGAGAGCCGCGACGCGACTGCGTCACAGGTGGCTTAGAGAGAATGATAAATCGAACAGAGAGTCACACAAGAGCGTGGCTGAAGGCATGCCCGTGGCACATATCGCCCCACTCGACCGCGTCGCTGACGCGTCTGCGTCACATGGGAAACATGCCTCCCACACGTCCGCATCACCCACGCGGCCGCGTGACCTGGTAATCGACGTGAAAATGGTCCATAGCCGAAAGTTATGCTGGAGTGGTGCTGGATTAATGCTAGACGCACAATCCCTACCACACGAATGCGTGCTACACGCGTCCGCGTCATATCCCAATATTGGCCACTCACGCGATCGCGTCACCCATATTTTGGCAAAATAAGATTTTTGAACAGAGAGTTGTGCGAGTGCGAGGCTGCCCTCTGGACAGTCGCATAAAACGAATCACGCGATAGCGTGACCGACGCGACCGCGTCGATTAACTTAAAGCGCAAGTCGCGAACGCGTCCCCCATGCGACCGCATCGCTTGCGCCGCACAGCTTATCCAGATCAGCACCAAAAATTTTATTTTTTTTCCCCCAATCATAATTTTTTTCCTTCCCTCTTTCTTACTTACCTCTTCTTCCTTTCTTTCACTTATCATTTTTCTTATATTTCATTTCATTCAATTTATTTGCATACTTTCATTCATTGCATTATTTTCATTGGTGTTGAAAATTAATTTGGGTCATTATTTCTTATATTTTGCTTGTGGATTGTTAAGAAATTGTTTGATAATTATATATTATTTTTTTTAAGGGTGCTTGCATGTTCAATTTAATACTCTCTATACCTTATTAAACATGCATACTAAGTGTTTGTGACAAAGTCCATATGGCATTGTGCATTCTTCATTATTCTATCCTTCTACTCTAATGCCTGTTTTTCACAAAACCCTTTCCAATATTTTATTAATTGAATATAATTGTCAATACAAATGTTATTGTTAGTTTCTCACGACTAATAATACATTATGGCTTTCAATGCTTGATTTGTGCTACTCATGCCTTTGCCAGCATGCCAATAAACATCTTGCATTTAATTGCCTCAATTTATCATGCCCTGTTTCCATTGTTGTCTTAATTTCATGGAGTCGCGACCATGTGTTAACGACATTCTTCTTTATTTTGGCATGATTCTTACTAATACTGCCCTCTCCCTTGCTCTACCGCTTTGACCTCATGTCCCCTTCTCTTCTCCCTTTCTCAGGCTGGCCACCGAAAAGAGTAAAGAGAAAAACTCTACAATGAGCACCAGCTGAGGAACCACAACCCCCGCCCACCTGCACACCTTTGCATGCACCGAGGACGGTGCAATCTTTAAGTGTGGGGAGGTCAATACCAATCTCCACGGGTTGGTTAGTCCCTTCTCAACACCAATTTTTTGTTTTTCATTGTTGCATTTGCATGTTTGATTGCATGTTTGTTTGATTTTGTGCATATATTACCATTACTTGGTTGAAGTAATATTTTCTTTTTCAAGAAACTTTTTATAGTATTTCACTAATTTAAATTAAAAACTTTTTTTAATTTAAAAAAAAACTTGTATGAAGAAATATTATTTTGGAACATAGTTTAAAGCTCAAACACACAAAACCAGTGAGATTTGGAGCCTATTTGATTGGTTGCATTTTATCAACCAATATATTTTATTTTTTGTGTGTTATTCTTTCTAAAATTGTAATCTTTGTCTTGCTTAAGTCTATATTTCCACTGTTTGATGTATGCATGCACTTATATGATTGAGGCCTTGATTCACTAAGCTTACATACCCATATGGCCTTACCCTTCCATTATCCTTCGCAAACCAATTTGAGCCTATTTTACCCATTTGTTCTTTACTTTAGCTCATTACTAACTCTAAGCGGAAAATAATAATGTCCTTAATTTGAATCCTTGGTTAGCTTAAACTAGTAAAAGTGCTCATGATTTAAGTGTGGAGAAGTTGGGTTTGAAAATATTTGGTTTGAGTAATTGGCTGTTGTATATTTTAGTGAAAATGTGCAAAATAATAGTTGAGCACATATTATTGCATTCAATACTTTAATCATATGCATTGAGAAAAAATAAAAAAAAAAGAGTGAAAAAAAGGCAAATAATAAAAGGGGACAAAATGCCCCAAAGTAAGTGTTGGTATCAATGCATATGTACTGAACTCAATTTTAGAATGCATGAAAATGTGGAAAATGCCGTTAATGGGTAGTTATTGATTTTATATTACATGGATTGTCCTAAGTTAGGTGGAAAGTTTATGTTAATTAAGGATTTAGATTTTAGTCCGCTTGGCCAAATACAATCCTACCTTGACCCTAACCCCATTACAACCGTTAAAAGACCTCTTGATTTGTGTATTGGTGCATTAAATTTTGTTGATTGTTAGATAAAAAGCAAGCCATAGAAAGCAAGATTAGTAGAGAATTGAGAGAATTGACCCTAGACACTTGAGAGTTAGAATGATATACACTATCATTAAGGGTTCAATGCTTAATTCTATGTTCCCTGCTTTCATGAGCTATCTTCTTCTTGCAAGTTATTTGTACTTCATTTTTATGATTTGAATTAGTGAAATCTAGTTCATGTCTATTCTTGGAAGATTTATTTACCTTAACCAAGTAGGCAGAAACATTTTCCATTTAGTTGCATTCATATAGACAGGCTGCATTTCATACATCCTACCATTCTGTCTTCACTCCTTTATAGCTTCTCTTGAGCTTATCATGAGGACATGCTAATGTTTAAGTGTGGGGTGGTTGATAAACCACTATTTTATGGTTTATCTTGTGCTCAATTGAGTGGTTTTTATCAACTCTTTAACCACTTATTCATACTATTTACATGAGTTTACATTCTCCTTCCTGATTTTGTGCTATGGTTGAAAACATGTTTCTTTGGCCTTATATTTGCTAATATTAATCCTCTCTTATTACCATTAGATGCCTTGATGTGTGTGTTAAGTGATTTCAGAGATTACAGGGCAGGAATGGCTTAGAGGATGGAAAGGAAGCATGCAAAAGCGGAAGGAATACAAGAAGTTGAAGAAACTGCTAAGTTGTCCAGCCTGACCTCTTCGCACTCAAACGACTATAACTTTAGCTATAGAGGTCCAAACGATACAATTCCAATTTTCGTTGGAAAGCTAATGTCCAGGGCTTCGATTTGATATATAATTTGTCATAACTACTCCGAAGTTAGGCGACACGAACACGTGAATGACGCGCCCGCGTCGCATCTGCGAACTTCAATCCGCGCGGACGCATGGACACCCTTTCGCATCACTTGCCCGCAACCTGTACGGACCAGAAAACGCTGGGAGTGACTTTTGGGCTGTTTTTGACCCAGTTCTCGACCCAAAAAACACAAATTAGAGGCTGGGAGTGGAGCAGAATCAGAGGATATTCATAACTCACAATTTTAGGTTTTAGATGTAGATTCATGAGAGAGAGAGGCTCTCTCCTCTCTCTTAGGTCTTAGGATTAGGATTCCTCTTAAAGGATTTAGGATTTCTTTTAATCATTGGGATTGTTTCTTCATACCAGGTTCAATAATTTATGTTTCTCTTCTACTTTTATTTACTCTGATGCTTTCATTTGTAACTGATTTGTGTTGCCCAATTGGCTTATGAACTTTTGATGTTAGGATTGATTCTCTTATTTAATATACATTATTGAGATGTTTTCAGATATATGATTTTAGTTTAGCTTTCTACATTCTTGGCTTTGGTTGGTTAATTGGTAACTCTTGAGTTGTCAAACTCATTGTTGACAGAAAATTGAAACTCTTCAAGAATTATTCGAGTTCCAATAACTCTAGCCTTTTCCAAGGAAAGACTAGGACCTGAGGAATTAAAAATTAATTCATCCACTAAGTTACCTTCATAGTTAGAAGTTGACTTAGTGGGAGAAAAATCCAATTCTCATCACAATTGATAAGAATAACCGGGATAGGACTTCTAGTTTCTCATACGTTGCCAAGAGTTTATTTTATAGATATTTTTTATTTCACTTATCATTTATTATACTTGTTCCTCATTCTCAAAACCCCCAAATTACAAAACTCATAACCAATAATAAGAACATACCTCCCTGCAATTCCTTGAGAAGACGACCCGATGTTTAAATACTCGGTTATCAATTTTAAAGGGGTTTGTTACTTGTGACAACCAAAACGTTTGTATGGCCACTATGGCAAATTATCTATCAAATTGAAGCCTCGGACGTTAGCTTTCCAACGCAAGTAGAACCGCATCATTTGGACCTCTGTAGCTCAAGTTATGATCATTTTAGTGCGAGAGGGTCAGGCTGACAGCTTTGCAGTTCCTTCAACTTCTTGTATTCCTTCCACTTTTGCATGCTTCCTTTCCATCCTCTGATCCATTCCTGCCTTATAATCTCTGAAATCATTTAACACACATATCAAGGCATCGAATGATAATAAGAGAGGATTTAAATAAAAGAAAATAAAAGCCAAAGAAGCATGTTTTCAATCACAGCACAAGATCAGGAAGGAGAATGTAAAACTATGCAAATCATATGAATAAGCGGGCAAAGGCTTGATAAAAACCACTCAATTGAGCACAAGATAAACCATAAAATAGTGGTTTATCAACCTCCCCACACTTAAACATTATCATGTTCTCATGCTAAGCTCAAGAGAAGCTATAAAGGAGCGAAGAGGAATGATAGAGAGTATGCAATGCAACCTATCTATATGAATGCAGCTACATGCAAAATATTTCTACCTACTTGGTTAAAAGTAAATAAGTTCTCAAAGACAAATATGAATCAAATTCCACTAATTCAAATTACACAATAAAAGACAAGTAAACTTGTAAGAAGATAGCTCATAAAGGTAGGGAACATAGAATCAAGCATTAAACCCTCACTGGTAGTGTATATGCACTCTAATCTCTCAAGTGTCTAGGGTCAATCACTCTACTCTTCCCAAGTCATGTTTTCTAAGCTTTGTTCTTCATCTAACCAATCAACAAATATTTAGTATACCAATGCAAACATCATGAGGTCTTTTCAGGGTTGTAATGGGGCTGAGGTAAAGGTAAGGATACATATATAAGGCTAAGTGAGCTAGCAAAGTAAATCCTTGATTAGTCTAAGATCTCACCTAACATATACATACTTTATACAATTTAAAATGCTTTACCTAGTGGTGCACGAAATTGTGATCATCAATGGCGCCATCAACATGGTACGCTCAATTGCAATCTCAACTCTTTATCACAACTTCGCATAACTAACCAGCAAGTGCACTGGGTCGTCCAAGTAATAAACCTTACGCGAGTAAAGGTCGATCCCACGGAGATTGTTGGTATGAAGCAAGCTATGGTCATCTTGTAAATCTCAGTCAGGAAGATTCAAATGGTTATGAATGATTTATGAATAAAGCATAAAATAAAGATAGAGATACTTATGTAATTCATTGGTGAGAATTTCAGATAAGCGTATGGAGATGCTTTGTCCCTTCCGTCTCTCTGCTTTCCTACTGTCTTCATCCAATCCTTCTTACTCCTTTCCATGACAAGCTGTATGTTGGGCATCACCGTTGTCAATGGCTACAGTCCCGTCCTCTCAGTGAAAATGTTCAACGCGCTCTGTCATAGCACGGCTATTTAGCTGTCGGTTCTCGATCATGTCGGAATAGAATCCAGTGATTCTTTTGCGTCTGTCACTAACGCCCCACAATCGCAAGTTTGAAGCTCGTCACAGTCATTCAATCCTTGAATCCTACTCAGAATACCACAGACAAGGTTTAGACCTTCCGAATTCTCTTGAATGCCACCATCAATTCTAGCTTATACCACAAAGATTCTGATTAAGGGATCTAAGAGATATCCACTCAATCTAAAGTAGAACGGAGGTGGTTGTCAGGCACACGTTCATAGGTGAGAATGATGATGAGTGTCATGGATCATCACATTCATCAAGTTGAAGAACAAGTGATATCTTAGAACAAGAATAAGCTGAATTGAATAGAAGAACAACAGTAATTGCATTAATACTCGAGGTACAGCAGAGCTCCACACCTTAATCTATGGTGTGTAGAAACTCCACCGTTGAAAATACATAAAAACAAGGTCTAGACGTGGCCGAGAGGCCAGCCCCCATGATCTATGATAGCATAAGACTACTCAAAGATAGCTACCAAGATGTCTAATACAATAGCAAAAGGTCCTATTTGTAGAGAACTAGTAGCTTAGGGTTTACAAAGATGAGTAAATGACATAAAAATCCACTTCCGGGCCCGCTTGGTGTGTGCTTGGGCTGAGCATTGAAGCATTTTCATGTAGAGGCTCTTCTTGGAGTTAAACGCCAGCTTTTGTGCCGGTTTGGGCGTTTAACTCCCATTCTTGTGCAGTTCTGGCGTTTTACGCAAGAATTCTTGAGCTGACTAGGAACGCCTGTTTGGGCCATCAAATCTCGGGCAAAGTATGGACTATTATTCATTGCTGAAAAGCCCAGGATGTCTACTTTCCAACGCAGTTAAGAACGTGCCAATTGGGTTTCCATAGCTCCAGAAAAGCCACTCCGAGTGCAGGGAGGTCAGAATCCAACAGCATCTGCAGTCCTTTTCAGCCTCTGAATCAGATTTTTGCTCAGGTCCCTCAATTTCAGCCAGAAAATACCTGAAATCACAGAAAAATACACAAACTCATAGTAAAGTCCAGAAAAGTGAATTTTAACTAAAAACTAATAAAAATATAATAAAAACTAACTAAAACATACTAAAAACATACTAAAAACAATGCCAAAAAGCGTATAAATTATCCGTTCATCACAACACCAAACTTAAATTGTTGCTTGTCCCCAAGCAACTGAAGATCAAATAAGATAAAAAGAAGAGAATATGCAATGAATTCCAAAAACATCTATGAAGATCAGTATTAATTAGTTGAGCGGGGCTTTTAGCTTTTTGCCTCTGAACAGTTTTGGCATCTCACTTTATCCTTTAAAATTCAGAATGATGGGCTTCTATAGGAACTCAGAATCCAGATAGTGTTATTGATTCTCCTAGTTAAGTATGATGATTCTTGAACATAGCTACTTTATGAGTCTTGGCTGTAGCCCAAAGCACTTTGTCTTCCAGTATTACCACCGGATACATACATGCCACAGACACATAATTGGGTGAACCTTTTCAGATTGTGACTCAGCTTTGCTAGAGTCCCCAATTAGAGGTGTCCAGGGTTCTTAAGCACACTCTTTTTGCCTTGGACAACTTTATTATTTCTTTTTCTTTTTTTTTCGCATGTACTATCTTTTTTTTTTGAATTCACTGCTTTTTCTTGCTTTTATGATTTTTCAGATCCTCAGTAACATGTCTCCTTTTTCATCATTCTTTTAAGAGCCCACATTCATGAACAACAAATTCAAAATACATATGCACTGTTCAAGCATAAATTCAGAAGTCAAAGTATTGCCACCACATCAAAATAATTAATCTGCTATAAAATTCAAAATTCATGCAATTCTTCTCTTTTCCAATTAAGAACATTTTTCATTTAAGAAAGGTGATGGATTCATAGGACATTCATAACTTTAAGGCATAGACACTAAGACACTAATGATCATAAGACACAAACATAGATGATGAACATAAGCATAAAAATTCGAAAAATAGGAAAATAAAGAACAAGGAGATTAAAGAACGGGTCCACCTTAGTGATGGCGGCTTGTTCTTCCTCTTGAAGATCTTATGGAGTGCTTGAGCTCCTCAATGTCTCTTCCTTGCCTTTGTTGCTCCTCTCTCATGACTCTTTGATCTTCTCTAATTTCATGGAGGAGAATGGAATGTTCTTGGTGCTCCACCCTTAGTTGTCCCATGTTGGAACTCAATTCTCCTAGGGAGGTGTTGATTTGCTCCCAATAGTTTTGTGGAGGAAAGTGCATCCCTTGAGGCATCTCAGGGATTTCATGATGAGTGGGATCTCTTGTTTGCTCCATCCTTTCTTAGTGATGGGCTTGTCCTCATCCATGAGGGTGTCTCCCTCTATGTGAATTCCGACTGAATAACAGAGGTGACAAATGAGATGAGGGAAGGCTAACCTTGCCAAGGTAGAGGACTTGTCCGCCACCTTATAAAGTTCTTGGGATATAACCTCATGAACTTCTATTTCCTCTCCAACCATGATGCTATGAATCATGATGGCCCGGTCTATAGTAACTTCGGACCAGTTGCTAGTGGGAATGATTGAGTGTTGGATAAACTCCAACCATCCCCTAGCCACGGGCTTGAGGTCATGCCTTCTCAGTTGAACCGGCTTCCCTCTTGAATCTCTCTTCCATTGAGCGTCCTCTTCACAAATGTCTATGAGGACTTGGTCCAACCTTTGATCAAAGTCGACCCTTCTAGTGTAAGGGTGTTTATCTCCTTGCATCATGGGCAACTTGAATGCCAACCTTGCATTTTTCGGACTAAAATCTAAGCATTTTCCCCAAACCATTGTAAGCCAATTCTTTGGGTCTGGATTCACACTTTGATCATGGTTCTTGGTGATCCATGCATTGGCATAGAACTCTTGAACCATTAAGATTCCGACTTGTTGAATGGGGTTGGTAAGAACTTCCCAACCTCTTCTTCGGATCTCATGTCGGATCTCTGGATATTCACTCTTTTTGAGTTTGAAAGGGACCTCGGGGATCACTTTCTTCATGGCCACAACTTCATAGAAGTGGTCTTGATGCACCCTTGAGATGAATCTCTCCATCTTCCATGACTCGGAGGTGGAAGCTTTTGCCTTCCCTTTCCTCTTTCTAGAGGTTTCTCCGGCCTTAGGTGCCATAAATGGTTATGGAAAAACAAAAAGCAATGCTTTTACCACACCAAACTTAGAAGGTTTGCTCGTCCTCGAGCAAAAGAAGAAAGAAGAGAGTAGAAGAAGAAGAAATAGAGGAGATGGAGGAGGCTTTGTGGTTCGGCCAAAGGGGAGAAGTGGTGTTTAGGTTGTGTGAAAATGAAGGAGTGAAGATGGGTTTATATAGGAGTGGAGAGGGGTAGGGTTCGGTCATGGATGGGTGGGTTTGGGAGGGAAAGTGGTTTGAATTTGAATGGTGAGGTAGGTGGGATTTTATGAAGGGTGGATGTGAGTGGTGAAGAGAATAGTGGGATATGATAGGTGAAGGGTTTTTGGGGAAGAGGTGTTGAGGTGATTGGTGAATGGGTGAAGAGGAGAGAGAGTGGTGGGGTAGGTAGAGATCCTCTGGGGTCCACAGATCCTGAGGTGTCAAGGAAAATTCATCCCTGCACCAAGTGGCGAGCAATAATGCTCCCTTATGCCAATTCTGGCGTTAAACGCTGGGCTGGTGCCCATTTCTGGCGTTTAACGCCAGCTTCTTACCCTTTCCTGACGTTTAACGCCAGTCTGGTGCCCTTTTCTGGCGTTAAACGCCCAGTATAGTGCTAGACTGGGCGTTAAACGCCCATTTGCTGCCCTTATTGGCGTTTAAACGCCAGCAAGTTTTTCCTCCAGGGTGTGCTATTTTTCTTTCTATTTTTCATGCTGTTTTTGCTTTTTCAATTGATTTTATTACTTCCCATGATCATCAACCTACAGAAAACATAAAATAACAAAGGAAATTAGATAAATATAACATTGGGTTGCCTCCCAACAAGCGCTTCTTTAATGTCATTAGCTTGACAGTGGGCTCTCATGGAGCCTCACAGGTACTCAGATCAATGTTGGAACCTCCAAACACCAAACTTAGAGTTTGAATGTGGGGGTTCAACACCAAACTTAGAAGTTGGTTGAGGCCTCCCAACACCAAACTTAGAGTTTGACTGTGGGGCTCTGTTTGACTCTGTTTTGAGAGAAGCTCTTCATGCTTCCTCTCCATGGTTACAGAGGGATATCCTTGAGCCTTAAACACAAAGGATTCATCATTCACTTGAATGATCAATTCTCCTCTGTCAACATCAATCACAGCCTTTGCTGTGGCTAGGAAGGGTCTGCCAAGGATGATGGATTCATCCATGCACTTCCCAGTCTCTAGGACTATGAAATCAGCAGGGATATAATGGTCTTCAAATTTTACCAGAACATCCTCTACAAGTCCATAAGCTTGTTTTCTTGATTTGTCTGCCATCTCTAGTGAGATTCTTGCAACTTGTACCTCAAAGATCCCCAGCTTCTCCATTACAGAGAGAGGCATGAGGTTTATGCTTGACCCTAGGTCACACAGAGCCTTCTTGAAGGTCATGGTGCCTATTGTACAAGGTATTAAGAACTTCCCAGGGTCCTGTCTCTTTTGAGGAAGTTTCTGCCTAGACAAGTCAGCCAGTTCTTTGGTGAGCAAATGGGGTTCATCCTCCCAAGTCTCATTACCAAATAACTTGTCATTTAGCTTCATGATTGCTCCAAGGTACTTAGCAACTTGCTCTTCAGTGACATCTTCATCCTCTTCAGAGGAAGAATACTCATCAGAGCTCATGAATGGCAGAAGTAAATCCAATGGAATCTCTATGGTCTCAGTGTGAGCCTCAGATTCCTATGGTTTCTCATTAGGAAACTCATTGGAGGCCAGTGGACGTCCATTGAGGTCTTCCTCAGTGACGCTCACTGCCTCTTTCTCCTCTCCAAGTTCGGCCATGTTGATGGCCTTACACTCTCCTTTTGTATTGCTTGGAAGAGTACTAGGAGGGAGTTCAGTAACTTTCTCACTCAGCTGACCCACATATGCCTCCAAGTTTCTAATGGAGGACCTTGTTTCAGTCATGAAACTTTGAGTGGTTTTGATTAGATCAGAGACCATGGTTGCTAAGTCAGAGTGGCTCTGCTTAGAATCCTCTGTCTGTTGCTGAGAAGATGATGGAAAAGGCTTGCCATTGCTAAACCTGTTTCTTCCACCATTATTGTTGTTGAAACCTTGTTGAGGTCTCTGTTGATCCTTCCATGAGAGATTTGAATGATTTCTCCATGAAGGATTATAGGTGTTTCTATAGGGTTCTCCCATGTAATTCACCTCTTCCATTGAAGGGTTCTCAGGATCATAAGCTTCTTTTTCAGATGAAGCATCCTTAGTACTGCCTGGTGCAGCTTGCATTCCAGATAGACTTTGAGAAATTATATTGACTTGCTGAGTCAATATTTTGTTCTGAGCCAATATGGCATTCAGAGTATCAATCTCAAGAACTCCTTTCTTCTGATTCATCCCATTGTTCACAGGATTCCTTTCAGAAGTGTACATGAATTGGTTATTTGCAACCATTTCAATGAGTTCTTGAGCTTCTGCAGGCGTCTTCTTCAGATGAAGAGATCCTCCAGCAGAGCTATCCAATGACATCTTGGACAGTTCAGACAGACCATCATAGAAGATACCTATGATGCTCCACTCAGAAAGCATGTCAGAAGGACACTTTCTGATCAATTGTTTGTATCTTTCCCAAGCTTCATAGAGGGATTCACCTTCCTTCTGTCTGAAGGTTTGGACTTCCACTCTAAGCTTACTCAATTTTTGAGGTGGAAAGAACTTTGCCAAGAAGGCATTGACTAGCTTTTCCCAAGAGTTCAGGCTTTCTTTAGGTTGTGAGTCCAACCATATTCTAGCTCTGTCTCTTACAGCAAAAGGGAATAGCATAAAAACTAATAAAAATATAATAACAACTAACTAAAACATACTAAAAACATACTAAAAACAATGCCAAAAAGCGTATAAATTATCCGCTCATCACCTAGCTACCCAAATTTTTCCACTTTTGTATTACATGCTCATGTATCAACTTTTCTTTTGATTTGTGTCACATATGCATTGATCTTTTATTAACTTAACATTGGGGTAATTTTTTCCCCTTATTTATTTATTTATATTATATATTTTTTTTCTTTTCTTTTTTTTTTCTTTTCTCTTTTTTTTCTTTTCTTTTTTTTATAGAGAGATAAAAACTAAAATAACATATCAATGCATATGGAATTTTTTTAATTTTCTATTTTACATGAGTTGATACCCAAATTTCCCAATATTCAGAATTAGAAACATGATACATTCCCTTATTAACCCATGTTCCCATAGTTTTCCCACACTTAGTTGATGCACAACCTCTATCTTAAGCTAACCAAAGATTCAATTGGAATATTTAATTTGTTTTTCTACTTAAGGCTAGTGTTGTGGTTATAGAACAGAAGGGGATTAAAAAGCTCAAAGTGGCTAACAAGGGTGACATAAAAGGGTAGGCTTATTTGGGATAAGTGAGCAAAAAAAACAAGTAATGACCTCAGTCATATGCAAACATGTAAATACACTAAATAATGGACATATAGAATGGAACAAAGCAAAGATTGCAGTTATAGAGAAGAAAACACACAAGAATAAACTATTTATGGTTAAATAATGTAACCATGTAAATAAGCTCAAATCTCACAGGTTGTGTGTTCTTTGGCTCAAAAACCATGTTCCAAATACAACTTCAAACAAATTTAACACATAGACAATTTTAAATTTTTTATTTAAATTAGTGAAATATTATAAAATAAAGTCTTGAAAAGAAATTTATTACTTCAACCAAGTGGTGGTAAAATATGCACAAAATCTAACTATAATGCAATCAAACATGCAAATGCAAGAACTAACTACAGAGAAGTTTAAACATTAGTGTTGAGTCAAAAAATAACTAACCCATGGAGATTGGTATCGACCTCCTCACACTTAAAGATTGCACCGACTGAGATGTGCAGGTGGATGGGGTTGTGGTTCCTCAGCTGGTGCTCTTTTTGTTCCTTTCCTTCCCGGTGGTTTGGGAGTAGCTTTCTCTCTACCCTTCTTGGTGGCCATCCTGAAAAAGGGAGAAAGGAAAGGGATATGAAATTCAAATAGCTAGAACTGGGAGGAGGAAGATTTAAGTGATAATCAATGCCAAGGTAAGGGATAATGTCTTAAATAGATGGTCGCGACTACATGCAATTAGGACATCAATGGAAATATAGCAAGGCATATTAAATCAATTAGATACAAGATGTGTAAAAGCATACAGGCAAAGGCATGAGAAGCATAGGTCAAGCATCAATTATTAAAATAAGCTGGATTAAAGAGCACTTGTATGATGACAATTGTGAATGATAATCTCAAATACAGGTGGATTACAAGTATTGTGAGTTAAAAGAGGAATGAAAGTAATAAATCCAAATATATATGAGAGCCAAATTTAAAATATCAATTGTCAAATCAATCCTTATAATATCCACAAGCTCAGTTATAATAAAGTAGAATCCAAATAAAGCTCCAACACCAACATAAAATTGCATGAAAATAAAAAAGAAAGGAGAAAGAAGGAAGAAGAAAGAAGGAAGAAGGAGGAAGGGGGAAGGAAGAAATAAGAAAGGAAAAGAAAAAGTAGGATTTGGGGAAGAAAAAGATAAGATATTTTGGCAGATAAAGATAAGCTGTGCGCCGCTGGTGACGCGAACACGTGAGTGACGCATTCGCGCGGATAGCACTTCTATGAAATGACGCGGACGCATCATCCACATGGTCGCGTGGATCGATTTGTGTCATTAGCGCGAGGGTAGCCTAGCGGTCGCACAACTCTCTGTTTGAAATGCATATTGCCAAATCCTTGGGTGACGCGATCGCGTGGTTGACGCGATCGCGTGGATGGCCTGAATTTGAAAACGGCGCGGATGCGTGGGGCACGCGTACGCGTGGCAGGGCTTGTGCTTCTACCACGAGTCCAGCCCAATTCTAGCTCAACTTTCGGCCATACACCCTTTCTACGTCGATTTCAGGGCACCCGTTCGCGTGGGTGACGCGGACGCGTGGGAGGCATTTTTCCCACATGACGTGGATGCGTCAGTGACGCGGTCGCATGGACCAATTTGTGCCAAAGGCACGCCTCCAGCCACGCTTTCACGTGACTCTCTGTTCAATTTTCTTTTCTTCCTAACGCACATATGACGCGGACGTGTCGGCGACGCTATCGCGTCGCGTGCGTGAATTTTTTTTTTATAATGCAGTATGCAGAATGCAATGCTTAATGTGAATGCTATGCATGACTCCAGGTTCAATAAAATAAAATAAAACTCAAAAATAAACAAAACTAAATAAAATTAAAATTCAAAAAGGAACGATCATACCATGGTGGGTTGTCTCCCACCTAGCACTTTTAGTTAAAGTCCTTAAGTTGGACATTGGAGGAGCTTCCTGTTATGGCGGCTTGTGCTTGAACTCATCCAGAAATCTCCACCAATGTTTGGAGTTCCGGTAGCCTCCGGGGTCCCAAACTAGGCGCATAAAGCCTTCAGGTAAGTTAAAGCAAGTGACAAGGCTCCAAGAGTGTTGATTGCCACAATAAATTCCGGGGTCCCTGAAAGAACTGAAGATTGATGGTTTAGAAGTTATAGTAAACTCTCGTTGTACGTATAGTTACTAAATCAAGCAATCAATCTTTCTTACAAACGTTTTGGTTGTCACAAGTAACAAACCCCTAAATACATTGATAACCGAAGTATTTAAACCTCGGGTCGTCTTCTCAAGGAATTGCAGGGAGGTGTTCTTATTATGGGTTATGAGCTTTATAAATTGGGGGTTTTGGAATTTGGGCAATGGGCACAGACATAAAGGTAAATAAATTAATAATTATAAAACCTCTTGGCAAGGTATGAGAAATTGGAAGTCCTATCCCAGTTATCCTTATCAATTGTGATGAGAATTGGATTTTTCTCCCACTATGTTAACCTCTAACTATGAAGGTAAGTTAAGTGGATGAACTAATTTGAATCCTGGAATTCCAGTCTTTCCTTGGGAAAAGTTAGAATTATTGGATCTCAAATTAATCCTTGAAAATTTCCAATTTTCAATCAACACCTCGAGTTTGATAACTCAAGCGTCACCAATTATTTAACCCAAGCCAAAAGGGAAAATTTCTAAATTAAATTGAAAGCATTCATGTAACTAAAGCAATCATAAATCTGACACATATCAAATTACGTCTAAACATATATTCAAGTCATAACATGGAAAGGTTCATAAGCCAATTGGGAAACATAATTCAAATACAAATAAAAGTATTAGAGTAAAGAAAAGTAGAAAATAAATATTGAAGGAACATTGAACCTGTGATGAAGAAGTTGAAATCCTAATCCTAATCCTAAATCCTAAGAGAGAGAAGAGAACATCTCTCTCTAAAAATTACATCTCAAATCAAAAATTGTGAGTTATGAAAGCATGTTGAGTCTCTGCATGTTTCCTGACTTTAATCTGTCTTTCTCGGCCGAAAACTAGGTTGAAATGCGGCCCAGAATCTCTGCCAGCGACTTTTGTAATTCTGCAGATCGCGCACGTCACGCGTCCGCGTCGTCCACCCGATCGCGTCACTCAGCGTTTTTCGTATCACGCGTGCGTGTCGTCGACGCATTCACGTTGTTCGTGCAGCTTCCAATCCGTGCGGTCGCGTCAGGCACGCGATCACGTCACTCTGATTCTTCCATTTCACGCGGTCGCGTGAGCCATGCGACCGCGTGACTTCTCGCTGGTCATCTCCTCAATTCCTTGTGTTCCTTCCATTTTTGCACGCTTCCTCTTTATTCTCTGAGCCATTCTTGCCCTATGAAGCCTGAAACACTTAACACACAGATCAAGGCATCGAATGGTAATAGGAGAGGATTAAGATTAGCTAAATTAAGACCAAAGAAGCATGTTTTCAATCATAGAACTAAACTAGGAAGGAATTGTAAAATCATGCAAATCATATGAATAAATGGGTGAAAAGCTTGATAAAACCACTCAATTAAATACAATATAAACCATAAAATAGTGGTTTATCAACCTCTCCACACTTAAACATTAGCATGTCCTCATGCTAAACTCAAGGAGACCAAATAAATGAGCAGGGAAAGGCAAGAATCATGCAATGCAACCTATGAATGTGAATGCAACTACATGCTAAAATTTTTCTACCTACTTGGTAAAAAAAGTAAATAAATCCTTCAAGAACAAATATGAACTGGATTTCACTAATTCAAATCATATAGTGAAAATAAGTAAACTTGTAAGAAGATAGCTCATAAAAGCAGAGAACATAGAATCAAGCATTGAACCCTCACTGGTAGTGTATATCATTCTAATCACTCTACTCTTCCCTAGTCATGCTTTCTAAACTTTGTTCTTCAGCTAACCAATCAAGAAATATTTAGTATACTAATGCAAACATCATGAGGTCTTTTCAAGGTTGTAATGAGGCTGAGGTAAAGGTGGGGATGTATATATAAGGCTCAGTGAGCTAACAGAGTGAATCCTTTATCAGTCTAAGATCTCACCTAACATATACATACTTTATACAATTTTAAAATACTTTACCTAGCTACCCAAATTTTTTCCACTTTTGTATTACATGCTCATGTATCAAACTTATTTTTGAATTTTGTCCCATGTGCATTGCTTTATTTTGCATTTGGGGAATTCTTTTATATCCGCTTTAAAATAATTTTTTTCTTTCTTTTTTTTATATACACATGGTAATTTAATTACTTTGATTTCACATGAGCATGCTTCCCAAATTTTTTTTTTGAAATATCTTTATTCTTTTCAACTTTCTACCTTGTTTCTATCATCCATGTCCCCATAAAGTTTCCCCGCACTTAAACAATTACACAATTTCTATCTTAAGCTAACCAAGGATTCAACTTGGAATTTTTATTTTGTTTTTCTACTTAAGGCTAGTAATGTGGTTATAAAACAAGGGGAATTTAAAAGCTCAAGGGGGCTAACAAGGTTGATGTAGATGGTAGGCTTTATTTGGGATAAGTGAGCTAAAATCAAACAATGGCCTCAATCATATGCAAGCATGTAAATATACTAAAAAATGGACATATAAACTGAAACAAAGTAAAGATTGCAATTATAGGAAAGAAAATACACAAGAATAAAATATTATGGTTAAATAATGTAACCATGCAATTAAGCTCAAAATGTCACAGGTTGTGTGTTCTTTGGCTCAAAAATCATGTTCCAAATACAACTTCAAACAAATTTAGCACATAAATTTTTTTTTTCAATTTAAATTAGTGAAATACTATAAAAATTTCTTGAAAAGAAATTATTACTTCAACCAAGTAGTAACTAAATGCATAAAATCAAACAAACATGCAATCAAATATGCAAATGCAATAATGAATAAACAAATAAAATAAAATAATGGTGTTGAAAAGAAGAAAATAGCTAACCCATGGAGATCGGTATCGACCTCCCCACACTTAAAGATTGCACCGTCCTCGGTGCATGCGAAGATGTGCAGGTGGACGGGTTGTTCCAACTGATGCTTCTCTCCAAAGATTATGCAGATGGACTTGTCTTGTCTCCCTATGTAAGCGTCTTCCGGTTCCCCTCCGGGTGGCCATCCTGAAAGAAAAAGGGAAGAAAAGTAACCCAGAAATAAAGATAAGAAAATAAATGAAGTATGGATGGGCTAATGCCAAATGAGAAGGGTCTCATTTACATGGAAGCTTCAACATGTACGTGAGAAAACAATAGAAGCCATGGCATGCCAGTGGTACAAAATGTACAACAATGGGGAAGAGAGTGGGTAATGAAAGACAATGTAAGTTCATGTCAATGCAAAAGGAATACAAGTATCATAAAAGATTGACATTGACAGAAAAATAGCATCACCCAGCATTGTAAAACAAGTCACTAAAAATTATACCAGAAAAGATGCAACAGTTAAATAAGAAAATCAACACCAAAGGAAAAATAATAAATTTAGAAAAGAAAAATAAGCACTAAATTAAAATGCAATGAATGAAATATTAAAATAAATAATGAAAGATAAGAAGAATGAGAAGGGAAAGAAGTGAGTAAGAAAGGAGGGAGGGAAAAATTAGGATTGAGGAAGAAAAGATAAGATATTTGGCAAATTAGGATAAGCTGTGCGGCGCAAGCGACGCGGATGCGTAGGGCACGCGGTCGCGTGAGTTGTGTTTGAAGTTAATCGACGCGGTCGCGTCCGCGTGACAGTTTAATGCTACTGGCGCGAGGGTAGCCTCGCGCTCGCACAACTCTCTGTTCAAAATCTTATTTTGCCAAATTTTGGGTGACGCGATCGCGTGGTCGACGCGATCGCGTGAAAGGCCATTTTTGAAAATCGACGCGAACGCATGGATCACGCGTTCGCATGGGAGGGCTTGTGCTTCTAGCATGAGTCTAGCCCAGCTCCATCAAAACTCTCTGCCATGCACCCCTTTACGTCGATTTCACAGGGCACGCGTTCGCGTGGGTGACGCGGACGCATGGGAGGCTTATTTTCCATATGACGCGGACGCGTCAGCGACGCGGTCGCGTGGGTCAGTTTGTGCCAAAGGCACACCTCCAGCCATGCTCTCGCGTGACTCTCTGTTCAAATTTAGTTTCTTCCTAACGCACATACGACGTGGACGCATCGGCGACGCTTGCGCGTCGCGTGCGTAAATTTTTTTTTTTTATGCAGTATGCAGAATGCAATGCTTAATATGAATGCTATGCAAGTATGCATGATTCCAGATTCAATCAAAACTCAAAAACAAACAAAACAGACTAGAATTAAACTGAAAGAGGAACGATAATACCATGGTGGGTTGTCTCCCTCCTAGCACTTTTAGTTAAAGTCCTTAAGTTGGACATTATGGGGAGCTCCTTGTTATGGTGGCTTGTGCTTGTACTGATCCAGGAATCTCTACCAGTGTTTGGAATGCCAACATCCTCCGGGGTCCAAAACAAGGTACGTAAAGCCCTTAGGTGAGTTCAAACAGGCTTGCAGGCTCCCGGAGTGTTCAATGGTAGAATAGATTCCAGGATCCCATATTCTACCTGTACACCCGTTTTTATCTTGATCTGCATTTTTCCAGTTAGGTGATGAGTAATCCGAATTCTCATAGCAGTGACCAAACAGCATCTGAGATCCTTCCAATTAAGCTTGACACCAATTCTTGCACCTCAAATTGAAGTGTGAAACCTCAGTGAATCTTGCATACCAGCTCTGAGTGCGAGTCATTTCCCTTTTACTCTTAAAGCCGCAGAGAACTCTAAGCTGGCCATCTGTTTCAAGTAAACCGTATTCAAGTGGAAAAGTAAAGATAAAAGCTAAGGATTTTACCCACTTGAAGTCTGTGTTGGGTGGTAATGGCCTTGGGATAGGTGTTTCTAGTGGCACTGCAAGCTCTACTCCCTTGTGGTCTTCTGTGAATTCCTCCGCTTCTTTGCAAATTTCTTCAACTTCAACCATGTCTTGATCAAAGTCATTGATATCTTCCTCATCACTTGAGTCATGAATAGGAGGTTGAGAAAAGTTGACCTCTGCATCATCTTCGTATTCACTTGGGGAAGATCTGAAAATAGAAACAATTGCATTAATTCATCGAGACGCTGCAGAGCTCCTCACCCCCAACAATGGAGTTTAGAGACTCATGTCATCAAAGTGTATAAAATTCAGATCTGAAAATGTCATGAGATCCAAAATAATTCTCTAAAAGTTGTTTAAATAGTAAACTAGTAGCCTAGGTTTACAGAAAATAAGTAAACTAAGATAATTGGTGCCGAAATCAACTTATGGGGCCCACTTGGTGTGTACTGGGGCTGAGACTTAAGCTTCTCACGTGCTTGGGCTATTTCTGGAGTTGAACGCCTGGTTGTAACGTGTTTTGGGCGTTGAACTCCAACTTGTAACTTGTTTCTGGCGCTGGACGCCAGACTGCAACATGGAACTGGCATTGAACGCCAGTTTACGTCATCTATCTTTGCGCAAAGTATGGACTATTATATATTTCTGGAAAGCCCAGGATGTCTACTTTCCAACCCAATTAAGATCGCATCAATTGGACTTCTGTAGCTCTAAAAAATCCATTCCGAGTGCAGGGAGGTCAGGATCCAACAACATCAGCAGTCCTTTTTCAGCCTAACTCAAATTTTTGCTCAGCTCCCTCAATTTCAGCCAGAAAATACCTGAAATCACAGAAAAACACACAAACTCATAGTAAAGTCCAGAAATATGATTTTTTCCTAAAAACTAATAATATTTTACTAAAAACTAATTAAAACATACTAAAATCTACATGAAATTACCCCCCAAAAGCGTATAAAATATCCGCTCATCACAACACCAAACTTTAACTGTTGCTTGTCCCCAAGCAACTAGATGAATAAAAGAGGATAAAAAGAAATCAAGAAGCAATAATATCTCAGAGGTTTAAGTGAAGCTCAGATTCTAATTAGATGAGCGGGGCTAGTAGCTTTTTGCTTCCAAACAGTTTTGGCATCTCACTTTATCCTTTGAAATTCAGAATGATTGGCATCCATAGGAACTCAGAATTCAGATAGTATTATTGATTTTCCTAGTTAAGTATGTTGATTCTTGAACACAGCTACTTTTATGAGTCTTGGCCGTGGCCCTAAGCACTTTGTTTTCCAGTATTACCACCGGATACACAAATGCCACATACACATGACTGGGTGAACCCTTTTCAGATTGTGCCTCAGCTTTGCTAGAGTCCCCAGTTGGAGGTGTCCAGAGCTCTTAAGCACACTCTTTTTACTTTGGATCACGACTTTAACCACTCAGTCTAAAGCTTTTCACTTGGACCTTCATGACACAAGCACATGATTAGGGACAGCTTGATTTAGCTCCTTAGGCCTGGATTTTATTTCCTTGGGCCCTCCTATCCATTGATGCTCAAAGCCTTGGATCTTTTTTTTTACCCTTGCCTTTTGGTTTTAAGGGCTATTGGCTTTTTCTGCTTGCTTTTTCTTTTTCTTTCTATTTTTTTTCACTTTTCTTCTTTCTTTTTTTCGCAAGCTTGTTTTTTCACTGCTTTTTCTTGCTTCAAGAATCACTTTCATGATTTTTCAGATAATCAATAACATTTCTCTTGTTCATCATTCTTTCAGGAGCCAACAATTTTAACATTCATAAAATTCAATATCAAAAATATACACTGTTCAGGCATTCATTCAGAAGACAAAAAGTATTGCCACCACATATAAATAATTAGAATTTTGCTTATTAAGAACTCAAAAAAAAAATATTGCCTCTTTATTCTAAAACTCTACTATTTTATTCATGTTTGATGATGATGAGAAAAATAAATTATAGCTTAATTGGAGATAAAATCAAAATAGAGATACTAATTACTACTACTAATATATAAATTCTAAGGTAAATTCATAATAAGAACAGATATCACAGAGTTAAGGCAAAGATTAGGACTCAACAACCTTTATTTTGGGAAGTGGGGATTCCTCTAGTCTGTGGGATGCTTGATCCTTCAAGAGATAATTTCTGACGCTTCAGTTCCTTCAAGTCACATCATTGCTCTTCCTGTTCCCTTAGGTGCCATGATCTTGATGAGTTTTGGCTCAGTGATCATGGCAAATCACACCAAACTTAGAAGTTGCTTGTCCTCAAGCAAAAGAAAGGATAGGAGAGGAATAGAGGGAGAGGCAATTTCGAAATCCAAAAGATATGATGAGTTGAAAAAGATTTGAAAAAGATTTCGATTGGAAAAAGATTTGTGTTTATGAATTAAGATACATTTGATATTTTTGAAAAAGGGATTTTAGAAATTAGGGTTTTTAGAAATTAGGATTAAAATTTTTGGAATTGAAGGATGATATTTTGAAACATGTTTATGCAAGAAATCATGAATTGAAACATAAAAATTAGAAAATTTGTGAAGAAAAACTAATTTTACCTCCTCCCCACCATCCTGGCGTTAAACGCCCAAATGCTGCATGTTTTGGGCGTTTAACGCCCAATTGCTGCTTCTCCTGGGCGTTCAACGCCCAGCTGTTGCTTCTTTCTGGCGTTGAACGCCAGGCAGTCCTTTGTCACTGGGCGTTTTTCTAAACGCCCAGGATGTTGTAATTCTGGCGCTAAACGCCCAGAAGGAGCTTCTTTCTGGCGTTCAACGCCCAGAAGATGCTCCTTTCTGGCGTTCAACGCCCAGATGGCTATCCTTACTGGCGTTGAACGCCCAGTGGATGCTTCTTTTGGGCGTTCAACGCCAAAAACATTTCTTACTGGCTTTTTCACGCCAGTGAGCTTCCAAATTCCCCTGTAACTCTGTGAATTTAATCAATTGCTTTTTTACCTTGAAGATACTTTGACATATACCTGTAAAAATCAATTAATTAACAAAAACAAATAAAATTAAATTTTGTGAATGGCTGGGTTGCCTCCCAGCAAGCGCTTCTTTAATGTCGTTAGCTGGACTATTACTGAGCTTTAATTAAGTCTCAGTTTTGAGCATTCTTGCTCAAAATTGCTTTCAAGATAATGTTTAACTCTCTGTCCATTAACAATGAACTTTTTGTTAGAGTCATTATCCTGAAGCTCTACGTATCCATATGGTGATACACTTGTAATTACATATGGACCTTTCCCGGGGAATAATTTGAGCCTAGAATTAAATAGTAGAACTTTCTACCCCGGCTCAAAGACTCTGGATGACAATTTCTTATCATGCCATCTTTTTGCTTTCTCTTTGTAAATTTTTGCATTCTCGAAAGCATTGAGTCTAAATTCCTCTAGCTCTTTTAACTGAAGCAATCGTTTTTCTCCAGCTAACTTGGCATCAAGGTTCAGGAACCTGGTTGCCCAGTAGGTCTTATGTTCCAGTTCCACTGGCAAGTGACATTCCTTTCCATACACAAGCTGGTATGGAGAGGTCCCTATGGGGTCTTGAATGCTGTTCTGTATGCCCACAGAGCATCATCTAAGCTTCTTGCCCAATCTTTTCTACGATTAATTACAGTCCGTTCCAGGATTCTTTTAAGTTCTCTGTTAGAGACTTCAGCTTGCCCATTTGTCTGTGGATGATATGGAGTGGCTACCCTGTGGCTAACTCCATAACGAACCAAAGTAGAGTAAAGCTGTTTATTGCAGAAATGAGTGCCCCCATCACTGATTAATACTCTAGTGGTACCAAATCTGCTGAAGATGTGTTTCTGGAGGAATTTTAACACTGTTTTAGTGTCATTAGTAAGTGTTGCAATAGCTTCCACCCATTTGGATACATAATCCACTGCCACCAGAATATAAGTGTTTGAGTATAATGGTGGGAAAGGTCCCATGAAGTCAATACCCCATACATCAAACAATTCAATCTCCAAGATCCCTTGTTGAGGCATGGCATAACTGTGAGGCAGATTACCAGATCTTTGGCAACTGTCACAATTAAGTATAAACACTCGGGAATCTTTATCGAGAGTAGGCCAGTAGAAGCCACATTGGAGGACTCTTGTGGCTGTTCGCTCACTTCCAAAATGTCCTCCATACTGGGATCCATGGCAATGCCATAGAATCTTCTGCGCTTCTACTTTAGGCACACATCTACGGATTACTCCGTCTGCACATCTCTTAAAGAGATACGGCTCATCCCAAAGATAATACTTTGCATCCGTGATCAGCTTCTTTGATTGCTGCCTACTGTATTCTTTGGGTATGAATCTCACTGCCTTGTAGTTTGAAATGTCTGCAAACCATGGCACTTCCTGGATGGCAAAGAGTTGCTCTTCCGGAAAGTTTTCAGAGATCTCAGTAAGAGGGATGGACGCCCCTTCTACCGGTTCTATTCGGGACAGGTGGTCTACTACCTGATTCTCTGTCTCTTTTCTGTCTCTTATTTCTATATCAAACTCTTGCAGAAGCAACACCCATCTTATAAGTCTGGGTTTTAAATCCTACTTTGTGAGTAGATATTTAAGAGCAGCATGATCAGTGTACACAATCACTTTTGATCCTACTAAATAGGATCTGAATTTGTCAGTGGCGTAAACCACTGCAAGCAGCTCTTTTTCTGTAGTTGTGTAATTCTTCTGTGCGTCATTTAAAACACGACTGGCATAGTAAATGACGTGTAAAAGCTTGTCATGCCTCTGTCCCAACACTGCACCAATGGCATGGTCACTGCCATCACACATTAGTTCAAATGGCAATGTCCAGTTTGGTGCAGAGATGATTGGTGCTGTGACCAATTTAGCTTTCAGAGTCTCAAATGCCTACAGACACTCTTTATCAAAGATAAATGGCGTGTCAGCAGCTAGCAGGTTGCTCAGAGGTTTGGCGATTTTTGAAAAATCCTTTATAAACCTCCTATAGAATCCTGCATGCCCCAGAAAGCTTCTGATTGCCTTAACATTGGCAGGTGGTGGTAATTTTTCAATTACCTCTACCTTAGCTTGATCCACCTCTATTCCCTTGTTCGAAATTTTGTACCCAAGGACAATTCCTTCAGTTACCATAAAGTGACACTTCTCCCAGTTTAAAACCAGGTTAGTCTCTTGGCATCTCTTTAGAACAAGTGGTAGATGGTCAAGACAAGAGCTGAATGAGTCTCCAAATACTGAAAAGTCATCCATGAAAACTTCTAGAAATTTTTCCACCATATCAGAGAAAATTGAGAGCATGCACCTCTGAAAGGTTGCAGGTGCATTACACAGGCCAAATGGCATCCTTCTGTATGCAAATACTCCAGATGGACATGTGAATGCTGTTTTCTCTTGATCCTGGGGATCTACTGCAATTTGATTATAACCTGAATATCCATCCAGGAAGCAATAGTATTTATGACCTGCTAGTCTTTCTAGCATCTGGTCTATGAATGGTAAAGGAAAATGATCCTTTCTGGTGGCTGTATTGAGCCTTCTATAATCAATACACATACGCCACCCTGTAACTGTTCTTCTAGGAACCAGTTCATTTTTTTCATTATGAACCACTGTCATGCCTCCCTTCTTAGGGACGACTTGGACAGGGCTTACCCAGGCGCTGTCAGAAATAGGATAAATAATCCCAGCCTCTAGTAATTTAGTGACCTCCTTCTGCACCACTTCCTTCATGGCTGGATTCAGCCGCCTTTGTGGTTGGACCACTGGCTTGGCGTCACCCTCCAATAGGATCTTGTGCATGCATCTGGCTGGGCTAATGCCCTTAAGATCACTGATGGACCACCCAAGAGCTGTCTTGTGTGTCCTTAGCACTTGAATTAGTGCTTCCTCTTCCTGTGGCTCTAAGGTAGAGCTTATGATTACAGGAAAGGTATCATCTTCTCCCAGAAATGCATATTTTAGGGATGGTGATAATGGTTTGAGCTCGGGTTTGGGAGGTTTCTCCTCTTCCTGCGGGATTTTCAGAGGTTCTATTATTCTCTCTGATTCCTCCAAATCAGGCTGAACATCTTTAAAGATGTCTTCTAGCTCTGATTCGAGACTCTCAGCCATATTGACCTCTCTTACCAGAGAGTCAATGATATCAATACTCATGCAGTCATTTGGGGTGTCTGGATGTTGCATGGCTTTGACAACATTCAACTTGAACTCCTCCTCATTGACTCTCAGGGTTACTTCCCCTTTTTGGACGTCAATGAGGGTTCGGCCAGTTGCTAGGAAAGGTCTTCCTAGAATGAGAGTTGCACTCTTGTGCTCCTCCATTTCCAGCACCACAAAGTCAGTAGGAAAGGCAAATGGCCCAACCTTGACAATCATGTCTTCAATCACGCCTGATGGGTATTTAATGGAGCCATCAGCAAGTCGAAGACATATCTGGGTTGGTTTGACTGATTGTGATAATAGATGTAGGTATTAAGTTGATACTAGCCCCAAGATCACATAGAGCCTGCTTGGTACAAGTACCCTCTAATGTGCATGGTATCATAAAGCTTCCGGGATCCTTAAGCTTCTCAGGTAAGCTTTCCAGGATAACTGCACTGCATTCTTTGGTGAGGTAAACTTTTTCAGTTTCCCTCCAATCCTTCTTATGACTTAAGATCTCTTTTATGAACTTGGCATAAGAGGGTATTTGCTCAAATGCTTCTGCAAACGGAATCTTTATTTCAAGAGTCCTGAGATAGTCTGCAAAGCGGGCAAATTGCTTATCCTGTTCTGCTTGGCGGAGTTTTTGAGGATAAGGCATTTTGGCCTTGTATTCCTCAACCTTAGTTGCTGCAGGTTTATTACCTGTAGAAGTGGGTTGGGAAGCCTTTTTAGAAGGGTTGTTATCAGCACTTGTATGTGACTGATCCCCCACTGGCGTTTGAATGCCAGGGGTGGAAGCTGGAGTGGCGTTAGACGCCAACTCCTTATCTGTTACTGGCGTCTAAACGCCAGAACTGTGCTCCCCTTGGGCTTTCAACGCCGGATTCATGCTTGTTTCTGGCGTTGAACGCCAGGAATGAGCATGGTCTGAGCGTTCAGCGCCATCCTTATTCCTCTCTGGGCTCTGATTGTCCTCAGAGGGATTTTGAGTAGTCATTTGTTCATTTCTTGGCTTCCTGCTGCTTTGAAGTGAGGTATTTAATGTTTTCCCACTTCTTAATTGAACTGCTTGGCATTCTTCTGTTATTTGTTTTGACAGTTGCTTTTCTGTTTGCTTTAACTGTACTTCCATATTCCTGTTATCCATTCTTGTTTCCTGTAGTATTTCCTTGAATTCGGCTAGCTGCTGAGTTAGAAAGTCTAATTGCTGATTGAATTCATTAACCTGATCTACAGGACTGAGTTCAGCAGTTACTGTTTTAGCTTCTTCTTTCATGGAAGATTCACTGCTTAGGTACAGATGCTAATTTCTGGCAACTGTATCAATAAGCTCTTGAGCTTCTTCAATTGTTTTTCTCATATGTATAGATCCACCAGCTGAGTGATCTAGAGAAATCTGAGCTTTTTCTGTAAGCCCATAGTAGAAGATGTCTAATTGCACCCACTCTGAAAACATCTCAGAGGGGCATTTTCTTAGCATCTCTCTGTATCTCTCCCAGGCATCATAAAGGGATTCATTATCTCCTTGTTTGAAGCCTTGGATGCTTAGCCTTAGCTGTGTCATCCGTTTTGGAGGAAAATAGTGATTTAGGAATTTTTCTGACAGCTGTTTCCATGTCTTTATGTTGTTCTTAGGTTGGTTATTTAACCACCTCTTAGCTTGATCTTTTACAGCAAATGGAAACAGTAGTAATCGGTAGACATCCTGATCTACTTCCTTATCATGCACTGTGTCAGCAATTTGTAAAAATTGTGCCAGAAACTCTGTAGGTTCTTCATGTGGAAGACTGGAATACTGGCAGCTTTGCTACACCATGATAATGAGCTGAGGATTCAACTCAAAGCTACTAACTCCAATGGAGGGTATACAGATACTACTCCCATATGAAGCAGTAGTGGGGTTAGCATATGACCCCAGAGTCCTTCTGGACCATTCATTTCCACTTAGTTCCATGATGGAGCAAGGGAGATGGTATAGATGTTGATATTGTTTATTTTATTTAATTTATTATATAAAGAAAATTGATTTTTGAAATAATAAAATAAAATAAAATAAAAACCGAAATAAAAATAAAAGTAAAATAAATAAAGAAAGAAAATTAACAATTAAAATAAATATTTGAAAAATTTTGAAATTGAAATCTGAAAGAAAAAAAATTTCGAAAATATAGTTTAAAACCAGTTAGAAAAGATATTTTTTTTTGAATTTTGAATTTTATGATGAAAGAGAAAAACACATAAAAGACACAAGACTTAAAATTTTTAGATCTAATGCTCCTTATTTTCGAAAATTTTGGAGGGAAAACACCAAGGAACACCAAACTTAAAAATTTTAAGATCAAAACACAAAGAAGACTCAAGAACACTTTGAAGACTCACAAGAACACCAAGAACAAAAGGAAGAACACTAAACTTAAAGATTTTTTTTAGAAATCAAAATAATTTTCGAAAATTATATCAAAATTAGCAAGAAAACACCAAACTTAAAGTTTGGCACAGGATTAAATCAAGAAAAATTATTTTTGAAAAAAGATTTTAAAAAGAAGATACTCAATTGCCAAGAACATAAGCCAATGCTCTAACCAACTGAGTTATAAATGTAACACTTGTTTTGAATAGGTATATTTGGATTATTCCTTTTGGAAGACTAATGCTTTGGAAAAGAACAAGAAAAACAAGAAAAGGCACAGAACAAGAAAAACTAAAAATCAAACAAGAAAAATAAACAAGAACAACTTAAAGATCAAAGAAAAGAAATTCAAAAATTTAAAAGAAAAATATAAAATATGCAATTAACACCAAACTTATAACAAGACACTAGACTCAAAGAAAAATTAAAAATTAATAAAGAAAAATAATATTTTTGAAAAGAAAATGAAAGACTCTGACCCAATTGCCAAAATCTTCCTAATCTAAGAAATAAAATAAACCTTTAGTTGTTCAAACTCGAACAATCCCCGGCAACGGCGCCAAAAACTTGGTGCACGAAATTGTGTATGCCAATATTAATGGACTATTTAACACAGCTTCGTACCAGTAACCAGCAGGTGCACTGGGTCGTCCAAGTAATACCTTACGTGAGTAAGGGTCAATCCCACGGAGATTATTGGTTTGAAGCAAGCTATGTTTATTTTATTATTCTTAGTCAGGATTTCAATTAAAATTATCAGTTTGAATTATTAGAAAAATAAAAGAGCGTGAAATAAATAATTGTTACTTGTAATGCAGTAATGGAGAATATGTTGGAGTTTTGGAGATGCTTTGTCTTCTGAATTTCTGTAATATAATATTCCATCCATGGAAAAGTGCAAAGTTCCCTCCATGGCAAGCTGTATGTAGGGTGTCACCATTGTCAGTGGCTACCTCCCATCCTCTCAGTGAAAACGGTCCAAATGCTCTGTCACAGCACGGCTAATCAGCTGTTGGTTCTCGATCATGTTGGAATAGGATCCATTGATCCTTTTGCGTTTGTCATCATGCCCAGCAATCGCGAGTTTGAAGCTCGTCACAGCCATTCAATCCATGAATCCTACTAGGAATACCACAGACAAGGTTTAGACTTTCCGGATCCTCAAGAGTGGCCGCCATCAATTCTAGCTTATACCACGAAGATTCCGATTAAGGAATCTAAGAGAAGCTCATTCAATCTTATGTAGAACGGAGGTGGTTTTTAGGCACACGTTCATGGATTGAGGAAGGTGATGAGTGTCATGGATCATCACCTTCTTCATAATTACGCGCGAATGAACATCTTAGATAGGAACACACATGTTTGAATGGAGAAATAGAAACAATTGCATTAATTCATCGAGACGCTGCAGAGCTCCTCACCCCCAACAATGGAGTTTAGAGACTCATGCCGTCAAAGTGTATAAAATTCAGATCTGAAAATGTCATGAGATCCAAAATAATTCTCTAAAAGTTGTTTAAATAGTAAACTAGTAGCCTAGGTTTACAGAAAATAAGTAAACTAAGATAATTGGTGCAGAAATCCACTTCTGGGGCCCACTTAGTGTGTACTGGGGCTGAGACTTAAGCTTCTCACGTGCTTGGGCTGTTTCTGGAGTTGAACGCCAGGTTGTAACGTGTTTTGGGCGTTGAACTCCAACTTGTAACTTGTTTCTGGCGCTGGACGCCAGACTGCAACATGGAACTGGCGTTGAACGCCAGTTTATGTCATCTATCTTTGTGCAAAGTATGAACTATTATATATTGCTGGAAAGCCCTGGATGTCTACTTTCCAACCCAATTGAGAGCGCATCAATTGGACTCCTGTAGCTCCAAAAAATCCATTCCGAGTGTAGGGAGGTCAGGATCCAACAGCATCAGCAGTCCTTTTTCAGCCTAACTCAGATTTTTGCTCAGCTCCCTCAATTTCAGCCAGAAAATACCTGAAATCACAGAAAAACACACAAACTCATAGTAAAGTCCAGAAATATGATTTTTTCCTAAAAACTAATAATATTTTACTAAAAACTAATTAAAACATACTAAAATCTACATGAAATTACCCCCAAAAAGCGTATAAAATATCCGCTCTTCAGCTGTCCACTGGAGTCTCTAGTGTCTTCTTCATGCTGCATTCTTTATTAGATTCGACACATGAAGCCATGGGAGTCTGTTGAGTGTCTGAACGTCTGGAAGATAATTGATTTATTGCTTGCTCCAGTTGATGAAGGGTTACATTAAATTGTTTTACTGATTCTTCGAGGCGAACCTGTGATTCTGGGCTTGATGGATATGGACATGGTGTATAGGGGAGTGGTGGTTCTTGGGAGTAATTGGATCGGTGTTGAGGTGGATAAGGATCATATGGTGGTGAATGGTGAAAAGAAGCTTGTGAGTATGGTGGATTGGGGCTGTGTTGAAGGGATGGTCTCTAAGCATAGTGTGGGGCTTGCTGGTAACTACAAGGCGGTCCACCAAATCTATCAGTTGGGCATGCATTGTAAAACGGTCTTTGTCCATGATATCTAGGAGGATGTTGTTGCCTAAAAGAGTGATCAGATCCTTGTGGCTCCATCCATCTTTGATTGCTTAGACCTTAATGCATAGTCCTGTTATAGCTTCCATTCCTTGCAATAAAATTAGAACCAAACTCAAAGCGAGAGGGGTGAGAATTCATAGCAGCTATCAGAAATAAGAGGGAAGAGAGAAAACAAATAAACAAGTGAAAGAAAAATATTTTATTTTATTTTATTTTTTAGTTTTTTTTTTTGAAAAATATTTACAATAACCAATAATAAGGCACACGTTTGTAATTCCCCGGCAACGGTGCCATTTTGAAAGAACTGAAGATTGATGGTTTAGAAGTTAAAGTAAACTCTCGTTGTAAGTATAGTTACTAAACCAAGCAATCAACCTTTCTTACAAACGTTTTGGTTGTCACAAGTAACAAACCCCTAAATAAATTGATAACCGTAGTATTTAAACCTCGGGTCATCTTCTCAAGGAATTGCAGGGAGGTGTTCTTATTATTGGTTATGAGCTTTGTAAATTGGGGGTTTTGGAATTTGGGCAATGGGCACAGACATAAAGGAAAATAAATTAATAATTATAAAACCTCTTGGCAAGGTATGAGAAATTGGAAGTCCTATCCCAGTTATCCTTATCAATTGTGATGAGAATTGGATTTTTCTCCCACTATGTTAACCTTTAACTATGAAGGTAAGTTAAGTGGATGAACTAATTCGAATCCTCAAATTCCAGTCTTTCCTTGGGAAAAGTTAGAATTATTGGATCTCGAATTAATCCTTGAAAAATTCCAATTTTCAGTCAACACCTCGAGTTTGATAACTCAAGCGTCACCAATTATTTAACCCAAGCCAAAAGGGAACATTCTAAATTAAATTGAAAGCATTCATGTAACTAAAGCAATCATAAATCTGACACATATCAAATTACGTCTAAACATAAATTCAAGTCATAACATGGAAAGGTTCATAAGCCAATTGGGCAACATAATTCAAATACAAATAAAAGTATTAGAGTAAATAAAAGTAGAAAATAAATATTGAAGGAACATTGAACCTGTGATGAAGAAGTTGAAATCCTAATCCTAATCCTAATTCTAAATCCTAAGAGAGAGGAGAGAACCTCTCTCTCTAAAAACTACATCTCAAATCTAAAATTGTGAGTTATGAAAGCATGTTAAGTCTCTGCATGTTCCCTGACTTTAATCTGTGTTTCTGGGCCAAAAACTAGGTTGAAATGCAGCCCAGAATCTCTGCCAGTGACTTTTGTAATTCTGCAAATCGCGCACGTCACGCGTCCACGTCGTCCACGCGATCGCGTCACTCAGCATTTTTCGTATCACGCGTGCGCGTCATCCACGCATTCGCGTCGTTCGTGCAGCTTCCAATCCGCGCGGTTGCGTCAAGCACGCGATCGCGACACTCTGATTTCTTCCATTTCACGCGGTCGCGTGAGCCATGCGACCGCGTGACTTCTCGCTGGTCATCTCCTCAATTCCTTGTGTTCCTTCCATTTTTGCACACTTCCTCTTTATTCTCTAAGCCATTCCTGCCCTATGAAGCCTGAAACACTTAACACACAGATCAAGGCATCGAATGGTAATAGGAGAGGATTAAGATTAGCTAAATTAAGACCAAAGAAGCATGTTTTCAATCATAGAACTAAACTAGGAAGGAATTGTAAAATCATGCAAATCATATGAATAAGTGGGTGAAAAGCTTGATAAAACCACTCAATTAAATATAATATAAACCATAAAATAGTGGTTTATCAGTCCCAAACCTTGCTTTTGCACCCGTCTTCTTGTTGATCCTTAGTGTTCCAACCGGGTGGCAGGCAATTCGGAATTCTCGTTGAAGCGGCCAAACAATTTCCTAGACCCATTCAGTTGAGCTTTACACCAACCTTTGCGTTTAAATTTTGAGCATACAACCATGTTGAACCTTTCAGGACAACTCTTATCACTAACCATCTTCCTCTTACTCTTGATGCCACAGAGAACTCTAAGTTGACCATCCGTCTCCAGTAGCCCATATTCAAGTGGAATTAGAAAGCTAAGGGATATGAATTTTACCCACTTGAATGTTGTGAAGGATGATGGCAACTTAGGGGGAGGGGTTTCTAATGAACTTGCAGGCACTACTCCTTTGTGTTCTTCTTTGATAACTACCACCTCTTTGCAAGCTTCTTCAATTTCAACCTCTTCCTCTTGGTAGCTTTCTTCCACTTTAATCTTTTCTTCATTGCTTACCAAGAGCATGGGAGGTTGTGCTTTTTCTTCTTGAATCTCCATCTCTTGATAAACCTCTTCCAAGTCTTCAACCATGACATGCCTTGGAGGTTGTACACCCTCCTCAACATCAATTTCAAACGTCTTGGAAGGAGGTTCTATAACTTGAGTTTCCCATGGAGGTTCTGCATCTCCTAAGTCTTCAACCACTTCTTCTTCTGCAACTATTATGGCTTCCTCCACTTGTTCTAGTGCAAAGTCATGCTCCTTATTGTCCATTGGAGTCTCTAGTGTCTCCTTCATGCTACGTTCTTCATTAGATTCTCCACATGAAGCCATGGAGGTTCCTTGAGTGTCTGAACATCTGGAAGGTAATTGTTTTATTGCTTGCTCCAATTGATGAAGGGTTGCATGAAATTGATCTACTGTTTCCTAGAAATAATCCCTTGACTCTTGTTCCTCCTTGATGATTACCTTTCCATGACAACTCCCTTCAATTACTCCTTCACCTTCAAGGGTCTCTTCTACCTTCACCTTTAGTGCCTCCTCTAGCTCCTTATGAAGTATGGATTCGCGAAGACGATCCTCTCTCTCTTGTTCCATATCAATAGCATAATTGGGATCATCTTGCTCTTGGATTGGTGGATGTGGGTGTTCTTCCATGGATGGTGGTGATGGGATGGATGGATCATTATGTGGTTGAGATGGAAGTGCATTGGAGCTTGAGGGTTGAATATTGAAGGTATTTAGTGGTCTGATTTGGGTGGCGAGAGCTTGTATAGTAGAGTTTAGATCGGCAAATGCTTTCTCCATGGAGGTTTGGGGTGGATAGGAGGGTTCATTTGTTAGGAGAAAGGGTTCATGGTAGGAAGGGGGTTCATCTTGATAATGATAAGGAGATGGTGTATATTGAGGTGGTAGTTCTGTGTGTGGTTCATTTGGCTCATAAGGTGGTTGGTATGGTGGATATGGGTTAGGGTCATATGGAGGTGAATGGTGGAAAGGGGCTTGTGAGTATGGTGGTTCAAAATTATATTGAGGAGGAGAGGGTTCATGGGCATATGGTGGGTCTTGTTGGTAACTACAAGGGGGTCCACCATATCTATCATCTTGGTATGCATTGTAGAATGGTCTTTGTCCATGATATCTTGGAGGGTGTTGTCGCCTAAAGGGTTGATCAGATCCTCTTGGCTCCATCCATCTTTGATTGCTTTGACCTTGATGCATATTCCTGTTATAGCTTCCTCTTCCTGCAACATAGTTGTAACCAGACTCATAGCCAAAGGGGTGAGAGTTCATAGTAGTGAGAGAAAATAAAAACAAAAATTAATAAAAAGAAAATATTCTGAAAAAGATTTGATTTTTTAAAAAAAAAATAAGATAAGATATATATATTTTTTTGACAAATATTTACAATAACCAATAATAAAGCACACGTTTGCAATTCCCTGGCAACGGCGCCATTTTGAAGAACTGAAGATTGATGGTTTAGAAGTTATAGTAAACTCTCGTTGTGAGTATAGTTACTAAACCAAGCAATTAACCTTTCTTACAAACGTTTTGGTTGTCACAAGTAACAAACCCCTTTAAAATTGATAACCGAGTATTTAAACCTCGGGTCGTCTTCTCAAGGAATTGCAGGGAGGTATGTTCTTATTATTGGTTATGACTTTTGTAAATTGGGGGTTTTGAGAATGAGGAACAAGTATGATAAATGATAAGTGAAATAAATAAATATCTATAAAGTAAACTCTTGGCAAGGTATGAGAAACTAGAAGTCCTATCCCGGTTATCCTTATCAATTGTGATGAGAATTGGATTTTTCTCCCACTAAGTCAACTTCTAACTATGAAGGTAAGTCAAGTGGATGAATTAATTTTTAATTCCTCAGGTCCTAGTCTTTCCTTGGGAAAGGCTAGAGTTATTGGAACTCGAATTAATTCTTGAAGAGTTTCAATTTTCAGTCAACAATGAGTTTGACAACTCAAGAGTTACCAATTAATCAACCAAAGCCAAGAATGTAGAAAGCTAAATTAAAATCATATATCTGAAAACATCTCAATAATGTATATTAAATAAGAGAATCAATCCTAACATGAAAAGTTTATAAGCCAATTAGGCAACACAAATCAGATACAAATGAAAGCATCAGAGTAAATAAACGTAGAAGAGAAACATAAATTATTGAACCTGGTATGAAGAAACAATCCCAATGATTAAAAGAAATCATAAATCCTTTAAGAGAAATCCTAATCCTAAGACCTAAGAGAGAGGAGAGAGCCTCTCTCTCTCTCTCTAGCATCTACATCTAAAACCTAAAAATGTGAGTTATGAATTCTCTGATTCTGCTCCACTCCCAACCTCTAATCTGTGTTTTTTGGGCCAAGAACTGGGTCAAAAACAGCCCAAAAGTCACTCCCAGTGCTTTCTGGTCCGTACAGGTTGCGGGCAAGTGACGCGGAGGCGTCGTCCACGCGTCCGCGCGGATTGAAGTTCGCAAATGCGACGCGGGCGCGTCATTCACACGTTTGCGTCGCCTAACTTCGGGGTAGTTATGGAAAATTATATATCAAATCGAAGCCCCGAATGTTAGCTTTCCAACACAACTGGAACCGCGTCGTTTGGACCTCTGTAGCTAAAGTTATAGCCATTTGAGTGCGAAGAGGTCAGGCTGGACAACTTAGCAGTTTCTTCAACTTCTTGTATTCCTTCCACTTTTGCATGCTTCCTTTCCATCCTCTAAGCCATTCCTGCCCTGTAATCTCTGAAATCACTTAACACACACATCAAGACATCTAATGGTAATAAGTGAGGATTAATATTAGCAAATATAAGGCCAAAGAAGCATGTTTTCAATCATAGCACAAAATCAGAAAGGAGAATGTAAACTCATGCAAATAGTATGAATAAGTGGGTAAAGAGTTGATAAAAACCACTCAATTGAGCACAAGATAAACCATAAAATAGTGGTTTATCGATCGGGCCATCATGATCCATAGCATCATGATTGGAGAGGAAGTAGAAGTTAATGAAGTCATCTCTCTAGAACTCTACAAAGTAGCCGAAAAACCCTCCACCTTGGCAAGGCTAGCTTTTCCTAATCTCATTTTCCATCTATGCAACTTAGCTGGAGTTGTCATAGAAGGAGACATCCTCATTGAAGAGGACAAGCCCATCACTAAGAAGAGGATGGAGCAAACAAGAGAGCCCATTCATGGATCTCAAGAGATGTATGAGGAAGCTCATCATCAAGAAATCCCTGAGATGCCTCAAGGGATGCATTTTCCTCCAAACAACTATTAGGAACAACTCAACACTTCTCTAGAAGGATTGAGTCATAACATGAACCAATTAAGGGTGGAACACCAAGAGCACTCCATCATTCTCAATGAGATTAGAGAAGATCAAAGAGCTATGAGGGAGGAGCAACAAAGGCAAGAAAGAGACATAGAAGAGCTCAAGAACACCATTAGTCCTTTAAGAAGAAGGCGCCACCCTCACTAAGGTGGACTCATTCCTTAACTTCCTTGTTCTTATCTCTTTGTTTTTCAGTTTTATGCTATATGTTTGTTTATGTTTTGAGTCTTTACTACATAATCATTAGTATTTAATAACTATGTCTTAAGGTTATGAATAATTCCATGAATCCTTCACCTTTCTTAAATGAAAAATGTTTTTAATGCAAAAGAACAAGAAGTACATGAGTTTCGAATTCATCCTTAAAATTAGTTTAATTATATTGATGTGATGACAATACTTTTTTTTTGAATGAATGCTTGAACAGTGCATATTTTTTATCTTGTTGTTTATGAATGTTAAAATTGTTGGCTCTTGAAAGAATGATGAAAACGAGAAATGTTATTGATGATCTGAAAAATCATAAAATTGATTCCTGAAGCAAGAAAAAGCAGTGAATAACAAAGCTTGCAAAAAAAAAAAGAAAGAGAAAAAAAGCAAGCAGAAAAAGCCAATAGCCCATAAAACCAAAAGACAAGGGTAAAAAGGATCCAAGGCTTTGAGCATCAATGGATAGGAGGGCCCAAGGAAATAAAATCCAAGCCTAAGCGACTAAATCAAGCTGTCCCTAACCATGTGCTTGTGTCATGAAGGTCCAAGTGAAAAGCTTGAGACTGAGTGGTTAAAGTCGTGATCCAAAGCAAAAAGAGTGTGCTTAAGAGCTATGGACACCTCTAACTGGGGACTTTAGCAAAGCTGAATCACAATCTGAAAAGGTTCACCCAGTCATGTGTCTGTGGCATTTATGTATCCGGTGGTAATACTTGAAAACAAAGTGCTTAGGGCCATGGCCAAGACTCATAAAAGTAGCTGTGTTCAAGAATCAATATACTTAACTAGGAAAATCAATACCACTATCTGAACTCTGAGTCCCTATGGATGCCAATCATTCTAAACTTCTAACGATAAAGTGAGATGCCAAAACTGTTCAGAAGCAAAAAGCTACAAGTCCCGCTCATCTAATTAGAACTAATATTCATTGATATTTTGAGATTTATAGTATATTTTCTTCTTTTTATCGTATTTTATTTTCAGTTGCTTGGGGACAAGCAACAATTTAAGTTTGGTGTTGTGATGAGCGGATAATTATTACGCTTTTTGGCATTATTTTATGTAGTTTTTAGTAAGATCTAGCTACTTTTAGGGATGTTTTTATTAGTTTTTATGCAAAATTCACATTTCTGGACTTTACTACGAGTTTGTGTGTTTTTCTATGATTTCAAGTATTTTCTGGCTGAAATTAAGGTACCTGAGCAAAAATCTGATAGGAGGCTGAAAAAGGACTACAGATGCTATTGGATTCTGACCTCCCTGCACTCGAAATGGGTTTTCTGGAGCTACAAAACTTCCAATGGCGCGCTCTCAATTACGTTGGAAATTAGACATCTAGGGCTTTCCAGCAATATATAATAGTTCATACTTTATTCGATTTTAGACGACGCAAACTAGCGTTCAACGCCAGTTCCATGCTGCATTCTGGAGTAAAACGCCAGAAACACGTCACAAACCAGAGTTAAACGCCAAAAACACGTTACAACTTGGTGTTTAACTCTAAGAGAAGCCTCTACACGTGTAAAGCTCAAGCTCAGCCTAAGCACACACCAAGTGGGCCCCGAAAGTGGATTTCTACATCAATTACTTATCTCTGTAACCCTAGTAGCTAGTTTAGTATAAATAGAACTTTTTACTATTGTGATAGGATCTTTGATCAGTTTTATGCTATCTTAGACTTTTGTGGAGGCTGGCCATTCGGCCATGCCTGAACCATTATCACTTATATATTTTCAACGGTGGAGTTTCTACACACCATAGATTAAGGTGTGGAGCTCTGCTGTTCCTCGAGTATTAATGCAAAGTACTATTATTCTTCTATTCAATTCACGCTTATTCTTATTCTAAGATATCCATTTGCACCTAAGAACCTGATGAATATGATGATTATGTGACACTCATCACCATTCTCACTTATGAACTTGTGCCTGACAACCACTTTCGTTCTACATGCAAATAAGCTCGAATGAATATCTCTTGGATTCCTTAACTAGAATCCATTGGTAGCATTCTTGAGAATCTGGAAAGTCTAAACATTTTCTGTGGTATTTCGAGTAGGATTCAGGGATTGAATGACTGTGACGAGCTTCAAAGTCGCGACTATAAGGCATGGTGACAATGCAAAAGGATAGTAAATCCTATTCTTACATGATCGAGAATCGACAGATGATTAGTCGTGTAGTGACAGCGCACCTAGACCATTTTCACTAAGAGGACGGATGGTAGCCATTGACAACGGTGATCCCCTAACATACAGCTTGCCATGGAAAGGAGTAAGAATGATTGGATGAAAGCAGTAGGAAAGCAGGGATTCAGAAGGAACACAGTATCTTCATGCGCTTATCTGAAATTCCCACCAATGAATTACACAAGTATCTCTATCTTTATTTTATGCTTTATTTATCTTTATATTCGAAAACCATTATAACCATTAGAATCTGCCTGACTGAGATTTACAAGATGACCATAGCTTGCTTCATACCAACAATCTCCGTGGGATCGACCCTTACTCATGTAAGGTTTATTACTTGGATGACCCAGTGCACTTGCTGGTTAGTTGTGCGAAGTTGTGAAGAATGTGTGTGAACCATAGTATTGTGCACCATGTTTTTGGAGCCATTGCTAGGAATTGTTCGAGTTGTGAAAAGTATGAGTCACAATTTTGCCTATCATGACCACTCATCAACTTGATCTAGGCTTACAACGATTTGGATAAATTAAATTTTTAAGGAGTAAGCCCAGGGATTAAGTTTGGGGTGGCCACTACCATACAAGAATCAATCAGCAAGCCCAATACCACTCAATTTGGAAGCATTTAATACATTGGTGGAGGCTTGAATGAGAATTTTAATGTGTTCAGGGGAGATTAGAAGCAAAGAATGTGAAAGGATTGGAATTACTTCTTCCCCATGAACACTTTAAAAACCCAATGATGAACCCAATTTATTGATATGCAAATGAATTAAGTTTGGTGTCCCAAGGAACACCCATCAGTTGTAACTCCATTCACTAGCATTGAAAAGGAATGTGGAGGATCATTTTGTCATTACTGATGGGGTTTTCGGTTTCTTTTTTTTAGGAGATTGAGTGGGGCCCACTTAATAGATAACAAGGAGGTCAAAGTGTACTTACACTTTAGAACTCAACATATTCAGAGGGCACAGTGGGATAAGGGTTGGCGCCTTTTCCCACGCTAGGCGCCACTCCCCAAGTGGAAAACATTGAATTCCCTTCTTTTCCCACCATTCGAACCACACCCTTCACTCCTATAAATCCCTTACCCTCCCCATTCCCTCCCACTTCCATACACAAAATAAACTCACAGAGAGCTTTCTCGTTCTTCTTTCTCTCTATCTTTCTACTTGATTAGGACAATCAAGTGCTAAGTTTGGTGTTGGGGCAAAACTTTGTTTTTCTTGTGTTTCTTTGCAACACTCCATTAATATCTCAGAACCCTCAAACACCCTCTCTCTCTCTCCACCCAATGGCACCACCAAGATCCTTAACCTCAAAAAAAAGAAAGACCAAAGAACCAACCTTAGGTTCCTCAAGCTCAAACTTCAATGAGTACAAATTCCTCTCAACATTAAACCAAAACTAATTCTATGATTGGGTGAGTGAGAGGAAAATCATCCCAGAGGTCAGCTTCCAACTAGGAAGGAATGAGCACCTTGAGATCAACATTGAGATCAACAACAGGGGTTGGGCACTCTTCTGCAACCCACCAAAGAAAGTGGTGAAAGGAGTGGTAAGAGAGTTTTATGCCAATGCCGTGCCATAGCCAGGGCAAACTTATGGGTATATTAACTATGTGAGGGAAAAGTCCATTGATTATTGTTCCTCTAACATAGAAAGGGTGCTGATGGTGAAAAGGATCAACTCTACTCGGAGTTATGAGGAGAGGATGAAGCAACTAGACCCAGGCTTTGATGAAATCCTGAATGAAATATGTGTACTAAATGTGCAGTAGATCAATGACAAAAATGGAAAACCCAACCAGCTGAGGAGAAGGGACTTGAGCCCCTAAGCTAGGGGGTGGTTAGACTTTGTGAGAAGATCTTTGATTCCTACATCAAACACATCTGAGGTGACCAGGGAGAGGGTTGTACTTATATACAGTATAATGAAGGGATAGGACGTGAATGTTGGGGAGTTGATTGCTAACAACATCAACAAGATACTGAAAAGCACTAACGAGAGCACAGGATTGGCATTCCCCAGCATCATACAAGAGCTATGTGATGACGCTGGAGTTGAGAAGGTGATTGATGAGGTGTTGGTGAAGCAAGATATGCCTATAACTGCCAAGAAGATGGCCAAGGTGTTGGCCGTCAATCCACTTCAAAAGGCTAGAGAGCATAGAGTTCATGCTCATGTGCCACAACCACAACAACGAGAGGAAGAGGAGGCAAAGGAGCAACCACAATTTCTGGCACTTCAACCACCACCATACCAACAATACCAACAATTTCCTGAAGGAATGAACTGGGAGCAGCAGCAAGGAGGCGTGCACCAAATGAAGGGAGATCTACATCAATTGAGGAAAGATGTCAACCAATTTTAAAGTAGCCAAAGGGAGCAATGGAACCAAGTGAATGAGAAAATACACAACCTCCAAGAAAGTTTTGAGCAAGCAAGGAAGGTGTAGCAAGAGGAGTTCGATTGGGGTGAGGTGCGAAGTGCACTTAACAAGGTGGTGGAGCAAAACAAATGGCAGCAGAGGAACCTTGCTGAGTTCAGGCATCTCTATGATGCCCAGACCATTTCAAGGAGACAATATGATATCAACACACAAGCGAAGCTGAATCACTTGTGTAATGCCGTGGCCGCCATCAACCCTGGATACCCAACTTTCATGTAAGGGCTAGAAGAATTGAGTGCTAGACAAGAGGAGATCCTAGCTAAGCATAAGGAGGATGAAAGAGATTATATAGTGAGGCTGGGTTTCTGGAAGCCCAAGGACAAGAAAGCACAAGAAGGATCCTCCAAAAAGGGTGGAGATGACTCCTTCCCCTCCAAGAAGAAGGACAAAGGGAAGGGGCCAATAAACTAAAGAAGTTGCATAAGGTTGTTGAGTTCCATGGTTGACATTTCCCAAATTTATAAATTTTGTTTAAGCTTTTATCTGTTTACTTTATGTTTGAGAATAATTGATAATGTTAGGATAGTTTATGTTTTATTTTGCTTAAAGTCTTCTGTGAGTCCTTTAATATGCAAGAAAGAAAATGCAATGATAACTGTAGTCTTTATTTTCATCAATAAAGTAGAGTTTGTCTCCATAAGAGTTGTTGTAAGTGTGTAAGAATAAGAGTAAATGAGACTCCAAGAAAGCTTATTCAAAAGAACTAAGGAACAAAAGACTAAGTGAAGAATCTTGAATGAAGTGAAAAGAAAAAAAATGAGTCATGAAAAGTAACTAGTCCTAGAAGGCATGACAAGTTGAAATTGAGGGGTGTTCCTTGAATATCTATAGAACCAAGAAGTAGTAAGCAACAAAGACCCAAGGCTCTGAGCATCAACTACTAGAGAGGGAAGAGAAATGTTGAAAAACTCAAAAAGGGTTAGAACCCCTAGTAGATGCTTGTGGTGAAGATGTGTCAAGAAGAGGCCTGGGCAAGTAAATTCTCCAGGGTGTTTCAATACCTAGCACCCTAAAGTCAACTGGCTTGGGAGTGTTGATTGAAAGCCTAACTAAAGGGTTGTCTTGAGACAAAACACTTAGAGTCATGGTCAATCAACAGAAAAGAAGCACAAAAAAAGGAGTTAACCCTTACTACTTCAAGGTGACAATCAATGAAAAGGACCCCTAAGACACATACTTGAAAAAACCCTTAAGGATCTAGGAGCTCTTTGTGATATTCAAAGGATTCGTGCATGTGTTGAGCACTTAGTCCAATTCCTAGTTATATTGCATCCATTCAAGGTCAAGTCTCAATTCACCAAAAAGACCATTCACATTGATTTGCTTGGGACAAGCAAAGCTTAAGTTTGGTGTTGTGATGACTTACATCATCTACCCTTTTTCTTGCATAAAAAGGACCATAAAAGAGGCATAATCTCATTTGATCATTGCAATTTGTACCTTAATTGATGAATATCATAGTACATTGCTTTGAAATGAGTTTGTGCTGGATTTCAGCTAGAGAAGACATCAAAAATGGGAAAGAAAACAACAAAACAAGTGGGGCGTGTGAAGCAGGCATGCCACTTGGAATAAACGCCACAAAATGTATTGGCGTGGCATGCCAGAAGCTAGGCGTGGCATGCTGGTACAACATTCCAGAGAGTAAAATTAAAGACCATCAAAGGGGCATGGCACGCCAGAAGCAGGGCGTGGCACGCCAATTCGTTACTAAAAGAACAATCACTATGGCGTGCCACTTTGTGTCGAAGGCGTGGCACGCTAGCCCCAGAGTTCACTTGGGCGTGCCACTTAAGGACCAAGGCGTGCCACGCCAAGCTTATGAGACCACAAGTGAATGGGCGTGCCACTTGAGCAACAAGGCGTGGCACGCCAGTAAACAAGGAGACAATGCAAAAGCTGGGCGTGCCACTTGGTATCGAAGGCGTGGCACGTCAGCTCAAGAAGTTCCACTAAGGCGTGCCACTTGAGTGATGAGGTGTGGCACGCCAGCACTTAAGGAGGCAAAATAAAACTGGGCGTGCCACTTTGTATCAAAGGCGTGGCACGCTAGCTCAATCATCTCACTTTGGCGTGCCACTTGAACATCCAGGCGTGGCACGCCAACCTCTGGGACCATGGCAATTGAAGGGCGTGACATGCCAGTCTCATGGCGTGGCACGCTGGTAGTATTTTCCAGAGTGGAAGAAGTGGAGCCAATGAACTCAGGCATGCCACTTGCATGACGAGGCGTGGCATGCCGGCAAGGGGGTGAAGCTTTAAGAAGGGTGTGGCACGCTAGATCCTGGGCGTGCCACGCTGGTACAAATCTCCAGAAGCATAGAGATAAGGGAAGTGACCTTGGGCGTGCCACTTTGGCTCGAAGGCGTGGCACGCCAGGTTACTTTGCCATTTAAAGTGCCTTGGGCGTGCCACTTTGGCTCGAAGGCGCGGCACGCCAGGTTACTTTGCCATTCAAAATGTCCTGGGCGTGCCACTTAGGCTCGAAGGCGTGGCACGCCAGGGGTGAAATAGAGGACGGCGTGCCACTTGAATGGAGAGGTGTGGCACGCCAAATCAAAAACAGAAGGAGCGTGACACACCAGAGAAGTGCCAGTCACACGCCAGCTAGAAGATCACGTTTGTTGAGTTTCTTTTCCCTCCAAATTGTAATTTTCTTTTCACTTTTGTAATTTTCTTTTATTTTCTAGATCTAAGAGTAGTATAAATACCCTTGGAAGTATTGGAAAAGGGGTTAGCAAGTCACAGAGTTTAGTTTTGGGATTTCACTTTTTTGTTTTCACATTTCATCTCTTCCATCTTTTGTACTTTCTCTTTGAGCTATGAGTAGCTAAATTCCCTCTCATTGAAAGAGGGAGCTCTATTGTACTTGATGGATTAATGATAGTGAATTTCTTGTTCTCTTCATCTTCTCTTTGATTTGCTAGAAGGAATTTTGATTTTCATGCTTAGTGTTCAATTAACTTGGAAAAGAGATTGAATGCAAAATGAGTTTCATGGGAACCTTGGAAAAGGAAACATGAAACCATGCTAGAAATCCCTTCTCACACTTGAGTAGAATCTGGGTTTTGGTGTTTGGATATGGTGACATACAATCCTCTGTCTACCTGGACCTATGATGATGTGTGGTGTAATCAGAGACCAAGCATATCTCTCTTCATGAGCAATTAGACCAAGGAATTGGCTATTGATCAAGATCTAAGAGATTGAGTCACCGAGAGATTGGGGCTCAATCAATCATGATTACCAAGAGGTCAATGAGTTGCATGATTGAAGAGGATATGAGCTGGATTTAATCCAAAGAGACAATATCCCCTGATCTTAATGAATTCTCCCATTCTTTTATAGCTTTACTTACATTCTACAAAATCCCATTCCCCTTTACATTCCTGTTATTTCTATTTCTGCATTTTATTGCTTTCTTTTATTCCTTTGCCATTTATGTTTCTGCCATTTATAATTCTGTACTTATAACTTATTCTGTTGAGCTTGACTAATTCACCAATTAATTAAAATTGCTCAAATATACCAATCTCTGTGGATACAATCTCACTCCACTGTGGGTTAATACTTATAACGTTCGTGATCACATAGTCATATTAAAGTCCAGACAAATATATCCATACATTATAAGCTAAAACACAAATAGTAGAAGGAATAAGAGACATATACACAATCATATTCGATATGCAATCACACAATTATGCGTAAACAAGTATGATGCATGTCTGATTTTATTGTAGGTAATGAGCTTATTTGTTGGTTTCAACCCGCACCCAACATAATCCGACACTCCTTGTCAATAAGGCTTTCCAGAACTTAATCTCAGATTATGTACAGCATACCCTCAACCAAGTACTCTCAACTTGCAGGGCTAGTATTTGATCAAATCTCGATATACCACAGGTATGCTAGTCAGGCCTCTACCAAGCATTCTCAGCTTGCAGGGCTAGTACATTCTCTACCGCAGCCTATCTGGGACGCAACAACACAATACGGGCGTCCCCTTACAATATTCTCAAACATCGCTTGAAAGCTCATAAATCATATATAACCATACTTTCCAGAACATAATCATCTTTATCGTTCCTTCATAATCATAAATCAAACATCACAACATCACTGTGACCTTATTTTACAACTCTCTGTTTACTCTGTAAGGCTAAGCACGCTACTATATAACTTTTAATTCCTTTTCTTACTAACTTGTTTATGAATTTTTTGAATCCTGTTTCATTACCTTACATACCCTTATATCTTCTCTTAGGTGTTTATTAAAGAGAATTAGAAAATTCTGCGCTTAAAACTGTCTTCCTAAAACTTTTAGGAAAATTTGTCTTTTTATAAATATTTTATTCAAAACTTTTAAAATTATATTTTGACCCCTAAATTTTTTGGAAAATATATTTTAAGCCCTTAAACTTTTGATATTTATACTTTGACCCCATGATGAGCGGATAATTTATACGCTTTTTGGCATTGTTTTTAGGTAGTTTTTAGTAAGTTCAAGCTACTTTTAGGGATGTTTTCATTAGTTTTTATGTTAAATTCACATTTCTGGACTTTACTATGAGTTTGTGTGTTTTTCTGTGATTTCAGGTAAATTCTGGCTGAAATTGAGGGACTTGAGCAAAACTCTGAAAAAGGCTGACAAAAGGACTGCTGATGCTGTTGGAATCTGACCTCCCTGCACTCGAAATGGATTTTCTGGAGCTACAGAACTCCAATTGGCGCGCTCTCAACGGCGTTGGAACTTAGACATCCAGAGCTTTCCAGAAATATATAATAGTCCATACTTTGTTCGGAAACTGACGATGTAACTTGGCGTTGAACGCCAAGTATATGCTGCTGTCTGGAGTTAAACGCCAGAAAAACGTCATGATCCGGAGTTGAACGCCAAAAACACGTCATAACTTGGAGTTCAACTCCAAGAAAAGCTTCAGCTCGTGGATAGATCAAGCTCAGCCCAAACATATACCAAGTGGGCCCCGGAAGTGGATTTATGCATCAATTACTTACTCATGTAAACCCTAGTAGCTAGTCTAGTATAAATAGGATAAGTTACTATTGTATTAGATAATCTTTTGACAGTTTAATCTCTTGACTGTTTAGCCTTTGATTATTCGGTCTCTTGATCACTCAAGGGGGCTGGCCATTCGGCCATGCCTGAACCTTTTACTTATGTATTTTCAACAGTGGAGTTTCTGCACACCATAGATTAAGGGTGTGGATCTCTGCTGTACCTCAAGTTTCAATACAATCACTATTACTTTTTATTCAATTCCCTTTTATTCTTATTCCAAGATATACGTTATACTTAACTTGATGAATGTGATGATCCGTGACACTCATCATCATTCTCACCTATGAACGTACGTGACTGACAACCACTTCCGTTCTACCTTAGGCCGGGCGCATATCTCTCAGATTCCCCAACAGAATCTTCGTGGTATAAGCTAGATAGATGGCGGCATTCATGAGGATCCGGAAAGTCTAACCTTGTTTGTGGTATTCTGAGTAGGATCCTGGGAATCCGGAAAGTCTAACCTTGTCTGTGGTATTCCGAGTAGGATTCCGGTATTGAATGACTGTGACGAGCTTCAAACTCCTGAAGGCTGGGCGTTAGTGACAAACGCAAAAGAATCAATGGATTCTATTCCAACCTGATTGAGAACCGACAGATGATTAGCCGTGCTGTGACAGAGCATAGGAACGTTTTCACTGAGAGGACGGGATGTAGCCATTAACCAAGGGTGATGCCTCCAGACGATTAGCCGTGCAGTGACAGCGCATAGGACCATTTTCCTGAGAGGATTGAAAGTAGCCACCGATGATGGTGATGCCCTGCATACAGCTTGCCATGGAAAGGAGTAAGAAGGATTGAAGGAAGAGTGAGTAGTGAAGCAGAGTTTCAAGAGGAGCACAGCATTTCCATACACCTATCTGAAATTCTCACTATTGATTTACATAAGTATTTCTATCCCTTTTTATTTTCCAATTATTATTAATTTTCGAAAACCCATAAACCAATTTAATCTGCCTAACTGAGATTTACAAGGTAACCATAGCTTGCTTCATACCAACAATCTCTGTGGGATCGACCCTTACTCACGTAAGGTTTATTACTTGGACACCCAGTACACTTGCTGGTTAGTTGAACGGAGTTGTGAATTCAACTGGTGCCATAATAATGATTTCATACAAGTACAAAAGAATATGGATCACAATTTCGTCCACCACCCCACAATTTTTTACTAATTAACTTTTAACTCCAAACCTTTTAATAATTAAAATTTTACCCCAAAAAATTAAAAGTTAGGGGTTTCTTGTTCTCTAAGGGGCTTAAAAGTTTCCTTAAAAAATTCATCAAATTTCTAATTGATTTTAAACTCGTTTTTCAATCTTTTCGGTAACCAATTTTTACCAAACCAAATAGTAGCATTTCAGCCATCAATAACACATCAAACACACATAAAATCTCTTGAAAATCATGGCTAGAAGGTTACATTTTCCAACAGCAGCAGCAGTAATTTCATAAGAACTCAACTTTAAAGCATTTAAACAACAAGATTTCATGGTAAAATCATCGTTTAAACACTTAAAATCAAACACCAAACAATTAGATCTCATTTCACACCTCAAGAACATAATTAATCATTGATTAATTTATCAAACCTTATCTCTTTTACAGCTGTCCAAGAATTGAACCAAGAACAAGTTTCAAAAAGCACCTTTACGCTTAATTTAACATCAAAAACTTCTTTAGAATCATATAAACCATCGAGGCTGAAACTTCATGGTGATGAAAAGAAGGATTTTCTCACCTCAAGGATGCTAAAAATCACGTTCTCTTGGAGGTTAAGGTGAGTGAACAAGAGATCCTAAGCAAGAATAAAAGAAAAATCAAGTTTAAACCATGAATAAGTCATGGCCGAAACTTAAGGTGGGAGGAGCAGCCATCATACCTTAATTTACTCCATGAAAATTAGCATAGATGTGAAGAAAAGCAAGAGATGAACACTTTAATTGGTTTATATTTTTTATTGGAGTTTTAGTTTGAGAAAGAACGGAGTTTGAAGTTCTAGTGTTCATGGAAGTTTTTATGATTTTCTCTCATGGAACTCTTGCTTATCCAAAAAGCAAAATAATGATTATGATGATGCTTAGAAGCCGTGGCTTTTGGATGATGATTATCCAAAAATTACTTGCTAAAATATCTTAAAAAAGAATAATTACAAAAGCTATATGTATTAGAACTTAAGTAATTACACTACTAATGGATATACATAAGTTACTTAGTGCAATTGACACTAATAACTGGTTAATCATAAGAATAAAAGATATATGATGATATATTAGCAAAGCTAAGTTCATATAAGAATGCCAGTATTATCTATTACTGGTAGATTTCTAACTCATTTATTATATTTCTAAATATAGATCAACATTAATCACAACAAAGTAAATAATAATATAATATTTCTAATAAAATAATAATATGTGAATATTATATTAATATAATTTTTTTCACAAAATTCGTGACCGGTTCGTCAAAACGAGACTAACCATGAAAATCAGAATTTTGAAATTTGGACCCGAAGTGGCTCAAAAACGCAACTTTTCACAACTTGCCTGCTAAGATCCAGAGAGGTGTCTGGTGTAGTCAAGCTGCTGAATCGGCAGCTTGATGACACAGCACCTGTGCAGCAGAGGTGCTTGTGTACTAAAATTCTTAAAAATTTCATAAAAATTCTGTTTGATCCCGAAAAAGCGTCGTTTTTCGAGGCTAGGCCGTTACATGGAGTCTTGAGCGGGGCGACAGGCTTAGGCAATACCCATCCCTGTCCGCTTCGGTATTATATATATATATATATCTCGAATAAAGTACTAAATTGGTCCCGTACGTTTGGGCGTAATCCTATTTTGGTCCTTAAATTTTAAAGTATTCTATTTGAATCCAAAAAAATTTCATTTAGCTTCAATATAGTTCCACCGTGAGGTCAAAGTTAAATAATTAATGAAATGCCGTACATGACAGCAGTACAAGAACAAGGTCGATAATCTGGAGAACAAATACAAGCTCCAAAGGCACAAAATCAACCGTGTATGTATCAATATATTTATTTATTATTTTTCTTATAATTTAAATGTAATATTTTCTATAGAACTAAGAAAAATGATAAATAAAAGTATTGATGCATTCATGGTTGATTTTGTACTTCTGAAACTTGTATTTATTCTCCAGATTATTGACCTTGTTCTTGTTTTGCTGTCATGGTGGACATTTCGTTAATTATTTAATTTTCACCTTACAGTGGGACTATATCGAAGCTAAATAAAACTTTTTTGGATTCAAATACGACACTTTAAACCTTAAGGACTAAACTAGGATTATGCCCAAACGTAAAAGACCAATTTAGTACTTTATATATATATATATATATATATATATATATATATATATATATATATATATATATATATTTGTGTAATATATATAAAATACTTAGTAAAATAATTAATAATATTGTATCATATTTAAATTTTTACTTTACGTTATGTTATGTATATGATGATGGTTATATAAATTTTAAAATTTTATTTTATTTTTTGAATTTCAATAATTATAGGAGCGGGTAGAGGTGGAGCGGGTAGAGGCGGGCGGGTAGGGACAGGATAGATACCCACAGAAGTGGATTAAGGTTTAACTTTTTACTACTCATGGGTAGGACTGGATCGAATTTTATGCAGGTTATTGTATGGTGGGGCGGGATCGGATAGGGCAAAAACTCGCCCTACCTGCTCCATTGTCACCCATAAGTAGCAGCATGTATTGCATAATTAAATAGGAAACTCTTGATGTGATATGTTAATTAATAATTAAAATTCATTATATGAAAATTAAGAATTACCTAATAATTTTTTATTATTAATTTTATATTAAAATAATTATATGTGAGTCTTTCTTGTTATTAAAAGTAGAGAATCAGTGTCTGCGTTGTAATGTGAGGACGGAGTCGATTTTTATTACTTTTTGAAATGTGATAGGGCTTAAAAGTTTTTGGGTTATCCTGGGAATAATAAGATTTGATGGTGACGTTTCCCCTATGGAATCAGCAATTATCTTCAACTTTTTTTGGTTAAGATCAGTGAAGGAGGACTACATTTTTCCCATTAGGTTTCAATAGATTTGGCGTCACTGTAATCAACAAATTTTCAACACTCAAATTGGTCAGATTATAAGGTTGCTTCTAATGTCAGAAGACTTGCGCATGACCTTCACAATTTCAGAAAATCTTCAGACTCAGAGCGTTTATCTTATTTGGGCTGCTCCCCCTATAGACATGGTGGTAAAAGTTATTTGCGACACTAGCATCTTTCAGGACCATAATCTTGCCAGTTTTGATTGTGTACTTCAGATGGAGAATGACTTTTGGATAAATAGGATTGTTTTGGCTTTCTTTTAATTTGGAGCATTTTTAAGAGTGAGCTCTTTGCTATTTTGAGGGAGTTTGTTCTTGTCTGAATAAGTGAATGCAAGCCAGTTATCATTGAAACTCACTATAATTCAGCAGCCAGTCTGACGGTGACTTAGTAATGAAAGTCAGAGAACTATTAAATTTTAATTGGGAGGTTCAATTTCATCTTATTAAAAGAGAGGCTAATATTGTGGCTAATCTGATAGCGAAGAGAGGAGCGTGGAATGAGAAAGATATACCGAGTAGTCTCTACTATAATTTTTTTAAGCTATCTTATTGCTAAGTTTTTCTTATTGGTTTTAGGACTGTGTTTCCTATTCTAATTTTTTCTTAGACACCAACAAATAAATTAGAGAAATTTAATATAGTTGATAGTTTATAATATGATTGAAGTCTGCACAATTTATAATGACATTTTCATATAATAATTGACACATTCTATCTAACAATAACAAAAGAGCCAATTAGAAAGCAAAATGTGGCAACACTCATTTGATGATTTCTCATTACGTGCTAATAAGTAATTTTATCATTGTTCTGAAAACGAACCGAATTGGTCGGTTCAATCGAGTTGACCAAGAACTAATCACCTAACCAATTCAGTTGAAATGCAAAATTGTTTGGTAAAAAACCGATAAAAAATTGGTCAAATTGATAGTTAACCAATAAATCGATTGAACCGGATGATTTTTTTCCAATTTTCAATTAAAAAAAATACATAAACCTTCCCCCTTTTCTCTTTCTCTTATTCACGCACACTAGGACCACGGAACACAGCCCCTCTCTTTTTGCGCTCCACGGAACCCTAGCAGCCTTTCTCTCTCCCAGCCAACAGCAGCAGGAGCCAGCGCCCAGTGTCCAGCGCCGTCCTAGCCGACGAACTCTTCTCCTCAGCCAGCGTCAAGCCTCGTCGTCGCTGATTCTCCTAGAGCTCATCTCCTCGTATCGCTAGGTCTTCTCGGAGCTGCTATTGGCGTCGCCTCCTCTGTCCTCATCGTCGTTGGCCACCCTAAACTCGTGTCTTTGTCCTCATCATCGAGCCCTTTCTGTATCTTTCTTGTGCGCATGTCAAGCCTCTATCTTCGATTGCCTGTCTGTCCGAACTTACTGTCCTTCCTCCTTCGCCGTCATTTCTCTTCCTCCCTTACCACCGTAAGCAAAGGTACTTCAATTTATGTTTCCTTATTTTGTTATTTCACTGAGTTGCTGAAATCTAAATTTGAGTTGCTGATTTTTCTGTTTTTGTTCATTTTTTCTTATTTTATTAAATTTTGATGGATAATGGTTGATGGTGTTTTGTTAAATTTTCGAAAAAAAATTTGTTATTCTGAGTTACTGATTTTCTAAAATAATTTTTTGTTCTGAGTTAGGATTGTTAATGTGATTCTGAATTTAATTTGGATGCTAAGTTTGGATTCTTTGCTTAATTTTCTGTTTTTGGATTTTGTAGCTTTAAATGTTGAGAAGTCTTTGAATTCTGAGTTTTTGTTGAATATTTGATTAGCATTGAGAATACAAAATATAGTAGAACAAGATTCGAAGAGCAGGTGGACTCTTGATTAGTTAGTTATTCTGTTTCAGGTCAATATGAATATATAGTGCAGACCTTGTATTTAAAAGTGTGATTTAGTTTTTACTTTAAAATAATATGATCAATGTGTATTAATTCTCATTTATCAATAATTATGTTCTCAATTTTAAGTCTTCGAATTAATTTTTTTGTTTCTTATATCACAAGAATTCTTCTCTTGGAGTATTTATCTTGATTGTCAAGTAATTAAACATGATTAAAGTTTAGAAGTTAATTAAAAAAATTTTTATTATGGATTTTTAATGATAAAATATGAACATATGTGAAATGATAAATTTTTAAATTTTATTAGTTTAAAAAATATTAAATTTAAATATTTGAAATTGTATATTAAATTTTTAATGATTTTATTGTATATTTAATTAAATCGGTTTAATCATAATTCAATTCCGATTAGATCATTAAACTATTGAGTCGGTCATTTGATCGGTTTAATAATCAGTTCAGTTCTCACAATCTTAAATTTTATTGAAGTTTTTACTGCAGTTATTTTTAAATTTTACTATTTTGAAAAATAAAAATTAATTTCAAAAATAGGCTTTATTAATTATTTATTTATTTCAAACACTATATTAAACAAATTGAGTCCAACGAAAGATCCAGAATTAGGCCACATCACCGTAATAATTCATCCCCACAAAAGCATCAAACAAAAACAAATGTTGCGTTGTTCATTTTCTTCTCTAAATGCCGCTGATTTTTTTGGTGACTGATCCGGGCTAAAACTGGTTTGAAAAAAAGAAATTAAAACTTCATGTAGAGAACTTGAAGAATAAAAGAAGAGTATATTTAATACCGAAAAACAAAGAAAAATATATTTTAATTTGGAATAATAATAATAGTGGTATTGTTCTTATAAAATTTGGACTTGAAACTTAATTACAAGTTTTATAAATGCTAAAATTTTGACTATATGAATTAATCAAATTTTAGACAGAGTATGTGAATTGACAAATATGTAACATTTTTAACTACAATTACAATGTGAATTGGTTTTTATGAGATGCTTTTTTGTTTTTAACTTTTTCTTTTTTTCGGTTAATAGTTCTTAACTTATTATGTTGTTGTAACATCTTGTTAATTAGCACAAGATTGGGCCTTCCTTGTTTTTACTATTCAAGTTTGATGGGTCCAATTACAAATGCCACCTACCTCCTTTCTAATCCCAGTTTCCACTTCTCAAGAGTTAGTAACTGCAACCTCAAAAAACCCACCATTTTCAACTGCATAGAGCCATACATCACATTCTTCTTCATCATCAAAGAAAAAAGAGAGAAAAAAAGATGACAAAGAAAAGCTCAGTGCTGCATTCAAAACTCCAAGAACTCTCATCCATACTGGATGATCTGCTGCTGCATGCCCCTAATCAGAAACAGTCCCATGAATCTCTCTCCAAAGACATAAAGAACAAGATTGTTTTCATTCGGAAATTGTTATCTGCTGAAGTTGCTTCCAATTCTCAATCACCATTGTCATCAAGTCCCCACCATCTGAACCACAGTTCTGAGAGACTTGCCTCCTTGGAGAATGCCTTTCATGCATGGGACACTCATAAAACACTGTCCCCTGAATACATCAACATCGACAATGATTCTACCTGCTCTTGCTCCAATGACGATGGAAAAAGAGAAGGAGAAGAAGAAGAAGAGGTTTTCCATGATGACGTTGGTGACACTGACAAGGATATGGTGGAATTTCATGATGAGAGGGAGATAACAAAGATTGGATTTGATAGGATCGCATCGTTTGCTAATTATGAAGATGCTAAGGAATTTTTTGCAGGTTCTTCTAGGTTGAGGGTTGAGAGAAAAGAATTGAGAAGTAAGGAAGAAACAAGAAGAGGAGGCAATAGTGCATGTTATGCAAAAGCTTGTGGGTTTGTATTAGGGATGTTCTTGATGGGATTAATCATTCTTATTTTCTGTGGCGCAACATAGTTTTGCAGCCCTTCCAACTTAGCCAACTTCAATGGTAACTCACATAAATTCTGTTGTATATAACTTACTTTTAGGATACTAGACTAGTCTTCTAATCAATGATTTTGTAATTTGGATTATCTTTTAAACTTTGCAACCGCGGAACATGTCACAGAACTCAGAAGCACAACTGCCATCAGTTTAGTAAACTTATTAAATTGAAGCAACTAACCAAATAGCCCTTGGATTGTGACTAAAATTTAAACTTAACTGTATTCAGTTAAAGTCATTTTGAAATTCTTTTATGCTGTATTGCAATTTATATTATAGTTATTTCAATTGGATGCCTATTTTTTATGTAACGCGCATTTTGTTTAACCATAGTGTTACGAGGTGGTTTCTGCCCTGGACTAAAAGGGTCTTAGTTATAAATTATTAAATTTTATTTGTTTTTTCAGTTTGACTCTGTTAAAAGTAGAAAGGAGCAATAGTTAATTTATTTGGGTTGAGAATTTTTCTACACGATCAAAATATCTTTTGATAGCTTTGTGTTCTCCCACCATAATTCTTGTTGTCTCTGAGATTTATAAATAGAAAATAGGTAGTTTCTATTATGCTTAAAGATCATGGTATTTATGATAATTATAATTGAGTTACAATTTAAAAGTGTTGTTAAAATTTTATAACTTAGAAATAATAAAATAAATATATACTTTTTTCTATTTTGTTCAAGGAGATGCGATGAATGAAAAACATTGTACTTATTCAAGTTTTCAGGTCATAAAAATTATCTAATTCTACCTACTTTGACATGGATGTGCCATGTTTGTATGCAAGGGTGACAAAACTCCCCTGGAATCCCCACTGCTATTGCCTCTAATGGGAATTTGAAGTCGCGGAATATTTCTATGGAAAAATTAGTGTATGAAAAGAACAAATAGTGTATGAAAGGAATAAATATAAGAAAGATCATTTTTTTTTTTGCATTGTGAGCTTGTTTGGAATGCTGAGAATTAGAATTTATTTAAGAGTTGAATTCTTATTTTGGAAAAACTAAAAATGAATGATTTGAATTATAGTTATTAAAATCGGATCGGTTCGATTGGAAAATCAATGAATCGGATCTTATACCAGTCCAGTCCGATGTCTACACCGTACAAGATAAAGAACAGGAACAAACCGGTCAAACTTAGAGTGAACCAATGAAATTGATGAATCGGATCCGGTCCAATATTTAGACAGTACAAAACAAAAAATTGGAACAAATCGGTCAAACGCAGAATGAACTAATGAAAATTGATCTGACCGAACCACTTAAAATTTAAAATTTTTTGAAAATGCTTAAGATGTGGTTCAAATCTTTGACCTCAATAAGAGAAATGTCCTTCACAGAAACCGGGTATCATAAATTTTGTTAATATGCATGCAAATTATAATACATATAGATATCTTTCATCAAATAGTTTACTTTTATTTTATAGATTTTAATTTTATTTATAAACTCATTCATTCTTAAATTAATTATATTTTTATTTAATAATAATTATAATCTCACTTATTTTTTCTTTTCATAATTATATAATATCTATTAAAATTATTTTTAATAAATACTCATAGTATATAATAGTATAATAGATATAAACTAATTAATAAATTATTAAAATTTAAAAATAATAGTTATTTTAATATGAAAACAAAATAAAAATATTTAAGATAGAATAAAATTAACAAAAACTTATTATTCGTTTTTCATATTGTTTTAGAATAGTTAGATATTCTTAAAATGTTAGTGAAAATATGTGTATTAAATTATAATTTTAAATTTTTTATTATTTTTTATTCACACAGGACCGAGTCAACCGGTTGAACCAGTAACCCAGTAACCCAATAACTTGACTGTTCGATCACCAGTTCGGTTCTGACAACTATGATTTGAATTCCTTTGAGAATTTCAATTCTCATTCTTCCTTCATTTATAGTCATTCTAAATCATAGAATTAAATTTCAAATAAAAATAAATTCTTTTTTAAAAGAAATAGAATTATTTTCTCATGTTAAATGGTTTTCAAATAAGCTCTATATGTTTTTTTAGAGTAAAGTATTATTTTTGTCTCCAAAATTTGGGATAAGTCCCAAAGTTGTCACTAACGTTTTTTATCGTCCTATTTAAGTCCCTAACGTTTCAAAATTGACTCAATGTTGTCTTGTCGTTAGAGATCTATTAAAAGAATTGATAGTAGGACGAAATTGAGACGATTTTCAAATGTTAGGGAATTAAATAGGATGAAAACATTGGGAACAAAAACGCTACATAGAAATAAATTTTAATTTTATCATTCAATAATATCAATTTTTTTTATGGTACATACTTATTCAATTATTTTTTTAATCACATTTAAATAAATTACATTTAATCACATTACTTTTATTCTAAATAAATTTAATTTTTTATAATTTTACTCTTAAAAATTTTTATTCATCGTAAAATATTTGTAGAATGAAGGGAACCTCAACGGTCAAATATGGCCTTTAAGTATCTCAACAAAAAAATTAATGTATATAATCCCTTAAATTAATAACATTACAGTATACATGTATAGATAAAGGCATATTTAAAAGATTATAAACATCTATCTCTTTTATTGAGATATTTAAAAGGCCATATTTAACTGCTGAGATCCTCTTTTTTTTTTTTAAAAAGTAATACGAGAACGTTCATCTAAAACAAGAAGAGTACATTTACTTAAATTTAAAAATTTGAAAATAATAAGTGATTTTATTTATAATTTTTTAATTTAAAATTAATGATTTTAATCAATTAATTTTTTTAAAACCGAATAAATATAATTGATCATATGAGTAAAATAATACAAATACGTTTATTCTTATCAAATAATTAAATTAAATCATTAATTTAAATGATATCTATTTAAAATTTAAATTAAAATTTTATAATTTTAAATTTTAAATTATGTGAATTAAATAAAAATATAAAAATATACCAATACGATTCAAATTATAGAGAAATAGGAATGAGTTCATTGTATCAATGGGCGAATTTCAACAAAATCTGAAAGTTTGCCGATGTAGTGGATGAACTTGTTCCAATTCAACAAAAAAAATTTGTTTTAGAAAATAATTATTATTTTTTAATTTATTTCAGAGAATTTTCCTAGTGCTAACTGTAAAGTATATCAAGTCCTATATTATCTAAAAATAAAACATATTCTTTATAAGTGTAAAATAAGATCTTTTAATATAACTTTTAGGTTAAATCAGACAAATTTAATTTCATATAATAACTTCTATAATCACTGAATGTCAAGATTTAAATCAATTATCCAAGGGTTAAAAAAACTTGTCTAAAATAACTTACTCCAGATTTTGAAACTACACAAGAATAGACCAGCTATCTATGAGAACTTTAGTCTTAATATAATCTATATATGCCTTCCATGAATATTAATATTATTGCGACCACAAACATAATCAACTGCTAAAAGATTTTGTAAACTCTTTGCAAATAAAAGAAGATCAGAGATGTTGGCAAAGTATATGTCAACCTTTCCATAGTACAAAGATCTACCTTTGTTTTTTAGCTTTCATGCCAGTTCCTGCCAAGGGTGAATAGTAAGTAAGTAGAAGACCAAATATATGAAACCATTATGCAATTATCTATGACTCAAAATTATTTGGCAACTTAATTAAAATTTAAAACTATTACAGGTGCTGATCCCAAACAATAAATTTTTTCAATTTTGTTATCAACTCAAAAGTTGTAGTTGAAACAACTCTAAAGAATTGTCGGAAAAAAATATGAAAAAGTTTGCTTCACAAAAATTTTGTCACGACTGTGATTAAACTTGTTTTAGGTTGTGTTTGACAAGTATTTCAATATAAAAAATATAATGATACCGAAATAAGGTCAACTCCTTTATTTGACCATTTCTCACCATGTATCCCAGAGAAAACATCCCTCAACTTTCTAGTAAACTTGCAATTTCAAAAGAATGTATTTATAATTCTTGGGTATTGTCACGCGTGGGTTACATTAAATAGAGAAGATAAATCAAATTCTGACATTGCATAGCAAAGATATAAGAGCAAATTATGTAACAGACCTTTCTTTTTCTTGTCACGGCAGAAGGTACTTCCACAGCAGCATTGAAATGCTTTAATAGGATGTTCCTGATCATCAAAGTCAATACCATAATCCTGCAAATAATTCTTCGTTATATCTTGTATTCTTATCCATGAGGGAAACTTTAACAAATTCCTGGAAACATTTGACGAGTGTAGCTTTCAACTTAATTAGGTTAACTTAGGTTATTGGTACTCTATATCATCTCATCCAAGCATCTAGGATTTAATATATACAACCTTCCCCTCGGTCTCAAATTTGAATTCCGCATAGGGATAGAAAAATATTAGTATTAGGAGGGATAACTACAGTTTTTCAAAGTTGAACTAGTCACATTCCTAATAATAAGATCTAGATACAGGTGGTGATGACCAATATATAGGAACATAAAAAGATCCAGAGGGCATGAGATATGACAATGGTTTATGAACATTAAAAATCATAGGCCGTCTCATTTCTTTCATAACTAAAGAATTTAGAAGGGATATAGTCTGTTATTGTCATAACAGCTAACAAGTAATAACGATCTGGTTGTTAGTGACAGCTGTAACAAACAAACTGGTTGATAAGACTAATATTGTCTGTTGTACAAGTGATTTTCACTCGTAATGAAAATATCATAGATTATCTACTACTCTCAAATTCCCTGGATTCTCTCATTTCTTACACAGGTATCGCACAAAAATGTTGTGTGCCATCATTCCATTGACATTTTTCTGTAGATTTAACTTTCATATAATGACAGTAAATTTATGGATTATATATATATGATAAAGGTTACTTTAGGAAAGAAAGTTGTGCACCAAATCTCTCCTATATTCTCATTATATATAGTAGAAGTAGATGACAATACATGATAGAGCATCAAAGTTAAATTCAAACAAAAAACCGGTGAAATTCCAATCAGCTTACCCATGTCAGCTCTTTGTATGCTTTCACTTTCCTATTAGTAAAGAGAGCAATCTGTCAACAAGGAACATAAATTCTCAAAGTTGGTTTCATTTTCTTTTATTGAATGAAGTGAAACAATCCCTTTGTAAGATTTTAAGACAAATTTATTAAATACTTTTGTTGATGTAGCATGCTTGACCATTTATGTAAATTTTTTTCATATTGACATTATATCAAAGTTAAACTTAGGATAGATTTGGCAAAGTTTATTGAGAGGTATTTGTTCTTTCAAAAACATAAACATCTTACTCTGTGTTTGTGTTTGATAAATAAAAAAGATTATGTATTTGCATATTTAATTTTTAAAAATTAAAAATATTTTTAAAAACACTTTTAAATACTTTTCAAAATTAAAGAATCAAATTTAATTTTACATATTAATGAATAATTAAATTTATTCTTACTTTTTATCACATATATTTCTATTAAAGTTATTTTAAATTTTAAAAAATTTTATCAAAAATAATTATTATAACTTATACTTATTAAAAGCCACTTTTATTGAGATTTACTAACATAACTACTATAATTTTTAAAAAATTATTTTTAATAAATTAAAAGTACAAACTTTACTAAACTCACCCTTGAAATAAGGCTTGGTTTGTATTGATGTTAGTAGTAAAATTGAATAGGATGGAACAAAACAAAGAGGAATGAAATTAAGAGATTTTTCTTTTTAAATAAATAAAATAAATAATTTGTAGTGTTTTTACCGAAATGCATCGCATCTCTTATCTCGTTTACAGTGTAAATGAGATAAGATTATACGTATCTCGTTTACACTATGAACGAGATAAGGCACGAGACGACGTGGCCGTATCACATTTTTGCACGTGTTGTGTAAAGTCCTTATGTCGTATACAGTGTAAACTAGATACGTGTAATCTTATTTTGTTTACACTGTAAACGAGATAAGAGTGGATGATGCCTATATATATATATATATATATCTCGTCCATAGCCTTGATTAAGAGCTTTTCACTTCCATTTCTTGGCCTTTTCTCCAATTTTTACCCTTTTCTAATCATATTTCTAAATTACTTAAAAGAAGATGGTGCGTGCTGATAATCACGATGAAAATATTAACAGACTGAATGCGACTTGTCACATTGCAAGGACATCCGACTTTGTGGTTGGTGTTGTTTTTTTTTTTTCTTATGCTTATGTTAAAACATAGATGTGGTGCCATACTTAAGATATTTTTATAGAGATAGTATGCATTATATGTTAGGCGGCAGAATATATGGTTAGGAATAATAATTTAAATGCTAGTGCATGATGTTAAACATACTTTAAAACGGATTTGTTAGTTAAATATTTGATTAGGTTTGTTTTTTTTAATATAAGTAATAATTAGGCATATGTTTATTAATTTAGTTACTAATTTAGGTTATAAAAAATTTCTAGTAAACTTAATTAAGTAGCAAAATGTTTATGTTTGTATTTATTAAATATTTAAGTAAATAACTTTTCTTAAATTTTTTGTTACTTAAACTAAGTTATCAAGTTGATGGTGTACTTATTCGTTATTCAAGTAAATATTTTTATTTAATCTAACTTATCAAGGAGATGCAAAATAAATTTTGTTATTCACTATTTAACTAAATAATTTTATTTAAATTAAATAAAATAGACGTTTTTTAGATTAGTTATTAATTATCTTACGAAATATTCTTATTTGCATTATATTATTCAGACGATTTAAATTAATTATTTTACTAAACATTTTCATTATTTAAGTAAAATTTTTTATGTAAATGAATTTATAATTTAACTGTTTGTAGTTATTTGTTAAAATACGTTACTTATAAGTCAAATTAATTCATTATGTATACGTTTGTCGGTAGAATGTTTTACGTTGAAATTCTTATAGCTTTATAGGTTTACCCAAGAGAGTGAGTCACAAACTCCCACCACTGGACGCTATTGTCCCGTACCTGAGGGAGGCTGGGTTCAGCGACGTGTTACCACTCAGGGATTTTCTCTTCGACAACTCCCTGATCACGGCATTTGTTGAGCCCTGACGCCCAAAGACATACCACCTCGGCTTGCGCGCTAACGGAGAGCCCATGAGTGGTTGCTTTTGTGACTTTTATACATGGTACAAGATCGGGGATTGGGAGTTGGTTGAGAAGCTACTCGGTGTCAGGCCTCCTGTAGTCCAGCAATAGGGAGTGCAGAGGAAGGAGTCTTTCTCCTTGAAGCTGACATGGCTTCGAGAGCGTATCCAATATATGCCGCCCGATACTGATGATCCAGCTACTCTCCAACAATATGCGAGGTGCTACATATTATTGATAAATAGGGGTTACCTGATGACTAATAAATCCAATAATCAGGTTCATCTCCAGTGGCTCCCACTACTGGAAGACTTTCAAAGGTGCCGATCTCTGTCTTAGGGATCTGTGGTGGTAGCATGGACGTACCATTCCCTATATTCTGTGGCACACCGCTCCACCACAAATATCGCAGGCTACACTCCTCTGCTGGTATCTTGGATATATCAGATGTTCCTTAAATGGTGCCCACCTGAGCGATAGATTTACATGTAACCTATAAATGCGACGTAACTATTTAGTTTGGTTTTACTATTCATCATTTTTCTCATAACGATATTATGACAGATTGACTGAATGGTGGTTAATCTTGCAAATGTCCACAGGTTGATCGGCATGACACAGTAGAGCAGGGACCAGCACGAGTGAGAGAGTCCTACAATGGTGTCGGGAGTTGGATCAGTTACTCCAGAATGAGCTAAGTGAGTTACCTTTTTATTTGGTTCAGTTGCATAGATTACTCAACCTTTTATAGCACCTGTCACTTATCATTCTTCACTGCGTCCATTATAGTTCACGTGGACGCCATATGACAACCCTGTACTGTAGGATATCTGCCAGCTATGGCTGAAGGAAAAGGCAAAGTGGGGGACATGGATGTCTATTGTCCCCTTCGTCTGTTTTAACATAGTTGAATTCTACCATGCCAATCCTGTGAAGCGCCAATTCAATGGCGAGCAGCTAGTGACAGGGGACTTGGTTTATGTCGACATGTTCCTGACTACCACAGAGCGTGCGAGGACGTCTAGTGGCCTACCAAGCTTCATGAGTGCTACGATCGGTAGAGGGATCACTTTGGAGAGGGACACCGGATATCTATTCACCCGTGCTTGGACTATCACCCGACGTGGGAGTATTGGCATTGGTATAGACTAGCTTGCCGTGTCAAACACTTGTCGGGGTAGGATGTGCTTGATGACCCGAGGCTGTTGGACTTACTGGTTTGGGTGTGAGAGGTGGGTCATCCTGGACGAAGTCTGACAAGCTAGATCCACTGCCACTAACGTCCCTGACTTCTGCAGAAAGCTCCATCACTTGTTCCGCCATGATTCTCCTATAGATGTCAAACATCAAATGCACATGTTCGTCGTCATGGAGTCAAAACAGACGAAATCGAAAAACTTCATTTTCCATCGGTAATAGCAACATATACCCCACCTTTCCAATCTCTTTTCTCCCGCTACCACCGACGCTACTCAATATCAGACTCTTCAACTTGGACAAAGAACTTACGCGCCAAGTATGCAACAGAATGGGATTCATGCACTCAAATATCACCCCAGTATCACTATTTCTCATACGGCAATTCGTATACACACTTACAATAAAGTATCCACTACTACTAGACATTTTGGCTTATTTCTGAAAGAAAAAGGTAGAGAAGAAGTAGTGAAATGTTTACAAAGGATTGCACATCCTTTTATAACTGTTGGAAATTTGTCTTTACATATTTTGTGTATAGTGTAAACGTCATATTTATTCACTTATCTTGTTTACATTGTAAACGAGATAACATTATACGTATCTCATTTACACTGTAAACGATATATACACTTCATTTCCATGTGGCCTTATCTCATTTATGTGTATATCGAAATACGTGTAATGTTATTTCGTTTGATGCGATGCATTTTGGTAAAATTGGTATAAATTATTTATTTCAGTAAATAAAATATTTATTTTATTTATTAAAAAGATCCTAAAACTAAGTAAAGTGATATTATATAATTGTTCCACTCTATTCATTGGATATTTTAATAATGGAATGGAATATGAAGGCGAGAATTTAATTGGATGGAATAGGTTTTATCTATTGTTGTTCCACACTATTCAATTTTATAGCATTCCGATAATGGAAAATATAATTTTTCCTTTTTATTCCATTCCACACTTGTTCCAGTCTAATCTAAAACATAATTATGAATATAAAATGAGAAAGTATAGGAACAAACTTTTTTGTTAGCCAATATTAGTCAACTTTAGTATTTAAATTTATAATTTAGAATTTAGAGTTAAAGGTTTATGACTTAGAGTATATAATTTATGATAAATAAAATAAATTTAAAAAAGTTAGCCAATATTAACTAAAAAAAAGTTGATTACATAACAGTACTGATAAAAATCAACCAGTCTTACATGATAATAGTGGCGATCAGGAATCTCCACTTCAACAGGAATGTCTATCAAATTTGCATCAAAGCATCTGGAATTTTGAACACAAAAATCAATATTAGAAATCAATATATAACAACAATAATAAGAACCATCAAATCTTATTCCATCTCAATAAGCAACACCTTAAAAGAAAAGACTAAATAAAGAAAATCTCTGATAATTAGCAGTGAATAAATGGAGAAAAAGAAAACAATAGAAAAAATTAAATAAAAATAACTAAACAAGAAAAACAGTTAATAATTAATAAAATAGAAAGATTCAAGTGCACATTTGATTAGAATATTCAAGAGTGATCACATTGTAGATTTTTTGGTTTATAAAGTCAAATGCACATGACCTATAATTGAAGAGGGTAGGTTGTTAGGATTTAGGAAATATTTTGGGGGTAGTATATAGCAGGGAAAATAAGAAGAGTTAGAGGATAAAAAGTGAAGCAACAACAAACTCTGTTTAGTGGTTGAGATAGAATTTAAGAAGGAAAAGTGGTGTAAATTGAACGAAAGGATCATTTTTTGTTAGTCTTGCCATTTACATTAGTTTTTAAGGAATCAAGGCCACTGTTCTACAACAGAAGAGAATAGGAAAAACATGTGAGTATAGAGGTCAATGACACCATAAAGATGACTATTTGAACTTATTCTTTGAGATAGAAGAGTCAGTTGCTTACAAACTAACATAAACAGAAAGAGTAACTGCAACTGACCCCACTCATTCTATAACAACCTTGTAACCACTTTTCCTTCCTATAATGCCAGCTCAGCAACTACTTAACAGAGTTAGTTGCTGCCTTACACTCCCTCTTGTAGCTCTTTTTATCTCTCCTGCTATACAATATCCCAAATAGTTCCTAACATAAAGTTAAATGAGATATATGATATTGTAGTCGATTTGTTCATGTAAAAAGGTTACTTTATTTTTATATCAAAAGAGTTAACCACCTAACCAATTCAATGATTCCATCACATAAGGTGTGTTTGGAATAGAAAAAAGTTAGAACTGAAATCAACTAAGCTATAAATCAATTATCAAAAATGAGAATTGAATCAATTCAAATTTATTATTTACATCCTTGATCCAATCTTATCTAATTATATTACACAACCTATCACCACTGCTAGATCACTGCTACCTCCCTCTCCAACCCCTCCTCCCTCCCCAACTCTCTTTACACTAATATTTAGAGCGCAAAATAGTTTATTAGTTATGTAGATTCAAAATTAATTCTACTCCATGTAAACCCTATTAAAAAGAACTATTTCAAATACAAAGAGATAGAAATCCATTGGACTTCAAATCAATTCATTTCTTTCTTTCTCTTTCCCAAACCCAAACAAGAAAAGTCATTTAAAATTGAAATGAAATCAATTTCAATTTTTCTGGGTTCCAAACACACTCTAATAAACAGTGATCATGCTAATACAATTTTAGGCAAAAGTCATTGTGTTAGCTCATTTTTACCTTTGATTAAAAAGTTTTGGTTCTTAAATTTTAAAAACTTTTATTTTTTGAAACGCAACCATTTAAAAGATAAATAAGATGTACCTATGATTGATAAACCTTGCAATATTTCCATTATAAGTTGCATCTAAGCAGAGTGCCTCATCATCCTTTAACACCCTTTCTGAGCCCCAATCTGCATCAAGGGTTACAGGATATGTATGTCTGTCCTTGCTGCTTTTGTGCAATACCCTTTCATACAATTCTGCATTGGTTAATATTTCCCCGACGTACTCACATACAAAGCAACCTTTGGGCAAATCTTCTAGTGTTCTAATGCCCCAACCCTTTCCTTCCTGAGTCAAGAATACCTGTAGATCAGAGAATCACAATGTACCCCATCATATATCAAATATTCAAATTCATGAAATGAACTAATAAAACAGTGGCTGGGGAAAGGTCGCTCCAATAGGGTGTAACATAGGCAACCAAACCTAATTTAAGCATTAGTGACTCAGAAAACACAGTTTGAATAGTTTGTGGTAATTTTTTTAGTGAAAGATGGCACATTGATAGACTTATCAAGTTCATGCCATTGAATGTAGGTTTGTGGATGATTTCATATCTACTACACCTCTTTGTACAACAATTTTCTGGGTTTATAACATGGACAATGTGTTAGCATAGTTATTTATAGATACCTTGTACTAAAAGAATAAAAAAGACAAGATACTCATAGAAACCCAATATGATATCATAAGCCAACTATGCCAAAAGCTTAAGGTGGTAAAAGCTTATAAATGTTTTTTGCATTTAACATAAATTATTAATGTAGAGACCAAGAAAAAAGGTTGAAGTTTTATGTGACACGAGCTCCAAAATGTTATCTTAGTCATGTTACTCTACTCTAGACGATGGAATTGTCAGTTGGTAGACTAAAAAATACCAAACTTATGTTGTGATCCAACAGAAACAAATAAGTTAATACAAGATGTACTGCTAGCTAGAAGTTAAGCATTTTTTTAATTTAAAAAATTCAAATAGAAAAAGATAACACCTTCACGGCTTCACCACATGAAGATAAAATTGATGATTATGATATGATCATAAACTAGATAGTATCATGGGTGGATAAGAAGAATGATTCAGAGTCATAAATAAGAAGATAAAAAGGCTCTTAGTGAAGTTATGACTTGCCATTAGAGTCCTTATAACAGTCATAGAAAATTTAAATTAAGGAAAATAAATAAAGTCTAAAATAAATTGCAAGATTAATCAGATAACAGGTTACCTGCAGTTTACATCTTAAACCTCGTTGCACTACCCGATTTCCACACTGCATATCACATCCACATTTCCTCCAACATTCCTTTATAAACTTTCTAACCAAATGCCCCTTGCATTCTTCAGGCATGTGCTCACTCCCTTTATAAATTGGGCATTCTTGACAATACACAAAATGATATGGTTGAGGTTTGATTTTTGTAGCTATGCATGCTTCTAAGAACTTTTCCTTCACCAAACCTTCTCGAGTATAAGCAAACTCCCCACCAGTTTCTTGAGAACATGCACAAGGAAATGTTAAAGAAAGACAGTTGCCTGAACAATCAGAACAACAATCCTCATCCGCAACCCGAGCAAGTGAAATGTTCACATTAGCATTTTGATAGATTATATTATTTGGTATGTAATTAAACTTAGGCAACTCCTCACTTCCAGTTTCATCTAATAATGAAATTGCAACCTTTTCAGAACCTTTTGTTATGTCACTCAGAATTTGAATAGAACTATTTTCAGCATGAACAATAGCTTTTTGTGCTATTTTTGTCAAATTAGCATGATTGAGATTTGGTCCATATTGATAAAGAGTTGATATAGATTTGAAACGACAATTTACATTTGAATCATCGCATGGGCCTCTAGAATTATGTTCAGGATGAACAACAGCTTGTTGTACCATGTTTGTCAAATTCGCATGATTGAGATTTGGCCCATTTTGATAAAGAGATGATATAGATTTGAAATGACGATTTGTGTTTGAATCATCGCATGGGCCTGCAGAATTATATTCAGGATGGACAATAGCTTGTTGTACCATGTTACTCAAATTGGCATGATTGGGATTTGGCCCATTTTGATAAAGAGCTGATATAAATTTGAAACGATGATTTACATTTGAATCATCACAAGGGCCTACAGAAAATCAGCAAGATATTCACTAGAGAGCAGTTAGTATGAATATATATGTAAAAGAAGTTAAAGCATTCAACAAAGTATGAATTGTCTTCTAGTTTCAGCATGTCTTAAGAATAACAAGGAAGTAAGTTGGAAAATTTTTATTATTTGGACATAGAAAGGGAATTCAGGACTGAGAAAGAACAATAATAACAATAAAAAAATTAATGTGATAGTTTTCTCACATAGCATTTATAAGAATCCAAGGAAAACTCCAATAAGTTTTGCACTAAAAAAATCCAAGTTGCTGAATCTTATCTCAAATTAAGTAATGTCTCACAAAAGTCTCCTTAAACATAATAAGAAATCTTCATTCCAAACAAGTACATCACATTGTTGCATAGATTACATACTATCATAAAACTTTAGCCTCACATCTGCAAACTGTGAAAGTTAACCCTTGAAAACAGGTCCTAGGAACATAAAGTGGTTATGACATATGAGACATCTACAAGAATTCATTGTTTTTCCTTAAATTTCTTTTTATGGAAGAAATATAAGAGGTGTTATTATTGCAAATCAATTTACTTTTTCAGAATACTTATCTTCTACTTGGATGAAAAATCAGAAGGAAGACAAAAACATTTAACATTAAAAATAAAAGAAATTTGGATCATAACCGATGTAAAAATAAAAACAAAACAAGGCACCAAAAAGAAAAAGAAAAGAAACAAAACCAAGCAAAACTAAAAAGATATGAGACATCCGGGCTTATTTGGTAACTTTGGTTTATATTTTCATTTTTACGTTTTTAGTTTTCCAAAATTTGAAAAGAAAAAAAGTGAAAAAATAAAATCATATTTTCTGCTTTTATTTTTTTCCTTCACAAATTCAGAAAACAAAAAATAAAAACATAAATCAAATTGTCTCAATTATAAACTGTTTCAATTATATACGCTAGCATGAAAATTACCTTTTAGATGTGATGAAACAGGTTCAAGATGTAATTTTGGTTTCTTAGCTTTTAATATTATAAGTTCTTTCTCATAACGATTACTTGACATATGTATCTTCTGGATGTGGGAACGGCTAGATCCATCAAAAGAATCTCCACAATCCCTTGCAGATGCTGCATTCTCATGGCACAATTTTTTACTATCTCTAGCATCCATGCAAGATAAACTTGAGATAATTTCTACCTCACTCAACCTTGTCTGCAATGGTTGAGAACTGTTTGCCAGTTTCATATCTTCTTTAGATGCCTGAGATGGCTTAATGATTTTCTTTTTGGATGTCTTTGAAAGTATTTCATTGTCCACTACAGATATCATCTGTAGTTTCAGTCTTGCTCTTTCTCCATCATGATTACTGATTGGAGCTTTTCCCTTACCTTTCTCTTGCTATATTTGGAAGAAAACGATGTGTTATTAACAACAAATATATTCTAGAAAAAAAGGTGCAAAAGAGATAATTGATGTAGATTCAAGTGAAGCAATAAAAATAACTTTATCCTTGAATATAAAACACTTCAAATTTGAAGGACTATTGATCAAATTGATGTGTATATAGACAGATAAAGAAGTTTGCAGAAACCTGATATTCCATTGACTCAAAGTATGCATGTATAAGTGTTTGATAATTGTCTTCTTCAATAAGCTCCCAGCTATTACCATACACTTTGAGCAACCTTTTCAAGACAGGCATCACCTCATCATCAGAAATGCCTAAGATTCTCATAGCATTATAGGCATTGGTAACTCTACGATTAGGCGCCATGATAGTCTCAAAAATTGATTTCACCCAATGCTCTAAATGACCCTTTTACTAAAACTCACTACCAACTTGAACTACTTCTCCTACATATCCCAAAATGGGAACAAGATAAAATACTATGCATTTAGAGGAAAGATATAAAATGAGATCAAGCTATAATACTTTGCATTTAGAGGAAAGATACTAGACAATGAATTAAAGTGAACACAATATCATCAAAGGAAAAAAGCAATAATTCCAAAGATCATATCGATAGGAGGATGTGGTGTATTTAGGATAGTGGCATTCGACACCCTATACAGCTTCACTCAAGCTGTGCAAAGTCACCCAAAAGGGCATGTTGCCAGATTGCTAGAACATAGTTATACATTTAGAATTTCACTTTATATATAATAACAATAAAATTATCTGATGAACACTCACATAAATCAAGCTCAACAAAGTTAGACACAATATCAAGGTTTTTAAAATATCAAATTCATCAAATATTTTGCTAAACTAAAAAAAAAAACCACAAAATTATAACCTACCACAAAATCAAAAGCGAAGAATAAAGTTTGCATAAAAGAAGTCACACAAGGGGACATGTGGAGAGGTTGCTAAAACCTAGTTATACAAATAGAATTTTACTTATATATAATAACGATAAAATTGTTTGATGAACACTCACATAAATCAAGATCAACAAAATTTGACACAAAATCAAGGGTTTAAAGTGATCAAATTCATAAAAACTTGTACTAAAATGAACAAAACAATAAAACCATAACTTACTACAGAATTAAAAGCGAAAAATAGCTCGCACAAAAGAAGTCACCCAAGGGGGTATGTAGCGAGATTGCTAAATTCTAGTTATACGGATAAAATTTCACTTTATATATAATAACGATAAAATTGTCTGATGAACACTCTCATAAATCATGATCAACAAAATTTGACACAAAATTAAAGGTTTAAAGAGATCAAATTCATAAAAAATTTTGCTAAACTGAACAAAACCATAAAACCATAACTTACTACAGAACCAAAAGCGAAGAATATTGCTGCCATAATAGAAGTCATACAAAGAGGCGTGTGACTAGGTTGCTAAACCTATTTATACAAATAGAATTTCACTTTGTTTATAATAACGATAAAATTATTTGATGAACACTCACATAAATCAATATCAACAAAATTAGACGCAAAATCAAGGTTTTTAAGATATCAAATTCATCAAATATTTTGCTAAACTAAAAAAAATCACAAAATCATGACCTACCACAGAACCAAAAGCGAAGAATATAACTCGCAACAAAGAAGTTACACAGGGGGACATGTGCGCGAGGTTGCTAAAACCGAGTTTTATAGATAGAATTTCACTTTATATATATAATAATGATAAAATTGTCTGATGAACACTTACATAAATTAAGATCAACAAAATTTGACACAAAATCAAGGGTTCAAGAGATCAAATTCATAAAAAATTTTGCCAAACTGAACAAAATCATAAAACCATAACTTACTAGTTAACCAAATGCGAAGAATATAACTACCACAAAAGCAGTCACACAAGGGCGCATGTGACTTGGTTGCTAAAACCTAGTTTTACATATAGAATTTCATTTTGTATATAATAACAATAAAGTTGCCTGATGAACACTCACATGAATTAAGAACAAGAAAATTAGACACAAAATTAAAGTTTTTAAGAGATCAAATTTATCAAACATTTTGCTAAATTGAACAAAATCATAAAACTATAACTTACTATAGAACCAAAAGCGAAGAATATAGCTGTCACAAAAAAAGTCGCACAAGATGGCGTGTGGGTAGGTTGCTAAAACTTAGTTATATAAATAGAATTTTACTTTGTATTTGATAATGATATAGTTGTCAGATGAACACTCATATGAATCAAGAGCAACAAGATTAGACAAAAAATCAAAATTTCTAAAAGATCAAGTTCATCGAATATTTTGCTAAACTAAACTAAAAGATAAAATGATGACCTTCTACGGAGCTAAAAATGAAGGATACAGCTCGCACAAAAGAAGTTACAAGGGGCTTGTGGCTAGGTACCTAAAACCTAGTTATATAGAATGAATTTTACTTTAGATATAATTATGATAAAATTGTCTTATGAGCACTTACATGAATAAAAAAGAATAAAATTTGATACAAATCAAGATTTTTAGAGATCAAATTCATTAAAGATTTTTCTAAACTAAACAAAAAGATAAAATGATGACCTACTACAGAATCAAAAGTGAAGAATACAGCTCACACAGAGTAAGTTATGGCAAAGGCAAAGTGCATGTGCGAGGAGGAAATAGGAAGACTTATATATTGAATGGAAGAATGGTATATTTATATAGAAAAGGTAGGTTTTTTCAAAATGGAAATTGCTTAATATTAATAAAACTACTAATAAACACTTGCAAAAATAAGAATGATAAATTTAGAGATATATGCAAGATTTTTAGATGATCAAATTCATCAAACATATCACTAAATGATTAAATTAAATAAAAACATAGAAACATATGTAATATTTATTTTTAGAAATTGAAACTAGGACCGAGACTCAGTATTCTGTTTAGTAGCCAGTGATTGAAACTAAAATTTTAGTTTTGGGACACAAAATTTTAGTCCTTTCAGTATCTCTAGAAAGTGGGAACACATGAGACTGAAATTTTGGAAATGAAAACTGAAACTTTAACAATATTTTCTTTAATACTTAAAGATATTTTAGTAAATATTCTTATTTCATCTCCATATTTAGGTTTAATTACTCTGTTGGTTCTTATAGTTTCACAAAATTTTTAATTAGGTCCCTATACTTTTTTTCCTTTCAATTGGATCCCTACACTACTTTAATTTTGTAATTAAGTCATTTCTAGTATAAAAAATATTAAAGTTAACTGAATATTTCTTTGCAAATTGAAGGTGTTAAAATAAAAAACTTAATTAAATCTTTGACTGCATGTATTTTAGTAAAAATATTATGTTATTTTTAACATTTTTAACATGAAAAGGACGTAATTAAAAAATTAAAAGCAGTGTAACAACCCAATTAAAAGAAAAAAAGTATAGGGACCTAATTAAAAATTTGGTAAAACTATAGAGACTAATAGAGTAATTAAACTCTATATTTATCTTGAATCAAATAATATATTAAGACATAACTCAGTCATGTACAATTTACACCAGACATAATAAAGAGACTTAATTTAGTCTCAGTCTTAATTAACCTTTCAAACACAGCATTAGGAAATTGGAATTATGGGGTTCCCACAGTCTCACATTGGATAATATTAAATGCTCAATATTGTATTTAAGGAAAGTTATTCTTTTCTTTAATAGCTAGTTTTTGAGGTGTAGTTTTTCAGCTTTCTTGGATACTTAACAATGGTATCAGAGTCTTGGTTGTTGGCCCACAGGAATGGCTATTTATAAGTAATATTAAGACAAATATTGAATACTGATAGACAATAGTAAAGTGGTGATGATGAATGAATGTGGGTTTGGAATTTTTCTCAAAATAGAACTGGCGTTGCAAGTATAGTTCCAAACCAACAATCAACTAACATCAAAGTTTAAATAAAGATAAGTCACAATTCAAACCAAATAACTGGGAGTTTTAAATCCCGGGTCATTCTCTCTAGGAATTGCAATGAAGTGCTCAATTAATGGCTATGAGGGGACAAGGGGTTCGATGGCAAGAGGCAAGAAATGTAAATAATAAAGATTCAAAGAGAAAGCATGCAAGGAGTTAAATGGAATGCAATTAAAGCAATAAAAATAGAAATTAAATGGAAAAAGGGAACTCTTGGCAAGGGTTGAGAGATAAGGTTACGTATCCTAACCATTGACCACAAACATGTGATGATTATGAAGAGTCAATCCTATTTAGTCAACCCTAACATCGAGGATATGTCAAATAGGCATAGTTGATCTTAATCCAAAAGTCCTAACTTACTTACTAACTAACTTAGTGAAAGAATAACGTTAATGGAAACCATATTAACTAACTACCTTATTATATCAATCAAGAATGGACATCAATGGCTCAAGGTCACTGATGAATCCATATTTGATGATGAATTTTGGTTTGATTTGAGTGGATTTCATGATATAAACCCACATTTATTCATCCAAATAGCATACTTTTGTGTTCTCTCTGAATTAACCTTAATTGTGAAAACATGCTAGTTTGTGCCTAATTTAATCAATTTTATCCCACTTTCATTCCATTCGATTCCTTGATGGTTTTCATGAGTGATTTCAGGTGTAATAGGTTTGAATGGCTTGATAAGAGTGAAAGAAAAGCATGGAATTAGGAGAAAACATAAAGAAATCAATGGAGAGAAGCATTTCAGAGTGTGCCTACGCACACTTTCTATGCCTATACAGAAGGGTCGAAATTAGCACCTGTGCCCACGCACAGAAAGAAAATCAGCAAGTGTGTGTACGCCCAGACCAATAAAACAAACTAAGATAAGTAGAAAACATGGAAAAAGCAAGAAAAGAGAGGTTTGGAGGGGGTGGAAGTGTATTAGGGCTTAAGAAAAAGTGAAACAAAATTTTTTCCCAAAACAGCACTTGTGCGTTTGCACAAGCATGTGTGTGTATGCACACTAGGTGAAAAAGGGAAGGTGTGCGAACACTCTGAACAGAGAGGGAATCAAGATGTGTACGTACGCACATAACACAAATTTTTTTAGAAAAGGATCATGTGTGCGGGCGCACACAGGTCCGTGCGCATGCACAGGAAAAAAATTGGGCAGGGGTTCATACGAACTGGGCGTGCGAGCGCTACCAACAGAATGGTTGTAATGGAGTGTGCATATACACAGATGGGTTCATACGCATGCAATGCACGAAAAGAAGGTTGCGTGCGTATGCACAAGGGCGTGCGCACGCACAAAGAGCAAGAAACAGGGGAATGCGTGCGCACAAGGCATGCGACGCTCCCAGCAGAGGGCATAAAGGCTGGTGTGCGTATGCACAGTCTGCAAAATTTCATTGTTGTGTGCGTGCGCATAAGGGTGTGCGCGCGCACATGCCACTTTTTTCCAAAAATTTTTCTTCAAAATCTAAGGCTTTAAGCCTTAACTCAACAAGAACTCAGCCCCAAAACTTTCAAAAACCCATAAATTCATGATCCATATTCAAATTAACCTACTAAATTCAAAATTAAACTAATCCTAGGATAACCTATACAAACAAATATGCTATTAAGCCAAATTATAAACAAAGAGAAAGGTTGGAGCAATGTTACCATGGTGGGGTGTCTCCCACGTAGCACTTTGGTTTATTGTCCTTAAGTTGGACTTATAGAGAGCTCTAATTAAGGAGACTTGTGCATATATTCATCTTGGAGCTTCTAACAATGCTTGAATCTCCAAAATTCCCAATTGATTCCACCAAGCTTTGATGGAGTTTCCAACAAGTTATGAGATCCCAACAAGAAAAACAAAAAGCAAACAAGAAAAAATATATTAACAATATTAACATATTCACAATAGTAAACAAAAAGCAAGATATTCATATATTAACATATCAACATAAGCAAGATATTCACATATTAACATATTCACAATAGCAAAAAATAAGCTATTCACAATATTCACATATGCACAATAGCCGACAATAAGCACACATTGAAACTCCCCGGCAATGACGCCAAAAATTTATAAGAAAGAATTATGCCGATTCAGAAAATAGAATTTCTTTCGTTGCAAGTATAGTCAAAACCGGCAATAGATCCTCTCAATCAAATTTTAAGTCCCGGATCGTCTTCCCTAGGAGTTGCAAATGAAATGCTCAATTGTTGGCTATGAGAGAATGAGGTTTTGATGGCAAGAAGCAAGGAATTAAATAGTAAGAAAATAATGATGCATGCAAGTAATTAAAAGAAAGCAATTAAAGCAATAAAAAGGGAATTGTGGAAGTAAGGATTCCTATCCTAGTTGTGGACCACTAGTGCGCACAAATCCCCACACCTTCGTACAACAGTACCAGCAAGTGCACTAGATCGTCCAATTAATACCTGAGTGAGTCAGGGTTGATCCAACGAGAATTGTGGTTTGAAGCAAGCTATAGTTATCTTGCAGATCTTAGTCAGGCAAAATCAAAAGGTCGTTGGAAGAGTTATCAAATTTGCATTAAAAGGAATAAATAGAAAGGGTAATTAGAACTCAGAAGTTATGTTAACTATGAAAAGGAATAGAGTTGAGGATTGGAGTTGCTTTGTCTTTCTAAATTAAATATGGTATTACTGCTCTCGTTGCTTGTGAGTGATTTCTTCAATGGCAGGCTGTATGTGATTGATACTGGTTTGAGCAGCTGCCAATACTCCTCCAGATCTGAACCCTAGGTTTAGTACGGATCCATTCTGATTGAGGGTGAAGCTCTTACAGTCCATTCTCCTTAATGATCCTACTCAAAATGCCACAGACAAGGTTGGATCTTCCAGATCAGAGAATGCTGTATCTTTGGGTTCTAGCCTCTACCATAGAGACCCTAATCTCCCCAGAAATTGGCTGAATTGATGTCTCGAGAAGTCCTCAACGAAGTCGTGGATTAGCGACTGAGAGACGTATATTCAAGCTATCGGTTCATCATTGTCCGGTGAAAGATGCAGTCTGAACCCATGTAGACGCAAGTGTTTGTCAGGCACGTTCATCTTAATGTGATGAACAGGGCTGATTGTCACTAATCATTCTACTCACCATGTTGAAGTACGAATATACATCTTAGAATTAATCAAACACGGATCGAAGAGAAACAGTAGTACTTTTATTAATTCATAGGACTCAGCAGGACTCCTCCCCTCAACCTAGGAGGTTTAGAAACTCATACTGAAAGTAAAATACAATGTAAAACTTGAAAATAGCATAAAGAGGTCTAATGATTATGTAAAATATACTTTAAATACTAAACAGATGACTAGTAAGGGTAAAATAGTCTATTTAGTGCTAAAATCCACTTCTGAGGCGAACCTGGTGAGTGTTTGGGCTAAGCTTTGATGAGATCCACATGCTAGGAGGTCTCTTGGGCATGGAACGCTGGCTAGGGGATCCTCTTTGGGCGTTTGGACGGCGGTCTCTGCTTTTGGGCGCTAGACACTAGGAAGGGGGCAGGAAGCTGGCGTTGGACGCCAGTTTTGGACTTTCTTATTTGAAACAAAGTATAGACTATTATATATTTCTGCAAAGCTCTGGAAGTCATCTTTTCATAGCCGTTGAGAGTGCTCCATTCGGACTTCTATATCTCTAGAAAAGCTCTTTTGAATGTCAGATCTGAACAGCATCTGCAGTGCTTTCTCTGTCTTTGAATCAGACTTCTGCTCCAGCTCCTCAATTTCAGCCAGAAATTACCTGAAATTATACAAAAATACAAAAACACATAGTAGAATCAAAAAATGTGAATTTAACACTAAAACCTATAAAAATATAATAAAAACTCAATAAAACATACTAAAAATTATATGAAAATGATTGACAAAAAGCTTATAAAATATCCGCTTATCAACCACAAACATGGTAATTGTGTAGAATTAATCCCATTTAGTCAATCCTATCATCAAGAATTAGTCAAAAGGGGGCATAATTGATCTCAATCCACAAGTCTTAGCTAACTCTATTAATGGAAGGCTTAGAGTTAGTAGAAACTAAATCAATTAACAATCCTCACACGTTATGGAATGGACATCCACCACTCAAGTTCACCCAATCACCCAATTTCTCAACCAAGAGTGTGAAAAATTAGGCAAAAATCCAACCAAGCATTTCATCAAACACTTGAAAGGCATAAAAAGAAAGCATGATAAAATAACAAGAAATAATAAATTCTACAACTACTAAGCAAGGAAAGTAAGAATAGCAACTCAATTCAACAATAAAAGAGCATGAAACATAAATTGCATTAAAAATTCATCAACATACAAATTAACCAAAATGAGAAATTAACAAGATAAACTAAGAAAATTAAGACAATAGAACAAAGAAAAGTAGAAGAAGCTTAGATGAAAACAAGAATTAAAAAGAGAAATTACAAAGAAAATAAACTAAGAACCCTAATTTCTAGAGAGAAAGGGGAGCTTCTCTCTCTAGAAAATGAGTCACCAAAGACGTCAATTCCAAGCCAAGAGTGTGAAAAACTACACTAAAAGTCTAAAACTAACCCAAGCATTTTATCAAACACTTGGTGTGCATGAAAATAAAAGCATATTAAATTGCAATGAAAATAAAATCTAAAGCTACTAGTTCAAGAAATTAATAATAACAACTCAATTAAACATTAATAAACATAAAAACATTAAATTGCATTAAATGAAATGGAAATTAACAAGGCTTCATCAACATAAAAAGTAACCAAAATGAGAAATTAACAAGATAAACTAAGAAAATTAAGGCAATAGAACAAAGAAAAGTAAAAAAAACTAGATGAAAACAAGAATTAAAAAGAGAAATTAAAGAGAAATTAAACTAATAACCCTAATTTTTAGAGAGAAGGAGGAGCTTCTCTCTCTAGAAAATGGCCTACAACATGATACTAAGCTAAACCTAATTTCTCTCACCCTTGTTTCCTCTTGAATTAGGGTTGAAATAGCTTCAGAAATGAGTTAGATTGGGTTCTAGAGGCGCAAAAATCGCTGCTTGCATTTTGCATTTAATGAGGTCACGTGTTGGGACTTGTGCCTACATACAGATGTGTGAGTACGCACACTTGCTAATTTTTCCACCTGTGTGTACGCACAGATATGTGCGTACGCACACTTGTTGATTTTCATCTCGTGCGTACATACGCAACACTGTGCGTACACATGACTGCATGAACTTCCACCTATGCATACGCATGAATAATTTTGCGTACGGACACTTGATGACAAGCTCCAAAATCCATTTCTTCTTGATTTCTCCATTTTTGCATGCTTTTTCCTCACTTATTCAATCCATATTAGCCTTGTAAGCCTGAAATCACTCAATAAACACATCAAGACATCAAATAGAATTAAAGTGAATAAAATTTAGCAAATAAGGGCCTAAAAAGCATTTTTTCACTTTTAACCATAATTTAAGGAAAATTTACAAATCTATGCTTTTTCATTGAATAAATGTAAGAAAAGTTGATAAAATCTACCTAATTAGAGCAAATAAATACCATGAAATATGGATTTATCACATTCCCACACTTAAACAATAGCATGTCCTCATGTTAAACTCAAGAATGAAACAAGAAAGGGGTATTACATTTATTCAAAGCAAACTACCTATATGCAATCTATCTACATGAATGCAACTACTTAGTTAAAATAAATCAATTTCCAAGAATACATATATAAACATCATGGCTAAAGCAATTTCAATAAAATCAAATCCACAATTGAATTGAGTTATTGCAAAGAATTATAAACTGGCAAGATAAGAAATAATAACCGATGGAAACATAGAATTGAGCCATCGAACCCCTCACCGGATGTGTATACGCTCTAATCGCTCAAGTGTTTAGGGTAGATTCACTATATCTTCTAATCATGCTTTCTAAGATTTGTTTTTCATCTAACAATAAACAATTATTCAATGTATGCATACAAGTATCATGAGGACTTTTCATGGTTGTAATGGGGCTAGGGTAAAGGTAAGGATGCATATGGTCAAGTGAGGTTGAAATTTAAATCTTTGACTAACTTAAGCTCTCACCTAACCTATTAGTGCACGAATCCTCACACTTCATACAATTGAACCAGCAAGTGCACTGTGTTGTCCAAGTAATACCTGAGCGAGTCAGGGTCGATCCCATGAGGATTATGGTTTGAAGCAAGCTATGGTTATCTTGCAGATCTTAGTCAGACGGATAGAAGAGTTGTTGGATTTGAATGCATAAAAGTGAAATAGGGTATAAAATACTTTGTGAATTTGAATGTAACCAGTGATAAGAAGATGGTTAAGGCTTGGAGATGCTTTGTCCTTCTGGATTAACTCTGGTCTTACTGCCTTCTTCAATTGTGAATAATTTTTCTATGGTAGGCTGTATGTGATTGACGCTGGTTTGAGCAGCCGCTAATACTCCTCCAGATCTGAACCCCAGAGTTAGTACGGATCTAGTCTTATTGAAGGTGAAGCTCCTGGAGTTCATTCTCCTTGGTGATCCTACTTAAAACGCCACATATAAGGTCAAATCTTCTGGATTAGAGGATGCTGCGCCTTTGGGTTCTAGCTTCTACCACAGATATCCTAATCTCCCCGTACATCCCTAACGAAGTCTTGGATTAGCAGTCTAAGAGATGTATAATCAAGTTGGTGGTTCATCATTGTCCAATGAAAGACTCACTCTGAAACCATGTAGAATGTGATAACCTTTTGCCAGTTCAACACATTCATATTGATGAAGAACGAAGATTCATCTTAGCATAGAGAATCAAACACGGATTGAAAAGAAATAGTATCACTTTTATTAATCCATAAAACTCAACAGAGCTCCTCCCCTCAACCTAGGAGGTTTAGAAACTCATATTGATAGAAAATACAATAAAAAATGTTTAAAGTGTCAAAAGGTGGAAGAAGATGGCAAAAGATCCTAAACAAGGTTGATCTTCTCCTTTAAATACTAAACTAATGACTAGTAAGGGTAAAACAGTCTTTTAGTACTAAAATCAATTTCTGGCGCCCACTTGGTGAGTGTTTTGGCTAAGCTTTGATGAGATTCATGTGCTAGGAGGGCTCTAGGGCATTGAACGCTGGCTAGGGGAGTCCTCTTTGGGCGTTTGGATGCTGGTTTCCTCCTTTGGGCGCTGGACTCCTGGAATAGGGCAGGAGGCTGCTGTTCGACGCCAGTTTTGGGCCTTCTATTCTGAAGCAAAGTATAAACTATTATTCATTGCTGAAAGCTCTAGAAGTCATATTTCTATAGCCATTGAGAACGCTCAATTTGGATTTCTATAGCTCCATAAAAGCTCTTCGAGTGCAAAGAGGTCATATTTGGACAACATCTTTAGTACTTTCTCTGTCTCTGAATCAGACTTTTGCTCCAACTCCTCAGTTTCAGCCAAAAAATGCCAGAAATTGTATAAAAACACAAAAACTCATATTAGAATCCAAAAATTTGAATTTAACACTAAAACATATGAAAACTTAATAAAAATTAAAGAAAACATGCTAAAAACTTTATGAAAATGATGCAAAAAGCGTTTAAAATATCTGCTCATCACAACACCAAACTTAAACTGTTGCTTGTTCCCAAGCAACTAAAAACACAGTAGGATAAAAAGAAGAGTTAGATACAATAAATCTCAGAGTTTCTAATGAAGCTCAGTTTCGATTAGATGAGCGGGACTTAGTAGCTTTTTGCTTCTGAATAATTTTGGCATCTCACTGTCCATTGAAACTCAAAAATGTTGGTCTCTTTAGGGTGAACCCTTTCAGATTGTGATTCAGCTTTATTAGAATCCCCAGATAGAGGTGTCCAGAGATCTTAAACACACTCGTTTTGCTTTGGGTCACGACTTTAACTGCTCAGTCTCAAGCTTTTCACGTGGCACCTTCACACTACAAGCACATGGTTAGGGACAACTTGGTTGAGCCGCTTAGGCCAGGATTTTGTTTCCTTTATACCCTCTATCCATTGATGCTCAAAGCCTTGGATCCTTTTACCCTTGCCTTTTGGTTTAAAGGGTTATTGGCTTTTTTCTCTTGCCTTTTGATTTAAAGAGCTATTGGCTTTTTTTGCTTTACATTTATTTATTTGTTTCTTTTTTTTGCCTATTTTATTATATTTTTCCTGCATATGTTATTTTTTTCTTTTGCAACATGCTTTTTTTTCTTTTTGCTGCTTTTTCTTGCTTCAAGAATCAATTTTTGGATTTTTCAGATTACCAATAATACTTCACTTTCATCATCGTTCTTTCAAGAGCCAACATTCTTAGATTTCAACTTCAAATATGCACTATTCATTCATACATTAAAAAAACTAAAACAATGCCACCACATCAAAATAATTGAACTATTCTTATTTTATAACATGAAATTCATGTATCTCTCAATTCTCTTGAAATAAAATTTTGTTTTAAGGTGAAAGATATATGGAATATTTTAAAACTTTAAGACAAAAATGCAAATGATCATGCAATAAAAACAAGAGAACAGACAATACAACATAACAAAAATCCACCTTTAATAGTTGCGGATAGTACTCCTCATTGAGGATCCAATGTAGTGCTTGATCTCTTCAATGTTACTCCTTTGTCTTTGTTGTTCTTTGGTGGACGAAATTGTGATCACATCAATGTAGTATTCTTTGTTGTTGTATGGAGTCATTATTATGGCACCTATGTGTGGACACAACTCCGTTCAACTAACCAGCAAGTGTACTGGGTCATACAAGTAATACCTTACGTGAGTAAGGGTCGATCCCACAGAGATTGTTGGTATGAAGCAAGCTATGGTCACCTTGTAAATCTCAGTTAAGTGGATTCATATGGTCAAATGTAATTGGATTAGATAATTTAAAAGATAAATAAAATAAAAAGGGATAGAAATACTTATGTAGATCAATAGTGGGAATTTCAGATAGGCGTGTGGAGATGCTAGAATCCTTTCGAATCTCTACTTTCTTATTGATTTCATCCAATCCTTCTTACTCCTTTCCATGGCAAGCTGTATATAGTGCATCACCATCATCAATGGCTACTTTTAATCCCCTCGGGAAAATGGTCCTATGCGCTGTCACTGCACGGCTAATCGTCTGGAGGCATCACCCTTGTTGATAGCTACATCCCATCCTCTCAGTGAAAATGGTCCAAATGCTCTGTCACAGCACGGCTAATCATCTGTCGGTTCTCAATCAGGTTGGAGTAGAATCCCTTGATTCTTTTGCGTTTGTCATCACGCCCAGCCTTCAGGAGGTTGAAGCTCGTCACAGTCATTCAATACCGGAATCCTACTCGGAATTCCACATACAAGGTTAGACTTTCCGGATTCCCGGGATCATACTTGGAATACCACAGACAAGGTTAGACTTTTTGGATCCCCATGAATTCCGCCATCTATCTAGCTTATACCACAAAGATTCTGTTGGGGAATCTAAGAGATATGCGCCCGGCCTAAAGTAGAACGGAAGTGGTTGTCAGTCACACGCGTTCATAGGTGAGAATGATGATGAGTGTCACGGATCATCACATTCATCAAGTTGAAGTGCAGCATATATCTTGGAATAAGAATAAAAGCGAATCGAATATAAAGTAATGGTAATTGTATTGAAACTTGAGGTACAGCAGAGCTCCACACCCTTAATCTATGGTGTGCAGAAACTCCACCGTTGAAAATACATAAGTGAAAGGTTCAGGCATGGCCGAATGGCCAGCCCCCTAAAACGTGCTCAATGGCCTCCTAAGATGAAGAATAAAACAAAACTGAGACCAAAGATGAAACGTGGTCAAAAGACGACTAATACACTAGTAAAAAGTCTTATTTATACTAAACTAGCTACTAGGGTTTACATGAGTAAGTAATTGATGCATAAATCCACTTCCGGGGCCCACTTGGTGTATGTTTGGGCTGAGCTTGATCTATCCACGAGCTGAGGCTTTTTTAGGTGTTGAACGCCAAGTTATAACGTGTTTTGGGCGTTCAACTCCGGATCATGACGTGTTTCTGGCGTTTAACTCCAGACAGCAGCATGTACTTGGCGTTCAACGCCAAGTTACGTCGTCAATTTCCGAATAAAGTATGGACTGTCATATATTTCTGGAAAGCTCTGGATGTCTACTTTCCAACGCCGTTGAGAGCGCACCATTTGGAGTTCTGTAGCTCCAGAAAGTCTATTTCGAGTGCAGGGAGGTTAGATTCCAACAGCATCAACAGTCCTTTTGTCAGCCTTTTTTAGAGTTTTGCTCAAGTCCCTCAATTTCAGCCAGAAATTACCTGAAATCATAGAAAAACACATAAACTCATAGTAAAGTCCAGAAATGTGAATTTAACATAAAAACTAATGAAAACATCCTTAAAAGTAGCTTGAACTTACTAAAAACTACCTAAAAACAATGCCAAAAAGCGTATAAATTATCCGCTCATCACAACACCAAACTTAAATTGTTGCTTGTCCCCAAGCAACTGAAAATCAATTAGGATAAAAAGAAGAGAATATACTATAAATTCCAGAATATCAATGAATATTAATTATAATTAGATGAGCGGGATTTGTTGCTTTTTGCTTCTGAACAGTTTTGGCATCTCATTTTTTTCCTTTGAAGTTTAGAATGATTGGCTTCTCTAGGAACTTAGAATTTTGGATAGTGTTATTGACTTTCCTAGTTAAGTATGTTGATTCTTGAACACAGCTACTTATGAGTCTTGGCCGTGGCCCTAAGCATTTTGTTTTCCAGTATTACCACCGGATACATAAATGCCACAGACACATAACTGGGTGAACCTTTTCAGATTGTGACTCAGCTTTGCTAGAGTCCCCAGTTAGTGGTGTCCAGAGCTCTTAAGCACACCCTTTTGCCTTGGATCATGACTTTAACCACTCAGTCTCAAGCTTTTCACTTGGACCTTCATGACACAAGCACATGGTTAGGGACAGCTTGGTTTAGCCGCTTAGGCCTGAATTTTATTTCCTTGGGCCCTCCTATCCATTGATGCTCAAAGTCTTGGATCCTTTTTATCCTTGCCTTTTGGTTTTAAGGGCTATTGGCTTTTTCTGCTTGCTTTTTCTTTTTCTTTCTATTTTTTTTTCGCAAGCTTCTTCTTTTTCACTGCTTTTTCTTGCTTCAAGAATCAATTTCATGATTTTTCAGATCATCAATAACATTTCTCTTTGTTCATCATTCTTTCAAGAGCCAACAGTTTTAACATTCATAAACAACAAGATCAAAATTTATGCACTGTTCAAGCATTCATTCAGAAAACAAAAAGTATTGTCACCACATCAATATAATTAAATTAAATTCAAGGATAAATTCGAAATTCATGTACTTCTTGTTCTTTTGAATTAAAAATAATTTTTTATTTAAGAGAGGTGAAGGATTTGTAGAATTTATTCATAGCTTTAAGACATAGTTACTACATACTAATGATCATGAAGTAGAGACACAAAACATAGATAGACATGAAGCATAAAAACCGAAAAAGCAGAGAAAATAAGAACAAGGAATGAGTCCACCTGAGTGAGGGTGGCGCCTTCTTGAAGGTCCAATGGTGCTTTTTGAGCTCCTTTATGTCTCTTCCTTGCTTCTGTTGCATGATCCCTAGTGATTTTGGTGTTCCTATCCTTAGTTTCTTCCAATAATTATGTGGAGGAACATGTATCCCCTGAGGTATCTCAGGGATTTCTTGAAGAGGGAATTTCTCATGCTCTCTTGATGTGCAGTTAAATGCTCTTCTACTGAGCTATGGACCCTTGAGATGAATCTCTCCATCTCCCATGACTCAGAGGTGGAAGCTTTTGTCTTTTCTTAGTTTCCTCTTCAGAGTCCTTTCAGGTTCAGGATCAGCTTAAACAAGAATGCCTTTTTCCTTGTTCCTGCTCATAAGGGAAGAAGAGAACAAGAAAAGAAAGAGGAATCCTCTATGTCACAATAAAGAGGTTCCTTATTGTTAGTAGAAGAAGAAAGGAATAAAAGTGGAGAAGAATGGGTAAGGATAGAGACAGTGATTTGAGATGAAGAGAGGTGAATAGAAGTGTTAGTAAATAAATAAATAAATAGAAGAAGAGAAGAGGGAGAGAATTCGAAAATAATTTTGAAAAAGTAGTTAATGATTTTCGAAAATTAAAGATAAGATAAAATTAAAATTAAAATTTAAAACAATTAGTTAATTAAAAAGAATTTTTGAAAAAGGAATGAGATGTTTTCGAAAATTAGAGAGGGAGAAGTAGTTAGGTGGTTTTGAAAAAGATAAGAAACAAACAAAAAGTTAAATACTTCGTTGAAAAAGATATTAAAATCAAATTTGAAAAGATAAGAAGATAAGAAGTTAGATAAGATATTTTGAAATCAAATTTTTGAAAAAGATAAAATTTTGAAAAAGATATGATATAAAAGATAAGCTAAAAAGATATGATTAAAAAGATAAAAAAGATATTTTGAAAAAGATTTGATTTTAAAATTAAAATTAATTACTTGAATAACAAGAAACTAAAAGATAAAATTCTAGAATTTAAAGATTGAACCTTTCTTAACAAGAAAGTAACAAACTTCAAATTTTTGAATCAATCACATTACTTGTTAGCTAATTTTCGAAAATATGATGTAAAAGATAAGAAAAAGATTTTGAAAAATATTTAAAAAAAAAATTTCGAAAATTAATAAGAAAAAAGGAAAAGATTTAATTTTTGAAAAAGTTTTGAAAAGATAAGATTTTTAAAATTGAAAATTTGACTTGACTTGTAAGAAACAACTAATTTTTAAAATTTTTGACTAAGTCAGCTCAAATTTTCGAAAATTAGGAGATAAAAAAGGAAAAGATATTTTTTTGATTTTTGAATTTTTTTATGATGAGAGAGAAAAACACAAAAATGACCCAAAACATGAAAATTTTGGATCAAAACACAAGATGCATGCAAGAACACTATGAATGTCAAGATGAACACCAAGAACACATTGAAGATCATGATGAACATCAAGAACATATTTTTTGAAAAATTTTTGATGCAAAGAAAACATGCAAGACACCAAACTTAGAAATTTGTAATGCATGGACTCTAATAAACAAAAAATGCATATGAAAAACAACAAACAACACAAAACAAGAAAACATCAAGATCAAACAAGAAGACTTACCAAGAACAACTTGAAGATCATAAAGAACACTATGAATGCATGGCATTTTCAAAAATTTAATGCATAAATTTTAAAAACATGCAATTGACACCAAACTTAAAAGTTGACTCAAGACTCAAACAAGAAACACAAGATATTTTTGATTTTTATGATTTTATGATTTTTTTGTATTTTTATTAATTTTTTCGAAAATAAAGTTTGGAAAAACGAAAAAGAAAAGAAAAATTTTGAAAAAGATTTTTGAAAAGAAAATTACCTACTCTGAGCAACAAGATGAACCGTCAGTTGTCCATACTCGAACAATCCCTGGCAACGGCGCCATAAACTTGGTAGACGAAATTGTGATCACATCAATGCAGTATTCTTTGTTGTTGTATGGAATCATTATTATGGCACCTATGTGTGGACACAACTCCGTTCAACTAACCAGCAAGTGTATTGGGTCGTCCAAGTAATACCTTACGTGAGTAAGGGTCGATCCCACAGAGATTGTTGGTATGAAGCAAGCTATGGTCACCTTGTAAATCTCAGTTAAGTGGATTCTTAGGGTCAAATGTAATTGGATTAGATAATTTAAAAGATAAATAAAATAAAAAGGGATAGAAACACTTATGTAGATCAATAGTGGGAATTTCAGATAGGCGTGTAGAGATGCTAGAATCCTTTCGAATCTCTACTTTCTTATTGCTTTCATCCAATCCTTCTTACTCCTTTCCATGGCAAGCTGTATGTAGGGCATCACCATCATCAATGGCTACTTTTAATCCTCTCGGGAAAATGGTCCTATGCGCTGTCACTGCACGGCTAATCGTCTGGAGGCATCACCCTTGTTGATAGCTACATCCCATCCTCTCAGTGAAAATGATCCAAATGCTCTGTCACAGCACGGCTAATCATCTGTCGGTTCTCAATCAAGTTGGAGTAGAATCCCTTGATTCTTTTGCGTTTGTCATCACGCCCAGCCTTTAGGAGTTTGAAGCTCGTCACAGTCATTCAATACCGGAATCCTACTCGGAATACCACATACAAGGTTAGACTTTCCGGATCCCCATGAATTCCGCCATCTATCTAGCTTATACCACGAAGATTCTGTTGGAGAATCTAAGAGATATGCGCCCGGCCTAAAGTAGAACGGAAGTGGTTGTCAGTCACACGCGTTCATAGGTGAGAATGATGATGAGTGTCACGGATCATCACATTCATCAAGTTGAAGTGCAGCGTATATCTTGGAATAAGAATAAAAGCGAATCGAATATAAAGTAATGGTAATTGTATTGAAACTTGAGGTACAGCAGAGCTCCACACCCTTAATCTATGGTGTGCAGAAACTCCACCGTTGAAAATACATAAGTGAAAGGTTCAGGCATGGCCGAATGGCCAGCCCCCTAAAACGTGCTCAATGGCCTCCTAAGATGAAGAATAAAACAAAACTGAGACCAAAGATGAAACGTGGTCAAAAGACGACTAATACACTAGTAAAAAGTCTTATTTATACTAAACTAGCTACTAGGGTTTACATGAGTAAGTAATTGATGCATAAATCCACTTCCGGGGCCCACTTGGTGTATGTTTGGGCTGAGCTTGATCTATCCACGAGCTGAGGCTTTTCTTGGAGTTGAACGCCAAGTTATAACGTGTTTTGGGCGTTCAACTCCGGATCATGACGTGTTTCTGGCATTTAACTCCAGACAGCAGCATGTAGTTGGCGTTCAACGCCAGGTTACATCGTCAATTTCCGAATAAAGTATGAACTATTATATATTTCTGGAAAGCTCTGGATGTCTACTTTCCAACGCCGTTGAGAGCGCACCATGTGGAGTTCTATAGCTCCAGAAAGTCCATTTCGAGTGCAGGGAGGTCAGATTCCAACAGCATCACCAGTCTTTTTGTCAGCCTTTTTCAGAGTTTTGCTCAAGTCCCTCAATTTCAGCCAGAAATTACCTGAAATCACAGAAAAACACACAAACTCATAGTAAAGTCCAAAAATGTGAATTTAACATAAAAAATAATGAAAACATCCCTAAAAGTAGCTTGAACTTACTAAAAACTACCTAAAAACAATGCCAAAAAGCGTATAAATTATCCGCTCATCATTCTTCCCTCATAGTCCTTTGATCTTCTCTAATTTCATTGAGGATGGTGGAATGCTCTTGATACTCCAACCTCAATTGCTCCATGTTAGAGCTCAATTCTCCCTTGGAAGCATGCCATTGATCCCAATAGCTTTGAGGAGGAAAATACATCCCTTTTTCCACTGTGCTCCTTCCACACAGATGTCTGAGAGCACTTAATCCAATCATTGATCAAAGTTGACTCTTCTAGTGTAAGAATGTGAGTCTCCTTTCATCATATGTAAGTTGAATGCCAACCTCACACTTTTCGGGCTAAAATCTAAGATTCTCCCTCAGATCATGGTGCTCCAATTCTTTGGATTTGGGTTCACACTAGTGTCATGATTTTTAGTAACCCATGCATTAGCATAGAACTCTTATACCATTAAATTTCCAACTTCTTGAATGGGATTAGTTAGGACTTCCCAACCTCTTCTCCAGATCTCTCTTCAGATTTTTGGATACTCTTTCTTCTTGAGCTTGAAAGGGACTTCAAGGATCACTTTCTTCTCTGCCACTACTTCATAGAAGTGGTCTTGGTGGGCTTTATTGATAAATCTCTCAATATCCCAAGATTCAGAGGTGGTGGCTACTGCCTTTCCTTTCTTCTTTCTAGAGGATTCTCTAACCTTGGGTGCCATATAAGTGGTAATGGAAAGCAATAAGCAATGCTGTCCCCACATCAAACTTAAAAGCTTTGCTCATCCTCGAGCAAAAACAAAAATAAGAAGAATGGAGTAGAAGAAGAAGAAAATAGAAGGAGAATGAGGGAGAGAGCAATTCGGCCAAGGGGGCTTTGATGTGTATGAGAGGTGTGTGTATGAAGGGTGATGAGTGAATATTTTATACGCTTTTTGGCATCATTTTCATATAGTTTTTAGTATGTTTTGTTTAGTTTTTATTAAGTTTTTATAGGTTTTAGTCTTAAATTCACATTTTTTGATTCTACTATGAGTTTTTGTGATTTTGTATAATTTTAGGTAATTTCTGGCTGAAATTGAGGAGCTAGAGCAAAAGTCTAATTCAGAGACAGAGAAAGCACTGCAGATGCTGTCTGGATCTGACCTACCTGCACTCAGAAAAGTATTTCTAGAGCTATAGAAGTTCCAATGGAGCATTCTCAATGGCTATGGAAAGCTGAATTCCAGAGCTTTTTAGCAATGTATAATAGTTCATACTTTGCTTTGGATTAGAAGGCCCAAAACTAGCGTCCAATGCGAGCCTCCTGCCCCCTTCCAGGCGTCCAGCGCCCAAAGAGCAGAGACCAGCGTCCATATGCCCAAAGAGGACTCCTTAGCCAGTGTTCAACACCCTCAAGGTCCCCTAGCACGTGGATCTCATCAAAGTTCAGCCCAAACACTCATCAAGTGGGCCCCAGAAGTGGATTTTAGCACTAAATAAACTGTTTTACCCTTACTAGTGATTCGTTCAGTATTTAAAGTGTATTTTACATAATCATTCGAAGAACATCTACACTATTTTCATTTTTACTTTGTATTTCCTTTCACTATGAGTTTCTAAACCTCCTAGGTTGAGGGGAGGAGCTCTATTGGGTCCTATAAATTAATAAAAGTATTACTATTTTTTTACGGGGGTCCTTTCAGTATGATGTATGTCCATTCTTCATCAATATGAATGCGTTGAGCTGGCATAAGGTTATCACATTCTACGTGGGTTCAGAGTGCGTCTTTCATCGGACAATGATGAACCACCAGCTTGAATATACGTCTCTCAGACGGCTAATCCACGACATCGTTGGGGACTTCTCGAGAAATCAGTTCAGCCAATTTACGAGGAGATTAGGGTCTCTGTGGTTGAGGCTAGAACCAAAGGTGTAGCATTCCTCTGATCCGGAAGATTTGACCTTATTTGTGGCATTTTGAGTAGGATCATCAAGGAGAATGAACTGCAGAGCTTCACCCTCAGGTAGACTGGATCTGCACTAACCCTGGGGTTCAGATCTGGAGGAGTATTGGCGGCTGCTCAAACCAGCGTCAATCATATACAGCCTGCCATTGAAGAAATCACTCACACGCAAAGGAAACACTACTACCAGAGTTAATTCAGAAATACAAAGCAACTCCAATCCTCAACTATATTCCTATTACTGATCCCTTTCAAATTCACAATCAAACTGCATCTAAACATAACCTTCTGATTTGCCTAACTAAGGCCTGCAAGATAACCATAGCTTGCTTCAAACCACAATCCTCGTGAGATTGACTCTGACTCACTCAGGTATTACTTGGATGACCCAGTACACTTGCTAGTACAACTGTACGAAAGTGTGGGGATTCGTGCACCAAAGGGTTAGAAGGAGGGGTATTTATAAGAGTGGGCTAGGGTGGGTTTAGTCATGGGTTGGGTAAATGGGAGACAAATTTGATTTTGAAGTGGATGGGGGTTGGTAGGGGTTATGATGGTTGTGGGGAAGTAATATGGATGTGATTGGGCTAGGGTTTATAAGGAAGTGTGTATGGGGAAGTGTGAAAGAAAGAAGGAAGAAGTGGGGTAGGTAAAGATGCTGGCTAGCCTTCAACTCCAACAACACTCTATCCAGAGTGTTCTGCTTTCACTGCTGAACATTTCTTTCTCTGTTCTGACTGCCGCACATGATCATGAACCAAAAAAAATAACTTAAAGAAAAACAAAATGAAAGAAAAATAGAAATAATTAATTAAGGTTGGGTTACCTCTCAACAAGCGCTTCTTTAACGTCATTAGCTTGACAGTTAGCTCCTTACGGAGGTGAGTATGAGCTCAGAATTTTGCCCCTTATAGTGAAATTTCTTCCTATATTCTCATGAATGAGCTCTACATGCTCTAGAGATAGGACACAACTCACTGTATGTGGTATGACTGGCTTCTTGGTGAAGACAACTCTCATGCCAGGTGAGAGGCCTTTAGTTGGAACTTTCTTGTCCCTTTAGCCTTTAGGTACTTCCTTCGTAGTACCTTTGTTCTTAGTGCTTGTTAATGGTTTCTCAACACCAAACCTAGAATTAATGTTTGGGGGCTTGGTAAAGCTCTGCACTGAAAGAAATGGTTGGAACACTAACTGTTGCACAGTTATTTTAAAGGGAGAATTGGGGTGAGGCATCTTGAACAAGATGTGATCCTTCCCTAGTTGTAGAATCAATTCTCCTTTAGCTACAACAATGATAGCATTGGCAGTGGCTAGGAAAGGTCTTCCAAGGATGATGGATTCATCCTCATCTTTCCCAGTATCTAAGACTATAAAGTTTGCAGGGATGTAATGGTCTTCAACCTTTACCAAGACATCCTCTACTAAGCCATATGACTTCTTTATTGACTTGTCTACCATCTCTAGTGAGATATTTACAACTTGTACCTTAAAGATTCCCAGCTTCTCCATTACAGAGAGTGGCATGAGATTTATGCTTGACCTTAGGTCACACAAAGTCTTCTCAAAGGTCATGGTGCCTATGGTGCAAGGAATTAGGAAGCGTCCAGGATCTGGAAGCTTCTTAGGTAGCTTCTGCTGAGCCAAATCAGTGAGTTCTTTGGAAAGCATAGGAGGTTCTTCCTCCAAAAGCTTTTACCAAATAGCTTAGCATTCAGCTTCATGAGAGCTCCTAGGTACCAAGCAACCTACTTTTCCCTAGTGTCTTCATCCTCATCAGAGGATGAGTATTCATCAGAACTCATGCATTATAGAAGTGCACGCAAAGGAACCTCTATGGTCACTATATGAGCCTTGGCTTTATTTAGTTCTTGGATAGGGATTTCTTGAGTAGGTATTGAGCAGTCAGATGGTGTGCCTTTACTGGCATTCAACACTAGCTCTGATGGATTTTTCGGAGTTGAACGCCCATGCTGTATACCCTTACTAGCGTTAAATGCCAGTTCCCTTACCATTTTGCGCGTTGAACACTCAGCAGGGATGTCCTGGCTGGCGTTCAATGCCAGTTTCTCTGCCTGTTGGGGTGTTGAATGCCCAGTAAGGGCTTCCTCACTAGCGTTCAACGCCAGGCTCTTAGCCAGTTTGGGCGTTGAATGGCTAGTGAGATCTTTCTCACTGGCATTCAATGCCATCCCATTCTCCTAAGATTTGGCCTCAGCCTCAGTTGTGATGGCATTGTACTCTTCTCTTGGGTTCACTTCAATGTTACTTGGAAGAGTGTCAAGAAGAGTCTTAGGGATCCTCTTGCTCTACTAACCAACTTGTATCTCCAAGTTTCTGATGGAGGATCTTGTTTCAGTTATGAAACTATGAGTGGTCTTAGAGAGGTCGGAGACCAGAGTGACTAAGTTAGAAAGGCTCTACTTAGGGCTCTCCATATTCCCTTGAGAAGATAGGAATGGTGGCCTGTTGTTGAACCTATTCTGGTTCCTTCCTCCTTGATTATTATTGAAGCCTTACTGAGGCATCTGTTGATCCTTCCATGAAAGGTTAGGATGATTCCTCCATGAAGGATTGTTGGTTTTTCCATAGGATCATAAACTTATACTTAAGAAGAAGCTTCCTGAGTACTACCAGCTGCAGTTTGCAATCCAGTCAATTGCTGAGAGATCATATTGACCCATTGGGTCAAGATCTTGTTCTGAGCCAATATGGCATTCAAAGTATCAACTTCAAAGAACTCCTTTCTTCTGAGGGACCTCATTGTTCACAAGGTTTCTCTTAGAGGTGTACATGAATTGGTTGTTTGCAACCATCTCAATGAGTTATTTTGCTTCTGTAGGCGTTTTCTTCAAGTAGAGTGATCCACCTGTAGAACTGTCCAATGACATTTTAGACATCTCAGACAGACCATCCTAGAAAACTCCTATGATAGACCATTCTGAGATCATGTCAGAAGGACACCTCCTAATCAGTTTCTTGTATCTTTTCCATGCTTCATAGAGGGATTCACCTTCTCTTTGCTTGAAGGTTTGAACTTTCACTCTGGTTTTGCTCATCTTTTGAGGAGGAAAGAATTTAGCCAGGAAAGCATTGACCAACTTTTCGCAAGAGTCTAGGCTCTCTTTTGGTTTAGAATCTAAACATATCTTAGCTTTGTTTCTTATATCAAAGGGAAAGAGCATAAGTTTATAGACCTCAGGATTCACTCCATTGGTCTTAACAGTGTCACAGAATTGTAAGAATTCAGCTAGGAACTGATGTAGATCTTCTAGTGGAAGTCCATGGAACTTGCAATTCTGTTGCAGAAGAAAGACTAACTGAGGCTTAAGCTCAAAGTTATTAGCTCCAATGGCAAGTACATAGATGCTTCTACCATAAAAATCAGAGGTAGGCATGGTGAAGTCACCAAAAATCTTTTTTGCCTCTCCTTCATGTTTGGCCATGTCTTCAGCTTCTTGTTCAAAATTTTCTGAGAGGTTTCTTTTAGAGTGCTGTGCTTTATCTTATTGTAAGCTCCTCCTTAAAGTCCTCTCAGGTTCAAGATCAAGATTAAAGAGAGGTTCTTTATCCATGTTCCTGGTCATAAACAAGAAAAGAAGAAACCAAGGACAGAGGAGAATGGGAGCTCTATGTTTAAGAACAGAGGACTCCCTGTGAGTTGTGATTAAGAAAGGAAAGAAGAATAAAGATAGAAGAAGGAGAAGAAGAACACGAATAAGAAGAAGTAGAGAGGAGAAGAATTAGAAGTAGAAAAGATAAACATCAATTAAAATATTTTTGTTTTTATTTTTTGTAATTTGAAAAGGTTAATAAATTATAAAGATTTAAAAATTAATTAATGAATTTCGAAAAAAAAAGAGAGAGAAATAGAAGAAGGATTTTAAAAAATTAGGAGAGAGAAGAATTAGTTAGTAAGTTTTGAAAAAGAAGAGAGAGAAGATAAGTAACTAATTAGGAATGATTTGAAAACAAGATAAGATATAAGATTAGAAAAGATTTGAATTTAAAAATTTGAAATTTGAAAATTAAATTTTGAAATTTGAATTTTGAATTTGAAACAAGATAAGATAAAGTTTTGAAAAAGATTTGATTTCTAAAAAGGTTTGATTTTGAATTTTGAAATTTTGAATTTTTGAAATTTGAAATTGAATTTTAAAATTTGAATTTGAAATAAGATAAGATAAGATTTTTGAATCTTAAAGAGAGATAAAAAGATAAGATAAAATTTTGAAAAAGATATGATTTTTGAAAAGATTTGAACTAAGATAAGATAAGATAATAATGTTGAAATAAAAATTTGAAAAATTGCTTGTGATTTTCGAAAATAGTAATAAAAGATAAGAAAAGATATTTTTTATTTTCTTAAATTTAATAAAGAAAGAGCAACAAACTTAAAATTTTTAAATCTAAGAAGACTAATTTTCAAAAATTGAGAAGAAAAACACAAAGAGACACCAAACTTAAAAATTTTAAGATCAAAACAAGAAAAATAAGAACACTTTGAAGATCAAGAAGAACACCAAGAACAAAACTAAAAAAATTAAAAGAACACAAGAAGATGCAAAAGACACCAAAGTTAAAAATTTTTGAAAACCAAGAACACAATTTTCGAAAATTTAAAGAAAAGAACACAAGAAGACACCAAATTTTGAAGATTGACACAAGATTCAAATAAAGAAACTATTTGTGAAAATTTTTAGAAAGAAAGACTTAAAAAATTCGAAAATTTTAACAAGAACAAAAACAAAAGGCTCAAACCAAAAACAAAGATTAAACAAAGAAAAGAAAAGGTTTTTGAAAACAAAATTGTGATTTTTAGAAAAAAAGAAAAGAAAATAAAATACTCTAACTAGATTAAAGACAATACCTAATGTAAAGAACAAGATAATCTGTCAGTTGTCCAAACTCGAACAATCTCCGGCAACGGCGCCAAAAACTTGGTGCACAAATCCCCACACTTCATACAACGGAACCAATAAGTGCACTGGGTCATCGAAGTTATACCTGAACGAGTCAGGGTCGATCCTACGAGGACTGTGGTTTGTCTTACAAATCTTAGTCAGGCGGATAGAAGAGTTGTTGGATTTGAATGCATAAAAGTGAAATAGGGTATAAAATACTTTGTGAATTTGAATGTAACCAGTGATAAGAAGATGGTTAAGGCTTGGAGATTCTTTGTCCTTTTGGATTAACTCTGGTCTTACTGTCTTCTTCAATTGTGAATGATTTCTTCTATGGTAGGCTGTATGTGATTGATGCTGGTTGGGGCAGCCGCCAATACTCCTCCAGATCTGAACCCCAGGGTTAGTGCAGATCCAATCTGATTGAAGGTGAAGCTCCTGTAGTTCATTCTCCTTGGTGATCCTACTTAAAATGCCACAGACAAGGTTGAATCTTCCGGATCAGAGAATGCGGCGGCTTTGGGTTCTAGCCTCTACCACAGAGATCCTAATCTCCCCGTACATCAACTGAACTGGTGTTTCGAGAAGTCCCCAACGAAGTCGTGGATTAGCTGTCTAAGAGATGTATAATCAAGCTGGTGGTTCATATTGATGAAGAACGAAGATACATCTTAGAATAGAGAATCAAACAATGATTGAAAAGAAATAGTAATACTTTTCTTAATCTATAAAAAATCAGCAAAGCTCCTCCCCTCAACCTAGGAGCTTTAGAAACTCATACTGATCTTCTCCCAACGAAGATTCTAAATAAGGTTGATCTTCTCCTTTAAATACTAAACTAATGACTAGTAAGGTTAAAATAGTCTTTTAGTGCTAAAATCACTTTTGGGGCCCACTTGGTGAGTGTTTGGGCTGAGCTTTGATGAGATCCACATACTAGGAGGCCTCTAGAGTGTTGAACTTTGGGTAGGGGGTCCTCTTTGGGTGTTTGGACGCTGGTCTCCTCTTTTGGGCGCTAAACGCCTGGAATGAGGCAGGAGGCTGGCATTGGATGCCAGTTTTGGGCCTTATATTCTGAAGCAAAGTATAAGCTTCTATACATTGCTAGAAAGCTCTGAAAGTCATCTTTCTATAGCCGTTGAGAACGTTCCATTTAGACTTCTGTAGCTCCAGAAAAGTTCTTTCGAGTACAAGGAGATCAGATCCAAACAGCATCTGCAGTGCTTTCTCTGTCTCTGAATCAGACTTTTGCTCCAACTCCTCAATTTCAGCCAGAAAATGTGCAAACTTGCATAAAAAGACAAAAACTCCTAGTAGAATCCAAAAATGTGAATTTAACACTAAAACCTATGAAAACTTAAGAAAAATTAAACAAAACATGCTAAAAACTATATGAAAATGATGTCAAAAAGCATATAAAATATTCGCTCATCACCTACATAACAACCTATATAATTCAAATGCAAACCTAACTGCCCATTATTCACTTTTTCTTACATTCATGAATTCTTTCAATTCATGTTACATATGCATTTTTATTTCTCAAACTTTGGGGTTAACATTTGTCCCCTTTTTATTGCTTTATTTTTTTCTTTTTCTCCTTTTTTTCTTCTTTTTTTTTTATATATAAAATATATACAAGAGATTAATGTATATGGTTTAAATATTGAATGCATGAATATGTACCCAATTCCCAAGATTTTCAATGAGAACACACTCTTATCTCAACCAATGTTTCCAAACTTTTCCACACTTAAATGATACACACTCTCACTAGCCTAAGCTAATCAAAGATCTAAATAAGGGAAATTTATTATTTTTCACTTAGGGGTAGTGATGTGCTATAATTAAGAACAGAGGGGAATTTAAAATAGGCTCAAAATTGGTTAATGGATGGTGCACGGAATTGTAAATCAGACTTTTCACAATTCCGTTACAACTAACCAGCAAGTACACTGGGTCGTCCAAGTAATACCTTACGTGAGTAAGGGTCGATCCCACGGAGATTGCCGGCTTGAAGCAAGCTATGGTTATCCTGTACTCTTAGTCAGGAGATTAGTGATAAAAATAATTTCGTTTATGAAAAGTAAATAACATGAAATAAATGATACTTGTGATGCAGTAATGAGGAACAGTTTGAGGTTCTGAAGATGCTCTGTCGTCTGAATCTCTACTTTCCTACTGTCTTCTTCTCCAAACACGCATTGCTTCCTTCCATGTCAGGCTATATGATCTTCTCAGTGAAAATGGTCCAAGTACGGTTTCTACACGGCTAATCAATTGTCGAATTTCTCGTCTCGGATGAAAAATACCAGGCATAGCTACCGCACGGCTAATCATCTGTCGGTTCTCACTTGTGTCGGAATAGGATCTCTCTATCATTGTGCACACTGTCACTGCGCCCAACATTCTTGAGTTTGAAGCTCGTCACAGTCATCCCTTTCCAGATCCTACTCGAAATACCACAGGCAAGGTTTAGACTTTTCAGATCTCAAAAATGCTGCCAATTGGTTCTAGCCTCTTGCACGAAGGTTCTAATCTCACGGACTCGGTCCGTAAATTAGAGACCCAAGAGATACACACTTAAGCTGTCACCCAATGACTACGTTGAGCTCAGATAAAACGGGAGTGGTTGTTAGGCACACGTTCATAAGGTTGAGGATATGATGAGTGTCACGGATCATCATATTCTATATTTTGAAGTACGAGTGAGTATCTTAGAATAGAATCAAGCGTGATTGAATAGAAAATAGTAGTAATTGAATTATTCCATTGAAACACAGCAGAGCTCCTCACCCCCACCTATGGGGTTTAAAGACTCATGCCATAAAAGATACAACATGAAATGTAAAAAATGTCACAAGTCCCTAAATGAATTTCTAAAAGTAGTTTTTATACTAAACTAGTAACCCAGGTTTTCAAAAGATGAGTAACTAAGTGCAGACAGTACAGAAATCCACTTTTGGGGTCCACTTGGTGAGTGTTTAGGCTGAGCTTTGAAGCTTTCACGTGCTTAGGCCATTCTTGGAGTTAAACGCCAGCTTTTGTGCTAGTTTGGGCATTTAACTTCGGTTTTGGTGCCAGTTCTGGTGTTTTACGCCAGAAAAGGGTTTCTAGCTGGCGTTAAATGCCCGTTTGGGCCATCAAATATCGGGCAAAGTATGGACTATTATCCATTTCTGGAAAGCCTAAGATGTCTACTTTCCAACGCAATTGAGAGCGCGCCAATTGGGCTTCTGTAGCTCCAGAAAATCCATTTCGAGTGCAGGAGGGTTAAAATCCAACAGCATCTGCAGTCCTTTCTTAGCCTCTTAATCATATTTTTGCTCAGGTCCCTCAATTTCAGCCAAAAAATACCTGAAATTACAGAAAAATACACAAACCCATAGTAAAGTCCAGAAATTTGATTTTTGAATAAAAATTAATAAAAACACAACAAAAAGTGAATAAAACATGCTAAAAACTATATGAAAACACTACCAAAAAGCGTATAAAATATCTGCTCATCAATGGATGAAAGGGTAATTTATTTGGCTAAGTGAGTTAAATGAAATGATGGCCTCAATCATATAAATGTATATACATCAAAAAATGGACATAAAGAATCAAACAAATCAAAGATTACAATCATAAAGAGAGAATAACACACACAAGAATGAAATAGTGGTTAATATGGTGTAACCACACAATTGGGCTCAAAACTCACATGCTTATGTGTTCTTAGCTCAATAACATGTTTCACAATATTTTTCAAGCAAGTTTCAATGAAACAAATATCAATCAAATCAATTACGATATCAATGCCCTATTAAGAATATTTTTCTTAGAAAATTTTATTATTTTAACTAAGCTTATTATCTATATGCAAAGAAATGCAATAAACTAAGAAAAAAAGCAATTAAAGCTCTAAAATATATACACTAAGAAAAATAAAATGCGAAAGTGTTTAGTATTTAGAAATTTGTCACCCAAGATTGCCGATCAGTGATGACCTCCCCATACATAGATGTTTACACTGTCCTCGGTGCATCCAAAGATGAACAAGGGGAGTATGGCAATGATACGGATTGCCACCTTTAGCTGGTGGATCAACCGGCTACTGCATGTTCTTTTTCCTTCTTCCCTTGTTGCTTATGGTGACTCACCCATAAAAGACAGAAAATAGGAGAGTAAGATGGGTGGATGCAAAGGTAAAGAAGCATAGATTGTTGGAATGAGACAAGAATCACTAAAATGAGTGAGTGAATAAGTCTCTGACATGAAGGAAACAAGTGTGTGTATTCTAAGTTGCACGGTTTAGAACACACATACTAGCTTGGAAAGCTATGTCACAATTACACAAAAGAAGCATGCACTTCACTCATTCTAGTGTGCTTAAAATACTTTAAAAAGGAAACTTGTAGGTTAAGATAAACAAACAAGTACTCTATGAGCATAAAAGCATTCAAGAAATAATCAAGTAGTTGTGAATTGGATAATGAAGAAAAGTTTGTTTGCAACACCTAATTGACATGAAGTGGAAAACATGGCAAGCATAGTTCGTAAAGCTTAAAAAGCTAAAAAAAATGTCACTAGGTGAGCTTACGATCCAATTTCACAATTCCTTAATTTCAATGCATCGACTAGGTGACTTAAATAAAAATCAATCATAGCTAGCATCACCTAACAAAAAATGCATCAACTAAAAACAAATTGCCTAATGGTAGATAGTGAATTCAAATTACATGGTAGCTACAACATGTAATTTAGAAATCCAAAGACATTCTCAAAAGCAATGTTATGAGTACTTGGGATGCACAAATATTTAACATTCAAAATTCAATACCAGGTAACAAAGTATGACCTCAATAAATATATCCAACAATAAATAGCAATAAAAATTCAGTAGCAATACACAACAAATCAGCATTTCAAATAAATAATCCAACACTTACCACAAAAATCTAACCTATATTAACAACCTAATCTACTAAAAATTGAAAATTAGACTCACTACTAATAAATGGAGATGGTGATGGATGGTGGTTGAAGGGCGAAAAAAAGAGAGGAGAAGAAATGGGAAAAGAAGAATAGAGAGGGAAGAAGAAGAAAAGAGAAGGAATGAGTGATGGAGATGCATTGTGCATACGCACATAGGGCCCTGCGTTCGCACAAAAGATGTAAAGTGGGGGTGTGCGCATGCACAAGTATGTGCGAGCGCTTCGGGAAGAAGGTGAAAATCAGTTTGTGGGTACGCACATTAGGAGTTTTTTTTGGAATATGAAACATCAAAATTTAACGCCCAATTCGACATCTGTACGTACGCACACAGGTCCATGTGTATGTACAAGAGGCGAAACAAAGGAGATGCAATCGCACAAGGGTGTGCGAGCGATCCCAACAGAAAGGGTGCAAACTAGTATGCGTACGCACAGCTGGGTGCGTATGCATAAGGGGCAGAGCTGGGGTTGTTGTGCGTACGCACAGGTGTGTGCGCAGATGCTCTGTTTTTTTCCAAAAAATTTAGTGCCTACAAGGCATCAAACATGACATCCAAAATAGCTTTTCAACCCCAAAACATATTATTCCTTAAAAACACATGATCAAAACGAAAATGCAACTAAACTAAGCTTAGAATTTAAGTAAACTAAGCTAACTAAGAAAAATAAAAATGCACTAAACAAAAGCTAAAAGAAGAAGAGAGTTAAAAAGATGTTACCATGGTGGGGTGTCTCCCACCAAGCACTTTTATCATTGTCTTTAAGTTAGACAATTGGGAGAGCCCTTGCTATGGTGACTTGTGCTTGACTTTCCCACTAATGCTTGAATTCCAATGTCCTCCGGGATCCCAATCCTAACCATTAACAAAAACAAAATGTAACCAAAAAGCAAGCTATTCACATATTAACATATTTACAATAGCCAATAATATTACACCATCGCAACTCCCCGGCAACGGCACCAAAAACTTGATGATGGCCGAAAGTAGGTTTGGAATTTTTCTCAAAATAGAATTGGCGTTGCAAGTATAGTCCCAAACCAACAATCAACCAACACCAAAGTTTAAATAAAGATAAGTCACAATTCAAACCAAATAATTGGGAGTTTTAAATACCGAGTTGTTCTCCCTAGGAATTATAATGAAGTGCTCCATTATTGGCTATAAGGGGACAAGGGGTTTGATGGCAAGAGACAAGAAATGTAAATATCAAGGAATTAAAGCAAAAGCATGCAAGGAATTAAATGGAAAGCAATTAAAGCAATGAAAATGGAAATTAAATGGCAAAAGGGAAATCTTGGCAAGGGTTGAGAGTTAAGGTTACCTATCCTAGCCATTGACCACAAACATGTGATGATTATGAAGAGTCAATCCTATTTAGTCAACCCTAACATCAAGGATAAGTCAAATAGGTATAATTGATCTCAATCCATAAGTCCTAGCTAACTCACTAATTAACTTAGTGAAAGACTAGCATTAATGGAAACCAAATCAACTAACTACCCTAATATATCAATCAAGAATGGACATCAATGACTTAAGGTCACCAAAGTCCTCAATTCCAAGCCAAGAGTGTGGAAAACTACACTAAAACTACACTAAAACACTTGGTGTGAATGAAAATAAAAGCATATTAAACTGCAATGAAAATAAAATCTAAAGCTGCCAATTGCAAGAAATTAATAATAACAACTCAATTAAACATCAATAAACATAAAAAATTAAATTGCATTAAATGAAATGGAAATTAACAAGGGTACATCAACATAAAAAGTAACTAAAATGAGAAATTAACAAGATAAACTAAGAAAATTAAGGCAATAGAACAAAGAAAAGAAAAAGAAACTAGATGAAAACAAGAATTAAAAAAAGAAATTTAACTAATAACCTTAATTTCTAGAGAGAAGGGGGAGCTTCTCTCTCTAGAAAATGACCTACAACATGATACTAAGCTAAACCTAATTTCTCTCCCCCTTGTTTCCTCTTGAATTAGAGTTGAAATAGCTTCAGAAATGAGTTGGATTGGGTTCTCGAGGCCCAAAAATTGCTGCCAGCATTTTGCATTTAATGAGGTCACGTGTTGGGACTTGTGCGTATGCACACTTGCTGATTTTTTCACCTGTATGTACACACAGATATGTGCGTATTCACACTTGCTGATTTTCATCTCATGCATACGCACGCAACACTGTGCATACGCATGACTGCACGAACTTCCACCTATGCGTATGCATGAATAATTGTGCATACGCACACTTGCTGACAAGCTCCAAACTCTATTTCTTCTTGATTTCTCCACTTTTGCATGCTTTTTCCTCACTTCTTCAATCCATATTAGTCTTGTAAGCCTGAAATCACTCAACAAATACATCAAGGCATCAAATGTAATTAAAGTGAATAAAATTTAGCAAATAAAGACCTAAAAAGCATGTTTTCACTTTTAAGCACAATTTAAGGAGAATTTACAAAACCATGTTATTTCATTGAATAAATGTAGGAAAAGTTGATGAAATTCACCCAATTAGAGCAAATAAATACCATGAAATGTAGATTTATCAAGTGGCTAGGCCAATGTCAATAAAGTAAAGTTGACATTGACGTCAGCTCTCTAGGGGAACTGTGTTGTTAGGAACTTGGGTATCATGGGATCCCCAAAGTCTCATATTGAGTAGTATGGGATGCTTGATGTTATATTCAAGGAGAGTAGTTCTTCTCCCTTAATAGCTAATTTTTAAGGAGCGGTTTCCCACTTTTCTTAGATACTTAACACATACCCAACTACACAACCAAAATTCGGGAATACAAATATCAAAAAATTCATTGACAGAGCATGTATGGAAAAAGAGAATATAAAGACACACAATTACTCTGAGTAATTGTGGATATATTTACATTGAAAAAATAAGACTTTTTCATAATATAAACTAAAATCACAAGCCTTCCATCATTTTTTTAAAATAAAAATAAGGTGGTCTTTACCTGTTTTAGTAGCCACAAAAACATGAGGAATTAAACTTATGCATTTCAAGTAACGTTTTCCAATATACACAAACTGAATCAACCGTCAGTGGCTTCTTTTAGTGAATTTTAGTGCTAGGGCACGCAATAACTCTTGTTAAGTGCTTAAAAATAAAACTTTCATAGGACATATGAAGTGAAATTTTTAAAAGGAGTAATTGAACCTAGCGATTTTAAGCAAAGTGCTTCAATTTATATATGCTAAGTCTAAGGTTCAAGGTACAATTAGAAACAATGACATAATATTTAACACTTGAAGAAGTTAAGAAGAAAGACCAAAATCATTCGACAATTCTTACATTGTAATGCCTATCAATCTTTAGCAGTAACATCAATCATCTTATTATAATTTGATTCAGATATGCTACTAAAACAAACAACACTAATTTTTAAAAACAACAGTAACTTTGGTAAACTATAAATGTAAATGGTAAAACGCTTTATTTATTCTGTCCACAACTCGTTTATTACCATATATATGTGTGATTTCGCTAGTAGTTATAGTAAGATAAAGTCAAATAATTAGAAATATTATAATAGCCTCTAAACACTTGCATAAATAAGAATGATAAATTTAGAGATATATGCAAGATTTTTTAGATGATCAAATTCATCAAACATATCACTAAATCATTAAATTAAATAAAAACATAAAAAATAGGTAATATTTATTTCAGAAACTAAAACTAGGATTGAGACTCAGTATTGTGTTTGGTAGTCAGCGATTGGAACTAAAATTTTAGTTTCAGGACACAAAATTTTATTACCTTTAGTATCTCTAGAAAATGGATACACATGGGACTGAAATTTTGGAAATGGAGACTGAAACTTTAACAATATTTTCTTTATTACTTAAGGATATTTTTAGTAAATATTCTTATTTCATCTCAATTTTTATCTTGAGTCAAATAGTATACTAAGACATAAACCAGTCATGCACAATTTACACCAGACATAATATAGAGACTTAATTTAATCTATGTCTCAATTACCCTTCCAAATGCAACCTTAGAGATTTGTTATTTTCTCTAATAGCTAGTTTTTGAGGTGTGGTTTCTCAGTTTTCTTGGATACTTAACAATGGTATCAGAGTCTTGGTTGTTGGCCCACATGAAGAGCTATTTTTAAGTTAGATTAAGGTAAATATTGAATACTAACAAAGAATAGTAAAGCGGCTACTGCTAGGCCAATGTCAACAAAGTAAAGTTGTTGTTGACGTCGGCTCTCTAGGAGAACTGCTAGCCTCAACAAGGAATTTTGGAAATCGAGCTATTTGATGTATGGGGAATAGACTTTATGGGCCCTTTCCTGTCCTCATGTTCGAACATGTACATCCTTGTGGCAGTGGATTATGTGTCTAACTGGGTGGAGGCAATTGCATCACCCACCAATGACACCAGAGTGGTAATGAAATTCCTCTAGAAATACATTTTCAGCAGATTTGGTGTTCCAAGAACACTGATCAATGATGGAGGCACTCATTTCTATAACAGACAACTTGACTCAATCCTGCATTGTTATGGTGTTCACCACAGAGTGGCAGCACCATACCATCCGCAGACAAATGAGTAAGCCAAAGTCTCCAACAGGGAGCTATAAAAAATTCTGGAAAGAACAGTGAGCACCTCCAGAAAAGATTAGGCACGGAAACTTGATAATGCTCTTTGGTGTACAGAACAGCTTTCAAAATCCCTATTGGGATGTCACCATACCAGCTGGTCTATGGCAAGGCATGTAATTTACTAGTGGAACTGGAACACTGAGTTTACTGGGCAACCAAATTCCTCAACTTTGATGCTAAGGATGCAGAAGACAAAAGATTGCTCTAGTTAAATGAGTTGGACGAATTCTGACAAGTTGCATTTAACAATACAAAAATCTTCAAGAAAAGGGCTAAGAAACAGCATGATCAAAAGATCTCTTCCTGAGTTTTCGAACCAGGTCAGCAGGTTCTGCTCTTCAATTTTAGGCTCAAACTTTTCCCAGGGAAGCTCAAGTCCAGATAGACGGGACCCCTCATGATCACTAATGTATCACCCTAGTCATATAGAACTCCAGGATAGACACTCTGGCAAAAGATAATGGACAGAGAGTCAAGCATTATCTAGGGGACAATTAGGAGCAAGAAATCTCTTCACTATTGCTAACATGAAAATAGCAAAGTTGAGCTAATGACTGCAAATAAGCGCTTGTTGGGAGGCAACCCAACCGTAAGTAATGTATTACTGTTCTGGTTCTTTTAATTCTTTTCATTGATATTTATTTTGAGTCCATTTCTTATTAAATTTTAGAGTTTCCCCTTCGCTTTTTAACATTTGTGATCATGGGCACTCTTTAGAATAGAAACAGAGATATTCAGGTTGAAAAATAAAAGACCCTACGGATACCCCCTTGCTGGTGATGAATACTAGACAAGGAGAGAATTGGGCGTTCAACGCCCAAGAGGGATAAGAGGATGGCGTTGAACGTCAGGAATGGAGCGTTTTGGGAGTTTAACGCCCAATGGGGAGTGAGGATCTAGCGTTGAATGCCAGAAAGGGGGCTCCCTGGGCATTCAACGCCAACGAAGAGGCAAGACCATTGCACTTCATGATCATGATCCTCTATGGGCGTTCAACGCCCATTCTTGGCGTTGAACGCCCACAAGAGGGCAAGCCATCCATTCGAAATTCCAAGGAAGGGTAGAAGGGGTTGACTTGGTCAAACCATATCTTTTTCAGAACCATATCTTTTCATCAATCTTTTCTTCAAATCCTTATCTTTTTAAATTAATTTGAAATTAAACCATATCTTTTCCAACAACTAAACTTTCAATCTCATCTTTTCAAATAAAAAATCTTCCAATTCAATTCTTTTTCAAATCTTTTTAATCTACATCTTACCTTTCATATCTTTTCTTTGAGTACTATTTATTATTTTTTCAAATCTTAATTTTCAATCATATCTTGTTATCATATCTTTATAATTCAAATTGAGCAATCTTTCCCCTTTTATAAGGACCCACCCTCCCCCCTCCCCCTCTTTTCCACCATTCGAATTCCACCTTCTCCCTTACGCCTCTCTTCCCCTCTCCTATGTCTCTTCTCTCTCTCCCTTTTTGCTCGGGATGAGCAAACCCTTTATGTTTGGTGTGGTAAGAGCATTTCTTTTTTAGTCATTCACAATCAATGGCTCCAAGAAGTGGAAGATCTACATCAAGAAATAAGAAAGAAAGCAATCCACTAACAACTGCATATAAACCTTATAGATTTTATTCCAAGCTTCATGAGGAACATTACTATAAGGTGATGTGCAAGAGGACAGTGATTCCGGATGTCAAGTTTGACTTAAAAGAAGATGAATACCCAGAAATCCAAGAACATATTCGAATGAGGGGTTAAGAAATTCTAGCCAACCCTAGAACCAATGTTGGAATAGGATTTATCCAGGAATTTTATGCAAATTTGTGGCTGACAGAAAAACAAAAGAAAGATGGACAGGGATTTCATACATGGCGCACCATGGTTTGAGGAAGATTGCTGTATTTCAATCTGGATAAGGTGAGAGACTCTCAAATTACCCTCGCAAAAGGATGACCCTGACTCTTTTAATAGGAGGGAGGTAGCTAATCCGAGGCTAGATCAAGTCCTTGAGGACATATGTATGCCCGAAACTCAGTGGATCAAAGACAAGAAGGGTAAACCAAGCAAACTAAGAAGAATGGATCTCAAACTAGTTGTTAGGGGTTAGCTGGACTTCATTGGATGCTCCACACATCCTACTAGCAACCATTCTGAAGTTACTATTAGAAGAGCAGTAATGATCCATTGCATCATGATGGGTAATGAGGTGGAGGTTCACCAAATATCCCATGTGAATTCCATAAATTCACAAAAAACATCTACTCAGGCCAAACTGGCCTTCCCAAACCTCATCTCTTGCCTGTGTAGTGAGGCAGGAGTCTTGTTTGACAGAGACACTTGCATCCCAGTGGAAGTGCCAATCACCAAAGAAGTGATGGAAAGCTTCAGGGGGTCAATGTCCGAAAAGGTTCAACAGCCAGATGATCATCCTAAGAGGAAGACACCTGAGCTACCCCAAGAACAGAGTATCCCTTCGATTGAATATTGGACTCAACTGGCAACCTCAATTGAATAGTTGCAAGCTACTATGGATCAATTGAGAGAGGAAAAAAAGAACTAGTCTTGCATATTACAAAAGTGGTTGAAGAACATGAGAAGCAAGGGCATGCAAAAGGAGAGCAGAAGTGCCGAAAAGTAGCTTGGGAAGTAGGCAATGACCACCATGATTAAGGTGGTTGAGTTTTAATCCTATCTTGTGCCTTTTCTAATTCCTGTTTCTCATATCTAAAAAGCTCAAATGAGTTGCTATCCCTGACTAAATGGTTGTGGTGTGAAGGTGTCAAGTGAAAAGCTTGAGACTAAGCAATTAAAGTCGTGATCCAAGGCAAAAGAGTACACTTAAGAACTTTCGGTACAACTGACTGGGAATTTAAGCAAAGCTGAATTTGAATCCAAAGGGTTCCCCCAGTTAAGTGCCTGTGGCGTTTATGTATCCGGTGGTAATACGGGAAAACAAAATGCTTAGAGTCACGGCTGGGCTTAAAAAAAGGTGCAAAGCACAAAAAAGGAAGCTGTGTTCAAGAATTAAGATGAGCTTAAAGAAGATAACCAGTAATATTATCTAGACTCTAACTCTGAAAGATGCCAATGTCTCTAAACTTCAAAGAGAAGTGAGATGCCAAAACTGTTAAGAAGTAAAGAACTATTAGCCCCACTCAGGGATTAGGACTGGGCTTCATTGAAAACTTTGAGACCTGTCATATTTTTCTCTTCTTTTTAATCCTACTTGTTTTTGGTTGCTTGAGGACAAGCAACATTTTAAGTTTAGTGTTCTGATGACCGGATACTTTATACGCTTTTTGGCATCATTTTCTTAGTGTTTTCAGTATGTTTTGTTAAGTTTTATTATGTTTTAGTAAGTTTTAATGAAAAATTTACTCTTTTGGATAGTATTTTGAGCTTTTATGTTTCTCTATGATTTTAGGTGAATTTTGGGTGAATTTGGCAAAATTTTGGCAAAATCTGATTCAGAGGCAAGGAAAGCATAGCAGATGCTGTCAGATTCTAACCTTCATGCATTCAAATGAGCATTTTTGGAGCTATAAAGGTCCCAATGATGCATACTCAACGGCGATGGAAAGCTAACTTCCAGGACTTTTCAGCAATATATAATAGTTTATACTTTTCTTCGGATTGAATAGCCCAAAATGGGCATTGAATGGCAAAACTACTCCCAAGTGGGCGTTCAATGCCCCAAGAGGATCAAGGCTGCCGTGGAACTCCCAAACCTAGCATTCGATGTCACAAAGGGAGCAAGGAATAAGCAATTCTACCCCCTAGTGGGCGTTCAACGCCCACTTCCTCAAGTTGGATGTCAAGCTCCACCCAGACACTCACCAAGTGGGCCCAAAAGTGGATTTTCCCACCTTTAGCTTAGTTTATTTCTTTTTTGTAATTTCAGATTATTATTATTAATGTCTCTTTAGGTCAGGTTAGTATATATAGAATGGAGATCACTCATGTTAGGATCTTCTTCACCACTTTCGAATTTTTCACACTATTCTCTTTATAGTATGAGCAACTAAACCTCTTAGGTTAAGGTTAGGAGTTCTGTTGATTCCTATGGATTAATACAATTACTTTTTTATTCCAATGAATTTTTAATTCTATTCTATGAAGCATTGTTGTTCTTTATCCTTATAAATCTCGAATCTAAATGAGTTCTTGACGAGTCCTGACCCGAATAGTATTGAGCTACAGCTTGAGGATGCATCACAGATTCCAACAGAATTATCTGGACTAATTGGTGTATGTGACATATAACCCCATTAGTTAGGAGCAATTGAGGTTCCTGTGGCTCTAAGGGCTAGAACCATATAAGCATCTGTCTCTGATCCGGAAGATCCGACCTTGTCTGTGACGTTTTGAGTAGGATCATCAAAGGGATTGACTTGCGCGCTTCACCCTCTCCCAGATTGATCTAGCATGTTCAGATGTTTGTTTTGTACCTGAGGAGATTAATTACCATGACCCATGGCTTAATCACTTGTAGCCTTTCCATTGAAGGAATCATTCATCATTGAAGTAGTGAGTATGACGTATTAATCTAGAAGAGGAAGCACCTTCGAAGCCTTAACTGGCGTCTCATTACTGTCTCTGTCTTATCCATTTATCACATTTGTTATTGTTTGCTTATACACCTACAACAACCAAAACTACCTTTCTATTCGCCTGACTAAGATCTATAGGACAACCACAACTTCTCAATCCAGCAATCCTCGTTGGATTAGACTCTCACTCACCTGAGGTATTACATGGATGACCCGGTGTACTTGCCAGTTAGTTGTGTGAGTTTAAATTTGGCGCACAAATGCTCAGCCATAGACCTCATATCTCAATGTAAGCGGGACTAACCACCGCCCTTATGCTGCTTCCGCGACCTCGACAGGCGGGATTAACCTACCGTCCCTGCCAGGAGCATAGCATCTCAACAATAGCAGTATAAAATAATATTTCAGTGGTTTTCAGAAATCATTTTTAGTAAGGCCATCATTCCTCTCCGAGTCCTAGACCCGTCTCAAGCAGCATCAAATTCACAACTCCACAATTTTAGTGGTTAGTCCCGCTTACGTTGAGATGTGGGGTTCGTGGCAAGAGTATCCTGCTCGCATCCCTTCAGAATCACTATAGTGTGCAGGCACTAACATCCTGGACCGTGATTTTGGCACGATATCTCAGGGGTTCCAATTATGAGACCGAAGGACGACATCTCCATGAAGATGTGTTGGGTTGGCAGTTGAACTGAAGATGTGATATCACAGCCAAAAAGGACAGGCATACATCATGTGCATCTTTTAACTGTTTGCTTGCTTTGCTGATTTGAATTGCTTGCCTAGTTGTATAACATGTCTAATTGCCTAGTTGAATTTCTTGATATATATGCTATAATTGTGCTTTACTTGCATTGTTATTACTTGTGTTTTCTAATGGGATTGAGGAGGCTCGGAAGGTGGTGGCTCTGGGATCACATGGCGGTTAGGCTGGCGAAGGCTATGGGACAGCGGTGAACTGATAGTTAGAAATCCCTTAACTTAGTTTACCCCCTTTTTTATTATGGTTTTAAAGTTATGGTTTTGATTTTAGTTATGCTTTAAGTTGAATTTTGTGCGGATATAAAGTTCTAGAATTGCCTCTGGCGTCTTGGAATCTTATATCTTACATTACTGGGTACTGTTACCATGATGAGAACCTCCAGTTCTCATTCCATACTCTGTTGTTTTTTTTCAAATGCAGGCCGTAACCCACCTCGGTGAGTTGCTTTGATGGTGACAGAGCGGAGGATCCTTGCTACGTTTTAGAGTCTTTTGATTTCTTTTGTTTTGAATTCTTTCACTTTTGTATTTATTTTGCCTAGGGCTTACTTTGAGAGGAAGTTTGTATAAGTTATTTTACTTTCAAAACTTTGAGTGTTGTATATAACTAGCCAGCTTAAACTCTGTGAACCGCGGCTAGATTCTTATAGCTATTATACTTTGATATATATATATATATATATATATATATGTATGTATGTGTGTGTGTGTGTGTGTGTGTGTGTGTGTGTGTGTATGTCTTGATATCTATAAGTATATCTTGTGCCTTAAGTTTGTAGCTTCGTGAGAACGATTTGAGCTTTTGAAACTCTATTTTGAGCTTATTTCTTCATCGGGCTTCTAGAACTATTAATATTTTCTATGTATATTACGTATATGCCTTAGAATTATCGTGACCTTTGATTAACCTTTGCTTTACCGCTAGAGGAAAGACTTCGGGTAATTAGGGTGTTACATTTAGTGGTATCAGAGCGGTTCCTTCTCGTGAGACTGAGGGATCGACCAATTGTGCTGCATTGCATACTCTGTGGCTTTTTCTTTCATGCTATTCAGGTTACTGTTTGATATTGCATAGCATGCTTGTTTGTGAGTGCCATTTTGGGATAATTAAACCACTAGAATCGATATATTGAGACTGATCACCTTTATATCGATTGCTTGGTGTGGATAGAACCCTGAATGGCGACTCGTGGACGAGGTCAAACACGTCCTCGAAGAGAGAGTGAGGGTAAGCCGTCAACGAACAATCACACTGAATTCATGGCGGCAATGACTAACTTAGTTAATACAATTCAAGCGACCACAGCTATGAATATTCATGCTATGCAGCGGACAAGGCAATCATCCGAAAACGAAAATGAAGAGAGTGCTGGGGACAGCTTAGATGGTGTTTCAAGAACTCTAGCTATTTTCCTGAAAGTTGACCCGCCGATTTTCAATGGATCAACAAACCCTACTGATGAGCGGATAATTTATATGCTTTTTGGCATTATTTTTAGGTAGTTTTTAGTATGATCTAGTTAATTTTTAGGGATGTTTTCATTAGTTTTTATGCTAAATTCACATTTCTAGACTTTACTATGAGTTTGTGTGTTTTTTTGTGATTTCAGATATTTTCTGGCTGAAATTGAGGGACCTGAGCAAAACTCTGATAAGAGACTGACAAATGACTGCTGATGCTGTTGGAATCTGAACTCCCTGCACTCGAAATGGATTTTTTGGAGCTACATAACTCCAAATGGCGCGCTCTCAACGGCGTTGGAAAGTAGACATTCAGAGCTTTCCAGAAATATATAATAGTCCATACTTTATTTGAGATTTGACGACGTAAACTGGCGCTCAACGCCAGTTCCATGCTGCATTCTGGAGTCAAACGCCAGAAACACATCACGAACCAGAGTTGAACGCCCAAAACACGTTACAACTTGGCGTTCAACTCCAAGAGAAGCCTCAGCTCGTGGATAGATCAAGCTCAGCCCAAGCACACACCAAGTGGGCCGCGGAAGTGAATTTATACATTAATTACTTACCTCTGTAAACCCTAGTAGCTAGTTTAGTATAAATAGAACTTTTTACTAGTATATTAGATATCCTGGATCCTGGATTGTATTTTTGATCCTGTGATCACGTTTTGGGGGCTGGCCATTCGGCCATGCCTGAACCTTCATCACTTATGTATTTTCAACGGTGGAGCTTCTACACACCATAGATCAAGGGTGTGGAGCTCTGCTGTACCTCGAGTTTCAATGCAATTACTACTATTTTCTATTTAATTTGACTTATTCCTATTCTAAGATATTCGTTGCACTTCAACTTGATGAATGTGATGATCCGTGACACTCATCATCATTCTCACCTATGAATGTGCGTGACTAACAACCACTTCCGTTCTACCTTAGACCGGGCGCATATCTCTTGGATTCCTTAATCAGAATCTTCATGGTATAAGCTAGAATTGATGGCGGCATTCATGGGAATCCGGAAAGTCTAACCTTGTCTGTGGTATTCTGAGTTGGATTCCGGAATTGAATGACTTTGACGAGCTTCAAACTCACGACTGCTGGGCGTGATGACAAACGCAAAAGAATAAAGGGATTCTATTCCAACATGATCGAGAACCGACAGATGATTAGCCGTGCTGTGACAGAGCATTTGGACCATTTTCACGAAGAGGATGGGATGTAGCCATTGACAACAGTGATGCCCTACATGCAGCTTGCCATAGAAAGGAGTGATAAAAAAACTGGAAGGAAGAAGTAGAAAAGCAAAGATTTAGAGAGAACACAGCACCTCCATACAGCTATCTGAAATTCCCACCATTGAATTACATGAGTAACTTTATCTTTATTTTCTATTTATTTTATTATCATAATTTAAACCAATAATCTCTTAATCCATTTAAATTCACCTGATTGGGATTTACAAGATGACCATAGCTTGCTTCATACCAACAATCTCTGTGGGATCGACCTTTATTCACGTAAGGTATTACTTGGATGACCCAGTACACTTGCTGGTTAGTTGTGCGGAGTTGTGACAAAGTGTGATTTGTGTTTGAGAGCACCAAGTCTTTAGAGCCATGTTTGATGATCACAATTTCGTCCACCAAGTTTTTGGCGCCGTTGCTGGGGATTGTTTGAATTACAATTACGTGCAACTACAGCGCCAAGTTTTTCTGATCCGGCAACAACACCAAGTTTTTGGCGCCGTTGCCGGGGATTGTTCGAGTATGGACAACTGACGGTTCATCTTGTTGCTCAGATTAGATAATTTTCTTTTTATTTTTCCTTTCAAAAAAGTTTTCAAAAATCTCTCAAAAATTTTTTTTCTTTATTTTCGTTTTTTCAAAAATATAATTTTCGAAAAAAATATAATAAAAATACAAAAAATCATAAAATCATAAAAACCAAAAATATTTTGTGTTTCTTGTTTGAGTCTTGAGTCAATTTTTAAGTTTGGTGTCAATTGCATGCTTTAAAAAATTTTCTTGCATGTTTCGAAAATTCATGCATTCATGGTGTTCTTCATGATCTTCAAGTTGTTCTTGACAAGTCTTCTTGTTTGATCTTGATGTTTTCTTGTTTTGTGTTGTATGTTGTTTTTCATATGCATTTTTGCATTCATAGTATCCATGCATTAAAGAGTTCTAAGTTTGGTGTCTTGCATGTTTTCTTTCCATAAAATTTTTTTCAAAAATATGTTCTTGATGTTCATCATGATCTTCAAAGTGTTCTTGGTGTTCATCTTAACATTCATAGTGTTCTTGCATGCATAATTGGTTTTGATCCAAAATTTTCATGTTTTGGGTCATAATTGTGTTTTTCTCTCTCATCATTAAAAATTTAAAAATAAAAAATATATTTTCCTTATTTCTCTCCAAATTTTCGAAAATTTGAGTTGACTTGGTAAAAAACTTTTTAAAATTAGTTGTTTCTTACAAGTCAAGTCAAATTTTCAATTTTTAAAAAAATCTTATCTTTTTAAAACTTTTTCAAAAATTAAATCTTTTTCATTTTTCTTATTAATTTTCGAAAATTCTTTAAAATGTTTTTCAAAAAATTTTTTTTCTTATTTTTATCTTAATTTTCGAAATTATGCTAACAATTAATATGATTGATTCAAAAATTTGAAGTTTGTTATTTTCTTGTTAAGAAAGGTTCAATCTTTAAATTCTAGAACCATATCTTTTAGTTTCTTGTTAGTTAAGTAATTAATTTTAAATCTTTTTCAATCCTATCTTTTTATCATGTCTTCTTATCTTATCTTTTTATCATATCATTTTCAAAATTTTATCTTTTTCAAAAATTTGATTTCAAAATATCTTATCTAACTTCTTATCTTTTTATCTTTTCAAATTTGATTTTAATATCTTTTTCAACTAACTATTTGAATTTTTGTTTGTTTCTTATCTTTTTCAAAACCACCTAACTACTTTTCCCTCTTTAATTTTCGAAAATATCTCATCTCTTTTTCAAAAATTCTTTTTAATTGTTTTAAATTTTAATTTTAATTATATCTTATCTTTAATTTTTGAAAATCATTAACTACTTCTTCAAAATTATTTTCGAATTCTCCCTCTCTTCTCTTCTTCTATTTATTTATTTATTTACTAACACTTCTCTTCACCTCTCTTCATCTCCAATCACTGCCTCTATCCTCACCCTTGTGATTGGATTCTCCACTCTTATTCCTTTCTTCTTCTACTAATAATAAGGATCCTCTTTGTCCAGATATAGAGGATTCCTCTTCCTTTTTCTTTTTCTCTTCTCTTTCATATGAGTAGGAATAAGGAAAAAGGCATCTTTATTGAAGCTGATCCAGAACCTGAAAGGACTCTTAAAAGGAAACTAAGAGAAGCTAACAACAATAATGCAAGGAGGATGCTTGGTGATTTCACTCAAACAACGTCCAAGTTTGATGGAAGAAGCATCTCAATTCCTGCCATTGGAGCAAACAATTTTGAGCTGAAACCTCAATTAGTTGCTTTGATGCAACAGAACTGCAAGTTCCATGGACTTCCATCTGAAGATCCTTATCTGTTTTTAACTGAGTTCTTGTAGATTTGTGAGACTGTTAAGACAAATGGAGTAGATCCTGAAGTCTACAAGCTCATGCTTTTCCCTTTTGCTGTAAGAGACAGGGCTAGAACATGGTTGGACTCACAACCTAAAGATAGCCTGGACTCCTAGGATAAGCTGGTCACGGCCTTCTTGGATAAATTCTTTCCTCCTCAAAAGTTGAGCAAGCTTAGAGTGGATGTTCAGACCTTCAAGCAAAAAGATGGTGAATCCTTCTATGAAGCTTGGGAAAGATACAAGTAGATGACCAAAAAGTGTCCTTCTGACATGTTTTCAGAATGGACCATATTAGATATATTTTATTATGGTCTATCTGAGTTTTCCAAAATGTCATTGGACCATTCTGCAGGTGGATCCATTCACTTAAAGAAAATGCCTTTCAGAAGCTCAAGAACTTATTGACATGATTGCAAATAACTAATTCATGTACACTTCTGAGAGGAATTCTGTGAATAATGGGACGCCTCAGAGGAAGGGAGTTCTTGAAATTGATGCTCTGAATGCCATATTGGCTCAGAACAAAGTGTTGACTCAGTAAGTCAACATGATTTCTCAAAGTCTGAATGGATGGAAAAATACATCCAACAGTACTAAAGAGGCAGCTTCTGAAGAAGCTTATGATCCTGAGAACCCTGCAATAGCAGAGGTAAATTACATGGGTGAACCTTATGGAAACACCTATAATTCATCATGGAGAAATCATCTAAATTTCTCATGGAAGGATCAACAAAAGCCTCAACAAGGCTTTAATAATGGTGGAAGAAACAGGCTAAGCAATAACAAGCCTTTTCCATTATCTTCTCAGCAACAGATAGAGAATTCTGAGCAAAGCCCCTCTAATTTAGCAAATTTAGTCTCTGATCTGTCTAAGGCTACTTTAAGCTTCATGAGTGAAACAAGGTCCTCCATTAGAAATTTGGAGGCACAAGTAGGCTAGCTGAGTAAAAAAGTCACTGAAACTCCTCCCAGTATTCTCCCAAGCAATACAGAAGAAAATCCAAAAGGAGAGTGCAAGGCCATTGATGTAATCAATATGGCCGAATGCACAAGGGAGGAGAAGGACAAAAATCCTAGTGAGGAAGATCTCCTGGGACGTCTCTCAAACAAGAAGGAGTTTCTTATTGAGGACCTAAAGGAATCTGAGGCTCATATAGAGACCATAGAGATTCCACTAAATCTCCTTCTGCCATTCATGAGCTCTGAAGACTATTATTCCTCAGAAGAGGATGAAGATGTGACTGGAGAGCAAGTTGCTCAATATCTAGGAGCCATCATGAAGCTGAATGCCAAGTTGTTTGGTAATGAGACTTGGGAAGGTGAACCTCCCTTTCTCATTAGTGAACTAGATACATGGGTTCAGAAAACTTTACCTCAAAAGATACAAGATCCTGGTAAATTCTTAATACCCTGTACCATAGGCACAAATGACCTTTAACAAGGCTTTGTGTGATCTAGGGTCAGGCATAAACCTTATGCCACTCTCTGTAATGGAGAAACTAGGGATCATTGAGGTACAGCCTGCCTTATTCTTATTTACATCCCTGCTGATTTCATAATCTTAGACACTAGGAAGGAAGAAGATGAATGCATCATCCTTGGAAGATATTTTCTAGCCACAGCAGAAGCTGTGATAGATGTTAACAGAGGAGAATTAGTCTTTCAATTGAATGGGGACTACCTTGTGTTTAAGGCACACGGCTATCCTTCTATAACAAGGGAGAGTAAGCATGCAGAGCTTCTCTCAGTACAGAGTCAAACAGAGCCCGCACAGTCAAACTCTAAGTTTGGTGTTGGGAAGCCACAACCAAACTCTAAATTTTGTGTTGAATCCCCACAACCAAACTCTATGTTTGGTGTTGGGACAATACAACATTGACCTGATCACCTGTGTGGCTCCATGAGAGCCCACTGTCAAGCTATTGACATTAAAGAAGCGCTTGTTGGGAGGCAACCCAATTTTTATTTATCTAATTTTATTTTTATTTAATTGTTATTTTGTGTTTTAGTAGGTTCATGATCATGTGGAGTCACGAAAAAAATATTAAAATTAAAAACAGAATAAAAAATAGCAGAAGAAAAATCACACCCTAGAGGAAGGACTTACTGGCGTTTAAACGCCAGTAAGGAGCATCTGGCTGGCGTTCAACGCCAGAACAGAGCATGGATCTGGCACTGAACGCCAGAAACAAGCAACATCCCGGTGTTCAAACACCAGGAATGCACCCTGAGGAGAGCTGGCACTGAACGCTAGAAACAAGCATGGAACTGGCGTTCAACACCAGAAACATGCTGCACATGGGCGTTGAACACCCAGAACATGCATCACTTCGGCGTTTAAACGCCAGAATTGCATAGAAAGGCATTTTACATGCCTAATTGGTGTAGGAATGTAAATCCTTGACACCTCAGGATCTGTGGACCCCACAGGATCATCTCAGGATCTATGGACCCCACAGGATCCCCACCTACCATATTCTCCACTCTTCTCAACATTCATTCTCTCTTTCCAATAACACACTTTCCCAATTACCCCCTTCACCACTCACATACCTTCAAAATTCAAAAGTCTTTCCCACCCAAACCCACCCTAAATGGCCGAACATACCCTCTCTCCCTTCCCTATATAAACCCCTCCATTCTACTTCATTTTCACATAACACAACCCCCTCTTCTATACCTTGGCCGAATACACCTCCCCCTCACTCTCCTCCATTTTTCTCTTCTTCTTCTTTTCTTTCTTCTCTTGATCGAGGGCGAGCAATATTTTAAGTTTGGTGTGGTAAAAGCATAAGCTTTTTGTTTTTCCATTATCATTGATGGCACCTAAGGTCGGAGAATCCTCTAGAAAAGGGAAAGGGAAGACAAAAGCTTCCACCTCCGAGTCATGGGAGATGGAAAGATTCATCTCCAAAGCCCATCAAGACCACTTCTATGATGTTGTGGCCAAGAAGAAGGTGATCCCCGAGGTCCCTTTCAAGCTCAAGAAAAATGAGTATCCAGAGATCCGACATGAGATCCAAAGAAGAGGTTGGGACGTTCTAATCAACCCCATCCAACAAGTCAGAATCTTAATGGTTCAAGAGTTCTATGCCAATGCATGGATCACTAGGCACCATGATCAAAGTAAGAACCCGAACCCAAAGAATTATCTTACAATGGTTCGAGGGAAATACTTAGATTTTAGTCCGGAAAATGTGAGTTTGGCGTTCAACTTGCCCATGATGCAAGGAGATGCACGCCCCTACACTAGTAGGGTCAACTTTAATCAAAGGTTGGACCAAGTCCTTATGGACATATGTGTGGAAGGAGCTCAATGGAAAAGAGACTCCAAAGGTAAGCCGGTTCAACTAAGAAGATTGGACCTCAAGCCTGTGGCTAGAGGATGGTTAGAGTTCATCCAACGCTCCATCATCCCAACTAGCAACTGATCCGAAGTTACTGTGGATCGGGCCATCATGATTCATAGCATCATGATTGGAGAGGAAGTAGAACTTCATGAGGTTATCTCTCTTGAATTCTACAAAATAGCCGAAAAGTCCTCCACCACGGCAAGGCTAGCTTTTTCTCATCTTATTTGCCATCTATGTTACTCAGCTGGAGTTATCATAGAAGGAGACATCCTCATTGAAGAGGATAAGCCCATCACCAAGAAGAGGATGGAGCAAACAAGAGAGACCATCCACGGATCTTAAGAGATGCATGAGGAAGCTCATCATCAAGAAATCCCTGAGATGCCTCAAGGGATGCACTTTCCTCCCAACAACTATTGGGAACAACTCAACACTTCCCTAGAAGATTTGAGTTACAATGTGGAACAATTAAGGGTGGAACATCAAGAGCACTCCATCATTCTCCATGAAATAAGAGAAGATCAAAGAGCAATGAAGGAGGAGCAACAAAGGCAAGGAAGGGACATAGAAGAGCTTAAGGACATCATTGGTCCTTCAAGAAGAAGATGCCACTAAGGTGGACTCATTCCTTGTTCTTATATTTTTCTGCTTTTCGGTTTTTATATTATATGTTCATCTATGTTTTGTCTTTCTACTTCATGATCATTAGTATTTAGTAACTATGTCTTAAGGCTATGAATAATTCCATTAATCCTTCACCTCTCTTAAATGAAAAATATTTTTAATTCAAAAGAACAGGAAGTACATGAATTTCGAATTTATCCTTGAATTTAGTTTAATTATATTGATGTGGTGACAATACTTTTTGTTTTCTGAATGAATGCTTAAACAATGCATATTTTTGATCTTGTTGTTTATGAATGTTAAAATTGTTAGCTCTTGAAAGAATGATGAAAAAGAGAAATGTTATTGGTGATTTGAAAAATCATAAAATTGATTCTTGAAGCAAGAAAAAGCAGTGAAAAAGCAAAAGCTAAAAAAAATATGGTGAAAAAAATATATAGAAAAAGAAAAAGAAAAAGCAAGCAGAAAAAGCCAATAGCCCTTAAAACCAAAAGACAAGGGTAAAAAGGATCCAAGGCTTTGAGCATCAATGGATAGGAGGGCCCAAGGAAATAAAATCCAGGCCTAAGCGGCTAAATCAAAGCTGTCCCTAACCATGTGCTTGTGGCATGCAGGTCTAAGTGAAAAGCTTGAGACTGAGTGGTTAAAGTCGTGATCTAAAGCAAAAAAGAGTGTGCATAAGAGCTCTGGACACCTCTAACTGGGGACTCTAGCAAAGCTGGGTCACAATCTGAAAAGGTTCACCCAATTTTGTGTCTGTGGCATTTATGTCTCTGGTGGTAATACTGGAAAACAAAGTGCTTAGGGTCACGGCCAAGACTCATAAAAGTAGCTGTGTTCAAGAATCAACAAACTTAACTAGGAGAATCAATAATAGTATCTAAAATTCTAAGTTCCTATAGAAGCCAATCATTCTAAACTTCAAAGGAAAAAGTGAGATGCCAAAACTGTTCAGAAGCAAAAAGCTACAAGTCCCGCTCATCTAATTAGAATTAATATTCATTGATATTTTGGGATTTATAGTATATTCTCTTCTTTTTATCCTAATTGATTTTCAGTTGCTTCGGGACAAGCAACAATTTAAGTTTGGTGTTGTAATGAGCGGATAATTTATACGCTTTTTGGCATTATTTTTAGGTAGTTTTTAGTATGATCTAGTTACTTTTAGGGATGTTTTCATTAGTTTTTATGCTAAATTCACATTTCTGGACTTTACTATGAGTTTGTGTGTTTTTCTGTGATTTCAGGTATTTTCTGGCTGAAATTGAGGGACCTGAGCAAAACTCTGATAAGAGACTAACAAAGGACTGCTGATGCTGTTGGAATCTGAACTCCCTTCTCTCGAAATGGTTTTTCTGGAGCTACATAACTCTAAATGGCGCGCTTTCAACGGTGTTGGAAAGTAGACATCTAGAGCTTTCCAGCAATATATAATAGTCCATACTTTATTTGAGATTTGACGATGTAAACTGGCGCTCAACGCCAGTTCCATGCTGCATTCTGGAGTCAAACGCCAAAAACACGTCACGAACCAGAGTTGAACGCCCAAAACACGTTACAACTTGGCGTTCAACTCCAAGAGAAGCCTTAGCTCCTGGATAGATCAAGCTCAGCCCAAGCACACACCAAGTGGGCCCCGGAGGTGAATTTATACATCAATTACTTACCTCTGTAAACCTTAGTAGCTAGTTTAGTATAAATAGAACTTTTTACTAGTCTATTAGATATCCTGGATCTTGGATTATATTTTTTATCTTGTGATCACGTTTTGGGGGCTGGCCATTCGGCCATGCCTGAACCTTCATCACTTATGTATTTTCAACGGTAGAGTTTCTACACACCATAGATCAAGAGTGTGGAGCTCTGCTGTACCTCGAGTTTCAATGCAATTACTACTATTTTCTATTCAATTTGACTTATTCCTATTCTAAGATATTCGTTGCACTTCAACTTGATGAATGTGATGATCCGTGACACTCATCATCATTCTCACCTATGAACGTGCGTGACTGACAACCACTTCCGTTCTACCTTAGACCGAGCGCATATCTCTTGGATTCCTTAATCAGAATCTTCGTGGTATAAGCTAGAATTGATGGCGGCATTCATGGGAATCCGGAAAGTCTAACCTTGTCTGTGGTATTCTGAGTTGGATTCCGGAATTGAATGACTGTAATGAGCTTCAAACTCGCGATTGCTGGGCGTGATGACAAACGCAAAAGAATCAAGGGATTCTATTCCATCATGATCGAGAACTGACAGATGATTAGTTGTGCTGTGATAGAGCATTTGGACCATTTTCACTGAGAGGATGGGATGTAGCCATTGACAACGGTGATGCCCTACATACAGCTTGCCATAGAAAGGAGTGATAAAAAAACTAGAAGGAAGAAGTAGAAAAGCAAAGATTCAGAGAGAACACAGCACCTCCATACACCTATCTGAAATTCCCACCATTGAATTACATGAGTAACTTTATCTTTATTTTCTAGTTATTTTATTATCTTTATTTAAACCAATAATCTTTTAATCCATTTAAATTTGCCTGACTGGGATTTACAAGATGACCATAGCTTGCTTCATACCAACAATCTCTGTGGGATCGACCTTTACTCACGTAAGGTATTACTTGGACGACCCAGTACACTTGCTGGTTAGTTGTGCAGAGTTGTGACAAAGTGTGATTTGTGTTTGAGAGCACCAAGTCTTTGGAGCCATTGTTGATGATCACAATTTCGTCCACTACCTATCGAAGCAGAGAACTGGTTCCAAGCTGTGGAGCATGCATTGCGAACTCAACATGTATCGTATGACCAGTTCGTAGAATATGTGACTTATCAACTAGTGGGAGAAGCTCAGCAATGGTGGCAAGGAGAGCACCAACTACTACACCAACAGAATGTGGACATTACATGGACGTTATTCCAGGAAGCTTTCTACAAAAAGTACTTTCATGAGTCAAAAAGGGAGGCCAGAGAGTTGGAATTCTTACAGTTGAAGCAATGGTTCATGACTGTAGCTGAATACACCAGCAAGTTCGAGAAACACTTTAAGTTCTCGAGAATAAGTCAGGGTACCCCATAGTCCTATGAGGGCTGGAAATGCATCAAATACCGAGTATGGTTAAGGGAAGATATCATGCGTGTTGTGGCTCCATTGGAGATTAGGGTATTCTCAGAATTGGTGAACGAGGCAAGAGATGTGGAAGATTACATTAGGAATCGACTTTAATGAGAGATACTCGTGGGGGTACCAGTAACAAAGGTCATGGAAAGTATTTTCCACCAAGAGGCCAGATCTTCAAAAGGGACGGACATGCCACTCAGCATCCTCATGGTCAAAGAAACTTCAGAAGAAACAACAATGCCCAGTTTCACCGGGCAAAAGGAAATGGTCGATGCTACACTTATGGACTATTTGGACACATTGCCAGGGATTGCCGTCGTGGAAAAAACCAGGATGTGAGTCAAAACCAACAGTAAAGTCGTGTATTCACTGTGAACGCCATATGTGTGAGCCTGAGATAAGAGGTAGGTGTATAATTGGTTATAAAGTTATAACTGCATTATGTGATATTGGAACACCGCATTTACTCATAGCTTGTGACGGAGAGAAAAGTTTTGGGAATAAAGGTATCAAACTTAAAACCAAGCTCATTTGTGTCGCGTAAAGTATTGGCGCTAGAGCTTACAGAACTTAGGGATATTTTTGGTTGACGTGGGCAAATCATTAAATTCTTAAAGACCAACAAGAAAGGGTAACCCTGTGGAAGCATGGTACCCTTAATGGCAGTGTGAGATTTTATACGAATAAGAGCATCAACACATCCTTGTGAACTGACCTATCTTTTCCCTAGTAAATTGCATTAGAGCTCTTTATTTCGGAATCCCTTTTCGTGAATAAATTGAACCTTGCTAAATCCTATTTCTTGTTTGCACATATCCTCACGTGAACCTTGTATTCCTTGATGTGAGCCTGAACATGTATTGTTGAGTTAAACTGCCTTTATTCAAGAGCTCGTAATCCTCTTAAAATCAGTACAGACCTATTTTGAATTCAATTTGCCTTATTGTTTCCACCAAAGATTACTAATTTAAAATCTCTTTCTTGAGGTGCACTTTAACTCTCTTTCTGGTGTATTTTCTTATTATCTACAACCTCTTCTATTCACGACACAATGTATCTTTTCAATTTCTTACGCATATCATTCAAAATTATTTGCTTTTTTTTAGCTTAATATTCCTTTTAGATAACTTGAGCTCATTTCGATATCGCATACAATCCTTAGACGCAACCTTCGATATGTTAGTTCCTTAGGACACAATTTATGAACACGAAGAATGAAACCGGTGAGCGTGCGACCTTACGAGGAGTTATGAAGCTTCAATTTTGCAAATGGCATTACCGATGACTGAGTCGACACACAAAGGTGCCCATTGGTGCGAGTGTCATATTATGGGGTGATATTCTTCAAAACATAAAACAAAGATTAACCATAGCGCTAGTGTCTGCACTGCTTGAACCCGATAAGCTGTTAAGGATCTAATGGTACATTTCATATGAAAATCTTGGAGTGTGTTCTGATGTAACAATAGGATGTAATGGTTTATACATTGCGACAATTGAGGCCGTATGAAGTGAATTCTTTAACTCACGATCTAGAGCCTACTGTGTTCGTGCTTGTGTCGAAGATGTAGAGCAAGGAGGAATTACCCCCATGAAGATGGATGTAATTACTAAAGGACTATGAATTTGAGTTAGGTTATCACAAGGGATTTTCGCACTTGACTTTGTTTTTTACTGGTAGATTATAGGGTGGTTAATATAACATTTGGTACTTGGTGAATTATATAGTGCAGAGGTAAGTAGAGAATGAGAAAAATAAGATTGAGGATTTAGTGAAACCTTAAATTAGGCATAGAAATGCTATAAGGCACTAAGTTATGACTTAGTCTTAGGATGAGCATAAACCCTATTTTGGATCAAGTTGAGGGAGTTCAAGAGTAAGCTTAGGTTTTGCAATCCGATAATGATGTATGACTTGACTAAATAATGGATTAGTTGATTACTTAAGTAGCTGAAAATCAGAGTGGCGCAGCAAAAGCTTGTGGAATGCAATAGCACATGATAGTTGTGAGTAGAGGTCGTAGGACGATGACTAAACATATCTTAGGCTTGAATACTTGAAGAGTTAGTGGGTTAATGTAAGTAAAGGTTTTCTAAGAACTATGTTTAATTGTGGTTGTAAGATTAGAATTATTTAGGATAGGTTGTGGACATGAGGGTAGGTGACTAATTTGGATTTGAATGGCACATGAGTGCAATTGTCGAATTTGAAAGGTAAGAATTATGATATTTCAGCATGGTGACTTTGGGTTTAGGTTGAAATGGGAAATGATTTATTTGATAAATGGACTTGGAACATGTTTAGTTGAAAGGCCGATGTAGTATTGACGTTGAATTGAGGAAATCTAAGAGTAAGAAGGATGAGTGCAGCATAGGATTGAATTCGGTTAAAATACGGCGTTGTAAATAAGAAAAAGGGATGTAGAAAGGATTTTGAGCTGACATGGAGGGATGAAAACAAGCATAGTAAGTGGTAGGTTTACGTTGAGGGAACATTTAATGATGATGATGGATAAACCAAATTTTGAGGTCAAAATTTCTTATTTGGTGGGAAGAATGTAAGAACCGCGAATTAATTAACTAATTAATTAACGTTAAATAATAATGATTTAATTGTCCGAAATAGGTTCAAAATTTTAGAATACTAATTTAGAAAATATCAATATATATGATTGATAAACCACTATTTTATGGTTTATCTTGTGCTTAATTGAGTGGATTTTATCAACTCTTTACCTACTTATTTATACTATTTGCATGGTTTTACATTTGCCTTCCTAATTATGTGCTTTGATTGAAAACATGCTTCTTTGGCCTTAAGTTCCCTATGTTTAATCCTCTCTTATTACCATTAGATGCCTTGATATGTGTGTTAAGTGTTTTCAGATATTATAGGGCAAGAATGGCTCAGAGGATGGAAAGGAAGAATGCAAAAATGGAAGGAATACAAGAAGTTGGAGAAACTGCTAAGCTGTCCAGCCTGACCTCTTTGCACTCAAATGGTTATAACTTTAGCTACAGAGGTCCAAACGACGCGGTTCCAGTTGCGTTGGAAAGCTAACGTTCGGAGCTTCAATTTGATATATAATATGACATAGTTGCCCTGACGCTAGGCATCACGAACGCGTGATTCACACGGACACGTCGCATCTGCGAACTTCAATCCGCGCGGCCGCGTGGGTGACGCCTCCGCGTCACTTGCCCGTGACCTGAACGTACCAGAATACGCAGGGGGCGATTTTTGGGCTCTTTTGACCCAGTTTTTGGCCCGAAAAACACAGATTAGAGGCTATAAAGTGGGGGAATGCATCCATTCATGATCAGGCTCTCATAATTCATAATTTTAGGATTAGATGTAGTTTTTAGAGAGAGGTTCTCTCCTTTCTCTTAGGATTAGGATTAGGATTAGGATTTCATCTTCTTCAATCACAGGTTCAATATTCTTTTTATTTTCTCAATTTAGTTTATGAACTCTTTATGTTTAGATTGATTTTATATTTAATATAATTTGAGGTATTTTCAGATCTATGATTTGTTTCTTTTATTTATAATATAAATAATTTGGATTTTTTCCTTTTGGCTTTGGTTGAGTAATTGGTGATGCTTGAGCTGTCAAATAAAGCAGTGGTTGAAATTGGGAGTTGCTAATTAGTTTGAGTTCCAATAACTCTAGCCTTTCCAAAGGAAAGACTAGGACTTTAGGTATCAAATTAATTAGTCCACTTGACCTTCTTTTGTTTAGTAAAGGTTAACTAAGCGGGATTAAAATCCAATTCTCATCACAATTGATAAGGATAGGACTTCCAGTTCTTGTACTTAGCCAAAGGTTTATTTTACAGTTATTATTATTTTATTTTACTTGTCATTCAACTAACTTTTTACCTTAATCCAAAACCCCAAAACACACTTTTTCATAACTAATAATAAGAACATACCTCCCTGCAATTCCTTGAGAAGACTGATGACAAGTCATCATATACCCATTTTTCAAGCTAATTTCACTAGTTTTATTAGTTTTTATGCACTTTCTTACATCCTAAGTAAGTGAATTGGAATGAAAATGCATAACTTCTTTAAATCAAGCAACTACCATTAAATTGATGCTAAATCATGAGGTTTGAGCAAGAATTAATTGATTTTTAATGAATTATAAACCTTGTGAATTTAGAGATACTTTGAGTGGTTGTTTTGGTTTCTTGTAGGTGAAGAAAGAAAGAAAAAAAGAAAAACGTGGCTTAAGAAAGCGTGGCCCAAGGAGAAAAGAGTGTGGTGCATGGAAGGGAGGAAGCAAACATTGCCCTCCACAAGGGCACACTGCCCTCCAGGAGGGCAACATAATGAAACAAGCTTTGAGAAGCAACACTGCCCTGCCCACAACAAGGGCGGAGCACAAACTGATGCCAAGGATCAAGGAGAGCAAAAACTCTGCCCTGCCCTCCTCAAGAGCAATATCGGGCTCCAATCAAGAATAATTCAAAGGAAATTGCTTCCTAGTGCTTCATATGGGTTTCGAACCCAAGGACAAGGAGGGAAGGAGTAGCATTCAAACAAAAAGAAAACAAGCTTGCTTTCATTCTCCATGAATCGAACACGGCACCATGAGGAAGTAAGGAACTAGGCGTGACTTTGGTGCCAAGAAAACCAAGGAAAAGAAGCAGCGTGCGCCTCCACCAAGTTTCGAACTTGGAACTTCACTTTTGGAAACATTGCCCTGCCCTCCGCGAGGGCAGGGCAGCATTTTGTGGTGCACAGCCAGCGCACCAGATTGGCACGTACCAAGGGAGCTTTGGCAGCAGCAGCACGCACGGGCAGCAGAATCTGGCGCACCAAAAAAACTCTGCCCTGCCCTCCACAAGGGCAGGGCAGCATCCTGCAGCACCACACGCACCAACACGCACGCACAAATTCCTGCCCTGCCCTCCACAAGGGCAGGGCAACCTCTTGGAAGCAATTTTTCATGGGTTGAAAATGGGATTAAAAATCCAATTTAATTCATTTCTTCACCAAATCAAAAGCCCATCCAAATCCCAAGATCCAAGAATAGAAAGTGTATAAATAGGAGAAAGTTTGATGTAATGAGAACCTTTTTTTGAGCTTTGAACCTTTGGAGCTTTTCCCTACTTTTGATTTTTGAACCTTCTTTTAATTTTTGAATTCTGAATCTTCATTTTCTCTGAGAGCTAGGAACTGAGATTTTGGAGAATTGGGGAGGAGAATTGATCTCTCTTCTTCCTCGTTCTTGCTTGAGCATTGTTTACTTTTCTTGTTTGAGTCTTGGGTGTGAAGAATTGAGGAAATTCTGTCTCAATCTCCATTCAAGATCTCTTTAATTCTTCTTCTGCATAATTGAGTTCAATTACATTTCCTTTACTGATTCTTCTTTAATTTCTCGTTAATTGCTTTGTGAACTTGGATCTGGGAAGGCAACTGAGATCTAGACTTTGCTATCTAGTCTCTGGAGTCCTGAGATCCCATTTTCCTTTTTGGTTCTTCTGTGAACCCTTGCTGCAATTTAATTTCATTTCCTGTTTGAATTCTAGTTACTTTCAATTCATCTTCTGCTTTATTAATTGTTGCAATTTAATTTCCCTTGCTTAAATTCTGAATTCCCAGTCCTCAACTCCCTTTTTCCATTCAAGCAATTTATATTTCTTGCACTGTAAGTTACTGCAATTTACATTTCTTGCACTTTAAGTTTCAGTCATTTAATTTCTTGCTCTTTAAGATTCAGCATCTTTACTTTCAGTTCTCTTTAATTTCGGCAATTCATCCCTCTCCCTTTACATTTTATGCTATTTACTTACTGTTGGCTACAAAATCACTCAACCAATACTTGATTCGCTTGACTAAATCAACCACTAAACTAAAATTGCTCAATCCTTCAATCCCTGTGGGATCGACCTCACTCCCGTGAGTTTTATTACTTGATGCGACCCGGTACACTTGCCGGTGAGTTTTGGTTGGATCGTTTTCCACACATCAAAGATGACCCGAGGTTTAAATACTCGGTTATCAATTTTAAAGGGGTTTCTTACTTGTGACAACCAAAACGTTTGTAAGAATGGATTCTTGTTGGTTTAGAAGCTATACTTGCAACGGGAATTTATTCTGAATTCTAGACCACGCAAAAATCCTCTCTTTAAAATGGCGCCGTTGCTGGGGAATTGCAAACGTGTGCCTTATTATTGGTTATTGTAAATATTTAAAAAAATATTTTTCTTTTACTTGTTTATTTGTTTTTCTCTCTTCCCTCTTATTTCTGATAGCTATTATGATTTCTCACCCCTCTCGCTTTGAGTTTGGTTCTAACTTTGTTGAAGGAAATAGAAACCACAGCAGGAATATGCATTAAGGTCAGACCAATCAAGGATGGATGGAGCCACAAGGTTCCGATCAACCCTTTAGGCAACAACATCCTCCTAGATATCATGGACAGTGACTATTTTACAATGCATGCCCAACTAATAGATTTGGTGGACCGCCTTGTAACCACCAACAAGCCCCACCCTGTGCTCAGAGACCATCCTCTCAACATAACTTCGAACCACCACACTCACAAACTTTTTTTCACCATTCACTACCACATGATCCTTATTCACCCTAATGCCAATCCAATTACTCCCAAGAACCACCACTCCCTTATACACCATGTTCACATTCATCAAGCCAAGAATCACAGGTTCGTTTCGAAGAATCAGTAAACCAGTTCACAGCAACCCTTCATCAACTGGAGCAAGCAATAAATCAATTATCTTCTAGACATTTAGACACTCAACAGACTCCCATGGCTTCATGTGGAGAATCTAATGAAGAACGCAGCACGAAGAAGACACTAGAGACTCCAGTGGACAACATAGAGCATAACTTCGTACTGGAACAAGTAGAGGGCGCTGTCATTGCAAAAGAAGAAGAGTTGGTTGAAGATTTAGGAGATGCTGAACCTCCTAGGAAATACAGAGCCATGGAAGACCCCGTCAAGGATGTTACAATTGACATTAAAGCGGATCTTGCACAGCCTCCAATGCAGATATCTTATGAAGAACTGGATGGAGTAACTCAAGATGCCTGTTTCCTTGATGATGATAGTCACCAGTCAAGTCCTCCTAGTGATGAACTTGCATCCGCAAGTGAATTCTTTGAGTCAGAAGAATCCTCCCCAAGTAAATATGAAGATGATGCAGAGGTCGACTTTTCTCAACCTCCTAATTATGACTCAAGTGATGAGGAAGATATGGAAGACTTTGACCAGGACATGGCTGGAATGAAAAAAGTTTGCATAGAAGTGGAGGAATTCACTGAAGAACACAAGGGAGTAGAGCTTGCAGAACCACTAAAAACACCGATCCCAAGACCACTGCCAACCAACACAGACTTCAAGTGGGTAAAATCCTTGACTCTTATCTTTATTTTTCCACTTGAATACGGTTTACTTGAAATAGATGGCCAGCTTAAAGTTCTCTGCGGCTTTAAGAGTAAAAAGGAAATGACTCGCACTCAAAGATGGTATGCAAGATTCAATGAGGTTTTGCACTTCAATTTGAGGTGCAATGATTGGTGTCAAGCTCAATTAAAAGGATCTCGGAAGCTGTTGGCTCACTGCAGTAAGAATTCAGACTGCTTGCCACCCAGATGGAACAATATTGCTCAACAAGAAGACGGGTGTAAAAGCAAGGTTTGGGACACCAGAATTCAGATGAGCGGATAAGTTATACGCTTTTTGGCATTGTTTTTAGTGTATTTTTAGTATGTTTTAGTTAGTTTTTATTATATTTTTATTAGTTTTTAGTTAAAATTCACCTTTCTGGACTTTACTATGAGTTTGTGTGTTTTTCTGTGATTTCAGGTATTTTCTGGCGGAAATTGAGGGATCTGAGCAAAAATCTGATTCAGAGGCTGAAAAGGACTGTAGATGCTGTTGGATTCTAACCTCCCTGCACTCGAAGTGGATTTTCTGGAGCTACAGAAGCCCACTTGGCGCGCTCTCAACTGCGTTGGAAAGTAGACATCCTGGGATTTTCAGCAATGTATAATAGTTCATACTTTGCCAGAGATTTGATGGCCCAAACAGGCGTTCCAAGTTAGCTCAAGAATTCTGGCGTAAAACGCCGGAACTGGCACAAGAATGGGAGTTAAACGCCCAAACTGGCACAAAAGCTGGCGTTTAACTCCAAGAGAAGTCTCTACACGAAAATGCTTCAATGCTCAGTCCAAGCACACACCAAGTGGGCCCGGAAGTGAATTTTTATGTCATTTACTCATTTTTGTAAACCCTAGTTACTAGTTCTCTATAAGTAGGACCTTTTGCTATTGTATTTTAGTCTTTTGATCACTTGAATCTTTTGATCATGTTTTTATGATTGAACCCTTTTTGGGAGGCTGGCCATTCAGCCATGCCTAGACCTTGTTCTTATGTATTTTCAACGGTGGAGTTTCTACACACCATAGATTAAGGTGTGGAGCTCTGCTGTACCTCGAGTATTAATGCAATTACTATTGTTCTTCTATTCAATTCAGCTTATTCTTGTTCTAAGATATTCATTCGCACCCAAGAACATGATGAATGTGATGATTATGTGACGCTCATCATCATTCTCACTTATGAACGCGTGCCTGACAACCACTTCCGTTCTACAAGCAAACAAGGCTTGATTTATCTCTTGGATCCCTTAATCGGAATCTTCGTGGTATAAGCTAGAATTGATGGCGGCATTCAAGAGAATCCAGAAGGTCTAAACCTTGTCTATGGTATTCTGAGTAGGATTCAAGGATTGAATGACTGTGACGAGCTTCAAACTCACGATTATGGGGCGTTAGTGACAGACGCAAAAGAATCACTGGATTCTATTCCGACATGATCGAGAACCGACAGCTGAATAGCCGTGCTGTGACAGAGCACGTTGAACATTTTCACTGAGAGGATGGGAGGTAGCCACTGACAACAGTGAAACCCTACATACAGCTTGCCATGGAAAGGAGTAAGAAGGATTGGATGAAGATAGCAGGAAAGCAGAGAGACGGAAGGGACAAAGCATCTCCATACGCTTATCTGAAATTCTCACCAATGAATTGCATAAGTATCTCTATCTTTATTTTATGCTTTATTCATAAATCATCCATAACCATTTGAGTCTGCCTGACTGAGATTTACAAGATGACCATAGCTTGCTTCATACCAACAATCTCCGTGGGATCGAACCTTCCTCGCGTAAGGTTTATTACTTGGACGACCCAGTGCACTTGCTGGTTAGTTGTGCGAAGTTGTGATAAAGAGTTGAGATTGCAATTGAGCGTACCATGTTGATGGCGCCATTGATGATCACAATTTCGTGCACCAAGTTTTTGGCGCCGTTGCCGGGGAATTAAATGTGCTAACTACAGTTTCGCATTTGTTCCCTGCAATAACAGTGCCAAGTTTTGATCCGGCAACAACACCAAGTTTTTGGCACCGTTGCCGGGGATTGTTTGAGTTTGGACAACTGACGGTTCATCTTGTTGCTTAGATTAGGTATTTTTCAGAATTTTTAAGAATGAATTCTAGTGTTTCAAGGTGATGTTCTTATCATCACCAAAGCTGATTGATCTTCATCAATTTAGCTCTTGAATGTAATGTCCTGCTGAAGCTTGGCTAGCCATGTCTAATTCCTTTAGACTAAAGCGTTAGACTAACATTGCATGATTCCTGGAATTCTTATTAAAAATTTTGAATCTCTTTATTTTCTTCTCCATATAATTTTCGAAAAAATCCAAAAAAAGTTACAAAATCATAAAAACCAAAAATATTTCTTGTTTGAGTCTAGTGTCTCATTTTAAGTTTGGTGTCAATTGCATGTTTCTGTTCTTCTTGCATTTATCATGTGTCTTCATTGATCTTCAAGTTGTTCTTGATGATTTACTTGCTTTGATCTTTAAATTCTCTTGTTTTGTGTGTTTTGTTGTTTCTCATGTGCATTCTTAATTTGTTAGTGTCAATAGTATACAAACTTCTAAGTTTGGTGTCTTGCATGCATTGTTTATTTGATTTTAGTTGCATTTTGATTTTTCCTCATCATTAAAAATCCAAAAAACTTTTAATTTGTGTCTTTTCAAGTCAATTATGCAGAGAATTGAAGATTCAGAACATACAGCAAAGGAATTACACAGAAAAAGCTGGGCGTTCAAAACGCCCAGTGAAAAGGGTAGAGTTTTGGGCGTTAAACGCCAGAATGGATACCATTCTAGGCGTTTAACGCCAGGATGGCACAAGAGGGAAGATTTTGTTTTTAATTCAAATTTTTTTCAAGTTTTCAAAATTTTTCAAAATCAAATCTTTTCAAATCATATCTTTTCAATCATATATTTTCAAAATCAATTTATTTCCATTTTCAAAAATAATTGCTAACAATTAATGATTTGATTCAACATTTCAAGTATGTTGCCTTTTCTGTTGAGAAATGTTTAATGTTTGAATCATATCTTTTCTTGTTGCCAAGTCATTGACTTTAAAAATCAAATCTTTTTAAATTGTTTTTCAATTATATCTTCTCAATCATATCTTTATAAAACTATATCTTTTCAATCATATCTTTTTAATCACATCTTTTTCAAAATAGTTTTCAATCATATCTTTTTAATTTATAATTTAAAAATCTTTTTCAAAATATCACTTTATTTCTTTCTCAATCTTAGTTTTCGAAAATCATCAATCAAGTTTTCAAAATCTCTTTTAATTATTTTAAAATCTTTTACTTTATTTTATTTTTGAAAATTCTTCCCCTCTTCTCACATCCTAATTCTTCTACCTCATCCTTCTATTTTTCTTTTTCTCTGACACCTCAAGGAATCTCTATATTGTGACATAGATGATTCCATACTTTCTTGTTCTCTTCTCTTTCATATGAGCAGGAGCAAAGACAAAGGCATTCTTGTTGAAGCTGACCCTGAACCTGAAAGGAACTTGAAGCGAAAGCTTAGAGAAGCTAAAGCACAACTCTCTATAGAGGACCTAACAGAAATCTTCAAAGAAGAAGACATGGCAGCCGAAAACAACAACAATGCCAACAATGCAAGGAAGGTGCTGGGTGACTTTACTGCACCTACTCCCGACTTTTATGGGAGAAGCATCTCTATCCCTGCCATTGGAGCAAACAACTTTGAGCTTAAGCCTCAATTAGTTTCTCTAATGCAACAGAATTGCAAGTTCCATGGACTTCCATTGGAATATCCTCATCAGTTTTTAGCTGAATTCTTGCAAATCTGTGACACTGTCAAGACCAATGGGGTTGACCCTGAGGTCTATAGACTTATGCTATTCCTTTTTGCTGTAAGAGACAGAGCTAGGATATGGTTGGACTCACAACCTAAAGAAAGCTTGAACTCTTGGAAAAAGCTAGTCAATGCCTTCTTGACAAAGTTCTTTCCACCTCAAAAATTGAGTAAGCTTAGAGTGGAAGTCTAAACCTTCAGACAGAAGGAAGGTGAATCCCTCTATGAAGCTTGGGAAAGATACAAACAATTGATCAGAAAGTGTCCCTCTGACGTGCTTTCTGAATGGAGCATCATAGGTATCTTCTATGATGGTCTGTCTGAACTGTCCAAGATGTCATTGGATAGCTCTGCTGGAGGATCTCTTCATCTGAAGAAGACACCTGCAGAAGCTCAAGAACTCATTGAAATAGTTACAAATAACCAATTCATGTACACTTCTGAAAGGAATCCTGTGAACAATGGGACGAATCAGAAGAAAGAAGTTCTTGAGATTGATACTCTGAATGCCATACTGGCTCAGAACAAAATATTGACTCAGCAAGTCAATATGATTTCTCAGAATCTGTTTGGAATGCAAGCTGCACCAAGTAGTGCTAAGGACGCTTCATTTGAAGAAGAAGCTTATGATCTTGAGAACCCTTCAATGGAAAAGATGAATTACATAGGAGAACCCTATGGAAACACCTATAATCCTTCATGGAGAAATAATCCAAATCTCTCATGGAAGGATCAACAGAGACCTCAACAAGGTTTCAACAACAATAATGGTGGAAGAAACAGGTTTAGCAATGGCAAGCCTTTTCCATCATCTTCTCAGCAACAGACAGAGAATCCTAAGCAGAGCCACTCTAACTTAGCAACCATGGTCTCTGATCTAATCAAAACCACTCAAAGTTTCATGACTGAAACAAGGTCCTCCATTAGAAACTTGGAGGCACAAGTGGGTCAGCTGAGTAAGAAAGTTACTGAACTCCCTCCTAGTACTCTTCCAAGCAATACAGAAGAGAATCCAAAAGGAGAGTGTAAGGCCATCAACATGGCCGAACTTAGAGAGGAGAAAGAGGCAGTGAGCGCCACTGAGGAAGGCCTCAATGGACGTCCATTGGCCTCCAATGAGGAACCATGGGAATCTGAGGCTCACACTGAGACCATAGAGATTCCATTGGATTTACTTCTGCCATTCATAAGCTCTGATGAGTATTCTTCCTCTGAAGAGGACGAAGATGTCACTGAAGAGCAAGTTGCTAAGTACCTTGGAGCAATCATGAAGCTAAATGACAAGTTATTTGGTAATGAGACTTGGGAGGATGAACCTCCTTTACTCACTAAAGAACTGGATGACTTGACTAGGCAGAGATTACCTCAAAAGAAACAGGACCCTGGGAAATTCTCAATACCTTGTATAGTAGGCACCATGACCTTCAAGAAGGCTCTATGTGACCTAGGGTCCAGCATAAACCTCATGCCTCTCTCTGTAATGGAGAAGCTAGGGATCTTTGAGGTACAAGCTGCAAGAATCTCACTAGAGATGGCAGATAATTCAAGAAAACAAGCTTACGGACTTGTAGAGGATGTTCTGGTAAAAGTTGAAGACCATTACATCCCTGCTGATTTCATAGTTCTAGAGACTGGGAAGTGCATGGATGAATCCATCATCCTTGGCAGACCCTTCCTAGCCACAGCAAAGGCTGTGATTGATGTTGACAGAGGAGAATTGATCATTCAAGTGAATGAAGAATCCTTTGTATTTAAGGCTCAAGGATATCCCTCTATAACCATGGAGAGGAAGCATGAAGAGCTTCTCTCAAAACAGAGTCAAACAGAGCCCCCATAGTCAAACTCTAAGTTTGGTGTTGGGAGGCCTCAACCATCTTCTAAGTTTGGTGTTGAACCCCCACATTCAAACTCTAAGTTTGGTGTTGGGAGGTTCCAACATTGCTCTGAGTATCTGTGAGGCTCCATGAGAGCCCACTGTCAAGCTACTGACATTAAAGAAGCGCTTGTTGGGAGGCAACCCAATGTTATATTTATCTATCTTCCTTTTGTTATTTTATGTTTTCTGTAGGTTGATGATCACGTGAAGTCACAAAATCGATTAAAAAAGCAAAAATAGAATGAAAAACAGAAAGAAAAACAGCACACCCTGGAGGAAAACCTTGCTAGTGTTTAAACGCCAGTAAGGGCAGCAAATGGGCGTTTAACGCCCAGTCTGGCACCATTATGGGCGTTTAACGCCAGAAAGGGGCACCAGACTGGCGTTAAACGCCAGGAAGGGGCAAGAAGTTGGTGTTAAATGCCAGAAATGGGCACCAGCCCGGCGTTTAACGCCAGAATTGGCATCAAGAGTATTTTTGCTCGCCACTTGGTGCAGGGATGAATTTTCCTTGACACCTCAGGATCTGTGGACCCCACAGGATCCCCACCTACCCCACCACTCTCTCTCTTCTTCACCCATTCACCAATCACCTCTTCCCCAAAAACCCCTCACTTATCAAATCCCACTATTCTCTTCACCACTCACATCCAACCTTCATAAAACCCCACCTACCTCACCATTCAAATTCAAACCACTTTCCCACCCAAACCCACCCTCACATGACTGAACCATACACCCCCTCTCCACTCCTATATAAACCCATCTTCACTCCTTCATTTTCACACAACCTAAACACTACTTCTCCCCCTTGGTCGAACCACAAAACCACCTCCATCTCCTGTATTTCTTCTTCTTCTACTCTCTTCTTTCTTCTTTTGCTCGAGGACGTGCAAACCTTCTAAGTTTGGTGTGGTAAAAGCATTGCTTTTTGTTTTCCCATAACCATTTATGGCATATAAGACCGGAGAAACCTCTAGAAAGAGGAAAGGGAAGGCAAAAGCTTCCACCTCCGAGTCATGGGAGATGGAGAGATTAATCTAAAGGGTGCATCAAGACCACTTCTATGAAGTTGTGACCATGAAGAAGGTAATCCCCGAGGTCCCTTTCAAACTCAAAAAGAGTGAATATCCGGAGATCCGACATGAGATCCGAAGAAGAGGTTGGGAAGTTCTTACCAACCCCGTTCAACAAGTCAGAATCTTAGTGGTTCAAGAGTTCTATGCCAATGCATGGATCACCAAGAACCATGATCAAAGTGTGAACCCGGACCCAAAGAATTGGCTCACAATGGTTCGGGAGAAATGCTTAGATTTTAGTCCAAAAAATGTAAGGTTGGCATTCAACTTGCCCATGATGCAAGGAGATGAACACCCTTACACTGGAAGGGTCAACTTTGATCAAAGGTTGGACCAAGTCCTCATAGACATTTATGAAGAGGGCACTCATTGGAAGAGAGATTCAAGAGGAAAGCCGGTTCAACTGAGAAGGCATGACCTCAAGCCCGTGGCTAGGGGATGGTTGGAGTTTATCCAACGCTCAATCATTCCCACTAGCAACCGGTCCGAAGTTACTATAGACCGGGCTATCATGATTCATAGCATCATGATTGGAGAGGAAGTAGAAGTTCACGAGGTTATATCCCAAGAACTTTATAAGGTGGCGGACAAGTCCTCTACCTTGGCAAGGTTAGCCTTCCCTCATCTCATTTGTCACCTCTGTTATTCAGTTGGAGTTGACATAGAGGGAGACATCCTCATTGATGAGGACAAGCCCATCACTAAGAAAAGGATGGAGCAAACAAGAGATCCCACTCATCATGAAATCCCTGAGATGCCTCAAGGGATGCACTTTCCTCCACAAAACTATTGGGAGCAAATCAACACCTCCTTAGGAGAATTGAGTTCCAACATGGGACAACTAAGGGTGGAGCACCAAGAACATTCCACTCTCCTCCATGAAATTAGAGAAGATTAAATAATCATGAGAGAGGAGCAACAAAGGCAAGGAAGAGACATTGAGGAGCTCAAGCACTCCATAAGATCTTCAAGAGGAAGAACAAGCCGCCATCACTAAGGTGGACCCGTTCTTTAATCTCCTTGTTCTTTATTTTCTTGTTTTTCGAATTTTCATGCTTATGTTTATCTATGTTTGTATCTTATGATCATTAGTGTCTTAGTGTCCATGCCTTAAAGTTATGAATGTCCTATGAATCCATCACCTTTCTTGAATGAAAAATGTTCTTAATTGAAAAAGAGAAGAATTGCATGAATTTTGAATTTTATAACAGATTAATTATTTTGATGTGGTGGCAATACTTTGACTTTTGAATGTATGCTTGAATAGTGCATATGTATTTTGAATTTGTTGTTCATGAATGTTGGCTCTTGAAAGAATGATGAAAAAGGAGACATGTTACTGAGGATCTGAAAAATCATAAAAATGATTCTTGAAGCAAGAAAAAGCAGTGAATACAAAAAAAAGAGAAAAACGAAAAAAAGGAGAAAAAGAAAAAGAAAAAGAAAAAAAATTATAATAAAGTTGTGATCCAAGGAAAAAAGAGTGTGCTTAAGAACCCTGGACACCTCTAATTGGGGACTCTAGCAAAGCTGAGTCACAATCTGAAAAGGTTCACCCAATTATGTGTCTGTGGCATGTATGTATCTGGTGGTAATACTGGAAGACAGAGGCCACGGCCAAGACTCATAAAGTAGCTGTGTTCAAGAATCATTAAACTTAACTAGGAGAATCAATAACATTATTTGGATTCTGAGTTCCTATAGAAGCCAATCATTCTGAATTTCGAAGGATAGAGTATGATGCCAAAACTGTTCAGAGGTAAAAAGCTGAAAGCCCCGCTCATCTAATTAATACTGATCTTCATAGATGTTTTTGGAATTCATTGCATATTCTCTTCTTTTAATCTTATTTGATTTTCAGTTTCTTGGGGACAAGCAACAATTTATGTTTGGTGTTGTGATGAGCGGATAATTTATACGCTTTTTGGCATTGTTTTTAGTGTGTTTTTAGTATGTTTTAGTTAGTTTTTATTATATTTTATTAGTTTTTAGTTAAAATTCACTTTTCTGGACTTTACTATGAGTTTGTGTCTTTTTCTGTAATTTCAGGTATTTTCTGGCTAAAATTGAGGGATCTGAGCAAAAATCTGATTCAGAGGCTAAAAAGGACTGTAGATGCTGTTGGATTCTGACCTCCCTGCACTCGAAGTGAATTTTCTGAGTTACAGAAGCCCACTTGGCGCACTCTCAACTGCGTTGGAAAGTAGACATCTTAGGCTTTCCAGGAATGTATAATAGTCCATACTTTGCCCGAGATTTGATGGCCCAAACAGGCGTTCCAAGTCAGCTCAAGAATTCTGGCGTAAAACGCCGGAACTGGCACAAGAATGGGAGTTAAACGCCCAAAATGGCACAAAAGCTGGCGTTTAACTCCAAAAGAAGTCTCTACACGAAAATGGTTCAATGCTCAGCCCAAGAACACACCAAGTGGGCCCGGAAGTGGATTTTTATGTCATTTACTCATTTTTGTAAACCCTAGCTACTAGTTCTCTATAAGTAGGACCTTTTGCTATTGTATTTTAGTCTTTTGATCACTTGAATCTTTTGATCATGTTTTTATGATTGAACCCTTTTTGGGAGGCTGGCCATTTGGCCATGCCTAGACCTTGTTCTTATGTATTTTCAACGGTGGAGTTTCTACACACCATAGATTAAGGTGTGGAGCTCTGCTGTACCTCGAGTATTAATGCAATTACTATTGTTCTTCTATTCAATTTAGCTTATTCTTGTTCTAAGATATTCATTCGCACCCAAGAACATGATGAATGTGATGATTATGTGACGCTCATCATCATTCTCACTTATGAACGCGTGCCTGACAACCACTTCCGTTCTACAAGCAAACAAGGCTTGAATGTTTATCTATTGGATCTCTTAATCGGAATCTTCGTGGTATAAGCTAGAATTGATAGTGGCATTCAAGTGAATCCGGAAGGTCTAAACCTTGTCTGTGGTATTCTGAGTAGGATTCAAGGATTGAATGACTGTGACGAGCTTCAAAGTTGCGATTGTGGGGCGTTAGTGACAGACGCAAAAGAATCACTGGATTATATTCCGACATGATCGAGAACCGACAGCTGAATAGCCGTGCTATGACAGAGCGCGTTGAACATTTTCACTGAGAGGATGGGAGGTAGCCACTGACAACGGTGAAACCCTACATACAGCTTGCCATGGAAAGGAGTATGAAGGATTGGATGAAGACAGTAGGAAAGCAGAGAGACAGAAGGGACAAAGCATCTCCATACGCTTATCTGAAATTCTCACCAATGAATTGCATAAGTATCTCTATCTTTATTTTATGTTTATTCATAAATCATCCATAACCATTTGAGTATGCCTGACTGAGATTTACAAGATGACCATAGCTTGCTTCATACCAACAATCTCCGTGGGATCGACCCTTACTCGCGTAAGGTTTATTACTTGGACGACCCAGTGCACTTGCTGGTTAGTTGTGCGAAGTTGTGATAAAGAGTTAAGATTGCAATTGAGCGTACCATGTTGATGGCGCCATTGATGATCACAATTTCGTGCACCAAATTCATTATGGCAATCAACACTCTTGGGGCCTTGTTACTTGCTTTAACTTACTTGAAAGCTTTCTGCGCCTAGTTTGGGATCCCGGAGGCTACTGCATTCCAAGGACTGGTGGAGATTCCTGGATCAGTACAAGCACAAGCCACCATAATAAGGAGCTCACCAGAATGTCCAACTTAAGGACTGGTAGCGCGAAATTGTGATCAATACTTTTCACAACACAAATAATCCCCGGTGATGAATCCAAAAACTTGGTGTTCAATACCATGGCATAAACACAACTTCGCACAACTAACCAGCAAGTGTACTGGGTCGTCCAAGTAATAAACCTTACGCGAGTAAGGGTCGATCCCACAGAAACTGTTGGTATGAAGCAAGCTATGGTCACCTTGTAAATCTTAGTCAGGCAGACTCAAATGGGTATGGTGATATACAAATAAAACATAAAGATAAAGATAGAGATACTTATGTAATTCATTGGTAGGAATTTTAGATAAGCGTATGAAGATGCTTGTCCCTTCCGTCTCTCTGCTTTCCTACTGTCTTCATCCAATCCTTCCTACTCCTTTCCATGGCAAGCTTAAGCAAGGGTTTCACCGTTGTCAGTGGCTACCTCCCATCCTCTCAGTGGAAATGTTCAACGCACCCTGTCACGGCACGGCTATCCATCTGTCGATTCTCGATCAGGCCGGAATAGAATCCAGTGATTCTTTTGCGTCTGTCACTAACGCCCCGCCCTCAGGAGTTTGAAGCACGTCACAGTCATTCAGTCATTGAATCCTACTCAGAATACCACAGACAAGGTTAGACCTTCCGGATTCTCTTGAACGCCGCCATCAGTTCTAGCCTATACCACGAAGACTCTGATCTCACGGAATGGCTGGCTCGGTTGTCAGGCGAGCACTCGGTTGTCAGGCGATCAACCATGCATCGTGTATCAGGAATCCAAGAGATATCCACCCAATCTAAGGTAGAACGGAGGTGGTTGTCAGGCACACGTTCATAGGTGAGAATGATGATGAGTGTCACGGATCACCACATTCATCAAGTTGAAGAACAAGTGGTATCTTAGAACAAGAACAAGCGGAATTGAATAGAAGAACAATAGTAATTGCATTAATACTCGAGGTACAGCAGAGCTCCACACCTTAATCTATGGTGTGTAGAAACTCCACCGTTGAAAATACATAAGAACAAGGTCTAGGCATGGCCGAATGGCCAGCCTCCCAGTGATCTAAGATAGCATAAGAACAAAGGTAGCTACCCAGATATCCCCATACAATTAGTAAAAGGTCCTACTTATAGAAAACTAGTAGCCGAAGGTTTACAGAGATGAGTAAATGACATAAAAATCCACTTCCGGGCCCACTTGGTGTGTGCTTGGACTGAGCAATGAAGCATTTTCGTGTAGAGACTCCTCTTGGAGTTAAACGCCAGCTTTGGTGCCAGTTTGGGCGTTTAACTCCCATTCTTGTGCCAGTTCCGGCGTTTAACGCTGGGAATTCTGAGGGTGACTTTGAACGCCGGTTTGGGCCATTAAATCTTGGGCAAAGTATGGACTATCATATATTGCTGGAAAGCCCAGGATGTCTACTTTCCAACGCCATTGAGAGCGCGCCAATTGGGCTTCTGTAGCTCCAGAAAATCCACTTCGAGTGCAGGGAGGTCAGAATCCAACAGCATCTGCAGTCCTTTTTAGTCTCTGAATCAGATTTTTGCTCAGGTCCCTCAATTTCAGCCAGAAAATACCTGAAATCACAGAAAAACACACAAACTCATAGTAAAGTCCAGAAAAGTGAATTTTAACTAAAAACTAATAAAAATATACTAAAAACTAACTAGATCATACTAAAAACACACTAAAGACAATGCCAAAAAGCGTACAAATTATCCGCTCATCACAACACCAAACTTAAATTGTTGCTTGTCCTCAAGCAACTGAAAATCAAACAAGATAAAAAAAGAAGAGAATATGCAAATGAATTCCAAAAACATCTATGAAGATCAGTATTAATTAGATGAGCGGGGCTTTTAGCTTTTTGCCTCTGAACAGTTTTGGCATCTCACTCTATCCTTTGAAATTCAGAATGATTGGCTTTTTTAGGAACTCAGAATCCAGGTAGTGTCATTGATTCTCCTAGTTAAGTATGATGATTCTTGAACATAGCTACTTATTGAGTCTTGGCCGTGGCCCAAAGCACTCTGTCTTCCAGTATTACCACCGGATACATACATGCCACAGACACATAATTGGGTGAACCTTTTCAGATTGTGACTCAGCTTTGCTAGAGTCCCCAATTAGAGGTGTCCAGGGTTCTTAAGCACACTCTTTTTGCCTTGGATCACAACTTTATTTCTTTCTTTTTCTTTCTTTTTCTCTTTCTTTTTCTTTCTCTCTTTTTTTTCGAAATTTTTTTTTGAATTCACTTCTTTTTCTTGCTTCAAGAATCATTTTTATGATTTTTCAGATCCTCAGTAACATGTCTCCTTTTTCATCATTCTTTCAAGAGCCAACATTCATGAACCACAAATTCAAAAGACATATGCACTGTTATAAGCATACATTCAGAGAACAAAAGTATTGCCACCACATCAAAATAATTAAACTGTTATAAAATTCAAAATTCATGCAATTCTTCTCTTTTTCAATTAAGAACATTTTTCATTCAAGAAAGGTGATGGATTCATAGGACATTCATAACTTTAAGGCATAGACACTAAGACACTAATGATCACAAGACACAAACATAGACAAACATAAGCACTAAAATTCGAAAAAACAGGAAAATAAAGAACAAGGAAATTAAAGAACGGGTCCACCTTAGTGATGGCGGCTCTTTCTTCCTCTTGAAGATCCTATGGAGTGCTTGAGCTCCTCAATGTCTCTTCCTTGTCTTTGTTGCTCCTCTCTCATGATTCTTTGATCTTCTCTAATTTCATGGAGGAGAACAGAGTGTTCTTGGTGCTCCACCCTTAGTTGTCCCATGTTGGAACTCAATTCTCATAGGGAGGTGTTTAGTTGCTCCCAATAGTTTTGTGGAGGAAAGTGCATTCCTTGAGGTATCTCAGGGATCTCATGATGAGTGGGGTCTCTTGTGTGCTCCATCCTCTTCTTAGTGATGGGCTTGTCCTCATCAATGGGGATGTCTCCCTCTATGTCAACTCCAACTGAATAACAGAGGTGACAAATGAGATGAGGAAAGGCTAACCTTGCCAAGGTAGAGGACTTGTCCGCTACCTTATAAAGTTCTTGGGATATAACCTCATGAACTTCTATTTCTTCTCCAATCATGATGCTATGAATCATGAGAGCCCGGTCTATAGTAACTTCAGACCGGTTGCTAGTGGGAATGATTGAGCGTTGGATAAACTCCAACCATCCTCTAGCCACGGGTTTGAGGTCATGCCTTCTCAGTTGAACCGGCTTCCCTCTTGAATCTCTCTTCCATTGGGCGCCCTCTTCACATATGACTGTGAGGACTTGGTCCAACCTTTGATCAAAGTTGACCCTTCTAGTGTAAGGATGTTCATCTCCTTGCATCATGGGCAAGTTGAATGCCAACCTTACATTTTCCGGACTAAAATCCAAGTATTTCCCCCGAACCATAGTAAGCCAATTCTTTGGATCCGGGTTCACACTTTGGTCATGGTTCTTGGTGATCCATGCATTGGCATAGAACTCTTGAACCATTAAGATTCCGACTTGTTGAATGGGGTTGGTAAGAACTTCCCAACCTCTTCTTCGGATCTCATGTCGGATTTCCGGATATTCACTCTTTTTGAGTGAAAAAAGGGACCTCGGGGATCACCTTCTTCAAGGCCACAACTTCATAGAAGTGGTCTTGATGCACCCTTGAGATGAATCTTTCCATCTCCCATGACTCGGAGGTGGAAGCTTTTGCCTTCCCTTTCCTCTTTCTAGAGGTTTCTCCGGCCTTGGATGCCATAAATGGTTATGGAAAAACAAAAAGCAATGCTTTTACCACACGAAACTTAAAAGGTTTGCTCGTCCTCGAGCAAAAGAAGAAAGAAGAGAGAAGAAGAAGAAGAAATGAGGAAGAAGGGAATGGCTTTGTGGTCGGCCAAAAAGGGGTAGAAGTTGTGGCTTGGTTGTGTGAAAATGAAGGAGTGAAGGAGGGTTTATATAGGAGTGGGGGAAGGGTAGGGTTCGGTCAAGTGAGGGTGGGTTTGGGTGGGAAAGTGGTTTGAATTTGAATGGTGAGGTAGGTGGGGTTTTATGGAAGTTGGATGTGAGTGGTGAAGAGAAAGATGGGATTTGATAGGTGAAGGGTTTTTGGGGAAGAGGTGTTGAGGTGATTGGTGAATGGGTGAAGAAGAGAGAGAGTGGTGGGGTAGGTGGGGATCCTGTGGGGTCCACAGATCCTGAGGTGTCAAGGAAAAGTCATCCCTGCACCAAATGGCATGCAAAAATGCGTTTTTAGCCATTTCTGGCGTTAAACGCCGGGCTGGTGCCCATTTCTAGCATTTAACGCCAGTCTGGTGCCCCTTTCTGGCGTTAAACGCCCAGAATGGTGCCAGACTGGGCGTTAAACGCCCAACAGCTAGCCTTGCTGGCGTTTAAACGCCAGCACGCTCTCCTCCAGGGTGTGCTATTTTTCTTTCTGCTTTTCATTCTGTTTTTGCTTTTTCAATTGATTTTGTGACTTCTCATGATCATCAACCTACAAAAAATATAAAATAACAAAGGAAAATAGATAAAATATAGCATTGGGTTGCCTCCCAACAAGCGCTTCTTTAATGTCAGTAGCTTGACAGAGGGCTCTCATGGAGCCTCACAGATGTTCAGAGCAATGTTGGAACCTCCCAACACCAAACTTAGAGTTTGAATGTGGGGGTTCAACACCAAACTTAGAAGTTGGTTGTGGCCTCCCAACACCAAACTTAGAGTTTGACTGTGGGGGCTCTGTTTGGCTCTGTTTTGGGAGAAGCTCTTCATGCTTCCTCTCCATGATGACAGAGGGATATCCTTAAGCCTTAAACACAAGGGATTCTTCATTCACTTGAATGATTAATTCTCCTCTATCAACATCAATCACAGCCCTTGCTGTGGCTAGGAAGGGTCTGCCAAGGATGATGGATTCATCCATGCACTTCCCAGTCTCTAGGACTATGAAATCAGCAGGGATGTAATGGTCTTCAACTTTTACCAGAACATCCTCTACAAGTCCATAGGCTTGTTTTCTTGAATTGTCTGCCATCTCTAGTGAGATTTTTGCAGCTTGCACCTCAAAGATCCCTAGCTTCTCCATTACAGAGAGAGGCATGAGGTTTACACTTGACCTAAGTCACACAAGGCCTTCTTGAAGGTCATGGTGCCTATGGTACAAGGTATTGAAAACTTCTCAGGATCCTGTCTCTTTTGAGGCAGTTTCTCCCTAGACAAGTCATCCAGTTCCTTGGTGAGCAAAGGGGGTTCATCTTCCCAAGTCTCATTCCCAAATAACTTGTCATTTAGCTTCATGATTGCTCCAAGGTATTTAGCAACTTGCTCTTCAGTGACATACTCATCCTCTTCAGAGGAAGAATACTCATCAGAGCTCATGAATGGCAGAAGTAAGTCCAATGGAATCTCTATGATCTCATTTTGAGCCTCAGATTCCCATGGTTCCTCATTTGGGAACTCATTGGAGGCCAGTGGACGTCCCTTGAGGTCCTCCTCAGTGGCGTTCACTGCCTCTTCTTCCTCTCCAAATTCGGCCATGTTGATGGCTTTGCACTCTCCTTTTGGATTTTCTTCTATATTGCTTGGAAGAGTACTAGGAGGGAGTTCAGTAATTTTCTTGCTTAGCTGACCCACTTGTGCCTCTAAATTTCTAATGGAGGACCTTTTTTCAGTCATGAAACTTTGAGTGGTTTTGATTAGATCAGAGACCATGGTTGCTAAGTCAGAGGTATTCTGCTTAGAATTCTCTGTCTGTTGCTGAGAAGATGATGGAAAAGGCTTGCTATTGCCAAACCTGTTTCTTCCACCATTATTATTGTTGAAACCTTGTTGAGGTCTCTGTTGATCCTTCCATGAGAAATTTGGATGATTTCTCCATGAAGGATTATAGGTGTTTCCATAGGATTCTCCCATGTAATTCACCTCTTCTATTGAAGGGTTCTCAGGATCATAAGCTTCTTCTTCAGATGAAGCTTCCTTAGTACTGCTTGGTGCATTTTGCATTCCAGAAAGACTTTGAGAAATCATATTGACTTGTTGAGTCAATATTTTATTCTGAGCCAGTATGACATTCAGAGTGTCAATCTCAAGAACTCCTTTCTTCTGATTGGTCCCATTGTTCACAGGATTCCTTTCAGAAGTGTACATGAATTGGTTATTTGCAACCATTTCAATCAGCTCTTGAGCTTCTATAGGCGTCTTCTTCAGATGAAGAGATCCTCCAGCAGAGCTATCCAAAGACATATTGGACAGTTCAGAGAGACCATCATAGAAAATACCTATGATGCTCCATTCAGAAAGCATATCAGAGGGACACTTTCTGATTAATTGTTTGTATCTTTCCCAAGCTTCATAGAGGGATTCTCCTTCCTTCTGTCTGAAGGTTTGGACTTCCACTCTAAGCTTACTCAATTTTTGAGGTGGAAAGAACTTTGCCAAGAAGGCATAGACTAGCTTTTCCCAAGAGTTCAGGCTTTCTTTAGGTTGTGAGTCCAACCATATCCTAGCTCTGTCTCTTACAGCAAAAGGGAATAGCATGAGTCTGTAGACCTCAGGGTCAACCCCATTAGTCTTGACAGTGTCACAGATTTGCAAGAATTCAGCTAAAAACTGATGAGGATCTTCCAATGGAAGTCCATGGAACTTGCAATTCTGTTGCATTAGAGAAACTAATTGAGGCTTAAGCTCAAAGTTGTTTGCTCCAATGGCAGGGATAGAGATGCTTCTCCCATAGAAGTCGGGAGTAGGTGCAGTAAAGTCACCCAGCACCTTCCTTGCATTGTTGGCATTGTTGTTGTTTTCGGCTGCCATGGGTTCTTCTTCTTTGAAGATTTCTGTTAGGTCCTCTACAGAGAGTTGTGCATTGGCTTCTCTTAGCTTTCGCTTCAAGGTCCTTTCAGGTTCAGGGTCAGCCTCAACAAGAATGCTTTTGTCCTTGCTCCTGCTCATAAGAAAGAGAAGAGAACAAGAAAATGTGGAATCCTCTATGTCACACTATAGAGATTCCTTGAGGTGTCAGAGGAAAAGAAAAATAGAAGGCAGAAGTAGAAAATTCGAACTTATCAAAGAAGATGGAGTTCGAATTTTGCATTAAGGAATAGTGTTAGTCCATAAATAGAAGGATGTGAGAAGGGGAGAAGTAATTTTCGAAAATTAAGTAAAAGATTTTGAAAACATTTTGAAAAACTTTAGTTGATTTTCGAAAACCATGATTGAGAAAGAAGTAAAGTGATTTTTGAAAAAGATTTTGAAATTAGAAATCAAAAAGATTTGATTGAAAATTATTTTGAAAAAAGATGTGGTTAAGAAGATATGATTGGTTTTAAAAAAATGTGATTGAGAAGATATGATTTGAAAAACATTTTAAAAGGATTTGATTTTAAAAGTTAATGACTTGGCTATCAAGAAAAGATATGATTCAAACATTAAACCTTTCTCAACAGAAAAGGCAACATACTTGAAATGTTGAATCAAATCATTAATTGATAGCAAGTATTTTTGAAAATAGAAAGAAATTGATTTTGAAAAAGATTTGATTGAAAAGATTTGATTTGAAAAAGATTTGATTTTGAAAAGATTTTGAAAACTTGAAAAAAATTTGCATTGAAAACAAAATCTTCCTCCTTGTGCCATCCTGGCGTTAAACGCCCAGAATGGTGCACATTCTGGCGTTTAACGCCCAAAATGCTACCCTTTTGGGCGTTAAACGCCCAATCAGGTACCCTGGCTGGCGTTTAAACGCCAGTCTGTCCTTCTTCACTGGGCGTTTTGAATGCCCAGCTTTTTCTGTGCACTTCCTCTGCTGTATGTTCTGAATCTTCAATTCTCTGTATTATTGACTTGAAAAGACACAAATTAAAAATATTTTTGGATTTTTAATAATAAGGAATAATCAAAATGCAACTAAAATCAAATAACAATGCATGCAAGACACCAAACTTAGCAGTTTGTATACTACTGACACTATATGAGACACATAAACACTCAAGTCAAGAGAATTCAAAGATCAAAGCAATGAAATCATCAAGAACAACTTGAAGATGAATGAAGACACATGCATGAATGCAAGAAGAACAGAAACATGCAAGTGACACCAAACTTAATATGAGACACTAGACTCAAACAAGAAATTTTTGGATTTTGTAAATTTTTTTGTGCTTTTTTTCGAAAATTAAGTGGAAAAGAAAATAAAGGTATCAAAATTCTTAATGAGAATTCCAGGAATCATGCAATGTTTAGCCTAAGACTCCGGTCCAAGAATTAGACATGGCTTCACAGCCAGCCAAGCTTTCAAAGAAAGCTTCGGTCCAAAACACTAGACATGGCCAAAGGCCAGCCAAGCCTTAGCAGATCACTGCTCCAATAGCAAGATTGATAGAAATCAACAAGCTCTTGTGATGATAAGTTGAAACCTCGGTCCAATGAAATTAGACATGGCTTCACAGCCAGCCAGACTTCAACAGATCATCTTGAAACTCTAGAATTCATTCTTAAGAACTCTGAAAAAAAATACCTAATCTAAGCAACAAGATGAACCGTCAGTTGTCCAAACTTAACAATCCCCGGCAATGGCGCCAAAAACTTGGTAGCGCGAAATTGTGATCAATACTTTTCACAACACAAATAATCCCCGGTGATGAATCCAAAAACTTGGTGTTCAATACCATGGCATAAACACAACTTCGCACAACTAACCAGCAAGTGTACTGGGTCGTCCAAGTAATAAACCTTACGCGAGTAAGGGTCGATCCCACAGAGATTGTTGGTATGAAGCAAGCTATGGTCACCTTGTAAATCTTAGTCAGGCAGACTCAAATGGGTATGGTGATATACGAATAAAACATAAAGATAAAGATAGAGAGACTTATGTAATTCATTGGTAGGAATTTCAGATAAGCGTATGAAGATGCTTGTCCCTTCCGTCTCTCTGCTTTCCTACTGTCTTCATCCAATCCTTCCTACTCCTTTCCATGGCAAGCTTAAACAAGGGTTTCACCGTTGTCAGTGGCTACCTCCCATCCTCTCAGTGGAAATGTTCAACGCACCCTGTCACGGCACGGCAATCCATCTGTCGATTCTCGATCAGGCCGGAATAGAATCCAGTGATTCTTTTGCGTCTGTCACTAACGCCCCGCCCTCAGGAGTTTGAAGCACGTCACAGTCATTCAGTCATTGAATCCTACTCAGAATACCACAGACAAGGTTAGACCTTCTGGATTCTCTTGAATGCCGCCATCAGTTCTAGCCTATACCACGAAGACTCTGATCTCACGGAATGGCTGGTTCGGTTGTCAGGCAAGCACTCGGTTGTCAGGCGATCAACCATGCATCGTGTATCAGGAATCCAAGAGATATCCACCCAATCTAAGGTAGAACGGAGGTGGTTGTCAGGCACACGTTCATAGGTGAGAATGATGATGAGTGTCACGGATCACCACATTCATCAAGTTGAAGAACAAGTGGTATCTTAGAACAAGAACAAGCGGAATTGAATAGAAGAACAATAGTAATTGCATTAATACTCGAGGTACAGCAGAGCTCCACACCTTAATCTATGGTGTGTAGAAACTCCATCGTTGAAAATACATAAGAACAAGGTCTAGGCATGGCCGAATGGCCAGCCTCCCAGTGATCTAAGATAGCATAAGAACAAAGGTAGCTACCCAGATATCCCCATACAATTAGTAAAAGGTCCTACTTATAGAAAACTAGTAGCCTAAGGTTTACAGAGATGAGTAAATGACATAAAAATCCACTTCCGGGCCCACTTGGTGTGTGCTTGGGCTGAGCAATGAAGCATTTTCGTGTAGAGACTCCTCTTGGAGTTAAACACCAGCTTTGGTGCCAGTTTGGGCGTTTAACTCCCATTCTTGTGCCAGTTCCGGCGTTTAACGCTGGGAATTCTGAGGGTGACTTTGAACGCCGGTTTGGGCCATCAAATCTTGGGCAAAGTATGGACTATCATATATTGCTGGAAAGCCCAGGATGTCTAATTTCCAACGCCGTTAAGAGCGCGCCAATTGGGCTTCTGTAGCTCCAGAAAATTCACTTCGAGTGCAGGCAGGTCAGAATCCAACAGCATCTGCAGTCCTTTTTAGTCTTTGAATCAGATTTTTGCTCAGGTCCCTCAATTTCAGCCAGAAAATACCTAAAATCACAGAAAAACACACAAACTCATAGTAAAGTCCAGAAAAGTGAATTTTAACTAAAAACTAATAAAAATATACTAAAAACTAACTAGATCATACTAAAAACACACTAAAGACAATGCCAAAAAGCGTACAAATTATCCGCTCATCAAGGACTTTAACTAAAAGTTCTAAGTGGGAGACAACCCACCATGGTATGATCGTCCCTTTTCAGTTTTAATTCTAGTATGTTTTGTTTGTTTTTGAATTTTTACTGAACCTGGAATCATGCATAGCATTCATATTAAGCATTGCACTATGCATACTGCATAATCAAAAAAAAAAATTTACGCACGCGACGCGGCAGCGTCGCTGACGCGTCTGCGTCACCAATGCGTTATGAAGAAAAGAAAGTTGAACAGAGAGTCACGCTGGAGCATGGCTGGAGGCGTGCCAGTGGCACAAATCGACCCACGCGACCTTGTCGCTGACGCGTCCGCGTCACATGGGAATAATGGCCTCCCACGCGACCGCGTGACCCACGCGGCCGCGTGCACTGATTTTCGACGTAAAAAGGGTGTACAATGAATTATTGTGCGAGAGTGGTGCTGGATTGGTGCTGAACGCACAATTCTACCCACGGGGACGCATGGCTCACGTGTCCGCGTCATTCCCTTCTAAAGCCCACTCACGCGATCGCGTCACCCCAAATTTGGCAAATAAAATAATTCGAACAGAGAGTTGTGCAGGCGCGAGGCTGCACTCATGCCAGAAGCATAACATGTGTCACGCGGCCGCGTGACCGACGCGACCGCGTCGATTAACTTAAAGCGCAAGTCACGCGACCGCGTGCCCCACGCGTCCGCGTCGCTTGCGCCGCACAGCATATCCTAATTTGCCAAATATCTTATCTTTTCTTCCCCAATCCTAATTTTTCCCTCCCTCCTTTCTTACTCACTTCTTTCCCTTCTCATTCTTCTTATCTTTCATTTTATTTTACTTAATTTATTTGCATATTTCATTCATTGCATTTTAATTTAGTGCATATTTTTATTTTCTTTTCTAAATTTATTATTTTTCCTTTGGTGTTGATTTTCTTATTTAACTGTTGCATCTTTTCTGGTGTCATTTTGATGCTTAGTGACTTGTTTTACAATGTTGGGTAATGTTAATTTTCTGTCAATGTCAATCTTTTATACCTGTATTCCTTTTACATTGGCATGAACTTACATTGTCTTTCTTTACCCACTCTCTTCCCCATTGTTGTACATTTTGTCCCACTGGCATGCCATGGCTTCTATTGTTTTCTCACGTACATGTTGAAGTTTCCATGTAAATGAGACCCTTATCATTTGGCATTAACCAAACCATACTTCATTTATTTTCTTATCTTTATTTCTGGGTTACTTTTCTTCCCTATTTTCTTTTAGGATGGCCACCCGGAAGGGAAGCGGAAGACGTTTACATGAGGAGAGAAGACAAGTCCATCTGCACAATCTTTGGAGAAAAGCATCAGTTGGAACAACCCGTCCACCTGCACATCTTAGCATGCAATGAGGACGGTGCAATCTTTAAGTGTGGGGAGGTCGATACCGATCTCCATGGGTTAGTTATTTCCTATTTCAACACCAATGTTTTATTTTATTTGATAGTTCATTGTTGCATTTGCATATTTGTTTGATTTTTGCATATTTTACCACTTGGTTAAAGTAATAATTTCTTTTGCCAGAAATTTCTATAGCATTTCACTAATTTGAATAAAATTTTTTGTTACACTTGTTTGAAGTTGTATTTGGAACATGGTTTTTGAGCCAAAAAAAAAAAAAAACACACAACCTTTGAGATTTTGAGCTTATTTATATGGTTATATTATCTAACCATAAATTTTTATTCTTGTGTGTTTCCTTCTCTATAATTGCAATCTCTGCTTTGTTCCATTCTATATGTCCAATATTTAATGTATTTATATGTTTGCATATGATTGAGGCCATTATTTGATTTTAGCTCACTTATCCCAAATAAGCCTACCCTTTACATCACCCTTGTTAGCCACCTTGAGCCTTTTAACCCCCTTCTATTCTATAACCACATCACTAGCCTTAAGCAGAAAAACAAAAGTAAAAATCCCAAATTGAATCTTTAGTCAGCTTAAGATAGATATTATGTATCAACTAAGCGTGAGGAAACTATGGGAACATGGGTTAATAAGGGAATGTATCATGTTTCTAATTTATTTGAATATTGGGAATTTGGGAACCTACTCATGAAAAACCAAAATAGAAAAAACAATATATATATATATATATATCAATAAATAAGTAAGTGAATAAGGGAATAAAATTACCCCAATGTTTAAGCTTTAATAAAGATCAATGCACATGTGATAAAAGTAAAGAAATATAAAAAAGAAATTTGGTACATGAGTATGGGAATTATACAAAAGTGGGAATTATGGGTAGCTAGGCATGATTTTAGAAGTTATATAGAATGTATGTATGTTAGGTGATAGCTCAGGTTACTCAAAGATTCAATTTATAGATCACTTAGCCATACATATATCCTCACCCTTGCCTTGGCCCCATTACAACCCTGAAAAGACCTCATGATGTGTGCATTAGTACATTAAATATTTGTTGACTGGTTAGATGAAGAACAATGTTTAGAAAGCATGACTTGGGAAGAGTAGAGTGATTACCCTATACACTAGAGAGATTATAGTGATATACACTACCAGTAAGGGTTCAGTGTTTAATTCTATGTTTCCTGCTTTCACGAGCTATCTTCTTACAAGTTTACTTGTCTTTATTTTATATGATTTGAATTAGTGAAATCTGATTTATGTTTATCTTGGAGAACTTATTTATTTTTAACCAAGTAGGTAGAAATATTTTTTGCATGTAGTTGCATTCATATAGATAGGTTGCATTTCATACATCCTACCATTCCTCTTCATCTTTATAGTTTCTCTTGAGCTTAGCATGAGGACATGCTATTGTTTAAGTGTGGGGAGGTTGATAAACCACAATTTTATGGTTTATCCTGTGCTTAATTGAGTGGATTTTATCAACTCTTTACCCACCTATTCATACTATTTGCATGGTTTTACATTTGCCTTCCTAATTATGTGCTTTGATTGAAAACATGCTTCTTTGGCCTTAAGTTCCCTATGTTTAATCCTCTCTTATTACCATTAGATGCCTTGATATGTGTGTTAAGTGTTTTCAGATATTATAGGACAGGAATGGCTCAGAGGATGGAAAGGAAGAATGCAAAAATGGAAGGAATACAAGAAGTTGAAGAAACTGCTAAGTTGTCCAGCCTGACCTCTACGCACTCAAACGGCTATAACTTTCGCTACAAAGGTCCAAACGACGCGGTTCTAGTTGTGTTGGAAAGCTAACGTCTGGGGCATCGATTTGATATATAATATGCTATAGTTGCCCTGACGCTAGGCGACGCGAACGCGTGATTCACGCGGACACGTAGCATCTACGAACTTCAATCCGCGCGGCTGCGTGGGCGACGCCTCCGCGTCACTTGCCCGCAACCTGAACGTACCAAAATATGCAGGGGGCAATTTCTGGGCTATTTTTGACCCAGTTTTCGGCCCAGAAAACACAGATTAGAGGCTATAAAGTGGGGGAATGCATCCATTCATGATCAGGCTCTCATAATTCATAATTTTAGGATTAGATGTCGTTTTTAGAGAGAGAGGTTCTCTCCTTTCTCTTAGGATTAGGATTAGGATTAGGATTTCATCTTCTTCAATCACAGGTTTAATATTCCTTTTATTTTCTCAATTTAGTTTATGAACTCTTTATGTTTGGATTGATTTTATATTTAATATAATTTGAGGTATTTTCAAATCTATGATTTGTTTCTTTTATTTATAATATAAATAATTTGGATTTTTCCCTTTTGGCTTTGGTTGAGTAATTGGTAACGCTTGAGCTGTCAAATAAAGCAGTGGTTGAAATTGGGAGTTGCTAATTAATTTGAGTTCCAATAACTCTAGCCTTTCCAAAGGAAAGACTAGGACTTTAGGTATCAAATTAATTAGTCCATTTAACCTTCCTTTGTTTAGTAAAGGTTAACTAAGTGGGATTAAAATCTAATTCTCATCACAATTAATAAGGATAGGACTTCCAGTTCTTGTACCTAGCCAAAGGTTTATTTTACAGTTATTATTATTTTATTTTACTTGTCATTCAACTAACTTTTTACCTTAATCCAAAACCCCAAAACACACTTTTTCATAACCAATAATAAGAACATACCTCCCTGCAATTCCTTGAGAAGACGACCCGAGATTTAAATACTCGGTTATCAATTTTAAAGGAGTTTGTTACTTGTGACAACCAAAACGTTTGTAAGAAAGGATTCTTGTAGGTTTATAAGCTATACTTGCAACGAAAATTTATTCTGAATTCTAGACCACGCAAAAATCCTCTCTTCAATGATATTTAAACTCAGTAGATTATTTTGAGTTGGAAAATGTAATTTTTTTCGAAAAATTTCATAAAAATGCGTACCGGTAAATTAACCGGCAGTACCAGCTTAAGTTTGTCTGGTACTGTGCGAGAATAATAAAAATTGTAGAAAACTTTAGGAAATAAATTAAAGTTGAAAACCGGGCACTAATTTTAAAGGTTTGGCCCAAAGTTGGGCCAAACGTACCAAAAATGCTAATAGGTTGGACCGAACCCAAGTTAGGCCTAAGCCCAACACGTATATACTCTCTTTAGTAGCCATTTCAGCCACACTCCCCTTCATAATAACACACAACAACAGCTGCATGAGAGGTGAGGAAATAGAGCTAAAAGAAAGAGTGTTACTATTTACATACAACTTCTGGTAGCCATACCTCGAGTTACGATGCTTTTATTTGCGTATTGTCAGTGGCTACGCGAAGCTCTTGTCGAGCCCATCACTTCTAGCTAGTTATTATAGTAAGTGTTTTAGTCATCTCTGCTCAGTTTACTGCCCTAAGAATTTTGAAAATTTGGGTTTTGGTTTTGAGTGAATTTTTGTATTTTGATTGATTAGGTGGTCTCTAAGGTTGTGCTATTGGTGGCTTGTGCCCCAAACACCCTCTGAAAAGGTAAGAAAACTCTTTACCTTGTAAAAATTTGTGTATTTAGAAACCTTAGTTATTGATTTATGGTAATTTATATGGTTATATGATTTTAGTTAAGTTCTTGCATTTATTAGAGTTGATTTGGGGCTTTGAAGGTGAGATTGGTGATTTGTTGGTGATTGAAAGCTTGTTTGGACTCAAAGTGGTGTGCATATTGGGAATCGGCCAAGGTATGGTTTCGGTTTCCTCTACGTAATATATAATATTTTTGGATACTTAGGCTAGTGACGCATAGGATAGGATGGATTGAAATGGTTGTTGAGATTGTTGAATGAGGATGTATGATGCTTTGATGAATTTGAATATTTTGATGAATTGTGATGTTGAAGTTGATAAATGATATTTGAAGATTGAAATTGAAGTTGAATGAGTTTGATTATGATGATTGTTAGTGATATAATGGTGATTGATGATTGTGTTGGGTGAGAAATTGTTTTAGTGATACAATTGATCATTGGAGTTGAGAATTAGGTAATGTGAATGGAAACTTGGTAAGATTGGTAAAATGAGACACAAAGGGTAAGTTGTGAGGTAATTGGAGTTTGGTGTGGTTTTGACTTGGTTTTGGTCATGGATTTCAAGGATTTGAGAAATTAGTGAACTTTGGAAAAAATGAATTTTTAGTGAACTTTGACGGATCATATCTTGAGCTACAATTTTTGAAATTGAATGAGTTTTATATCAGATTAAAGATAATTCAAATAGGTTTAAAACGGTATAGATTTTGTAGAAATTTGAATTTTGTAGAGAAAGAAATCATCGTTGAAAATTTGTGTAAGAAATCTGAATTCTGTGAAGTTACAGAATTTGTGGCTTTTAGTTTGTGTGCACACAAACACTGCTGTGCGCGTGCTCTGATCAATGGCTATTTTTGACTTGTGTGTATGCACAGCCTTGTGTGCACGCACACCCTGTAAATTTTTTAGAACGTGCGTACGCAACTCTTGTGCGCACGCACACACAGGGAGGTGCTTACTGTTGGGAGTGCTAGCACACTCTGGTGCGCACACACACCCTGCGAAATTTGGAAGTTATGCGTACGCACAATCTCGTGTGCATGCACACGTTGAAAATGGCAGTCTGTTCAGGGCGATTTCACGCCTCTGTACGGGCGTTTAAAATGAAAACTTTTACCATCTGTGCGTATGCACACTTCTATGTGTTCGCACACTTCTTGAAAATCCTTTTGGGCGTGCGCACGCATAACCCTATGCATATGCACACTGCCCCATTTTTCAATAAACATATAATTTTTAATTGTTTTACCTTCCCGGCAGGCTTGTAAACTTCCATAACACTTATATAAGACCCTTTAGTTTGTTTTTAGGTGTCAGAACATAAAGAGGGCTCGAGGTGAAATCAATTAGGCATTTCCTTGCAAAAGTTTAGAAAACGGAGACTTAGTTTTCTGGAGTACTGAGGACGGATTGGGTTGAGTGACATGGTGGAGTATTGTATTGATGATTACTGACAATGAATTATGGAAGTGGTGAACTACTGAATACTGAAAAATAATTTTTGTAAACCACTGAATTACTATTTTATACTGATATTGTTGAGACACTATACACTTGGAAGGGACGGCGGTTGGATCCCACCTGTCGAGGTCGCGACATCGGCATAAGGGCGGTGGTTAGTCCTGCTTATGTTGAGATGTGAAGTCCGTGACAAGAGTATCCCGCTCGCATCTCTTCGAAATCACTATAGTGTGCAGGCACTGATATCCTATACCGTTATCCGAGCAGGATATCTCGGGGGTTCCCATTATGAGACCGAAGGGCGATATCTCCATAGAGATGTGTCAGGTTGGCAGTTGAACCAACGATGTGATATCACAGCCAAATAGGACAAGCATACATCATGTGCATCTTTTAACTGTTTGCTTGCTTTGCCGACTTGAATTGCTTGCCTAGTTGTATAACATGTCTAATTGCCTACTTGAATTTCTCGATATATATGTTATACTTGTGCTTTACTTGTATTTTTATTACTTATGTTTTCTACTGGATTAAGGAGGCTTAGAAGGCAATGGCGATGGGATCACATGGCGGTTAGGCTGGTGAAGGCTGTGGGACAGTGGTGAACTGATAGTTAGAAATCCCTTAAGTTAGTTTACCCCCTTTTATCTGGCGTCCCAAAATCTCATATCTTATATTACTGGGAACTGTTATCATACTGAGAACCTCTGTTCTCATTCTATACTCTGTTGTTATTTTTCAGATGCAGCTCGCAATCCACCTTGGTGAGTTGCTCTGATGGTGACAGAGCAGAGGATCCTTTCTTTGTTTTGGAGTCTTTTGATTTCTTTTGTTTAGAATTCTCTCACTTTTGTATTTATTTTTCCTAGGGGCTTACTTTGAGAGAAAGTTTGTATAAGCTGTTTTACTTTCAAAACTTTGTGTGTTGTATATAACAAGCCGGCTTAAACTTCGCGAGCCGTGGCTAGATTCTTACGGCTATTATACTTTGATATATCTAGATATATATGTCTTGATATTTGTACGTATATCTTGTGCCCTAAGTTTGTAGCTTCATGAGAACGATTTGCGCTTTTGAAACTCTGTTTTGAGCTTATTTCTTCATCGGACTTCTAGAATTATTAATCCTTGCTATGTATATTTATGTATATGCCTTAGAATTATCGTTACCTTTGATTAACCTTTGCTTTACGGCTAGAGATAAGGTTTAGGTTAATTAGGGTGTTAGATCTTAAAAAAAATTAATTTCGATAAAAAAAAAGAATAAAATATCATTATATGAAATAATTAAGGAGAAAATAAAATTAAAAAACAAAACTAACATTCTTTGACTTTAAAATTTATACTAATGAATGGTAAATGAAATACTCTATATAAAATATTCATGAAAATATAGAAAAGAATCATTGTAGTTGTTAAAAAAATGATATAATATTCTAATTATTGACAAATCTTATCATAATTAATTATTAAATGTTAATAAACCTAATAATTTAAAATTGTTTCTTTCCAAAAAAAAAAAAAAGAAAACAAAAGAGAAAGCAGCATATTTACACCAAAACATGCCATGTTAGTATACTTGGCACTAGAGTGTAACTATTGTAGAATAATATAATGATAAGTGATTTAAAATAATACACACATTCTAACTTTAATAATATATAAATATTATCTTTTTTATAATTATGTAAAACACGTATTTAAAATAATTTTTTATACACATTTAATATCATTGACAAAGAAATACCATTTTTTATGTATTAATAGCTTAAAAATATATTAAACTTATATAGTATACTATCATAGTAGCAGTATTTTTAACTCAATTTCTTGGATATATTTGAATATGATAAAAAAACTCATAAATGGTAAAAAAAATTAACTATTACATATCTAAATTATATAGACGTAACTTATCATATTCAAATATAATTAATACAGTTCGACAAAAACAACTCGGGATGAACACATGATGGATGTAATGTATTATAATAATGATTTTGTAAAGATGATTCCGCTGTAAAGATAAAAAAAAAATAGTAAGAACACTCATTATATAATTAAAACTAGTAAAAATACAGTTGGATTCATAAAAGAATGACAAAACAATAATTTATACTTTAAAAATGATCAATTTCGATAAAAAAAATATATTATCATTATATGAAATAGTTAAAGAAAAAAAAAACAAAAACAAAAACAAAATAATTGAGCTCAACCAAAAATCGAACTATTCCCAAAACAATTAGTTTTACCCACATTTCATTAGGTTGGTCATAATATATGAATAGATCCAACCATCTTTTAATAAAATAGAGTTTATTTTCCCCTCGTTGAATTCTTACATCCATATAATTTGAATTCGGGTCAATGAATATAACTAAATGTAGTATTTGATGGATGTGGTCCATTGTAAATAATTGCAGAAAAGGAGAATTGCGCTATAAGATTAGATAAAAAAAATTAAGTTTTATTAAAAATAATTATCAAATTATCAAAAGAATAAGAGAATGACTATATCGGTAAAAGATAAAAAAATTTGTAACTTATACTTTAAAAAGATCAACTATAATAAAAAATAAAAGATACATTCTTATTCTGTTTTTCTATATAATAAGATTACTCTTGGGTTTTATATATGATAAATTACCCTAAGGTTAATCAAGGCCCAATACACAATTCTTAAACGTCATATTTTTTCTCTCTCTTTTCATGACTGTACTCTCTCTCTCTTTCTCTCTCTCTCTCTCTTTCTCTCTCTCTCTTATTCTCTTTAACACTCTCATTAACTGATTATTATCTTAGGTAATGAACCAAGGTTAATTAAGGATAAAAATACCTACTAGGATATGACTTGGATAATTAATTTCTATTTCAACACTCTACCACACAGAGCTTTACACTTAAGCCATAAAACAGAGGTAGTGTTGTATTACGACCTCTAAAAAAATATATATATACTTGATAATGTTGGAAAGAATACAGTATACGAGGAGCCTTGAAAAACGGATAAAGCAGAATCGTAAAAAAAGAGCGCGACCCACAGAAAACGTGGATACTTGCGTGTGAAGAAATCTAAAGTTCACTAACATATTAGTACAAAAGATAAGAGAAGAAGATCAAGGGTACAAAATATGAAGCTCCAAATTCAGCGTGCGAGGCTAAGGTTGGCCGGAGAATATTTACATATATATGTACATAACCCAAAGTCCCAAGAGAACATACAAAAATCCTAGTTCTCCATAAGGCCTCTAAGAGGTACACAAACAAAGCAATCTTATACACAAGAGGAGAAACTATATATATATATATATATATATATATATATATATATATATATATATATATATAAACAAAAGAAAACCCAAAGGTAAACCACTTCGCTGCAGAAACTCCAAACGCCTACCGAGGTGCCTCTCGACCTATATTTGAAAAAATACAACATAGTATGGGATGAGAACTGGAGGTTCTCAGCTTGGTAAAGGTGTCATGCACATAAGATACAAGGTCTTGGGAATGAAAGAGGCAATCCTAGAATGCCGACACTCAGATATGAAACTTAAGGAACTAAAAACAGAACCCAGAAATAGGTGGTCATATAAATGTTCTCAACCTAACCAAACTTAGCCTACACACTAATCTTCTCCCACCTTTCCTTCATTCCTCCGTCTCCTATGAGTTGCACAGACAAATAAGTAAAACAAGGCAAACACAAGTACTTCACACGTAATGCAGATAACAATTATAACAAATAGCAGATTATAATCACGTAGGCAATCCGATATAGTTCACAAGCAAGCAAATCAAACAATATGCACATGATGTATGCCTGTCCTATGGCTGTTAATATCAATTGTCGGTTACGTAGCCAGTACGACATGTCCTAGTAACTAATTGTAGAAATTAACCATGGAAAGAATTCCAAGCTGACATAGGGTGACAACACCCCGAGCTCAATGATAATCATGGGCAGGATCCCAAGTTGGCATAGGAGAGACAACACCCCAAGCTCAATATTATCTGTGAGACGAATCCCAGGCTGACATGGGGGAGACAACACCCCAAGCTAACATGGGAGAGACAACACCCCAAGCTAACATGGGAGAGACAACACCCCGAGCTCAATGTATTCAATCATTTCTCATAAATATCATTCTTTTTATCCTCAATAATAATTCATAACTCATCTCATCATTTTAAGTTATTTAATATCATCAACTATCTCACACATCATTTTCAATGTTACTTTACTCTCTTAATTGCTCATATACCACTTTCATCATCTTTATCAATTGAATACTATCTTCTCTAACCACAAATTATCTTTTAGAAATCTTTCTTCATCTCCAAGTTACTGCCACATCCTAACTTCTTCCTATTACTAGGCTTCCTAACGAGATCTAGGACCAAAGAAATGAAAAAAGAAGTTTAGAGGTTCGAATTTGAGCTTTAAAACACAAAATTCATTTTTGCTGAAACAGGGGCCATTGGTGCACGAAATTGTGATCTCAATGGTGCCAACAACTTGGTACGCACAATTGTAATCTCAACTTTTTTTAACAACTTCGCACAACTAACCAGCAAGTGCACTGGGTCATCCAAGTAATAAACCTTACGTGAGTAAGGGTCGATCCAACGGAGATTGTCGGCTTGAAGCAAGCTATGGTCATCTGGTAAATCCCAGTCAGGCAGATCAAATTGGTTATGGAGTTTTAATAATTAAAAGATAAATAAAACATAAAATAAAGATAGAGATACTTATGTAAATCATTGGTGAAAAGTTCAGATAAGCGTATAGAGACGCGTTATTCCTTCTGAATCTCTGCTTTCCTATTGCCTTCATCCAATCCTTCATACTCCTTTCTATGGCAAGCTGTATGTTGGGTGTCACCGTTGTCAATGGCTACTTCTCGTCCTCTCAGTGAAAATGGTCCTCTACGATTTATGTACGGCTAATCAACTGTCAGATTGCTCGTCTCCGATGAAAAATACCATGCACAGATATCGTATGGCTAATCACCTATTCGTTCTCAATTGTGTAGGAATATGATTTACTATCCTTTTGCGTCTGTCACCACGCCCTACAGTCACGAGTTTGAAGCTCGTCACAGTCATCCCATCCCAGATCCTACTCGGAATACCACAGACAAGGTTTAGACTTTCCAGATCTCAAGAATGCTGCCAATGGATTCTAGCCTATACCACGAAGACTCTGATCTTATATTCAGATGCCCCATTGTCAGAGGGGAGTCGATGTGAATCGTTGATTAGAAACCCAAGAGATATACATTCAAGCTTGTTTTCATGTAGAACGGAAGTGGTTGTCAATCACGCGTTCATAAGTGAGAATGGTGATGAGTGTCACATAATCATCACATTCATCATGTTCTTGTGTGAGAATGGATATCTTAGAACAAGAATAAGCATGAATTGAATAGAAAATAGTAGTACTTTGCATTAATACTCGAGGAACAGCAGAGCTCCACACCTTAGACTATGGTATGTAGAAACCCCACCGTTAAAAATACATAAGAACAATGTCTAGGTATGGCCGAATGGCCAGCCTCCCCAAATAGCATGTGAATTCGAAAATAGGGAAAAAGACCCCTAGTACAATAGTAAAAAGTTCTATTTATACTAAACTAGTTACTAGGGTTACAAAAATGAGTAAATGATACAGAAATCCACTTCCGGGACCACTTGGTGTGTGCTTGGGCTAAGCATTGAAGCATTCACGTATAGAGGTCTTCCTTGGAGTTAAACGCGAGTTTGTAACTTGTTTCTGGCGTTTGACTCTAGCTTGCAACTTGTTTCTGGCGTTTATAGGGCAGAAAGCTGGCGTTGAACGCCAGTTTGCGTCGTCTAAACTCGTGCAAAGTATAAACTATTATATATTGCTGGAAAACCCTGGATGTCTAATTTCCAACTCAATTAAGAGCGTGCCATTTGGATTTTTGTAGCTCCATAAATTCCATTTCAAGTGCAGGGGGGTCAGAATCCAACAGCATCAGCAGTCCTTTGTCAGCCTCTAAATAAGATTTTTGCTCAGGTCCCTCAATTTCAGCTAGAAAATACCTGAAATCACAGAAAAATACACAACCCCATACTAAAGTCTAGAAATGTGAATTTTTCTTAAAAACTAATAAAAATATACTAAAAAGTGAATAAAACATACTAAAAACTATATAAAAATAAAGCCAAAAAGCGTATAAATTATCCGCTCATCACAACACCAAACTTAAATTGTTGCTTGTCCCCAAACAACTGAAAACAAAATAGGATAAAAAGAAGAGAATATACGATGAATCTCACAATATCAATGAAACTTAGTCCCAATTAGATGAGCGGGGCTAGTAGCTTTTTGCTTCTGAACAATTTTGGCATCTCACTTGATCCTTTGAAATTCAGAATGATTGGCCTCTATAGGAACTCAAAATTTTAGATAGTGTTATTGATTCTCCTAGTTCAGTATGTTGATTCTTGAACACAGCTACTTTATGGGTCTTGGCTGTGGCCCTAAGCACTTTGTTTTCCAGTATTACCACCGGATACATAAATGCCATAGACACATAACTGGGTGAACCAATTCAGATTGTGACTCAGCTTTGCTAAAGTCCCCAGTTAGAGGTGTCCAGAGTTCTTAAGCACACTCTTTTTGCTTTGGATCACGACTTCAACCACTCAGTCTCAAGCTTTTCACTTGGACCTTCATGACACAAGCACATGGTTAGGGACAGCTTGATTTAGCCACTTAGGCCTGGATTTTATTTCCTTGGGCCCTCCTATCTATTAATGCTCAAATCCTTAGATCCTTTTTACCCTTGCCTTTTGTTTTTAAAGGCTATTGGCTTTTTCTTCTTGCTTTTTCTTTTTCTTTCTTTTTCTTTTAATTTTTGCCACTTTTTTTTTGCAAGCTTTCTTATTTACTGCTTTTTCTTGCTTTAAGAATCAATTTCATGATTTTTCAGATTATCAATAACATTTCTCTTTGTTCATCATTCTTTCAAGATCCAACAATTTTAACATTCATAAACAACAAGATAAAAAATATGTACTGTTCAGGCATTCATTCAGAAAATAAAAAGTATTGCCACCACATCAAAATAATTAAACTAATTTCAAGATAAAATTTGAAATCTAAGTACTTCTTATTCTTCTGTAACTAGGCACATTTTTCATTTAAGAGAGGTGAAGGATTTATGGAATTATTCATAGCCTTAAGACATAGACACTAGACATTAATGATCATGTAATGAAGACACAAACATAGATGACACAATAAGCATAAAAACCGAAAATAAAAAAATAAATAGACAAGGAGATTAAGGAACGAGTCCACCTTAGTGAGGGTGGCGTCCTCCTCTTGAAGAACCAAGGAACGCCTAAGCTCCTCTATGTCTCTTCCTTGCCTTTGTTGCTCCTCCCTCATAGCTCTTTGATCTTCTCTAATCTCATGGAGAATGATGGAGTGCTCTTGGTACTCCACCCTTAGTTGGTCCATGTTATAACTCAAGCCTTCCAACGAGGTGTTGAGTTGCTCCCAATAGTTGTGTGGAGGAAATTGCATCCCTTGAGACATCTCACGGATTACTTGACGAGGATCCTCCTCATGCTCTTGTTGAGGTCCATGAATGAGCTCTCTTGTTTGCCCCATCTTTGTTTTTAGTGATGGGCTTGTCCTCTTCAATGAGGATGTCTCCTTCTATGTCAATCCCAGCCAAATTGCATAGGTTACAAATGAGATGAGAAAAGGCTAACCTTGCCAAGATGGATGACTTGTCAGCCACCTTGTAGAGTTCTAGAGGTATGATCTCATGAACTTTCACTTCCTCCCCAATCATGATACTATAGATCATGATGGCCCGATCCACAGTCACTTCAGATCGGTTGTTAGTAGGAATGATGGAGCGTTGGATGAACTCCAACCATCCTCTAGCCACAGGCTTAAGGTCTGGTCTTCTCAATTGAACCGGATTGCCTCTTGAGTCTCTTTTCCATTGAGCTCCTTCCACACATATGTCCATGAGGACTTGGTCCAACCTTTGTTCAAAGTTGACCCTTCTAGTTTAGGGGCGTGTGTTTTCTTGCATCAGTGGCAAGTGGAACGCCAACCTTATATTTTTCGGACTAAAATCTAAGTATTTTCCCCGAACCATTGTAAGCCAATTCTTTGGATTCGGGTTCATACTTTGATCATGGTTCCTAGTGATCTATGCATTATCATAGAACTCTTGAACCATTAAGATTCTGACTTGTTGAATGGGGTTAGTGAGAACTTCCCAACCTCTTATTCGGATTTCATGTCGGATCTCCAAATACTCATTCTTTTTTAGCATGAAAGGGACCTCAGGGATCACCTTCTTCTTGGCCACAACTTCATAGCAGTGGTCTTGATGGACCTTTGAGATGAATCTCTCCATCACCCATGACTCGGAGGTGGAAGCTTTTGCCTTCCCTTTCCTCTTTCTAGAGGTTTCTTTGGCCTTAGGTGCCATAAATGGTTATAGAAAAACAAAAAGCAATGCTTTTACCATACCAAACTTAAAAGTTTTGCTCATCCTCGAGCAAAAGAAGAAAGAAGGAAGGGGAAGAAGAAGAAAATGGAGGAGATGAAGGGTGATAGGTGGTCCGGCCAAGAGGGGAAAGGTGTTTATGTTGTGTGAATATGAAGGAGTAGTGAGGGGTTTATATAGGGGTGAGGGGAGGGTTTGGTTTTTGTCATTAGGGTTGGGTTTGGGAGGGAAAAGTGTTTGAATTTTTAAATTGAGGTGGGTGGGGTTTTTGGGGAAGAGGTATGGAGGTTATTGGAGAAGGGAATATAGGGAAGATGATATGATTTGATTGGTGAGTGAGAGAGAGAGAGGTAGTGTAGGTGGGGATCCTGTAGGGTCCACAAATCCTGAGGGGTCAAGGATTTCATCCCTACTCCTTTTAGGCGTGCAAAACGCCCTTATTGTGCAATCCTGCCGTTCAACGCCAGATTACTGCTTGTTTCTGGCGATAAGCGCCAGCTTTTATTCCTTTCCTGGCGTTAAACGCCAGGCTGCAACTTGTTTCTGGTGTTTAACACTAGATTGTAGCCTGTTTCTGGCGTTTAACGCTAGTCTGGTGCTTATTTCTGGTGTTTAATGCCCAGAATGTACCAGACTGGGCGTTAAACGCCCATTCTGCTACCCTTACTGGTGTTTAAACGCCAGTAAGTTTTTTCTCCAGGGTGTGCTATTTTTAATGCTATTTTTTATTTTTCTTGAATTTTTGCATTTATTTTTGTGACTCCACGTGATCATCAACCTAAAAAATAGAAAATAACATAGATAAATAAAATTGGGTTGCCTCCCAAAAAGCGCTTCTTTAATGTCAATAGCTTGACAGTGGGCTCTCATAGAGTCTCACAGATGTTCAGAGCATTGTTTGGACCTCCCAATACCAAACTTAGAGTTTGAATGTGGGGGTTCAACACCAAACTTAGAGTTTGACTGTGGGGGATTTGTTTGACTCTGTATTGAGAGAAGCTTTTCTTGCTTCCTCTCTATGGTTACAAAGGGAGATCCTTGAGTCTTAAACACAAGGTAGTCCTTATTCAATTGAAAGATCAACTCTCTTCTGTCCACATCAATCACAGCTTTTACTGTGGCTAGGAAGGGTCTTCCAAGGATGATTGATTCATCCTCATCCTTCCCAGTGTCTAGGATTATGAAATCAGCAGGGATGTAAAGGCCTCTGACCTTTACTAGCACGTCCTCTACCTGCCATAAGCCTTTTTCATGGATTTGTCTGCCATCTCTAATGAGAATTTGGCAGCCTGTACCTCAAAGATTCCCAGTTTCTCTATTATAGAGAGTGGCCTTAAGTTTATGCCTAATCCCAGGTCACACAGAGCCTTCTCAAAGGTCATGCTTCCTATGGTACAGGGAATTAAGAATTTACCAGGATCCTGTTTCTTTTGAGGTAATGTCTGCCTAACCAAGTCATTCAGTTTATTGGTGAGCAAGGGGGGTTCATCCACCCAAGTCTCATTAACAAATAACTTGGCATTCAGCTTCATGATTGCTCCAAGGTACATAGCAACTTCCTCTTCAGTAATATCTTCATCCTCTTCAAAGGAGGAATAGTTATCAGAGCTCATGAATGGCAGAAGTAGGTTCAATGGAATCTCTATGGTCTCTAGATGAGCCTCAGATTCCTTAGGTTCCTCAAATGGGAACTCCTTTTTGTCCAGAGGACATCCCATGAGGTCTTTCCCACTGGGATTCACGTCCTCCTCCTCCTCTCTAGGTTCGGCCACACCAAGTAAGGTTATGGCCTTGCACTCTCTTTTCGGATTTTCTTTTGTATTGCCTGGGAGAGTACTAGGAGGAGTTTCAGTGACTCTTTTACTCAGCTGGCCCACTTGTGCCTCCAAATTTCTAATGAAGGACCTTGTTTCATTCATGAAACTTAGAGTGGCCTTAGATAGATTAGAGACTATGTTTGCTAAGCTAGAGGGGCTCTGCTCAGAATTCTCTGTCTGTTGCTGAGAAGATGATGGAAAATGCTTGCTATTGCTAAACCTCTTTCTTCCACCGTTATTAAAGCCTTGTTGAGGCTTTTATTGATCCTTCCATGAGAATTTTGGATGATTTCTCCATGAGGGATTATAGGTGTTTCCATAGGCTTCACCCATGTAATTCACCTCTACCATTGCAGGGTTCTCAGGATCATGAGCTTCTTCTTCAGAAGGTGCTTCTTTAGTACTGTTGGATGCATTTTGCAATCCATTCAGACTCTGAGAAATCATATTGACTTGTTAAGTCAACATTTTGTTCTGAGCCAAAATGGCATTCAGAGTATCAATTTCAAGAACTCCCTTCCTCTGAGGCGTTCCATTATTCACAGGATTCCTTTCAGAGGGTACATGAACTGGTTATTTGCAACTATTTCAATGAGTTCCTGAGCTTCTGCAGACATTTTCTTTAGGTGAATGGATCCACCTGCAAAATGGTCCAATGACATCTTAGACAATTCAGACAGACCATCATAGAATATATCCAGGATGGTCCATTCTGAAAGCATATCAGAAGGACACTTTTTGGTCAGTTGCTTGTATCCTTTCCCAAGCTTCATAGAGGGATTCACCTTCTTTCTATCTGAAGGTTTGAACATCCACTCTAAGCTTGCTCAGCTTTTGAGGAGGAAAAAACTTGGCTAAGAAAGGCGTGACCAGCTTATCCCAAGAGTTTAGGCTATCTTTAGGTTGAGAGTCCAACCATGTTCTAGCTCTGTCTCTTATAGCAAAAGGGAAAAGCATAAGCTTATAGACCTTGGGATCAACTCCATTGGTCGTAATAGTATCACAGATTTGCAAGAATTCAGTTAAGAACTGAAAAGGATCTTCTGAGGGAAGTCCATGAAACTTGCAGTTCTGTTGCATTAGAGAAACTACTTGAGGCTTTAGCTCAAAGTTGTTTGCTCCAATGGCAGGGATTGAGATGCTTCTTCCATGGAAAATGGAATTTGGTCCAGTAAAGTCACCAAGCATCTTCCTTGCATTGTTGTTTGGTTCGGCCATGTCTCCTTCTTTTTTGAGATTCTCTATAAGGTTTTCTCTGGATTGTTGTGCTTTAGCTTCTCTTAGCTTCTTCTTCAGAGTCCTTTTAGGTTCAGGATCTGCTTCAACTAGAATGTCCTTGTCTTTGCTCCTTCTCATATGAAAGAGAAGAGACAGAAAAGAAGAGGAATCCTCTATGTCACAGTCTAGAGATTCCTTTATGTGAGTAGAAGAGAAGAAGAATAGAAGAGGGAAAATTTGAACACAGAGAGAGAAGAGAAGAGGGTTCGAATTATGAGTAGAAGAGAAGTGTTAGTAGATAAATAAATAAATAGAAGAAGATGAGAGAGAGGAGTTTTCGAAAATAATTAAGAAGAAAAGGAAAATATTTTTGTTTTTATTTTAATTTAAAGTTAAAATTTGAATTTATAAAAAAGAATAAAATTAAAGTTTAAAATAATTAGTTAATTAAAAAGAATTTTGAAAAAGAGGAAGGTGATTTTCAAAAATTAGAGAGAGAAAAGTGGTTAGGTGGTTTTGAAAAAGATAAGAAATAGTAAAACAAACAAAAAGTCAATTAGTTAGTTGAAAAAGATTTCAAAATCAATTTTGAAAAGATAAGAAGTTAGAAAAGATTTTGAAATCAAATTTTTGAAAAATATATGATTTGAAAAAGATATGTTTGAAAAGATATGATTGAAATTTATTTTGAAAAAGATTTGAAAAGTAAATTAAAAAGATTTGATTTTGAAAATTAAAGTTAATGACTTGACTAACAAGAAACTAAAAGATATGATTCTAGAATCCAAAGGTTGAACCTTTCTTAACAAGAAAGTAACAAACTTGAAATTTTTGAATCAATCACATTAATTGTTAATAAAGTTTTTGAAAATTTGAAATGAAATTAAGAAAAAGATTTTGAAAAACAATTTTCAAAATTTTCGAAAATGTTAAGAAAAAATGAAAAAGATTAGATTTTTGAAAAAGATTTGAAAAGATAAGATTTTTAAAAATGAAATCTTGACTTGACTAACAAGAAACAACTTATTTTCAAAATTTTTGACTAAGTCAACCCAAAGATTTCGAAATTTATGAGAGAAATAAGGGAAAGATATTTTTTTATTTTTTGAATATTTAATGAGGAGAGAGAAAAAGAAAAGATATCATTTTTGTGTTTTTCTCTTTTTTTTCAGTAAACAGCAAGATTGACACAAGACATGAAAAATTAAGATAAAAACTCATAATGCATGCAAGAACACTTTGAATGTCAAGATGAATACCAAGAACACTTTGAAGATCAAGATGAACATCAAGATTTATTTTTGAAAAATTTTCAAGAAAAGAAAAACATGAAAGACACCAAACTTAGAGATTTTTCATGTTTAGACACTATGAATGCAAAAATGCATATGAAAAACAACAAAAGACACAAAACAAGAAAATATGAACATCAAACAAAGAAAATCCTCAAGAACAACTTGGAGATTATGAAGAACATATGCATGAATTTTTTCGAAATTTTTTTAGAAAATTAAAAATATGCAATTGACACCAAACTTAAAATTTGACTCAAGACTCAAACAAGAAACACAAAAATATTTTTTGATTTTATGATTTTATAATTTTTTTTAGATTTTTTGAAAATTAATTGTGGAACAACGAAAAAGAAGAAAAATTTTTGAAAGATTTTTGAAAACTTTTTAAAAATAAAATAATGGTTAAAACAAGAAGAAAATGACCTAATCTGAGCAACAAGATGAACCGTCAGTTGTCCAAACTCGAACAATCCCCGGCAATGGCGCCAAAAACTTGGTGCATAAAATTGTGATCTCAATGTTGCCAACAACTTGGTACGCACAATTGTAATCTCAACTCTTTTTCACAACTTCGCACAACTAACCAGCAAGTGCACTGGGTCGTCCAAGAAATAAACCTTAGGTGAGTAAGGGTCGATCCCACAGAGATTGTCGGCTTGAAGCAAGATATGGTCATCTGGTAAATCTCAGTCAGGCGGATCAAATTGGTTATGGAGTTTTAATAATTAAAAGATAAATAAAATGTAAAATAAAGATAGAGATACTTTTGTAAATCATTGGTGAGAATTTCAGATAAGCGTATGGAGACACAATGTTCTTTCTGAATCTCTGCTTTTCTATTGCCTTCATCCAATCCTTCATACACCTTTCTATGGCAAGTTGTATGTTGGGTGTCACCATTGTCAATGGCTACTTCCCGTCCTCTAAGTGAAAATGGTCCTTTACGGTTTCTGTACGGCTAATCAACTGTCGGATTGCTCGCCTCGAATGAAAAATACCATGCACAGATATCGTATGGCTAATCAGCTGTTGGTTCTCAATCATGTAGGAATAGGATTTACTATTCTTTTGCGTCTATCACCATGCCCTACAGTTGTGAGTTTGAATTTCGTCACAGTCATCCCATCCCAGATCCTACTCGGAATACCACAAACAAGGTTTAGACTTTCCAAATCTCAAGAATGCTGCCAATGGATTCTAGCCTATACCATGAAGACTCAGATTTTGGATTCAGATGCCCCATTATTAGAGGGGAATCGATGTGAATCATTGATTAGAAACCCAAGAGATATACATTCAAACTTGTTTTCATGTATAATAGAAGTGGTTGTCAATCACGCGTTCATAAGTGAGAATGGTGATGAGTGTCACATAATCATCACATTCATCATGTTCTTGTGTGTGAATGGATATCTTAGAAAAAGAATAAGCATGAATTGAATAGAAAACAGTAGTACTTTGCATTAATACTCGAGGAACACCAGAGCTCCACACCTTAATCTATGGTGTGTAGAAACTCCACCATTGAAAATACATAAGAACAAGGTCTAGGCATGGCTGAATGGCCAGCCTCCCCAAATAGCATGTGAATTTGAAAATAGGGAAAAAGACCTCTAGTACAATAGTAAAAGGTTCTATTTATACTAAACTAGTTACTAGGGTTACAAAAATGAGTAAATGATGTAGAAATCCACTTCCGGGCCCACTTGGTGTGTGCTTGGGCTGAGAATTGAAGCTTTCACGTGTAGAGGTCTTCCTTGGAGTTAAACACCAGTTTGTAACTTATTTCTGGCGTTTGACTCTAGCTTGCAACTTGTTTCTGGCGTTTAACGCCAGAATAGGGCAGAAAGCTGGCGTTGAACACCATTTGTGTCATCTAAATAAGAGTGCTGGCAGAAAGTATGGACTATTATATATTGCTGAAAAGCCTTGTAGGTCTACTTTCCAACGCAAATAAGAGTGCGCCATTTGGGTTTCTGTAGCTCCAAAAATTCTATTTCGAGTGCAGGGGGTCAAAATCCAACAGCATCAGCAGTCCTTTGTAAGCATCTAAATCAGATTTTTGCTCAAGTCCCTCAATTTCAGCCAGAAAATACCTGAAATCACAGAAAAACACACAAACTCATAGAGTCTAGAAATGTGAATTTTGCTTAAAAACTAATAAAAATATACTAAAAAGTGAATAAAACATACTAAAAACTATATAAAAACATTGGCAAAAAGCGTATAAATTATCCGCTCATCAGCCATGCGTACGCGTGGGCTGCGAAAATCCTTGCTCGTGTATGCATGTCCCCTGCTCGCGTATGCAAGTATCTCAACCCAAAAGGGTTGGTCAAGTCGCTTGCAGGTGGTCGTGTACGCAAAACTTCCAGGTCACGCGTAAACGTAGGCCACGCGTACGCTTGGGCGTACGATTTTCCAAAAATGTTACTAAGTCTGAAAAAGCTGCAGAATTTCAAATTCCAAACCCAAACTTTCGACGAGCATAAGTTTTTCATTCTAAATCATTTTCTTTCCGTTCTTCAAACTGTATAAACTTCACGGACTCAATTTTCATCTGAAAGAAGTTTGAAATAATTTGGGGGTCTGGAAGCCAAGCTATGGCTCACCAAAGTTCGTTAAAAATCAAATTTTCATCCAAAACTTCAAACCTCTATTTTTACCTTATTTTCAACTTAAATCAAACTTTCAAGTTTCCAAACCAACCTCAAACAAACTGAAATCAATCCCAACTCTTGTCAATCACCCCATTACTCATTAACATACATATACCTTAAATTTCAACTCCAAGAAATAAACAAATCAACCTACTCTCAAGCTTAATCATTAGCATGTCATCATTATATTATTCATTCAACATCTTCACTCATCAACCTTTCTTTACATTCATAATATCCAACAACACACCCATTTATCCACATACCATCAGAACACACAAACAATTCAACATATCTTAAGTCATCTAGCCTAAGTTTTCACAGAATCTTATATATTAAATACGTGAAACCTAATTCATACCTTTTGATGATTTCCACGTATTACCCAAGGCAACCCACCAAATCCAAAACACATCCCCAAGGTCCCAAAATCACCAAGGCAATATCATCTAACCTCCACCAAGTTTCAAAGCTCACAATTGAAGCTCCTATAATATATATATATATATATATATATATATATATATATATATATATATATATACCCAAATTCAATACCTAATATATCAATTCAAGAAATTATCTAGAGTTCTAGAGTTCTCTCCTTATATGTGTCTTGATTAAATAAGGACCCACAAATTCTTCAAGTTAATTTGAGCCTAAACATCAAGATATCAAGCTTTAACAACTAAACCATCAAAATTTAAAAGACCAAGGGAATTGAGAGGCTGAGACAAGAGATTGGATTTCTTACCAAAGTTGTTTACTGAGCTTTGTAGAGCTCGACGCGCTGGATGTGTGGCCGCAAACGGGGTGGCAATCGGAGTCCGGAGCGAGAAGATATGATGGTTTGATTGTGAGGTTAGGGTTGGGAATCTTCTCTCCCCTCCATGAACGTGCTTCAGCAATATTTAGGCTGAATGAGAGGAAGAAGAATGCTTCTTCTTATGTTGTTTTGGGCTGACTTGTTGGGCTTGGGCCCATTTTCGGCTCTGTTCGACTGGTTCGGCCCGTTCGGCCCAATTTCAGACTAAATTCTTTAAAATTAGAGTCAAAATTCTTATTTTATTTCGCTCTAGCTTATTTTACTATAAAATTTTCGTTTCTAATCTCCTTTATTAAAATTAATTTATTAGTTAATTATTTGCTAATTTTGCAGGGTTTACATCTATCCTATCTCTATCTTATTTTTAATGAGTCGTATACTCTCTTTTTCCACACTTCCTTAATTTTATTTCATATCACACTAAGCACATTAGTAAGGAAGGGAAGGAAGAAAACAAAGAGAAAGAGGGAGATAGAGGTCGAAGCCTTAGTGAGAAAAAGAGAGAGAATTAGCCTTGTTTTATACAAATTTTCATCACTAATTCAAGAAGCACTTTACCATTTTTTCAAGACTCAAATATTCTAGCTTATTCCTTTACTCTTTTCTTTATTCGTCACCCAAAAATTCAACAAAGTACATACAAGAACATTCCTAGTTTACCTCCTCTTCCTCTCGGTTTTGAGGAGCCTTCATTAATAGATCATGTTGCTGTCTTTTTGGTATAACTAGCCATCCCTAAGAGTCACAAAGAGTACACTTAGGAGGTCTCAAATCAAGTTCACAAGGATTCAAGTCATCCCCGTTCTTCATCTATGATTCAGCCATAACACCTCCAATTTCATTAATTAGTAATTTGTCCTTGTTTAGAAAATTTTTGGTGATTAAAGTGTTTAAAAAGTGAGTAAAAAAAGGTAAGATCTAAAAAGAGATATATAATTTTATATCAAGAAATTATGCTCATGTCACTCCTTAATGATGTTTTGATGTCTATGCTTACTTGTGATAATGTTCGATTGATAAATTGTTCACTAATAAGTGAAATATATGCTTAATATGAATGTTTGATGAATATATTTTTTGTAGGTATGATGGCCAAATGCAAAGAAGCATTTGAGGATAAAATCATACTCTATGAAAGATTAGAATAAGTAAAAAATTTATAAGATGAAGTTTTTTGAGATAAAAAGAAAAGAGATGACATAAGAGAGTAAAATTGTAAATCCCGCTAAATTAGTAAATAATTAGTCAATAAATAAAATTTTAATAAAGGAAATTAAAAATGTGAATATTATATTGAAATAGGATAGAGCTCTTTAAAACGAGAATTTTGACATTAATTTCAAAGAATTTGACCCAAGATTGGGCCGAACCGGTCGAATTGGGCCCAACCGAACCCATCAATTAAAGAAGACACAGCTTCCTTTCCCCTTCTCTCTTCATTCACGCTGCCATTGTTGGAGAAAGGAAGAAGAAAACTAAAACCCTAACCTCCACTTCAAACCACCATATCTCCTCTATCCGAGTTCCGATCGCCGCACCGTTTGCGGCGATGAATTCACCGCGTCGAGCTCCAAATCCATCGGAATAATTTCATAGGTAAATCACTCTACTACCCCAGTCTCTCTATTCCTCAATTTTTGAAATTAAAGAGAATTCAAGTTGAGAATTTTTTTTTATTTTAGTTCTCTAGATTCAATTTAGCTTGTGGAGCTTGTTGGATTTGGCTCTCTTGGTCTGAGGGTAGGGTGAGGTCTCTAGCCCTAGCCAATTCTTGGTTTTAGTATGTAAATTCTGAATTTTGAAGTATATGTGTATGATATGTGTGAATATATATATATATATATATATATATATATATGCATGTATTGGAACTGAATTGTGGACATTTGGAGGCTTGACGGAGGATTGGTGCCAAGGTTTTGGTGATTTTGGAACTTGTGGGGCTGTGTGTGTGGATTAAATGATTGCCTTGGACAATACGTGAAAAACGGACAAGGTATGGATTAGGTTTCACGTATGTAATATATAGTGTTCTTTGAAGACTTAGGCTAGTGGACTATAAGATAGGGATGAATGTACGAGCATGTAAATTGATTAGTGTTTAATGATAAATGTTGAGTTTTGGTTTAAATTGTTGATGCTGAATTTGGAGTGCAAAATGATGACTTATTGGTGATTGTAAAGTGGAAAAAGAGAATGAATATGAATTGTGGTGGTTTGATGGTGATTATGGTGACTAAAGTAATGAATTATAGGTAAAGAGATTATGTATGTATTGATGTGTGATTGATTAGGGTAAGGTGGTGGAAGCTTTGACATTGAAATTGGTATGATGTTGTGGTTGGATATATTTGTAAATGGAGGTTTGGACCTTTTGAGTAAATTAGGTTTTTGGCCGAACATTGGCCAGTCATAACTTAGCTTCCAAACCTCCAAAAGATTTCATATTTGTTTTATATAAAAATTGGGTCGGTGAAGTTTACGCCGTTCGAAGAACGGAGAAAAAATTATTTAAAACAAAAACGTTATGCGTGTACGCGTTGCATGGACATTTTGCGCATGCATAGACCCCATTTGCGGACTGTCGCCAATGGCTCCTCCCCATGCATACGCGAGAAAGCATATGCGTACACGTAATCGGATATGATGCATGTCCACGCGTACACGAGACATGGGGTGCTTGCGTACGCGAAACTTCCACGCGCATCTGTGCGCTTCTATCAGGCGCCCATACGTACGCGTATGTAGGGGATGCGTACACGTAATGTGTAACATCTCGTTACCCTAAGGCTTACCTCTAGCCGTAAGGCAAAGAATAACAAAGTGCCACGACAGTTCTAAAGCTTATAATATATAATATATGTCCAAAAGTATATATATAACTAGAACCCCGATGAAGGAATAAAGCTCAAAGTCGCGTAAAGCGGAAAAACAAAATGCGACGCGTTCACACATGATAACTAAACGCGTAAGCACGAACAGGACAAGATGTAACACATATAAACCTTGTAGATAGCTCTAGGATACACAAGAAAATAATCAAACTAACAGAATATATACATACATATATATATACATATATATATATATATATATATATATATATAGTATGAAATACCAAAAAGAGAACTAGTCACAGTCTACGGAGTTTAGGCCGGCTAGTCAAACTGAAATACAAACAGTTTTTGCAGTTTAAAACAACTTATACAACTTATCTCTCAAATCAAGCCACTAAGGCCATAAAGTGTAAAACAGAAAGGAGAGAGAAAGTACTACAGCAAAATAATCAAAAATATTGAAAAGATAACAAAATATCATCCGCTCTGTCTTAATTTCTGATGAGCGGATAATTTATACGCTTTTTGGCATTATTTTTAGGTAGTTTTTAGTAAGTTCAAGCTACTTTTAGGGATGTTTTCATTAGTTTTTATGTTAAATTCACATTTCTGGACCTTACTATGAGTTTGTGTGTTTTTCTGTGATTTCAGATAATTTCTGGCTGAAATTGAGGGACTTGAGCAAAACTCTGAAAAAGGCTGACAAAAGGACTGCTGATGCTGTTGGAATCTGACCTCCCTGCACTCAAAATGGATTTTCTGGAGCTACAAAACTCCAATTGGCGCATTCTCCACGGCGTTGGAAATTAGACATCCAGAGCTTTCCATCACTATATAATAGTCCATACTTTATTTGGAAATTGACGACGTAAATTGGCATTGAACGCCAAGTACATGCTGCTGTCTGGAGTTAAACGCCAGAAACACGTCATGATCCGGAGTTGAACGCCCAAAACACGTTATAACTTGGAGTTCAATTCCAAGAAAAGCCTCAGCTCGTGGATAGATCAAGCTCAGCCCAAGCATACACCAAGTGGGCCCTGGAAGTGGATTTATGCATCAATTACTTACTCATGTAAACCCTAGTAGCTAGTCTAGTATAAATAGGATAAGTTACTATTGTATTAGACATCTTTTGACAGTTTAATCTTTTGAGTTTTTAGTCTTTGATCATTCGGTCTTTTCATCATTCAGGGGGCTGGCCATTCGGCCATGCCTGAAGAAGCTTATGATCCTGAGAACCCTGCCATGGCAGAGGTTAATTACATGGGTGAACCTTATGGAAACACCTATAACTCATCATGGAGAAATCATCCAAATTTCTCATGGAAGGATCAACAAAAGCCTCAACAAGGCTTTAACAATGGTGGACGTAATAGGCTGAGGAATAGCAAGCCTTTTCCATCATCTTCTCAGCAACAGACAGAGAATTCTGAACAAAACACTTCTAATTTAGCCAATCTAGTCTCTGATCTGTCAAAGGCCACTTTCAGTTTCTTGAGTGAAACAAGGTCCTCCATTAGAAATCTGGAGGCACAAGTGGGCCAGCTGAGTAAGAAAGTCATTGAAACTCCTCCCAGTATTCTCCCAAGCAATACAGAAGAGAATCCAAAAGGAGAGTGCAAGGCCATTGATGTGATCAATGTGGCTGAATGCACAAGGGAGGAGGAGGACAAAAATCCTAGTGAGGAAGACCTCCTGGGACGTCTCTCAAGCAAGAAGGAGTTTCCTATTAAGGATTCAAAAGAATCAGAGGCTCATATAGAGACCATAGAGATTCCATTAAATCTCCTTCTGCCATTCATGAGCTCTGAAGACTATTCTTCCTCTGAAGAGGATGAAGATGTGACTGGAGAGCAAGTTGCTCAATACTTAGGAGCTATCATGAAGCTGAATGCCAAGTTGTTTGGTAATGAGACTTGGGAAAGTGAACCTCCCTTGCTCATTAATGAACTAGATACATGGATTCAACAAATTTTACCTCAAAAGAGACAAGATCCTGGCAAGTTCTTAATACCTTGTACCATAGGCACCATGACCTTTGAAAAGGCTCTATGTGATATAGGGTCAGGGATAAATCTTATGCCACTCTCTGTAATGGAAAAGCTGGGGATCATTGAGGTACAACCTGCCTTGTTCTCATTACAATTGGCAGACAAGTCATTGAGACAAGCTTATGGAATAGTGGAGGACGTGTTAGTAAAGGTTGAAGGCCTTTACATCCCTGCTGATTTCATAATCTTAGACACTAGGAAGGAAGAGGATGAATGCATTATCCTTGGAAGACCTTTCCTAGCCACAGCAGGAGCTATGATAGATGTCAACAGAGGTGAATTAGTCCTTCAATTGAATGGGGACTACCTTGTGTTTAAGGCACATGGCCATCCCTTTGTGACAAAAGAGAGTAAGCATGAAGAGCTTCTCTCAGTTCATAGTCAAGAAGAGCCCCCACAGTCAAACTCTAAGTTTGGTGTTGTGAGGCCACAACCAAACTCTAAGTTTGGTGTTAAGACCCCATATCCAAACTCTAAGTTTGGTGTTGGGACTATACAACATTGACTTGATCACCTTTGTGGCTCCATGAGAGCCTCTGTCAAGCTATTGACATTAAAGAAGCGCTTGTTGGGAGGCAACCCAATTTTATTTATCTTATTTTATTTTATTATTATTTTGTGTTTTATTAGGTACATGATCATGTGGAATCACGAAAAAAATATGAAAATTAAAAACAGGATCAAAAACAGCAGAAGAAAAAATCACACCCTGGAGGAAGCACAGACTGGCGTTCAACGCCAGTAAGGAGCATCTGGCTGGCGTTCAACGCTAGAACAGAGCATGAAACTGGCGCTGAACGCCAGAAACAAGCAACATTCTGGCGCTGAACACCAGGAATGTGCCTAGAGGAAAAGCTGGCGCTGAATGCCAGTAACAAGCATGAAACTGGCGTTCAATGCCAGAAACGTGTTACATGTGGGCGTTGAACGCCAAGAATGTGCACCACTCGGCGTTTAAATGCCAGAATGGTGTGCAAAGGCATTTTACATGCCTATTTGGTGCAGGGATGGAATTCCTTGACACCTCAGGATCTGTGGACCCCACAGGATCCCCACCTACTATATTCCCACCTTACCTCCTAATCCTATTTTACTCTTCCCCATGTCACACTTCCCAAAAATCCTTTTACCAATCACCTCAATCTCTCTTCCCAATCACCTATTCACCACTCACATCCACCCACTCTTCCCCATAAACCCCACCTACCTTCAAAAATTCAAAAACATTTTCTCACCCAATCCCACCCTAAATGGCCGAACCTACCCTCTCCCCTCTCCCTATATATACCCTTCCATTCTACTTCATTTTCACACAACACTACCCCCTGTACTATACCTTGGCCGAATCCATCTCCCCTCACTCTTCTCCAATTTCTTCTTCTTCTTCTTCTCTTCTTTCTTCTTTTGCTCGAGGGCGAGCAATATTTTAAGTTTGGTGTAGTAAAAGCATAAGCTTTTTGTTTTTCCATTACCATCAATGGCACCTAAGGCCGGAGAATCCTCTAGAAAAGGAAAAGGGAAGACAAAAGCTTCTACCTCCGAGTCATGGGAGATGGCAAGATTTATCTCCAAGAGCCATCAAGACCACTTCTATGATGTTGTGGCAAAGAAGAAGGTGATCCCGGAGGTCCCTTTCAAGCTCAAGAAAAATGAGTACCCGGAGATCCGACATGAAATCCGAAGAAGAGGTTGGGAAGTCCTAACCAACCCCATGCAACAAGTTAGAATCTTAATGGTTCAAGAGTTCCATGCCAATGCATGGATCACTAGGAACCATGATCAAAGTATGAACCCGAGTTCAAAGAATTATCTCACAATGGTTCGGGGGAAATACTTAGATTTTAGTTCGGAAAATGTGAGGTTGGCATTCCACTTGCCCATGATGCAAGAAGATAAATGCCCCTACACTAGAAGGGTCAACTTTAATCAAAGGTTGGACCAAGTCCTTACGGACATATGTGTGGAAGGAGCTCAATGGAAGAGAGACTCCAAAGGCAAGCCAGTTCAACTAAGAAGACTGGACCTCAAGCCTGTGGCTAGAGGATGGTTGGAGTTCATTCAACGCTCCATCATTCCCACTAGCAACCGATCTGAAGTTACTGTGGATCGGGCCATCATGATTCATAGCATCATGATTGGAGAGGAAGTAGAAGTTCATGAGGTCATCTCCAATGAAATCTACAAAATAGCCGACAAGCCCTCCACCATGGCAATGCTAGCTTTTCCTCACCTTATTTGCCATCTATGTTACTCAGCTGGAGTTATCATAGAAGGAGACATCTCCATTGAAGAGGATAAGCCCATCACCAAGAAGAGGATGAAGCAAGCAAGAGAGACCCTTCACGGTTCTCAAGAGATGCATGAGGAAGCTCATCATCAAGAAATCCCTGAGATGCCTCAAGGGATGCACTTTCCTCCCAATAACTATTGGGAACAACTCAACACTTCCTTAGAAGATTTGAGCCACAATGTGGAACAATTAAGGGTGGAACATCATGAGCACTCCGTCATTCTCCATGAAATAAGAGAAGATCAAAGAGCAATGAGGGAGGAGCAACAAAGGCAAGGAAGGGACATAGAAGAGCTTAAGGACATTGTTGGTCCTTCAAGAAGAAGACGCCACTAAGGTGGATTCACTCTTTGTTCTTATTTCTTTCTGCTTTTCGGTTTTTATGTTGTGTTTATCTATGTTTTGTGTCTCTACTTCATGATCATTAGTAGTTAGTAACTATGTCTTAAGGCTATGAATAAATTTCATTAATCCTTCACCTCTCTTAAATGAAAGATGTTTTAATTCAAAAGAACAAGAAGTACATGAATTTCGATTTATCCTTGAATTTAGTTTAATTATCTTGATGTGGTGACAATACTTTTTGTTTTCTGAATGAATGCTTAAATATTGCATATTTTTGATCTTGTTGTTTATGAAGGTTAAAATTGTTGGCTCTTGAAAGAATGATGAACAAAGAGAAATGTTATTGATAATCTGAAAAATCATAAAATTGATTCTTGAAGCAAGAAAAAGCAGTGAAAAAGCAAAAGCTTGTGAAAAAAAAAAGTGGCGAAAAAAAATATAGAAAAAGAAAAAGCAAGCAGAAAAAGCCAATAGCCCTTAAAACCAAAAGGCAAGGGTAAAAAGGATCCAAGGCTTTGAGGTCTAAGCGGCTAAACCAAGCTGTCCCTAACCATGTGCTTGTGGCATGCAGGTCCAAGTGAAAAGCTTGAGACTGAGTGGTTAAAGTCGTGATCCAAAGCAAAAGAGTGTGCTTAAGAGCTCTGGACACCTCTAACTGGGGACTCTAGCAAAGCTGAGTCACAATCTGAAAAGGTTCACCCAGTCATGTGTCTGTGGCATTTATGTATCCGGTGGTAATACTGGAAAACAAAGTGCTTAGGGCCACGGCCAAGACTCATAAAAGTATCTGTGTTCAAGAATCAACATGCTGAACTAGGAAAGTCAATAACACTATCCGAAATTCTAAGTTCCTAGAGAAGCCAATCATTCTAAACTTCAAAGGAAAAAGTGAGATGCCAAAACTGTTCAGAAGCAAAAAGCTACAAGTCCCGCTCATCTAATTAGAATTAATATTCATTGATATTTTGAAATTTATAGTATATTCTCTTCTTTTTTTCCTAATTTATTTTCAGTTGCTTGGGGACAAGAAACAATTTAAGTTTGGTGTTGTGATGAGCGGATAATTTATACGCTTTTTGGCATTGTTTTTAGGTAGTTTTTAGTAAGTTCAAGCTACTTTTAGGGATGTTTTCATTAGTTTTTATGTTAAATTCACATTTCTGGACTTTACTATGAGTTTGTTTGTTTTTCTATGATTTCAGGTAATTTCTGGCAGAAATTGAGGGACTTGAGCAAAACTCTGAAAAAGGCTGACAAAAGGACTGCTAATGCTGTTGGAATCTGACCTCCCTGCACTCAAAATAGATTTTCTGGAGCTACAGAACTCCAATCGGCGCACCCTCAACGGCGTTGGAAAGTAGACATCCCGAGCTTTCCAGCAATGTATAATAGTCCATACTTTATTTGGAAATTGACGACGTAAATTGGTGTTGAACGCCAAGTACATGCTACTGTCTGGAGTTAAACGCCAGAAACACGTCATGATCCGGAGTTGAACGCCCAAAACACGTTATAACTTGGAGTTCAACTCCAAGAGAAGCCTCAGCTTGTGGATAGATCAAGCTAAGCCTAAGCATACACCAAGTGGGCCCCGGAAGTGGATTTATGCATCAATTACTTACTCATGTAAACCCTAGTAGCTAGTCTAGTATAAATAGGATACGTTACTATTGTACTAGACATCTTTTGACAGTTTAATCTTTTGACTTTTTAGTCTTTGATCATTCGGTCTTTTGATCATTCAGGGGGCTGGCCATTCGGCCATGCCTGAACCTTTCACTTATGTATTTTCAATACAATTACTATTACTTTCTATTCAATTCTCTTTTATTCTTATTCCAAGATATACGTTGCACAACACTTTGATGAATGTGATGATCCGTGACACTCATCATTATTCTCACCTATGAACGTGCATGACTGACAACCACTTCCATTCTACTCTAGGCCGGGCGCATATCTCTTAGATTCCCCAACAGAATCTTCGTGTTATAAGCTAGATAGATGGCGGCATTATGGGGATCCGGAAAGTCTAACCTTGTCTGTGGTATTCCAAGTAGGATCCCGGGAATCCGGAAAGTCTAACGTTGTCCGTGGTATTCCGAGTAGGATTCCGGTATTGAATGACTGTGACGAGCTTCAAACTCCTGAAGGCTGGGCGTGATGACAAATGCAAAAGAATCAAGGGATTCTACTCTAACCTGATTGAGAACCGACAGATGATTAGCCGTGCTGTGACAGAGCATTTGGACCATTTTCACTGAGAGGATGGGATGTAGCCATCAACAAGGGTGATGCCTCCAGACGATTAGCCGTGTAGTGACAGCGCATAAGACCATTTTCCCGAGAGGATTAAAAGTAGCCATTGATGATGGTGATGCCCTACATACAGCTTGCCATGGAAAGGAGTAAGAAGGATTGGATGAAAGCAATAGGAAAGTAGAGATTCGAAAGGATTCTAGCATCTCCACACGCCTATCTGAAATTCCCACTATTGATTTACATAAGTATTTCTATCCCTTTTTATTTTCTATTTATTATTAATTTTCGAAACCCATAACCATTTAATCTGCCTAACTGAGATTTACAAGGTGACCATAGCTTGCTTCATACCAACAATCTCTGTGGGATCGACCCTTACTCATGTAAGGTATTACTTGGATGACCCAGTACACTTGCTGGTTAAGTTGAACGGAGTTGTGAAAAGAAAGTGCTGAGTTAGTTTTTAGGCACATGCCAAAGAGCCATTATTGTTGATCACAATTTCGTCCACCAATCTCGTAACTCACTGATGTGGGTTACGACCTGCATCTGAAAAACAACAACAAAGTATAGAATGAGAACCAGAGGTTCTCAGTATGGTAACAGTGCCCAATAATGTAAGATATAAGGTTCCGGGACATCGAAGGCAATCTTAGAACTTCACATCGAAACAGACATTAAAGCTTAACATAATTAAATAACTTAAACCATGAACAGTAAACAAGGTTATCTAAACCTATGGGATTTCCAACTATAACTAGTCACCAATGTCCCACAATCACGGATAATGCAAGCAAGTAAACCACAGGTAGTATTCATATATAACAATTAATTCAAGAAGCAAGTAAGCATACTATACAATTGGGGAAAATCAAGTAATCAAAGCAAACAAGCACATAAGATATGCATATGATGAATGCCTATCCTATTGGCTTGTGATATCACTTGTCAGTCCATAAATGCCAACCCGACACATCCTTCCAGATGTAGCCTTCCTGCCATGCCCAGAGATATAGGCTCTACACACTCATGCACCAGAAAAATCTACAACGTCGGAGATACAGGCTCCATACACTTATGCAGTAGAGAGTCTGCTACGCCAGAGATATAGGCTCTACACACTCATGCAGCAAGGAAGGAAATAATAACTAGTGTTGGGCACACTCTTACAATAAGAAAACTACCATGCCAGAGATATTGGTTCTACACACTCATGTAGCAGGAAAACTGCCACGCCGTAGATATAAGCTCCGTACACTCCCAACAACAACTACTCATATAGTAGACAAATCTGCCACGCCGGAGATATAGGCTCTACACACTCATGCAGCAGGAAAAATGCCACGCCGGAGATATAGGCTCCGCACACTCTCATATAATCCAATAATTTCATTATTCCTTTCTGAGTTCTCAACTCATCACAACCATCCCATCACCGGTTTCCAACTTTTCAAATTCATCATAAACATTCTCATTTCTCGTAAAATCTCTTCGACCATAAACTTCACAACTCAACATTCTCTGATCAAACTGGAAATTACACAAACCTTCCAAACCTAGGTCACCGGCTCTAAACTCATAACTAAAAATACCCTTTTCATTCACCTATTATTTTCTCTCTTGCTTCAAGACCCTAAAACTGGTTGAAAGGTTTTAAGTAAGTGTTACGAAAGTTTGCAAGCTTGCCAGGAAGGTAAAATTATTAAAAACAAGCTTTTCGTTGAAAAACAGGGAAGTGTGCGTACGCACACCCAGGAGGATTTTCAAGACGTGTGCATACGCATAGGGGTGTGCGTACGCAGAAAGAGTAAATTTCCATTCCACGTACACGCATAGATACATGCGAACACCCTCAACATAATGCACCTTCCAGCGTGTGCATGCGCACAGAACTGTGCGTACGCACAACTTGCAAAATTCGTAAGATGAGCGTGCGCACACAAACCAGAAATCACAAATTCTGCAACATCACAGAATTTAGATTTCTGGCACCAACTTCTGACAATCATATCTTTCTCTAAAAGATCCTGATTTATACAAAATCCATACATTTTAAAGCTTTTTAAATTATCTTTAATTTGATACAAAAATCATTCAATTTCAAAAACCGTCGCTCAAGATATGATCTGTCAAAGTTCACCAAAAATCCATTTTTGCCCAAAGTCTCTAAACCTCAATTTTAACCAACTCTCAATTCAAAACCAACTCAAATACATTCAACCATACCAAAACAAACCATAATTCATACTAAACACTGCTTCAACCATTTTCTCAATCACACAACCTTCTAAACCATTCAACAATTATAAATCCAACCTAATTCACATTTTCCAATTTCCATTAACTTTATTAACATCAATATGACCACTCACCATTCCCATCAATCATCAATGTCACATATTTCCAAACTTCCATCCAATAAACACATTATCATCAATTCGTCATCAATACTTAGAATCATTATTCACAATTCTCACCAATCCATTTAATTCATCAAACCTCCTCACTCATTTACTATCAACTTCCATTTTCAAACCTCAACACCCACTAACATAACTCATCAATAATAATAATCTAACAACATATATGTCATCACCTTCAAACTCATTCAACCTCCATCCCAACTATCATCAAGCAGAGAATTTATATATAATTAATCATACAATCACATCATTCAAACCTATCTTAAGGTCAACTAGCCTAAGTTTCCAGAAACATTACATATTATATAAAGAAGATCGAAACCATACCTCGGCCGATTCTCAATAAGCGCAAAATACCAAAAGCTTGATTTCAATAAGATCAACAAGCCTCAAGTACTAACACCACCTCCAAGACTCACCAAGTATCAAACCATACACATATAACATACCAACCTCAAGCTTAGGGTTTACAAAAACAACAAACACAAGGGTTTAGCAAAACCTTACCATACCCAACGAGATTAGGGGCAAAATCCAACAATATTCCAATGCTAGATCAACCCTAAACAACCAAAATACAAGGAAACTCAAAAATCCAAAGCTATTTTCGAGTTCAAAGAAGAAAATGAAAAATGGATAGAGTACAGAGAGATAATCACCACAAAACCTTAATAGAATCGAAGAGCTCGACAAGAGCTTCGCGTGGTTTTAAACGGCTCATCAATCGGAGCTCCGTAGCCCAAGTTATGGCTCCCGGAAGGTGAGGATGAATAGTGACATTACCCTCTTCTCCTCACATCTCAAATCTACGCCCCTCTCTCTCAAGTTAGGTCAAAATAAGCTAAATGCTCATTAATTGGCTTTATATATGTTGGGCCTTGGGTCCGATTTGGGCCCGGTCCAACCCGTTAGCGTTTTAGGTCTGTTTGGCCCACTTTGGATCAAAACCTTTAAGATTAGCGCCCGATTTTGATGTTTCAAATTATTTTTATCCTTTCAAAACAATAAATCAATTTTTAAAATCTTATTTTTTTCAAAATACGTACCGGACAGTCTAGAGCCGATACTGCCAACTTAAACTCCGGTACACATTTTTACAAAATTCTATTGCAAAAGATACATTTTTCAACTTAGAAAACTTCATTAAATCCAAATTTCACCTTTAAATTTTCAAATTAAAATTTTTAAATTTTGAATTTTCTCCAGGCACTTAAAAATTATTATTTTATTAAAACGGTTATGCCGATTCTTACATAATGGCCCGCTTGCACGCCCACTTATTTGTGTTTTAAAACTCAATTTTGAACATCCAAACCCCTATTTTCATCTTTTTAGCCCTAGATCATAATGGTAGGCCAAGAAATGACTTTAAGCTAGGTAATAGAGATAACTTGGAAATGAAGTAAAGGTTAAAAGTGATGAATATATGAGGAGAATGTGTATGCATGAAGGATATATGATGCCATGGCTATGATGAACAATTATGTAATGAATATGAATGATTATGAATACTTATGTGGCTTATAAATTTAATGTTATCTGAGATTCGAGTTTTTCTGGGTATAGAACCGTGGCTTGCCACCACGTGTTCCAGGTTGAGACTCCATACTCTATTGACCCTACGTCGTAAGGGTGACTGGGCATGTATAAATTCCCGAGAATGGATACCCCCCATTGAGTAAGTTATATATGAATGTATGAATGTATGAATTATAAATAAAAAGAGAAAAAGCTATGCATAGACTCACGGGAATGCGTGACGAAGGACAGTCAAGGGTTTCAGACTTGTTGGGTTGGCTTGATAACCGACAGATGAGCCTCATCAGCCATAAGACAAGCATACATCATGTGCATTCTGTTTGTTTGGTCTGTTATGCATTACTTGGGAATGCCTAACTGAATATATATATATATATATATATATATATATATATATATATATATATATATATATATATATATATATTATGTTAATTATTATATTTGCTACTTGCACTACCTGCCTTCTACTTGTGCTTGAAATTGTCTGTTTGTCCATCTTTGCTAAATCATTGGTGATGGAGAAGCGGAAGAGAGGTGGACAGGTTTAGTGTTAAAGTTAGGTTTAGATTGAGTTTAGAATTCCCTAGACACCTACCCTTTTTATGGTTCCTGTTTAGTAACTTAAGCTTTATAATCTGAGTGTCGGCGTTCTAAGATTGCCTCTGGCATTCCCAAGACCTTATATAATATATGCTGGCACCTTTACCATGCTGAGAACCTCCCATATTATGTTGCTATTTTTTCAGATGCAGGGTGGTAGGCTCCTTGGTAGGTATCTGGACTTCTGAAGCGGAGTGGTTTCTAGGTTCCTTTTGCTATATAGTTCATATGTATATATACTTAGCTTTCTCTCCAAATAACTTGTTTATTTTGTTCCTCTTAGAGGTTTAAGGAGAGTTAAGGTTTTATCTTTATATTTTGGGTTGATAGGAGATGTATATATGTATATAAATATTCTCCGGCCAGCCTAGGCTGAGTTAGGAGCTAGTTATTCTGTATCCTTGACTATCTATTCTCTCTTTTTGTCTATTTATACCTATGATCTTTAGGTTTCTTCGCACGCAAGTAATCTCATTTCCTCAGCATTGCACTTTTATTTTTCGCGATTCTTGTTTCATCTATTTTTCAAGGCTCCTAGTTATTATATTCTTTCTACTACTATATGTATATATTTTATTTTAGAGGCCGTAATACGATACTACCTTTGATTTATGGCTTAAGCATAAGGCTTTGTATGGTAAGGTGTTACAAAAATACTTAAAAAGAATAATAAAAGAGTATACACTATTTTTTTCTCTAGAGAAAATCTATGGTGCACGATATGTGGCGCTTATACAGTTAGAAAAAAGAAGAAAGTTAAAAAGCATAAGCAACAAGAGTTAGGTCAAATTCTGAATAGGAGTCCTAGAAATAAAGGTATAAATACATAATAACAACTAGGCTAAAATGATAATTAAAGCAAGGTTATAGTCATACGAGACAACTTAGAAAACTTCTAAGGGTAAAAGCATAATTATAACTAATTAATAAGATATGAATAAAGATAGAATAATAATTAATACAAAATCCTAGGGTAAAAATTATCAATTAGGAGGCATAAGAAAAAATTTGGTAATCTCATCTATAAACAAAGCTAAAAAAGTAATAAAATTTAGGGACAAAATAGTCATTTTCACATACTATGAGGTTAAACAAAGTAAAGTGATAATATTAAGGAAAAAATTATCTTTAAGAAAATTAGTAAGTCAAGTACTAATGAAAGAGGGATAAAATAGACACATTAGTAACTATGAGTAAAGAAATCCTAAAAGATTTAAGAGAAATAGAAAAAGGCATAAAAAGACATTAAGAACAAATGCTAAGGGAAAAAGGGCCCCTTAGAAAAATAATATAAGATACCTAACCCAAGATTCTTAAGGCCACCTGGTACCATGGAATTTTATACTGCCTAGCCAATGATTATATAGCACCGGGATGCCTACCAAATGGATTTCTTCCCAACTGTATGTATATTAAAGGACATTGCGAAGTTCCATGACTGTACATGAAAGGATAATTCTGGTGAAACATGTAAGCATGAATATATCCAGTTGAGAAACCATATCCAGACTTAGGGTCGGGTAACGTCAGGTTGCAGATAGTCAACCGACGCATGACTTCATGACTTGCAGTAGGATCAATGATAAGCGTATACGCTTTTTGGCATCATTTTCATATAGTTTTAGTATGTTTTGTTTAAGTTTTATTAAGTTTTTATAGGTTTTAGTGAAAAATTCACATTTTTCGATTCAACTTTGAGTTTGTGTATTTTTATGCAATTATAGGTAATTTCTAGCTGAAATTGAGGAGCTGGAGCAAAAGTCTAATTTAGAGGCAGAGAAAGCACTGCAGATGTTGTTCGGATCTAACCTCTTTGCATTTGAAAGAGCTTTTCTAGAGTTATAGAATTCCAAATGGAGCGCTCTCATACTTTGCTTCAGAATCGAAGGCCCAAAACTGGCGTTCAACGCCAACCTCCTGCCCTATTCTGGCGTCCCGTACCAAAAATAGAAGAGACCAGCGTCCAACGCGTATAAAGGACCCCATGGCCAGCGTTTGACACCCTAGAGGCCTCCTAGCACGCGGATCTCAATCAAGCTCAGCCCAAACACTCACCAAGCAGGCCCCAAAAGTAGATTTTAGCACTAGAAGACTGTTTTACCCTTCTTATGTAACCTTAGTCATTAGCTTAGTATTTATTTGAAAACTTTTACAGTTTTAGGGGAGGACCTGTCATATTTCGTTTATCATTGTATTTTCTATCAGTATAAGTTTTTAAACCTCCTAGGTTGAGGGAAGGAGATCTGCTGAGTTTTATGGATTAATAAAGTACTACTGTTCTATTTTAATTCGTGTTTGATTCTCTATTCTAAGATGTATCTTCATTCTTCATCAATATTAATGCGTTGAACCGGCACAAGGTTATCTCATTCTACATGCGTTTAGAGTGAGTCTTTCATCAGACAATGATGAACCACTAGCTTGATTATACATCTCTTAGATGGCTAATCCACGATTTCATTGGGACTTCTCGAGACACCAGTTCAGCCGAAGTATGGGGAGATTAGAGTTTTGTGGTAGAGGCTAGAACCAAAGGCACATCATCCTTTGATCTGGAAGATTCGACCTTGTTTGTGGCATTTTAAGTAGGATCACAAAAGAGAATGAACTGCAGGAGCTTCACCCTCAATCAGAATGGATCCGTACTAACCCTGGGGCTCAGATCTGGAAGAGCATTGGCAACCTCTCAACCGGTTTGATCACATAAAGCTTACCATAGAAGAAATCATCCACATTTGAAGAAGATAGTAAGACTGGACTAATCAAGAAGAACAAAGCATCTCCAAGCTTTAACCATCTTCTTATCATTGCAAACACATTAACCTAGTAACGTTTTATTTATTTTCTTTTTATGCGAATTAAACAAACAAACAACTCTTCTATCCGTCTGACTAAGATCTACAAGATAACCATAGCTTGCTTCAAATAACAATCTTCGTGGGATCGACCCTGACTAACTCAAGTATTACTTGGACGACCAGTGCACTTGCTCGTTCAGTTGTACGAAGTGTGGGAATTCGTGCACCAAGTTTTTGGCGCCGTTGCGGGGATTGTTCGAGTTTGGACAACTGACGGATTATCTTGTTGCTTAGATTAGGTAATTGTCTTTTCTTTATAGTTTTAGTTTTATTTTATCTGGGTCTTTTATTTTCTTTCCAAAAAGTTTTCAAAAACATTTTCTTTTCTTTATTAATCTTTATTTTTGGTTTAAGTCTTTTGTTTTTGTTCTTGTTGAATTTTCGAATTTCTTTGAGTCTTTTTTCAAAAAATTTTCAAAAATAGTGTCTTTTGGTTGAATCTTCTGTCAATTTATAAGTTTGGTGTCTTCTTGTGTCTTTCATTTTAAATTTTCGAAAATTGTGTCTTTAGTTTTCAAATTTTTTAAGTTTGGAGTCTTTTGCATATTCTTGTTTTCTTTGAATTCTTTGAGTTTTGTTCTTAGTGTTCTTCTTGACTTCAAAGTGTTCTTTTTTTCTTCTTGTTTTGATCTTAAAAGATTTAAGTTTAGTGTCTTTTGTTGTTTTTCCTTTCAATTTCCAAAAATTTAGTGTCTTAGATCTAAAAATTTTAAGTTTGGTGTCTTTTGGTTGTTTTTTTCTTTTTTCATTAATTCAAAAAAATATCAAAAAATAAAATATCCTTATATCTTTATTTTAATTAATTTTCGAAAATTTCAAATAAAATTTCAGATTTTAATTTCAAATTTTTTATTTTATCTTATCTTAAATTTGAATTTCAAAAATCATATCTTTTTCAAATCTTTATCTTATCTTGTTTCAAATTCAAAATTCAAAAATTTAAAATTCAATTTTCAAAAATCTTATCTTATCTTATTTCAAATTCAAATTTTAAAATTCAATTACAAAATTCAAAATTTCAAATTTCAAATTTCAAAATCAAATCTTTTCAAAAATCAAATTTCAAATCTTATATTCTTCAAGATAGGAAGAAAGTTCACTTTAAGAGGGGAAATTCTAAGCCCGTATCATTCTCCGTAAGGAGCCAACCGTCAAGCTAGTGATATTAAAGAAGCGCTTGTTGGGAGGCAACCCAACCATAGTTATTGTTTATGTTTTTCTTTGAATTTATTTTCTTTAAGTTGTTTCTTTAGGTTCATGATCATGTGCAGCAGTCAGAACAGAGACAAAAAGGTTCGATAATGAAAGCAAAACACTCTGGATGGAATGTCTTGTGGGCATTGAACGCCAGCCAGGGAGCACAGGCTGGGCATTCAACGCCCAAATTGGCAGACTTGTTGGCATTGAACGCCAGCCAGGGAGCATTAGCTGGCCGTTCAACACCCCAAATAGCAGCAAAGCTGGCGTTGAACGCCAGCCAAGAGCATAGTGCTTGGCGTTAAACCCCCATGCAGATGGTAGGGAATTTGAATTCCCTAGCCTCACAGAATTAGTGGGTTCCACAGCATCTTTACCTACCCCACTTCTTCCCTCTTTCTTTCACAATTCCCCATACAGTCTTCCCTATAAACCCTAGACCAATCACATCTATATCACTTTCCCAAAACCACCATAACCCCCACCAACCCCCACCCACTTCAAAATCAAATTTTCCCTCCTATTTAACCCACGCATGACCGAACCCAACCCTACCCCACTCATATAAATACCCCTCACTCTAACCTTTCATACACACACCTCTCAAAAGCATCAAATCCCCCTTAGCCAAATTACTTTCTCTCTCCATCTTCTTTTATTTTCTTCTTCTTCTAATCCATTCATCTTTTTTATTTATTGTTGCTTGAGGACGAGTAAAACTTTTAAGTTTGGTATTGGAAAAGCATTGCTTTTTGCTTTTTATTACCACTTATGGCACCCAAGATTGGAGAACCTTCTAGAAAGTGGAAAGAAAAGGCAGTAGCCGCCACTCTGAATCTTGGAAAATGGAGAGATTCATCACCAAAACCCATCAACACCACTTTTATGAAGTAGTGGTAGAGAAGAAGGTGATCCCGGAGGTCACTTTTGGGCTCAAGAAGAATGAGTATCTGGAAATCCGAGGATAGATCCAGAGAAGAGGTTGGAAAGTCCTAACCAATCCCATCCAAGAGGTTGGGATCTTAATGGTGCAAGGGTTCTATGCTAATGCATGTGTAACGAAAAACCATGACATTAATGTGAACCCAAATCCCAAGAATTGGAGCACCATGGTCCAAGGGAGAATCTTATATTTTAGCCCGAAAAGTGCGAGGTTGGCATTCAACTTGCCTCTAATGCAAGGAGACCCACATCCTTACGCTAAGAGAGTCAACTATGATCAAAGACTGGATCAAGTGCTCTCAGACATCTGTGTGGAAGGAGCACAATGGATAAGGGATTCCCAAGGCAACCCTACTTAACTAAGAAGGTTTGACCCCAAGCCTGTAGCTAGAGGATGGTTGGAATTCATCCAACGCTCTATCATCCCCACTAGCAATAAAGTGACCATTGATAGAGCCATCATGATCCATTGTATGATGATTGGGAGTGAGGTGAAAGTACATGATAGCTGAAAAGCCTTCCACCAAGGCAAGGTTGGCATTCCCTCACCTTATTTGTCACTTATGCAATTCATCTGGAATTGTCATAGAAGGTGACATCTTCACTGAGGAGGACAAGCCCATCACTAAGAAGAGGATGGAGCAAACTAGAGAGCATGCACATGAGCCTGTGCAGCCGCCTCAACATGAGATCCCTGAGATGCATCAAGGGATGTATTTTCCTCCTCAAAGCTATTGGGATTAACGGCATACCTCTGTGGGAGAATTAAGCTCTAACATGAATCAGGTGAGGATAGAGCATCAAGAGCATTTCACCATCCTCAATGAAAGTAGAGAAGATCAAAGGGCTATGAGGGAAGAACAACAAAGACAAAGGAGTGACACTGAAGAGATTAAGCACTACCTTGGATCCTCAAGAAGGAGTAGTAGCCGCCTTCATTAAGGTGGATTCGTTCTCTTAATCTCCTTTTCTTATGTTATTTTTCTATTTTCTGTATGTTTTATTGTCTGTTGTCTTGTTCTTATTGCATTATCATCCATGTCTTGAAGATTATAAAATATTCCATATATCTCTCACCTTACTTAAAAGAAAAATTTTATTTGGTAAGAATTGAGAGATACATGAATTTCAAATTTTATAATAAGAAAGTCAATTATTTTGATGTGGTGGCACTGCTTTTGTTTTTTGAATGTATGAATAAATAGTGCATATTTGAAGTTAGAATTTTAGAATGTTGGCTCTTGAAAGAATAATAAAAAAGGAGAAGTATTATTGGTAATCTGAAAAATTTCAAAATTTGATTCTTGAAGCAAGAAAAAACAGCAAATCAAAAAAGAAAAAGCATGTTGCAATAAAAGAAAATAATGCATGCGAAAACAAAAGAAACAAAAAAACAAAAAAATGGCAAAAAAATAAATAGAAAAAGCAAGGAGAAAAATCCAACAACTCTTTAAACGAAAAGGCAATAGCAAAAAGCCAGTAGCTCCTTAAACCAAAAGGCAAGAACAAGGATCTAAAGATCCAAAATTGTGCTTAAGAACTTTGGACACCTCTATCTGGGGATTCTAGCAAAGCTGAATCACAATCTGAAAGGGTTTACCTAGTTAAGTGTCTGTGACACTTATGTATCCGGTGGTAATACTGGAAAATAAAAGTGCTTAGGGCCACAGCCAAGACTCTAAAAGCTGTGTTCAAGAATAAAAAAGAACTAAACTAGGAGAGTCAATAATATCATCTAGATTCTAATTTCCTAAAGAGACCAACCATTCTAAGTTTCAATGGATATTTAGATGCCAAAACTATTTAGAAGCAAAAACCTACTAAGTCCCGCTTATCTAATTGAAACTGAGCTTCATTGGAAACTCTAAGATTTATTGTATCTTACTCTTCTTTTTATCCTACTTTGTTTTTAGTTTCATGGGGACAAGCAATAGTTTAAGTTTGGTGTTCTGATGAGTGGATACTTTATATACTTTTTGGCATCATTTTCATATAGTTTTAGTATGTTTTGTTTAAGTTTTATTAAGTTTTTATACATTTTAGTGCAAAATTCACAGTTTTGGATTCTACTTTGAGTTTGTATGTTTTTATGCAATTTCAGCTATTTTCTGGCTGAAATTGAAGAGTTGGAGCAAAAGTCTAATTCAGAGGCAAAGAAGCACTACGGATGATGTTCCGATCTGACCTCCTTGCATTCAAAATAGTTTTTCTAGAGCTACAGAGGTCCAAATGAAGCTTTCTCAATGTCTATGGAAAGCTAACATTCAGGGCTTTCTATTAATGTTTAATAATCCATAATTTGCTTCAGAATTTAAGGCCCAAAACTGGCGTTCAACACCAGCCTTTTGCCCTATTCTGGCATCCAGCACCCAAAAGAGAAGAGACCAGCGTCCAACACCTATAATGGACCCACTAGCCAGTGTTCAATACCCTAGAGGCCTCCTAACATGTGGATCTCAATCAAGCTCAGCCCAAACACTCACCAAGTGAGCCCCAGAAGTGGATTTTAGCACTAGAAGACTGTTTTACCCTTCTTATGTAATCTTTAGTCATTAGCTTAGTATTTATTTGAAAACTTTTACAGTTTTAGGGGAGGACCTATTATATTTCATTTATAATTGTATTTTCTATCAGTATAATTTTCTAAACCTCCTTGGTTAAGGGGAGGAGCTCTGGTGAGTTTTATGGATTAATAAAGTACTACTGTTCTATTTCAATTCGTGTTTGATTCTCTATTCTAAGATGTATCTTCGTTCTTCATCAATATGAATGCGTTGAACCGGCACAAGATTATCTCATTCTACATGGGTTTAGAGTGAGTCTTTCATCAGACAATGATGAACCACTAGCTTGATTATACATCTCTTAGACGGCTAATCCACGACTTCATTGGAAACTTCTCGAGACACTAGTTCAGCCGAAGTATGGGGAGATTAGAGTTTTTGTGGTAGAGGCTAGAACCAAAGGCGCAGCATCCTCTGATTCGGAAGATTCGACCTTGTTTGTGGCATTTTAAGTAGGATTGCAAAAGAGAATGAACTGCAGGAGCTTCACCCTCAATCAGAATGGATCTGCACTAACCTTGGGGTTCAGATCTGGATGAGCATTGGCGGCCTCTCAACCGGCGTTGATCACATACAGCCTGCCCTAGAAAAAATCATCCATAGTTGAGGAAGACAGTAAGACCAGATTAATATAGAAGAACAAGGCATCTCCAAGCTTTAACCATCTTTTTTTTTTTGTGAATTAAACAAACAAGAAACTCTTCTATCCACCTGACTAAGATCTACAAGATAACCATAGCTTGCTTCAAATCACAATCCTGGTGGGATCGACCCTGACTCACTTAGGGATTACTTGGACGACCCAGTGCACTTGTTGGTTCAGTTGTACGAAGTGTGGGAATTTGTGCACTAATCAAACATGCGTCATACTTAGTTGTTGTATCTACTTTGTTATTGTAATCATATGCTTGTATTTGTTGTTGTTTTATCTTCTACATGCCTATGAGTTATCAAAATAACTATGTGAAACCTAGACTTAGGACACGAATCCCATAAGCTTCTGTGAAAACTTAGAGTTAGCACGAAATTTTCTTAGTTTTTTCCACTTGTCACCCTATTGGGAATCTTAGGTTCTCGCCCCCTTCTTTTCCCGCTCTGCAGACTGAATCAGGAGCCATCTTTTTTGATATTCTCATAGTTGTCTACTACGTGAACCCCATATATGGTGGGATAGTCATATGGGGCGATGATGCCAGGGCATCTTGGCTAGTTTCACAAGCCATTTTGGGTATGTTTTAGGGTAGTTTTATGGATTTTCTTAGGCAATAAGAAAGTATTTGGTTGATTATGCATTCCTAGCTTGATTCAAGCAAACATTGTGAATTCTAAATATTTTCATGAGAATAGTGCAAGGATTGAATGATAGAATCAATGATGCATCATCTCATGATGAGAGAAAGACTTTGATGCACTTTGTTTGGTTGATTTCAGGTAACAAGAAGCAGAGACCCACGTTAGTGCCACTAAGTGGGCACTAACGTATAAGAAAGGAAAGTTTGGAAAGTTAGTGGCAAAGTTAACGCCACTAAATTTAGCGAAGGGCAAGGAGACCCACGTTAGTCGCTACGTTAGTGCCACTAACGTGGGCACTAACATAGAAGAAGGGGCAGCCTGAAAAGTTAGTGGCAAAGTTAACGCCAATAACTTTAGCAAAGAAAAGGGAGACCAAGGTTAGTGGCTATGTTAGTGCCACTAACATGGGCATTATCGTGGAAGAAAGTGAGCAACAGGAAAAGGTAGTGCAAAAGTTAATGGCACTAACTTGTTCGAAGCCAAGGATGAAAAGTTAGTGCAAAAGTTTTTGCCACTAAATTGTTTGAAGCCAAGGAGACCCACGTTAGTGCCACTAATGTAAGCCATTAACGTGGAGATTGTAGCATCATGAAAAGCTAGTTGAAAAGTTACTGCCACTAACTTTTGCGAAGCCAAGAAAGCCCACGTTAGTGGCCATGTTAATGCCACTAACATAGGGATTAACATGAATGTTGCTCACCCCCAATTCCTCTAGTAAGCTGAGCAAAGCCCAATGAGTTAGTTAACTGCTTCAACTAAGACCAAGGGCCCACATCCAGAGACTTGACAACTCAACTGAGGACCAGAGAAGTAGAATATATAGGAGTAGTTTTGAACTAGAAAAAAAAAGGTTGGGACCTTGGGGGATCTAGGACTGTAAACACTCTAAATTTACTTTTCTCTGTATTCAGTTTTACTTTCAATGCACTTTACATTTCCAATTTCCATTCCCAGAGCTATGAACAACTAAAGCCCACATCATTGGGTCAAGGAGCTCTATTGTAATTCAATGGATCAAAAATAGTTCTTATTGTTCTTCTTCTTTTTCATCCTCTTTTGGTTTACTTGAAAGCTTTCAATCTTTATTCAATTGAACAATTGTCTTGGAAGAGAAATTGTTCATACTTGGGTTTCCTCTGATCCTTGGAAAAGGGATGAGGAAACCATGCTAGAAATGCTTTCTCATGTTGGACTAGGTTGGGGGTTAGATGGAAATAGTGACATATAATCCTCCCAATACTTTTATCTAGGAAAACATGTGGTATAATCAATGATCGTACTTCATCTCTTTCCATGAGCAATTAGATTAAGGAATTGAGCAATTGTTCAAGCTTAGAGAGATTGAATTGCCAATAAATTGGGATTCAATCACCTAAGATTGCCAAGAGATCAATGAGTTGCATGGATTGAGAAAGAGATGAGAATGAACTTGATTCATAGAATGCACCATCTCCTGAACCCAATGAGTTTCCCATTTCTAATCTTCCCATTCACTATATTCTGTTATTTACTTTGATGTTCATCATTCCCATTCCCATTTACTTTGCTGGAATTTACTTGCTGTCATTTACTTTCCGCCATTTAATTTTCTGTCATTTACATTTCTTGCTATTTATATTTCTGATGAAGAGAAATTTGTCGTGTCGGTATAGAAATTCTTAACTGAAATCTCATTGTAAGCGTAGCTCTAAACCAAAAAAAAATCCTTCCAATCCAAATTTGGTTGTCACAAGTACAAACACCAATGAAAATTAACCGAAGTATTTAAACCTTAGGTCGTCTCACAAGGAATTGCAATGAAGTGGTCAATTATTGACTATGAGGGAATGGGGGATTTGATTGATAAAAAGGGCAAGAAAATAAATGATAAGAAAAGTAATTCAAGCAACTAAAGAAAGCCATTAATAAAGAGAGATATTCATGGCGAGGATTGAGTATATAGGCTTTCTATCCTAGTCAAACAATGATTAATTCATCCTATTTAGTCAACTCAAACTAGGAAGAAGGTACAATATTAACTTTCATGAGAGAACGTCAAATAAGACTAGTCAATCATATCACAATAATAATCAAGAATTTATCTTATTATGTCATCCCCGATGATAGAAGAAGGTATAATATTATCTTCACACTCGAGGAAAGTCTAATAAGACTAGCTAATCTCAATCCACAAGTCCTAATCAACTTACTAATTGAATTATAAAAAGATTAGCGTCAATGGAAACAATATTAGCTAACAACTCTAGATAGCCAACATGAGTTGGATATTCATGACTCAAGATCACCTAATTACTCTTTCCATGCCAAGAATGCTCAAAAATCTACTCTAACATCCAACCAAGCATTTTGTCAAACACATGGAAGGCATAGGAGGGAAGTATAATAAATGTGCAAGAATAATAAAATCTAACAACTACCAATTGCAAGGAAAGTAAAATTCACAACTCAAATCAACAATAAAAGAAACATCAAACATCAAATTATATTAAAGGAGATCCAAATCCAACATGAGTGCATGAACATAAAAGAGGCATAAAAGGAAAACTAACATCACAAACTAAGAGAATTAAAGTGTAGAAACAAGAAATTGTAGAGGAAATAAGATGAAAACAACAATTGAACCCTAGATCTAAGATGCAAAATAGCCTAAGAACCCTAATTCTAGAGAGAAGAGGGAGCTTTAATGAGGTATCCTACAACTAAGTGCTCCCCCTTTGTCCAATCATCAATTCTGCAAGAAATTGTCTCTGGAATCAGTTGGATTTGGGCCTAGAAAGCTCAGAAATCGCCCCCAGCATTTTCACTTTAATGAGGTTACGTGCAAGCATCGATGCATACGCATGGGTCACGCATGGCGCCAACAACTTGGTACGCACAATTGTAATCTCAACGCTTTTTCACAACTTCGCACAACTAACCAACAAGTGCATTGGGTCGTCCAAGTAATAAACCTTACGTGAGTAAGGGTCGATCCCACGGAGATTGTCGGCTTGAAGCAAGGTATTGTCATCTTGTAAATCTCAGTCATGCAGATTCAATGATTATGGAGTTTTGATAATTAAAATATAAATAAACATAAAATAAAGATAGAGATACTTATGTAATTCATTGGTGGGACTTTCAAATAAGCGTATGGAGATGCATTATTCCTTCTGAATCTTTGCTTTTCTACTGCCTTCATCCAATCCTTCATACTCCTTTCCACGGCAAGCTGTATGTTCGGGTATCACCGTTGTCAATGGCTACCTCCCGTCCTCTTAGTGAAAATGGTCCAATTACGGGTTATGTAGGGCTAATCATCTGTCGGTTCTCACTTGTGTTGGAATAGGATCCAGTGATCCTTTTGCGTCTGTCACTACACCCAACAGTCATGAGTTTGAAGCTCGTCACAGTCATCCCATCCCAGATCCTACTCGGAATACCACAGACAATGTTTAGACTTTCTGGATCTCAAGAATGCTGCCAATTGATTCTAGCTTATACCACGAAGAGTCTGATCTCAAGAAATTGAAGGCTCTGTTGTCAGGAGAGGCAATCAAACGCATAGACCAGGAATCCAAGAGATATGCATTAAAGCTTGTTTTCATGTAGAACGGAAGTGTTTGTCAGGCACGCGTTCATAAGTTAAGAATGGTGATGAACGTCACATAATCATCACGTTCATCATGTTCTTGTATGCGAATGGATATCTTAGAACAAGAATAAGCATGAATTGAATAAAAAACAGTAGTAATTGCATTAATACTCGAGGAACAGCAGAGCTCCAGACCTTAATCTATGGTGTGTAGAAACTCCATCGTTGAAAATACATAAGTGATAATGGTCCAAGCATGGCCGAATGGCCAGCCTCCAAGTCTAAGGAAAAACATTCCAAAGATGTTCGCCAAAGATCATCTAAAGATATGAATACAATAGTAAAAAGTCCTATTTATACTATACTAGTTACTAGGATTTACAGAAATAAGTAAATGATGCAGAAATCCACTTCCGGGCCCACTTGGTGTGTGCTTGGGCAGAGCATTGAAGCTTTCATGTGTAGATACTTTTCTTAGAGTTAAACGTCAGTTTGTAGCCTGTTTTTGGCGTTTAACTCTAGCGTGTAACTTGTTTTTGGTGTTTAACGCTAGAATAGAACAGGAAGTTGGCGTTTCAACGCCCGTTTGTGTCGTCAAAACTCGAGCAAAGTATGAACTATTATATATTTCTGGAAAGCCCTGGATGTCTACTTTCCAACGCAATTGAGAGCGCGGCAATTGGACTTTTGTAGCTCCAGAAAATATATTTCGAGTGCAGAGAGGTCAGAATCCAACAGCATCAGCAGTCCTTTTTCAACCTCTGAATCAGATTTTTGCTTAGGTTCCTCAATTTCAGCTAGAAAATACCTAAAATCATAGAAAAACACACAAACTCATAGTAAAGTCCAGAAATTTGAATTTTGCTTAAAAAATAATAAAAATATACTAAAAAGTAGCTAGATCTTACTAAAAACTATCTGAAAATAATGCCAAAAAGCGTATAAATTATCCGCTCATCACAACACCAAACTTAAATTGTTTCTTGTCCCCAAGCAACTGAAAATCAAATAGGATAAAAAGAAGAGAATATACAATGAATCTCACAATATCAATGAAACTTAGTCCCAATTAGATGAGCGGGGCTAGTAGCTTTTTGCTTCTGAACAGCTTTGGCATCTCACTTTATCCTTTGAAATTCAGAATGATTGGCATCTATAGGAACTCAGAATTTTAGATAGTGTTATGGATTCTCCTAGTTCAGTACGTTGATTCTTGAACACAGCTACTTTATGAGTCTTGGCCGTGACCCTAAGCACTTTGTTTTCCAATATTACCACTGGATACATAAATGCCACAGACACATAATTGGGTGAACCTTTTCAGATTGTGACTCAGCTTTGCTAAAGTCCCCAGTTAGAGGTGTCCAGAGTTTTTAATCAAACTCTTTTTGCTTTGGATCACGACTTTAACCACTCAGTCTCAAGCTTTTCACTTGGACCTTCATGCCACAAGCACATGGTTAGGGACAGCTTGATTTAGCCGCTTAGGCCAGGATTTTATTCCTTTGGGCCCTCCTATCCACTGATGCTCAAAGCCTTGGATCCTTTTTACCCTTGCCTTTTGGTTTAAAGGGCTATTGGATTTTTCTTCTTGCTTTTTCTTTTTCTTTCTTTTAATTTTCGCCACTTTTTTTTTTGCAAGCTCTTTTTTTCACTGGCTTTTTCTTGCTTCAAGAATTAATTTCATGATTTTTCAGATTATCAATAACATTTCTCTTTGTTCATCATTCTTTCAAGAGCCAGCAATTTTAACATTCATAAACTTCACTATAAAAAATACGCACTGTTTAAGCATTCATTCAGAAAATAAAAAGTATTACCACCACATCAAAATAATCAAACTAATTTCAAGATAAAATTTGTAATCCAAGTACTTCTTGTTCTTTTGTAATTAAGCACATTTTTCATTTAAGAGAGGTGAAGGATTCATGGAATTATTCATAGCTTTAAGTCATAGACACTAGACACTAATGATCATGTAATGAAGACACAAACATAGACAAACATAAAGCATCAAATTCGAAAAATAGAAAAATAAGAACAAGGAAATAAAAGAACGGGTCCACCTTAGTGATGGCGGCTAGTTCTTCCTCTTGAAGATCCAATGGAACGCCTAAGCTCCTCTATGTCTCTTTCTTGCCTTTGTTGCTCCTCCCTCATAGCTCTTTGATCTTCTCTAATCTCATGGAGAATGATGGAGTGCTCTTGGTGCTCCACCCTTAGTTGGTCCATATTGTAACTCAAGCCTTCCAAAGAGGTATTGAGTTGCTCCCAATAGTTGTGTGGAGGAAAATGCATCCCTTGAGGCATCTCAAGGATTTCATGAGGAATTTCCTCATGCTCTTGTTGAGGTCCATGAGTTGGCTCTCTTGTTTGCTCTATCCTTTTCTTAGTGATGGGCTTGTCCTCTTCAATGAGGATGTCTCCTTCTATGTCAATCCCAGCCAAATTGCATAGGGCACAAATGAGATGAGAAAAGGATAACCTTGCCAATGTGGAGGACTTGTCAGCCACCTTGTAGAGTTCTAGAGGTATGATCTCATGAACTTCCACTTCTTCCCCAATCATGATACTCTGGATCTTGATGGCCCAATCCACTATCACTTCAGATCGGTTGCTAGTAGGAATGATGGAGCGTTGGATGAACTCCAACCATCCTCTAGCCACAGGCTTAAGGTCCGATTTTCTCAATTGAACTGGCTTGCCTCTTGAGTCTCTTTTCCATTGAGCTCCTTCCATATATATGTCCATGAGGACTTGGTCCAACCTTTGATCAAAGTTGACCCTTCTAGTGTAGGGGCGTATGTTTTCTTGCATCATTGGCAAGTGGAACGCCAACCTTACATTTTCTGGACTGAAATCTAAATATTTCCCCCGAACCATTGTAAGCAAATTCTTTTGATTCGGGTTCATACTTTGATCATGGTTCCTTGTGATCCATGCATTGGCATAGAACTCTTGAACCATTAAGATTCCGACTTGTTGAATGGGGTTGGTAAGAACTTCCCAACCTCTTCTTCAGTTTTCATGTTAGATCTCTGGATACTCATTTTTCTTGAGCATGAAAGGGACCTCAGGGATCACATTCTTCTTGGCCACAACTTCATAGAAGTGGTCTTGATAGACCTTTGCCCTTATCTCTCCATCTTCCATGACTCAGAGGTGGAAGCTTTTGCCTTCCTCTTTCTAGAGGTTTCTCCGGCCTTAGGTGCCATAAATGGTTATGGAAAAACCAAAAGCAATGCTTTTACCACACCAAACTTAAAAGGTTTGCTCGTCCTCGAGCAAAAGAAGAAAGAAAGAAAGGGAAGAAGAGGAAAATGAAGGAGATGGAGGGAGAGATAGGTTCGGCTAAGGTGGTAGGAGAGGGTTTGTGATGTGTGAAAATGAAGGAGTGAAGAGGGGTATTTATAGGGAAAGAAAGGGAGAGTGGCCGATTGGAATTGGGTGGGTTTGGGAGGGAAAGGTGTTTGAATTTGAAAGTGGGGTAGGTGGGGTTTTTTAGGGAAGAGGGATGGAGATGATAGGTGAAGAGAATATAGGGAAGAGAATAGGATTTTATAGGTGAGTGGTGTTTTGGGTAGAGTGTTATAGAGATGTGTGAGGAGGAGAGAGAGAGGTGGGGTAGGTGGAGATCCTGTGGGGTCCACAGATCCTGTGGGGTCAAGGACTTCTCATCCCTACTCTATTTAGGCGTGCAAAAATGCCCTTAATGTGCAATCCTGGCATTTAACGCCAGACTGCTGCCTGTGTCTGGCACTAAACGCCAGCTTTTATGCCTTTCCTGGCATTTAACGCCAAGCTATTGCTTGTTTCTAGTGTTTAACGCCAACTTAATCCTCTCTTCTGGCGTTAAACACCAGTCTGGTGCCCCTTTCTGGCGTTAAACGCCCAGAATGGTGCCAGACTGGGCGTTAAACGCCCATTCTGCTACTCTTACTAGCCTTTAAACGCCAGTAAGTTCTTCCTCCAGGGTGTGCTATTTTTAATGTTGTTTTCTGAATTTGTTCTAATTTTTGCATTTGTTTTTGTGACTCCACATGATCATCAACCTAAAAAAACATAAAATAACATAGATAAAATTGGGTTGCCTCCCAATAAGCGCTTCTTTAATGTCAATAGCTTGACAGTGGGCTCTCATGGAGCCTCACAGATATTCAGAGCATGGTTAGGGCCTCCTAATACCAAACTTAGAGTTTGGTTGTGGCCTCCCAACACCAAACTTAGAGTTTGGTTGTGTCCTCCTCTATTCATATCCTGGGTCGAGCTGTCCGACCCGGGATGATTAGCAACGAGGCGAGCGACCTCTTCAGACCAAACTACATGACCTCTTCTAAAAGAGTTTGGCCAAGCTTCCAAGAAAGCCCAATAAGGGGACCAAACAGAGGAACATGACCCAAATCCAAGGGTAGCGCAAAGCCTATAGAGATAAGGGCAGTTCCCTTGAAGATAAGACGACCTCGCTCAAAGATAAGATAAAGATAACTAACTTATCTTATCTGAGAAGGTCGCTCTACACCATTATAAATACACTGGAGCACCCAGGTATAACTCATACTCTGATTCTACATAAAAACCTGCTTAATACCCTTGCTAACTTAAGCATCGAAGTCCCTTGCAGGTACCACCACCCTCTGGTGACAAAGGATCAGTAGCATTGCCAGTCCAACAAATCGGACCTGACAGCTCCGGCCGCCACGCACAAGCCAGACCCGTCACTTCCGATCAGTACAGAAGATCTCACCCAAGATCGACCTACAGTTTCAGGTAACCCTCGAAACATTGGCGCCGTTGTCGGGGACCTTGAAGTCATCCCATCACCATGGCGGACGACCATGACAACGACAACGATTTAGGTCTAGAAGACAGAACGCCACACAAAAATGTGGACACTACACCAAAAGATACCCCGCAACCTAACGAAGACAAAAATTCACCAAACTCGGGAGCCCTTGAGATGCTTCAAGATTGTTTAAAACAACTCGAGAAAGAAGCCCAACATTAGTAAAAAGCTGGGAAGGACCTACAGAGGGAGATAAGGTGACGCGGGGAATTGGAAGACAAACTCCTAAAGCGACTCGTTCCACCCACGAGGACAGCTCCACAAGGACCAAGATCCATTCACCAAGGAGATCATGAAGACCAAAATCCTAAAAGACTTTAAACTCCTGGATATGGCCTTATACGATGGCACGGCAGATCCCAGCCACCATCTCAGTAATTTCAAAAGTCGAATATACCTCACTGATGCCTCAGATGCAGTCCGCTACAAACCCTTCCCGACTACCTTAACAAAAATGGCGATTAAGTGGTTCGACAATCTACCCGTTAGGTCCATCTCAAGCTTCGATAACCTAGCCAAGAAGTTTCTAGCTAGATTCTCTATCCAGAATGACAAAACTAAGCACGCCCCGAGTCTATTAGGAATCAAACAAAGAGATCGAGAAAGTCTTCGTAGCTACATGGAAAGATTCAACAAGGCATGTCTAGACATACAAAGTCTACCCACAGAAGTGGCCATCATGGGCCTCATCAATGGCCTACGAGAAGGGCCTTTTAGCCAATCTAAATCAAAAAAGCATCCCATATCTCTAAATGAGGTACAAGAATGAACCGAGAAGTATATCAACGTGGAGGAAAATGCTCGACTAGGAGAGACCTCAAAATCCAGATTCTCCTACTCCTCCCGAGATAAGGACAAAAAATCCAAGATAAAAGAAGATCAACATGGGGAAAAGATAAAAAAATACCACAATTATACCCCTCTTCGAGTATCACTTGTGGATGTCTACAGAGAAGTATGCCATACTGAAAAGATACCTCCAGCTCGATCACTCAAAAGCAAAAAAGGAGGAGGAAACTGGGCAGAATATTGTGAATATCATCGAATCTATGGACATTCCACCAATGAATGTTTCGACTTAAAAAACATCATAGAAAAACTGGTAAGAGAAGGAAAATTAGATCGGTATTTGGCGAGCCGAGCAGACGATCCCAGAAAAAGAAAAAGAGATGAAGATGCCGGATAAGCAGAATGACCACCCCGTACACCCGAAAGACACGTCCACATGATACACGGAGGGTTTACGGGAGGCGGGATCTCCAAATCATCTCGCAAAAGATATCTCAAAGAAGTATATCATGTTGATGGAAGAGAGGAAACACCCGACATCCCCACGATTACTTTTACCAAAGAGGACGCATCCCGCATTATTCCAGGACACGATGATCCTATGGTCATCACTATCATATTAGCAAACGCAAATCTCCACCGCACACTGATAGACCAAGGATGCTCCGCCAACATGTTATTCAAAACTACCTTTGACAAACTCGGCTTAGAAGAAAAATAACTCAGTTCAACCTATTCGGACTAGGAGACACCTCAGTTCAACCACTTGGATATGCTTCACTACACACGACATTTGGAAAAGGAAACCAGTCAAGAACAATCAAAATAGACTAGATTGTGGTCGACGTAAGGCCTACAATGCCTTAATAGGCTGGACAACATTAAATCAGCTCGGCGCAGTAGTCTCGACTCCACATCTATGCATGAAGTTCCCAACTACAGAAGGAATAGCTACAATAAAAGCAGACCAGAAGATAGCGCGCCGCTGCTACAACAAAAGTTTAAACCTTAGAGGCTGAGGAGAAGAATTCCACACAATTGAACTCGGTGGAGCTCATAGGCGGGAAGAAATCTGCCCACAACCCAAAGGTGAAATAGAAAAAGTCAATATCGGAGATATCCCAGACCAAACAACCAATATTGGTACAATCCTAAAAGGAGACATAAAAGAATCACTCGTACAATTCTTACGAGATAACGCCATTTAAAACTCCATCCCTGTTAAAATATGTGCCGACTTCCAATACAAAGGAAGTCTTAGAAGAAGTACACAGCGGCATCTGTGGCAACCACCTTGGAGCACAGGCTCTTACCAAAAAGATACTCCAGGCCGGATTCTATTGGCCAACTCTACAAAAAGAAGCCACAGAATTTGTAAAGACATGTCCACCATGCCAGAAGCATGCCAACTTCCATATTGCCCCACCAGAGGAACTCATCAGTGTAATTTCACCTTGGCCATTCACAAAGTCAAATTCCTCATAGTAGGGATAGACTATTCACAAAGTAGATCGAGGCAAAACCCCTAGCTCACACCACCGCTCAAAGAAGTCAAAAATTCCTATATAGAAATATTGTCACAAGGTTTGGGGTCCCATACTCCATCACCACAGACAATGGTACTCAATTTACAGATACATGCTTCAGAAAATTGGTGGCCAATTTGAACATAAAACACTAATTTACGTCCATAGAACAGCCTCAGGCCAATGGACAAGCAAAAGCTGCCAACAAAGTCATGTTGGCCGGGCTAAAACAAAGATTACATGGTGCAAAGGGAGCCTGGGCCGAAGAGCTCCCACAAGTCCTTTGGGCATATCGAACAACACCATATTCCACCATAAAGGAATCCCCTTTCAGATTAGCTTACGGGATGGAGGCAATGATCCCAGTAGAGGTCGAAGAAGGGTCGCCCAGAGTGATCCATTATAGTGAAGAGGCCAATTCCCAACTTCAAAGGGAAGAACTCAACCTACTTCCAGAAATTCGAGAAAGAGCTCGGATCAGGAAAGAGGCATTAAAACATCGAATGGCTTTAAGATACAATCAAAAGGTAATACCGTGAGGTTTTGCCGAGAACGACCTCATCCTAATCCGAAACAATATCAGAGGGAAAGCTGGCAGCAAATTGGAAAGGACCCTACTAAGTCATTGAAGTACTTGGAAAGGGCTACTACAGACTGTCCGAACTCGAAGGGTGAGAGCTTCCCAGGTCATGGCACGCCTGCAACCTAAGAAGATACTACAGTTAGAGGTAATAAAGATCTTAGGATAAGGTACACTCTTTTTCTTAAAAAGGTTTTTAAATGAGGTGCCAAGCCAAGATCTACAAAATTGCTTAAACTATAGGGATAAAACTCCCACATGTATATATATTCATTTTCTTCTAATAATTTTTTTTAGATTTCTACAAATTCTCAAGACGCATTAGTCTAAAACGCTAAATAATTCATCACTCGATTATAAAGCTACAAGATCGGTAGAAAGTGAAGATCAAATTCACTGTACGACCACAATAAAGATAAAAACAGATGAAAACCAAATTCATGAAAAGGTTAACCAAACAAGGATCAAACCTGACTTTGACAAAATCGGCAAAGATGAAAAAGTGACATAGCAGAATAATGCAAGAAGTTATCGAAAGTGATCCATAGAAAGGACCTGACGAGGTCTTAATAAAATGGGTTGCTAAAAATAACTTAAAAGACAGGCCGATATAGAGAAGTCAAACCAAGTCATAACCAAAGTTATAAAAAGTCAATCCCTGGAAATAGGCCTGGCAAGCCCTAAAAAAGAGGATTACTAAAAATAACTTAGAAGGGACTGACGCAAAGAAGTCGGCCCTAAAATCAAAAGTTATAAAACGTAATCCCTGAAAGAGACCTGACAAAGGTCCAAGAAAGAGGATTACTAGAAATAACTTATAAGGGACTGACATGACGAAGTCGGCCTCCCACAAACAAGTTATAAAAAGTAATCCTTGAAAGAGACCTGGCAAAGGTCCAAGAAAGAGGATTACTAGAAATAACTCATAAGGGATCGACATGATGAAGTCGGCCTTCCACAATCAAGTTATAAAAGGTAATCCCTGAAAGAGACCTGACAAAGGTCCAATAAAGAGGATTACTAGAAATAACTTATAAGGGACCGACATGACGAAGTCGGCCTTCCACAAACAAGTTATAAAAAGTAATCCCTGAAAGAGACCTGACCAAGGTCCAAAAAAGAGGATTACTAAAAATAACTTAGAAGGGACCAACATAATGAAGTGGGCCTCCCACAAACAAGTTATAAAAAGTAATTCCTAATAGAGACCTAACAAAGGTCCACACAAAACGGATTACTATAAATAACTTGTGACCGAAGTGAGGAAGTCAACATACAAGTTGGACCCAAACATCCACAACCTCAAAAAGAATCAAGCCACAAGTATGAAAATACAAAGGCATTCCAAAGAGGTCGGACAATAAGGCTCCAATACTTTGAAAAACCTAAAAGGTACCAGACAGATGCAGACAAACGTGTCATAAAAGCACAAGTTAAAACTCAAAGAGGCCACCAGAATCAGCCCCAAGAGCTTGAAAACTACTTTGTTTTTCAAAATAAAGTTGCTAAACAAGCAACTAAAGAAAGTAGCAGATAGTCAGAACCATCATTTACAAATATAAAATGTTTAAAAGCCCACAAGCCGAGCTATCTACACAAACATCCAGAATAATCATTGAGGATCTAAAGACTTTTCAGCAGCATCAACACGGGGTGAAGGAGGACGAGTCTGAAGAGGCACCGCATCCACTGTCCCATCATCCCCGTTTAAGATTTGACAATCAGGTTTTGACTCAGGATGACCAACCTCAACTGAATGAGTTAACGAGGTCGGCACCACAGAGGTTTTGGGGGCAAGCAGTGAAGGAGGGTCGACATCATCATCATCAGGGTCATCAGGAACAATCTTACCATCCCTAACAATGTTGTCCAGGCTAAAAAGGGAAAGGTCAAGCTCCGGTGCAAGAACTCGAACTTGCTCCTTAAGATTCTCATAAGCAGCATTAACACTACCTACAAGGTGACCTTGGAGTTTTGTATAATCAGCCCGGATAGATTCCAAGCTGTTCCTAAGATCCATCATCTCTCTATAGGTGGTAATATAACTATCCTTATGTTTCAATGCTGTGTCTTCAGCTAGTTTTACATAGGCCGCCAGACCAATAGCCCGAGTCTTTTCCCTCTCTAACTCATTCTCCAGCTTGGTCACCTTCACCTCAAGCTCCTCTTTCAAACCCTTAATCCGGTCAAACTCTAACTTCGCCTCCTTCATAAAAGCCTTTGTAGCATGGGTAGGAAGATCCTGAGCGGTCCGGTATAAAGTTGCTCCCATGTGTGCCAATTTAATGCCACTCCGAGTGATAAAATCCAAATGATGAAGAATGGATACATCATCAATAGGCATGACACCATAAGGAGCAATCTGTTGATCAACAAACCCGACAACATCAAAGTCAGAGCATCCAGATTAAAAGGCTCGACAGTCCGGGGTCTTTTTGGAGGAGGAGCGCCGGTAGAAGAAGAGGTAGTAGCAGAAGCCTGTGAAGGATCAACCAAACGAACCCGAAGAGTAAGGATCATCCTCCTCGGTCCAGGAGAGCTCGGAACAGAAGGCTTCGACAAAACCTGAGAGGACCCCTCCCCAGCCACCTTGGCCAAGATGTTTTGAGCCGCCGTAGCCTTCCTCGCCTTTTTAAAGGCTTTCATGGAATCATTGGTTTTGGCCATCTCTGAAAAAACAAATCAAAACAAGTTACAAAAAAAAGAAAAAAAAAAGAGAGAAGCCGCTCTCTATCCAGTTCAGCTCGGACAAGGGAAGGGTCCCCCAAGAATCTCTTTGTGTCAAGATGGGGAGGTTCCCCCCAAATATCCTCCAACACAGTCACAAAAGCCAGCTCGTCCTCGTCCAACATTTCCCAAGTATATCTAGACACCACTACGTTCTTCTGCCATTCTAAAGGAAAGCAAGGCTCGCCATTCTGATCCAAAAAGAAAGGACGAGCTCCTTCAACAGCTCGGATCTTAAAAAAGTAATTCTTAAAATCCTAGAAGGACTCATCATACATGAAAAAAACCTTATGTCCATGGGCCGACCTAAAAGAAATCCAAGAAGCTTTCTTTTTGGTAGTCCCAGGCTTGGTCAACAAACGGAACTACCAAACAATGAAAGTATCAAGAAGAAAATCAAAACGAGCCACCAGAGAAAATCGTTACTTTCTACAAAGGTTCATCAGTAAAATCATCAAACATAGCAAAAGTCATCAAAAGGAACAACTTTTTAGGTAAAGAAAACAGGTTCACAAAAATCAGAAAAACTCGCAGCACAGCAACAAGTAAGCACAACGATGTAAAAAGGTTCAAGCTTCCCAACATGCATTTAAGCAAGACTAAAACCAAAGAACCAAAGGCTAAGCAGAAGAAGTAAAGAAGCTGAAAGAAGAACCAACCTGGAAAAAGGAAGCATCGAAGGAAACTGAGGATGGGAAAATAGAAACCAGAATCACCTTTCAGAACAAAAGCACCAACGATCACCAAATAAACGTCACAGGGAGAATCGTGAAAATACAAATATTCAGGCGAAAACAGAAAGTGAGAAAGAAAAAGGGAAGTTACAAAACAGAGAAGGAAACCGTTTTGTGAAAATTTTAAAAAAGAACAAAGAAATGGAGCATTAAAAAGAATTAATTAGGTTATTAAAACTTCGCACATTCCCAAAGCAAGGGGACGCGCATTTTCAAAAGAATAAAATTCAAACGGAAATGTTCCGCATTAAAAGGAGAACTCTACATAGAAGAAGTCGACAAAATGCTCGAGTTCGACTTCACCAGAGAAGGATCGAAGTCCTAAAGCTAAGACTCGACCTCAAAAAAGACCGAGCTCGAGCAGGGGCACTGTTCATACCCTGGATCGAGTTGTCCGACCCGGGATGATTAGCAACGAGGCGACCGACCTCTTTAGACCAAACTACCCGACCTTTTCTGAAAGAGCTCGGCCAAGCTACCAGGAAAGCCCAATAAAGGGTCCAAACAGAGGAACACGACCCAAATCCAAGGGTAGCCCAAAGCCTATAGAGATAAGTGCGATTCCCTTGAAGATAAGACGACCTCACTCAAAGATAAGATAAAGATAAGATAAGATAACTAACTTATCTTATCTAAGAAGGTCACTCTACACCATTATAAATACACTAGAGCACCCAAGTATAACTCATACTCTGATTTTACATTAAAACTGCTTCATACCCTTGCTAACTTAAACATCAGAGTCCCCTTGCAGGTACCACCACCCTACGGTGACAAAGGATTAGCAGCATTGCCAATCTAACAAATCAGACCTGACAGCTCCGACTGCCATGCACAAGCCAGACCCGTCACCTCTGATCAATACAGAAGATCTCATCTGAGATCGACGTACAATTTCAGGTAACCCTCGGAACAGCCTCCCAACACCAAACTTAGAGTTTGAATGTGTGGGCTTTGTTTGACTCTGTATTGAGAGAATTTTTTCATGCTTCTTCTCTATGTGTACAGAAGGAGAACCTTGAGTCTTGAATACAAGGTAGCCCTCATTCAATTAAAGGACCAACTCTCCTCTGTCAACACCAATCACAACTTTTGCTGTGGCTAGGAAAGGTCTGCCAAGGATGATGGATTCATCCTCATCCTTCCTAATGTCTAGGATTATGAAATCAGCAGGGATGTAAAGGCCTTCAACCTTCACTAAGACGTCCTCTACTAGTCCATTAGACTGTTTCATTGATTTGTTTGCCATCTCTAGTGAGATTCTTGCAGCTTGTACCTCAAAGATTCTTAGTTTCTCCATTACAGATAGTGGCACGAGGTTTATGTCAGACCCCAGGTCACACAGAGCCTTCTCAAAGGTCATGGTGCCTATGGTACAAGGTATTAAGAACCTTCCGGGATCCTCTTTCTTTTGAGGTAATGTCTGCCTAATCAAGTTATTCAGCTCATTGGTGAGCAAGAGGGGTTCATCCTCCCAAGTCTCATTACCAAATAACTTGGCATTCAGCTTCATGATTGCTCCAAGGTACTTAGCAACTTGCTCTTCAGTAATATCTTCATCCTCTTCAGAGGAGGAATACTCATCAGAGCTCATGAATGGCAGAAGTATGTTCAATGGAATCTCTATGGTCTCTAGATGAGCCTCAGATTTCTTACGTTCCTTAAATGGGAACTCCTTTTTATCCAGAGGACGTCCCATGAGGTCTTCCTCACTGGGATACACGTCTTCCTCTTCCTCTCTAGGTTCAGCCATGCCAAGTAAGGTTACAGCCTTGCACTATCTTTTTGGATTCTCTTTTGTATTTCTTGGGAGACTACTAGGAGGAGTTTCAGTGACTCTTTTACTCAGCTGGCCTACTTGTGCCTCCAAATTTCTAATGGAGGACCTTGTTTCATTCATGAAACTTAGAATGGCCTTAGATAGATCAGAGACTATGTTTGCTAAGCTAGAGGGGCTTTGCTCAGAATTCTCTGTCTGTTGCTGAGAGGATGATGGAAAATGCTTGCTATTGCTAAACCTGTTTCTTCCACCATTATTAAAGCCTTGTTGAGGCTTTTGTTGATCCTTCCATGAGAAATTTGGATGATTTCTCCATGATGGATTATAGGTATTTCCATAGGCTTCACCGATGTAATTCACCTCTGCCATTGCAGGGTTCTCAAGATCATAAGCTTCTTCTTCAGAAGATGCTTCTTTAGTACAGTTGGTTGCATTTTGCAAACCATTCAGACTCTGAGAAATCATATTGACTTGCTAAGTCAACATTTTGTTCTGAGCCAATATAGCACTAAGAGCATCAATTTCAAGAACTCCCTTCCTCTGAGGCGTCTCATTACTCACAGGATTCCTTTCAGATGTGTACATGAACTGGTTATTTGTAACCATTTCAATAAGTTCCTGAGCTTCTGCAGGTGTTTTCTTCAGGTGAATAGATCCACCTGCAGAATGGACCAATAACATCTTAGACAATTCAGACAGACCATCATAGAATATATCCAGGATGGTCCATTCTGAGAGCATGTCAGAAGGACACTTTTTGGTCAGTTGCTTGTATCTTTCCCAAGCTTCATAGAGGGATTCACCTTCTTTCTGCCTAAAGGTTTAAACATCCACTCTAAGATTGCTCAGCTTTTGAGGAGGAAAGAATTTGGCTAAGGAAGCCGTGACCAGCTTATCCCAAGAGTTCAGGCTATCTCTAGGTTGAGAGTCCAACCATATTCTAGCTCTATCTCTTACAGAAAAAAGGAAAAGCATAAGCTTATAGACCTTGGGATCAACTCCATTGGTCTTAACAATATCACAGATCTGCAAGAATTCAGTTAAGAACTGAAAAGGATCTTCTGATGGAAGTCCATAAAACTTGCAATTCTGTTGCATCAGAGAAACTAATTGAGGCTTTAGCTCAAAATTGTTTGCTCCAATGGCAGGGATTGAGATGCTTCTTCCATGGAAGTTGGAATTTGGGGCAGTGAAGTCACCAAGCTTCTTCCTTGCATTGTTGTTGGGTTCGGCCATTACTTCTTTTTCGAGATTCTCTGTAAGGTTTTTTTCTGGATTGTTGTGCTTTAGCTTCTCTTATCTTCTTCTTCAGAGTCCTTTCAGGTTCAGGATCTGCTTAAACAAGAATGTTCTTGTCCTTGCTCCTGCTCTCATGAAAAAGAAGAGAACAGAAAAGAAGAGGAATCCTCTATGTCATAGCATAGAGATTCCTTTATGTGAGTAGAAGAAGAAAAGAATAGAAGAATGATGTAGAGAGAAGAGATGAAGAATTCGAACACAGAGAGGGAGAGAGGGTTCGAATCATATGAAGAAGAGAATAGTGTTAGTGATTAAATAAATAAATAGAAGAAGATGAGAGAGAGAGTTTTCGAAAATAATTAAAAAGAAAAGGAAAATATTTTTGTTTTTATTTTAAAATTTTTGTTAGAGTTCGAAAATTAAGAAAAGGAATAAAATTAAAAATTAAAACAATTAGTTAAATAAAAAGATTTTTGAAAAAGAGGAAGGTGATTTTCGAAAATTAGAGAGAGAAAAATAGTTAGGTGGTTTTGAAAATGATAAGAAATAGTAAAACAAACAAAAAGTCAATTAGTTAATTGAAAAAAGATTTCAAAATCAATTCTGAAAAGATAAGAAGTTAGAAAAGATTTTTGAATTCAAAATTATAAAAAGAGATATGATTGAAAAAGATATGGTTAAAAAGTTATGATTGAAATTTATTTTGAATAAGATTTGAAAAAGAAATTTAGAAAGATTTGATTTTGAAAATTAAAGTTAATGACTTGACTAACAAGAAACTAAAAGATATGATTTTAGAATTTAAAAGTTGAACCTTTCTTAACAAGAAAGTAACAAACTTGAAATTTTTGAATCAATCACATTAATTATTAGTAAATTTTTTGAAAATTTGAAATGAAATTAAGAAAAAGATTTTGAAAAATAATTTTTAAAATTTTTGAAAAACATGAAAGAAAAGATGAAAAAGGTTTGATTTTTGAAAAAGTTTTAAAAAGATAGGATTTTTGAAAAACAAGAAACAACTTATTTTAAAAAAAAATTTGACTAAGACAACCCAAAAATTTCGAAATTTATGAGAGAAATAAGGGAAATATATTTTTTTGATTTTTTTGAATTTAATGAAGAAAGAGAAAAACCACAAAATGACTCAACACATAAAAATTTTGGATTAAAACAAATGATGCATGCAAGAACACTATAAATGTCAAGATGAACACTAAGAACACTTTGAAGATCATGATGAACATCAAGAACTTATTTTTGAAAAAATTTCAAGAAAGGAAAAACATGCAAGACACCAAACTTAGAGATTTTTCATGTTTGGACACTATGAATTTAAAAATGCATATGAAAAACAACAAAAGACACAAAACAAGAAAATATGAAGATCAAACAAGGAGACTCATTAACGACAACTTGAAGATCATGAAGAATGCAATGCTTGAATTTTCTAAAATTTTTAGAAAATTATATAAAAAATGCAATTGACACTAACTCAAACAAGAAACAAATTTTTTTTTGTATTTTTCAAAAATTATTTTGGAAAAATGAAAAAAAATTTGTATTTTTCAAAAATAAGAAATAAAAAGCTTAAAAATAAAATAAAATTACCTAATCTGAGCAACAAGATGAACCATCAGTTGACCAAACTGGAACAATCCTCGGCAACGGTGCCAAAAACTTGGTGCACGAAATTGTGATCTCAATGGCGCCAACAACTTGCTACGCACAATTGTAATCTTAACTCTTTTTCACAACTTCACACAACTAACCAGCAAGTGCACTGGGTCGTCCAAGTAATAAACTTTATGTGAGTAAAGGTCGATCCCACGGAGATTGTCAGCTTGAAGCAAGCTATGGTCATCTTGTAAATCTCAGTCAGGCAGATTCAATGGTTATGGAGTTTTGATAATTAAAATATAAATAAACATAAAATAAAGATAGAGATACTTATATAATTCATTGGTGGGACTTTTAGATAAGTGTATCGAGATGCGTTATTCCTTTTGAATCTCTGCTTTCCTATTGCCTTCATCCAATCCTTCATACTTCTTTTCATGGCAAGCTGTATGTTCGGGTATCACCGTTGTCAATGGCTACCTCTCGTCCTCTCAGTGAAAATGGTCCAGCTACGGGTTACATAGGGTTAATCATCTGTTAGTTCTCACTTGCGTTAGAATAGGATCCAGTGATCCTTTTACGTCTGTCACTACGCCCAACAGTCATGAATTTGAAGCTCGTCACAGTCATCCCATCCCAGATCCTACTCGGAATACCACAAACAAGGTTTAGACTTTTCAGATCTCAAGAATGCTACCAATTGATTCTAGTTTATACCACAAAGACTTTGATCTCAAGGAATTGAAGGCTCTGTTGTTTGGAGAGGCAATCAAATGCATGGTCCAGGAATCCAAGAGATATGCATTCAAGCTTGTTTTCATGTAGAACGAAAGTGTTTGTCAGGCACGCATTCATAAGTTGAGAATGGTGATGAGCGTCACATAATCATCACATTCATCATGTTCTTGTGTGCGAATAGATATCTTAGAACAAGAATAAGCATGAATTGAATAGAAAACAATAGTAATTACATTAATACTCAAGGAACAATAGAGCTCCACACCTTAATCTATGGTGTGTAGAAACTCCACCGTTGATAATACATAAGTGATAATGGTCCAGGCATGGCCGAATGGCCAGCCTCCAAGTCTAAGGAAAAACGTTCCAAAGATGTTCCCCAAAGATCATCCAAAGATATGAATACAATAGTAAAAAGTCCTATTTATACTAGACTAGTTACTAGGGTTTACAAAATTAGTAAATGATGCAGAAATCCACTTCCGGACCCACTTGGTGTGTGCATGGGCTGAGCATTGAAGCTTTCATGTGTAGAGACTTTTCTTGGAGTTAAACGCCAGTTTGCAGCCTGTTTTTGAGGTTTAACTCTAGCTTGTAACCTGTTTCTGGTGTTTAACGACAGAATAGGGCAGGAAGTTGGCGTTTAAACGCCAGTTTGCATCATCAAAACTCGAGCAAAGTATGGACTATTCTATATTTCTGGAAAGCCCTGGATATCTACTTTCTAACGCAATTGAGAGCGCGCCAATTGGGCTTTTGTAGCTCTAGAAAATCCATTTTGAGTGTAGGAAGGTCAGAATCCAACAGCATCAGCAGCCCTTTTTCAGCCTCTGAATCATATTTTTGCTCAGGTCCCTCAATTTCAGTCAAAAAATACCTGAAATCACAGAAAAATACAAAAACTCATAGTAAAGTCCAAAAATGTGAATTTGCTTAAGAACTAATAAAAATATACTAAAAAGTAGCTAGATCCTACTAAAAACTATCTAAAAACAATGCCAAAAAGTGTATAGATTATCCGCTCATTAGTACACGTCGCTTGACATTTTACCATCCACGCGTGCGCGTCTGTTGCACATGCGCGTCGATGGGTGCACTCCAAATCCTTTATTTTCCATGAGTTCTCCACTTTGCATACTTTTCTCTTTACTCCTTTGATCCATTATATTCCTAGCCTTTTCAACCTGAATTCACTAAGAAACACATCAAGGCATCTAGTGGAATCAAAGGTTAATTAAAATTACCAATTTAAGGGCCTAAAAAGCATGTTTTTATACTTAAGCACAAATCAAGTGAGAATTACAAAACCATGCTATTTCATTGAATAAATGTGGAAAAAAGTGCTAAAATCCCCTAAATTAAGCACAAGATAAATCACAAAATTGGGGTTTATAAGTTTCCCACCATTTAAATTTCTGCAAATCTCAACTCAAATCTGCTTAGTTAAACTAGAAGACTCCTCTAATTAAAATTGCTCAACCAATCAATACCTGTGGGATTCGACCTCACTCTACTGTGAGATTTTACTTGACGACAATTCAGTATACTTGCCGAAGAAAATTTGTAGCGATATAGATTTCGCGCATCAAGCGTGTAACACCCTAATTAGCCTAAGCTTTACCTCGCATCGTTAAGAAAATGTTAATAAGAGACTATGACAGTTCTAAGCTCATACATGTATTATATATAGAAGGAATAGTATAAACTAGAATCCCGGTGAATAATATAGCTCAAAATAGGATTTACAAAGTGCAAACGTACTAACAAAGCTTCTAACTTAAAACACAAGAAACAGAGATGATATAACAAAAGATAAGGAGTATAATATCATAATAATCTAGCCAGGGCTCGCGGAGTTTAAGCTGGCTAGTCATATATACAGATCAACAGAAACCTGACAGTAAAAACAGCTTATACAAGTTTTTCTCTCTCAAATACGAGCCTCTAGGAAAAACAAAATACAAAAGTGAGAGACATATACAAAAGTAAACCAAAAGACTTCAAAAGGTATCCAGATCCTCCGCTTCTATCACCATCCAAGCAACTTACCGAGGTGGGTTGCGACTTGCATCTGAAAAATACAACAGAAATATGGTATGAGAATTGGAGGTTCTCAGTATGGTAATAGTGCCCAGTGATGTAGGATATAAGACCCCCGGGATGCCAAAGGCAATCCTTGACTTCATATCCATCACAAGATTTTATCTTAAGGCATACTGAAACAATAAAGCATATATATATATATATATATGTATATAAACCTTAACATACATAAACATGGTACCCTATCTTAGGGGATTTCTAGTCTAACCAAACACTGCTGTCCCACAGCCTTCACCAACCTATCCTTCATGCAATCCCATCGACACTGCCTTCTGAACCTCCTCAATCCTAGTAGAAATCACAATTAATAGCAATGCAAGTAAATCACAAGTAGAAGCATATAAGGCAAATAACTCAAGTAGCAATTAGACATGTTATACAAGTAGGCAAACAATTACAAGTCGGCAAAGCAAACAATCAGATAGAAAATGCATATGGTGAATGCCTGCCCTACTTGCTGTCATATCACATTATCGGTTCAACTGCCAACCTGACACATCTCCATGGAGATGTCGCCCTTCGAAATCATCATTAGGAACCCCCGAGATACAATGCTCAAATAACTGTCCAAGGTTTTGCGCCTGCACGCTTTATTGATCCGAAGGGATGCAAGCAGGATACTCTTGCCACGGACCTCACATCTCAACGCAAGCGGGACGAACCACCACCCTTACGCTGCCGCCGCTACCTCGACAGGCAAGATCCAACCGACGTCCCTGCCGGGCGTATAGCGTCTCATAATCTCAATAGAAAATAGTCGTTCATTGGTTTTTAAGAAAACATTTTCAACATATCACTGAATCATCATTGCAAATTCAAGTCCTCAACTCATCTCAACACTGTCAAATCAACATTTCCATTCCGTACTCAACAGTTCATTAGTTCTCATCTCATATATCAATCATTCTTCACATACCATCAAACACATCCTCAGTACACCCGAAACCTAATCCTTCATTTTCTAATATTCGATAATAATCATTAACTAAAACCCTTAAGTTCTTTCCCATGTTTTAAATGACCAAAACTACGCCCAAGAGTCTTAAAATGGTGTCATAAAAGGTTACAATCTTGTTAAGAAGGTGAAATAGTTGAAAACAAAGTTAAAATTTGAGAAACAGGGCGTGTGCATACGCACAAAGGTGTGCGCGCGCACGTCCAGGGGAAGTTTCAAAACATGTGCATACGCATAGAGGTATGCGTACGCACAGGTGCCAAAATTTACAATTTTTGTTCGCTTGCACAACCTGTGCTAGCGCCCTCAACAGACTGGCCTTCCCAACGTGTGTGTGCGCACAGGTTGCAATTCCTCATTGGTATGTGCGCGCACAAGCTATGCTAGTGCTGCAAACAAGGAGCCTTCCCCTGCGTGTGCGTACACACAGGTCTGTGCATGTGCACAGGTTAAAATTTTCGTAAGATTGTGCGTGCGCACATACTAGAAATAATAAAATTCTGCAACTTTGCAGAATTTCAGATTTTTACACCAATCTTTGAATGATCATAACTTCCGCTACAAAAACCCAAATCTTACAAACTTTATATCAATTTGAAGGGTTTTCAATAAAATTTAATTCTAAACAAGTTTCAATGAATTTGGAAAATTAAGGAAAAAGTTATGATCAGAAAAAGTTCACCAAAATTCCTTTTTTTACCCAAAATTCACATGTACTAAAATTTACCAAATTCTCAAGCCGTATCCAACTAGATCAATACCAAACTCCCATTTACTATACAACCTACCCTCCTGGGTCACAATTCGCCATTCTCAACCATCAAACATCAATTATATCACATTATAATAATCTTTATTCGCATTTCCCAACCACATTGCCAAATTATCAACATCAATATCACATATATCAATACAATTTCACTTCTCAATTTCACAAATCATTCATCCTCAACATATCCTTATCAATCATTACGTAATAAAACTCAACAATCATCAATTCATCATAAATCATCACATACCATCATTCAATAACTCAACAACCATTTAAATCCAAACCTATCCTATGGTCACTAGCCTAAGTGTCCATGAATATTATATACTACATAGAAGAAATTGAAACCATACCTTGGCCGATTCCCAAAATTTCAGAACTCAAAAGTGAGCACAAGCAAGCTTTTAACCACACTCCAAGCTTTCAATTCCACTTCAACAAGCACCAACAAGTTCCAATAGCTCTCAAATTCACAATAATTAAACTATATATGCATAAACCATCACAAATCAACCTAGCGTTCAATATAAATATAATCTCACAAAGGTTCAAGAGCTCTTACCTTTCCCAATAGGTTTGGAAGCCAAAACCCAATGCTAAGCAAGGAATAGAGTGAACCTAAACACCCAAAAATCACAAAATCTTACTTAACCAAAACCCTAAAACTCAAAATTTTGAAGAGAATAACTAAGAGGAATTCGATCTTTCCTTACCAGTTTCTTATATGGGTCTTCTAGAGCTCTTCACAAGGAACTCGTAGCCACAAACGGTGTGGCGATTGGAGCTCTATAACTCACTTGACTTTCCTTTGTTAATTGACTTAAGGATGACTAAGTGGGATTAATCCTTGCAACTATCATACTTGTGGCTAGTGACAATGATGAAGACCCTTGACAACCAAACCTTGCCAAGACCATTTTGTTAATAAAATTTCATTACCCTTTACTATTCATGTTTCTCATCTAAAACTCCAAAATAAACAAGTTCATGACCAATAACAAGAACACTACCCTACAAGTCCCTTGAGAGACGACCCGAGGTTTAAATACCTTGATTTATAGATTTTAGGGGTTTGTACTTGTGACAAACAAAATTTTTGTATGAAGGGATTATTGTTGGTTTAGAGGCTATACTTTATAACGAGATTTCATTTGTGAAATTCTAAACCGTCAAAAATCAACTCATCAAAATGGCGCCGTTGCCGGGGACCTGCAATGGTGTTATGTTATTGGTTATTGTATATACGTGAATAGTGTGAATAGGCTTGTATTTTGCTTGTTTTCTAGTTTTAGTTAGTTCTATTTTTATTTTTTTTCCATAATGAATTCTCACTTTGGCTATGAGTTTGGTTCTAATTGTGTTATAGGAAATGTGGACTTTAATGGTAACATGTACCAAGGATGGAACACTCCAAGATGGGAGGAGCCTCAAGGAATTGATCACTCCTACTGGCAACAACCTCCGGATACTTATAGGTATAATTCCCACCCTAATACATGTTAATTCAATGGTTATGGTGAATCTTTTCATGACAATCAATTACCACCACCATATGCCTATGACTCCTATCCTCAACATGAACCTCAACCATACTCGCAAGCCCTTCCACACCAAGCACCTTCCTATGATCCATATCCACCATATCACCAATCACCCATACCATACCCTCGTGACCATCATGAGCAAGAACCTTTAGAACCACCACAACCCTATCAAGATTACTACCAAGAACCACCTCAATACACATTTTCTCCACAATTTTACCAAGAAGAACCACCTTTCTACCATGAACCCTTTCTCCAAAATAATGAACCTTCCTATTCACCCCAAGCCCCAATAGACGATCCTCTCACTTTGTTACTTCAAGGACAAGAAGCCATGAAGCGGGACACATTCGAGTTTGTGATCAATTTGACCAAGGTGGTGCACACTTTAGCCCACCAATGTTTGAGTACTCAAGTTCCCCTCGTAGCCACATGTGAAAAGCCTAAGGAAGAGCAAAGTGTGGAGAAGATATCAGAGAATACGATGAAAAAGGAATCGGTAGTAGTAATAGAACAATTGGAGAAACCCACGGTTATTGAAACAAAGAATGAAATGGTTCAAGATCTAAGAGATGTGGAACCGTCATGTGAATTCCAACAACCTTCAGAGCATCTCAAAATTGAAGAATTTGAGGAGGCTACTCATGAGATAGATTCAATCATGGAGGAATTTCTAGCTACAATTCAATACCCCTCCATTGGGCATGAAATTGGAATACTAGAAGAGTGTGCATAACCACTCATAACCTTGGTAAACAATGAAGAAGAGAATAAACCGAAGGAGATCCACCAAGGAGAGAACGTTGGCACAGTGTATATTGAAATTGAAGAATATGAAGGGGTTGATCAAGAGATGGGTTTACTCATCAATGAATTCCTATCCAAAATTGAATCACCTCCCATTGGGCGAGAAATCGAGGTCCTTGAAGTCAACACCAAGCCAAGTGATAAAAAGGGAAAGGTTGAAATTGAAAAAATTTGTCAAGAGGTGGAATTACACAAAGAAGAGCACAAGGATGTAGACCTTGCATTGTCTAAGTGTGGGGAAGTCTCCCTTCCCAAGTCACCATCCAACACAATATTTGAGTGGGTAAAATCCTTATCTCTAAGCTTTATTTTCTCACTTGAATATGGTTTGATTGAAACAAATGGACAACTTAGAGCTCTTTGTGAAATTAAAAGTAAGAACGAGTTGTGTAATGGTTGGAAATTCGGTGTAATGCTCACCAAGGTCAAAGCTTTAAGTTGTAGGGATTATGATGGGACAAGATTCACTTTGTATAGGTCTAGAAGGAAACATTGGTGGACTAAAGAGAATTCTTCGTGTCAACCACACTTATGCCAACCACCCGTACAGAGAAATCATGAAACCCAACTCACGGATGGGTGTGAAGATAAGATATGGGATCCTGGTTTGCTATGTGAAGACCAACTATGGGTACTCATATCTTGGGTAGAACTCTACCCTAGATTGGTGAAGATGGTTGCAATTTCTGTCAACCATTCAAGAAGCAAAGATCCTTGGAGATTCAAGGATGAGTACAAACATAAGCCACCATGACAATGAGCTCCTCAAAATGTTCAACTTAAGGACTTAAACTAAAAGTGCTAGGTGGGAGACACCCCACCATGGTAAACTCAAGAACAAATTCTTCACCACCAAATCCCTTTTCAAGCTTTTCAATATCACCAATCAAGCTTCAATATTCACATATACACAACCTAAGCCACAACCATCATACCCATACACAACATCTCAATACTCAAACATCATAGAACAACAAATTATACTAGGGTTGAGAATCTTACCACACTCAAGGTCCAAGGTGACAAGATTAACCTTCTCCTTCAAGAGAGTTGGGTCCTATAACATCAAAGAGTCCAAAATGTCAACATTTTTGCTCATGAAACTCCAAAACAAGGCTGAAACTTTGAAGAGAAAAACGTAGCTTACCTCAAGATTGATTGTATGGGTTTTTTAGAGCTCTCCGCGGTGAACGCGTGGCCACAAATAGTGCGGCAATCGGAGCTCTAGATCAAAAGTTATGGTGGTTTGAAGATCAAGGGAGAGATAGAACTTGAGATAGTGTTCTTCCCTCCATGGCCTCCATTTCATCGTGTTTAGTGTCTCAAATGAGGAGAGAGAGTGCTGAAAACTAGGGTTTTGGTTTAGTTTAGTTGGGCCAAGGGCCCACTTTGGGTCCGGTTGGCCCGGTTTGGCCCGTTCAGTCCAATCTTGGTCCGAATTCTATAAAATTGGTACCAAAATTCTCGTCTCAATCTCCTCTATCATATTTAGCCATAAAAATCACATTTTGGGCTTTCTAGAATAAATTCTCATTTATGGGTTAATTAGCCGTTAATTAACCGGGTCTTACACGCTTCTCCCCTCCTAGGAGGCATAGTCCTCAGAAGGAAGGAAGTCCTTTATTTTTAATTATAACTCTAAGACTAAACCTGAAAGATATTGTTTTTAATTAAAAATTACAAAAGGAAAATAAAATAAGCTAACAAGTGCTAAAATCCACTTTGGGGCCCACTTAGTGAGTGTTTGGGCTGATGCCTAGCGTTCAAATCAAGTTTTGGGTGTTTCCTGCTCTCTGGCTGGTGTTGAACACCAGTTTGGACGTTCAACTTGGGAGGTTGGTCCTGTTTGGGGGTTGAACACCAGAAAGGGGGTAAGTTGGCCATTCAACGCCCGTTTTGGGTAGTCCTTTCCAAAGAAAAATATAAACTATTATATATTTCTGGAAAGCTCTAGACATTAGCTTTCGAATGCCATTAAGAGAGGTTCAATTGAGCCTTTTTAGCTCAAGAAATGCTCGTTGGAATGCATGGAGGTCAGGATTTGACAACATCTGCTATCCTTTCTGTGCCTCTAAATCAGACTTTACCGAAACTTGCCAAATTCACCTAAAAATCACCTAAAATCATAGAAAAACCACAAAAACTCAAAGTAGCATCCAAAAAGTGATTTTTGCACTAAAACCTACTAAAACTTATTGATTCTCTTTACTTCTGAACAGTTTTGGCATCTCACTTTTCTTTGAAGCTCAGATGTATTGGTATCCCTTGGAACCAGAATCTGGATGATATTATTGATTCTCTTCTTTTAGCTCTTCTTGATTCTTGAACACATCCTTTTCTTTTGGTGCTTTGCAACTTTTGAGCCTAGTCGTGACTCTAAGCGTTTTGTTTTCAAGTATTACCACCGGATACATAAATGCCATAGGCACTTAATTGGGGGAACCCTTTGGATTCGAATTTAGCTTTTCTTAAATTCTCAAACAGTGGTGCCTAGAGTTCTGAAGCGTACTCTTTATCCTTGGATCGTGACTTTAACTACTCAGTCTCAAGCGTTTTACTTGACACCTTCACACCACAAGCATTTAGTTAGGGATAGCAACTCAATTGAGCTTTCTAGGCCAATTTTTTACCCTCTTAACCATTGATGCTTAAAGGCTTGGATTCTTGCTCTTTTCTTTTTCTTTTGATCTTTCTTTTCCTTTTCTTATATATATATATATATATATATATATATATATATATATATATATATATATGTTTCTTTTGGTGCTTTTTCTTGCTTCAAGAATCAATATTTTTTATTTTTTGGAGAATCAATAATACTTCTCTAAATTCACTGTTCTTCAAGAGCCAATATACTCAACTTCAATATAAATTATGCATAGTTAATTCATACATTCAGAAAGTAAAGGCAAGGCCATCACATCTAAATAATTGGAATAACTTATGATGTAACTCAAGATCTCAGGTATTTTACTACTTCTTTTTCAAAAATTTTCTTTTAAGCATGGTGGGGGATATATAGGATATCTTATAACCAAAACAAAATAAATGAAATGAACTACTAAAGCAAGGAAATTCTAAAAGTGATCATGCAAAAATTAGAATAGAAAACAGGAAATAAGATAAAGGAAGGGATAATGAAACTTAACCACCTCAGTTATGGTGGTTGTTTATCTTCCAAGAAGATGATTCTCCATCCTTTGGTGCTATTGATGATAACATAAACCCAGAGCTTGCTCTGCAACACCAAAATTAAGAACTTTGCTCATCCTCAAGCAAAGAATATCAAAAGAAGAGAAAAATAGTAGAATGAGGGAGAATAGCTAGAGGCAGAAGGGTAAGTAGGATAGGTGGGGTAGGTGAGAGTTGGGTGGGATCCATTGGCTTGTGACTTCAAAATTTGAGGTCTCATGCCCCTGCCTGGGCGTTGAACGCCCATCTTCTTCTCCTATTCTGGCGTTCAACGCCAGGAAGTACTCTTTCATGGGCGTTAATCGCCCAGCTCCTCTCTAGTCTGGCGTTCAACGCCAGCAGGTGTTCCTCCATGGGCGTTGAACGCCCATTGGGGGTGAAAAAGGTGGCTCTGGCTCCTCTTGTAATGGCACTGATGAGTGGATATTTTATACGCTTTTTGGCATAGTTTTCATGTAGTTTTTAATAGGTTTTAACTAGTTTTTATTAATATTTTACAAGTTTCAGTGTTAAAATCACATTTTTTTATTCTACTTTGAGTTTATGTATTTTTGTACCATTCCAGGTATTTTTTAGCTGAAATTGAAGAGCTGGAGCAAAAGTCTGATTCAGAGACAGAAAAAGCACTACAGATGCTGTCCAGATCTGACTTCCTTAATTTATGGAGGTACAGAAGTCCAAATGGAGTGTTCTCAATGGATATAGAAGGCTGACTTCTAGAGCTTTCCAGCAATGTTTAATAGTCCATACGTTGTTTCGAATTAGAAGGCCTAAAACTGGCGTCCAACGCCAGCTTCCTACCCCCTTTCTGGCATCCAGCGTCCAAGGAGCAGAGCCTAGTGTCCAAACTCCAAGAGACCTCATAGCACGTGGATCTCATCAAAGCTCATCCCAAACACTCACCAAGTGAGCCCCAGAAGTGAATTTTAGCACTAGAAAGGCTGTTTTACCCTTACTAGTCATTAGTTTTTTATTTAAGGGATTTTATTTATGTTATTCAAAACTTTTACATAACTTTTACCGTCATACACGTTTTACCATTGTATTTCACATCAATATGAGTTTCTAAACCTCCTAGGTTGAGAGGAAGAGCCCTGTTGAGTCCTATGAATTAATAAAAGTACTATTGTTTCTCTTCGATCCGTGTTTGATTAATTCTAAGATGTATATTCGTACTTCAACGTGGGGAGTAGGATGATCAGTGACAATCAGCTCTGTTTATCACATTAAGATGAACGTGCCTGACAAACACCCGCATCTACATGGGTTCAGAGTGCGTCTTTTATCGGACAATGATGAACCAACAACTTGAATATATGTCTCTCAGATGGCTAATCCACGACTTCGTTGGAGACTTCTCGAGACATCAGTTCAACCGATTTCTAGGGAGATTAAGGTCTCTGTGGTAGAGGCTAGAACCCAAGGTGCAGCGTTCTCTAATACGGAAGATCCGACCTTGTCAGTGGCATTTTGAGTAGGATCACTAAAGAGAATGGACTGTCCGAGCTTCACCCTTAATCAGAATGGATCCACACTAAAGCTGGGGTTCATATCTGGAGGAGTATTGGCAGCTGCTCAAACCAGTGTCAATCACATACAGCCTGTCATTGAAGAAATCACTCACAAGTAGAGGAAACAGTACTACCAGATTTAATTCAGAAAGACAAAGCAACTACAATCCTCAACTCTATTCCTTTTCATAGATTTCACAACTTCTGAGTTATAATTACCCTTTCTATTTATTCCTTTTAATGCAAATTTGACGACTCTTCAAACAACCTTTTGATTCCACCTGACTAAGACCTGCAAGATAACCATAGCTTGCTTCAAACCACAATCCTCGTGGGATCGACCCTGAGTCGCTCAGGTATTACTTGGACGACCGAGTGCACTTGCTGGTATAGCTGTACAAAGTGTGGGTATTCGTGCACCAAGTTTTTGGCACCGTTGCCGGGGATTGTTGAGTTTGGACAAACTAACGGATTGTCTTACTCCCTAGATCAGGTAATTTATTTTATTTTATTTGAGTCTTTTGCTTTTATTTTCTTCTTCTCTAATTTTCGAAAAATTTAAAAATTTTTTCAAAAATATTTTTATTGTCTTTGTTCAATTTTTGTTCTTGGTTTGAGTCTTACATGTTCCTATTTTTCAAATCCCAAAACTTTTTAAACCTTTTACAAGAAATATTTGTCATTTCTTTGTTTAATCTGTGTTCCGGTTGAGTCTTTTATTTTTATTTTCTTCTTCAAAATTTAAAAAAAAATTAAAACCTTTTTCAAAAATTTTTATTTTCTTTGCTTTATCTTTATTCTTAGTTTGATTCTTCTGTTTATGTTCTTGGTAATTTTTCGTGTCCTTTGCGTCTTTGTATTTATTAATTACAGCAATTTTTTATCTTTTGGTATCTTCCTTTTAAAAATATTTTAAAAATAATTTTTCTTTGGTCAAATCGTGTTTTAATTTTTAAGTTTGGTGTTTTCTTGTTGTATTTCTTTAATTTTCAAAAATTTATTTTTAGTTTTCTAAAAATTTTAAGTTTGGTGTTCTTTAAATTTGTTTGAGTCTTGTTCTTCGTATTCTTGTTGGTATTAAAAGTGTTTTTGAGGCTTCCTTGTGTTTGATCTTAAAATTTTTAAGTTTCGTGTCCTTTAGAATTTACCTCCAAAAATTTTCAAAAATAAGGGGTGCTAGATCTGAAAATTTTAAGTCTTGTGTCTTTTACTTATTTTTCTCTTTCATCATTAAATTCAAAAATAAAAAATATCTTTTCTTATCTTTGTTATTAATTTTTGAAAATTTAAAAAAATTAGATTTTAATTTCAAAATTTTTATCTTATCTTATCTTAGTTTCCAATTTTTAAAAATCAAATTTTTTTCAAAATTTAAAAATCTTATCTCATTTCAAAATTCAAATTTCAACTTTCAAAATTTCAAAATTCAAATTTTAAATTTCAAATTTCACATTCAAAATTCAAATTTTAAATTTTCAAATTTCAATTTTCAAAATTAAATATTTTCAAAATATAAATCTTTCTCAAAATTTAAAAATTCAAATTTCAAATTTCAAAATCCGAATTTTCAATTTCAAATTTCAAATCTTAAATTCAAATCTCTCTCTCCTCTTTCAAAACTTCCTAACTAACTTCTTCTCTCTTCTAATTTTCAAAAATTCTCTTCCTTTTCTCTCTTCTCTATTTTCGAAATTTAGTAATTAAAATTTTAAATTGTTTTTAATTAATTAATTTTAATTTCGAATAAAATCAATAAATAAAATAAAAATAAAAATATTTTAATTACTATTTATCTTCTCTACTTCTATCTCTTCTTCTACTATCTTCTTCGTTCTTCATCTTCTACCTTTCTTAATCATGAACCCAAGTGGGAATGAAGAGTTCAGAAGAACTCTGGGATCCTATACAAATCTCACTGCTGACTTCTATGGAAGAAGTATTACCATACCTCAAATCAGAGCTAGTAGATTTGAATTAAACCATCAACTTATTACTTTGGTATAGCAAAATTGTCAGTATTCTGAGCTTTCTCAAGAAGAACCTACAGAATTCCTGGCAGATTTCTTAAAGATTGCTGACACAGTACACAATGAGAGAGTAGACCAAGATGTCTACAGATTATTACTTTTTCCTTTTGCTGTAAAGGACCAAGCAAAAAGGTGGTTGGATAACCAGCCAAAAGCTAGTTTAAAAACTTGGAAACAGTTAGTGGACAAGTTTTTAAATCAATAGTTTTCCGAAGAGAGATGACCTAGCTGAGGCTGGACATCCAAGACTTCAACCAAGGAGATAGTGAATCTCTTTATGATGCCTGGGAGATGTATAGGAGGATGCTAAGAAAATGTCCCACTGAAATGTTTTTAGAATGGGTACAGTTAGACATCTTCTACTATGGGCTTTCAGATATGGCTAGAATGTCTTTGGACCACTCTGCTGGTGGTTCCATACACATCAAAAAGACCATTCGAGAGGCTCAAGAGCTTATTGAGACAGTTGCCACTAATCAGCATCTATACTCATCTCCCGAGGCCTCTATAAAAGGAGAGGTTAAGGCAGTAGTTGCTGAACCTAATCCTCCAGAGCAGGATGGCCCATTAACTCAGCAACTACATGCTGGAACTGCAAGAGGCTATACGAGAAACTCAGGCTTCTAACAGGAATATAGAAGCCCAGTTGAGTCAAACAAGGCAGCAGTTATCTAAGTAGATAATAGATGAATGCTAGGCTATTCAACTGAAGAGTGGAAAAACCTTAAGCACCCAACCTTAGTACAAAAGAACGAAAAGCCCATAGAAGATAACCAGGTCTTTGCACAAGATAACTCTGGGCGTTTGAACGCCCATAGAGGTATCCCTCTTGGTGTTGAACGCCAGGAAAGGGCAGAGACTAGGTGTTCAAACGCCCAGAGAGGTATCCCTCTTGGCGTTGAATGCTAGGAAAGGGCAGAGATTGGGCGTTCAAACGCCCAAGGGGGCAGTAGCATGGGCGTTGAACACCCAAACAAGGGAGGTCAGCCACTCACGGATAACAACCCTCCTAAGCAAGCTAGTAATCCCCATTCCAACATACATGGCATTCGGCCTCCATCAACCAAGGGTGATAATTATAAGGCTAAGATACCATTTCCTCATAAACTCTGTCAAGAGGAAAAGGATAAACAGTTTGCTCGTTTTGTGGAGTATCTCAGAACATTAGAGATAAAGATCCCTTTTACAGAAGCTCTTGAACAGATACCTTCTTATGCAAAGTTCATGAAGGACATTCTAAGGAGTGCAGTGCAAATAGTCCTCCTCACTGAGGAGTGCAGTGCAATCATTCAAAACAGCTTACCAGAGCAGCTTAAAGATCCTAGAAGCTTTATGATACCATGCACTCTAGGTGATGCTTGTACAAGGACAACTTTATGTGACCTTAGGACAAGCATCAACCTAATACCTGCTTCTTTAATAAAGAAACTCTATTTGACTGATGAAGCCAAACCAACCCGCATGTGCCTTCAACTTGCTGATGGTTCTATTAAGATACCATCAGGAGTAATAGAGGACATGATTGTCAGGGTTGAACCCTTTGCCTTTCCCACTGACTTTGTGGTATTGGACACGGAGGGGCACAAGAGTGCATCCCTTTTCCTAGGAAGACCTTTCATAGTTACAAGATGGACCCTCATTGATGTTGAAAAATGGGAAGTAACCCTAAGAGTCAACAAGGAAAAGTTCATCCTAAATGCTGTCAAAGCTATACAACATCCATACATTCTTGAGGAATATATGAGCATTGACCTCATTGATTCCCTGGTGGAAGAGGTGAACATGGCTGAAATGTTCAAGGACAGGCTTGATGATATCTTTGATGATACTCAGCCTGATTCAGAGGAACCTCTGGAAACCTCTGAGGAAACGGAGAAGCCTCCAAAGCTTGAGCTTAAGCCATTACCATCCTCCATGAAATATGCATTTCTAAGAGATGGAGATACCTATCCTATGATCATAAGCTCTGTATTAGAGCCACAGGAAGAAGAAGCACTAATTCAAGTGCTTAAAACACATATGACCACCCTTAGGTGGACTATAAGTGACCTTATGGGTATTAGGCCAGCCTGATGCATGCATAAAATCCTGCTGGAGGATAATGCCAAACCAGTGGTGTAAGCGCAGAGGCGATTGAATCTAGCTATGAAAGATGTAGTGCAGAAGGAAGTCACTAAGCTTAATGAGGTTGGGATTATTTATCCCATTTCTGACAGCCCCTGGGTGAGCCCTGTACAGGTTGTTCCTAAGAAGGGAAGAATGATAGTGGTTCACAATGAAAAGAATGAACTGATCCCTAAAAGGACAGTTACAGGGTGGCGTATGTGCATTGACTACAGAAGACTCAATGACGCCACCAAGAAAGATCACTTTCCTTTACCCTTCATTGACCAAATTCTAGAAAGACTAGTAGGTCATGCTTTTTATTGTTTCCTAGATGGATATTCTGGGTACAATCAAATAGCAGTAGATCCATAGGAGCAAGAGAAGACAGCATTAACATGTCCATCTGGCGTATTCACCTATAGACGAATGCCATTTGGCCTGTGCAATGCACCTGCCACCTTTCAGAGATGCATACTATCCATCTTCTCTGATATGGTAGAGAAGTTCCTTGAAGTATTCATGGATGACTTCTCTGTTTATTGAGACTCATTTGACTCCTGTCTTGATCATCTGACCCTAGTCCTGAAAAGATGCCAAGAAACAAACCTAGTTCTAAACTGAGAGAAATGCCACTTCATAGTAACTAAAGGCATTGTTCTTGGGCATTAGATTTCAAATAAGAGGATAGAGGTGGATCAAGCTAAGGTTGAATTGATAGAATGCTTGCCTCCACCTACTAGTGCTAAGGCAATCAGAAGCTTCCTACGACATGCAGGATTTTACAGGCGGTTCATAAAAGATTTTTCAAAAATCGCCAAACCCTGTGTAATCTCTTGGCCACTGATGTCCCATTCATCTTTGACCAAGAATTCTTGCATGCCTTTGAAACCCTGAAAGCTAAGCTTGTCACTGCTCCTATCATCTCTGCACCCAACTGGGACTTGCCATTTGAGCTAATGTATGATGCAAGTAATCATGCAATTGGCGCAGTCCTAGGTCAGAGACATGACAAGCTTCTACATGTTATTTATTATGCTAGTTGCGTATTAAATAATGCGCAGAAAAACTACACTACTACAGAAAAGGAGCTACTTGCAGTGGTTTATGCCATTGACAAGTTCAGATCCTACCTAGTAGGATCTAAGGTCATTATTTATACTGACCATGCTGCTCTAAAGTATCTACTCACTAAGCAGGATTCTAAACCCAGACTTATAAGATGGGTGTTACTCCTGTAAGAGTTTGATATAGAAATTAGAGATAGAAAAGGGACAGAAAATCAGATGGCTGATCACTTGTCCTTGATTGAGCCAATAGCAGGGACTTCTTCTCCCTCTACTGACATATCTGAATCCGTTCCAGATGAGAAACTCTTTGCTATCCAAACGATACCTTGGTTTGCAGACATTGCAAATTACAAGGCTATAAGGTTCATTTCCAAAGAGTTTACCTGGCAGCTAGCTTGGAAACTCATGCATGATTCAAAATATTACCTATGGGATGTGCCATATCTATTTAAGAGGTGCTCGGATGGAATAATCCAAAGCTGTGTATCTGAAGAAGAGGCACAGAGAATTTTATGGCATTGCCAAAGCTTTGACTATGGAGGACACTTTGGAGGTGAGCGAATAGCCACTAAGGTATCCAAAGTGGCTTTTACTGGCCTACACTTTTTAAGGATTCTAGAGAGTTTGCCCATAACTGGGATAATTGCCAAAGGGTTGGCAACCTTCCTCATGGTCACAGTATGCCTCAATAAGGAATTCTAGAGATCGAGTTGTTTGACATATGGGGCATAGATTTCACGGGACCATTCTCGCCTTCATACTCAAACATCTATATCCTTGTGGTAGTAGATTATGTGTCTAAATGGGTTAAAGCAATAGAAACACCCACTAATGACACTCGAGTAGGAATAAAGTTCCTCCAAAAGAATATCTTCAACAAATTTGATGTCTCTAGGACACTAATTAGTGATGGAGGAACTCATTTCTGTAACAGATAGCTGGATTCTGTCTTAAGCCGATACGGAGTTCACCATAAAGTAGCAACACCGTATCATCCCCAAATGAATGGGCAAGCTGAAGTCTCAAATAGAGAACTAAAGCGAATCCTAGAGAGGACAGTAAGTGCCTCTAGAAAGGATTGGGCTAGAAAGCTTGATGATGCTCTGTGGGCATACAGAACAGCTTTTAAAACCCCCATTGAAACTTCACCATATCAGTTAGTATATGGAAAGTCCTACCATTTACCAGTGGAACTAGAATACAAAGCCTATTGGGCTACTAGATTCCTCAACCTTGATGCTAAGGCAGCAGGAGAGAAATGACTTCTCCAACTAAATGAGTTGGATGAATTCCGCTTAAATGCATTTGAAAATGCAAAAATCGATAAGGAAAATGCAAAAAGGTGGCATGACAGGAAGTTATCTTCCAGAGTCTTTGAACCAAGACAGAAAGTCCTGCTCTTCAACTCAAGGCTCAGATTATTCCCTGGAAAACTCAAATTCCGTTGGAAGGGACCGTATGTGATTATAAGATTATCACTGATAAACCCATATTTTGTGATATATTTTGTGCTTAGTTTGAGTGGTTTATTCAATCCTTCACCCACTTATTCATATTGACTGCATGGTTTTACTTTCCCTTCCTTATTATGTGATGTATGTGAAAAACATGTTTCCTATGCTTTAAAATTAATTATTTTAATTACCTTTATTTCCATTCGATGCCATGATTAGTGTGTTGAGTAGTTTCAGATCTTCTAAGGCAGGAATGACTTAAAGGACGGAAAAGGAAACATACAAAAATGGAAGAAAAGCGTAAAAATGGAGTTTTGGAGAAACTGGCATCCACGCGATTGCATGGACGACGCGACCGCGTGCCAAGAGCAAATAAGCAGCGACGCGGCCGCATGACTGACGCAACTGCGCACCTAAAGAAGGACACCTATGACGCGGCCGCATGACTGACGCGACCGCGCGACAAGGAAAAAACTCCAATTGACGCGACCGCGTGATCCACGCGAACGCGTGACAGAGGCCACGCACCAAAAATTGCAGAAAACGCTCATAGCGAATTCTGAAGCCCTTTTTGGCCTAAATCCAAGTCCAGAAGGCATAGACCAGAGGTTATGAAGTGTGGGAATGCGTTCATTCAGAAAGTCTTGGCATATTTTTTACTTTTCATGATTTAGGTTTAGTTGGAGAGAGGTTCTCTCCTCTCTCTTTAGGATTAGGATTTAGGACTTCTCTTAGTTTTAGGAGTGACTTTCGATCCCAGGTTCAATGTTCTTTTACTTTATATTTATCTCTTATTCTCAGATACTTTAATGCTTATATTAGTTATGTTGCCTATTTGGCTTATGCCACATTCGTGATGATTTCCTTATTTAATGTTATTTGAGGTATTTCAATTTAATATTGCCTTCTTTTATTTGTGCCATTGATTATTCCCAATTTGAAGACAATTTCATTCCAGTAGAATTAATTTACTTTTCCCTTTTTGGTCTTGGTTAAGAAATCAGTAACTCAGGAGTTATCTTAGCTCAACATAATTGATAACTGTTATCTTTGCTAATTGAACTGAACTTCAATAATCCCAACCTTTTCTTAGGAAATAAATAGGATTCGAACGTCAAATTAATTAGTCCCTTGACTTTCCTTTGCTTTAGCAAAGGTCAACTAACTGGAATTAAGATTCAACTTTCATTATTATTGACAAGAATAACTAAGTCTGGACTTCCAATTTCTCATACCTTGCCAAAGGATTTGCTTTACAGTATTTATTTATTTTAATTGTCATTTAAATTAGTTGCCATATTTTTCCTCATTCTCAAAACCCCAATTTACAAAACCCATAACCAATAATAAGAACATACCTCCCTGCAATTCTTTGAGAAGACGACCCGAGGTTTAAATACTTCGGTTAACAATTTTAAGGGGTTTGTTACTTGTGACAACCAAATCGTTTGTACGAAGGGATTTCTGTTGGTCTAGAATCTATACTTACAACGCAATTTTATAAAATTCTTTACTAGCAAAAATCCTAACGTCAAAATGGCGCCGTTGCCGGGGAATTGCAAACGTGTGCCTTATTATTGGTTATTGTAAATATTTTTCAAAAAGAAATTTTTTTTCCTTTTTTGTTAGTTTTTGTTTTTATTATCTCTCACTACTATGAATTCTCACCCCTCTGGCTTCAAGTTTGATTCCAATGTTATTGTTAGGAATGGACACTATAATGAGAACAGGAATATGCATCAAGGTCAAAGCAATCAAAGATGGACGGAGCCAAGAGGATCTGATCAACCCTTTAGGCAACAACACCTTCCAAGATATCATGGATGAAGACCATTCTGCAATGCATACCAAAATGATAGATATCCTTAACATGAATTTGGACCATCATACTCACAAGCCTCTTTCCACCAAACACCTCCATATGACCCTAATCCTTATCCACCACACCAACAACCCTACGAGCCATACTTAGAACCACCACCTCAATATTCACCATCTCCATATCCTTATCAAGACGAACCACCTTCCTACTATGAACCCTTTCACCCAACAAATGAACCCTCCTATCCACCCCAAACCTCCACGAAGAAAGCATTTGCCAATCTGAACTTTACTATACAAGCTCTCGCCGCCCAAATCGGACTACCAAATACCTTCAATATACAACCCTCAAGCTCCAATGCACTTCCATCTCAACCACATAATGATCCACCCATCCCATCACCACCATCCGTGGAAGAGCACCAACATCCATCAATCTAAGAGCAACATGATCCCACTGATACTATTGACATAGAACAAAAGAGAAAGGATCATCTTCGCGAATCCATACTTCATAAGGAGCTCGACGAGGCACTAAAGGTGAAGGTAGTAGAGACCCTTGAAGTTGACAGCGCGGTTGAAGAACTAGTGAAAGAAGACAACAAGGAGGATTTTGTGCTTGAAGGTGAAGAAATAGTTGAAAAGAAAATCATCGAGGACGAATACGATTGCATACTTAAATACCTGGATCAAGATAGAAATCAGTTACCTTTCCGACGTTCGGACATTCAAAGAACCCCCATGGTTTCATATGGGAAATCTACTGAAGAATGTAGCAGGAAGGAAAAGTTGGGCACTCCGATGGATAGTGAGCAGCAAGATTTGATATTGGAACAAGTGGAGGAAGCCGGAGTTATTGAAGAAGAAGAGGAGGCAGTGGTTGAAGACTTAGGAGATGCTGAACCTCCATGGGAAAGTCAAGTTATAGAGCACCCTTCAAAGACGTTTGAAGCTGATGTTGAGGAGGGTGTACAACCTCCAAAGCATATCATAGTTGAAGACTTTGAAGGAGACGATCAAGAGATGGATTCAATCATTGATGAATTCTTATCTACATTTGAATCCTCTTCCATTGGACTTGATATGGAGTTTAAAGAAGATGAAACACAACATCCCATGCCCTTGGTGAACAATGAAGAAAAGATTAAATTGGAAGAAATTCACCAAAAGGAAGAGGTTAATATTGAAGATTACAAAGAGTTGGAAGATGTCGAAGAAGAGCAGAAGGAAGTGGAGCCTGTACGTTCATTAGAAACACTTCCCCCTAAGTTGCCACCATCCTTCACAACATTCAAGTGGGTAAAATTCGTATCCCTTAGCTTCCTAATTCCACTTGAATATGGGCTACTGGAGACGGATGGTCAACTTAGAGCTCTCTGCGGCATTAAGAGTAAGAAGAAGATGGTCAGTGATAAGTATTGTCCTACAAGGTTCAACATGGTTATGTTCCCAAAGTTTAACTGCAATGGTTGGTATAAAGCTCAATTGAATGGGGCTAAGAGGTTGTTTGGACACTTCAGTGAGAATTCTAAAGTTGAACCACCCGGATGGAATCATGATAATCAACTTGAAGACGGGTGCAGAAACAAGATTTGGGATCCCGGAGGATATTAGATTTGCAAACATTGGTGGAGATTCCTGGATAAGTACAAGCATAAACCACCAAAACAGGGAGCTCACCAAAGGTCCAACTTAAGGACTTTAACTAAAAGTGTTGGGTGGGAGACAACCCACCATGGTATGATCGTTCCTGTTTCCATTTTATTTCGTTTTTGTTTATTTTATATTGTTTATTTCTGTTGAACCTGGATACTATTCATAACATTTTCATTTAGCACTGCATACTGCATACATACATACCGACAAAAAAAAGGGCGTGCGACGCGACCGCATAGATCATGTGATCTCGTCAGTTGCGACAAAATACTACCCACGCAACCGCGTCACCCACGCAGCCGCGTGACCTGGAAATCGGCGTAAAAATCCAACGCCTAGAAAGTTGAGCAGGAATCGTGTGGCCATTGTGCGTTTCGCACAAAATGAACCACGCGGTCGCGTCCCTGACGCGATCGCGTCACATGCACCAACAACCAATCCCACGCGATAGCATGAGCGACGCGATCGCGTTGCATGGATTGCACACCACCTCAAAGGAGACCGAGAGTTGTGCTGAAGCGACGCTGGAATTGTGCGTTTCGCACGATTACCAGCGATGCGATCGCGTCGCTTACGCGATCGCGCCATTCATTATTTACCAATCCCATGCGATCGCGTCAGCCTAGCGATCGTGTCATCCCCATTCCACCCCAGCCACGCGACCGCGTGCTCCACGCGATTGTGTGGATTCAAATTTATAACCCCCAAGTCACGCGAACCCTATCCGTCACCCCCCCCAAAAACCCCCTTCCTCTCTTCTCCCCAACCACCTAACAGCCACCCAACCACCACCCAGCACCCACCACCGACCACCGTCACCACCGCCGACCGCCCAGAACTCACCGCCATGCCACCCCCTTTCCCCCTATCTCTTCTTCTTCCTCTCCTCTTCTCCCTCCACCAGAGCTGCCCCCTCCGCGATCGCTGCCCACCGCGTCGCCAACAGCCGCGCCACCTCCAACCACCACCACCCTCACCCCCCGTCCATACCCTTCCCCCCATCCCACATTACCTTACCGAACCCCCTGCCCCGAACAGCAACCACAACAGTCGCGCCACCCTCCTCCGCCGCACCGGACGCCATCGCCACTATCCCTCAGTCACTTTTCTGCCCCACTCTCCTTCATTCGCCTACCAGGTTCCGCAGAACGCCCCCTTCTATCATTCTTATTTCATCCCATATTTTTTTCTATTTCCATTTATCATTAGGCCAGTTAGATATGCATGTTGTAGTGGATTCTAGGTTGTTAGGTAGCCTAGGATGTGGTTAGTGGATTTAGGCCTGATAATTGCGCTGTTCATGTTTCTTGCTTTTTGATTTTCGCAATTCTGATGTTTCTGTGATGTTGCTATTGTTCATATGCTATACTTTCTTGTTTCATGCTGCTTTTTACATCGCCTTTTTCATGTTCATACCCCTTATATGTGATTGCAGCTATGTTTTATTTTTCATATGAACTGTTTTGTTGCTTTTTATTTTCCGGAACAGTTCAATTTTAGCCGAAATGCTGCCCAATTTTCTGTAAATTATTTCCATTCATGTCTTGGTTTTGGCATTTTCAACTGTGCTTTCCTTAGATTTCACCAAACCAATTCATGAATGCCAGGGCACGCATTCTTATTCTCTTTGATCTCCTGGTTCATAAATTGCATTCTTGATGTTTGATTCCAATTTTTGCTATTTCTATCTCTATCTGAATCATCATCAACCTATTTGCCTATTTGTTTTCCTATTTTTATTATATCTTGGTTTTCTATTTTTCAGGATGTCAGATTCCCAGAGAAAGGGAAAAGGAAAGGCTACCACTGGCAAACGTAAAAGAGGAGACTCATCTATGTCTATCATAGATCTTATGCATGATGCCTCCTGGCGGGAGAAACACTTTACCACGCAGGAGAAGGCTGACCAGCTACTCCCTGCTACTGATCCCATAAGGTTTGCAAATCGATACTGCGAGTTGAAATATCCGGCATTTGCAACCTCTAGGAACCTGTACTTAGAGCGGACTCTGAAAATTCCAAATGAACTCCAGCAATACACCTCTTATCAGATTAAAGAAAGAGGCTGGTTCTTCCTGGAGAGAAACCTTACAGAAGTCAATGCATCTTGGGTAAAGGAATTTTACTGCAATTACTTCATCACTTCCCTGGATGCAGTGAACCTAAGTGGCAAGCAGATACTGGTCACTAAAGAGGCCATTGAGGCCATTCTGCAGCTCCCACCTAAGTCTGATCAGCTGATGGTTACAAAAGGGCTGAGGAGGACATGCGCTTTATGCGATTTGATTGGGATGCAGTCAAGGCGAGAATTACCCTTGACCCGACTGTTCCATGGGAATTGGGTCAGGACACCACCATGCCTAAGGGAATCAAGCAGATTTACTTAAATGATGAGGCTCGGCTATGGCACCAGATCTTGAGCAACTATGTTATGCCGAGTACCCATGAGACCGTGATACCAGCCGCTATGATCACCCTCCTTTGGTGTGTGATGGAGGGTAAGGACCTATACTTGCCACGCTTTATCCGGTCCTACATGGCCAGGGTCCACGTCCGAGGCACTCTTCCCTTTCCCTATTTGGTTACAGAGCTGGGCCGTCGAGCTGACGTGCCTTGGGAGGATGCCGATGAGAAGCCACCGGCTGCAGACTGCAGGAAGATTATTTCTCACAGTAGGAACTTTCTAGCTTTGGGCTACAGACCCCCACCCTTCACTGCTACTGATGAGACAGCAACACGTTCCGCTGGTCCTTCTTCCTCCACAGCTACCCCTGCTGCCATTACTGCACCTCCACCTACCTCAGAACCAATTTATCACCTAGTGCACTGCTTGTTTCAGCAGCTAGACAGGATGGAGCGCCGCAACCGGCGCCGGTATGAGAGATCTGAGCGTCGCCGCCGGCGCCGTTATGAGCACCTGAAGCTGTTGATACGATCTGGCAGTGACATCCCCTCTGAGCCTAACACACCATCGGAGCCATCTGAGGAGGAGGCGGATGAGCATGAGGAGGAGACCCATCCACAGAGAGAGACAGAGCAGGCAGGCACAGAGCAGGCTGCACCACAGCAGGAGGTCCCACATCAGATCCAGGTTGTAGATCCCGAGATCCCTATATAGTCAGCACCCCCTCTGCAGCAGCTATATCCTTAGACCACCACCACAGAGACTCCAGCTACCCATCCTTCTGGAGATGACACTCCTTCACACCCAGCTTGAGTGAGCATCGAGGACGATGCTATTATTTAAGTGTGGGGAGGTTGCCATCTCTGGCGTATCTTTATTTTGGTGAACCACTACAAACTCTCTCTTATTTTGTTCATTTTCTGTATTTTTGCATATTTTTCTCTTTTTGCTTTTTATTGTACCTTTTGCATTTTGCACTTTGAGCTATATGTATACTACTTTGGATATTTTAGCTTGATTTGCACATTAGTTTTACTAGTTTTATTTTAAGTGGATTAATTAGTATAGTTTACCCTTTTTAGTATATGATAGTTGACTTGATTGAAAAATAAATAGGAAGTAAGCTAGATACTTTAACATAATAGAAACAATCCACACCTTGTATATATAGCATTACATGTTAGTTAGTTAACAACATTTCATCAAGGAGAAACACTAAAACCTTAAAGGCCACCCAAAACAATTTTTTTTTATGAGAATAATGGGAAATTTTAACTAAACCTGCATGACATATATGAATGATATATGATTTATGAGTTTGAGAATATACAGCCTGTGAGTTTTGAGCTTAATTGTATGGTTACATTTAAACCATAATATTTTATTCCTGTGTGTTCCATCCTTCTTTTTTATTCTGGTGTTCTTTGCTTTGTTTTAATCTATATGTCCGATTATGGAATATAGATACATACCAAGAGAGTGATTGAGGCCATGTTTGATTATTAACTCACTTATCCCAAATAAAGCCTGCCTTTTATGTCATCCTTGTTAGCCCCCTTGAGCTTTAATCCCCTTCTATTTTATAACCACATTACTAGCTTTAAGCAAAAAAACAAAATAAAAATCCCAAGTTGAATCCTTGGTTAGCTTAAGATAGAAATTGTGTATTGTTAAAGTGTCGGGAAACCTATTGGGAACATGGATAATGAAAAACAGGGTAGAAAGTTGAAAAGAATAAAGATGTTCCAAATTAAGAATTTTTGGGAAACATGCTCATGTGAAATTAAATTAATTAAATTACCATGTGCATAAAAAAAAAAAGCAATGCACATAGAATAAAAATAAAATATGAGCATGTAATATCAAAAGTGGGAAAAATATGGGAAAACAGGTAAAGAAGCTTTACTTTAGAAATTATGTATGTTAGGTGAGATCTTAGACTAATTAAGGATTCACTTATTAGCTCACTTAGCTTTATACATATACCCTTACCTTTACCTTTACCTTGGCCCCATTACTACCTTACTTAAAGACCTCATGATTTTTGGTATGTCTATATTTTATAATTGTTGATTGGTTAGATGAAGAACAAAGTTATAGAAAGTAAGGATAAAAAGAAGAATAGAGTGATTAACCTAATAAACCCTGAGTGATTAGAGAGTAAACACAAAATTCGGTGAGGGTTCAATAACTCATCAACATATATCTATGCTTAATTTGTTATTTGTCTTGCAAGTTTATAAAATATTTTTCTTCCCATCTCAAGTGTAAAGTGCTTTAACATTATCTAAGGTTGGCTATGTATATATGAGTCCTTAAGAATGTAAATTGATTTAACTACATGTAAGCTTTATATATGAGTGAATAAAATTAGAATTGCATCATGCATTTAGTTAGTTGCATTTAGGTTAGAATTACATTGCATGGCATTCCACCACTTCAACCTCACTTTTTACCTTGGATATAGCATGAGGACATGCTATTGTTTAAGTGTGGGGAGGTTGATAAACCCATATTTTGTGATATATTTTGTGCTTAGTTTGAGTGGTTTGTTCAATCCTTCACCCACTTATTCATATTAACTGCATGGTTTTACTTTCCCTTCCTTATTATGTGATGTATGTGAAAAACATGTTTCCTATGCTTTAAAATTAATTATTTTAATTACCTTTATTTCCATTCGATGCCATGATTAGTGTGTTGAGTAGTTTCAGATCTTCTAAGGCAGGAATGACTTAAAGGATGGAAAAGAAAACATATAAAAATGGAATGAAAGCTTAAAAACGGAGTTTTGGAGAAACTGGCATCCACGCGATCGCATGGACAACGTGACCGCATGCCAAGAGCGAAGAAGCAGCGACGCGGCCGCATGACTGACGCGACCGCGCACCTAAAGAAGGACACCTATGACGCGGCCGCATGACTGACGAAACCGCGTGACAAGGAAAAAACTCCAATTGATGCGACCGCGTGACCCACGCGGACGCGTGACAGAGGCCACGCACCAGAAATTGCAGAAAACGCTCATAGCATATTCTGAAGCCCTTTTTGGCCCAAATCCAAGTTCAGAAGGCATAGACCAGAGGTTATGAAGTGTGGGAATGCGTTCATTCAAAGAGTCTTGGCATATTTTTTACTTTTCATGATTTAGGTTTAGTTGGAGAGAGGCTCTCTCCTCTCTCTTTAGGATTAGGATTTAGGACTTCTCTTAGTTTTAGGAGTGACTCTCGATCCCAGGTTCAATGTTCTTTTACTTTATATTTATCTCTTATTCTCAGATACTTTAATGCTTATATTAGTTATGTTGCCTATTTGGCTTATGCCACATTCATGATGATTTTCTTATTTAATGTTATTTGAGGTATTTCAATTTAATATTGCCTTCTTTTACTTATGCCATTGATTATTCCCAATCTGAAGACAATTTCATTCCAGTAGAATTAATTTACTTTTCCCTTTTTGGTCTTGGTTAAGAAATCAGTAACTCAGGAGTTATCTTAGCTCAACAAAATTGATAACTGTTATCTTTGCTAATTGAACTGAACTTCAATAATCCCAACCATTTTTTAGGAAATAAATAGGATTCGAAGGTCAAATTAATTAGTCCCTTGAAAGCAAAGGTCAACTAAGTGGAATTAAGATTCAACTTTCATTATTATTGACAAGAATAACTAAGTCTAGACTTCCAATTTCTCATACCTTGCCAAAGGATTTGCTTTACAGTATTTATTTATTTTAATTGTCATTTAAATTATTTTCCATATTTATTCCTCATTCTCAAAACCCCAATTTACAAAACCCATAACCAATAATAAGAACATACCTCCCTGCAATTCCTCGAGAAGACGACCCGAGGTTTAAATACTTCGGTTAACAATTTTAAGGGGTTTGTTACTTGTGACAACCAAATCGTTTGTATGAAGGGATTTCTGTTGGTCTAGAATCTATACTTACAATGCGATTTTATAAAATTCTTTACTAGCGAAAATCCTAACGTCAATCACCTTATGGACACATATAACTTCAAGGAAAAGATCCTGAAAACAGGTTCACTGTCAATGGACAGAAGGTTAAGCATTACCTTGAAGGAGATATAGGGCCAGAAGGCTCAACACTGCGACTAAGTTAAGCACAGTAAAGTCAAGCTTATGACATTAAAGAAGCGCTTGTTGGGAGGTAACCCAATAATCACTCATACTTTATTAATTTTCTAGTTGTTTCCATTTTAATTAGTTTTCTGGTCTATATTCCGTAGCAACACAACAGGAGCACCTTCCTTTAGAATTGATTTGTGGTGCCTGAACAATTAATTCTATTTAGAATTTCTGGTGAGAAAGCATCTAACTTGAATTCCATATTCCCGTCCTCAGCATACACAAAGTCAGAACTTAAATAAACTCTTTCTTCTCAAAGTAACCTTGCAATGATTTTTAATTAGTTTTTCATTGTATTTTAAGTTAATTTTAATAATAGTGATCATGAATAGTGCTTAAAAAGAGACAGAATGATGTAGAATAGCAAACAGAATAGGGTGACAATTGGGCGTTCAAAACACCCATGTAGGCAGCAATCCTGTCGTTAAACAACAGCCAAGGAGCCCTGGCTGTACATTTAACGCCCTGAAGGTAGGGGTGAGCACGGGCCGATTTGGTTCGGGTTTATGGTAAAATTAGAACCGAACCGATCAAAATGTAATTGGTTCGGTTTGGTTTGGATTTGCGATTTTTTGTATATGTATCCGAACCAAACCAAACCGATTAAGAATGGATTGGTTCAGTTCGGGTAATTGGGTACCCGATGAATTTGATATTCATAAAAAAAAATCAAATTTTTATCTTAAAAATTCAATAAGTATAATAAATATGTAACATCAATAGAAATAATCCAAACACGTTAAATACCAAATACATTAAAAACTAAACTCATTAAAATCCAAACATATTAATATTGAATAATCATTGTCTAATAGAAAAGCCATATATATTTTAAATTTTTTTATTTAATTAATATATGATCGGGTTCGCGGGTGGGTTCCGGTTCTATATTCAATCTTCTCTTAATTCAACTCATCTTCTTTCAATCCAATTTCAAAATTTCTTTGATTTTTAAATCAAATCTTGTTCAAATACCTCAATTTCAATTTAATTTCAAAATTAAAACATTTTTTTTCAAAATTTTTCAAATCCTTTTTCAAAATTTCATATCTTTTACAAATTGTTTTCAAAATCTTTCAAAATATTTTCTTATCTTGTTCATATCTTTTATTAAACTTTCAAATCCTTTTCATACTTCTTATCTTGTCTTTAATGCCTTTTCTACCCTCTTAAAATCTTTTCCTATCTTTTAAATTTAACAACTTATCTTTTTTATCTTTTTTCAAAAATATTTATCTTTTATTCATGATTATTTTCGAAAATCCCTCCCCCTCCCTATTTATATGTGTGACGGTGCCCTTGATGATCGGATTTTTGTGTGGTATAGAATTCACAAATAAATTTTTGTTGCAAGTATAGTTTCTAAACCAACAAAGAATCCTCTCATATAAAAATTTGGTTGTCACAAGTAACAAACCCCTATAAAAATAAACTGAAGTATTCAAATCTCGAGTCATCTCTCAAAGGAATTGCAGGGTAGTGTTCTTGTAATCGGTTTTGGACATGTATATTTTGGGGTTTTGAATAAGAAACAAGAAATGTAAATTGCAAGAATAAAACTAATAACTAGAAAAGGTCTTGGCAAGGTATGAGAACTAGAAGTCCTATCCTCATTATCTTCATCAATTGTGATGACAATTGTTCATTGCTTCACTTAATTAACCTCCAACCATGAAGGAAAGTCAAGTGAAAGTAATCAATTTGATTCCTCAAGTCCTAGTGAACTCCAAAGGAAACACTAGCTTTAGTGGAATTCAAATCAATTAGCAACTTCTAATTATCAATCAACGAGGACTTTGACAATTCAAGAGTCACCAAGGCCAAGAGGAGAAAAATCTACTCTAGCATCCTTCCAAGCATTTTATCAAACACTTGGAAGGCAGAAAAGGAAAGTAAAATCAAATTGCAAGAAAAGAAGATCTACAACTACTAATTGCAAGGAAATTAACAACAACAATCAAACAAGGCACAATTAACATGAATTACCTCAAATTGCATTAAAAGGAAATAAAAGGAACATGTGTGTATCAACAACAAAGTACACAAAATAAGGGAAATTACAACAAAAGAATAAAAGAACATGATGTAGCAACAAAAAATTGAGAAGAATAAGTAAATAAGAAGAAGAATTAAAGCCTAAATCTAGAGAAGAGATTAACCTAATCCTAATCCTAATTCTAGAGAGAAGAGAGAGCTTCTCTCTCTAGAAACTACCTCTAACTACAGCTAAAACTAAAATATAAACTAATTGGTAACTAACTTCCTAGTCACTTCTAATCCTCCTTCAATCCTTGGGTTTAATAGCATCAGAAGTGAGTTTGATTTGGGCCTGGGAAGCCCAGAAATCGCCCCCAGCGGATTCACTTTAAGTGGGTCATGTGCGAGCACCGACGTGTACGCGTGGGTCATGCGTACGTGTCGCTTGAAAATTTGCTATCCACGCGTACGCGTCGCCATGCGACCTCCCATCCACGCGTGCGCGTCTGCTGTGCGTGCGCGTCGATCTCAGCATCCCAAATCCTTGATTTTTCATGATTTCTCCTCTTTGCATGCTTTTCTCTTCATTCCCTTGATCCATTCCTAGCCTTTTCAACCTAAATTCACTAACAAACACATCAAGACATCTAGTAGAATCTAAGGTCAATCAAAATTAACAAATAAAGGGCCTAAAAAGCATGTTTTTATACTTAAGCACAATTTAGGAGAAAATTATGAAACCATGCTATTTCATTGAATAAATGTAGGAAAAGTGGATAAAATCCACCTAAATTAAACACAAAATGTACCACAAAATAGTGGCGCATGTCCTCATGCTTAACCAAGAAGGGAAGAAAGGGTATTATCATTTATTCAATGCAGATAAACTATATGTAACCTACCTAAATGCACCTATCTAAATGCAAGTGCCTAAATGGATGCAAGTACTTAGTCAAAATAAATCAATTCCCAAGAAAACCAATATAAGCATAAGCGCTAAGGGTATTAACAACCAAGTCAAACCACAATTGAATTGAGTTATTAAAGATTATACAAACTTGCAAGAGAGGAAATGATTCTAGGTGAAAACATGTAATTGAGCATCAAACCCTCACCGGATGTGTATCCGTTCTAGTCGCTCAAGTATATAGGGTTAATCACTCAATTCCCCTTAATCATGCTTTCCAAGATTTGTTTTTCATTTAACAATCAACAATTATTCAATGCATCCATACAAATATCATGAGGTCTTTTTTGGATTGTAATGGGGTTAGGATCAAGGTAAGGATACATATGGTCAAGTGAGCTTGAAATTTGAATCTTTGACCAACTTAAACTTCCCACCTAACCCATGACAACCTATACAATTTCAAAGCTAACCTAACTACCCATTCTTCACTTTTTCACATACTCATGCATTTTCATTTCACTTCACTACCACACATATGCATTGATTATTATTGAGCTTCACTTTGGGGCATTTTGTCCCTTTTTTTATTGCTTTTCTTTTTCTTTTTATTTTCTTTTCTTTCTATTATTTTCTCTTTTGTGTACATATATATATATATATATATATATATATATATATATATGGTGCCTTCTATGGTACCTATTATCTTATTGTACCTATGGTGACTACAAAGAAGGTTACCAATTAATTGTGGACATTTGGTAACTGAAAGCGTGTGACTAAAAGTGTTGCTTAAAGAAAAAGTGTTACCCTTAATCGTTAACTTGGCTCTAATACCAAATTTTTTAATTTCGATTTTTTCTTTTAATTTCTTTTTCGAAATTTCTATTAGCTCTTCAAATTTTTCTTTGAAAGTATTGACCATTTCTACCAGTTTATAACTTTTCAATCTTGTTTTAGTTTATAATATTCCTTTTTGCATGGATTATTGTATATAAAATCTTTTATCTGTTTGTCTTTTTCTTTAATATAACTTCTCAAATCCTCAATAACTTCTTTTATTTCTACACTTTCTCCTGTTTCTAAATGTCTGTTTAATTTTTCAATTTCATTCTCCATTTTTTCTTTTAACAGCTTTAATTCTTTTAGGTCATAATATGGTGTTCCAGGCATTTATAAATTTTTTAAGTTTAGCTCCAACTTGTTTATATTTGTTCTTATTTCTATCCTTTTTATTATAAGGTCATTAATTTCGAACTGAAGATTATTTAATTCTCTTTTATACTCCTTTATTTTACTTTTTAATTTTTTCGCCCTTTTTCTTTTTATTTTATTTTCTGGTCTTTCAATCTTTGTATACTTCATTAGTTATCTTATAATTTCTGCAAATTCTATCATCGATTCATCACTATTTTCTAGAGATTCTATTAATTTTTCTAACTCTTCAACTTCTCCTTTCAATTTGTCATAGATTATTTTTAGAGCTTCAAATGCTCTTTGATTTATTTTAGAAAACTGTAAATAATTCAACCTATTCTCTCTTTCAAAGAGCTCTTGTTTCTTGTCTTGATAGGTTACATATATTTTCTCTTTATTTATTGTCATAACTTAGTGTTTAGGGTTTCATTTAATTTTTCGACCTTTTTTGTTAATTCTTTTATTTCAGAATTTTCTTCTTTAATCTTTAACTTAGATAAACTTAAAGGGCTATTAATTTTGGATTCTCTTATTTGAAAATTCGATGAAACTAATTTTCCTAATGGTTCTTTTAGTAAAAGAACTGGGTTTTCAATAGCTTTATATTTTGGTATTTCTGTTTTTACAATTTTTTGAAATAATTCATCGACATAAATTCTTTCTCTGTTTTTAAATATTATACTATGATGGCTATTTGTTAAAGCATAATTTATTGCATATGTAATTGAAAATGGTTCATCGTCTTGTTCCATTAGATTCTTTCTGTGAAATTTATAAGCCAAACTTATAGATCTTCCAAGATTTTCAGTTGATAAAGGTATGGCATATCCAAGATGGGCATTGAATTTAACATTTACGTTTGCCAAGTTTCCATGAACAATTCCAATTATTTGATCTATTGGGTCATCAGTAATTCTTTTGTCACAGATTGCTAAGCTTATTGGTGAATTAATTCCTTTCATATATGTAGATTTGATTAAGACTTGTATAGTACTAATATGAATCCATCCAATTTTAGATCTTTTTTGTTGATCCTTAATTTTCTCAATCTGTTTACTCAATTCTTCATCATTTATCAGAGCTATTTCAAGTTCTCCATTAGCAGATTTTATCTTTATTGGGGCTTCAAGTTGAATTTTTCCATAGTATATTATATTTTTTCTATTAAAAACTTCTTTTAAAAGATTTTGTTTATTAAAATTTTCATTTGATTTGAGATTTAATTCTGTTTTTAGAACAGCCTGTTTTTCATTATCTAATAAGGCAGATAATCTATAATAATCAGATTCTTCCGTTAATTCTAAACTTTCTAAATAATTAATAACTATGAGATTAAGATAAAGGCGTACCTTTCTGGAGAAAAAATTCCTTTATTTAGAATATTTTACATAAGATGTTTTTATCTCCAGAGGGGAGATTGTAGATACTAACTCCAGAGGGGAGTTTAGAATTGGTTTTTCCTAAGGGAATTCTTCTTCAAACTATAGAATCGCCTCAGCCGCTTCCTCCTTGCTCTCCTAGCATATGAGTACTCTTAGCCTCCTGCTTTCTATTGTTTGATACCTCTACAATTGCCTAAGCAACCTATTTATAATGGTTGGGTCTGATGGACAATTCCCATCCTTACCCTTCTTATGACGTCATTGCTTACGTCATTGTTTATTATCTTGCACCAGCTACATTGTTGGTGCTCTATGACCTAAGCGCTTACGTCACTATGCAATAATGTTGAGAGATGCTTCAGATGTGCTGTCCTCCTCTTTCATCATGTGACCTTCAGATGCGTTGTCTTCTTCCTTTATCATGTGGGTTGATTCCGTTTTATTATTGCTTTCTTCAGATAACTCTGAGACACATAGCTGGCACTTGTGGTCTTCTCTGTCTTTTATCAAATAGCAGAGATTCATCTTTATCCCTTCGGGGAGCTTTTCTAAGAGTCCAGATAAGTTGTAGAATGCTGATTCAAATTCCACTAAGAGTCTCATCTCTCTTTCTTCAATTTCATTCCTTTTACTGGACACAAGCAAAGTATTTCTGCTTTTATAATTGATTCTTGTGTGAGATTCCCTTGTTATCTTTTGAGTTCTTTCAAAGACCCTTGCTAGTGTGCTGGCTAGTCTTCCTTCATGACTGTAGATTGTTAAATCTTGAACTTGATCAATTGGTTGAAAATTTCCTGGGAAGACGGACATGAAGATCACTTGATGTGCTGGAACCAAGCATTCTTCTTCTTCATTAAAAATAGGTTGACTATTCGTAAATTTTAGGGATATATCCCTTGGATTTACATTGTCAATCATATTTTTAAATCTTTTTACTGCATCAATAAATCCTGCAGGAAACTCACTAATAATTTTCAAATCATTAAAAATTAAAATTGTATCAATTAATCCATACTGGAAAAACTGATAGGTGTCAGATGGGGAAGCCTCTGGAAATATAACCAGCTTTGTTAGCTGTTCTTTGGCAATAGGATAATATCCCAAGATTGCCCTCTTTTCTGCAGTCCAATTCAAGACTATGTTAAGGGTTTCTCTGAGATTTGATCTACAAACCCTTTTCTTTTCCTTGATTTCAGCCCTTGTAGGAATGTTTCTTATTATCCCTGTTCTCTGGGTTTGAATTGGAGCTTTATCTGCTCTTTTTAGGGTTTGCTCTGGATGAAGAGCTTCATATTCTCTAAAAGATTCCTTTGCCTCTTCCAGTGTTAAAAATCCTCCTTTATGAATTATCCTTGATTGCTGTGTAAATGGTGCTGCTTTTTCCCAGGCATCATATACTCCTTTCATGGGGCCATTATAAATTACATAATATTTTTTATCTTGGGTGGATTTTTTGATAATTTCAGCAATTGTTTTATTTTTTGGAATTTTTTCCTCACCTGATTTGTCCACCACGCTTAGTTGGCTGAACTCTGATGGTTTTGGTTGTTGTGTTGATTTCATTGCTTTGATGGCCTTCGTGAGTGATTGGATCTGTGTCCTTATTTGCTGACAATGCTTGCATTTTTCGAGTTCTTGTTCGTATTTTTGAATTTCTTGATTTAATGCGTTGTAGACGAACTCCATTCTCTTGTTAATGTATCTGCAATAACATTTTTGTCACCCTTAATATATTCAATTTTTATTGGATATTGTAACAAAAATAATTGCCATCTTACCAATTGTCCATGATTATAATCAACTTTCAAATTATATCGTATGAAACCTGTTAAATAACTTGAATCTGTCCTTAATGTAAATTCTTTGGGTAGTAAATCAATTTTCCATTTCTTAAGAGATTTAATTGCTGCTAGAGTTTCCCTTTCATGAGTAATATATCTCTGTTCTGTTGGAGTAAAAGTCCCTGAAATATACCTGCAGAGTAGTTCCTTTGGGGGATATTTAGAATCTAGTGATTCTTTTTCTTGTTCCAAACTTTTTATAGCTTTCTTAGCTTTTAGACATCCTGACCAGGTTATGTCTGAAGCATCTGTTTCTACTATTAAGTAGTCATTTTCTTCTGGAATATAAAGTTCTGGAAGTTTTTCACATAATTCTTTAATTCTTTGAATTTGTATACTATCTTTTTCATCCCATTTCCATACTTTTTTAGTACTTATTTTTGGAAATAAACTTTTAGTGTATTCTGTTATATTCTTTAAAAATCCCTGATCAGAAATACACCCTAAAAATCTTTGTAATTGTTTTCTATCTTCTATTTTATTAGGAAATAAATTTACCTTTTCTAGAACATTTGGTTGAAGTTTTAGCTTTCCTTGAGTGGATAAAATTAATCCAAGGAACTCTATTTCTTGTTTTGCTATTTTTGCTTTCTTTTTACTAAGAACTAATCCTTTTTCCTTGCATCTTTCTAAAACTATTAATAATTTTTGAAGATGATCTTCTTTATCCTGTTTTGTAAAAATTAGTATATCATCAATGTATACTAAAACAAATTCATTTAACTCTTTTAGATTTTCTTCCATAAATCTTTGATAAATACCTGGGGCTTGCTTTAATCCGAATGGTAATACATTCCATTCATAAAGCAACACGCTTGTTGATTCTTTTGTTGGGCAAGTAAAAGCAGTTAATTTCTTTGTTTCTTCGTCTAAACGAAGTTGCCAATATCCTGATTTTGCATCAAGAGATGAAAACCAAGTTGCTCCTTTGATTTTTTTCTAAAATAGAATCTTTTCTTGGAAGTTTATGAGCATCACCAATAGTTGCTTCATTCATTTTCTTATAGTTTATTACCATTCTTCGTTTTCCCCTTTTAATTTCATTGTTGTTTTCAACGTAAAAAGCTGGAGCCGCATGAGGACTTTTACTTGATCTTATAATTCCTTTTTCCAAAAGATCTTTACACTCTAATGAGAACTCTTCTCTATCTCTCGCGGAATAAGGAATTTTATTTGGAACATTTATCTCTTTTGTGGGATCTTTTAATTTAATGCTTACTAATTCGTTATTTGTATTTTTAATATCTAATGGATTTTCAGCACAAATTTCATCCAAGAGTTCTTCTATTTTTGTTTCAAAATTATTTTTTGGAATATTTATCTGAAAGTATAGATTTAAATAACATGTTTCTAATATAGAAAATATTTTAAATTTTAAGATTTTATCTATAGTAGTAGTTGGTATTCTTATACGTTTTGATTTTTGATTTATTGAAGAATCGTGTGGAGCTTTTAAAACTATATATGTTAATTCTTGAATGAATGGATGATATAGCTTTAAAAAGTTATTTCCTATGATAAAATCCATTCCAGAATCTAACATATATATAGATGGAACAATGAACCTATAATTTTGAATAAAAATTTCAACCATCTCTGCTTTTTGGTTAATTTTATGTATTGATTTGTCAGCTATTCTGACTCTTAATGGTTTCTTTAATTTTTTCCAATCAAGTTTTATACTTGAACTAGCAAAGCATTGTGTTGCCCCAGAATCTATGAAAGCATTTATAAACTTTTCTGTTATTTTTATAGTAATAAATGTAGCATTATTGCTCAGTCTCTGAGTCTGTTTCTGAGACATATTAAAAAATATAGTCTAAGTTATCATCAGATTCTTCTAATGGTTCCATGAAACAAGACTTAGCGATTTCTATTTGTTTAGTAAGATCCTTTTTATCCTTCTTTTTCGGGCATTCATTTGCGTAGTGTCCTTCTTCTTGGCAATACCAACATTTACAATTTTCTTTTTTATTCGGGCAATAGTTATTTCTTTGTCTTTTGTTTTTATTGTTATTTTCTTTTCTAAAATATCTCTTTTTTCTCCAGTTTGGATAGTATTTTCTTTTTCTAAATTGATATTTTCTTTTTCTTTGAAGATTTTTATTAAGACCATATTTTTGAGGTATCTCCTCATTATCCTGACAGCAAATTCTTATTATATTTGCAAATCTTTTTTGAGTTGCTTCTTGCATACAACGTTCTTTTATTTCCTCTCTTATAGCAGAGGTTGCTCCACCAAAATTATTTTCAATTGTTCCTCTATTTATTTCTCTTATAAATCTTCCCATTATAAATTCATTAGCAGGATATGGAAGTTTTGTTATGTACATACTAAGATAATGATTTTTATCTTCTTCTTTTAATTTGTAATAATGTATTCTATATTCACATATATAAGACTCCACATTACATAAATCATATATCTGAATATTAGCTAAATGGTTTTTTGCTTCTTGATATTCTTTATTATAGACTTCTTGCCTATGATCTATAATATTTTTTTCCAAAAAATTCTTTATATAAAATCATCATTATATATAATATCTTATCATAAGCTGTTGTTTTTGTTTCTAATTCTTCTATTATTTGGTTTTCTATTGATGTCATATAATCTCTTATAGTTCCTTTTTCTCCTATGTAATTCCAAATGTCCCTTCCAGATAATTCACCAAGTTTTGGATTAGTAAAGGCTTCTAATAAGAAGGAATTCAACCAATTTTCGAAAATTTCTTTTTCGTTCTTTTTGCAGTCTAAATTGAGCATTCTTTCTCCTTCCATTTCCTGGATTTTAGGAATATATTTTGATGGTATTTTTGTATATTTTTAATCTTTATTTATAAACCCTTTTTTAAAAGCATAATTATCAAAACCTGTTTCCCATTTAAATTGAGATTGATTATCCTTAGATGTTCCAGCTTCATTTTTTACTTGTATTGGAATAGCTGGTTCTTCGTCACTTGAATAATCTAGAATGTGTTCTTCATTTTCTATATTTTCAGAATTTACTAATTCTTCCTCTATCTGAAAACCATGTTCCATAATATTATTTTCTTGAGCCATTTTTAATTGTTTAAAAAGCATTGTAACTTCTTCTAATTTTTCTTCAATATTCATAATTTTAGTGGTGGTTTTACTTTTAAATCTGTTATGTTAATTATGTTTTGAAATTTTTTTTCCTTGGGATTCTCTTTTTCCTTATTTCTTTGAAATTTTATGGATGTTAATATTTCTTCAAGCATATCTACTATAGAATTTAATTGTGGGTTAAAAGTATGATATAGATGTGGGGAATCATTTCCATGGTAACATTTTTTAGAAATTCCGTGTGAAAGATAAGTTTTTTCAGGTTTTTGAAGTCCTTCAATAAAACTTATAGTAAAATAAAGATTTTGAGAAAAATCATTTTGTATTGATTTTAAGAATTCGGTGTCATTACAGTTAACATTAGTTAAAATCATTAATTTTTGATCTATTAATTTTGATAACTTAATTATTTCTTCTCTTAAATCTTCTAATTTACTTTTTTCCATTAGATGACGCTTTTCTTTGTGAAGAGTTACACTTTTTAAGCTAAAAGTGTAGCTTTAGCCACCACTAGTTACCATAGACATAGCCACCAGAGACTTGGCTTATATATATATATATATATATATATATATATATATATATATATATATATATATATATATATATATTATTTTCCTTTTGTTTTTCTCTTTTTTTCTTTTTGATGTAATAATATATAAATAGCAATGCATATGGTTTAAACATTTGATTAACACATGAGTATGTACTCAATTTCCAATTTTTTCAACAAAATTACAACTCACGCCTTTTTCCAACCAATGTCCCAAATTTCTCCACACTTGAATTATACACATTGACTAGCCTAAGCTAATCAAAGATCCAAATAAAGGACATTTATTGTTTTTCGCTTTAAGGCTTGTAATGTGCTAAATTAAGAACAAAGTGGATTTAAAATAAGCTCAAAATTGGCTAACAAAGGTTGATGGGAGGTAGGCTATTTGGGTAAGTGAGCCACATAAAACAATAGCCTCAATCATATATATGCATGTATACAAGGAATAATGGACATAAAGAATCAAACAAATCAAGGATCACAATCATAGAAAGAGAACAATGCACACAAGAAGGAAATAAAGTGGTTATAAGATGTAACCACACTATTAGGCTCAAAACTCACAAGCTTGTGTTCTTAGCTCAAAACATGATCCACAAAATATAATTCAAGCGAGTTCAATGAGGAAAATTTTTTCACTCAAATCAATCAGGCCCTATAAGTAAATTTCTTGGAAAATCACAATATTTTGACAAAGTTTATTTCCTAAATGCAATGTTGTGATTGAGAAAATTTTTAAAATTATCTTAGTTTATCCCTTTTTTTTTCAATCAACCCAAATTCTCTTATGTGAAAAGGGTTAACTAAGCTTCAATAATCTAATATTGTTTTTCGAATCACAACCACTAAACTAAAATAACTGCATATATATATATATATATATACTATCAATTATAAATGGGAATCCAACTAAAAGTATCAAAACACACACAACCAAATATGCTAAGTGCAATAAACTAAAAGTATGCAAAAATACCAATATGTACAATAATACAAAGTGCAGTAAACGATAGTGCAAGTACTAAAATAAGATAAAATAAAACAACTAAGACTGAAGTCTAAAATCGTCAACTAAAATAACATCTTTGCCGACGACGTCGACCTCCCCACACATAGAATGAAGCATCGTCCCCAATGCTACAAGTGGGACTAGGTGGAAGGATTGACACCTGCATCTGGCTGGCGCTCTGGCTGTGGCTGTGGCTATGTAGAAGCTTGAATCTCTGGAGGTGTCTCTGTCTGCCCAGCCTCCTCCTTATGATCTGTGATAAACCGCTATTTTACAGTTTATCTTGTGCTTAATTCAGTAGATTTTACCCATTATTCTCACACTTATTCATAGAAATCGCATGTTTTACATTTTCCTTCCTAATTTTGTGCTATGATTGAAAACATGCTTCTTTGGCCTTAAATTTGCTATTTTTAATCCTCTCATTACCATTCGATGCCGTGATATGTTTGCTGAGTGTTTTCAAGATTTATAGGGCAGAAATGGCTTATAGGATGGAAAGGAAGCATGCAAAAGTGGAAGGAATACAAGAAATTGAAGGAATTGCAAACCTGTAAAGCCTGACCTCTTTGTATTAAATCGATCATAACTTGAGATACAGAGGTCCGAATGAGCCGGTTCCAGTTGCGTTGGAAAGCTTACATCCGGGGCTTCAAAATGATATGCAATTTGCTATAGTTGCCTTGTTGTTAGGCGACGCGTACGTGATGAGCGGATATTTTATACACTTTTTGGTGGTATTTTCATGTAGTTTTTAGTATGCTTTAGTTACTTTTTAGTATATTTTTATTACTTTTTATGCAAAAATCATATTTTTGGACTTTACTATGAGTTTGTGTGTTTTTCTGTGATTTCAGGTATTTTCTAGCTGAAATTGAGGGAACTGAGCAAAAATCTGATTCAGAGGCTGAAAAAGGACTGCAGATGATGTTGGATTCTGACCCTCCTGCACGCAAAATAGATTTTCTGGAGCTATAGAAGCCCAATTGGTGCGCTCTCAATTGCGTTGGAAAGTAGACATCTTGGGCTTTCCAGCAATGTATAACAGTCCATACTTTTCTCGAGATTTGATAGCACAAACTGGCGTTTTAACGCCAACTTTCTACCCTTTTCTGGCGTTAAACGCCAGAACTGGCATAAAAGCTGGAGTTAAACGCCCAAACTAGCACCAAAGCTGGTGTTTAATGCCAAGAATAGCCTATGCACATGAAAGCTTCAATGCTCTGCCCAAACACACACCAAGTGGGTCCCGGAAGTGGATTTCTGCACTATCTATCTTAGTTTACCCATTTTTTGTAAACATAGGTTACTACTTTAGTATAAAAACTACTTTTAGAGATTTATTTTATACCTCATGACATTTTACATCTGAATTTGTATCTTCTACGGTATGAGTCTCTAAACCCCATGGTTGGGGGTGAGGAGCTCAGCTGTGTCTCGATGGATTAATGCAATTATTTCTCTTTTCTATTCAATCACGCTTGTTTCTATTCTAAGATATTCATTCGCACTTCAACATGATGAATGTGATGATCCGTGACACTCATCACTATTCTCAACTTATGAACGTATGCCTGACAACCACTTCTGTTCTACCTTAGATTGAGTGTGTATCTCTTGGGTTCCTGGTTCACGAGTTTGATTGCCTCTGCTGACAATAGAGCGTTCAAATCCGTGAAAGCAGAGTCTTCGTGGTATAAGATAGAACCAATTGGCAGCACTCTTGAGATCCGAAAAGTCTAAACCTTGTCTGTGGTATTCCGAGTAGGATCTGGGATGGGGTGACTGTGACGAGCTTCAAACTCACAAATGTTGGGTGCAGTGACAGTGTGCAAAATGATCAATGGATCCTATTCCAGAACAAGTGAGAACCGACAGATGATTAGCCCTACGTAACCCGTAGTTGGACCATTTTCACTGAGAGGATGTATGGTAGCCATTGACAACAGTGATTCACCAACATACAGCTTGCCATGGAAGGAACCTTGCGTGCATGAAAAAGACAACAACAGGAAAGCAGAGATTCAGAAGACCGAGCATCTCCAAAACCTCAACATGTTCCTCATTACTGAATCACAAGTACTTTTTATTTCATGCTAGTCATTCTTCATAAACAAAAATCATTTTTATCCTTAATCTCCTGACTAAGAGTTACAAGAAAACCATAGCTTGCTTCAAGCCGGCAATCTCCGTGGGATCGACCCTTACTCACGTAAGGTATTACTTGGATGACCCAGTGTACTTGCTGGTTAGTGGCACCGGAGTTGTGAAACGTGTAAATCACAATTCCGTGCACCAAGTTTTTGGCGCCGTTGCCGGGGATTGTTCGAGTTTGGACAACTGACGGTTCATCTTGTTACTTAGATTAGGAATAATTTATTTTTGTTGGTTTAGAGTTACTAATTTTGAGTCTTTTGTTTGAGTTTAGTTTCATGTTTTAAGTTTGGTGTCCTCTTTGTGTTTTTCCTTTTAATTTTCGAAAAAATTATGTTTGGTTTTCTAAAAATGCTAAGTTTGGTGTCTTTTGTTGCTTATTATCTTATACATTTTTGAATTATTAGTGTTCCAAGTATAAAAATTTTTAAGTTTGATGTCCTTTGTGTTCTTATTTTCTTAAATTTTTTTTCAAAAAGTGTTCTTGGTGTTCATCTTGACATTCAAAATTTTCTTGTTTGTTTCTATTGTTTTACTCTAAAAATTTCAAGTTTGGTGTCAGTTTGTTGTTTTTCTCTCTCCACATTAAATTCAAAAAATCAAAAAAATATCTTTTCCTTTAAGTCCTCATAAAATTTCGAATCCCTTGTGTTGACTTGGTCAAAATTTTTAAAATCATATCTTTTTCAAAACTTCCCAACCACTTTCTCTTATTTTCGGTTTTCAAAAAAAAAATTTAAATAATAAATATAATATTTCTATCTCCAATCCACATCATCTCCCTTTCGCCCTCATGGACTTAAGTGGAGTGAACAGTCCAGAAGGACTCTGGGGTCATATGCTAACCCCACTACTGCTTCTTATAGGAGTAGTATCTGTATACCCCCCATAAGAGCTATCACTTTTGAGCTAAATCCTAAGCTCAATATCATGGTGCAGCAAAATTGCAGTATTTCGGTCTTCCACAGGAAGACCCTACTGAGTTTTTGGCACAGTTCTTACAAATTGCTAACACAGTACGTGATAAGGACGTGGATCAGGATGTCTACAGATTATTGCTGTTTTCATTTGCTGTAAAAGACCAAGCTAAGAGGTGGTTAAATAACCAACCTGATAAACCACTATTTTATGGTTTATCTTGTGCTCAATTGAGTGGTTTTTATCAAGCCTTTTCCCACTTATTCATATGATTTGCATGGTTTCACATTCTCCTTCCTGATTTTGTGCTATGATTGAAAACATGCTTCTTTGACTTTTATTTTCTTTTATTTAAATCCTCTCTTGTTATCATTCGATGCCTTGATATGTGTGTTAAGTGATTTCAGGGATTACAGGGCATGAATGGCTCAGAGGATGGAAAGGAAGCATGCAAAAGTGGAAGGAATACAAGAAGTTGAAGAAACTGCTAAGCTGTCCAGCCTAACCTCTTCGCACTCAAATGGTAATAACTTGAGCTACAGAGATCCAAATGACGCAGTTCTAGTTGCGTTAGAAAGCTAACATTCAGGACTTTACAACGATATATAATTTGCCATAGCTGCCCCAAAGTTAAGTGACGCAAACGCGTGGATGACGCGTCCGTATCGCATCTGCGAACTTCAATCCACGCAAACGCGTGGACGATGCCTCCGCGTCACTTTGCCACGACCTGTACGGACCAGAAAGCACTGGAAGTTAATTTTGGACTGTTTTTGACCCAGTTCTCGGCCCAAAAAACACAGATTAGAGGCTGGGAGTGGAGCAGAATCAGATCATACACTCATAACACACTTTTCATAATTTTAGATGTAGTTTTTAGAGAGGAAGGCTCTCTCCTCTCTCTTAGGATTTAGGATTAGGATTAGGAGTAGGATTTCAACTTCTTCATCACAGGTTCAATCTTCCTTTAATTTATTTTCTACTTTTATTTATTACTTTAGTTGATTACTTGATGTTGCCAATTTGGCTTATGGATTTCTATGTTCAATCTAACTTTCTATTTAATATAATTCGAGGTATTTCAGATCTATGATTTGTTTCTTTTATTTATGATATAAATAATTTAGATTTTTCTACCTTTTGGCTTTGGTTGATTAATTGGTGTCTCTTGAGTTATCAAACTCATTGTTGACTGAAAATTTGAATTCTTCAAGAATTAATTCGAGTTCTACTAACTCTAGCCTTTCCCAAGGAAAGACTAGGACTTGAGGAATTAAAATTAATTCATCCACTTAACTTACCTTCATAGTTAGAGGTTGACTTTGTGGGAGAAAAATCCAATTCTCATCATGATTGATAAGGATAATTGGGATAGGACTTCCAGTTCTCATACCTTGCCAAGAGCTTTACCAGTTATTATTTTGACAACTTGTTATTTTACATTACTTGTTCAACCCTTTTGAAAACCCCAAAATATACCTTTGCATAACCAATAATAAGAACATACCTCCCTGCAATTCCTTGAGAAGACGACCCGAGGTTTAAATACTCGATTATCAATTTTAAAGGGGTTTGTTACTTGTGACAACCAAAACATTTGTACGAAGGGACTTTAGTTGGTTTAGAAGCTATACTTGCAACGGGAATTTATTCTGAATTCTAGACCACAGAAAAGTTCCTCTCTTCACAATCCAAAGCCAGCATAAGAACATGGAAACAGTTGTCAGACAAATTCCTAAATCAATATTTCCCTCCAAAAAGGATGACACAGCTAAGGCTGGACATCCAAGGCTTTAAACAAGAGCATCATGAATCTCTTTATGATGCTTGGGAGAGGTACATAGAGATGCTAAGGAAATGCCCCTCTGAAATATTTTCCGAGTAGGTACAGTTAGACATCTTCTATTACGGGCTTACAGAAAAAGCCCAGATATCTCTAGACCACTCAGCTGGTGGATCTATAAACATGAGAAAAATAATTGAAGAAGCTCAAGAGCTCATAGATACAGTTGCTAGAAATCAGCATCTGTACTTAAGTAGTGAGTCCTCCATGAAAGAAGAGGCTAAGGCAGTATCCACTAAACTTAGTCCTCCAGAACAAGTTGCTGAACTCAATCAGCAATTGTGTTTTCTAATAAAACAGCCAGCAGAATTCAAAGAAATGCTACAAGAAACCAAAAATGCCAACCAGAATATGAAAAAATAATTGAATCATACAAAACAGTAATTATCCAAACAGATAATAGAAGAGTGCCAAGCTGTTCATTTAAGGAGTAGGAAGACATTACATGCCTCAACTCAAAGCAGCAAAAAGTCAAGAAAGGAACAATTAACAGAGGATGAGCAAATCACTGCCCAAAATCCTTTTGAGGACAGTAAGAGCCCAGAGAGGAATACTTCCGGCATTTGAATGCCAGAAAAGGGCAAAGAATTGGCGTTAAATGCCCAGTGGATGCCCACTTCTGGCATTCAAACGCCAGAAAAGGGGAAAAACTGGCGTTAAATGCCCAGTCCATGTCCAGTTTTGGCGTTCAAACGCCAGAAAAAGGGGAAAATCTGGCGTTAAACGCCCATCCAGCCCCCAATCATGGCGTTCAAACGCCAATGAGGGATCAGACACCTGCAAGTGCTGATAGTAACCCCTCTAAGAAGGCTTCTCAAACCACCTCTGTAGGAAATAAACCTGTAGCAACTAAGGTTGAAGAATACAAAGTCAATATGCCTTATCCTCAGAAACTCCGCTAAGCGGAACAGGATAAACAATTTGCTTGCTTTGCAGACTATCTCAGAACTCTTGAAATAAAGATTCTGTTTGCAGAAGCACTTGAGAAAATACCCTTTTATGCTAAGTTCATGAAAGAGATCTTAAGTCATAAGAATGATTGGAGAGAAATTGAAAATGTTCTCCTCACTCAAGAATGCAGTGCAGTCATTCTAAAAAGCTTACGAAAGAAGCTTAAAGACCCTATAAGCTTTATGATACCATGCACATTAGAGGGTACTTGTACCAAGATAACTCTATGTGATCTAGGGGCAAGTATCAACCTGATACCTGCATCCACTATTAGAAATCTTGGTTTGACTAAAGAAGTCATACCACCCCGGATATGTCTTCAACTTGCTGATGACTCTATTAAAATGCCATCAAGCGTGATTGAGGACATGATTGTCAAGGTTGGACCATTCGCCTTTCCCACTAACTTTGTAGTGTTGGAAATGGAGGAGCACAAGAGTGCAACTCTCATTCTAAGAAGACCTTTCTTAGCAATTGGACGAACTCTCATTGACGTCCAAAAAGGAGAAGTGACCCTGAGAGTCAATGAGGATGAGTTTAAGTTGAATGTTGTCAAAGCTATGCAACATCCAGACACTTCAAGAGATTGCATGAGCATTGATATTATTGACTCCCTGGTGGAGGAGATCAATATGAGTGAGAGTCTCGAATCAGAGCTAGAAAATATCTTTAAAGATGTTCAGCCTGACTTGGAAGAATAAGAGAAAACAGAAGAACCTCTGATAACTCCTCATAAGGAGGAAAAGCCTCCTAAACTTGAGCTCAAACCACTACCACCATCCCTGAAATATGCATTTCTGGGAGAAGATGACACTTTTCCAGTGATCATAAGCTCTGCTTTAGATCCACAAGAAGAGGAAGCACTAATTCAGGTGCCAAGGACACACAAGACAGCTCTTGGGTGGTCCATAAGTGATCTTAAAGGCATTAGCCCAGCCAGATGCATACATAATATCCTATTGGAGGATGATGCCAAGCCAGTGGTTCAACCACAGAGGCGGCTGAATCCAGCCATGAAGGAGGTGATGCAAAAAGAGGTCACTAAATTACTAGAGACTGGGATCATTTATCCTATTTCTGATAGCCCCTGGGTGAGCCCTGTCCAAGTTATCCCTAAGAAGGGAGGCATGACAGTGGTGCATAATGAAAAGCATGAACTGCTTCCTACAAGAATAGTTACAGGGTGGCGCATGTGTATTGACTACAGAAGGCTCAATACAGCCACTAGAAAGGATCATTTTTCTTTTACCATTCATTGACCAAATGTTAGAGAGATTAGCTGGTCATGATTACTATTGCTTTTTGGATGGCTATTTGATAAACCTCATTTGTAGGGTTTATCTTGTATTGATTTTAGGAGATTTTAATACCTTTTACCCATATTTATTCAATGAATTAGCATGATTTTGTGATTGTCTCCTTATTTGTGCTTAGATGTGAAAACATGCTTTTTAGGCCTTTAACTTGATGATTTTAATCTCCCTTTGATTCCACTAGATGCCTTGATGTGTTTGTTAGTGATTTCAGATTGAAAAGACTAGGAATGGATCAAAGGAGTGAAGAGGAACGCATGCAAAGTGGAGAAATAATGAAAAGTCAAAGAGTTGAACTCGCCCAAGGACGCGCGTGCACACAAGGCGTTTACGCGCGCCTTGCGAATCACAGCACGCGTACGCGTCGGTGTTGGTTTATGATTTTTTTAATGAAAACGTGGCCAGCAAATTCAGAAGGGTTGTGGGGCCCAATCCCAACCAACTTTGGCGCCAAAGATGCTATTTAAAGCCAAGGATTGAAGAGCAAAGGGACTTTTTAGGGACTTTTGATCATTTTTTACAGATTAGGATTAGTTTAGAGTTAGTTTCTAAAGAGAGAAGTGAGCTTCTCTCTATGATTAGGATTAGGATTCGGTTTAGTTCTTAGATCTAGATTTAGATTCATGCTTTCTTCTACTTTTGATTCTCAATTCCTTGTTGTTACATTCATTCTTCTTCTATTCTTTTGTTGTAATTTCCATTATGTTGTTTCTATGCTTTGTTGTAGATCTACTATTGTTCCTTCTATTTTCTTTCAATTCAATTCAAGGTAATTCATAATAATTGTGTTTCTTTTGATTGTTGTTGTTAATTCCTTTCAATAATTATTGTTAGATTCTATTCTTGTTGTCAATTTGCTTTGCTTTTCTCTTGTACCTTCCAAGTGTTTGATGAAATGCTTGGTTAGGTTTTAGTGTAGGTTTTGTTCCTCTTGGCCTAGGTAGAGTAATTAGTGACTCTTGAGTTATTTAATTTCTTTGTTGATTGATAATTAGAAGTTGCTAATTGATTTGAATGCCTCTAAAGCTAGTCTTTCCTTTTGGAGTTGATTAGGACTTGAGGAATCAAATTGATTCATCCATTTGACTTTCCTCCATGGTTAGAGGTTAATTAAGTAGGAGCAATGGACAATTTGTTGTCACAATTGAGGAGGATAACTAGGATAGGACTTCTAATTCTCATATCTTGCCAAGAGCTTTGTTAGTTGTTAGTTTATTTTCTTTGCCACTTATATTTCTTGTCTAAAATCTTAAAAACCCGAAATACCTCATAACCAATAACAAGACACTTTATTGTAATTCCCAGGGAGAACGACCTGAGGTTCAATACTTCGGTTTATAAATTTAGGGGTTTGTACTAGTGACAAACACATTTTTATATGAAAAGATTATTGTTGGTTTAGAGACTATACTTTACAATGAGAATCTATTTGTGAAATTCTAAACCGTCAAAAATCTAATCATCAAAATGGCGCCGTTTCCGGGGAATCGCAATGGTGTTATGTTATTGGTTATTGTATATATGTGAATATTGTGAATAGCTTGATTTTTGGATTGTTTGTTAGTTTTTGCTAGCTTTAGGATTTTGTTTCATTATTTCTTATTAGCTTTTATTTCTTATTTTCTCTTTTCACTATGAATTCTCACTTTGGCTATGAGTTTGGTTCTAACTATGTTGTAGGAAATGAGAGCTTCAATGAGGATATGTATCAAGGATGGGATAACCAAAGGTGGGAGGAGCCATATGCATATGATCAATCCTCATGGAAATAACCTCTACCAATGCACTATGAAGAAGAGCCATTTTGTGATGCATATCAATCTAATGGCTATGGTGAATCTCCTTGTGACTTTCAAGAACCACCACCATATGCCTATGAGCCATATCCTCAACATAACCCTCAACCATACTCACAAGCCCCTTCTTACCAACCACCTTCATATGACTCTAATCCATATCCACCATACCAACCACCTTTTGAGCCATATGAACCACATATAGAACCATCACCCTTCCAATATCAACCCTTCCAAGAGCCACCTTCTCCATATTATGACCAAGATGAGCCACCTCCAATGTGTGAAAACTTTCAACCACAAGATGAATTCTACCTTACACCACAACCCTCCATGGAAGAATATCCATGTCCATCTTTCAAGGAAGCAATGGATCAACTTCAAGCAACCGTCCGTGAAAAGTTAGATGCATGGGACTTATACCATATGTCCAAGGATGATTGTGGAGGAGCAACCGAAAAGGGAAGCATGAAGGGGATTGTAGAATCTCAACTTGAGAACAATAGATTAGAGTGTGTTGAGCAACAAATGGAACAAATGGAGTACATAGAACCACCACATCATTACTATGATGAGCCACCTTCCTACTAAGAACCCTTCCCTCAATTTGATGAGCCCTTCCACCCACCCCAATCTCTAATGGATTAAACCCTTACTGTTCTTGTTTAAAGGCAAGAAGAGATGAAAAGGAATGTGTAAAATTTCATGGCCACCTTGGATGCAGTAACAAATCAATTAGCCTCCCAATGCTTGAACACTCAAGGAACCCCCATGGCTACATGTGGAGAATCAAATGAAGAGCATAACATGAAGGAGCGATTGGTGGGAAATGAGGGAAGTTACATTGTATTGAAACAATTGGAGGAAGCTAGGATTATCAAAGAAAAGGAAGAGATGGTTGAAGACTTAGGAGATGTGGAACCTCCTTAGGAACCTAGAGTTGAAGAAGACCCCTCCAAGAAGATTGAAATTGATGTTGAGGAGGGATGTGCACAACCTCCAAGGCATATTCCATATAAAGACTTGGATGGGATAGAACAAGAATTGAGTTCCCATGGCAATGAAGAGCAAGCATCAAATTCTAGTGGTGGTAGATCCTTTGAACTTAAAGAATCTTCTCCCGAGAAAAGCTATGAATCAACTTAAAGTAGAACAGCAAAATCAAAATAGCATGCTCTGCAAACTGCTTAAGGAACAAGAAAAGCAAGGGCGTGAGCTACAGGAGCTAAAGCACCAAAAGCTCTCCCTTGAGGGACCCGACATCCCACAGATTGAAGGAGCATCCATCTCCCAAGATAAAGGTTATTGAGTCCTAATCTTAAACCTGTGGTAACTTCTATTATTAGAAACCTATCTTAAGAATTACATGAGTATTAGTAATTAGGGTCTTTACTTTTATTTTTATTTTTTATTATCTCCAAGTAAGCTATAATTTATTCTTCTCATCATCACTAAACATGAATAAAATAGTAGATTTTTTTAGAATAAGGAGGCAATTGTTTCAAGTTTTCAATAAGAAAAATTCTAATTATTTTTATGTGGTGGCAACACTTTTTGTCTTCTGAATGAATGCTTGAATAATGCATATTTTTTATAGTGAAGTTTATGAGTGTTAAAATTGTTGGCTCTTGAAAGAATGATGAAAAGAAAGATAAATGTTATTGATAATCTAAAAAATCATAAAATTGATTCTTGAAGCAAGAAAAAGCAGTGAAAAATACAAAGCTTGCAAAAAGAAAAAAAAAAGAAAAAGCAAGCAGAAAAAGCCAATAGCCCATTAAACCAAAAGGCATGGGTAAAAAAAGGATCCAAGGCTTTGAGCATTAATGGATAGGATGGCCCAAAGGAATAAAATCCTGGCCTAAACGGCTAAATCAAGCTATCCCTAACCATGTGCTTGTGTCATGAAGGTCCAAGTGAAATGCTTGAGACTGAGTGGTTAAAGTCATGATCCAAAGCAAAAAAGTGTGCCTAAGAATTCTAGGCACCTTTAACTGGGGACTCTAGCAAAGCTGAGCCACAATCTGAAAGGTTCACCCAGTTATGTTTCTGTGGCATTTATGTATCTTGTAGTATTACTGGAAAACAAGATGCTTGGAGTCACAGCCAAGACTCATAAAGTAGCTGTGTTCAAGAATCAACATATTAAACTAGGAGAATCAATAACACTATCTGAATTCTGAGTTCCTATGGATGCCAATCATTCTGAGCTTCAAAGGATAAATTGAGATGCCAAAACTATTCAGGAGCAAAAAGCTACTAGTCCCACTCATCTAATTAGAATATGAGCTTCACTTAAAACTCTGAGATGTATTACCTCTTCATCTTCTTTTTATCCTATTTATTTATCTAGTTGCTTGAGGACAAGCAACAGTTTAATTTTGGTGTTGTGATGAGCGGATATTTTATACGCTTTTTTGTGGTATTTTCATGTAGTTTTTAGTATGCTTTAGTTACTTTTTAGTATATTTTTATTAGTTTTTATGAAAAAATCACATTTCTGGAATTTACTATGAGTTTGTGTGTTTTTATATGATTTCAAGTATTTTCTGGCTGAAATTGAGAGAACTGAGCAAAAATCTGATTCAGAGGCTGAAAAAGGACTGCAGATGCTGTTGGATTCTGACCCTCCTGCACGCGAAATGGAATTTCTGGAGCTACAGAAGCCTAATTGGCGCGCTCTCAAATGCGTTGTAAAGTAGACATCTTGGAATTTCCAGCAATGTATAATAGTCCAAACTTTGCCCGAGATTTGATAGCGCAAACTGGCGTTTTTAACGCCAACTTTCTACCCTTTTCTGGCGTTAAATGCCAGAACTAGCATAAAAGCTGGAGTTAAATGCCCAAACTGGCACCAAAACTGGCGTTTAACACCAGGAATAACCTATGCACGTGAAAGCTTCAATGCTCAGTCCAAACACACACCAAGTGGGCCCCGAAAGTGGATTTCTGCACTATCTATCTTAGTTTACGCATTTTCTGTAAACCTAGGTTACTACTTTAGTATAAAAACTACCTTTAGAGATTCATTTTGTACCTCATGACATTTTACATCTGAATTTGTATCTTCTACGGCATGAGTCTCTAAACCCCATGGTTGGGGGTGAGGAGCTGGTGCACGAAATTGCAATCACACTTTTGCAATCCGCACAACTAACCAGCAAGTGCACTGGGTCGTCCAAGTAATACGTTATGTGAGTAAGGGTCGAATCCCACGGAGATTGTTGTCTTGAAGCAAGCTATGGTTATCTTATTAATCTTAGTCAGGATGCCAATAAGGTTATTTGAATTTAATTGTAAAAAGTGAAAGTGTTTGGAATAAGTAATTGTTACTCAATAATGGAGAATATGTTGGAGTTTTGGAGATGCTTTGTCTTCTGAATTTCTGTAACATAATGCTTCCTCACTTTCATAAATGCAAGGCTCCTTCCATGGCAAGCTGTATGTAGGGTGTCACCATTGTCAATGGTTACTTCCCATCCTCTCAATGAAAATGGTCCAAATGCTCTGTCACAGCACGGCTAATCATCTGTTGGTTCTTGATCATGTCAGAATAGGATCCATTGATCCTTTTGCGTCTGTCACTACGCCCAACAATCGCAAGTTTGAAGCTTGTCACAGCCATTCAATCCTTGAATCCTACTCGGAATACCACAGACAAGGTTTAGACTTTCCGGATCCTCATGAATGCCGCCATCAATTCTAGCTTATACCACGAAGATTCTGATTAAGGAATCTAAGAGATACTCATTCAATCTAATGTAGAATGGAGGTGGTTGTCAGGCACATGTTCATGGATTGAGGAAGGTGATGAGTGTCACGGATCATCACCTTCTTCATAGTGAAGCGCGAATGAACATCTTAGATAGGAACAAGCATGTTTGAATGGAAAGCAGAAATAATTTCATTAATTCATCGAGACGTTGCAGAGCTCCTCACCCCCAACAATGGAGTTTAGAGACTCATGCCATCAAAGAGTATAAAATTCAGATCTAAAAATGTCATCAGTTCCAAAAATGAGTCTCTAAAAGTTGTTTAAATACTAAACTAATAACCTAGGTTTACAGAAAATGAGTAAACTAAGATAATTGGTGCAGAAATCCACTTTTGGGGCCCACTTGGTGCGTGCTGGGGCTGAGACTTAAGCTTCTCACGTGCGTGGGCTGTTTCTGGAGTTGAACGTCAGGTTGTAACCTGTTTCTGGCATTGAACTCCAACTTGCAACCTGTTTCTGGCGCTGAACGCCAGACTGCAACATGGAACTGGCATTGAACGCCATTTTACATCATCTATCTTCGCGCAAAGTATGGACTATTATATATTGCTGGAAAGCCCTGGATGTCTACTTTCCAGACCAATTGTGATCGCACCAATTGGACTTCTGTAGCTCCACAAAATCCATTCCGAGTGCAGGGAGGTCAGAATCCAACAACATCAGCAGTCAGCCTAAATCAGATTTTTGCTCAGCTCCCTCAATTTCAGCCAGAAAATACCTAAAATTACAGAAAAACACACAAACTCATAGTAGAGTCTAGAAATATGAATTTTGCCTAAAAATAAATAAAATTATACTAAAAATAACTAAAACATACTAAAATCTACAGGAAATTACCCCCAAAAAGCGTATAAAATATCCGCTCATCACAACAGCAAACTTAAACTGTTGCTTGTCCCCAAGCAACTAGATAAATAAAATAGGATAAAAAGAAATTAAGAAGCAATAATATCTCAGATTTTTAAGTGAAGCTCAGATTCTAATTAGATGAGTGGGGCTAGTAGCTTTTTGCTTCTGAACAGTTTTGGCAGCTCACTTTATCCTTTAAAATTCAGAATGATTGGCATCCATAGGAACTCAGAATTCAGATAGTATTATTGATTCTCCTAGTTTAGTATGTTGATTCTTGAACACAGCTACTTTATGAGTCTTGGCCGTGGCCCTAAGCACTTTGTTTTCCAGTATTACCACCGGATTGTGACTTAGCTTTACTAGAGTCCCCAATTAGAGGTGTCCAGAGTTCTTAAGCACACTCTTTTGCTTTGGATCACGACTTTAACCATTTATTCTCAAGCCTTTCACTTGGACCTGCATGCCACAAACACATGGTTAGGGACAGCTTGATTTAGCCGCTTAGGCTTGGATTTATTTCCTTGGGCCCTCCTATCCATTGATGCTCAAAGCCTTGGATCATTTTCACCCTTGCCTTTTGGTTTAAAGGTCTATTGGATTTTTTGACCTATTTTGCTTTTCTTTTTTTTTTCGCAAGCTTATTTTTCACTGCTTTTTCTTGCTTCAAGAATCAGTTTCATGATTTTTCAGATTATCAATAACATTTCTCTTGTTCATCATTCTTTCAGGAGCAAACAATTTTAACATTCATAAAATTCAATATAAAAAATATGCACTGTTCAAGAATTCATTCAAAAGACAAAAAGTATTGCCACCACATATAAATAATTAGAATTTTCCTTATTAAGAACTCGAAAAAATTAAATTGCCTCTTTATTCTAAAAATCTACTATTTTATTCATGTTTGATGATGATGAGAAAAATAAATTATAACTTAATTGGAAATAAAGTCAAAATAGAGATACTAATTACTACTACTAATATGTAGCTTCTAAGGTAAATTCATAATAAGAATAGTTATCACAGAGTTAAGGCAAAGATTAGGACTCAACAACCTTTATTTTGGGAAGTGGGTGTTCCTCTAGTCTGTGGGGTGCTTGATCCTTCAAGAGATAGTTTCTGACGCTTCAGTTCCTTCAAGTCACATCCTTGCTCTTCCTGTTCCCTTAGGTGCCATGATCTTGATGAGTTTTAGCTCAGTGATAATGGCAAATCACACCAAACTTAGAGGTATGCTTGTCCTCAAGCAAAAGAAAGGAAAGGAGAGGAATAGAGGGAGAGGCAATTTCAAAATTCAAAAGATATGATGAGTTGAAAAAGATTTGAAAAAGAGTTGGATTGGATTGGAAAAAGATTTGTGTTTATGGATTAAGATACATTTGATATTTTTGAAAAAGGGATTTTAGAAATTAGGATTAAAATTTTTGGAATTAAAGGATGAGAGTTTGTAACATGTTTATGCAAGAAATCATGATTTGAAACGTAAAAAAATTTAAAAAATTGTGAAGTAAAAACAAATTTACCTCCTCCCCACTATCCTGGCGTTAAACGCCCAAACGCTGCATGTTTTGGGCGTTTAACGCCCATGTGCAGCTTCTCCTGGGCGTTCAATGCCCAGCTGTTGCTTCTTTCTGGCGTTGAATGCCAGGAACTCCTTTGTCACTAGGCGTTTTTCTGAATGCCCAGGACGCTGTAAATCTGGCGTTGAACGCTGGTGCACGAAATTGTGATCATCAATGGTGCCATTAACATGGTACGCACAATTGTAATCTCAACTCTTTATCACAACTTCGCACAACTAACCAGGAAGTGCACTGGGTCGTCCAAGTAATAAACCTTACGCGAGTAAGGGTCGATCCCACGGAGATTGTTGGTATGAAGTAAGCTATGGTCATCTTGTAAATCTCAGTCAGGCAGATTCAAATGGTTATAGATGATTTATGAATAAAGCATAAAATAAAGATAGAGATACTTATGCAATTCATTGGTGAGAATTTCAGATAAGCGTATGGAGATGCTTTGTCCCTTCCGTCTCTTTGCTTTCCTATTGTCTTCATCCAATCCTTCTTACTCCTTTCCATGGCAAGCTGTATGTAGGGTTTCACCATTGTCAGTGGCTACCTCCCATCCTCTCAGTGAAAATGTTCAATGCGCTCTGTCACATCACGGCTATTCAGCTGTCAGTTCTCGATCATGACGGAATAGAATCCAGTGATTCTTTTACGTCTGTCACTAACGCCCCACAATCGCGAGTTTGAAGCTCGTCACAGTCATTCAATCCTTGAATCCTACTCAGAATACCACAGACAAGGTTTAGACCTTCCGGATTCTCTTGAATGCCGCCATCAATTCTAGCTTATACCACGAATATTCCGATTAAGGAATCTAAGAGATAAACATTCAAGCCTTGTTTGCTTGTAGAAAGGGAGTGGTTGTTGATGATTAGATTTTTGACGGCTTAGAATTTCACAAATAAATTCTCGTTGCAAGTATAGTTTCTAAACCAATCACTAATCCTTTAATATAAAAAGTTGTTTGTCAGTAAAACAAACCCCTAAAATTTATAAACTGAAGTATTCAAACCTCGGGTCGGTTATTGGTTAGAAATGTGTTTTGGGGTTTTGAATAAGAAACATGAAAGATAAATGGCAAGAAAGTAAACTAAGGCCTAAAAAGGTCTTGGCAAGGGTTGGTGGTCAAGGATCTCTATCCTAATCACTAACCACAATATGAGAATTGGCAAGGATTAATCTCATTAAATCATCCTCTAACTAGTAGTAAAGGAAAATCAAATGAGCTATATCAATCCTAGTCCATAAGTCCTAACTCTCTACTAATTCAATTAGTGAGAACTAGAGTCAATGGATCCCAATCATCTATTACTTGGACATTAGTAACTCAAGAGTTCCTAAGTTTCCTTTCCAAGCGAAGAACATAAAACTCTACTCTAAAATCCAACCAAGCATTTCATCAAACACTTGGAAGGCATAAAAGGAAAGCATAGTAAATTGATAACAAGAATAGAATCTAACACCAATTATTAAAATGAATTAACAACAACAATCAAAAGAAACACATTTATTATGAATTACCTTGATTGAATTGAAAGAGAGTAGAAGAAACAAAAGTAGATTTACAACAAAACACAAGAACAACATAAAGGAAATTCCAACAAAAGAATGGAAGGAGAATGAATGTAACAACAAGGAATTGAGAAGATAGAAGTAGAAAAAGATGTATTAAAATCTAGATCTAAGAACTAAACCTAATCCTAATCCTAATCCTAGAGAGAAATGAGAGCTTCTCTCTCTAGAAACTACTTCTAAAACTAAACTATGACTAATGGTAACTAACATGTAAATGTTGTGAAGTATATTGATTCCCCCTTCAATCCTTGTCTTAAATAGCATCAGAAATGAGTTGGATTGGGCCCACAAGGCTCTAGAATTTGCTGGCCACGTATTGCTTTAAGTGGATCATATGGCAGCAACAATGCGTGCGCGTACAGTGCTCGTACGCGTCACCATACGTGTAGCAAATATGTCAAATCTTATATCATTTTGAAGCCCCCGATGTTAGCTTTCCAACCCAACTGGAACCGCATCATTTGGACCTTTGTAGCTCAAGTTATGGTCGATTAAGTGCGAAGAGGTCGGCTTGATAGCTTTTGCGATTCCTTCATTTCTTCATGAGTTCTCCATTTCTACATGCTTTTCCTTCATTCCCTTGGTCCAATCCTTTCCTCCTAAATCTAAAATCACTTAGCAAACATATCAAGGCATCTAATGGAATCAAGGAGAATTAGATTTAGCTATTTTAAGTCCTAAAAAGCATGTTTTCACTCTTAAGCATAATTAAAGGAGAAGTTATAAAACCATGCTAATTCATTGAATAAATGTGGGTAAAAGGTTATAAAATCCCCTAAATCAAGCACAAGATAAACCTTACAAATGGGGTTTATCAACCTCCCCACACTTAAACCAAGCATGTCCCCATGCTTAAGCCAAGAGAGAAACAAAGGGTATCAACATTTATTCAATGTAAATAAACTATATGCAACCTAAACTATATGCAATTATCTAAATGGATGCAACTAAATGCAAAATGGTTTTACCTACTTGGTTAAAAATAAATCATTCCTCCAAGTCATACATGCACAAGTAGGGCCAAGATCATATAACGATTCGTGAGTCCTACCAATTGAAGTATAAACATGAAGTTCACATAGACTTGCAAGAAGAACGCTCGTGAAAGCCGGAAATCAAGGAATTGAGCATCGAACCCTCACCAGAAGTGTTTGCACTCTAGTCGCTCGGTGTTTGGGGTTGATTCACTCAATTCTCCCCTAATCATTCTTTCCAAGATTTGTTTTTCATCTAACAATCAACAATTATTCAATGCACGCATACAATTATCATGAGGTCTTTTCTTTAGGTTGTAATGGGGCTAGGATTAAGGCAGGATGCATATTTGGTCAAGTGAGCTTGAAGTTTGAATCCTTGATAGGCTTAGACTTCCCACCTAACCTATGACATCCTATACAATTAAGTTCTAACCTAACTATCCATTCTTCACTTTTCCACATACTCATGCATTCTCTTTTCATTTCACAACACATATGCATTGACTTTTATTTGAGCTTTACTTTGGGGCATTTTGTCCCCTTTTTTTATTTCTTTCTTTTTCTTCTTTTTCTTTCTTTTTCTATATTTTTTTCTTTTCCATGTTGTTTTTTTTTCTTTTTCTTTTCTTTTTCTCGTTTTTTTTATATACAAGAGCATCAATGCATAAGGTTTTACATTTGATCAATACATGAGTATGTACCCAATTCCCAATATTTACACTAATAATACAAAACTACCCTTTTATTCACCCAATGTCCCAAGGTTCCCACACTTGAATGATACTTACACACACTAGCCTAAGCCAATCAAAGATCCAAATTAAGGACATTTATTGTTTTTTCGCTTTAAGGCTTGTAATGTGCTAAATTAAGAACAAAGTGGGTTAAGTGTAGGCTCAAATTGGCTAACAATGGATGATAAAAGGTAAGGCTTTTTGGGTAAGTAAGCTAAATGAAATGATGGCCTCAATCATATAAATGCATGAATACATAAAATAATGGACATAAAGAATCAAACAAATCAAAGATTACAATCATAGAAAGAGAATAATTGCACACAAGAAGGAAAAATAAGTGGTTATAAGATGTAACCACACCATTAGGCTCGAATCTCGCAAGCTTGTGTTCTTAGCTCAAAAACCATGTTCCAAAATACATTCTTTCAAGCAAGTTCAACAAAAAAATTTTCAAATTGGTAGGTTGCCCTAAAACGGTTTCTTGGGAAAGAAATCATCACCCTAACCAAGTAGTCCTAACAAAAAAAAAAGAAGTGGTAAAAATATGTACAAGTTGTAACTAACATGCAACCTATCATGCAATGCAATAACTAATCTAACAAAGAAAACTAAGAATTGGTGTTGGACAAGGAAATTGTTACCCACGGAGATCGGTCAGACAACCTCCCCACACTTGAAGATCGCACCGTCCTCGATGCATGCAAAGAAGAGCAAGGTGGATGGGTTGCTATAATTGATGAGCTCCTTCAAAAGGTTGTGCGGATGACTTGTTTGTTGCCCCATTTAGAAACTTTTCCTTTTTCCCTCTCTGGTGGCGAACCTAAAAGGAAAGAAAAGGAAAGAAAATTAAGCCTATAACAAAGATATCAAGGCAATTAGAACATAGGCGGGGGCTAATGCCAAATAAGAGTATGATTCTATACTACATGGTAGCTACAACATGTAGAGGAGGAAACAATAAGAGAAAATAGCATATCAATGATACTTGATGCAAGAGTAAGGTCAAAGCATGAAGAGCATGATGAGCATCAAGTTCGAACAAGAGAGAGTGGGCCATGAAAGACAATATAAGGTCATATCAATGCACAAAGAACACAAGTGCATAAAAGATTGAGCATTGATTTGAAGAAAAACATCACCCAACAATATGAAACAAGTCAAGAGGCACCAAAGTAATGCAAGGAATCCTCAACAATTGAGTAGGAAGATGCAACACCATTATTAAAACGACTTAAAAAAATGAAAACATGCTACAAAAACTAAATGAAAATGGGAAGAGTAGAAGTATGCGAATGTGATAAGCAAAAGAAAATGGAAGGGGAGTAAAAAAACTCTTTTTTTTTTACCGACGCGTGTGCGTCATGCACGTTTACGCGTCAATGGGCAAATTGATTGAAGGTCGCGTACGCACCAGATGCGCGCACGCGTGCGTCGAGTTAGGCGAGAGGCATAATGTTGGCCCAGAAGTGGCACAACTCTCGGGTAAAAGTACCGCGGGTGCAGATTGTGCAATCGACGCGTGCGCGCACAGTGTGCGTGTGCGTTCATTGCGAACTTAAGATCTTGTGCGCGCACGCGTGCATATATTTGTGCCTTATGCCCAATGTTCGCACAATGCAGGCCTAACTCTCGGGTTTTTGGCTGAGGTAGAATTTTTGCATCCACGCGTACGCGTACAGTGCGCGTTTGCGTGGATGGTCGAAAAATGCTCAGGTGCGCGTACGCGTCATGTGCGCGCGCGCGTGGATGGTGTTCTGTTTTTCAAATTTTTTTTTCTAAGTTCTTGCACCAATCCAAGCCTTTCAATCCTCCAAACAGCTACCAAAACACCCTAAAACCTTATTTATCATATTATACTTCTAACTAAACTTAACAAACCAATAAAAACATGAAATTAAACTAATTCTACCAATATTTACAAAGAAAGAAAATGAAAAGATGTTACCATGGTGGGGTGTCTCCCACCTAGCACTTTTGTTTATTGTCCTTAAGTTGGACTTATGGTGAGCTCCTCTCAAGGTGGCTTGTCCTTGTACTCATCTTTGAACTCCCACCAATGCTTGGTTCTCCATTTGGCTTGATCCTCATGTATACCGGGATCCCATATCTTGTTTCTACACCCATCTTTAAGTTAATCATTATTAGTCCATGTGGGTGGCATGACCTTAGAATTCTCAAAGAAACTTCCAAACAACTTCCTAGACCCATGCAATTTGGTTCTACACCAACCATTGCTCTTGAATTTTGAGCTTACAACCGTCATGAGCTTATAATGATGTTTCCAACCACTACACAACTCTCTTATACTTTTAACTCCACAAAGAGCTCTAAGTTGACCATCATTTTCAATTAAACCATATTCAAGTGAGAAAGTAAAGCTTAGGGATAAGAGTTTTACCCACTTGGATGTTGTGTTGGATGGTGACTTGGGGAGGGAGACCTCCCCACACTTAGACAATGCAAGGTCTACTTCTTAGGCTCTTCTTTGGTTGTTTCCACCTCTTCGCAAGCTTCTTTAATTTCAACCTTTTCCCCTTTTTCACTTGGCTTGGTGTTGTCTTCAAGAGATTCGGTTTCTTGCCCGATGAGAGGTGATTCAAAATTGGATAGGAATTCATTGATGGACAAATCCATCTCTTGATCAACCTCTTCATAATCTTCAATTTCGATATACACCATGCCAACTTTTTCCTCTTGGTAGCTCTCTTTCGATTTACTCTCTTTCTCATTGCTCACCAAGGGTATGGGAGGTTGTGCACATTCTTTTATAATTTCAACTTCATGTCCAATGGGAGAGGATTCCGTTATAGAGAGAAATTCATCCATGATTGAATCCATCTCTTGATAAACCTCTTCCAAGTCTTCAACTATGACATGCCTTGGAGGTTGCGCACCCTCTTCAACATCAACATCAAGCTTCTTGGAAGAATGCTCCATGATGTTACATTCTCTTGGACTTTCAACATCTCCTAAATCTTCGACCACTTCTCCCTTTTCTTCAATAATCATGGCTTCCTCTAATTGCTCCAATACAAAATGGCATCCCTCATCCCCCACCGGAGTTTCCAATCTCTAATTCATGCTTTGCTATTCTTTAGGTTTTCCACATGTGGCTACGGGGGAAACTTGAGTAATCAAACATTGGTGGGCTAGAGCATGCACCACCTTGGTCAAATTGGTCACAAACTCAAATGTATCCCGTTTCATGGCTTCTTGCTCCTGAAGTAACAGAGTGAGAGAATCGTCTATTGGGGCTTGGGACGGTTGATTATTTTGGAGAGAGGATTCATGGTAAGAAGGTGGTTTCTCTTGATAAAATTGTGGAGATGGTGTGTATTGAGGTGGTTTTTGGGAGTAATCTTGATAGGGTTGTGGTGGTTCTAAAGGTTCTTGCTCATAATGGTCATAAGAATATGGCATGGATGATTGGTCATATGGTGCATATGGGTCATAGGAAGGTGCTTGATGTGGAGAGGCTTGTGAGTATGGTTGAGGTTTATGTTGAGGATATGGTTCATAGGCATATGGTGGTGGTTCTTGAAAGTCACAAGTAGATTCACCATAGCCATTGGATTGATATGCATCATAGAATGGCTCTTCTTCATAGTGCCTTGGTGGGGGTTGTTGCCATGAGGATTGATCATATGCATATGGCTCCTCCCACCTTTGATTGTCCCATCCTTGATACACATTTTCATTGAAGCCCTCATTTCCTACAACATAATTAGAACCAAACTCAAAACCAAAGTGAGAATTCATAGTGAGAGAAAAAAATAAAACTAACAAAAATTAAGAAACAAACAAAAGATAAACCTATTCACAATATTCACATATGTACAATAACCAATAACATAACACCATTGCAACTCCCCGGTAACGGCGCCATTTTGATGATTGGATTTTTGACGGCTTAGAATTTCACAAATGAATTCTAGTTGCAAGTATAGTTTCTAAACCAATCACTAATCCTTTCACACAAAAAGTTGTTTGTCACTAAAACAAACCCGTAAAATTTATAAACCAAAGTATTCAAACCTCGGGTCGTTCTCCCTAGGAATTACAATAAAGCGTCTTGTTATTGGTTAGAAATGTGTTTTGGGGTTTTGAATAAGAAACATGAAAGATAAATGGCAAGAAAGTAAACTAAGGCCTAAAAAGGTCTTGGCAAGGGTTGGTGGTCAAGGATCTCTATCCTAATCACTAACCACAATATGAGAATTGGCAAGGATTAATCTAATTAAATCATCCTCTAACTAGTAGTAAAGGAAAGTCAAATGAGCTATATCAATCCTAGTCCATAAGTCCTAACTCTCCACTAATTCAATTAGTGAGAACTAGAGTCAATGGATCCCAATCATCAATTACTTGGACATTAGTAACTCAAGAGTTCCTAAGTTGCCTTTCCAAACCAAGAACATAAAACTCTACTCTAAAATCCAACCAAGCATTTCATCAAACACTTGGAAGGCATAAAAGGAAAGCATAGTAAATTGATAACAAGAATAGAATCTAACAACAATTATTGAAATGAATTAACAACAACAATCAAAAGAAACACATTTATTATGAATTACCTTGATTGAATTGAAAGAGAGTAGAAGAAACAAAAGTAGATTTACAACAAAACACAAGAACAACATAAAGGAAATTCCAACAAAAGAATGGAAGGAGAATGAATGTAACAACAAGGAATTGACAAGATAGAAGTAGAAAAAGATGTATTAAAATCTAGATCTAAGAACTAAACCTAATCCTAATCCTAATCCTAGAGAGAAATGAGAGCTTCTCTCTCTAGAAACTACTTCTAAAACTAAACTATGACTAATGGTAACTAACATGTAAATGTTGTGAAGTATATTGATTCCCCCTTCAATCCTTGGCTTAAATAGCATCAGAAATGAGTTGGATTGGGCCCACAAGGCTCTAGAATTTGTTGGCCACGTATTGCTTTAAGTGGATCATATGGCAGCAACAACGCGTGCGCGTACAGTGCGTGTACGCATCACCATGCGTGTAGCAAATATGGCAAATCTTATATCGTTTCGAAGCCCTGGATGTTAGCTTTCCAACCCAACTAGAACCGCATTATTTGGACCTCTGTAGCTCAAGTTATCGTCGATTAAGTGCAAAGAGGTTGGCTTGACAGCTTTTGCGATTCCTTCATTTCTTCATGAGTTCTCCATTTCTACATGATTTTCCTTCATTCCCTTGGTCCAATCCTTGCCCCCTAAATCTGAAATCACTTAGCAAACATATCAAGGTATCTAATGGAATCAAGGAGAATTAGATTTAGCTATTTTAAGTCCTAAAAAGCATGTTTTCACTCTTAAGCATAATTAAAGGAGAAGTTATAAAACCATGCTAATTCATTGGATAAATGTGAGAAAAGGTCTACAAAATACTCTAAATTCAATACAAGATAAATCGTCAAATTGGGGTTTATCAACCGATTTTGATGATTGGATTTTTGACGGTATAGAATTTCACAAATGAATTCTCGTTGCAAGTATAGTTTCCAAACCAGTCAAAAATCCTTTCATACAAAAGATTGTTTGTCACAAGTAACAAATCCCTAATTTTATAAACCGAAGTATTCAAACCTCAGGTCGTTCTCCCTAGGAATTACAATAAAGTGCCTTGTTATTGGTTAGAAATGTGTTTTGGGGTTTTGGATAAGAAGCATGAAAAGTAAATGGCAATGAAAATAAACTAACAACTATAAAAGGTTCTTGGCAAGGTATGAAAATTAGAAGTCCTATCCTAGTTATCTTTCTCAATTGTGATGAGAATTGGTCATTGCTACCACTTAGTTAACCCTTACTAAATAAAGGAAAGTCAAGTGGATGAATTGACTTGAGCTACAAGTCCTAGCCAACTCCCAAGGAAAGACTAGCTTTAGTGCACTCTAAACCAATTAGCAATCTCTCCAATTACCAATCAACAAAGGAATTAGATAACTCAAGTGTCACTAATTACTCTACCTAGGCCAAGAGGAACAAAATCTATACTATATCTAGAAGAGGCATTTCAACAAACACATAAAAGGCAATAAAAGTAAACAACATAAATTGCAAGAATTAAAGAGAGATGTAACTACAAAGGCAAGAGATCAACAATAGAAAAGCAAAGAAGAACAATTATTATGAATTACCTCTTATTGAATTGAAAGAAAATGAAAGGAACAATAGTAGATCTAAAACAAAGTATAAGAACAACATAAAGGAAATTACAATAAAAGAATGGAAGAAGAATGAATGTAACAACAAGGAATTGAGAAGATAGAAGTAGAAGAAGATGAACTAAAATCTAGATCTAAGAACTAAACCTAATCCTAATCCTAATCCTAAAGAGAAGTGAGAGCTTCTCTCTCTAGAAACTACTTCTAAAACTAAACTATGACTAATGATTAAAAGTATGTTGATTCCCCTTCAATCCTTGGCTTAAATAGCATCAGAAATGAGTTGGATTGGGCCCACAAGGCTTCTAAAATCGCTGGCCACGAGTTGCATTAAGTGGATCATGTGCCACCATCAGCGCGTCCGCGTACTGTGCGCATGCGCGCCCCTATGCGTGATGCCACTATAGCAAATCTTATATAGTTTCGAAGCCCCGGATGTTAGCTTTCCAATCCAACTGGAACCGCATCATTTGGACCTTTATAGCTCAAGTTATGGTCAATTAAGTGCGAAGAGGTCAGGCTTGACAACTTTTTGGTTCCATCATTTCTTCATGAGTTCTCCAACTTTACATGCTTTTTCTTCATTCCCTTAATCCAATATTTTCCTCCTAAATCTGAAATCACTTAACAAACATATCAAGGCATCTAATAGAATCAAGGTGAATTAAATTTATCTATTTTGAGTCCTAAAAAGCATGTTTTCACTCTTAAGCACAATTAAAGGAGAATATACAAAACCATGCTATTTCATTGAATAAATGTGGGTAAAAGGTTATAAAATCCCATAAATCAAGCACAAGATAAACCTTACAAATGGGGTTTATCAGTTGTCAGGCAGGCGTTCATAAGTGAGAATGATGATGAGCGTCACATAATCATCACATTCATCATGTTCTTGGGTGCGAATGAATATCTTAGAACCAGAATAAGCTGAATTGAATAGAAGAACAATAGTAATTGCATTAATACTCGAGGTACAGCAGAGCTCCACACCTTAATCTATGGTGTGTAGAAACTCCACCATTGAAAATACATAAGAACAAGGTCTAGGCATGGCTGAGAGGCCAGCCACCAATAATCTAAGAACTAGACGTCCAAAGATGATCTAAGGATCTAAAGTGATCAAAAGATGAAAATACAATAGCAAAAGGTCCTACTTATAGAGAACTAGTAGCTTAGGATTTACAAATATGAGTAAATGAGATAAAAATCCACTTTCGGGCCCACTTAGTGTGTGCTTGGGCTGAGCATTGAAGCATTTTCGTGTAGAGACTCTTCTTGGAGTTAAACGCCAGCTTTTGTGCCAGTTTGGGCATTTAACTCCCATTCTTGTGCCAGTTCCGGCGTTTTACGCCAGAATTCTTGAGCTGACTTTGAACGCCTGTTTGGGCCATCAAATCTCGGGCAAAATATGGACTATTATACATTTCTTGAAAGCCCAGGATGTCTAATTTCCAACTAAGTTGAGAGCTCGCCAATTAGGCTTTTGTAGCTCCAGAAAATCCACTTCGAGTGCAGGGAGGTCAGAATCCAATAGCATCTGCAGTCCTTTTCAGCCTCTGAATCAGATTTTTGCTCAGGTCCCTCAATTTCAGCCAGAAAATACCTGAAATCACAGAAAAACACACAAACTCATAGTAAAGCCCAGAAAAGTAAATTTTAACTAAAAACTAATAAAAATATAATAAAAACTAACTAAAACATACTAAAAACATACTAAAAATAATGCCAAAAAGCGTACAAATTATCCGCTCATCACAACACCAAACTTAAATTTTTGCTTGTCCCCAAGCAACTGAAGATCAAATAAGATAAAAAGAAGAGAATATGCAATGAATTCTAAAAATATCTATGAAGATCAGTATTAATTAGATGAGCGGGACTTTTAGCTTTTTGCCTCTGAACAGTTTTGGCATCTCACTTTATCCTTTGAAATTCAGAATGATTGGCTTCTCTAGGAACTCAGAATCCAGATAGTGTTATTGATTCTCCTAGTTAAGTATGATGATTCTTGAACATAGCTACTTTATGAGTCTTGGTTGTGGCCCAAACCACTCTGTCTTCCAGTATTACCACCGGATACATACATGCCACAGACACATAACTGGGTGAAACTTTTCAGATTGTGACTCAGCTTTGCTAAAGTCTCCAATTTGAGGTGTCCAGGGTTCTTTAGCACACTCTTTTTGCCTTGGATCACAACTTTATTATTTCTTTTTCTTTTCCCCTTTTTTTCGTTTTTTTTTTTGAATTCACTGCTTTTTCTTGCTTCAAGAATCATTTTTATAGTTTTCCAGATCCTCAGTAACATGTCTCCTTTTTCATCATTCTTTCAAGAGCCAACATTCATGAACAACAAATTCAAAAGACATATGCACTGTTCAAGCATACATTCAGAAGTCAAAGTATTGCCACCACATCAAAATAATTAATCTATTATAAAATTCAAAATTCATGCAATTCTTCTCTTTCCCAATTAAGAACATTTTTCATTTAAGAAAGGTGATAGATTCATAGGACATTCATAACTTTAAGGCATAGACACTAAGACACTAATGATCATGTAATAAGACACAAACATAGATAAACATAAGCATAAAAAATCGAAAAACAGAAAAATAAAGAACAAGGAGATTAAAGAACGGGTCCACCTTAGTGATGGCGGCTTATTCTTCCTCTTGAAGATCTTATGGAGTGCTTGAGCTCGTCAATGTCTCTTCCTTGCCCTTTGTTGCTCCTCTCTCATGGCTCTTTGATCTTCTCTAATTTTATGGAGGAGAATGAAATGTTCTTGGTGCTCCACCCTTAGTTGTCCCATTGGAACTCAATTCTCCTAGGGAGGTGTTGATTTGCTCCCAATAGTTTTGTGGAGGAAAGTGCATCCCTCGAGGCATCTCAGGGATTTCATGATGAGTGGGATCTCTTGTTTGCTCCATCCTCTTCTTAGTGATGGGCTTGTCCTCATCAATGAGGATGTCTCCCTCTATGTTAACTCCAACTGAATTACAGAGGTGGCAAATGAGATAAGGGAAGGCTAACCTTGCCAAGGTAGAGGACTTGTCTGCCACCTTATAAAGTTCTTGGGATATATCCTCATGAACTTCTGTTTCTTCTCCAATCATGATGCTATGAATCATGATGGCCCGGTCTATAGTAACTTCGGACCGGTTGCTAGTGGGAATGATTGAGCGTTGTATAAACTCCAACCATCCTCTAGCCACGGGCTTGAGGTCATGCCTTCTCAGTTGAACCGGCTTCCCTCTTGAATCTCTCTTCCATTGAGCGCCCTCTTCACAAATGTCTATGAGGACTTGGTCCAACCTTTGATCAAAGTTGACCCTTCTAGTGTAGGGGTGTTCAACTCCTTGCATCATGGGCAAGTTGAATGCCAACCTTACATTTTTCGGACTGAAATCTAAGTATTTCCCCCGAACCATTGTAAGCCAATTCTTTGGTCCGGGTTCACACTTTGATCATGGTTCTTGGTGATCCATGCATTGGCATAAAACTCTTGAACCATTAGGATTCCGACTTGTTGAATGGGGTTGGTAAGAACTTCCCGACCTCTTCTTCGGATCTCATGTCGGATCTCCAGATATTCACTCTTTTTGAGTTTGAAAGGGACCTCGGGGATCACCTTCTTCATGGCCACAACTTCATAGAAGTGGTCTTGATGCACCCTTGAGATGAATCTCTCCATCTTCCATGACTCGGAGGTGGAAGCTTTTGCCTTCCCTTTCCTCTTTCTAGAGGTTTCTCCAGCCTTAGATGCCATAAATGGTTATGGAAAAACAAAAAGCAATGCTTTTACCATACCAAACTTAGAAGGTTTCCTCATCCTCGAGCAAAAGAAGAAAGAAGAGAGTAGAAGAAGAAGAATTAAAGGAGATGGAGGTGGCTTTGTGGTTCAGCCAAGGGGGAGAAGTAGTGTTTTGGTTGTGTGAAAATGAAGAAGTGAAGATGGGTTTATATAGTTTTTGGAGAGAGGGGTAGGGTTCGGTCATATGAGGGTGGGTTGGGAGGGAAAGTGGTTTGAATTTGAATGGTGAGGTAGGTGAGGTTTTATGAAGGACGGATGTGAGTGGTGAGGAGAATAGTGGGATTTGATAGGTGAGGGGTTTTTGGGGAAGAGGTGTTGAGGTGATTGGTGAATGGGTGAAGAAGAGAGAGAGTGGTGGGGTAGGTGGGGATCCTGTGGGGTCCACAGATCCTGAGGTGTCAAGGAAAATTCATCCCTGCACCAAGTGGCGAGCAAAATTGCTCTTTATGCCAATTATGGCGTTAAACACCGGGCTGGTGCCCATTTCTGGCGTTTAACGCTAGCTTCTTGCCCCTTCTTGGCGTTTAACGCTAGTCTGGCGCCCCTTTCTGGCGTTAAACGCCCATAATGGTGCCAGACTGGGCGTTAAACGCCCATTTGCTGCCCTTACTGGCGTTTAAGCGCCAGCAAGATTCTCCTCCAGGGTGTGCTATTTTTCTTTCTGTTTTTCATTCTGTTTTGCTTTTTCAATTGATTTTGTGACTTCCCATGATCATCAACCTATATAAAATAACAAAGGAAACTAGATAAATATAACATTGGGTTGCCTTCCAACAAGCGCGTCTTTAATGTCAGTAGCTTGACAGTGGGCTCTCATGGAGCCTCACAGATACTCAGAGCAATGTTGGAACCTCCCAACACCAAACTTAGAGTTTGACCATGGGGGTTCAACACCAAACTTAGAAGTTGGTTGTGGCCTCCTAACACCAAACTTAGAGTTTGACTGTGGGGACTCTGTTTGACTCTGTTTTGAGAGAAGCTCTTCATGCTTCCTCTCCATGGTTACAGAGGGATATCCTTGAGCCTTAAACACAAAGGATTTTTCATTCACTTGAATGATCAATTCTCAACATCAATCACAGCCTTTGCTGTGGCTAGGAAGGGTCTGCCAAGGATGATGGATTCATCCATGCACTTCCCAGTCTCTAGGACTATGAAGTCAGCAGGGATGTAATGGTCTTCAACTTTTACCAGAACATCCTCTACAAATCCATAAGCTTGTTTTCTTGAATTATCTGCCATCTTTAGTGAGATTCTTGCAGCTTGTACCTCAAAGATCCCTAGCTTCTCTATTACAGAGAGAGGCATGAGGTTTATGCTTGACCCTAGGTCACACAGAGCCTTCTTGAAGGTCATGGTGCCTATTGTACAAGGTATTGAGAACTTCCCAGGGTCCTGTCTCTTTTGAGGTAGTTTCTGCCTAGACAAGTCAGCCAGTTCTTTGGTGAGCAAAGGGGGTTCATCCTCCCAAGTCTCATTACCAAATAACTTGTCATTTAGCTTCATGATTGCTCCAAGGTACTTAGCAACTTGCTCTTCAGTGACATCTTCATCCTCTTCAGAGGAAGAATACTCATCAGAGCTCATGAATGGCAGAAGTAAATCCAATGGAATCTCTATGGTCTCAGTGTGAGCCTTAGATTCCCATGGTTCCTCATTAGGGAACTCATTGGAGGCCAGTGGATGTCCATTGAGGTCTTCCTCAGTGGCGCTCACTGCCTCTTTCTCCTCTCCAAGTTCGGCCATGTTGATGGCCTTACACTCTCCTTTTGGATTCTCATCTGTATTGCTTGGAAGAGTACTAGGAGGGAGTTCAGTAACTTTCTTACTCAGCTGACCCACTTGTGCCTCCAAGTTTCTAATGGAGGACCTTTTTCAGTCATGAAACTTTGAGTGGTTTTGATTAGATCAGAGACCATGGTTGCTAAGTCAGAGTGGCTCTGCTTAGAATTCTCTGTCTGTTGCTGAGAAGATGATGGAAAAGGCTTGCCATTGCTGAACCTGTTTCTTCCACCATTATTGTTATTGAAACCTTGTTGAGGTCTCTGTTGATTCTTCCATGAGAGATTTAGATGATCTCTCCATGAAGGATTATAGGTGTTTCCATAGGGTTCTCCCATGTAATTCACCTCTTCCATTGAAGGGTTCTCATTATCATAAGCTTCTTCTTCAGATGAAGCATCCTTAGTACTGCCTGGTGCAGCTTGCATTCCAGACAGACTTTGAGAAATCATATTGACTTGCTGAGTCAATATTTTGTTCTGAGCCAATATAGCATTCATAGTATCAATCTCAATAACTCCTTTCTTCTGATTCATCCCATTTTTCACAGGATTCCTTTCAGAAGTGTACATGAATTGGTTATTTGCAACCATTTCAATGAGTTCTTGAGCTTCTGCAGGCGTCTTCTTCAGATGAAGAGATCCTCCAGCAGAGCTATCCAATCACATCTTGGACAGTTCAGACAGACCATCATAGAAGATACCTATGATGCTCCATTCAGAAAGCATGTCAGAGGGACACTTTCTGATCAATTGTTTGTATCTTTCCCAAGCTTTATAGAGGGATTCACCTTCCTTCTGTCTGAAGGTTTGGACTTCCACTCTAAGCTTACTCAATTTTTGAGGTGGAAAGAACTTTGCCAAGAAGGCATTGACTAGCTTTTCCCAAGAGTTCAGGCTTTCTTTAGGTTGTGAGTCCAACCATATCCGAGCTCTGTCTCTTACAGCAAAAGGGAATAGCATAAGTCTGTAGACCTCAGGGTCAACCCCATTGGTCTTGACAGTGTCACAGATTTGCAAGAACTCAGCTAAAAACTGATGAGGATCTTCCAATGGAAGTCCATGGAACTTGCAATTCTGTTGCATTAGAGAAACTAATTGAGGCTTAAGCTCAAAGTTGTTTGCTCCAATGGAAGGGATAGAGATGCTTCTCCCATAGAAGTCGGGAGTAGGTGCAGTAAAGTCACCCAGCACCTTCCTTGCATTGTTGGCATTGTTGTTGTTTTCGGCTGCCATGTCCTCTTCTTGTTTGAAGATTTCTGTTAGGTCCTCTACAGAGGGTAGTGCTTTAGCTTCTCTTAGCTTTCACTTCAAGGTCCTTTCAGGTTCAAGGTCAGCCTCAACAAGAATGCTTTTGTCTTTGCTCCTGCTCATATGAAAGAGAAAAGAACAAGAAAAATGGAATTCTCTATGTCACAGTATAGAGATTCCTTGAGGTGTCAGAGGAAAAGAAAAATAGAAGGAAGAGGTAGAAGAATTCGAACTTAGAAAGATAGAGTTCAAATTGCACATGTTAGTCCATGAATAGAAGGATGTGAGAAGAGAGGAAGAAATTTTCAAAAATTAAAGTGAATTAATTAAAAGAAATTTTGAAAAATGGTAATTGATTTTCAAAAACCAAGAGTGGGAAAGAAATTAAGTAATTTTTGAAAAAGATTTTGAAATTTGAAATCAAAAAGATATGATTTGAAAACTATTTTGAAAAAGATGTGATTAAGAAGATATGATTGAAAAGTTATGGTTTTAAAAAGATATGATTGAGAAGATATGATTGAAAAACAATTTAAAAAGATTTGATTTTTAAAATCACTGACTTGGCTAACAAGAAAAGATATGATTCAAACATTAAACCTTTCTCAATAGAAAAGGCAACATACTTGAAATGTTGAATCAAATCATTAATTGTTAGCAAGTATTTTTGAAAATGGAAAGAAATTGATTTTGAAAATATATGATTGAAAAGATATGATTTGAAAAAGATTTGATTTTGAAAAATTTTGAAAACTTGAAAAAAAAATTTGCATTAAAAACAAAATCTTCCCTCTTGTGCCATCCTGGCGTTAAACGCCCAGAATGGTATACATTCTGGCATTTAACGCCCAAAATGCTACCCTTTTGGCCGTTAAATGCCCAGCTAGGTGCCCTGGCTGGCGTTTAAACGCCAGTTTTCCTTCCTCACTGGGCGTTTTGAATGCCCAGCTTTTTCTGTGTAATTCCTCTGCTGTATGTTCTGAATCTTCAATTCTCTGCATTATTGACTTGAAAATACACAAATTAAATTTTTTTTGGATTTTTAATGATGAGGAAAAATCAAAATGCAACTAAAATCAAATAAACAATGCATGCAAGACACCAAACATAGAAGTTTGTATACTACTGACACTAACAAATTGAGAATGCATATGAGAAACAACAAAACACTCAAGACAAGAGAATTTAAAGATCAGAGCAATGAAATCATCAAGAACAACTTGAAGATCAATGAAGACACATGATTGAATTCAAAGAATGCATGCAATTAACACCAAACTTAAAATGAGACACTAGACTCAAACAATAAATATTTTTTGGTTTTTATGATTTTGAAATTTTTTTGGTTTTTTTTTCAAAAATTATATGGATAAGAAAATAAGGAAATTCAAAATTTTTAATAAGAATTCCAGGAATCATGCAATGTTAGTCTAAAGCTTTAGTCTAAAGGAATTAGACTTGGCTAGCCAAGCTTCAGTAGGACATTGCATTCAAGAGCTAAATTGATGAAGATCAATCAGCTTTGGTGATGATAAGATCATCACCTTGAAACACTATAATTCATTCTTAAAAATTCTGAAGAAAAATACCTAATCTAAGCAACAAGATGAACCGTCAGTTGTACAAACTCAAACAATCCCTGGCAATGGCGCCAAAAACTTGGTGCACAAAATTGTGATCATCAATGGCGCCATCAACATGGTACGCACAATTGTAATCTCAACTCTTTATCACAACTTTGCACAACTAACTATCAAGTGCACTGGGTCGTCCAAGTAATAAACCTTACGCGAGTAAGGGTCGATCCCACGGAGATTGTTGGTATGAAGCAAGCTATGGTCATCTTGTAAATCTCAGTCAGGCAGATTCAAATGGTTATAGATGATTTATGAATAAAGCATAAAAGAAAGATAGAGATACTTATGCAATTCATTGGTGAGAATTTCAGATAAGCGTATGGAGATGCTTTGTCCCTTTCGTCTCTCTGCTTTCCTACTGTCTTCATCCAATCCTTCTTACTCCTTTCCATGGCAAGTTGTATGTAGGGTTTCACCGTTGTCAGTGGCTACCTCCCATCCTCTTAGTGAAAATGTTCAACGCGCTTTGTCACAGCACTGCTATTCAGCTGTTGGTTCTCGATCATGTCGGAATAGAATCTAGTGATTCTTTTGCGTCTGTCACTAATGCCCCACAATCACGAGTTTGAAGCTCGTCACAGTCATTCAATCCTTGAATCCTACTCAGAATACCACAGACAAGGTTTAGACCTTCCAGATTCTCTTGAATGCCACCATCAATTCTAGCTTATACCACGAAGATTCTGATTAAGGAATCCAAGAGATAAACATTCAAGCCTTGTTTGCTTGTAGAACGGGAGTGGTTGTCAGGCACACGTTCATAAGTGAGAATGATGATGAGCATCACATAATCATCACATTCATCATGTTCTTGGGTGCGAATGAATATCTTAGAACAAGAATAAGCTGAATTGAATAGAAGAACAATAGTAATTGCATTAATACTCGAGGTACAGCAGAGCTCCACACCTTAATCTATAGTGTGTAGAAACTCCACCGTTGAAAATACATCAGAACAAGGTCTAGGCATGGCCGAGAGGCCAGCCCCCAATAATCTAAGAACTAGACGTCCAAAGATGATCTAAGGATCTAATGTGATCAAAAGATGAAAATACAATAGCAAAAGGTCCTACTTATAGAGAACTGGTAGCTTAGGGTTTACAAATATGAGTAAATGACATAAAAAATTCACTTCCGGGCCCACTTGGTGTGTGGTTGGGCTGAGCATTGAAGCATTTTCGTGTAGAGACTCCTCTTGGAGTTAAACGCCAGCTTTTGTGCCAGTTTGGGCGTTTAACTCCCATTCTTGTGCCAGTTCCGGCGTTTTATACCACAGACAAGGTTTAGACCTTCCAGATTCTCTTGAATGCTGCCATCAATTCTAGCTTATACCACGAAGATTCCGATTAAGGAATCCAAGAGATAAACATTCAAGCCTTGTTTGCTTGTAGAACGGGAGTGGTTGTCAGGCACGCGTTCATAAGTGAGAATGATGATGAGCGTCACATAATCATCACATTGATCATGTTCTTGGGTGCGAATGAATATCTTAGAACAAGAATAAGCTGAATTGAATAGAAGAACAATAGTAATTACATTAATACTCGAGGTACAGCAGAGCTCCACACCTTAATCTATGGTGTGTAGAAACTCCACCGTTGAAAATACATAAGAACAAGGTCTAGGCATGGCCGAGAGGCCAGCCCCCAATAATCTAAGAACTAGACGTCCAAAGATGATCTAAGGATCTAAAATGATCAAAAGATGATCCTCAGATCTAAAGTGATCAAAAGATGAAAATAGAATAGCAAAAGGTCCTACTTATAGAGAACTAGTAGCTTAGGGTTTACAAATATGAGTAAATGACATAAAAATCCACTTCCGGGCCCACTTGGTATGTGCTTGGGCTGAGATTGAAGCATTTTCGTGTAGAGACTCTTCTTGGAGTTAAACGCCAGCTTTTGTGCCAGTTTGGGCGTTTAACTCCCATTCTTGTGCCAGTTCTGGTGTTTTATGCCAGAATTCTTGAGCTGACTTGGAACGCCTGTTTGGGCCATCAAATCTCAGGCAAAGTATGGACTATTATACATTGCTGGAAAGCCTAGGATGTCTTCTTTCTAACGCAGTTGAGAGCGCGCCAATTGGGCTTCTGTAGCTCCAGAAAATCCACTTCGAGTGTAGGGAGGTTAGAATCCAACAGCATCTGCAGTCCTTTTCAGCCTCTGAATCAGATTTTTGCTCAGGTCCCTCAATTTCAGCCAGAAAATACCTGAAATCACAGAAAAACATACAAACTCATAGTAAAGTCCAGAAAAGTGAATTTTAACTAAAAACGAATAAAAATATAATAAAAACTAACTAAAACATACTAAAAACATACTAAAAACATGCCAAAAAGCGTACAAATTATCCGCTCATCAAACGCCTAGAAGGTGCTTCTTTCTGGCGTTCAATGCCCAGAAGATGCTTCTTTCTGGCATTGGACGCCCAAAATAGCTCTTACTGGTGTTTTCGCACCAGTGAACTTTTTGCTGTTTTTATCCTTTGAATCCTTCTATAACTCTGTGAACTCAAGCAATTGCTATTTTACCTTGTAGATAATTGACATATACCTGTAAAAATCAATTAATTAACAAATAAACTTTGTAAATGGCTGGGTTACCTCCCAACAAGTGCTTCTTTATTGTCTTTAGCTGGACTATTACTGAGCTTTAGTCAAGTCTCAGTTTTGAGCATTCTTGCTCAAAATTGCCTTCAAGATAATGTTTGACTCTCTGTCCATTAACAATGAACTTTTTGTTGGAATCATTATCCTGAAGCTCTACGTATCCATATGGTCACACTTGTAATCACATATGGTCCTCTCCACCGGGATTTCAATTTCCCAGGGAATAATCTGAGCCTAACATTAAATAGCAGAAATTTCTGCCCTGGCTCAAAGACTCTGGATGACAGTTTCTTATCATGCCATCTTTTTGCTTTCGCCTTGTAAATTTTTGCATTTTCAAAAGCATTGAGTCTGAATTCCTCTAGCTCATTTAACTGGAGCAAATGTTTTTCTCCAGCTAACTTGGCATCAAGGTTTAAGAACCTGGTTGCCTAGTAGGCCTTATGTTCCAGTTCCACTGGCAAGTGACAGGCTTTTTCATACACAAGCTGGTATGGAGAAGTTCCTATGGGAGTCTTGAATGCTGTTCTGTATGCCCACAGAGCATCATCCAAGCTTCTTGCCCAATCCCTTCTACGGTTAATTACAGTCTGTTCCAGGATTCTTTTAAGTTCTCTGTTAGAGACTTTAGCTTGCCCATTTGTCTGTGGATGATATGGAGTGGCTACCCTGTGGCTAACTCCATAACGAACCAAAGCAGAGTAAAGCTGTTTATTACAGAAATAAGTGCCCCCATCACTGATCAATACTCTAGGGGTACCAAATCTGCTGAAGATGTGTTTTTGGAGGAATTTTAGCACTGTCTTAGAGTCATTAGTGGGTGTTGCAATAGCTTCCACCCATTTGAATACATAATCCACTGCCACCAGAATATAAGTGTTTGAGTATGATGGTGGGAAAGGCCCCATGAAGTCAATACCCCATATATCAAACAACTCAATCTCCAAGATCCCTTGTTGAGGCATGGCATAACTATGAGGCAGATTGCCAGATCTTTGGCAATTGTCACAGTTAAGTTCAAACACTCGGGAGTCTTTATAGAGAGTAGGCCACTAGAAGCAGCATTGGAGGACTCTTGTGGCTGTTCGCTCACTTCCAAAATGTCCTCCATACTGTGATCCATGGCAGTGCCAGAGGATCTTCTGTGCTTCTTCTTTAGGCACACATCTACGGATTACTCCATCTGCACATCTCTTGAAGAAGTATGGTTTATCCCAAAGATAGTACTTTGCATCTGTGATCAATTTCTTTGATTGCTGCCTACTGTACTCTTTGGGTATGAACCTCACTGCCTTGTAGTTTGCAATGTCTGCAAACCATGGCACTTCCTGCATGGCAAAGAGTTGCTCATCCAAAAAGTTTTTCAGAGATCTCAGTAAGAGGGAGGGACGCCCCTTCTACTGGTTCTATTCGGGACAGGTGATCTGCTACTTGGTTCTCTGTCCCTTTTCTGTCTCCTATTTCTATGTCAAACTCTTGCAGAAGCAACACCCATCTGATGAGTCTGGATTTTAAATCCTGCTTTGTGAGTAGATATTTAAGAGCAGCATGGTCAATGTACACAATCACTTTTGATCCTACTAAATAGGATCTAAACTTGTCAATTGCATAAACCACTGTAAGTAGCTCTTTTTCTGTGGTTGTGTAGTTCTTCTGTGCATCATTTAGAACACGACTGGCATAATAAATGACGTGTAAAAGCTTGTCATGCCTTTGTCTTAACACTGCACCAATGGCATGGTCATTGGTATCACACATTAATTCAAAAGGTAATGTCCAGTCTGGTGCAGAGATGACTGGTGTTGTGACCAGCTTAGCTTTCAAGAGTCTCAAACGCCTGCAGACACTCCTTATCAAAGATAAATGGCGTGTCAGCAGCTAGCAGATTACTTAGAGGTTTAGCGATTTTTGAAAAATCCCTTATAAACCTCCTATAAAATCCTGCATGCCCCAGAAAGCTTCTGATTGCCTTAACATGGCTGGTGGTGGTAATTTTTCAATTACCTCTACCTTAGCTTAATCCACTTCTATTCCCTTGTTCAAAATTTTGTGTCCAAGGACAATTCCTTCAGTCACCATAAAGTGACATTTCTCCCAGTTTAAATCCAGGTTAGTCTCTTGGCACCTCTTTAGAACAAGTGCTAGATGGTCAAGACAGGAGCTGAATGAGTCTCCAAATACTAAAAAGTCATCCATGAAGACTTCCAGAATTTTTTCCACCATATCAGAGAGAATTGAGAGCATGCACCTTTGAAAGGTTGCAGGTGCATTGCATAGACCAAATGGCATCCTTCTGTATGCAAATACTCCAGATGGACATGTGAATGCTATTTTATCTTGATCCTGGGGATCTACTGCAATTTGATTATAACCTGAATATCCATCCAGGAAGCAGTAGTATTCATGACCTACTAGTCATTCTAGCATCTCGTCTATGAATGGTAAAGGAAAATGATCTTTTCTGGTAGCTGTTTTGAGCCTTCTGTAATCGATACACATACGCCACCCTGTAACTGTTCTTGTAGGAACCAGTTCATTTTTTTTATTATGAACCACTGTCATGCCACCCTTCTTAGGGACGACATGGACAGGGCTTACCCAGGGGCTATCAGAAATAGGATAAATAATCCCAGCCTCTAGTAATTTAGTGACCTCCTTCCGCACCACCTCCTTCATGGCTGGATTCAGCCGCCTTTGTGGTTGAACCACTGGTTTAGCGTCACCCTCCAATAAGATCTTATGCATGCATCTGGCTGGGCTAATGCCCTTAAGATCACTGATGGACCACCCAAGAGCTGTCTTGTGTGTCTTTAGAACTTGAATTAGTGCTTCTTCTTCCTGTGGCTCTAAGGTAGAGCTTATGATTACAGGAAAGGTATCACCTTCTCCCAGAAATGCATATTTCAGGGATGGTGGTAATGATTTGAGCTCGAGTTTAGGAGGTTTCTCCTCTTCTTGAGGGATTTTCAGAGGTTCTATTATTCTCTCTTATTCCTCCAGATCAGGCTGAACATCTTTAAAGATGTCCTCCAGTTCTGATTCGAGACTCTCAGTCATATTGATCTCTTTTACCATAGAGTCAATAATATAAATGCTCATGCAGTCATTTGGAGTGTCTGGATGCTGCATAGCTTTGACAACATTCAACTTGAACTCATCTTCATTGACTCTCAGGGTTACTTCCCCTTTTTGGACGTCAATAAGGGTTTGGCCAGTTGCTAGGAAAGGTCTTCCTAGAATGAGAGTTGCACTCTTGTGCTCCTCTATTTCCAGCACCACAAAGTCAGTAGGAAAGGAAAATGGCCCAACCTTGACAATCATGTCTTCAATCACGCCTGATGGGTACTTAATGGAGCCATCAGCAAGTTGGAGACATATCCGGGTTGGTTTGACTTCTTTAGTCAAACCAAGCTTTTTGATAGTAGATTCAGGTATTAGGTTGATACTTGCCCCAAGATCACATAGAGCTTGCTTGGTACAAGTACCCTCTAATGTGCATGGTATCATAAAGCTTCCGGAATCTTTGAGCTTCTCAGGTAAGCTTTCCAGAATGACTGCACTGCATTCTTCAGTGAGGTAAACTTTTTCAGTTTCCCTCCTATCCTTCTTATGACTTAAGATCTCTTTCATGAACTTAGCATAAGAGGGTATTTGCTCAAGTGCCTCTGCAAACGGAATCTTTATTTTAAGAGTCCTGAGATAGTCTGTAAAGCGGCCAAATTGCTTATCCTGTTCCGCTTGGCAGAGTTTTTGAGGATAAGGCATTTTGGCTTTGTATTCCTCAACCCTAGTTGCTGCAGGTTTATTGCCTATAGATGTGGGTTGAGAAGCCTTTTTAGATGGGTTATTATCAATACTTGTATGTGTCTGATCCCCCACTGGCATTTGAATGCCAGGGGTGGAAGCTGGAGTGGCGTTAGACACCAACTCCTTACTTGTTTCTGGCGTCTGAACGCCAGAACTGTGCTTCCTTTGGGTGTTCAACGCCAAATCCTTGCTTGTTTCTGGCGTTGAACGCCAGGACTGAGCATGGTTTGGGCATTTAACGGCAGCTTTCCATCCATTCTCTGGCGTTTGAGCGCCAGAATTATTCCTCTCAGGGCTCTTACTGTCCTCAGAGGGATTTTGGTTATTTTGCTCATTTCTTGGCTTCCTGCTATCTTGAAGTGAGGTATTTAATGTTTTCCCACTTCTTAATTGAACTGCTTGGCACTCTTTTGTTATTTGTTTTGATAACTGCTGTTCTGTTTGCTTCAACTATACTTCCATATTCATATTAGCCATTCTTGTTTCTTGTAGTATTTCCTTGAATTTGGCTAGATGTTTTGTTAGAAAATCCAGTTGCTGATTGAATTCTGGAGTTGAACGCCAGGTTGTAAGATGTTTCTGGCATTGAACTCCAACTTGCAACCTGTTTCTGGCGCTGAACGCCAGACTACAACATGGAACTGGTGTTGAACACCCTTTTACGTCATCTATCTTCGCGCAAAATATAGACTATTATATATTGCTGGAAAGCCCTGAATGTCTACTTTCCATCCCAATTGAGAGCGCGCCAATTGGACTCCTGTAGCTCCAAAAAATCCATTCCGAGTGCAGGGAGGTCAGAATCCAACAGCATCAGCAGTCCTTTTTCAGCCTAAATCATATTTTTGCTCAGCTCCCTCAATTTCAGCCAGAAAATATCTAAAATTACAGAAAAACACACAAACTCATAGTAGAGTCCAGAAATATGAATTTTGCCTAAAAATAAATAAAATTATACTAAAAACTAAATAAAACATACTAAAATCTACATGAAATTACCCCCAAAAAGCGTATAAAATATCCGCTCATCAGGAGCTTTGCTTTGTCTCGATGGACTAATGCAATTATTTCTGTTTTCTATTCAATCACGCTTGTTTCTATTCTAAGATATTCATTCGCACTTCAACATGATGAATGTGATGATCCGCGACACTCATCCCTATTCTCAACTTATGAACGTGTGCCTAACAACCACGTCCATTCTACCTTAGATTGAGTGTGTATCTCTTGGGTTCCTAGTTCATGAGTTTGATTGCCTCTCTTGACAATAGAGCATTCAAATCTGTGAAACCAGAGTCTTCGTGGTATAAGCTAGAACCAATTGGCAGCACTCTTAAGATCCAGAAAGTCTACACCTTGTCTATGGTATTCCGAGTAGGATCTGGAAAGGGGTGACTATGACGAGCTTCAAAGTCACAAATGTTTGGGTGCCGTGATAGTGTGCAAAAGGATAAATAGATCCTATTCCAGTACGAGTGAGAACCGACAGATGATTAGCCATACGTAACCCCTAGTTGGACCATTTTCACTGAGAGAACAGATGGTAGCCATTGACAACGGTGATCCACCAACATACAGCTTGCCATGGAAGGAATCTTGCGTGCGTGAAGAAGACAACAGTAGGAAAGCAGAGATTCAGAAGACAGAGCATCTCCAAAACCTTAACCTATTCCTCATTACTGAATCACAAGTACTTTTTATTTCATGTTATTTATTCTTCATAAACAAAAATCATTTTTTTCATTAATCTCCTAACTAAGAGTTACAAGATAACCATAGCTTGCTTCAAGCCGGCAATCTCTGTGGGATTGACCCTTACTCACGTAAGGTATTACTTGGATGACCCAATGCATTTGCTGGTTAGTGGCACCGGAGTTGTGAAATGCGTAAATCACAATTCTATGCAGCAGTATGCGTGGGCGACGTGTACGCGTGATGGAGCCACGTGCTGTACGTATCAAAAATTTCTGGGGGCGATTTTTGTGCTATTTTTGGCCCAATTTCAAGCCCAAAAACACATATTAGAGGCTGGGAGTGGAGCAGAATCAAGGATACACTTCTCATTCACAGAATATTAGGTTATAGATGTAGTTTTTCTAGAGAGAGAAAGGCTCTCTCCTCTCTCTAGGTTTTTGGTCTTAGTTTTATTCCTTTCCAATTTCTGATTCTATCTTATTTCAATTTAGTTTCTCTTCTACTTTTAATTGCTCTAGTATTCTAGTTTATTTACTTCCCTTATTGATTACTTTATGTTGACAATTTAGTTTATGAGTTCTCATGCTAGATTTGATTTCCCTTTTTATGCAATTTGAGGTATTTCATGTTTATTGCTTCTTCCTTTATTTGTTGTCATTGATTTTGTAATTATTGGTTTAAATTTAATATTCTCCTTTTACTTTTATATGCTTTTATTTTATGCCTTCCAAGTGTTTGATAAAATGCTTGGAAGGATGTTAGAGTAGATTTGTCTCATCTTGGCTTTGGTTGAGTAACTGGAGACTTTTGAGTTATCAAACTCCTTTGTTGATTGATAATTGGAAGTTGCTAATTGAATTGCATGTCACTAAAGCTAGTCTTTCCCTTTGGATTTGACTAGGACTTATGAATCCAATTTGATTATCTTCACTTGACTTTTCTTCATAGTTAGAGGTTAACTAAGTGGAGCAATGAACAATTGTTGTCACAATAGATGATGATAATGAGGATAGGACTTCTAGTTCTCATACCTTGCCAAGAGCTTTTCTAGTTGTTAGTTTATTTCTTTTGCAATTTACATTTCTTGTTTCTTAATTCAAAACCCTAAATATATACATGTCTATAACCAATAGTAAGAACACCTCCCTGCAATTCCTTTGAGAGACGACCCGAGGTTTGAATACTTCAGTTATTATTTTTAGGTGTTTGTTACTTGTGACAACCAAATTTTTGTATGAGAGGATTCTTTGATTGGTTTAGAAACTATACTTGCAACGAGAATTTATCGTGAAATTCTATACCATCAAAAATCCGATCATCAATCTGCCTCCTCCTCAAAATGATCAAAAGTGTCAGGATCCGGGGGTATGACGGCTCCCAGTGATGCCAACATCTGAAACACACGCTGAAAGTGTCGCTCGATGCGCCGAAAGTGTCGCTCATGGTATGACGGTCACTCTGATCCATGTGCCCGATAAGATACTGAACTAGTTTGTAGGTCGGCTGAGGTGCTGATGATGGCAGTGGTAGTGGCTGATTGGCCGCTGCGGATGGTGCAGTGGGTCTAGCTACTGCTGATGAAGATGATGATCCAGATGCTGCTGCTGAAGAAGGTGGTGGCCTAGATGCAACTGCTGCTGAGCGGGCTCTGGATCTATGCGAGGCTGGTCTATCGTCCACCCAAGTCCCCCACAGAATCACTTTCTCCTTTTTGTGGATCGGGGGTGGCGACTCATCATCCTGATGCAGGGTGCGCTAGCCCGCTGACACATTTCTGTGACCAAAGAAGGAAATGGGAGTGTGCCACAGATATGTGCTCGCCACATATACTTCCTGATCAGGTGGGAAAAATACTTCTGGTGCTCCTCCATAATGCACCTGATCAGAGCGAGCATGCCCACCAGAATCTTTGAGAAGTGCATGGTAGGCATGACATAATGAGCAAAGATCTGCTGCCATGTCCTCGCCTCCCAAGTCAGATAGTCGAACATCATCCCCTTGGGCTTCATTTTGTTGGCGTCCATCTCCCAAGGGGCGTCCGGGGTGGCAACTATACTCCTCAGCGCATCATAGTCATATGTCATATAGTGTATCTCCACCTCAGCCTGCATAAAAGCATCTGTATCACTGGTCTTAGGCTGACAGTGGAGTGCATCCTCAATGCCAGTTTCTGTAATCAGGATCTGTCCGCCACTTAGGTGAATCGAATCAACGGTCGGTGAAAAGAAATTGCAGTAAAATTCCTGAACCCATGACTGATTCACTCTAACTAGCACCCTATCCGTGAAGGACAAGCCCAACGCATCAAGTCGAAGCTCAATGGACTGCCTGAGATACGAAAGAATGTCGAGCTTTTTCTCCAGATTTAGCTTCTGCCCCTAAAAATTGGGAAGCGGCGCTCACAATACAGGTTTGGAAACTTGTCTGCGTCGGTAGGGGGCAGTAATTGATCTGCTTTCTCCTTGTCTGAAAGTGGATTCTTGGCATAATTAGAGAAAGGAGAAGCAGTGGAAGATTGGGATTTCTTCATTTTTTGATATGTAACCTTCGCTTTCCCTCTGTCAGTCATCCTGGAGAAAATAGAAATCACAGGATATAAACAATTAAGCCAAGTAGAAGGGTATAAAGTAAAGAATTATGCAACAGACAGAAAATAGACAAGAGGATTGACATATTCATGAAGTGAGGCAAAGAAGAAAACTTTTGGAATGCAAGAAACTAGATATCAAACACCAAATAGGATACAAACCAAGAATTCAAGTAATGCTAGAAAAGTGCTTTTTTGTTAAGCCACACAATTATCATGCCTCAAAAGAATGTAAAAGAGTTAATCTGAAAACTAAAAAGATGAATTAGAGAGTTAACAAAGGTCAAATGTTAGAAAACTAGGTTAGATATTAGTGGCATGGCAAATATGGAACTTAACCAAGAGAAGCTCAAAAAGTATAAAGAACAAGCATACTCACATTCATGAGGATGATGCACGACATTGATGATGAAATATGGAATGCATAAAAGCGTAGAATGGAAAAACAAGTCATCAATGTTTATGGTCACTAAGCTTGTAAAAATTAGTGTTGAAATATTCAGAAGTGTACTTGGTGTAACTAAAAGAAAGTTGGGACAGTTTTAATTGAAAGAGTGTACATCAATGGAGAGCACCAATAATTACAGTGTGAAAACCTTAAACAAAAGGAATAGGTTTAAATCAAATGGCAAAATCATGGAAATAGGCTTCTTTGGTCAACTAAGGCGAAAATCGAACAGGACCACAAAGTCAGAAAGCATTTGACTTAACCATGGAATGTTAAAACACAAACAAGGTTCACATTGGGTTGATTAGTTGAGGCTCTATTTGACACAGAAATCCGTCAAATAGTTTCTTGAATTGATCAATTTCAATGCACAAATAGGAACCAAAATAAAGCAGGAATGCCGACCAAATTAACTAAGGAATTGCACTTGGCATAAATTGACTGAATTTTGAAACCCAAAAAGTGTCAAGTACACTCCCTAAGTTGCAAGTTAACAACAGATTGCTTTTCCAAAAATTTTGGCCGCATTTCGGCAGTAAATTGGACGTTCCTGGATAATAATCAGCAGCAAACTAACACATGAATCCAAGTTATATCAAACAAGTAAAACAATCAAGGATTTCATATGATTCAGGCAGCATCAAGCAAACCAAAACAGCTTAAATCACATGGCAGTACCTAGAAGTAATAAACAGCAATATGGAAAAGCACACAACACTAACATCATCACCATTCAGCAAGCAAGTAACATTCAGAAATTAAACAAAAACGGAGCACTTAACAGGCCTAGAATCCTCTAACCACAACCTAGCTACCTAATCACATGCAATTCTATCTAACCTAATCAAACAAAAATTAATCAACTACTGATATAAACTCGAAAAATGAACTAAAAGGATATGAAAAATAGAGTAGTACTAAAACAGAGGGAAGAACATGGGAAAACCTGGGAATAGTAGAAGACAGAAATGGAAAAGGAGAGAGATTGAGGATAGTGCTGACTAGAGATTGCGGCTACAAGTGGTGGGGCAGTGCTGACACAGTGGCTCGCAGTGGCACTGAGATGGTAGCGCAGAAAATGGCCAAACTCACTGACGTGCCGAGTAGAGAAGCAAGGCTTCTCTTCTGTTGAGGCGAGGTGAGAAAGAGACGATGTCGATTATGGGTGAAAGAGGTTTGCCGGCGGCAATGGAGGGGCACGGCGGTTCTGGTGGTTGCATAGCAAAAATGGTCGAGAGGGGTAGGGGGAGAAAAGGGGAGAAGAAAGAAAGAGAGAAAAGACGAGAAAGGAGGGAGAGATGCGGCCGGTTTGGTCGCCGGATTAGTGGTGGTTACGGTGGTTGCAGAGCTTGGGAAGGTGGCAATGGTGGTTTTGGAGGGGGAAGGTGTGAATCTGGAACGTTGTGGGTGAAACAATGGACGCGAATCGCTAGGGCTTGCGCATCCCTGGGTATTAGCAAATTCGAATCCACGCGTATGCGTAGGGCACGCGTACGCATGGATGGATAGAAAGATGATAGACGCATAAGCGCGATGCACGCGTATGCACATAGGGAGAGAGTGCGGATCGACGCGTACGCGTGATGTATGCATACGCGTGGAATGTGTAACGACCCAATTTTCAGTATGTCTAGATCATACCAGAAACTAAGCGCTACCAACTTGTCCTCCTAATTATTACCTATTATTTATTATATGAGCCTGAATCATTGTTAAACGCGTAGTTACTTTGAGGGGTCCTTTTTTTTAAGACGTTTGGATTAATAAACAGAATCATTCATAATCAATTCACAATTGATAACAGATAAAACAGTTATAAACAACCACACATAAATACGTCACAAGCAGTTGACAATATTCGGTGATCCAGCCTATAATAGAGTATAGACCTTTAGTTAGAACATGCTTAGATATAGCTAAATAATATCTCTATACATACATACAACATCCCAGGCCCTAACCTGTTCAAAAAGTCCCTAAGCTGGCGCCCAGGCTAGCCTAGACTCTATACTCACCTAGTCCCTTTAAAATACTAAAGCGAGGGAAAGTACGTTCTAAGTCTTCAAAACTCAAGTCAGGTGGAACGTCATTAAAAAGTAGAACATCATCTGCTACTCCTCTACACGATCAGACATTACCATATGACGTCTCTCTGGTACCTCATCAAGTAGCCACACAACAGGTGTCACGTACACAGGATTTAGGTTAAAGTTCACATACAAATGGGGTACATACATTGGCTAGTCTAATGTTATATACATATAAACAGGTAACAGAGTTCACTCTAGACTCAGAAGACTACCTAGAGCGGAATCCTCTTTGTAGAACGATAATCAGCAAACTACGGAAGGGTACTCTTGCTTCCATCTAAGGGGGAAGGGAGAGAGAAGGGGTAAGAACTGGGGAGTTCTTAGTAGGGCCGGGGTTATTAGTTACGTTCATTAATTCAGTGTTGTTTAGCAAATAAATAGCAGAATACCGAGAAGCAGTAAACAGAAGACAGATAAATAGAAAAAATAGAGAAAATAAATAGCATAACACAAACAGAAGAATACAAGAAAATAACACAAACACAGAGAATAGAATAGAATACAAACAAGGAAGCATACATTCATACAACAATCATAACAAAGAAAATGCACAACCAAGTATGATGCATGTCTAGCCCTTTCGCAGGTAATGAGCTCATTTGTCGGTTACATACCCGCTCCTGACGTTACCCAGCAACCTCTGTCTGGATAAGGCTTTCCTGTTGGTAATACCCACTGCAAGCAACCTTTGTCTTGCAGGGTATCCACTGCAAGCAACCTTTGTCTTACAGGGCGGCACTTATTAGTCGATATACGCCCAACACACTCACTGTAAGCAACCTCTGTCTTACAGGAGCAACAACATTCTCACTGTAAGCAACCTCTGTCTTACAGGAGCAACAACACACTCACTGTAAGCAACCTCTGTCTTACAGAAGCACACTGATCTCGATACCTCTGTAAGAAACCTCTGTCTTACAGCAAAGCATTATAGCAAGGTAACCCAGGAAAGCGTTCTCAGTGGTCGTACCACCATCTATCTGATTGCCTCTCTACAGCAGATTCTTACATAATCATTCTCATTATCATCATTCATTAACATTCTCATTATTCATCATCACTTTTGCATTCTCATGCAGTACCTCTTTCTTTCTCTGTTCAATCATACTATACAAACTTTATAGCTTTTACTTTTACAACATCTTAACTCAAACCATTTTTCTTTATCAGATTACTCTTTTTTCTTTGTCTTTCTACTCTGATCTGATTACTCTTTTCTCTGTATTTCTTTACTCTACTCTGGTTACTCTATTCTCTGTATTTCTTTACTTCTCTCTGCTTACTCTTCCTCTGTATCTATATTTACTCTTTTTCTCTTTATCTCTTTACTTTACTCTAGTTACTCTGTTTTCTGTGTTTATCTACTCTGATTTTTCTGTTTAACGTATGTATTTAAAGCTTATGTAAATTTTGGTATGAATTGTTAGCCTGTCCCAAGTATAAGTTCATTAAGTCTATACTGAAACAGTTTAACTTTTCACATAATACCTAACCCTAGTCACAACTCAAGAACTAACTATGTTGCCCTAGTTCGTTCACTAATCTTTGTCAGTTTTTCTGTTATTACTTATTAAAACTTTACAAACTTTTCTTTGGTTTTTATCTTTTCTTTAACTTTTTATCTTTCATTTATCTTTGCCTCACTATCATGTTATTACCACTCCCTAAGGGTTTTATGAAGTTAACTATGAGATTCTGCGCTTAAAGTTGTCTTTCTAAAGCTTTTACAAAAAACTGACTTTTCTGCATTATTTTATTATTTTTATTAAAATATTATTTTTAATTAAATATTATTATTTAATATTTTATTATTATTTATTATTTAATCATTAATTTTTCGAAAATTACCTTACTTTTACTGTTAACCTTTAAAATTCACTTTTTACCACCCGTAACTTTTAATATTTGTAATTTAACCAACCTAACTTTCAGAAATTACAAAATAACCCCTCAAACACCAAAATAATTACAAACTTGCCGTATTTAAGATCTAAAAGGTGTTCTTCATTGTTCTTCACCACGCTCAAAGTGTTCTTCATGTCCTTTGTAAATTTTTTAGACTCTTTCTTTGTTTTTACCCATTTTTTAGTCTTTTCAGCAACCGATTTTTACCATAATTCAAAATAAATTTCCAGCCACTAAAACCCCATCTTTTCCACATGATTTTAACACAAATTAAACCCTAATTTAAGGCCTAGGGTTTCGTTTTTCAGCAGCCATGAAGAACACAAATTCAAAGTTGAATATCGTCAAATTTCATCAAATTTTCACCAAACTTTCAACAAGAATCACCCACATAAACAATCAATTTCAAGCATAACCAAACCATACCATAATCACACAACTCAAACACAATCAATCAAGATTAATTTTACCAAACCCTACCTGGTTTTGCTGCTCCTAATTCGGTTAGACTTTCAGGTGGTCCTTAAGCACTTTTTCCTCCTAAATCACATCAAGAACAACTTTAAATCCAAAAACTCTCAACCGACCAAATCTCACTCAGCATATTAGGAAGGGATTTCTTACCATAGAGTTGCTGGAAATTAACGTTTCTTGGCCCTCAAGTCAAGTTAAGCATGATTCCTAAGGAAGAACATCAAGAAAACACATGTTTTGCATGGTTTTCCTTGAAAACCGAATTGAAGAGGAAGGGAGACAGACATATCACCTTATTTCCAACTTTGATATGTTATATGGTTATGTAGAGGAAGAAGAGAGGATCATTTTGGTGAAATCGGAATTTTGATTTGAGTTTTCATTCATAAGAAATCAAGCTTTGAAGATTAAGTGTTCATGAAAGTTTCTCTCTTTTCTCTCTTGTTATTTTTGGCCAAAATGAAGAAATGATACAGCCTTGGAGGTTTTGGGGGTGTAAGGTGAGTGGTGATTGGTTGGCTTGGAGGTGGATTAAAATAATATTAAAATATCTCTGGTGTATAACTACTAAAACTAGGTGTATCGAACACTTGTAAAAACATCTCTAAAAATTATTTTCTGAGCTACTAGCATAAATGACACTAGTAACATATTTATTATGAGAATAAAATATGTATAGTGAGGCCTTAGCATTGCTAAAGTCATCAGAGAGTGCTGGTGCTAAACTGCACCAGTAAACTGTGAACCCGGTTAAACCGATTTTTTGTTTTCAACTAAAATAGACCGAGTAACCTTATAATATCATTCAAGAAGCTTCTAATAGTAATATAATGATAATATTATCCTATTATCTCTATTCTCTTATGAATCGAGTCCGATTCATCAAACTGAGACTATTTATGAAAACTAGAATCAAAACTCCTAACCGATACGGTTTAAAAACTAGGTTCGTCGCAATTGCATTGTCGGGCTTATCTCCACTAAGGTCCTGGGTTAAAGATAATATAATGACAATAAGGATTGAGATGCTTAATGATATAGCAGAAGTTCTCCCCTTAATGATCTTTCAGAGAAATTCGTACTTTCATAAAAGATCTCGCGTACTCGAAAATCGGGGTTGTTACAGAATGAGAATTGTGCTAGAAGCACAATTCTGGCGCCAAGTTGGCCTGACTCTCGGGAAAAAGTATGGGTGCTACACTTGACACATCGACGCGTACGCGTCATGGACACTGCGCATAGGCGGGGAGTTTGTGGATCGACGCGACCGCGTGATGTACGCATACGTGTGGGTTAGAATTGTGCCAAAGGCACGAAATGGGCGCAAAATGGGCACAACTCTCTGTAAAGTGTATGGGACCTGCATCGACTCATCGACGCGTACGCGTGCCTTTTTCCCCTTCTCTCTTTTTTTCAGAAACACTAAAACAAAGCTGAAAATCCTCCTAAACTACCTACAACTCAAAACCAACCAAAATGCCAAATTAACAAAAATCTTTTTGGGTTTTAAAGAAATTTCAAACACAAAATAAACATGACATGCACCTCAAGCAACTAACAACCAAAGCATTATAATAAGACTATATGAAGAGGAAAACTACCTACAATGGGACCTCAAATCACTTATTAATCAAATTTACAAGAGAATGGAAAGAGTTTACCACGGTCGAATGTCTCCCACCTAGCACTTTTAGTTTACGTCCTTAAGTTGGACATTGGGACACTCTTTGTCATGGTGGCTTATGCTTGTATGCATCCTTGAATCTCCAAGGATGCTTGCTTCTCAAATGGTTGTCAGAATTTCCAACCGTCATCACCAAGCTTGGGTGAAGTTCTACCCAAGATATGAGCTCCCAAAATTGGTCTTCATGTTTTGATCCGGGATCCCATATCTTATTTTCACACCCATCTTCTAGTTGATCATCATGGTTCTTCCATCCGGGTGGTTAACACATAGAATTCTCCTTATAACACCGATTTCTCATTATAGACCCACACAAACTTGCATTCATCCAACCATGATGCCTACGCCTTGAAAGTTCAACCTTAATGAGCTCAATATCAAACTGCCAACCACTACACAATTCTCTCTTACTCTTAACTCCACTAAGAGCTCTAAGTTGCCCATCCGTTTCAATAAAACCATATTCAAGGGGAATAATGAAGCTTAGGGTTAAGAATTTTACCCACTTGAATGAAAGAATGGATGGTGACTTAGGAAGGGGAACTTCCCCACACTTAGACAATGCGAGGTCTACTCCTTTATGCTCTTCCTTAGTTTTTTCCACCTCTTGAAAACTTCCTTCAATTTCTCCTTGCTTGTTGACTTCTTCTAAATCCTCCTTATCATCAATCAAGTCAAACTTTAGAGGTTGCGTGAAGTCCACTTCAATGTCAACCTCATATTCATTGGAAGAGTTTTCACTAACTTCAACTTCATATTCCATGGGAGAGGATTCCATTTTGGACAAGAATTCATCAATGATCAAATCCATCTCTCGATCAACCTCTTTAAGGTCTCCAACCATGAGATGCTTTGGAGGTTGTACACCTTCCTCAACAACAATGTCAAGCTTCTTGGAGAGAGGTTCTTGAGAACCCATGGTGGTTTCGCATCTCCTAAGTCTTCAACCACTTCTTCCTCTTCTTCAACAATCATGGCTTCTTCCAATTGTTCTAATACAAAATCTAACTCCTCATTCTCCACCATATTTTCCAATCTCTCCTTCATACTATGCTCTTCTTTTGATCCTTCACATGTGGCAATGGAAGTACCTTGAGTGCATAGGTATCGCGAGGCCAAAGCGTGCACTATATTGGTTAATATAGTCACAGATTCTAGTGCATTCTTTTGCATAGCCTCTTGCTCTTGAAGTAGCAAAGTGAGAGAATTATCTATTATTGCTTGGGGTGGATAGGGGGGTTCATTATTTTGGAGAAAGGGATCATAATAGGAAGGTGGTTCTTCTTGGTAAATGTATGGAGATTATGTGAATTGAGGTAGTTCTTGGTAGTAATCATGATGGGATTGTAGTGGTTCCATAGGTTTTCGCTCATAGGGGTCACAAGGATGAGGTAAAGGTGGTTGGTTATATGATGGATAAGGTTCATAGGTAGGTAGTTGGTAAAAAGGGGCTTGTGAGTATGGTTGATGGTCAAGTTGAGGATGAGGTTTATAGGCATATGGCGGTGGTTGTTGATTGTCACAAAGAGGTTTTCCATAGCCATTAAATTGACATGTATTAGGATGGGGATTATACCTATAAGTAACCGGAGGTTGTTGTCAAGAGGAGTGATCAATTCCTTGAGGCTCCTCCCATCTTTGATTGTTCCATCCTTGATACATGTTGGGTAGTGACTGTCTAATACCAAACTTAGGTTTGATGTCTGGAAAAACTGTACGAGTTTCCACCAAGGGAGGAGGCTTCAGTATTGTACTCTGCATGCAAGTACCTCCTTTGTCAAGGGGTCTTAGACGTTTAAGGACCTTGAAAACCATGTAATCCTTATGTAACCTCGGCACCAATTCGCCTCTCTCAGCATCAATGAGATTTCGTCCATTAGATATAGACCTTTGCTTCAAAACCTCAGTAAAAGGAATATTGATTTGTTGCTTCTTAAAGACTTCCAAGAACTGTGAGAAGTGCTCGTTCTTAGTATCCTTTTAGGGCTTTTGAGGGTATGGTGCTTCAAGCTCTTGAGTAGGTGTCATAAAGGAGGCATGTAACCTCAGCCTTTTCTGGAGCTTCTTTCTCCTCTGATCCTTTAGCAGCTTCCATTTCTTCCTTTGGCAAGGATTCAGCATCCATTATGATGGCCTTGCACTCTACGCTTGGCGTAGGCACTGTGTCAGTCGGAAGAGTGAGAGGTCTCTTAAGTTTCTTGGGAAGGTTCCTCTGAATGATTGCATTGCAGTCCTTAGTAAGCACCATTATCTCTACTTCCTTCTAATCCCTCTTGTTATTTACTATTTCCTTCATGAACTTAGCATATGAAGGTATTTGTTCAAGAGCCTCTATAAAGGGAATTTTGATCTCTAGCTTCTTAAAATATTCTAGGAACTTGGAGAATTGCTTATCCTTTTCTTTCTACTGAAGTCTCTGAGGATATGGTAACCTAGCCTTGTACTCTAGGGCTTTAGATAGTGCAGGATTGGTGTCCATGATGAATAGAAAGGGATTGTCAGGATGTCTAGGGGGGATGTCCTCTGATTTGGCGTTTGTGTCCCCTCCCCTTTCTAGGCGTTGAATGCCCTTGTTGACCCCTGCTGGGCATTGAACGCCCATGCTGCACCGCTCTGGGCATTCAACGCCTTTGGTAGTGCCCTGGGTTGCTGTGTTTTCACTCTTTGGTGTTTCTTCTTTATCCCGCGCTCTATTTTTCTAAGGCTGGGTGTCCAGTATCCTTCCACTCCTCAATTAGATGGCTTGGCACTCTTCTCTGATCTGTCAGACAAATGTTGTTTATCCTGGTTCAACCGTGCTTCTATATTCTTGTTGGAGGCTCGGGTCTCCTGCAACACTTCTTGCAAACTTAGCAACTGTTGTGTGAAGGAGTGTAGCTGCTGGGTTAATGATTCATTTGTTTCGAAGGGTTAGATTCATTAGACACTGTCTTGACCTATCCTTTCATTGAAGTCTCACCAGATGAGTATAGATGCTGGTTGCTGGCAACTGCCTCAATGAGTTGTGGAGCTTCTTGAATTGTCTTTTTCATGTGTATTGAACCACAAACAGAATGATTTAGGGACATCTTAGCTATGTCTGTGAGTCCATAATAGAAAATATCCAGCCTGACCCAATCTGAAAACATTTCAATAGGGCATCTTCTGAGCATCATCTTGTACCTCTCCCAAGCATCGTAGAGGGACTCACTCTCTCCTTGTTTAAAGTTCTTAATGTCTATCCTCAACTTAGTAAGCTTCATTGGGGGAAGAACCTATTCAAGAACTTGTCAACAACCTTATCCCAAGTGTTCAAACTTCCCTTGGGCTGGTTGCGAAGCCAATTCTTTGTTTGGTCCCTTACAGCAAATGGGAAAAGCATCAGCTTGCAGACATCAGAATCTACTTCATTGGTATTTACAATATCACAAATCTGTAGAAAGTCAGAGATGAATTTATTAGGATCTTTCTGTGGGAGTCCATGACACTAGATATTTTGTTGCACTAGGAAGATCAACTCTGGGTTGAGCTTAAAATGATCTACTCCAATAGGAGGTATACTAATGCTGCTTCTAGATAAATCAATAGTGGGAGCTGTGTAAGATCCCAGGGTTCTTTTGGGTTGAGCATTCCCAATTGGATTCATGGTGATTTTGGTGTTCCTAAACTTGCAAGGGAAAAGTGGGAGTCTCTATGTCAAAGTCTAGAGAGTCCCAGTGAGAAATCCACAAAGAAACAAGAATAGTTTTTTTTTTAATAAAAATTCAAAAATAAATAAATAATAATAAAAAAATAGAAAAATAATAATTCAAAAATTAAAAAATTAAAAAGAAAAATTTAATTAAAGATTTTGAATTTCAAAATTAAAGAAGGAAAAACTAATAAAATACTAAACTTTTAAAATTTGAATTTAAAATAAAGATAGGATATAAAAATTTGAGAATCAAGGGAAAAAGATAAGATAAAGATCAAAGATCAATATAAGATATGCTTTGAAAAATTTTTAGAAAGAAAATTAATTAAAAAGAAAAAGAGAAGATATGAAATTTTTGAAATTTAAAAAGAAGAAGGAAATATTAAAAGACACTAGACTTTCAAATTGAACTAAGATAAAGCAAGATTTGAAAATAAAATAAAAGATTTGATTTTGAAAAATTTTTTAAAATTAAAAAGAAAGAGTCAATTAAAGATTTTAAAATTTAAATTTGGAAAGAAAAAGTAAAACAAGATAGGATAAGATTTTAAAAATTTAAGATAGAGGATTTGATTTTGAAAAATTTTGAAATTAAAAGAAGAAAGTCAAAGAAAGATTCTGAAATTTAAATTTTTAAGAAAGAAAGACTAATCGAATACTAATTTTTTTTAAATTGAATTAGAAAATAAAGTTAAGATAACAAAATTTTAAAAATCAAATAAAAAATAAGATAAAGATTTTAAAGATAGTAAAGATAAGCAAGAAAATTAAATTTAAGTAAAAAGATTACTACGGGACACCAAACTTTAAGATTTTAAAAAATAAATAAAGAGAAAATATCAAACCTAAAATTTTGAAATTAAAAATAAGATAACTAAAGTGAGAATTGAAAATCAAAAGATAAAAAAAATAAGGGAAAAAGACAAATAGGTCCCTGACTTTTCAAACTTTTGACAAATACATCCCTGACAAAATTTAAATACAAAAAAGTTCCTGACTTTAATAAACGGAGGACAATTTAGTCCTTCCGTCTATTTGCCTCTCATACACCTAACGGAACTGGCTGACGTGGCTGAAACGGTGTCCAGGTGTCCGTTACGGTGCCACGTTGGAAGGGGAAAAAAGATCGAAGGACAAATAAGTCCTTGACGTCATTTTACAAATAAAGTTCGAAGGACAAATAGGTCCTTGAGAATTTTTTTTTTCAAAATTAATAAACTCATTTCCTAAATTCTCTCATGTACCTCTCTCCATTCTATATTTCTCTCTACTATTTTTACTCTATATATAATTATATTTTATATTAGTAATTTGACAAATCAAAATATGTCATTCGATATTTTTTTACAATTAAAATATTTTAAATGTAAAATTATACACATTAAATTATTTTAAATTTTAGATAACGAATGTTAAAATTAATTACTAATAAAAAATTAGACTTTTTCATATAAAAATAATAACTAAAAATCTTATAATTTAATTTTTTATCTACAGATATCTTGGTCTTCTTAGTCAGAAACTTTTGTCAACTTACGACTTTTTTGTAAAAGTAGTTTAATTTTATAAATCTTTTGTGTCATGCATAATTTATACCGTTAGAACAAAGTGAACTATAATTTTAAAAAAAAAATATTCTCGTAATGTTATTATGCATAAAAATACTAGTTCTAATATAATACACAAATGCACTAATGCACTAATGCTAACTTAATACATGAATGATGCACAAATGAACTAATGCTAACTTGATGCATAAATGATCTGATGCTAACTAATGCCACTGGTATGATGAAAATTGAACTAATGCAATTTAACAAATTCTAATATAATACACAACTGCACTAAAACTAAACTAATGCAATTTAAGAAAAAGAGTAGAAACATAACAAGCCCAATTTCTACAATTTTAATACAAATAATTTAAATTGTAGAATAAAACAAGTTAACTATATTTCAAAATACAAGCATAATTTTATCAGAAATTATTTTTAATATGGAAAGAAAATTGGTGTTTTGGTTGAATATTGACATTTGAAGTGTATTACAGTATTGTGGAAATTATTCAACACGCCCCCACGTGTTGGCTAAGATGCTGCCACGTGTTCAACACGCCCCCCACATGTTGGCCAGAATGATGCCACGTGTTCACCACGCCCCCCACGTGTTGACTTCCCACAAAAAAATCCACCCATCTATAATTATACCACATTCTCCCATTTTCAACAAAAACACCAATATTTTTTCCATACAAAAAAAAATTAGCCTAATTTTATAAACTAAATTCTTATAATAGAAGCATAATAGAAGTATAATGAAAAAAAAATTCTCAAGGACCTATTTCTCCTTCGAACTTTATTTGTAAAATGACGTCAAGGACTTATTTGTCCTTCGAACTTTTTCCCTTCCAACGTGGCACCGTAACGGACACCTGTACACCGTTTCAGCCACGTCAGCCAGTTCCGTTAGGTGTATGAGAGGAAAATAGACGGAAGGACTAAATTGTCCTCCGTTTGTTAAAGTCAGGGACTTTTTTGTATTTAAATTTTGTCAGAGATGTATTTGTCAAAAGTTTGAAAAGTCAGGGATCTATCTGTCTTTTTCCCAAAAAATAAAGATCAAGAATCAAGAAAGATAAGATATGATTTGAAAATTAAAAAAATCACAATCAAGAAATGCCAAACTTTAAAAAATTTCAAATTAAATCAAAATAAGATAAAGATGCAAAAATTAATCTACAAATTTGAAATTTTAAAAGAAAAGCTTTTAAAAAGTTTTGAATTCATAAAGAAAGAAAAAGAAGACACCAAACTTAAAATTTAAAATAAAATCATAATAAGATAACAAGAATATTTGAAAATTAAAAAGAGAAAAATAAACAAAATTAAATTTTAAAAGAAAAATACCAAAAGACACCAAACTTAAAAATTTTGAAATCAAACTAGCACTAATTTCGAAAAAGTGGAGAAAGAAAAAGACTACAAGACACCATACTTAAAAATTTTGAAATCAAACAATAGAAAACACCTAAAAAATTCTAACAAAGAGAAAGAAAATAAGAACAATTTTCGAAAATCAAGAGAAATATAATTAAACAAAAACATATAAAAATACCTGATCTAAGCAGCAAGACAACTGGTAGTTTATCAATCTCGAACAATCCCTGGCAACGGTGCCAAAGACTTGGTGTGCAAATTTGTGACTCACACAACTGAACCGACAAGTGCATCGGGTCGTCCAAGTAATACCTCAGGTGAGTGAGGTTCAAATCCCACGAGGATTTTCGGATTGAGCAAGCTGTGGTTATCATGCAGATCTTAGTCATGTGAATAGAAAGATAGTTATTGTTTGTTTTAGGCGCATGAACAAAACAATAATAGTAAAATATAGAAAAATAATGAGAAATTAGTTTAGTGATAATATTTCTCACTGACTACTTCAACAACGAATAATTCATTCAATGGCAAGGCTGTAAGTGATAAAAGCCAGGGTCAATGGTCATTAATCTCCTCAGATCCAAACCAAATGCCAGAGTTGATGTGTGGAAATTAAGTTCCAACACAAAACTCACCGGCAAGTGTACCAGGTCGCATCAAGTAGTAATAACTCACAAGAGTGAGGTTGATCCCACAGGGATTGATGGATCAAGCAACTTTAGTGGGTGATTAGTTTAGTCAAGTTGACATTGGTGATTTGGGTGAAGAGTGACCAACAGAATGTAAATGACAAGAAATTTAAAGTTGTAGAAAGTAAATGAGCAGAATCTTAAAGAGCAAGAAATGTAAATTGACAGAATCTTAAATGACAAGAAATGTAAATTGCATTAAATGTAAAGGGGGCTGGGTGCTGGAAATTTAAAGAAAGCAGTAAGCAGAACTTAGAACAATTGTAGAAGAATTAAATTGCATGAAAAGTAAAAGGAATTGGGTGCTGGGAATTAAAACAAAACTGAAAAAAAGTGAAGTGCAGTAAATTAGAGAGCTCTCAGATCAATTCAGTACCAAAACAGAAATGTGGAAGTGTAGAAGAATTAAAAGCAGCAAGAAGACTTAGATCAATTCTGAAATCCTTAAGAGAAATCAACAATTTCCATGGAATAGCAAATATAAAAAGAAAGCCAAGAGCTCAATTGTTCTCTCGATCAAAACAGAAGAGAAAGTGCAAAGGAGAGAAAATGAAACAGAAAACAAAACTCAGATCTGATTTTCAATTCTTCAAATTCAATAAGGAAAATTAAAAGAGCTCTCTATTCTACTCCTACTCCTACTACTCTCTAATGGAGCCAGCCTCTTTTCTAAAATGGAACAGATGCCTTTATATAGGCTTTTTACAAAATAAAAAATGAAATTGAAATTGAAAATAAATTACAATTAAATGAAATTCTTAATCTAGCTTGTTCTTGTGCCTTTGAGTGATGATATGGGCTTTGATTGCTTTGGATTTGAAGAGAAATGGGTCCGGTTGACCTTGGTTCAATTGGTTTGAGGTGTGGGAACCTTCCAGGGGAGCGCTCGGTCATGTAAGGCAACGCAGCGCCTAATGCCTTGTGTCAAACTTCAATCTGTCCCGTGCCAAGCATTGTGGGTGTAGCAGTCAATTAACCAAGTTAACGTAGCGCCCTTATTTGCTTGCACAAGGTCCCCCTTTCGAGCCTTGGTGGCTTCAATTGTGTGTGTCATGCCTTGATTTTCTTTTGGTTGAGTCACGAAAATGCTCACCAATGTTCTGAAAATTGGACCGGACTGGCCGGTTCAACCGGGTTAACCGGAAACCGGTCACCTAGCCGGTCCGGTCCTCTAACAAAATCGTCCTGCAAAAAACCGGTTGAAAAACTGGTCAAACTGGTGGTTAACCGGCGAACTGGGCCGGTTTTTGCAAGTACCGATTTTCTCTCCTTATAATGAATCGGCGCCGTTTTGCTTTTTAAAAAAAAAAAAAGAAAATAAGAACGCATGATGAAGGAAATGAGCCAGCCACTTTAGCATACCCTAATCAGTAATCCCTAATCTGCTAATCCAGGAAGCCTGCCCCCAAGCCTAGCCTCCACCACCACCTTGTGCCTCTATTGCCGCCGCGCCGTCCGCACCGACCCCTGTTCGCTCTCAGACTCACCAGTCGCAGGCACGCTGTTTCTTCCTCGAGCGTCCATCGTCTTCCTCTTCCCCTGGAGCTGCTGCATGCCTGCATACGAAGGAGGGACCTGAATTGAAACCAACGCCAGAGCTAGGGCCACTCACCGTCGCGGGTCACTCATCATCGCGGGTCACTCACCGTCGCGGGTAAGTCGGTAAGTTCTGGGTTTCTAGCATTGTTTTCAACTTTTCATTTTTTTCTGGCCTTCTGTTCTTCAAACTCCAGTTCAGTTCCTCTGTTCATCTTTTTTTTAATTTTTTAATTCTATTTTGAATAAATTTGTTGTATGTTGAATAAATTTGTTGTTTGTTAAATTTGTTGTATGTTGAATTTGTCTGTTCAATTCTGCTATGTTCATTTTTTTATTTTTCAATTATGCTCTGTTGAATGCCTGAGGAATAAATTTGTTGTATGTTGAATTTGTATGTTCAATTCTGCTATGTTCAATTTTTTGATTTTTTCAATTATGCTCTGTTGAATGCTTGAAGAATAAATTTGTTGTACGTTAAATTTGTTGTATGTTGAATTTGTATGTTCAATTCTGCTATGTTCAATTTTTTTATTTTTTCAATTATGCTCTGTTGAATGCCTGAATGCTATATGAATTGTATAAACTATGAACTATGAATTTATATTTGGTCTGGATTCTGGGTTGGTGGCATTCTGAATTTAGATGGCACTTTGTCTTCGAGCCATCTCTCTCTTTTCAATTTGTTGTATGTTTAATTTTATAATGCTGAATAGAATTGATATAATTTTGGATTTTGAATTGTTGTAATTCTGAATTTTGCTATAATGGCTGAGGTTTTTATTTTGTTGTAATGGCTGAAACATGAAGTTGGGTTTTAAGGGGGCAGGGGATAGTTTATTTTGCACATCTTGAGAAAATGTTGCTGTTGAGATTGGTCCATAGCTATTTCTAATTAGTAATTTGGCATTAATTGAGTGAGTTTTGTCTAATTTAAGTAATTATTGATATTATTATTGATTGTTGATGATTGTTGATTGAATATGGATATCGTATTTTATGCCATGATTTCTTTTAGTTATAAATTGTAACCTTTGAATTTGAATGTAAAATTTTAATGATGAGATGAGATACAGTTTAGTTAGTAGGTGGGTTATGAAATTTTAAATTTTATTATTATATGAATGATTGAAAAAATTTAGACGAAATTACCAAATATAGAATTCACATTGTGGGACTAAATATGATGTATTCTTAAATTTATGGTTGTAGTATATTGTATTTTTAATAATTTTATTTTATATTTAATTAAACTGGTTCGACTACGGTTCAACTACGATTAAACCATTAAATTATTAAACCAGTTACTCGACCGGTTTAATAACCGATCCGATTCTCACAACCTTGATGCTCACTAAGTGAGTGTAGCGCTCACAAAGTGACCGGTGGCCTTGGTGCAAATTTGGTGCGCGCTTGTCTTGATTCAGCGCTCCCCCTTCGAGCCTTGGCGCTGGCACTTGCTTTTGTGCCAATTTCATTTTTAATGTAGCGCTCAGTGAAAACATTCAACGTAGCGCTCCTTGGCATGCTTCCTTGGCTTGTTGCAGCGCTCTTAATAAGCCCGAGAAAGTGAACAAAGTTCACGTAGCGCTCAATAGCTTGAACGCTTGCTTCCTTTCATAGCGCTCCGTTGCTTAGGCGTTCATTTATTTCCTTCATTGGCTTTACATGCTTTTATTAATAATGCTTAGTAATGCAATGCTTTAATCGTTAAAGCCAATGCAAGCATATAATACGTTATCAATTGCCAATTAGCTTTAATAATGCATGCTTTCATTAAATGCCGTAGCATTCATTCATTGCATTCATTAGCTTTATTAATTAAATATTTCATGATTGCATTCATTATGTTTTAATTAATAAAAGTGTGGCCTAAGGAATCAAAGTGTGCTCCAACTTCAAATTGTGCCCCAAAATTTTTTGTTCTCCTTTTTAGCTTATTTTGTGTTTTTTTGCTTATTTTTCTTGTTATTTCCTACAAAGTTTATCCAATCAAAAAATTAAAGAAATATACCAATTAAGTACAGAAGCATTTAATATTTAAGCACAAATCATCAATTTCTTATATGAAAAAGCATAGAAAAATATGACATGATGACATGTCATCAAGGGTCAGTTGTCATTCAATTTGGACGAGGGTGAAGCTCACGCATTCAATCTCAGATGATCCTACTCAAAATGTGATGATTGGATTTTTGACGGTTTAGAATTTTACTAATGAAATCTCGTTGTAAAGTATAGTTACTAAACCAAGCAATAATCCTTTCATACAAAAGATTGTTTGTCACAATTAACAAACCCCTAAAATTTATAAACCGAAATATTCAAACTCGAGTCGTTCTCCCTAGGAATTACAATAAAGTGTCTTGTTATTGGTTATGAAATATTTTGGGGTTTTTGAGATTTTAGACAATAAATATAAATGGCAAAGAAAATAAACTAACAACTAACAAGGCTCTTGGCAAGATATGAGAACTAGAAGTCCTATCCTAGTCGTCATCCTCACTTGTGACCACAAATTGTTCATTGCTACCACTTAGTTAACCTCTACAATGGAGGAAAGTCAAGTGGATGAATTAACTTGATTCCACTAGTCCTAGTCAACTCCCAAGGGAAAGACTAGCTTTAGTGGTATCCAAATCAATTAGCAACTTCTAATTATCAATCAATAAGGGAATTAGACAACTAAAGCATCACTAATTACTCTACCTAGGCCAAGAGGAACAAAATCTATACTAAAATTAAAAGAGGCATTTTGTCAAACACATAAGAGGCATAAAAGGAAAGCATATGAAATCTAACAACAATTATTGCAATGAATTAGCAACAACAATTAAAAGTAACACAATTATTATGAATTACCTCTAATTGAATTGAAAGAGAATAGAAGGAACAAAAGTAGATCTACTACAAGGCATAGAAACAAAGTAGAAGGGATTACAACAAAAGAATAGAGGAAACATAAATGCAACAACAAAGAATTAAGAAGAAGAGTAGAAGAGAGCATGAATCAAAACCTAGATCTAAGAACTAAACCTAATCCTAATCCTAATTTCTAGAGAGAAGTGAGAGCTTCTCTCTCTAAAACTACTTCTAACTAATCCTAATGTGTAAAAATGATCAAAAGTCCCTTTGCTCTTCAATTCTTGGCTTTAAATAGCATCTTTGGTGCCAAAGTTGGTTGGGATTAGGCCCCACAACTCCTGAGAATTCGCTGGGTGCGAATTCACTTAAAAAATCAAGTATCAGCATCGACGCGTACGCGCACAGCACGCGTACGTGTCCATGGGCCATTTCGCAAGGCGTGCGTAAGCGCCTGGTGCGTGCGCGCGTCCATGGGCGAGTTTAACTCTTTGGCTTTTCATGATTTCTCCACTTCGCATGCTTTCTCTTCACTCCTTTGATCCATTCCTAGCCTTGTCAATCTGAAATCACTAACAAACACATCAAGGCATCTAGTGGAATCAAAGGAAGATTAAAATCATCAAGTTAAGGGCCTAAAAAGCATGTTTTCACATCTAAGCACAAATAAGGAGACAATCACAAAATCATGCTAATTCATTGAATAAATGTGGGTAAAAGGTATTAAAATCTCCTAAAATCAATACAAGATAAACCCTACAAATGGGGTTTATCAACCTCCTCACACTTAAACCAAGCATGTCCTCATGCTTAAACCAAGAATGAAGTAAAGGAAATGGCATTTATTCAATTGAAACTAACTAAATGCAATCTACCTATATGCAACTATCTAAATGAATTCAATTGCTTGGTCAAAATAAATCAATTCCCAACAAGCATATATGTACAAGGGCTAAGGACTAGCAAGTCTAATCCACAATTGGATTGAGTTATTAAATATTTTTACAAACTTGCATAAAAAGTGATGATTGTAGGCGAAAACATGTAATCGAGCAATCGAACCCTCACCGGATGTGTTTGCGCTCTATTCGCTCAAGTGTTTAGGGTTGATCCTCTCAATTCTCCTTTATTTCATGCTTTCTAAGATTTATTTTTCTTCTAACAATCAACATACATTTCATGCATGCATACACATATCATGAGGTCTTTTCATTGATTGTAATGGGGCTAGGGTCAAGGTAGGATGCATATATGGTCAAGTGAGCTTGAAATTTGATCTTTGATAAGCTTAAACTTCTCACCTAACCTATGACATCCTATACAATTAAGTTCTAACCTAACTACCCATTTTTCTCACTTTTTTCACATACTCATGCATTTTTCTCTTGATAACAACACATATGCATTGACTTTTGTTGAACTTTACTTTGGGGCATTTTGTCCCCTTTTTTATTTCTTTCTTTTTCTTTGTTTCTTTCTTTTTCTATTTTTTTCTTTTCCATATTATTTTTCTTTTCTTTTCTTTCTTTTTCTTTTGTTTTTTTTTCTCATTTTTTTTCTTTTTGCAATAAAGTATATACAAAGGTATCAATGCATAAGGTCTATACATTCATTTCACATGAGCATGTACCCAATTCCCAATATTTACAACACAAAACTACCCTTTTATTCTCAACCAATGTCCCAAGTTTCCCACACTTGAATGATACTCACACACACTAGCCTAAGCTAATCAAAGATCCAAATTAAGAACATTTATTATTTTTCGCTTTAGGGCTTGTAATGTGCTAAATTAAAGAACAAAGTGGGTTAATCATAGGCTCAAATTGGCTAACAATGAAAGGTCAAAGGTAAGGCTATTTGGGTAAGTGAGCTAATGAAATGATGGCCTCAATCATAGGAAGAGAATAATTGCACATAAGAAGGAAATATAAGTGGTTATAAGATGTAACCACACCATTAGGCTCAAAACTCACTTGCTTGTGTTCTTAGCTCAAAAACATGATGCACAAGATATATAATTCAAGCAAGTTCTATGAAAAGTTTTCACTCAAATCAATTGGTGCCCTATAGATAGAAATCCTTGAAAAATTTCATTATTTTGACTAAGCTTATTGTGTATACATATGCAAAAATAAGAAAATGCAAGTAAAAATCCTAAAATCCTAGAATGAAATACAAAAGTGTTGGAATTAGAAACTCATCACCCAAAATCGCCGATCGGTCAGACGACCTCCCCACACTTAAAAGTTTGCACCGTCTTCGGTGCACTCAAAGATGAGTAAGGGGGTACAGCGACTCTCCGGATTGCTACCTTCAGCTGGTAGATCAATTGGTGCTGCGTGTTCTTAGTCTTGCTTCCGTTATTGCTTGTGGTGCATCCATCATGAAAAACAAAAATATAACACCATAAGATGAGAAGATATGAAAGCAAGGAAGCATACATTGTTGGAGTGAGGTAAATCACTTGGATTGAGTGAGTGAATCAATGTGACATTAATAAAAGTGAGTGAGGATTCTAAGTTGTGCGCGATTTAGAGCACACACAAACATGAAGGGCTAAGTCACAATAGAAGCAAGCTCTTTACTCATTCTAGTGTGCTTGAAATGCTTTAAGTAAACTTGTAAGGTAAAACAAGCATTAAAGAGGCATGAGAGCATTCAAGCTAAAAGCATTTGGATGCATATGATCATGAAATACAATGCATTAAAGTAAATGCTCAACATCCAATATCAAGAGATTGCCTAATCAAAGAATAGGGTTCAAATCGCATGGTGGCTAGCTACAACATGCAATTCAAAAGAGTCACAAGCTCGAAGGCAATTCTCATCACTTGGTATTTTTCAAAAGGTAAGTATGGAAAACTCAAAGCCAAGTAGCAAAATATAGCCTCAATCATAGAATCTAACAAAGATTATCCAAAAATATTCATGCTAAAATAGCATTTAGGCAATAAAGGGGCAGCAATGCATAGTAAACAAAGTCAATAATCCAACACTTATAATGAAAAGAGAGAAAATAAAATGAAAACTAAACTAACTAACTAATCAACTAACTAACTAACTAACTAATTAACTAACTAAAATAGAGGTTATCAATGGTGTTTGGAGGTGTTGGATGAAGGGTAGGAGAAGGGAGGAAGAAAGGAGAAGGAAAGAAATGGAAAGAGGAGAAGAAAAGAAATGTGGTGAAGGAAGAACATCCACGCTGGCGCGCGCACGCCGGTGGTGGTGTAATGGAAGCGACGCGTACGCATACATGGCGGGTCCACGTCGATGGCTTATTTCGAGACTGGCGCGTACGCGCGAGTTGGTTTGTGCCTCAGGCACAATGTGCGCACAGTGTGGGCATAACTCTCGGGTCAATGTATATAGGGATGAAATTTTGCAATCCACGCGTACGCACGCATGGCGCGTGCGCGTGGATGGTCCAAAACGCTTCATGCACGTGTATGCGTGGATGGTGCTCTGTTTTTCATAATTTTTTCTATGTTTTTGCACTAATCCAAGCATTCCAAACCTCCAAACAGCTACCAAAACACCATGAAACCTTATTTAACATACTAAACTACCAATTATACTCAACAAACTAATTACCAAGATGTGCAAAAAGAGAAAATGAAAAGAAGTTACAATGGTGGGTTGTCTCCCACCTAGCAGTTTTGTTTATTGTCCTTAAGTTGGACTTATGGGGAGCTCCTCTCAAGGTAGCTTGTGCTTGAAGCTATCTTGGAACATCCACTAATTATTGGTTCTCCATTGTGCCCCAAGATTCCTCATGGATTGAGCCGAGTCTTGATGGAGTTCTTCACAAGCTTGGGGCTCCCAAAGTTGGTCCTCGTCTTGTGATCCGGGATCCCATACTTTATTTTCACACCCGTCTTGAAGTTGATCATCATTAGTCCAAACGGGTGGTGAGTAAGGTGAATTCTCAATAGAGTGGCCAACAATCCTCCTAGACCCCTCTAGTTGAGCACTACTCCAACCTTTATATCTCATGTTTGAAGCATCAACCACAATGAGCCTGGATTTGCAACGCCAACCACAAGACATTTTTCTTTTATGCTTCATCCCACAAAGCTCCCTAAGTTGACCATCCGTTCCAAGCAAGCCATACTCAAGTGGGACAATAAAGCTAATAGAAATGAGTTTTACTTACTCAAGTAAAGGAGTAGATGGAACCTAGGCAAAGATGATTCTAAGGTTTTTGACAAAGCGTATTCCACTCCCATCCTTCTATTTCTAAGGACTTCCACCTCCTCACAAGATCTCTTAATCTCAATCCTTTGTTCAATAATTTTATCTAACTCTTTTTCCTTACTCAATTCATAAATGGGAGGGTGAGAGAAATTTACCTCCACATTACTTTCCATCTCATCGGGAGAAGGTTCTTCAAGTTCAAAGGATCTACCACCACTAGAATTTGATGCTTGCTCTTCATTGCCATGGGAACTCAATTCTTGTTCTATCCCATCCAAGTCTTCATATGGAATATGCCTTGGAGGTTGTACACATCCCTCCTCAACATCAATTTCAATCTTCTTGGAGGGGTCTTCTTCAACTCTAGGTTCCCATGGAGGTTCTGCATCTCCTAAGTCTTCAACCATTTCTTCCTTTTCTTCGATAATCCTAGCTTCCTCCAATTGTTCCAATACAAAGCAACTTCCCTCATTTTCCACCGGAGTTTCCAATCTCTCTTTCATGCTATGTTCTTCACTCGCTTCTCCACATGTAGCCATGGAAGTTCCTTGACTGTTCAAGCATTGGGAGGCTAATTGATTTGTTATCGCATCCAAGGCGGCCATGAAATTTTACACATCCCTTTTCATCTCTTCTTGCCCTTGAACAAGAACACCAAGGGTTTCATCCATTAAAGATTGGGGTGGATGGAAGGGTTCATCATTTTGGGAGAAGGATTTATAATAGGAAGGTGGTTCATCATAGTAATGACGTGGTGATTCTATGTACTCTATTTATTCCATTTGTTGCTCAACACACTCCAATCTATTATTCTCAAGTTGAGATTCTACAATCCCCTTCATGCTTCCATCTTCGGTTGCTCCTCCACAATCATCCTTGGACATATGGTATGAGTCCGATGCCTCTAACTTTTCATGGACGGTTGCTTGAAGTCGATCCATTGCTTCCTTAAAAGATGGACATGGATATTCTTCCATGGAGGGTTGTGGTGGAAGGTAGAATTCATCTTGTGGTTGAAAGTTTTCACACATTAGAGGTGGTTCATCTTGGTCATAATATGGAGAAGGTGGCTCTTGGAAGGGTTGATATTGGAATAGTGGTGGTTCTATATGTGGTTCATATGGCTCAAAAGGTGGTTGGTATGGTTGATAAGGAGTAGGGTCATATGGAGGTGGTTGGTAAGAAGGGGCTTGTGAGTATGGTTGAGGGTTATGTTGAGGATATGGCTCATAGGCATATGGTGGTGGTTCTTGAAAGTCACAAGTGGATTCACCATAGCCATTAGATTGATATGCATCATAGAATGGCTCTTGTTCATAGTGCATTGGTGGAGGTTGTTGCCATGAAGATTGATCATATGCATATGGCTCCTTCCACCTTTGATTATCCCATCCTTGATACACATCCTCATTGAAGCTCTCATTTCCTACAACATAGTTAGAATCAAACTCATAGCCAAAGTGAGAATTCATAGTGAAAAGAGAAAATAAGAAATAAAAGCTAATAAGAAATAATGAAACAAAATCCTAAAGCTAGCAAAAAACTAACAACCAATCCAAAAATCAAGCTATTCACAATATCCACATATATACAATAACCAATAACACAACACCATCGCAATTCCCCGGTAATGGCGCCATTTTGTTGATTGGATTTTTGACGGTTTATAATTTCACTAATGAAATCTCGTTGTAAAGTATAGTTTCTAAACCAAGCAATAATCTTTTCATACAAAAGATTGTTTGTCACAAGTAACAAACCCCTAAAATTTATAAACCAAAGTATTCAAACCTCGGGTCGTTCTCCCTAGGAATTACAATAAAGTGTCTTGTTATTGGTTATGAGATATTTTGGGGTTTTTGATATTTTAGACAATAAATATAAATGGCAAAGAAAATAAACAAACAACTAACAAGGCTCTTGGCAAGATATGAGAACTAGAAGTCCTATCCTAGTCATCCTCCTCACTTGTAACCACAAATTGTTCATTGCCACCACCTACTTAACCTCTACAATAGAGGAAAGTCAAGTGGAAGAATTAACTTGATTCCACAAGTCCTAGTCAACTCCCAAGAGAAAGACTAGCTGTAGTGGTATCCAAATCAATTAGCAATTTCTAATTATCAATCAACAAGGGAATTAGACAACTCAAGCATCACTAATTACTCTACCTAGGCCAAGAGGAACAAAATCTATACTAAAATTAAAAGAGGCATTTTGTCAAACACATAAGAGGCATACAAGGAAAGCATGTGAAATCTAACAACAATTATTGCAATGAATTAACAACAACAATTAAAAGGAACACAATTATTATGAATTACCTCTAATTGAATTGAAAGAGAATAGAAGGAACAAAAGTAGAAAGCAGTTAAATAGTTGGATAATTTGTTTGATTGCTTGGAGCTAGCATTATGCAAGAGGTGAGAATGTGTTTTTAAATGAGATTTTCGGTGGAACACCAAACTTAGAATCTTTCATTCTCCCTTAAATTGTTTTGGTGTGCAACACCAAACTTAGCTCCTTGCAATGCATACCAATTATTCAACATTTTTTATTGAAAAAGCTATGAAAAGAAAACTACCTCAGGTTGGGTTGCCTCCCAACAAGCGCTTCTTTATTGTCACTAGCTTGACATCTTCTGTTTTTACTTCAAGAAGGATTTAGGTTCTGAACCTTTTTTTCTTTGTCCCATTGTCCTCCTAGGTATAGCTTTGCTCTGTGACCATTTGCTATGAATCGACTCTTTGTTGCTTCGTCTAGCAATTCAATACTCCCATAAGGAAAGACCTTAGTTACCAAATATGGACCAGTCTACTTAGACTTAAGCTTGCCAGGGAATATCTTGAGTCGTGAGTTATACAAGAGTACTTGTTGTCCAGGTTTGAATTCTTTCTTCAAAATCTTCCTGTCATGCCACCTCTTGGCTTTTTCCTTGTAATCTTGGTATTTTCATAGGCTTCTAGCCTAAATTCATCCAGCTCATTTAGCTACAATAACCTTTTCTAGTCAAGCTCTACAGGGAGGTGACAAAATTTGCCATATAATAGCTGAAAGGGGGACTTCCCAATGGGAGTTTTGAAAGCTGTCCTGTACGCCCAGAGTGCATCTTCCAACTTCCTAGCCCAATCCTTTCTTGTGCTACCTACTATTTTCTCTAGGATTTTTTTCAATTCTCTGTTTGCTAATTCAGCCTGCCCATTAGTCTGAGGGTGATATGGTGTGGCTACTTTATGAATAACTTCATATTTATGCAGAAGTTTCTCCATTTGTTTATTACAAAAATGACCACCACCATCACTGATAAGACCCTTGGGTACTCCATATCTAGTGAAAATGTGCTTGTTGAGGAATTGAAGGACAATTTGTGCATCACAGGTAGTTGTGGCTATGGCTTCTACCCACTTTGAAACATACTCCACTGCTACCAAGATATATCTGAAAGAATAGGAAGGGGGAAAGGGTCCCATGAAATCAATGCCCCATAGATCAAATAATTCTAATTCCAAAATGAAATTCTGCGGCATCTCATTCCTTCTTGTCAATCCTCCTGCTCTCTGACATTCATTACATTGGTGATCAAACTCTCTGGCATCTTTGAAGATAGTTGGCCAATAGAAACCACTTTGCAATATCTTTGCAGCTATTCTTTCTGGACCAAAATGTCCACCATAAGCTGAGCCATGGCAATGCCACAATATATCTCTTATTTCACTCTCAGGGACACGTCTCCTAATTATTCCATCAGAACATCTTTTGAACAGATAAGGTTCATCCCACAAGAACTTCCTCGCTTTATTGATTAGCTTCTTCACTTGTTGCTTAGTGAATTCTTGAGGTATCTTCCTCCCCACTTTGTAGTTTGCTATGTCAGTGAACCACGGTATTTGTTGAACTAGCAGAAGGTGTTCATCTGGGAAGCTTTCATTCACAGGTTGTGAGGCTTCTTGAATTGTTTCTTGTGGCAACCTTGACAAATGGTCAGTAACTCAGTTTTCAGTACCTTTCCTGTCCCTTACCTCAATGTCAAACTCCTGTAGAAGTAGTATCCACCTGATAAGTCTTGGTTTAGCATCCTGCTTTGACATCAAATACTTGAGGGTAGCATGGTCAGTATAAACCACAATTTTAGATCCTATCAAGTATGATCTAAACTTATCAAACGCATAAACTACAGCTAACAATTCCTTCTCTGTTGTGGTGTAATTTTTTTGAGCCTCATTCAACACCTTACTTGCATAATATATGACATGATGCAAGTTTCCCTTTTTTTGTCCAAGTACAGCACCAATTGCAATATCACTTGCATCACACATGAGTTCAAAGGGTAATTCCCAATCCGGGGGTGTGATAATTGGTGCTGTTGTGAGTTTGTGTTTTAAAGTTTCAAAGGCGTGCTGGCAGTTTTCATAAAAAACAAAAGGATTATCAATCATTAACAAATTACTCAAAGGTTTAGCTATTTTAGAAAAATCCTTGATAAACCTTCTATAAAATCCTGCATGTCCCAAGAAACTTCTAACAGATTTCACATTAGTTGGTGGGGGAAGCTTCTCTATAATTTCCACCTTTGCCTTGTCAACCTCTATCCCTTTTCTTGAAACTTTGTGACCAAGAACAATCCCCTCAGGCACCATGAAATGGCACTTTTTCCAGTTCAAAACCAAATTAGTTTCTTGGCACCGTTTCAAAACAAGAGTTAGATGTTTCAGGCAAGTATTGAAATTGTCACCAAAAACAGAAAAGTCGTCCATGAAAACCTCTAAAAACTTTTCGACCATATCTGAAAAAATGGAGAGCATACACCTTTGAAAAGTGGCTGGGGCATTGCATAGTCCAAATGGCATTCTTCTATAAGCGAAAACTCCAAATGGACACGTGAATGAAGTCTTTTCTTGGTCCTTTGGATCTACCACTATCTGATTATACCCAGAATAGCCATCCAGGAAGCAATAGTAAGCATGGCCGGCCAATCTTTCAAGCATCTGATCAATGAAAGGAAGTGGGAAATGATCTTTGCGTGTGGCATCATTCAGCCTCCTATAATCAATACACATCCTCCATCCTGTCACAGTTCTTGTGGGAATGAGTTCATTTTTCTCATTAACAATGACTGTCATTCCACCCTTCTTTGGTACCACTTGGACTGGGCTTATCCATGAGCTATCAGAGATAGGATATATTATCCCTGCATTCCACAATTTCATTACTTCCTTCTGGACAACTTCCTTCATTGCAGGATTTAACCTTCTCTGAGGTTGAACTACTGCTTTGAAATTGTCCTCCAAGAGAATTTTATGCATACACACTGCAGGGCTAATGCCTTTCAGATCATCAATAGTCCATCCTAAAGCATCCTTGTGAGCTCTGAGTACATCAAGAAGCTCTCCTTCTTCTTTTTTTGTCAGGGATGAATTGATGATCACTGGGAAACTCTCTGATGTGCTAAGGAATGCATATTTGAGATGGGTAGGTAATGGCTTCAATTCTTGTTTATGCACTTCTTCCTTCTTGCTTGGTTTTACCTCCATGTCAATAGAGATCTCAGCTGTGTGTTCCTCTACTATCTCTTGATTAATTTCTTCTTCTTGCTCATGCTGATTAGTGTCAAATATTTCTTCCACCAGACTCTCTATCATATCCACCTTCAGGTAATCTTCTTGCTCAGGAAGGTGTTGCATTGACTTGAAAACATTTATGATCATTTGCTCATTGTGTACTCTGAAGATCATTTCTCCTTTTTCCACATCTATAATGGCTCTTGCAGTTGCTAGAAATGGTCTTCCCAAGATGATTGAATTGTTTCCTTCCTCGTCGGTGTCCAAGATCACAAAATCTGCAGGGAAGATAAACTTCCCAACCTTCACTAACAGATTTTCCACAATTTCATTGGGTGTCTTGATTGATCTGTCGGCCATGACTAGTGACATCCTGGTGGGTTTGAGTTCTTCTATAGCAAGCTTCCTCATCATGGACAGGGGCATTAAGTTGATACTAGCTCCAAGATCACAGAGAGCTTTGTCCAAGGTTAATTTGCCTATGGTGCATGATACTACAAAACTCCCTGGATCTTTAACCTTTGGTGGAATTCCTTTTTGTAGCACAACGCTACATTCCTCACTGAGCATTACCGTCTCCTTCTCATTCCAGTCTCTTTTCTTGTTGATGAGCTCCTTTAAGAACTTGGCATACAGAGGCATTTGCTCCAATGCCTCAGCCAAAGGTATGTTGATTTCCAGCTTCTTGAAAGTCTCAAGGAATTTGTGGAAATGTTGATCCTTTGCTTCTTTGTGGAATCTCTGTGGATAAGGTAGTGGAGGTGTAAGACTCTTCTCCACTTGCTGCTATCTTGGATTTGGTTCTTTCATGAGCTGCTTTCCCTTCTTTAAATTTTGTGGTCTATCTTCTTTTTCTTGAGGTTGATTCTGAGGGTGATTGCTTGCTGTTGCATCTTCATCATTGGCTGCCTCTTTTTCAACTTGTTTCTTGTCACTTTCCTTGGGTTTCTTGGTGGCTTCTTCATCTCTCAGCAGAATTTTTCCATTCCTTAACTGTATTGCCTTGCACTCCTCTTTTGGATTAGGAATGGTGTCACTTGGTAGTGAGCTTGATGGTTTTTCAACAGAAATTTGCCTGGAGATTTGCCCAATCTGCCTCTCTAGGTTCTCCATGGAGGCTTCTTGGTTCTTTGTTGTCAATTCTTGGTTCTTCATCATCTTCTCCATGAGCATCTCTAGATTAGTAATCCTCTAAGAGTCTTGTGAGATTGGTTGGTTTTGGGGTGTTGATGGATGATGGTAGGTGTTTTGGTTAGTTGGGTGGTTATTGTGGTTTGTGTTTTTCCAATTGTTTTGAGTTGAGTTCCTTTGCCATGACTGCTGAGTTTGATTGTGGTTGTCTCCCCATCTGAGGTTGGGATGGTTTTTCCAAGAGGGATTGTAAGTATCACCATAGACTTCAGATCCAGAATTTTGGTTGTTCATATAGTGCACTTGCTCTTGTTGTTGTTCCTCTTGAGTTTCTTCATTTTTCCCCCAAGTAGTTGATGGTTGTCTTGTGGCACTCACTGATGCAACTTGAAGGCTGTCAATTCTCTTGGCCATCTGCTCAAACTGTTTTTGAATTTGCTGCTGCATCATTTTGTTCTGAGCTAGGATTGAATCCACTCCTTCCAACTCCATTACTCCTCTCCTTTGTGATGGTTGGCGTTGCCTTTGATGAGCAAAGAAATATTGGTTGTTAGCCACCATATCAATGAGATTTTGAGCTTCTTCTGTAGTTTTCATGAGTTGTAAGGAGCCTCCAGCTGAATGATCAAGTGCCTCTTGAGCCTTCGGAGTAAGTCCTTCATAGATGTTCTGTAGCTTGTCCCACTCAGTGAACATCTCTGGTGGACATTTCCTCAGCAGTGCTTTATATCTTTCCCATGCTTCATATAAATTTTCAGCCTCCATTTGAGTGAATGTCTGCACCTCAGTCTTCAATCTTATGATCCGTTGAGGGGGATAAAATTTGGCAAGAAACTTGCTCACCAAATCATCCCAAGTGTTGATGCTCTCTTTTGGAAATGTTTCTATCCATTGAGTGGCTTTGTCCCTGAGAGAGAATGGGAACAACAGCAGCTTGTATATGACAGGGTGCACTCCATTGCTCTTAACTGTGTCACAGATCCTCAAGAAAGTGGATAGATGTTGGTTGGGGTCTTCCAATGGTCCTCCTCCAAAAGAGCAGTTGTTTTGGACCAAAGTGATGAGTTGTGGCTTTAGTTCAAAGTTGTTTGCATTGACATTAGGGGTAAGAATGCTACTCCCACAGTGTCTAGCATTTGCAAATGTGTAGGAAGCCAGTACTCTTCTTTGTTGTGGGTTATTGTTGGCTCCTCCTTCTAGTTGATTGGGATTTGATGGATCTCCTTCCATCTCTTGGAATTCCTCCTCAGAGTCTTCCTCTCCAACAATGTTCTTCCCTCTTTCAGCTCTTCTTAATCTTCGAAGAGTTCTTTGGTCAATTTCAGAGAGAATAGGAGAAGATCTTCCTGTACCTGACATACAAACACACAACAAGAAACACACAGATCTAGAAAACCAGTGAAACTTCAATCTATTGCTAGAATGAGGTTTTAGTTAGTTTAAGCAAAAATTCAAACAGTTAGTGTGTTAGTCAAAAATTAAAGAAACAGAAAAGAGAGAAAAAAAATGCTTGATCTAGATCTCCACTTCACTTAATCATTGTCAATCTATTTCAATCCCCGGCAACGGCGCCAAAAGATTGATGTGTGAAAAACGACCCAACACAAAACTCACCGGCAAGTATACCGGGTCGCATCAAGTAATAAAACTCACGGGAGTGAGGTCGATCCCACAGGGATTGAAGGATTGAGCAATTTTAGTTCGGTGGTTGATTTAGTCAAGCGAATCAAGTATTGGTTGAGTGATTTTGTAGCCAACAGTAAGTAAATAGCAGGAAATGTAAAGGGAGAGGGATGAATTGCAGAAATTAAAGAGAACTGAAAGTAAAGGTGCTGAATCTTAAAGAACGAGAAATTAAATGACTGAAACTTAAAGTGCAAGAAATGTAAATTGCAGTAACTTAAAGTGCAAGAAACATAAATTGCTTGAATGGAAAAGGGATTTGAGGACTGGGATTTCAGAATTCAAACAAGGGAAATTAAATTGCAACAATTAACTAAACAAGAGATGAATTGAAATAGACTAGATCTCAAACAGAAATGGAAATTAAATTGCAGCAGGGGTTCACAGAAGAACCAAAAGGAAAATGAGATCTCAGGGCTCAACAGACTAGATAGCATAGTCTAGATCTCAATTGCCTTCCCAGATCCAAGTTCACAAAGCAATTAACAAGAAATTAAAGATTGAAGCAGTAAAAGAAATTGGATTCAACTCAATTATGCAGAAGGGAAATTAAAGAGATCTTGAATGGAGATTGAGACAGAAATTTCTCAATTATTCACACCCAAAACTCAAACAAGAAAAGTAAAAATGCTCAAGCAAGAACAAGGAAGAAGAGAGATCAATTCTCCTTCCCAATTCTCTCAAATCTCAATTCCTAGCTCTCAATGAAGTCTCAAAATTCAAAAATCCAAAGAAGGTTCAAAAGTCCAAAGTAAGAGTAAAGGTCCTATTTACATCAAACTATCTCCTATTTATACACTTTCTATTCTTGGATTTTGGAATTTGGATGGGCTTTTGATTTGGTGAAGAAATGAATTAAATTGGATTTTTAATCCAATTTTCAGCCCATGAGAAAGTGGCTTCCAGGAGGCTGCCCTGCCCTTGTGGAGGGCAGAGCAGGAAATGGTGCGTGCGGCTCATTGCGTGCGTGCTTGGTGTGTGTGATGCATCAGGATGCTGCCCTGCCCTTGTGGAGGGCAGGGCAGAGTTGCCATGGTGCGCCAGATGCTGCCCGTGCGCGCTGCTGCTGGCCGAAACTCCCTTGGTGCGTGCCAATCTTGTGCGCTGGCCGTGCACCACAAAATGCTGCCCTGCCCTTGCGGAGGGCAGGGCAATGTTACCAATAGTGAGGTTCCAAGTTCGAAACTTGGTGGAGGCACACGCTGCTTCTTTTTCTTTGGTTTTCTTGGCACCAAAGTAAGGCCTAGTTCCTTGCTTCCTCATGGTGCCGTGTTCGATCCTGGGAGATTGAAAACAAGCTTGTGAGTAGCGCTCCCCCACTCCCCCTTGCTCATGAGTTCGAACCTTGTGGCAAGCATTGGTAAGCTTTTTCCTTGAATTTATTTCTTTGATGAGCCCGATATTGCTCTTGAGGAGGGCAGGGCAGAGTTTTTGCTCCCTTTGGTCCTTAGCATCAAATTGTGCTCCGCCCTTGTTGTGGGCAGGGCAGTGTTGCTTTTCAAGGCTTGGTTCAATATGCTGCTCTCCTAGAGGGCAGTGTGCTCTCCTGGAGGGTAGTGTAGCTTCCTCCCTTCCATGCGCCACACTTCTTATCTCTTGGGCCACGCTTTCTTAAGCCACGTTTTTCTTCTTTTCTTCCTTTCTTCACCTACAAGAAACCAAAGCAACCAATCAAAGTATCTCTAAACTCATAAGGTTTATAATTCATTAAAAAATCAATTAATTCTTGCTTAAACCTCATTATTTAGCATCAATTTAATGGTAGTTGCTTGATTTAAAGGAGTTATGCATTTTCATTCCAAATCACTTACTTAGGATGCAAGAAAGTGCATAAAAACTAGTGAAACAAGTGAAATTAGCTTGAAAAAATGGGTATATGATGACCTGTCATCACTCATCCAGAGCATCTTTAAACAAGAAGAAGACCATTGAAGAAGCCATAGATGTCGTTGAGACTGTAGCTGAGAATGACTACTTCTATGCTTCTGAGATGAGTAACACTCGAGGTGTAATGGAATTGAACCATGTTGATGTACTACTAGCTCAGAACAAGATGATTGCCAAGCAACTAGCTGACCTTACAAAGCAAATGGAGAAGAACCAAGTTACAGCAGTCACCACACAATCATCAACCCAAGAAGGAGTAAACACAGAAGAAGGAGGTAAATAGGAGCAAGCCAACTATGTCGGTAATTCACCAAGGCAAAATCATGATCCATACTCCAAAACTTACAATCCAGGATGGAAGAACCACCCCAACTTTGGGTGGAGAAACCAACAAGACCAAGGCCAAGATCAGAGATGTCAAAATCACAATCCCAACAACCATGCTAGCCACCAACACTCATCACAAAGATCATATCAACAACCACCTAACCACACTCCTCAACACCCATACCAAAACCAGCATGATCACCCTCACTCTTATAACCCAAACCCACCATCATACCCTGAAGATAAACTCTCTAGAATTGAAACCTTACTTGAAGGTCTATGCAAGGAAGTCAAAGATAGCAAGGCATTCCAAGAAGAAATGAGATCTAATATGCAAAATCAAGATGCGGCCATCAAGAAACTCGAGGCATAAATCGGCTACCTGTTCAAGCAAATCCCTAGCCAATCCAATTGCCGTAACATTAATCCAAACCCAAGGGAGGAATGCTAAGCCATCACCCTCAGAAGTGGGAAGGAATTGAAGGAGACTTCCAAGATACCATCAGTGGAGAATTCAGACAAAAGGGAAATAGAACAAAAAGAAGATCAAGTTATCCCTCCTAATACACATCGAGAAGAAGAGGTGCTGAGGTCATATCCTCCAAAAGCCCTATATCCTCAGCAATTGAAGAAGAAGGGAGATGATAGCCAATTTTCAAGATTCTTATAAATCTTCAAAAGGTTACAAATCAACATACACTTTGCAGAAGCAATAGAGCAAATGCCGCTTTATACTAAGTTCTTGAAGGAGTTGATGACTAAAAAGAGAAGTTGGAGAAATAATGAGACCGTGGTGTTAACCGAAGAATGTAGTGCCATCATTCAGCACAAGTTACCCCAAAAATTGAAGGATCCAGGGAGCTTCCAAATCCCTTGTATCATAGGGGAGATCAAAGTGGAGAAGGCCTTGTGCGATCTAGGAGCCAGCTTAAATCTGATGTCTTCAATAATGATGAAAAGAATGAAGATTGAGAAAGCCAAACCGACAAGGATGGCCCTACAATTGGCAGACCGATCATTCAAATTTCCTCAGGGAATAGTGGAGGATTTGTTGGTAAAGGTGGGAGACTTTATTTTTCCAGCAGACTTTGTAGTGCTAGACATGGAGGAGGAAGCTAAGGCATCCATCATTTTGGGAAGGCCATTCTTAGCCACTGCCAGAGCCATTATTGACGTCCAGAAGGGTGAACTTACTCTTAGATTGCATGATAAGAATATGATATTCAATGTGTTCAAGGCCATGAGTTACCCGCAAGACTCGTTAGGAGAGTGTATAAGGTTGGATTCAATGGAAGCTATATTACAAGAAACTCTGGAGGAGGAAGAAATTGAGGAGCTAACAGAAGAAGATGAATCAACATTGAGCAAAGAGGTAGCAACAGTTGAGGTTCATGACCAGGGGACACTAGAAGGAAAGAATGAAGAGAAAGAAGCACCCAAACTTAAACTGAAGGAATTGCCACCGACCCTCAAATATGCATACCTGGGAGAAAACAGAAGCTTTCCAGTAATCATAAACTCAGCTCTTAGCCAAGAACAAGAGGAGGAATTACTCCAAGTATTGCAAAAGCATAAGGATGCCATTGGGTGGACTCTGGCTGACTTGAAGGGGATTAGTTCAGCCATATGCATGCACAAGATACTATTGGAAGATGATTCTAAAGCTTCTATTCAACCCCAAAGGAGATTAAATCCAGCCATGAAAGAGGTAGTGCAGAAGGAAGTCATGAAGCTGTGGCAAGCAGGGGTAATCTACCCAATCTTTGACAGCCCATGGGTGAGTCTCATTCAAGTAGTTCTGAAGAAATGAGGAATCACAGTGGTGCCTAACGAAAGGAATGAGCTCATACCTACTAGAACTTTCACGGGATGGAGAATGTGCATTGACTACAGAAAACTCAATGCATCCACGAGAAAAGATCACTTCCCACTCCCCTTTATGGATCAGATGCTGGAAAGACTTGCAGGACATGCTTACTACTGCTTCCTAGATGGTTATTCAGGATATAACCAAATAGTGGTTGATCCAAGAGATCAGGAAAAACATCATTTACTTGTCCATATGGAGTGTTTGCTTACAGGCGCATGCCATTTGCGCCATGCAATGCGCCCGCAATCTTTCAGCACTGCATGCTTTCTATCTTCTCAGATATGGTAGAAAAGTTCATAGAAGTCTTCATGGACGACTTTTCAGTGTTTGGGGATTCATTCCCTGATTGCCTGAATAACCTCGGCTTAGTATTAAAACAATGCCAAGAAACCAACTTGGTCCTGAACTGGGAAAAATGTCACTTCATGGTGACAGAAGGAATAGTTCTTGGTCATAAGGTTTCTAAACAAGGCATTGAGGTGGACAGAGCTAAAGTGGAACTAATTGAAAAACTACCTCCACCTAGTGATGTCAAGGCAATTAGAAGCTTTCTCGGGCATGCTGGCTTTTACAGAAGATTTATAAAAGACTTTTCAAAAATAGCCAAGCCCCTGAGTAATCTTATTGTGTCAGACACCCCATTTGTATTTGACCAGGGATGCATGCTAGCATTTGAAAATTTGAAAAAGAAACTATCCTCAGCCCCTATCATTGCCCCACCTGATTGGAACCTGCCATTTGAGCTGATGTGTGACGCATCAGACTTTGCAGTGGGAGCAATGTTAGGGCAGAGGAAAGATAATTTGGTGCATGTCATATACTATGCCAGCAAGGTCCTTAATGACACCCAAAAAAATTACACCACCACTGAAAAGGAATTGCTGGCAGTGGTTTTTGCATTTGACATGTTTAGATCATACCTTATTGGATCTAAAATAATTATTTTCACTGTTCACACAGCACTTAAGTATTTGTTTGATAAGCAGGATTCAAAACCAAGATTGATAAGGTGGATTTTATTGTTGCAGGAATTTAATATTGAAATCAGAGACAAGAAGGGAGTGGAGAACAAAGTGGCAGATCATCTATCTAGAATCCCTTGTGAGAAAAGCAGCACACACGAAGCAAGTGTAAATGAGTTCTTTCTAGATGAATAATTAATGCTGGTTCACAAGGCACCCTGGTTTGCAAACATTGCAAATTTCAAGGCAACTGGAGATCTACACCCAGGAATCAACAGACATCAAAGAAGAAAACTCATTAATGATGCTAAGTATTTCGTGTGGGATGAGCCATATCTTTTCAAGAAGTGCTCAGATGGGATTCTTAGAAGGTGCATTTAAGAAGAAGAAGGACGAGAAGTCTTGTGGAATTTCCATGGCTCTTACTATGGGGGTCACTTTGGAGGAGAAAGGACTGCAGCCAATGTATTGCAGTGTGGGTTCTTCTGGCCCACTCTTTTCAAGGATGCAAAAGAGCTAGTGAAGGGCTGCAATGAGTGTCAAAGTGCTGGAAATCTACCCAAGAAAAATGAAATGCCACAAAACTTCATCATATAGCTCGAATTGTTTGATGTGTGGGGAATCGATTTCATGGGACCCTTCCCAACTTCCTATTCAAACAAATACATCCTAGTAGCAGTAGATTATGTATCTAAGTGGGTGGAAGCTATTGCAACCCCAACAAATGACAACAAGGTGGTCATGAACTTTCTCAGGAAAAATATCTTCAGCCGGTTTGGAGTCCCACGAGCCCTTATTAGTGATGGAGGAACCCATTTTTGTAACAGACCCCTAGAAGCCCTCCTCATGAGATATGGGGTGAAACATAAGGTTGCTACACCTTATCACCCCCAAACAAGCGGGCAAACTGAGATATCCAACAGAGAGTTAAAGAGGATCTTAGAAAAGACTGTGGGAGCATCCAGAAAGTATTGGTTAAAAAACAGGATGACGCTCTTTGGGCATACAGGACAGCCTTCAAAACACCAATAGGAATGTCCCCATATCAACTGGTATATGGAAAAGCATGTCATTTACCTCTGGAGTTGGAGCACAAAGCCTTTTGGGCTCTCAAACTACTGAACCTTGATAGCATTACTACTGGTGAGAAAAGAATACTGCTGAACCTTGAACCTTCAGGTCTCAAGCCTATGAAAACACCAAGATCTATAAGGAAAAAGCAAAGAGAAGGCATGACCTCAAACTGGCTCTAAGGAGCTTCGAAGAAGGGCAACAAATACTCCTCTACAACTCCAAATTGAGGCTATTCCCTGGAAAAATAAAATCAAGGTGGTCAGGACCCTTTTTTGTCACAAAAGTCTCACCTTATGGACACATAGAGATCATGGAGGAAGATTCAAAGAGGACGTTCACAGTGAATGGAAAAAGACTTAAACACTACCTAGGCAACATAGGGTAGGGCCCCAAACTAAAGTACCATCTCAACTAAGGAAGAAACTGTCGAGCTAGCGACATTAAAAAAGCACTTTGTTGGGAGGCAACCCAACCAAAGGTAATTTTCTCTTCCTAATAGTTTTATAAAAGGGTGAAGTGGCTTCTCTGTATTGCAAGGAGCTAAGTTTGGTGTTCCACACCATAGCAATCCAAAGGTGAATGTGTGATTCTAAGCTGGTACTCCATCAAGGATTGTGTTAAGGAACACATCTAAACCCTTGAATTGACTAGTTACTAGCTCCAACCAATCAGGAAACCACCTAACAATAGTTTAATGTCTGTTTTGTGGTCAATTGCTCACTAAAAGCACATCAGGTTCTGGTGCACGAAATTGTGATCATCAATGGCGCCATCAACATGGTACGCTCATTTGCAATATCAACTCTTTATCACAACTTCGCACAACTAACCAGCAAGTGCACTGGGTCGTCCAAGTAATAAACCTTACACGAGTAAGGGTCGATCCCACGGAGATTGTTGGTATGAAGCAAGCTATGGTCATCTTGTAAATCTCAGTTAGGCAGATTCAAATGGTTATGAATGATTTATGAATAAAGCATAAAATAAAGATAGAGATACTTATGTAATTCATTGGTGAGAATTTCAGATAAGCGTATGAAGATGCTCTGTCCCTTTCGTTTCTCCGCTTTCCTACTGTCTTCATCCAATCCTTCTTACTCCTTTCCATGGCAAGCTGTATGTTGGGCATCACCGTTGTCAATGGCTACAGTCCCGTCCTCTCAATGAAAATGTTCAACGCGCTCTGTCACAACACGGCTAATCATCTGTCAATTCTTAATCAGGTTGGAATAGAATCCAGTGATTCTTTTGCGTCTGTCACTAACGCCCAGCCTTCAGGAGTTTGAAGCTCGTCACAGTCATTCAATCCTTGAATCCTACTCAGAATACCACAGACAAGGTTTAGACCTTCTGGATTCTCTTGAATGCCGCCATCAATTCTAGCTTATACCACGAAGATTCTGATTAAGGAATCCAAGAGATAAACATTCAAGCCTTGTTTGCTTGTAGAACGGAAGTGGTTGTCAGGCACGCGTTCATAGGTGAGAATGATGATGAGCGTCACATAATCATCACATTCATCATGTTCTTGGGTGCAAATGAATATCTTAGAACAAGAATAAGCCGAATTGAATAGAAGAACAATAGTAATTGCATTAATACTCGAGGTACAGCAGAGCTCCACACCTTAATCTATGGTTTGTAGAAACTCCACCGTTGAAAATACATAAGAACAAGGTCTAGGCATGGCCGAGAGGCCAGCCCCCATAATCTAAGAACTAGATGTCCAAAGATGATCTAAAGATCTAAAATGATCAAAAGATGATCCTCAGATCTAAAGTGATCAAAAAGATGAAAATAGAATAGTAAAAGGTCCTATTTGTAGAGAACTAGTAGCTTAGGGTTTACAAAGATGAGTAAATTACATAAAAATCCAATTCCGGGCCCACTTGGTGTGTGCTTGGGCTGAGTATTGAAGCTTTCATGTGTAGAGACTTTTCTTGGAGTTAAACGCCAGCTTTTGTGCCAGTTTGGGCGTTTAACTCCCATTCTTGTGCCAGTTCCGGCGTTTTACGCCAGAATTCTTGAGCTGACTTGGAACGCCTGTTTGGGCCATCAAATCTGGAACAAAGTATGGACTATTATATATTGCTGGAAAGCTCAGGATGTCTTCTTTCTAACGCAATTAAGAACGCCTCAATTGGGCTTCTGTAGCTCCAGAAAATCTACTTCCAGTGCAGGGAGGTCAAAATCCAATAGCATCTGCAGTCCTTTTCAGCCTCTGAATCAGATTTTTGCTCAGGTCCCTCAATTTCAGCCAGAAAATACCTGAAATCATAGAAAAATACACAAACTCATAGTAAAGTCCAGAAAAGTGAATTTTAAATAAAAACTAATAAAAATATAATAAAAACTAACTAAAACATACTAAAAACAATGCCAAAAAGCGTATAAATTATCCGCTCATCACAACACCAAACATAAATTGTTGCTTGTCCCCAAGCAACTGAAAATCAAATAGGATAAAAAGAAGAGAATATGCAATGAATTCCAAAAACATCTATGAAGATCAGTATTAATTAGATGAGCGGGGCTTTTAGCTTTTTGCCTCTGAACAGTTTTGGCATCTCACTCTATCCTTTGAAATTCAAAATGATTGGCTTCTATAGGAACAAGGAATCCAGATAGTGTTATTGACTCTCCTAGTTAAGTATGATGATTCTTGAACACAGCTAATTTATGAGTCTTGGCCATGGCCCAAAGCACTCTGTCTTCCAGTATTACCACCGGATACATACATGCCACAGACACATAACTGGGTGAACCTTTTCAGATTGTGACTCAGCTTTGCTAGAGTCCCCAATTAGAGGTGTCCAGAGTTCTTAAGCACACTCTTTTTGCCTTGGATCACGACTTTATTATTTCTTTTTCTCTCTCTCTTTTTTTTTTTGCATACACTATCTTTTTTTTGTATTCACTGCTTTTTCTTGCTTCAAGAATCATTTTTATGATTTTTCAGATCCTCAGTAACATGTCTCCTTTTTCATCATTCTTTCAAGAGCCAACATTCATGAACAACAAATTCAAAAGACATATGCACTGTTCAAACATACATTCAGAAGTCAAAGTATTGCCACCACATCAAAATAATTAATCTACTATAAAATTCAAAATTCATGCAATTCTTCTCTTTTTCAATTAAGAACATTTTTTTATTTAAGAAAGGTGATGGATTCATAGGACATTCATAACTTTAAGGCATAGACACTAAGACACTAATGATCATAAGACACAAATATGGATAAACATAAGCATGAAAATTCAAAAAACAGGAAAATAAAGAACAAGGAAGTTAAAGAACGGGTCCACCTTAGTGATGGCGGCTTGTTCTTCCTCTTGAAGATCTTATGGAGTGCTTGAGCTCCTCAATGTCTCTTCCTTGCCTTTGTTGCTCCTCTCTCATGATTCTTTGATCTTCTCTAATTTCATGGAGGAGAATGAAATGTTCTTGGTGCTCCACCCTTAGTTGTCCCATGTTGGAACTCAATTCTCCTAGGGAGGTGTTGATTTGCTCCCAATAGTTTTGTGGAGGAAAGTGCATCACTTGAGGCATCTTAGGGATTTCATGATGAGTGGGATCTCTTGTTTGCTCCATCCTCTTCTTAGTGATATCCATGAGGACTTGGTCCAACCTTTGATCAAAGTTGACCCTTTTTGAGTTTGAAAGGGACCTTGGAGATCACCTTCTTCATGGCCACAACTTCATAGAAGTGGTCTTGATGCACCCTTGAGATGAATCTCTCCATCTCCCATGACTCAGAGGTGGAAGCTTTTGCCTTCCCTTTCCTCTTTCTAGAGGTTTCTCCGGCCTTAGATGCCATAAATGGTTATGGAAAAACAAAAAGCAATGCTTTTACCACACCAAACTTAGAAGGTTTACTCGTCCTCGAGCAAAAGAAGAAAGAAGAGAGTAGAAGAAGAAGAAATAGAGGAGATGGAGGTTGCTTTGTAGTTCGGCCAAGGGGGAGAAATAGTGTTTAGGTTGTGTGAAAATGAAGGAGTGAGGATGGGTGTATATAGGAGTGGAGAGGGGTTGTATGGTTCGGTCATGTATGGGTGAGTTTGGGAGGGAAAGTGGTTTGAATTTGAATGGTGAGGTAGGTGGGGTTTTATGAAGGATGGATGTGAGTGGTAAAGAGAATAGTGGGATTTGATAGGTGAGGGGGTTTTTTTTTTTGGGAAGAGGTGTTGAGGTGATTGGTGAATGAGTGAAGAAGAGAGAGAGTGGTGGGGTAGGTGGGGATCATGTGGGGTCCACAGATCCTGAGATGTCAAGGAAAATTCATCCCTGCACTAAGTGGCAAGCAAAAATGCTCCTTCTGCCAATTCTGGCATTAAACGCCGGGCTGGTGCCCATTTCTGGCTTTAAACACCCAGAATGGTGCCAGACTGGGCGTTAAACGCCCATTTGCTGCCCTTACTGGCGTTTAAATGCCAGCAAGTTTTCCTCCAGGGTGTGCTGTTTTTCTTTCTGTTTTTCATGCTGTTTTTGCTTTTTAATTGATTTTGTGACTTCCCATGATCATCAACCTATATAAAATAACAAAGGAAACTAGATAAATATAACATTGGGTTGCCTTTCAACAAGCGCTTCTTTAATGTCAGTAGCTTGACAGTGGGCTCTCATGGAGCCTCACAGATACTCAAAGCAATGTTGGAACCTCCCAACACCAAACTTAGAGTTTGAATGTGGGGGTTCAACACCAAACTCAGAATTTGGTTGTGGCCTCCCAACACCAAACTTAGAGTTTGACTGTGGGGGCTCTGTTTGACTCTGTTTTGAGAGAAGCTCTTCATGCTTCCTCTCCATGGTTACAGAGGGATATCCTTGAGCCTTAAACACAAGGGATTCTTCATTCACTTGAATGATCAATTCTCCTATGTCAACATCAATCACAGCCTTTGCTGTGGCTAGGATGGGTCTGCCAAGGACGATGGATTCATCCATGCACTTCCCAGTCTCTAGAACTATGAAATCAGCAGGGATGTAATGGTCTTCAACCTTTACTAGAACATCCTCTACAAGTCCATAAGCTTATTTTCTTAAATTGTCTGCCATCTCTAGTGAGATTCTTGCAGCTTGCACCTCAAAGATCCCTAGCTTCTCCATTACAGAGAGAGGCACGAGGTTTATGCTTGACCCTAGGTCACACAGAGCCTTCTTGAAGGTCATGGTGCCTACTGTACAAGGTATTGAGAACTTCCCAGGGTCCTGTCTCTTTTGAGGTAATTTCTGCCTGGTCAAGTTATCCAGTTCTTTGGTGAGCAAAGGGGGTTCATCCTCCCAAGTCTCATTACCAAATAACTTGTCATTTAGCTTCATGATTGCTCCAAGGTATTTAGCAACTTGCTCTTCAGTGACATCTTCATCCTCTTTAGAGGAAGAATACTCATCAGAGCTCATGAATGGCAAAAGTAAATCCAATGGAATCTCTATGGTCTCAGTGTGAGCCTCAGATTCCCATGGTTCCTCATTAGGGAACTCATTAGAGGTCAGTGGACGTCCAATAAGGCCTTCCTCAGTGGCGCTCACTGCCTCTTTCTCCTCTCCAAGTTCGGCCATGTTGATGGCCTTGTACTCTCCTTTTGGATTATCTTCTGTATTGCTTGGCAGAGTACTAGGAGGGAGTTCAGTAACTTTCTTACTCAGCTGACCCACTTGTGCCTCTAAGTTTCTAATGGAGGATCTTGTTTCAGTCATGAAACTTTGAGTGGTTTTGATTAGATCAGAGACCATGGTTGCTAAGTCAGAGTGGCTCTGCTTAGCATTCTCTGTCTGTTGCTGAGAAGATGATGGAAAAGGCTTGCTATTGCTAAACCTGTTTCTTCCACCATTATTGTTGTTGAAACCTTGTTGAGGTCTCTGTTGATCCTTCCATGAGAGATTTGGATGATTTCTCCATGAAGGATTATAGGTGTTTCCATAGGGTTCTCCCATGTAATTTACCTCTTTCATTGATGGGTTCTCCCATGTAATTTACCTTGTTGAGCTCCACACCTTAATCTATGGTGTGTAGAAACTCCACCGTTGAAAATACATAAGAACAAGGTCTAGGCATGGCCGAGAGGCACGTTAAGAGCCACGTTAACTAAGTTAACGTGGACTCTAACGTGGAAGAGAGGAATAATGCCAACGTTAGTGACACTCACCTTTGTCACTAACGTTGGATCAAGCTTGCATTGCCCACGTTAGTGGTCACGTTAAGACCACTAACGTGAAAGTTAACATGGAGTTGAAATTGATGAGCCAATGTTAGTGACACTCACCTTTGTCACTAATGTTGGGATGGCATTCATAACCACATTAAGAGCCACGTGAACTTAGTTAACGTGAGCTCTAACGTGAGGACTAGGGGCACAAGGCAACGTTATTGGGAAAGGTGAGTCCCAATAATGCTTGCGAAGATGAGACATAACTACGTTAAGAACCACGTTAACTTAGTTAACGTGAGCTCTAACGTGGGGGCTAGGGGCACAAGACAACATTATTGGGAAAGGTGAGTCCCAATAACGCTTGCGAAGGTCTGTAAGGCAACGTTAGTGGTCACATTAGTACCACTAACATCGGAGTTAACGTAGGCCATATGGGGGGAACGTTAGTGACAAAAGTGATTGCCACTAACGTTCTCGAACCCATAATGTCACTCAGCGTTAACGCCACTAACGCCACAAGCCAAAGTCCATGCTTACATCACTTTCTCTCTGCAAATAAAGCTGAGCCCACTGAAGATTCCCAACTGCTTCAACTTAAGATCAAAGGCCCATATCCAAGACTTGCAGAATTGACTAGAAGACCAAGAAGAGTAGTATATATAGGAATAGTTTAGAATTAGAAAAGTGGTTGGCATATTGGAGAAAACTACACTCTGTATATTTTACTTTTTTGCAACTTCTAGAGTTAAAATGTATCTTTCTTCTTCTTCATTTCCATTTTTCAGAGCTACGAACAACAAACCCCTTTCATTGGGTTAGGGAGCTCTGTTGTAATTTGATGGATCAATCATAGTTTTCATTATTCTTCTTCTTTCTTTTCTCTTGATCTTACTAGAAAGCTTTTGATCTTCATCTAATTGGATTGTTATCTTGGGAAAGAAACTCTCCATAATTAGATCTCCTCTGAGCCTTGGAAAAGGGATGAGGAGATCATGCTAGAAATGCTTTCTCATATTGGACCAAATTGGGGTTTGGATGGGTATAGTGACATATAACCCTACCAACACTTTGATTTGGAAATACATGTGGTATAATCAGTAATCATACCTCATCTCTTCTCATGAGCAATTAAATCAAGGAATTGGGCAATTGTTCAAGTTTAGAGAGATTAGATTGCCAAGGAATTGGGATTCAATCACTTATGATTGCCAAGGAGATCAATGAATGCATTGATTGAGGAAGAGATGAGAATGAACTTGATCCGGAGAATGCAATACCTCCTGAACCCAATGATTTTGCTATTTCTGATCGTACCCATTCTCTTTACTTTTTGTCATTTACTTTCATGCTAATCACCCCAATTCCCCATTTAAGATTCTGCACTTTATTTTCTGTTATATACTTTCCCGCCATTTAATTTTCTGCAATTCTATATCCACTTTCTGCTTAGCTCAACTAGAGTATTCTTCCAATTAAAATTGCTTGACCAATCAATCCCTATGGGATTCGACCTCACTCTATTGTGAGTTTTTAGTTGACGACAATTCAGTATACTTGCCGAAGAAAATTTGTTGAGAGACAAATTCCCATGCATCAGATATCCATTCGCACTTCAACCTGATGAATGTGATGATCCGTGACACTCACCACTATTCTCACTTATGAACGCATGCCTGACAACCACCTCCGTTCTACCTTAGATTGAATGAGTATCTCTTGGATTCCTTAATCAGAGTCTTCGTGGTATAAGCTAGAATCATTGGCGGCCATTCCTAAGATCCGAAAAGTCTAAACCTTGTCTGTGGTATTCCGAGTAGGATCTGAGATGGGATGACCGTGACGAGCTTCAAACTTGTGAGTGTTGGGCATAGTGACAGATGCAAAAGAATCACTGGATTCTATTCCAGCATTATCGAGAACTGATAGATGATTAGTCGTGCTGTGACAGAGCATTTGGACCATTTTCACTGAGATGACGGGAGGTAGCCATGGACGTCGGTGAAACCTGAACATACAGCTTGCCATGGAAAGGAGTAAGAATGATTGGATGAAAGTAGTAGTAAAGCAGAGATTCAACAGGAAGACCATAGCTTGCTTCATACCAACAATCTCCGTGGGATCAACCCTTACTCACGTAAGGTATTACTTGGATGACCCAGTGCACTTGCTGGTTTGTTGTGCGAAGTTGTGACGAAGTGTGATTCACGTTTGAGAGCACAAAGTTTATTGGCGCCATTGTTGATGATTACAATTTCGTGCACCAAAGGCCTTCCCGACTACCCTCACCAAGACAGCTATAAAGTGGTTCAACAGCCTACCCTCAAGGTCCATTACCAGCTTTGATGATCTTGCAAAAAAATTCCTAGCCAGATTTTCCATACAGAAAGACAAAGCCAAACACACTCCAAGCCTACTAGGGATCAAACAAGGAGATCGGGAGAGCCTCTGAAACTACATGGAAAGATTCAACAAAGCATGCCTCGACATACAAAATCTCCCTACGTCCTTAAACGAGGTACAAGAACGGGCCGAGAAATACATTAACATGGAGGAAACTCTCGACTAGGGGAAACCTCCAAAACAGGACCCTCCTACCCCTCCCGGGATACGGACAAAGAGCCAAGAAAAAAGGAAGACCAACCCGCAGAGAAGCCCAGAAAATACCACAACTGTACCCCTCTTCGGGTATCTTTAGTGGATGTCTACAGGAAAATATGCAATACAGAAAAGATCCCACCACCCCGTCCAATTAAGCACAAGAAGGGAGAAAGTCAAACCGAGTACTGTGAATACCACAAAATTTACGGGCACCCCACTAACAAATTCTATGACTTGAAGAACATAATCAAGAAGTTGGCCCGAGAAGGAAGGCTAGATCGATTCCTAGCCAGCAGATTGGATGAGCCTAGGAACAGAAGATGGGACGAAGAGGGAGGACGAGCCGAACGCCCCCCTCACACCCCGGAAAGGCACGTCCATATGATCAATGGAGGATTTGCAGGAGGAGGGATCTCAAAGTCATCCCGCAAAAGACACCTCAAAGAAATATATCACGTCCGAGAGGGGAGAAGGTTGCCCGATCCCCCACCATTTCTTTTACCAAGGAAGATGCCACTGGCATCATCCCCGGGCATGACAATCCTGTGGTCATTACCATCATACTAGCCAACACCAACCTCCACCGAACACTGGTTGACCAGGGAAGCTCGGCAGACATCCTATTCAAACATGCCTTCGACAAGCTCTGACTAAAAGAAAAAGAGCTAAGAGCGTATCCCAACAGCCTATTCGGGCTAGGAGATGCTCCGATCTAGCCCCTTGGGTACAACCCACTACACACCACCTTCAAGAAGGGAGCCCGGTCCAGGACACTAAGCATAGACTACATCGTAGTTGATGTGAACTCTGTGTACAATGCCCTTATAGGCCGAACAACCTTAAACCAGCTTGCTGCAGTAGTCTCCACACCACACTTGTGCATGAAATTTCCAACCGAAGAAGGAATAGCTACCATTAAAGGAGACCAAAAACTTGCACGACGATGCTACAGTGAAAGTCTGAACCTAAAGGGTGATCCTAAAGGAAAAGAGGCCAATACCATCAAACTTGGAGGAGCCCGGGTTCGCGAAGAACTTTGCCCTCAGCCAGAAGGCGAGATCGAAGAGGTTCAAATTGAAGAAACCCAAGATAAAACAACAAGCATAGGTGCAAACCTAAAAGAATACCTAAAGGAGTAGTGGTGAACAAAATTGTGATCATCAACAATGGCTCCAATAGTTTGGTAGCTCTCACACGTGAATTACCCTTAGTCACAACTCTACACAACTAACCAGCAAGTGCACTGGGTCGTCCAAGTAATACCTTATGCGAGTAAGGGTCGATCCCACGGAGATTGTTGGTATGAAGCAAGCTATGGTCATCTTGTAAATCTCAGTCAGGCGGATAATAATTGGTTATGGGAAATATAAAGAAATACTTGCTTAAATAATAAAGGATAAAAATACTTATGTAAATTACTGGTGGAAATTTCAGATAAGCGTATGGAGATGCTTGTCCCTGTTGAATCTCTGCTTTCCTACTGCTTTCATCCAATCCTTCTTACTCCTTTCCATGGCAAGCTGTATGTAGGGCATCACCGTTGTTAATGGCTACATCCCATCCTCTCAGTGAAAATGGTCCAAATGCCCTGTCACAGCACGGCTAATCATGTGTCGGTTCTCAATCAGGTTGGAATAGAATCCCATGATTCTTTTGCGTCTGTCACTAACGCCCAGCCTTTAGGAGTTTAAAGCTCGTCACAGTCATTCAATCCCGGAATCCTACTCGGAATACCACAGACAAGGTTAGACTTTCCGAATTCCCATGAATGCCGCCATCAATTCTAGCTTATACCACGAAGATTGTGATTAAGGAATCCAAGAGATATGCGCCCGGTCTAAGGTAGAACGGAAGTCGTTGTCAGTCACACACGTTCATAGGTGAGAATGATGATGAGTGTCATGGATCATCACATTCATCAAGTTGAAGTGCAACGAATATCTTAGAACAGGAATAAATCGAATTGGATAGAAAATAATAGTAATTGCATTGAAACTTGAGGTACAGCAGAGCTCCACACCCTTAATCTATGGTGTGTAGAAACTCCACCATTGAAAATACATAAGTGAAAGGTCCAGGCATGGCCGAATGGCCAGCCCCCATGATCTGGGAACTAAACGTCCAAAGATGTCTAATACAATAGTAAACTATCCTATTTATACTAGACTAGCTACTAGGGTTTACAGGAGTAAGTAATTGATGCATAAATCCACTTCCAAGGCCCACTTGGTATATGTTTGGGTTGAGCTTGATCTATCCACGAGCTGAGGCTTCTTTTGGAGTTGAACGCCAAGTTGTAACGTGTTTTGGGCGTTTAACTCCGGTTCGTGTCGTGTTTCTGGCGTTTGACTCCAGCAACATGGAACTGGTGTTGAGCGCCAGTTTACGTCGTCTAATCACGAATAAAGTATAGACTATTATACATTGCTGGAAAGCTGTAGATGTCTACTTTCCAACGCCATTGAGAGCGCACCATTTGGAGTTCTGTAGCTCCAAAAAATCCATTTCGAGTGCAGGGAGGTCAGATTCCAACAACATCAGCAGTCCTTTGTTAGCCTCCTATCAGAGTTTTGCTCAGGTCCCTCAATTTCAGCCAGAAAATACCTGAAATCACAAGAAAACACACAAACTCATAGTAAAGTCTAGAAATGTGAAATTAGCATAAAAACAAATGAAAACATCCCTAAAAGTAACTAGATCATACTAAAAACTACCTAAAGACAATGCCAAAAAGCGAATAAATTATCCGCTCATCACAACACCAAACTTAAATTGTTGCTTGTCCCCAAGCAACTGAAAATCAATTAGGATAAAAAGAAGAGAATATACTATAAATCCCAGAATATCAATGAATATTAGTTCTAACTAGATGAGCGGGACTTGTAGCTTTTTGCTTCTGAACAGTTTTGGCATCTCACTTTATTCTTTGAAGTTTAGAATGATTGGCATCTACGGGAACTTAGAATTTCGGATAGTGTTATTGATTCTCCTAGTTAAGTATGTTGATTCTTGAACACAGCTACTTTTATGAGTCTTGGCTGTGGCCCTAAGCACTTTGTTTTCCAGTATTACCACCAGATACATAAATGCCACAGACACATGACTGGGTGAACCTTTTCAGATTGTGACTCAGCTTTGCTAGAGTCCCCAGTTAGAGGTGTCCATAGCTCTTAAGCACACTCTTTTTGCTTTGGATCACGACTTTAACCACTCAGTCTCAAGCTTTTCACTTGGACCTGCATGCCACAAGCACATGGTTAGGGACAGCTTGGTTTAGCCGCTTAGGCCTGGATTTTTTTCCTTGGGCCCTCCTATCCATTGATGCTCAAAGCCTTGGATCCTTTTTACCCTTGCCTTTTGGTTTTAAGGGCTATTGGCTTTTTCTACTTGCTTTTTCTTTTTTTTTCTAAAATTTTCTTTTTTTTTCACAAGCTTTTGTTTTTCACTGCTTTTTCTTGCTTCAAGAATCAATTTCATGATTTTTCAGATCATCAATAACATTTCTCTTATTTCATCATTCTTTCAAGAGCCAATAATTTTAACATTCATAAACAACAAGATCAAAATTATGCACTGTTCAAGCATTCATTCAGAAAACAAAAAGTTTTGTCACCACATCAATATAATTAAACTAAATTCAAGGACAATTTTCGAAATTTATGTACTTCTTGTTCTTTTGAATTAAAAACAATTTTTATTTAAGAGAGGTGAAGGATTAATGGAATTATTCATAGCTTTAAGACATACTTACTAACTACTAATGATCATGAAGTAGAGACACAAAACATAGATAAACATATAAAAAACCGAAAAACAGAGAGATAAGAACAAGGAAGTTAAGGAATGAGTCCACCTTAGTGAGGGTGGCACCTTTTGAAGGTCCAATGGTGCTTTTTGAGCTCCTTTATGTCTCTTCCTTGCTTCTGTTGCATGATCCCTAGTGATTTTGGTGTTCCTACCCTTAGTTGCTTCCAATAATTATGTGGAGGAACATGTATCCCCTGAGGTATCTCAGGAATTTCTTGATGAGGGAATTTCTCATGCTCTCTTGATGTGCAGTCAAATGCTCTTCTACTGAGTTATGGACCCTTGAGATGAATCTCTCCATCTCCCATGACTCAGAGGTGGAAGCTTTTGTCTTCTCTTTTCTCTTCTCTTTCTTTTCTATTTTTTTTTAGGTTTCTCTGGCCTTAGGTGCCATCAATGGTTATGGAAAAACAAAAAAGCTATGTTTTTACCACACCAAACTTAGAATGTTGCTCGCCCTCGAGCAAAAGAAGAAAGAATAAAAGAAGGAGAAGAAGATATGGGGGAGAGGGAGAGATGTTTATGTTTCGTCCATGTAGGGTGGGTTTGGGTGGGAAGGATGGATGGATGTGAGTGGTGAAGAGATGATGGGGAAGAGGGATTAAGGTGATTGGTGAAGAAGGGAGAAGGTGAGTTGAGGTAGGTGGGGATCCTATGGGGTCCACAGATCCTGAGATGATTGACGTTAGGATTTTAGCCAGTAATGAATGTCATAAAAATAGTCGCGTTGTAGATATTGTCTCTAAACCGACAGAAATCCCTTCGTACAAACGTTTTGGTTGTCACAAGTAACAAACCCCTTTTTAAAATTGATAACCGAGTATTGAACCTCGGGTCGTCTTCTCAAGGAATTGCAGGGAGGTATGTTCTTATCATTGGCTATGAAAAAGGTAAAATTGGGGTTTTGGAAGTAAGGTGCGAATATATTATATGATAAGTAAAATAAAATAAAATAATAGCTGTAAAATAAACCTTTGGCAAGGTATAAGAACTGGAGGTCCTTTCCTAGTTATCCTTATCAATTGTGATGAGAATTGGATTTTTCTCTCACTTTGTCAACCTCTAACTATGAAGGTAAGTTAAGTGGATGAATTCCAATTTTCAATCAACAATGAGTTTGATAACTCTAGAGTCACCAATTATTTAATCAAAGCCAAAAGGGGAAAAACTAAATCTACTAGAATAACAATATCCTCAGATTGGGAATAATAAAAAGGGACAATCATAAACTAAAATACCTCAAATATCATTAAATAAAAATGTCATCAACAGCCAATTGGGCAACATCAATCAAACATAATAAAAGCTTCAGAGTAATCAAAATATAAAAGAGAGATTTAAATAGAAAATAGGAATATTGAACCTAGATCGAGAGTCACTCTAGAAAGCTAAGAGAAGTCCTAAATCCTAATTTCTAAAAACACTACCTAAATCCTAAAGGGAGAGAGAACCTCTCTCCAAACTAGATATAAATCATGAGAAGTGAATTATGAGTGCATGATAATGAATGGATGCATTCCCCCACTTTATAGCCTCTAATCTGTGTTTTCTGGGCCAAGAACTGGGTCAGAAACAGCCCAGAATTCGCTGGTTGCGAATTTAACTTCGCTGATTTCCGTCACTTGCGACGCGGCGGCATGGAGCACGCGGTCGCGTCACCTAGCGTTAGGGCCACTATGGCAAATTATATATCAAATCGAAGCCCCGGACGTTAGCTTTCTAACGCAACTGGAACCGCGTCGTTTGGGCCTCTGTAGCTAAAGTTATCGCTGTTTGAGTGCAAAGAGGTCAGGCTGGACAGCTTAGCAGTTTCTCCAACTTCTTGTATTCCTTCCACTTTTGCGTGCTTCCTTTCCATCCTCTGAGCCATTCCTGTCTTGTAATCTCTGAAAACACTTAACATACATATCAAGGTATCTAATGGTATAAAAAGAGAATTAATATTAATAAAATTAAAGTCAAAGAAGCATGTTTTCAATCAAAGCACATAATTAGGAAGGCAAATACAAAACCATGCAAATAGTATGAATAAGTGGGTGAAGAGTTGATAAAATCCACTCAATTAAGCACAAGATAAACCGTAAAATATGGGTTTATCAATGATCCTGTGGGGTCCACAGATCCTGAGGTGTCAAGGATTTACATCCCTGCACCAATTAGGCATGTAAAATGCCTTTGCATACAATTCTGGCATTTAAACGCCGAGATGATGCATGTTCTGGGCGTTCAACGCCCAAGTGCAGCATGTTTCTGGCGTTGAACGCCAGTTGCATGCTTGTTTCTGGCGTTTAGCGCCAGCTCTATGCTCTGTTCTGGCGTTGAACGCAAGCCAGATGCTCCTTACTGGCGTTTAAACGCTAGTAAGTCCTTCCTCCAGGGTGTGATTTTTCTTCTGCTGTTTTTAATTCTGTTTTTAATTTTAATATTTTTTTCGTGACTCCACATGATCATGAACCTAATAAAACATAAAAGAACAATAAAAAGAAAAATAAAATTAGATAAATAAAAATTGGGTTGCCTCCTGATGAGATGACTTTTGTTTGGTCTAGAAATTTGCGGATAAATCCTCGTTGCAAGTATAGTTTCTAAACCTTCAAAAGTCCTTTCATACAAACGTTTTGGGTGTCACAAGTAACAAACCCCTTTAGAAATTGTTAACCGAGTATTCAAACCTCGGGTCGTCTTCTCAAGGAACTGCGAGGAAGTATGTTCTTATTATTGGTTATAAAGGTTGTAATTGGGGTTTAGAAGGTGAGAAGCAAGTAATTTAAATGATGAGTGAATTAAATGGCAATTAAAAATAAATAATAATTGTAAAACAACTTTTGGCAAGATAAGGGAATTTAGAGGTCTAACTTAGTTATCTCTCTCAACTATAATAAAAGTTGAATCTAAACTCCACTTGGTCAACCTTTGCCAGGGCAAAGGAAAGTCAAGGGACTAATTAAACTGACCTTTGAATCCTAATTATTTTCGAAGAAAAGGTTGGGATTATTCAGGTTCAGCTCAATTAGCAAGATAACGGTTATTAATTATGTTAAGTCTAATAAATGTTGAGTTACTAAATTCTTAATCAGAACCAAAAGGAGAAAAAGTAAAATTGCTGGAATAAAATATCTTCAATTCGTAAATAATGATAATCATAAATTAATAAGAGCAATAATAAACTGAAAATACCTCAATATCATTAATTCAAATAATAATCTGGAACATGGAATAATTCATAAATTAAATTATAAAAGTAAATGATCAATTCAAATGCCGGAATAAATAATTATGGAACTAAAATAGAAGAACATTAAAACCTGGATCCAAAGTTACTCTTAAAATAAGAAGAAATCCTAAATCCTAAAAAGAGAGAGAGAGAATCTCTCTCTAGACTTAATCTAAATCATGGAAAAGTAGAATTATGAGAGGCATTCTTATGAATGGATGCATTCCCCCACTTTATAGCCTCTAATCTGTGTTCTCTGGGCCGAAAACTGGGTCAGAAACAACCCAGAAATCACTTCCAGCGCTTTCTGGTCCGTACAGGTCGCGGAAAAGTGACGCGGCCACGTCGTCCACGCGACCGCGCGGATTGGGTGTTGGCCAGGTCACGCGTCCGCGTGACCCACGCGTTCGCGTCGCCTGGCGTCGGGGCAACTATGGGAAATTATATATCAAATCGAAGCCCCGAACATTAGCTTTCCAATGCAACTGGAACTGCATCATTTGGACCTCTGTAGCTAAGGTTATAGCCATTTGAGTGCGAAGAGGTCAGGCTGGACAGCTTAGCAGTTTCTCCAACTTCTTGCATTCCTTTCACTTTTGCATGCTTCCTTTCCATCCTCTGAGCCATTCCTACCTTTATAATATCTAAAAACACTTAACACACATATCAAGGCATCTAATGGTAATAAGAGAGGATTAATAATAAGCAAATATAAGATCAAAGAAGCATGTTTTCAATCATAGCATAAAATCAGGAAGGAAAATGTAAAACATGCGAATTGTATGAATAAGTGAGTAAAGAGTTGATAAAAACCACTCAATTGAGCACAAGATAAACCATAAAATAGTGGTTTATCAACCTCCCCACACTTAAACAATAGCATGTCCTCATGCTAAGATCATGAGAAACTATAAAGAGATGAAGAGGATTGGTGAAATGTATGAAATGCAACCTATGAATGCAACTACATGCTAAATGTTTCTACCTACTTGGTTAAGAGTAAATAAGTTCTCCAAGACAAAAATAATTCAAATCCCACTAATTCAAATCATATAAAATAAGGACAGGTAAACTTGTGAGAAGATAGCTCATGAAAGCAGGGAACATAGAATCAAGCATTGAACCCTCACTGGTAGTGTATATCACTCTAACTCTCAAGTGTCTAGGGTCAATCTCTCTATTCTTCTCTAGTCATGCTTTCTAAACTTTGTTCTTTATCTAACCAATCAACAAATATTTAATGTACCAATGCAAACATCATGAGGTCTTTTCAAGGTTGTAATGGGGCCAAGGTAAGGGTGAGGGTATATATATAAGGCTAAGTGAGCTAGTGAAGTGAATCCTTGAGTAGTCTAAGATCTCACCTAACATATACATACTATATAAAAAATTTAAAATTATACTTAGCTTCCTATAATTTTTTCTAATTTTGTATTACATGCTCATGTATCAAATTTAATTTTGAATTTCGTCCCATGTGCATTGATCCTTTTTATTTTGCATTGGGGGTAATATTACTTTTTTTTTGTATCCCCTTATTTAATATTTTTTTTCAATGCACATGGTAATTTAATTATTTTGACTTCACATGAGCATGCTTCCCAAAACTTTTATTTTGAATTATTTCATTCTTTTCAACTTCCTACCCTTTGTTTTTATCATCCATGTTCCCAATAGGTTTCCCACACTTAAACAATTACACAACTTCTATCTTAAGCTAACCAAGGATTCAACTTGGGATTTTAAATTTGTTTTTCTGCTTAAGGCTAGTGCTGTGATTTATACAATAAGAGGGAATAAAAGGCTCAAGGGGGCTAACAAGAGTGATGTAAAAGGTAGGCTAATTTTGGGATAAGTAAGTTAGAATCAAACAATGGCCTCAATCATATGCAAGAATGTAGATATATTAAATATGGACATACAGAATGGAACAAAGCAAAGATTGCAATTCTAGAGAAGGAAACACACAAAAATAATTATGGTTAAATAATGTAACCATGTAAATAAGCTCAAAGTCTCACAGGTTGTGTGTTCTTTAGCTATAATTCATGTTCCAATTACAACTTCAAACAAATTTTTAACATAAAAATTTTCAATTTAAATTAGTGAAACTTTTCAAAAATAGGATCTTAAAAGAAATTTATTATTTTAACCAAGTAGTAACTAAATGCACAAAATCATCAAATAAATATGCAATCAAATATGCAGATGCAACAATGAACAAATAAAGAAAATAAGATTATTGGTGTTGAAAAGAAAGTACTAACCCACGGAGATCGGTATCGACCTCCCCACACTTAAAGATTGCACCGTCCTCGGTGCATGCTGAGATGTGCAGGTGGACGGGTTGTTCCAACTGAAGCTTTTCTTCAAGATTTTGCAGATGGACTTGTCTGTCTCCCCATGTAAACATCTTCCCCTTCCCTTCCGGGTGGCCATCCTAAAAGAAAAAGGAAAGAAAAGTAACCCAAAAATAAAGATAGAAAGTAAATGAAATATGGGTTGAGTAATGCCAAATGATAATGGTCTCATTTACATGGAAGCTTCAACATGTACGTGAGAAAATGATAGAAGCCATGGCATACCAGTGTTATAAAATTTGTAACATAGGGGAGGAGAGTGTAAGACAATATAAATTCATGTCAATGCAAAATTAATACAAATAACATAAAAGATTAACATTGACTTAAATAGTATTGCCCAACAGTGTAAAACAAGTTACCAAAATAAATTCAAGAAAAGATGTAACAGTTGAATAAGAAGGGATATTTAACACCAATGGAAAAATAAAAGAAAAAAATTCAGAAAAGAAAATAAAAATATGCACAAATTTAAAATGCAATGAATGAGATATACAAATAAATTAAAATAAAATAAAAAGAAAAATAAGAAGAATGAGAAGGGAAAGAAGGGAAGAGGAAGTAAATAAGAAAGGAGAAGAAAAATTAGGATTTGGAGGAGAGAAAGATAAGATATGTGGCAATTTTAGGGTGAGCTGTGCGGCGCATGCGACGCGGCCGCGGAAGGCACGCGTTTGCATGGGTGCGCGTCAGGTAAGACGACGCGATCGCGTCAGTCACGCGATCGCGTGACCCGTGTTGCGCTGCTGGCGCGAGTGCAGCCTCGCGCCAGCACAACTCTCTGTTCAAATTAATTTATTTGCCAAAATTGGGGTGACGCGATCGCATAGGGCACGCGATCGCGTGAGTGTGCGTCAGAAAATAATTGACGCGGCCGCGTCGGCAACGCGGTCGCGTGACAAGGATTGTGTTTCCAACACTAATCCAGCACCACTCTCGCACAATATGGCATTGTGCACCCTTTTACGTCGAAAATGCAGGGTACGCGGCCGCGTGGGGCACGCAGTCGCATGGGAGGCCATACTTCCCATTCGACGCAGACGCGTCAGCGACGCGGTCGCGTGGGTCGATATGTGCCATTAGCACGCCTCCAGCCATGCTTCTGCGTGACTCTCTGTTCACTTTTTAATTTTCCTTTCTCTCCAAGCGACGCGGACGCGTCGCTGATGCAATCGGGTCGCGTAGCGAAAATTTTATTTTTTTTTATATATGCATGAAATGCAGAATGCAGTGATTAATATGAGTGCTATGCATGATTCCAGGTTTACTAAAGTAAAATGAAAAGGAAATAATAATAAAAACAAATAATGATGAAATAAACTGAAAAAGAAACGACCATACCATGGTGGGTTGTCTCCCACCTAGCACTTTTAGTTAAAGTCCTTAAGTTGGACATTGGAGGAGCTTCCGGTTAGGGTGGCTTATGTTTAAATTCGTCCAAAAATCTCCACCAGTGCTTGGAATGCCAATAGCCTCCGGGGTCCCAAACTAGGCATGTGAAGCTTTTGAACAGCTTCAAACAGATTTTTAGGTTCCCGGGGTGATAAATGTCAGAATAAACTCCAGGATTCCAAGCCTTGCTTTTAAATCCGCCTCCGTTTTGATTTGTAAGTTTCCATTCGGGCGGGTTAAAAAGTAGAATCTCACCGTGGTGACCAAATGTTCTCTGTGATCCATGCAATTGAGCATGATACCAATCCGTGTACTTCGAGGTGAAGCGTGGAACTTTATTGAACCTTGCGCACCAGCTCTGAGTACGAGCCATTTCCCTTTTACTCTTAAAGCCGCAGAGAGCTCTAAGCTGGCCATCTGTTTCGAGTAAACCATATTCAAGTGAATAAGTAAAGTCATAAGTTAAGGATTGTACCCACTTGAAGCTTGTATTAGGTGGTAGTGGCCTTGGGATAGGTGTTTATGGTGGTTCTGTAAGTTCTACTCCCTTATGCTCTTCTGTGAATTCCTCCACTTCTTTGCAAAGATCTTCAATTGTATCTGTGTCCTGGTCAAAGTCTTCCGTGTCTTCCTCATCACTCAAGTCATAGATTGGAGGTTGAGAGAAATCTATCTCCGCATCATCTTCATATTTGATGACAAGTCATCATATACCTATTTTTCTATGCTTTTTCATACAAGAAATTGATGATTTGTGCTTAAATACTGAATGCTTTTGTACTTAAATGATATATTTTCTTGATATTTTAATTTTATAAATCTTGTAGAAAATAAGAAGAAAAAGAAGCAAATAAGCACAAAAAAAGGAGAAAAAAAAGCTTTGGGTACACTTTGAAGTTGGGGTACACTTTGGAGCCTTAGGCCACGCTTTTAAAAGCGTGGCCCATGACCAAATCAAAGAAGGAAGCAGCCATCACGATTCTGCCCTGCTCTTTGGCTGCTTCCTTCTTTGATTTGGTCATGGGCCACGCTTTTGAAAGCGTGGCCTAAGGCTCCAAAGTGTACCCCAACTTCAAAGTGTACCCCAAGCTCTTTTTTTCTCCTTTTTTTGTGCTTCTTTGCTTCTTTTCCTTCTTATTTTCTACAAGATTTATAAAATTAAAATATCAAGAAAATATATCATTTAAGTACAAAAGCATTCAGTATTTAAGCACAAATCATCAATTTCTTGTATGAAAAAGCATAGAAAAATAGGTATATGATGACTTGTCATCACAACACCAAACTTAAACCTTGCTTGTCCTCAAGCAAGAAAAGAATCATGCAATAAAGACTGACAACCCAAGGTAAGAAGAATAGCAACTCAATGTTCATGGTAAGCTAGTTTTTTATGCATGCTTCAATCACAAAAGAAATGTAAATGATTGATGCTTCCATCTAGCTCAATTTATGAAATCTTTTTCTTATAATTCTTCCTTGAAACAAGCTTTTGATTTATTTTTTTTTATTAGCTTCTCCTTTTGGGTGCTTTGCCCCATGAGTTAATAACAAAGCTACGACTTCTAAATGCTTTGTTTTCAAGTATTACCACTTGATACATAAGCACCACAAGCATTTAATTAGAGGACTTCATTAAGCTCATTTTTTTTTCTTTTCTTGACTCTCTAATCATTGATGCTCAGAGCCTTGAGCTTTGAGGGAGTGCTTTTGCACTTGAGCCTAGCCTTGACTTCTAAGTGTTTTGTTTTCAAGCATTTGGCTTGATACATAAACACCACAAGCACTTAGCAAATAAATTGCCATTGGTACTCAGAGCCTTCAGCTTTCTCATTCTTTCCCTTTTTCTTTTCTTACTTTAATTGTATTTGCTTCTTCAAGGTTTTCATGATTTCAAAAGATTTCACAAAATGTACTAGATGAAAAACTTCAATTAAATAAAATCCAATACAATTGAGCAACAATCAATCATACTAGCTTTCCAATACTTGTATGCACATGCTAAATTCTTCTTTAATTCCTTGTTTGTTTATGATCATGATGCTTTACTGCTTTTGAACTCACAAAACTCAAGTTGGTAGTCATAATGGTACAACACCATGTTGTAAATCAAATTCAAGCTATGCTTAGTCATACCACACATGTAAACAGAGAAGATAATAAGACAATCATGCAATTTAAAGTGCTGGAAATAAATGAGAGGAAAAGGAACTTTACAACCTTGTAGTCCATCTTCATTATTGTTGTCCTTTTTCCTCTATTCTTCCTCTTTCCCTTGCCAAACTCAGTATGCTTGTTCATCCTCAAGCAATAATTAAAACAGTGGCTATGGGGCTAAGATAGATCATGAATGTCTTACATAATGAAATGTTAGCATTACATGTGTTGCAAGCAAGCAAAAATGAAAAATAACAATCAAGGCACAAGAGACAGCGACATTTTGATTGCAAGCATAAGAAGGTGTGCACAATACTTTGCATAAAGAATAAGTGGCACATCAAACTTAGTGTGACACTTTCACTTGGAATTGATGCAAGTATCTACTAAGCATTGGAACCAAATTTTGTTGCATAGCAACACCAAACTTAGAATGCAACCATATGTCAATTTATTTGAACTAAAACTAAACAAAAGAAACTGTTATTTGTTGAATACAATCACCAAGTGAAGAATCTATCATGAGTAAGGATGTTTGGGTGATGTATTAACAAACACAGTTAATAAAAGAAAGCATTAAAAACAAGGAAATGACTAAAACAATCAAGAAAACTAAAATTGTCTAACTAAAAAAAATATAACACTGCAGCGGCATTATGATTATGTAAACAAGTGGTGTTGCTTGAGTGAATTGCATAGAAAAATAAGTGGCACACCAAACTTAGAATCTTGGTGCGTCACTTTCATTTTTGATTTGATGCAATCATCCAAAAAGATTGAAAACAATTTGTTGCAAGGCAACACCAAACTTAGAATGTAATCATATGCCAATTTATTAAAATTTAAACAAACCACAAAAAGAAAACAAAGCAGAGAAGAAATGTTACCTACGGTTGGGTTACCTCCCAACAAGTGCTCTTTTAGTGTCATTAGCTTGACATGTTGTTCCTCACTTTCTTCCTCTTCTTCCAGTTTGTTAAGAGGAATGACTTCAAGGAAGGAGAAGTTTCAGCTATTATCCCCTGTCTTGGTCTCCTTTCAGCAAGCTTTCTTTTGAAATTGGCTTGATTGAGCTTGCTTGCTTGATCAGGGGGAGGATTGTTTGCAGTTGACCTTTTCTTGAATGTTGTCCTTGATATCTTGGTCACAATCCTCTTCTTGGTGTTTTTGTCAATTGCCTTCACTTCCTTGAGTCCAAGTCTTGGTGGTTGTGTAATTGTTGGAGTTTTGTCTTCATCAAGAGTTCCTTGCAGTGATGGTTCAATGACCCCTTCCTTCATGTGATTTTCTGCTTCACTTTAGTTTGACTTCTCTTGAGTGTCTTCCTCCCTTTCTTCTTCATGATTTTCCATTAATGCCTCTGGGAGGGAATCTTTATGTTTCATTGTCACCTCAAGTGGCTCTTGTGAATGTAAAAGTTCAGGATCAAATGCCTCCTCCACCTCATTTTTCATTAAAATTTTGCTTGACACAGAGGCTTCCTCATCTTGCCTTTCCACTTTCTTTGTTGCACTCAACAATTGAGCTACGTGCACTTCCATGTTTGTGAAGAAGTTCTCTTTTCTTTTCCAGAATTTCTTTTCCTCCTCACAACATCTTTTGAGCATGGACTCAATCCTTGAGAGTCCTTGGCTTGTGGAAGTTTGTGTTGGTTGTGAGTCATGGGATGGATTTTGTGTTGAGGCATAGTTAATTGATGAAGAATTTTCAAATGAGAAACTGGGAAGTGAGGGTGGATAATTTTTCATGTGATTTGACTGCTCAGAATTTGCAGTTTCTTGGTGATACTCCCATCCACCATGAGGATAATGACATGAATCATTTTGTGGTGGTGGTTGGTATCCCTCATAATTCTCTTGCTCATCTTGGGGTTCTGAAGCAAATCTCCATGGATTGGAGTGCTCAGAATTTGTGTCTTCCTGGTGATATTCTCAACCATAATTAGAATACTGACTTGAATCATATTGTGATGGCGGGCAATATCCCATGAAGTTTGTTTGACTAAAAGATGAGGTGAACTCCATTTGAATTTTGCAAAACACAACACCATTGAAAATTGAAAGTCATGTCACAGAGACAGAATTTCTTAGTGAGGCAAAAACACAAACACCTTGGTTTCAACTTAGAACAGAGAACAAAAACAAAGAAAATGCTTGATCTAGACTTTTCACCCACTTAATCATTGTTGATCAAAATCAATCCCCGGCAACGGCGCCAAAAACTTGATGGTGTTTTTGCGGAAAAATGAATTTCCAACACACAAATCCAACCGGCAAGTTTACCGGGTCGCATCAATATTCACTTGGGGAAGATTCTTTGATCTCAGAGAATTCACTTGCGGACGCAAGTTCATCACCAAGAGAGCTAGACTTGTGAATATCACCATCAAGGGAATTTGCTTCTTGGATTATTCCGTCTGATTCCTCATAAACGACTTGCCTTGGAGATTGTACAGTATCTTCCTTAGCATCAACTGTAGCATCCTGGATGGAGTTTTCCTCAATTCTGGATTCCCAAGGAAGTTCAGCATCGCCTAGATCTTCAACCAACTCTTCTTCTTGAACAATGACAGCTTCTTCCACTTGTTCTAGTATGAATTCATTCTCTGCCTTGTCCACTGGAGTCTCTAGAATTTCTTTCATGCTACGCTCTTCATTGGGTTGTCCACATGGAGCTGTGGTTGATCCTTGTATATTTGAGCGTTTATTGGCCCATTGGATTAGTGCGTGCTCCAGTTGTTGAATGGTTGTTTGAAATTTAGTTATTGTTTCTTTTAGATGATCTTCTGCTTCGTGGTTTGCTGGACTTAGACATGATACATAGGGGAGTGGTAATGACTAGGAACGATTGGATTGGTATTGGGGTAAGAAAGGATCATATGATGGCGAATGGTGAAGAGAAGCTTGTGAGTGTGGTGGTTCGAGGTTATGTTGAAAGGACGGTTCATATGCACGGGGTGGGGCTTGTTGGTAGTTACAAGGTTGTCCACCATGTCTTTCAGCTAGGTATGCGCGGTAGAATGGTTTTTGTCCAGGATATCTCAGAGGGTGTTGCTGCCAAAAGGGTTGATTAGATCATCTTGGTTCCATCCATCCTTGATTGGTCTGACCTTGATGCACATTCCTGCTGTAACTACTATTTCCTTTAACAATATTAGAACCAAACTCAAAGCGAAAGGGGTGAGAGTTCATAGTAGCAAATAAAGATAAAAAGGAAAAACGAAAATAAATAAACAAGCAAAAGAAAAATATTTACAATAACCAATAATAAGGCACACGTTAGCAGTTCCCCGGCAACGGCGCCATTTTGATGAGATGACTTTTGCGTGGTCTAGAAATTTACGGATAAATCCTCATTGCAAGTATAGTTTCTAAACCTTCAAAAGTCCTTTCATACAAACGTTTTGGGTGTCACAAGTAACAAACCCCTTTAGAAATTGTTAACCGAGTATTCAAACCTCGGGTCGTCTTCTCAAGGAACTGCGAGGAAGTATGTTCTTATTATTGGTTATAAAGGTTGTTATCGGGGTTTAGAAGGTGAGAAGCAAGTAATTTAAATGACGAGTGAATTAAATGGCAATTAAAAATAAATAATAATTGTAAAACAACTTTTGGCAAGATAAGGGAATTTAGAGGTCTAACTTAGTTATCTCTCTCAACTATAATAAAAGTTGAATCTAAACTCCACTTGGTCAACCTTTGCCAGGGCAAAGGAAAGTCAAGGGACTAATTAAACTGACCTTTGAATCCTAATTATTTCCGAAGAAAAGGTTGGGATTATTCAGGTTCAGCTCAATTAGCAAGATAACGGTTATTAATTATGTTGAGTCTAATAAATGTTGAGTTACTAAATTCTTAATCAGAACCAAAAGGAGAAAAAGTAAAATTGCTGGAATAAAATATCTTCAATTCGTAAACAATGATAATCATAAATTAATAAGAGCAATAATAAACTGGAAATACCTCAATATCATTAATTCAAATAATAATCTGGAACATGGAATAATTCATAAATTAAATTATAAAAGTAAATGATCAATTCAAATGCCGGAATAAATAATTATGGAACTAAAATAAAAGAACATTAAAACCTGGATCCAGAGTTACTCTTAAAACAAGAAGAAATCCTAAATCCCAAAAAGAGAGAGAGAGAATCTCTCTCTAGACTAAATCTAAATCATGGAAAAGTAGAATTATGAGAGGCATTCTTATGAATGGATGCATTCCCCCACTTTATAGCCTCTAATATGTGTTCTCTGGGTCAAAAACTCGGTCAGAAACAGCCCAGAAATCACTTCCAGCGCTTTCTGGTCCGTACAGGTCGCGGAAAAGTGACGCGGCCGCGTCGTCCATGCGACCGCGCAGATTGGGTGTTGGCCAGGTCACGCGTCCGCGTGACCCATGCGTTCGCGTCGCCTGGCATCGTGACCCATGCGTTCGCGTCCAACTTCTTGCATTCCTTTCACTTTTGCATGCTTCCTTTCCATCCTCTGAGCCATTTCTGCCTTTATAATATCTGAAAACACTTAACACACATATCAAGGCATCTAATGGTAATAAGAGAGGATTAATAATAAGCAAATATAAGATCAAAGAAGCATGTTTTCAATCATAGCATAAAATCAGGAAGGAAAATGTAAAACATGCGAATTGTATGAATAAGTGAGTAAAGAGTTGATAAAAACCACTCAATTGAGCACAAGATAAACCATAAAATAGTGGTTTATCACCTCCCAATAAGCGCTTCTTTAATGTCAATAGCTTGATAGTGAGCTCTCATGGAGCTTCACAGATGTTCAGAGCATTGTTGGGACCTCCCAACACCAAACTTAGAGTTTGAATGTGGGGGTTCAACACCAAACTTAGAGTTTGGTTGTGGCCTCTCAACACCAAACTTAGAGTTTGATTGTGGGGGCTCTGTTTGACTCTGTACTGAGAGAAGCTTTTCATGCTTCCTCTTATTACCAAATAACTTGGCATTTAGCTTCATGATGGCTCCTAGATATTGAGCAACTTGCTCTTCAGTTACATCTTCAACCTCTTCAGAGGAAGAATAGTCTTCAGAGCTCATGAATGGTGGAAGAAGGATTAATAGAATCTCTATGGTCTCTATATGAGCCTCAGATTCCTTTAGGTCCTCAATAGGGGACTCCTTCTTGCTCAGAGGACGTCCCAGGAGGTCTTCCTCACTAGGATTTTCGTCCTTTCCTCCCTCTCTACATTCGGCCATATTGACTATTTCAATGGCCTTGCACTCTCTCTTTGGATTCTCTTCTGTATTGCTTGGGAGAGTACTAGGAGGAGTTTCAGTTACTTTCTTACTCAACTGGCCCACTTGTGCCTCTAAATTTCTGATGGAGGACCTTGTTTCACTCATGAAACTTAAAGTGGCCTTAGACAGATCAGAGACTATATTTGCTAAATTAGAGGAGCTCTGCTCAGAATTCTCTATTTGTTGCTGAGAAGATGATGGAAAAGGCTTGCTATTGCTAAACCTGTTTCTTCCACCATTATTAAAGCCTTGTTGAGGCTTTTGTTGATCCTTCCATGAGAAATTTGGATGATTTCTCCATGATGAATTATAGGTGTTTCCATAAGGTTCACCCATGTAATTTACCTCTGCCATTGCAGGGTTGATGAACGGATAATTTATACGCTTTTTGGCACTGTTTTTAGTATGTTTTTAGTACATTTTAGTTAGTTTTTAGTATGTTTTTTGTTACTTTTTATTTAAAATTCACTTTTCTGGGCTTTACTATGAGTTTGTGTATTTTTCTGTGATTTCAGGTAATTTCTGGCTGAAATTGAGGGACCTGAGCAAAAATCTGATTCAGAGGCTGAAAAAGGACTGCAAATGCTGTTGGATTCTGACCTCCCTGCACGCGAAGTAGATTATCTGGAGCTACAGAAGCCCAATTAGCACGTTCTCAATTGCGTTGGAAAGTAGACATCCTGGGCTTTCCAGCAATGTACAATAGTCCATACTTTGCCCGAGATTTGATGGCCCAAACTGGCGTTGCAAATCAGCTTCAGAATTCCCGGCGTTTAACGCCGGAACTGGCACAAAAATTGGAGTTAAACGCCCAAACTGGCACAAAAGCTAGTGTTTAACTCCAGAAAAAGTCTCTACACATGAAAGCTTCAATGCTCAGCCCAAGCACACACCAAGTGGACCCCGGAAGTGGATTTTTACGTCATTTACTCATTTCTGTATATCCTAGGTTACTCATTCACTATAAATAGGATATTTTGACATTGTATCTTTACCTCATGACACATTACACGTTTCTTACGGTATCTTCTACGGCATGAGTCTCTAAACCCCATGGTTGGGGGTGAGGAGCTCTGCTGTGTCTTGATGGATTAATGCAATTACTACTGTTTTTCATTCAATCACGCTTGCTTCTATTATAAGATATCACTTGTTCCTCAACTTGATGAATGTGATGATCCGTGACACTCATCATCATTCTCACCTATGAATGTGTGCCTGACAACCACCTCCGTTCTACTTTAGATTGAGTGAATATCTCTTGGATTCCTTAATCAGAATCTTCGTGGTATAAGCTAGAATTGATGGCGGCATTCAAGAGAATCCGGAAGGTCTAAACCTTGTCTGTGGTATTCTGAGTAGGATTCAAGGACTGAATGACTATGATGAGCTTCAAACTCCTGAGGGCTGGGCGTTACTAACAGACGCAAAAGAATCACTGGATTCTATTCCAACCTGATTGAGAACCGACAGATGATTAGCCGTGCTGTGACAGAGCGCGTTGAACATTTTCACTAATAGGATGGGAGGCAGCCATTAACAACGGTGAAACCTTACATACAGCTTGCCATGGAAGGAGTCTTGCGTGCATGAAGAAGAAGACAGTAGGAAAGCAGAGATTCAAAAGACAGAGCATCTCCAAAACCTCAACCTGTTCTCCATTATTGCAAAACAAGTATTTATTTCATGTTCTTCTACTTTTTACAATCAACCCTGAGAATTATTGATATCCTGACTAAGAGTTACAAGATAACCATAGCTTGCTTCAGGCAAACAATCTCCGTGGGATCGACCCTTACTCACGTAAGGTATTACTTGGATGACCCAGTGCACTTGCTGGTTAGTTGTGCGGAATTGCAAAAGTGTGATTGCAATTTCGTGCACCAAGGGTTCTCAGGATCATAAGCTTCTTCTTCAATAGATGCCTCTTTAATACTGTTGGAGGCATTTTGCCATCCATTCAGACTTTGAGAAACCATGTTGGCTTGCTGAGTCAACACTTTGTTCTGAGCCAATATGGCATTCAGAGCATCAATTTCAAGAACTCCCTTCCTTTGAGGCATCCCATTATTCACAGAATTCCTCTCAGAAGTGTACATGAACTGGTTATTTGCAACCATGTCAATAAGTTCTTGAGCTTCTGCAGGCATTTTCTTTAGGTGAATGGATCCACCTGCAGAATGGTCCAATAACATCTTAGAGAACTCAGATAGACCATAATAGAATATATCTATCATGGTCCATTCTGAAAACATGTCAGAAGGACATCTTTTGGTCATTTGTTTGTATCTTTACCAAGCTTCATAGAGGGATTCACCATCTTTTTGTTTGAAGGTCTGAACATCCACTCTAAGCTTACTCAGCTTTTGAGGAGGAAAGAACTTAGCCAAGAAGGCTGTGACCAGCTTATCCCAGGAGTCCAGGCTATCTTTAGGTTGTGAATCCAACCATGTTCTAGCTCTGTCTCTTACAGCAAAAGGGAAAAGCATGAGCCTGTAGACTTTAGGATCTACTCCATTCGTCTTTACAGTCTCACAGATCTGCAAGAACTCAGTTAAAAACTGATAGAGATCTTCTGATGGAAGTCCATGAAACTTGCAGTTTTGTTGCATTAGAGCAACTAGTTGAGGTTTCAGCTCAAAATTGTTTGTCCCAATGGTAGGGATTGAGATGCTTCTTCCATCAAACTTGGAAGTAGGTGTAGTATAATCACCAAGCATCCTCTTTGCATTATTGTTGTTAGGTTCGGCTGTCATGCCTTTTTCCTGTTCAAAAATTTCAGTAAGGTTGTCTCTGGATTGTTGTAATTTAGCTTCTCTTAATTTCCTCTTCAGAGTCCTTTCAGGTTCAGGGTCAGCTTCAACAAGAATGCCTTTTCCCTTGTTCCTACTCATATAGGGACGAAGAGAACAAGAAAAGAAAGAGGAATTCTCTATGTCACAGTAAAGAGGTTCCTTATTGTTAGTAGAAGAAGAAAGGGAATAAAGAAAGGAGAATCCAAATAGAAGGGTAAGGATAGGAGTAGTGAATTGAGATGAAGAGAGGTGAAGAGAAGTGTTAGTGAATGAATAAATAAATAGAATAATATGAGAGAAGGAGAAATTTTTGAAAATATATTTTAAAAAAGTGTTAAATGATTTTCGAAAAATAAAGATAAGAAATAAAATTAAAATTAAAATTTAAAACAATTAATTAATTAAATAAAGAATTTTTTAAAAAGAGGGAGGTATTTTCGAAAGTTAGAGAGAAAAGTTGTTAGGTGGTTTTGAAAAAGATAAGAAACAAACAAAAAGTCAAATAGTTAGTTGAAAAAAAATTGAAAATCAAATTTGAAAAGATAAGAAGATAAGAAGATAAGAAGTTAGATAAGATATTTTAAAATCAAATTTTTGAAAAAGATAAAATTTTGAAAAAGATATGATATAAAAGATAAGATAAGATAGATTTAATTTTTAAAATTAAAATTAATTACTTGATTAACAAGAAACTAAAAGATATGATTCTAGAATTTAAGGATTGAACCTTTCTTAACAAGAAAGTAACAAACTTCAAATTTTTGAATCAATCACATTAATTGTTAGCATAATTTTCGAAAATAAAGATAAAATTAAGAAAAAGATTTTTGAAAAATATTTTTAAATTTTCGAAAATCATAAGATAAAAATGAAAAAGATTTAATTTTTGAAAAAGTTTTGAAAAGATAGGATTTTTAAAACTGAAACTCTGACTTGACTTGTAAGAAACAACTAATTTTAAAAATTTTTTACTAAGTCAACTCAAATTTTTTAAAATTATGAGAAAATTAAGGAAAAGATATTTTTTTTATTTTTGAATTTTTAATGATGAGAGAAAAAAACAACAAAAATGACTCACAACATGAAAATTATGAATCAAAACTCATGATGCATGCAAGAACATTATGAATGTCAAGATGAACACCAAGAACACTTTGAAGATCATGATGAACATCAAGAACATATTTTTGAAAAATTTTTGATACAAAGAAAACATGCAAAACACCAAACATAGAATTCTTTAATGCTTCGACTCTAACAAACGAAAGATGCATATGATAAACAACAAAAAATACAAAACAAGAAAACATCAAGATCAAACAAGAAGACTTACCAAGAACAACTTGAAGATCATGACGAACACTATGAATGCATGAATTTTCAAAAAATGCAAGAGATTTTTAAAGCATGCAATTGACACCAAACTTAAAAATTGACTTAAAACTCAAACAAGAAACACAAATTATTTTTTTGATTTTTATTATTTTATGATTTTTTGTGTATTTTATTTTATAATTATATTTTTTTTCAAAAATAATTTTTGGGAAAAACGAAAACAAAGAAAAATTTTAAAAAATTTTTTAAAACTTTTTTTGAAAAGAAAATTACCTAATCTGAGCAATAAGATGAACTGTTAGTTGTCCATACTCGAACAATCCCCGACATCGGCACTAAAAATTTGGTAGACAAAATTGATTTATCAACAATGGCTTTAATACTTTGGTAGCTCTCACACGTGAATTACACTTAGTCACAACTCCGCACAACTAACCAGCAAGTGCAATGGGTGGTCCAAGTAATACCTTACGCGAGTAAGGGTCGATCCCACGGAGATTGTTGGTATGAAGCAAGCTATGGTCATCTTGTAAATCTTAGTCAGGCGGATAATAATTGGTTATGGGAAATATAAAGAAATACTTGCTTAAATAATAAAGGATATAAATACTTTCCATGGCAAGCTGTATGTAGGGCATCACCGTTGTCAATGGCTACATCCCATCCTCTCAGTGAAAATGGTCTAAATGCTCTGTCACAACACGGCTAATCATCTGTCGGTTCTCAATCAGGCTAGAATAGAATCCCGTGATTCTTTTGTGTCTGTCACTAACGCCCAGCCTTCAGGAGTTTGAAGCTCGTCATAGTCATTCAATCCTGCAATCCTACTCGGAATACCACAGACAAGGTTAGACTTTTTGGATTCCCATGAATGCCGCCATCAATTCTAGCTTATACCACGAAGATTCTGATTAAGGAATCCAAGAGATATGCGCCCGGTCTAAGGTAGAACAGAAGTGGTTGTCAGTCATGCGCGTTCATAGGTGAGAATGATGATGAGTGTCACGGATCATCACATTCATCAAGTTGAAGTGCAACGAATATCTTAGAACAGGAATAAATCGAATTGGATAGAAAGTAATAGTAATTGCATTGAAACTTGAGGTACAGCAGAGCTCCATAGAAACTCCACCGTTGAAAATACATAAGTGAAAGGTCGAGGCATGGCCGAATGGTCAGCCCCCATGATCTGAGAACTAAACGTCCAAAGATGTCTAATACAATAGTAAACTATCCTATTTATACTAGACTAGCTACTAGGGTTTACAGGAGTAAGTAATTGATGCATAAATCCACTTGCAGGGCCCACTTGGTGTATGTTTGGGCTGAGCTTGATCTATCCACGAGCTGAGGCTTCTTTTAGAGTTGAACGCCAAGTTTTAACGTGTTTTGGGCGTTCAACTCCGGTTCGTGACGTGTTTCTGGCGTTTGACTCGAGATAGCAACATGGAACTGGTATTGAGCGCCAGTTTACGTCATCTAATCACGAATAAAGTATAGACTATTATATATTGCTGGAAAGCTCTGGATATCTACTTTCCAACGCCATTGAGAGCGCGCCATTTAAAGTTCTGTAGCTCCAAAAAATCTATTTTGAGTACAGGGAGGTCAGATTCCAACAGCATCAGCATTCTTTTGTTAGCCTCCTCTCAGAGTTTTGCTCAGGTCCCTCAATTTCAGCCAAAAAATACCTGAAATCACAGAAAAATACACAAACTCATAGTAAAGTCTAGAAATGTGAATTTAGCATAAGAACTAATGAAAACATCCCTAAAAGTAACTAGATCATACTAAAAACTACCTAAAAATAATGCCAAAAAGCGTATAAGTTATCTGCTCATCAAGTACCTAATAAACCTCTTAAGGGAGAATCCCGTCCTCTTCACTTGGAAAGCCGTTGATATGCCCGGCATAGATCCCAACTTAATGTGCCACAAACTAGTCGTATACCCCGGATCCTGACCAATACAAAAAAAAAGTGTCGAAAGCTCGGCCTGGAAAGATCACAAGTCGTGGAGGAACATGTGCAAGCCTTGCTAGAGGTAAGATTCATAAGGGAGGTTAAGTACCCATTGTGGCTGGACAACGTCGTATTGGTAAAAAAGCAAAATGGAAGGTGGCGGATGTGCGTAGACTACACCGACCTCAATAAAGCCTGCCAAAAGGACCCCTATCCACTCCCGAACATTAACACCTTGTTGACGCATCGTCAGGATACAAATACCTTTCCTTCATGGACGCCTACTCAAGGTACAACCAGACCCCAATGCACAAACCCGACCAAGAGAAAACCTCGTTCCTAACCGCGAAAGCAAACTACTGTTATGTAGTAATGCTATTCGGACTGAAGAACGCAGGGGCTACATATCAGAGGTTAATGAACAAAGTATTCGCCAACCACATCGGAAAGCTGATGGAAGTCTATGTGGACGATATGCTAGTAAAAACCGAAAAAGTAGAAACATTGCTACCCGACCTCGGCGAAGTATTCGGTACCAAAAGAAAGCACGAGATGAGGCTAAACCCCACAAAATGTACTTTTGCAGTAGAAGCTGGCAAATTCCTAGGGTTCATGCTCTCCCAGAGAGGTATTGAGGCAAATCCAGACAAATGCCATGTCATACTCAACATGAAAAGCCCGACCAGTGTGAAAGATGTACAGCAGCTAAATGGAAGACTAGCGGCCCTTTCTAGGTTTCTAGTCGAATCGGCCCTAAAGTCTCTCCCCTTCTATATGACACTGACGAAAGGGAAGAAGTTTGAGTGGACTCTAGAGTGTGAGAAAGTCTTTTAGGACTTCAAATCATTCTTGGGACAACCACCCAACCTAACTCGACTTCAAATCATTCTTGATACTATACCTCATCGTCAGAAGCCAAGCGATAGTATCAACCCTGGTCAGAGAGGATGACAATGGACAACAACCCATTTACTTCATTAGCAAGGCCTTATAGGGGGCTGACGTGGTCGAAATTGGCGAGTTAAGAAATTATTATAAGAGATACGTTGCAAGTACAGTCCTTAACTAGCCAAAAATCCGCTTATCAATTTAGAAGGGTTGTCACAATATTGAAATTAAAATACTGGGAGTATGAATCCCAGATCGTCTCCCAACGAGTTGCAGAAAAATGTGCTATTTTATTAATCAGGTGTTTTCAAAAATGGTTGGGTTGATAAACAGGAAATTAAATTAGAGAATTTAGATAATTTAAATAAAAGCCTTGACTGGGAGTAGATTAGTTGGAAGCCCTATTCTTGTTGAAGTACTCTCAAGATTAATTGATAATTGAAGGTTGCTCTACTTAGTTATCCCTTACTAGGTAGAGGAAAGTCAAGCAAGTTGGAAAGCTATTTCTAGTCACAAGTCCTAATCCTCTCCCTTGAGAAGGACTAGTGTCAATGACTGGAGGGTGATCCAACAACAAACCCAATTACAATTTTTCTCTTGAGTAATCCAACTCAAGGGTTCCTTTCAATCATCTCCCAATCAAGTTATGGAACTACTTACTCATCATGTTTGTAAAATCCACGAAATAAGAAAAAGAAATATTAAAGAACATGATAAATAATAATCAAAGGAATCAATTAAAAATAAAAATAGTTCTTGTATTAATAAATTCTAAAAGTAATCCAATGTCAACTTCTGGAAAAATTAAGAATATGGAAGAGTAAATGAAAAATAAATAACAAGCAATAATGACTAGTACCGGAGGTAGACTCTTCTCAAAAGCTAAAGCCAAAAGTCTTCAAATCCTAATTTATGGATGTAGAAAGAAAAACCTAGGGGAGAAGTAAATTCATATATAAAAGCTAAAAATTATGCGAAATGAATGTTGTTCCCTTGTCTGTGCATGTTCCCTGGCTCTAACCTGAGTTTCTGGGCCAAAAACTGGGTTAAAATGCGGCCTAGAAACTCTGCCAGTGACTTCTGAAATTCTGCAGATCGCGCACGTCACGCGGCCGCGTCGTCCACGCGTTCGCGTCACTCAGCATTTCTCGTACCACGCATGCGCGTCGTCCACGCATTCGCGTTGTTCGTGTAGCTTCCAATCCGCGCGGTTGCGTCAGGCACGCAAGCGCGTCACTGTGATTTCTTCTGTTTCACGCGGTCGGGTCAGCCATGCGACCGCGTGACTTCTCGCTTGTCATCTCCTCAATTCTTTGTGTTCCTTCCAATTTTGCATGCTTTCTCTTCATTCCTTATGCCATTCCTGCCCTATGAAGCCTGAAACACTCAACACACAGATCACGGCATCGAATGGTACGAAGGAAGATAAAAATATACAACTAAAAGGTCTTTAGGAAGCAAGTTATCAATCATAGTATATTTTTGGGAAGGAATTGTAAATACATGCAAATCATATGAATAAGCGGGTAAAGACTTGATAAAACCACACAATTAAACACAATATGAATCATAAAATAGTGGTTTATCAACCTCCCCACACTTAAACATTAGCATGTCCTCATGCTAAGTTGAAGGAGATAAATATAAATGAATAGGAACATGTAAGACTCATGTAATGCAATGCAACCTATATACATATGAATGCAACTATATGAGTTTGTCTACATGATTAAAAATAGATAAGCTCTCTAAGACAAAACATGAGGCAGATTTCACTAATTCAATTCATATCGTAGAAGCAGATTAATTTGTAAGAAGATAGCTTGTGAAAGCAGGGAGTACAGGACTGAGCATCGAACCCTTACTGTTGGTGCATGTGCACTCTAATCAACTCTAGTATATGGGGTAATCACTCTATCCTTCTCTAATCATGCTTTAAAAAATTTTGTTTTTCACCTAATCAATCAACAATTTTAAAATGCCAATTCAAAAATCATGAGGTCTTTTCATGGTTGTAATGGGGCTAAGGTAAAGGTGAGGATATACATATGGCTAAGTGAGCCTGTATATTGAATCTTTAATTAACCTAAGCTCCTACCTAACATACATATACTCCATATAAATTCAATATTTATCTTAGCTACCCAAAATCTCCTTTTCACATTCCATATTCATGTATCAACCTTTATTTTAATTTTTATCACATGTGCATTGATTATTAATTCTGACTTAACATTAGGGTGATTTTGTCCCTTTATTCACTAAAATAAAGAAATATATATATATATATATATATATATATATATATATATATATATATATATATTGTATAACTTATCAATGCACATAGATTTGTAATTTTTTTCTTTTTTGGTTTCACATGAATAAGTACCCAAATTCCCTTTATTTCATCATGACATATTTTCCTATTATCCTTTATTCCCATAATTTTCCCATACTCAATTAACACACAAATTCTATCTTAAGCTAACCAAAGATTCAATTGGGATTTTTCATTATTTTCCGCTTAAGGCTAGTAATGTGGTAAAATATAGAACAAATGGAATTAGAAATGGCTCAAAGTGGTTAACAAAGGTAATTAAAAGGGTTGGCTTATTTGGGATATGTGAGCTAAACAAACAATGGCCTCAATCATATGCATGCAAATAACACATTAACATTGGACATATAGAATAAAACAAAATTCAGATTACAATCATAGAGAAGAAAACACACAAGAAATAAAAATGTTTATGGTTAAATAGTGTAACCATGTATTTAGGCTCAAAGTCTCACGGGTTGTGTATTCTTTTAGCTGAAAAATCCTATTCCAAATTCAACTTCAAACAAATTTAACATAAATGTTTTGACTTAAATTAGTGAAATTTTCAAAAATTATATGGTCTTAAAAGGAACTTATTGTCTTTTCAATCAGGTAGAACATGCATGCAATTAACCTACTAATATGCAATCTATCCTACATAAAAGAAGAAAGAATTTGGTGTTAGGGGAAAAGAATTACCTCCGGAAGTCAGGTACTGACCGACCTCCCCACACTTAAGGCTTTGCACCGTCCTCGGTGCCATCTGTCAGGAATAAGGGTGGGCTGGTGGCAGTATCTCCACAGTCGGGACCGTCATGGCTCCTTGTGCTGGTAAAGGAAGTGGAGTCCGGAGTGCCTAGGTCCTCGTCAAGTCTATGGTTTCCTGTGAGTAGCTCCTTAAGGTATTTGAATTGGCGGTGGTTGCAGCGCTCTCAGAGCTTTGCTTTCTGGTCTTGTTGGTCTAACCTCTTCAGTATTTGATACAGCAGCTGACTCGTAGATGGTGGAGGAACTGCAGCATCTTCTGTGGACTGGCTGGTAGTGGCAAGTGGTGGCATGAGATATCTCCCGTTAGGGACGTATTGATCATCTCGTGGAACTATGGCTTTGGTGTCCCCAGCTCTGTAAGAGAGTCTGGTTGCTGAGATAAGATCAAAAACCAAGGCAGGGAAAGGTAGGTTGCCTACAATTTGCACGTGTCCCATAGCGTTCCGGATGTGTCTCGGTAGATTGAGAGATTGGTCTGTGAGGATGCACCATAGTAGAACGGCCATGTCTACGGTGAAGAATGACTCATGAGTGCTCAGAAAGACGTAATGGGACATAATCTGTGCCCATACGTGAGCCTCCAAGGTGAGTGCGAAAGCTGAGATTCCCTCAGGACGGGAGAGATGGTATCCAAAGATCCATTTGCTGCCAGGTTGTGCGATAACTCTGAGAACAGCGTCCCAGGCAAATTTGTACGCCTGGCGCTTGAGTGCGGCTTCTTGAAAAGCGTTCAGTCCTTCTGGAGCATGGGGAAGATCTAAAGCTCACTGAATAGCCTCTTCTGTAATGGGGACTTGCTTCTGATGGACAAAAACAGACTACAGGGTTGGCAGGTGGAAATTGGAGTAGAACTCATCTACCCAAGAAAGATTAACCTGTCGAGGCTGTCTCCATAGGAATCCCCAATGTCTTTGTGCAATTTACGGCTCAACAAATTCGGCAATACGAGGTGGAAGGATAAGAAGGTGTTCGTTGATGTAATTCTGAGCTGCCAGAATAGAAAACATCTGCTCACAGTAGCGATTGGGGAATCATGCAGTGTCCTTTGCTGGGAAGGCTCTCTCCTTTTCATCAACCTTTATAATCCTTTAATTCTTTTTGTTGAGGGCTTGACTGCAATTGAAGAAGGCTCTGCCACTAATGCTCTTTTTGTTCCTTTCCTTGCTGTGGATTTGGGGGTAGCTTTCTCCTTGCCTTTCTTGGTGGCCATCTTGAAAGGGAACAAGGAAAGACATGAAAATTTCAAGGGTTATAGCAAGGAAAAGAATGGGAAAGGTGGTAATCAATTCACATGAATGGATAATGAAGTGAACACATGGTCATGACTACATGTGATAAATCAACAATGGAAATATAGCAAGTGCATGTGATGACAATTGAATGCAAGGTGTTTATTGGCATGCCGGCAAGGGCATGAGTATCATAGATCAAGCATTCAATGTCCAATTTAGATTACCAAGTCTTTATAACTAAAAATATGCTTGTAATAACAATTATATTTGATTAATAAAATATTAAAGAGTTTTGTGAAAAGCAGGCATTTAGAGTAGTAGATTTAAAAGAAATCTAAAAAGAAGTAGTGCAAAATGCCATATGGGCGTTGTCACAAACACATAGCATGCATGTTAAATAAGGAATGAAAAATATTAATTTGAACATGCAAGTAACCCTATAAAACAATAATATATAATTGTTAAATAAGTCCTAAACAATCCACAAACAACACATAAAAATAATGACACAAATAAAATTCCAACACCAATAGAAGGAAGAAGAAAAGAAATATAGATAGGGAAAGTAGAAGAGAAAGAAAAAGAAAACATGAAAATAAAAAGAAGAAAGAAAGAGTAGGAGGGATAGAAGAGAGGAAAAACCTTGATAATGGTGGTAGGAAAGTGGGGGGTAGAAGGGAGAAAGAAGGAAGGAAGAAGGAAGGGGGAAATAAAATAGGAATGGGATGAGAAAAGAAAAGATAATCTGGCATATTTGAATGAGTTGGGCGGCGCAAGTGACGCGGACGCGTGGGGCACGTGGTTGCGTGGAAAGCCCTTAAGTGAGGTGACGCGAACGTGTCGGTCACGCGGTCGCGTGACATGATTTGCCCTAGTGGCGCGAGGGCAGCTTCGCGCTCACACAACTCTCTGTTTAAATTAGATTTTGCCAAAATTTGGGGTGACGCGATCGCATGGTGGACGCGGTCGCGTGGATGGCAGAGTGAGAAAATGGCGCGGACGCATGGGGCATGCGTTCGCGTGGCAGGATTGTGCGATTAGCACAAGTACAGCCCAGCTCCAGCACAACTCACTACCAAACACCCTTTTACGTCGAATTGCAGAGCCACGCGTTCGTGTGGGTGACGCGGACGCGTGGTAAGGCCAATTTACAAATGACGCGATTGCGTTATCCACGTGGTCGCATGGATCAAATTGTGCCAAAGGCACGCCTCCAGCCACATTCCTGCACAACTCTCTATCCAAGTTTCTTTTCTTTCGAATTCACATGGATACAGACGCGTCAGCGACGCTGGCGCGTCACGTGTGATTTCTTCCCTTCTTTCTTTTTTGAAAAATGCAAATGCAGATGCAGACTAAATGTGCTAATAATGAGAAGAGTTACTGAAAGAGAAAACTAAGAGTAAAGAAAGGAGCGATCATACCATGGTGGGTTGTCTCCCACCTAGCACTTTGCTTTAACGTCCTTAAGTTGGACGCTCCATTAGCTCAGTTTTCTGCTGTAAGTGGATCCTCCAAGAGGAAGATATCTAACTCCTTGTTTTTAGTCACCTTCTCACCATGGTAGAGCTTCAAACGATGTCCATTAACCTTGATGAGTTTAGATCTTGAAGGGTGATTAGGTGAAAAACTCCGTACGGCTCAGCCTTCTCGACTCTATATGGACCTTCCAACCTTGATCGCAGCTTGCCTGGCATGAGCCTCAGTTTAGAGTTGTAAAGGAGGACTAAATCCCCAGGTTGGAACTCTTTCCTCTTGATGTGCTGATCATGTACAGCTTTCATCTTTTCCTTGTACAGCCTTGAGTCCTCATAAGCCTCTAGGCGAAATGATAAGGAAAAAAATTCAGTTGCTTTTAAGCAAAAAAAAAAAAAACAAAACAAAAGGATAAGAAAAAGATAGAGAAAAGACGCAACAGAAAAATAAAAGGATAGATAAATGGAGTTTTTTTTCCTACTAGACCTCTAAGATACCTGTTCATAGCGACCTAGGTCACCGGAAAGGATTCCCTACTAGACCTTCAAAGAACTTGTCCTTGACAACCTAGATCAGAGGGATGAAAATTGAATCACTCAATTTTCTCCATGCAACAAGCGAAGCAAATCACTCACCTCACTTCTCACACAATAAACGTGCTTAAAGCAACTGAAATTTTATTCATCAAAAGTTATTCCAAATTGTCTCACCAAAGGTGTTTAAATAGACTCCTAACAAACTAACTAAAAGATAAGATAACTAATTTAAATCAGATTTGATCTTATTGGATTAGATTAGATTTGATTTAAATTTTAACATTCTAAAGATATGATAACTAATTTAAATCAGATTTGATCTTAATTGATTAGATCAGATTTGATTTAAATTTAAAATTCCTAAAAATACTACTAAGCAAATTGGAAGTAAATCAAATCTTCCAACAAACTCTAACAGGAAAACAAATTAAAATAAATTATTAAGAAATTCGAAAATAATAATAATTTATGCCTCCCACAGAATTTAAAAAGCATTATTGGGCTTCTTGCTGTCCTGACTTAGCCCAATGGGTCTTATGAGTTGTCGCCCTTTCAGCACTACTGTTTTTGAGACGGACTCTTGGTCTTCTTGATGTCCAAGACTGTCATGGTACAATTCTTCTAGTATTCAAATCCTTGAATATGACAAGATTACCATTCTGCCCCTTAACTCCAAAATGACAAAAATGCCCTCCTGAGCACGTATCATTCTCTCCCTCTTCAAAAAGATTCGTCCTCAAATCTTGAATGAAATGCTCTTCATTCCTCCAAGGAATCCAAACCCAATCTCCAGGTTTAAATACCATTGTTTGATGGCTCTTCTCTATCCACTGAATTGTAGCTATGTCCCTTATGTGTGCAAGTTTAATCTTTCCAACCATGGTTTCACCATCTTGTCCAAAGTGTGCAATTTGTCTTTCTTCCTTTTCATCCATATTAATGCCTCCATAATTGACTAGTGAATCTACAACGCCTGGAAAATTTGATATAAAAACACTAGGAATTTTGTGGTTAGATGTATGAGAAACTAAGGACTCTGTGGATTTCAATGAGACTAATGCACTCTTGTCTAAACTAGAACTTTCTAGATCTCTCTCACAAGTGTGTTTATTGAACTCAGTTTCTTTTTCACTCATTGACTCCTCTCGCTCACTATTCTCATCTTTTCTCTCAAACCCCTCGCTTTCAATCAAACATGGATTCTTTTCACTCAAACACTCAATCTCTTTCTCAATTTTTTTTCTCTCATATTCTTCAAATTGCTCACATCCCAAGGACCCAGTTGAGAAATTCTGCACTGTTGAATCTTCCAAGGACACATCACCCTCTATAGCATACTCAACAAATTCTTCCATCTCTGGCTTTTAAGAAGAATGAAAGATAGGCATAGGAGAATTCCTCTTGTTATGGCGAGCTATCATTTGTTGCACCTGCTCCCAGTCAATGGCCAATTTGACCAAATTGTCCATGGTTGTGTAACGTAACGTTGGACTTCATCTGCAAGTTCTTCATGTAATCCAAACAAAAATCGGTCCTTAAGAACCTCGGGACTCCTTTTAATATTAGCCATGTCCATCAAATATAGAAAGTCCTCGTGGTACTCCATCACTGATTGTGAGCCTTGTTGTAACGTAAAAAATTTTCCAAAAAATGTATTGTGGTATGATGATGGTACAAACTGGCTCCTCATGATTTTCTTCATCTTCTCCCAGCTGCTAATTGGGCGCTTTCCGTACCGTCTTCTAGATCTTTCTAATTTAGTACACCATATACGGGCAGCATTGGAAAATTTGGCTTGAACCAGTTGAACATTCTTTTCTTTTGAAAGGATGCAATTTGCAAAAATCGATTCTACATTCCTTTCCCATCTAAAATACGCTTTAGGATCATTCCTCCTTTTGAATGCAAGGATTTGAAACTGAGAAATCTTTTTCGCATATGAGCTTCCTTCATTATCACTATCGTAATCCTCAATCATTTTTTTGTATTTTTTTCTCAGACACTGACTTAAAGATAGGATAAATGCAAAAACAAAATTAAAAAAGGAATTTTTTTTTTCATTTTTTTTACTCTAACGTGAATTTACAGAAAAGAAAAAAAATAAAGAGAATAAACAAGACCCATGGAATGTATAGATAAATAAGAATTTACCTACGACCTATAACTGATACCAGATGATAAGGAAAAAAAAAAGACAAAAGGATAGATATGTGGGGATTTCCTACTAGACCTTCATAGAACTTGTCCTTGACAACCTAGATCAGAGGGATGAAAATTGAATCACTCAATTTTCTCCATGCAACAAGCGAAGCAAATCACTCACCTCACTTATCACACAATAAACGTGCTTAAAGCAACTGAAATTTTATTCATCAAAAGTTATTCCAAATTGTCTCACCAAAGGTGTTTAAATAAACTCCTAAAAAACTAACTAAAAGATAAGATAACTAATTTAAATCAAATTTGATCTTATTGGATTAGATCATATTTGATTTAAATTTTAACATTCTAAAGATATGATAACTAATTTAAATCAGATTTGATCTTAATTGATTAGATCAGATTTGATTTAAATTTAAAATTCCTACAAATACTACTAAGCAAATCGAAAGTAAATCAAATCTTCCAACACACTCTAACAGCAAAACAAATTAAAATAAATTTTTAAGAAATTCAAAAATAATAATAATTTATGCCTCCCACAGAATTTGAAAAGAATTATTGGGCTTCTTGCTGTCCCGACTTAGCCCAATGGGCCTTATGAGTTGTCGCCCTTTCAGCACTACTATTTTTGAGATAGACTCTTGGTCTTCTTGATGTCCAAGACTGGCATGGTACAATTCTTCTAGTATTCAAATCCTTGAATATGACAAGATTACCATTCTGCCCTTAACTCCAAAATGACAAAAATACCCTCCTGAGCACGTATCACGAAGGGTTTCCAATTCTTGCAGTTGCAACTTCCTTACAGCTCCGACTTTCTCATATCCCATGTTGCATTCCTTTACTGCCCAAAAAAGCTTTGTGCTATACTTCAAATGGAAGATGACAGGATTTTCCATCAACTTAGCAAAAAGGACTCATCCCAATGGGTGTCTTGTATGCTGTTCTGTATGCCCAGAGTGAATCTTGGAGCCTGGTACTCTAGTCTCTTCTATGAGGTTTGACTATCTTATGTAATATGCACTTTATCTCTCTGTTAGACACCTCGGCTTGCCCATTAGTCTGAGGATGGTAGGCTGTTGCTACTTTATGAATGATCCCATGCTTCTTCAATAATCCTGTTAGTCTCCTGTTACAAAAATGGGTGCCTTGATCGCTCACGATTGCTCGTGGTGATCCAAAGCGACAAATAATGTGGTTTCTAACAAAGGAAACAACGGTGTTAGCATCATCAGTATGGGTAGGAATTGCTTCCACCTATTTAGAAACATAGTTTACAACTAACAGTATATAAAGATGGCCATTAGAATTTGGAGAAGGACCCATGAAGTCGATGCCCCAAACATAAAAAATTTCACAGAAAAGCATAATTTGTTGAGGCTTTTCATCCCTTTGGGATATATTACCAAACCTTTGGCATGGGGGACAAAATTTACAAAATTCAGCAGCGTCTTTAAAAAGAGTAGGCCACCAGAATCCACAGTCTAAGATTTTTCTAGCTGTTCTTTGAGGGCCAAAATGTCCTCCACTCTCAGATGAGTGACATGCCTCTAAAATGGACTGAAATTCTGATTGAGGCACACACTTTATAATTACCTGGTCAGCGCCACATCTCTATAAATATGGGTCATCCCATATATAATATTTAGACTCGCTTTTTAGCTTGTCTCTTTGATGCTTAGTAAAGTTTGGAGGAAAAGTGTGGCTAACTAGATAATTAGCGACAGGTGCATACCAAGGGACTACCTCAGATACTGCATGTAGGTTATCAAATGGGAAATTATCAGCTATAGGAGTGGAGTCATCTTTAATGTGCTCAAGGCGACTCAAGTGGTCTGCCACTAGATTCTGGTTACCACTCCTATCCTTTATTTCTAAATCAAATTCTTGTAGTAGCAGTATCCAACGTATAAGCCTTGGTTTGGATTCCTTTTTAGCTAATAAATACTTTAGAGCTGCGTGGTCTAAATACACTACTACTTTAGTACCAAGTAAATAGGCTCGAAATTTATCCAGAGCAAAAACAATAGTAAGAAGCTCTTTCTCAATAGTAGTGTAGTTAGACTGAGCAGTGTCTAAAGTCTTAGACGCATAAGTAACGACAAAAGGATCTTCACCTTCACGTTGAGCCAGCGCTGCTTCTACTGCATGGTTGGAAGCATCGCACATGATTTCGAATGGCTGGCTCCAGTCAGGTCCTCTCACAATTGGAGCTTGAGTCAGGGCGGTCTTCAGCTTATCAAACTCTTGTTTGCAATCCTAACTGAACTCGAACTCTATATCTTTCTGCAGTAACCTGGATAAGGGAAGTGCTACCTTACTAAAGTCCTTAATGAATCTCCAGTAAAAACCTGCATGGCCAAGGAACGAACGGACTTCCCTCACAGAGGAGGGGTAAGGAAAACTAGAAATAACATCCACCTTTGCTGGATCTACAGAAATGCTAGTATTAGACACAACATGTCCTAGTACAATCCCTTGTCTTACCATAAAGTGACATTTTTCAAAATTCAATACAAGGTTTGTACTGACACATCTATCTAATACTCTAGATAAACTATCCAAGCAAAGGCTAAAGGAATCACCATAAATGCTAAAATCATCCATAAAAACCTCCATACATCCTCAAGAAAGTCAGAGAAAAGACTCATCATGCACCTTTGGAAAGTAGCTGGTGCATTGCACAAGCCAAAGGGCATTCTCTTATAGGCATAAGTCCCAAAAGGACATGTAAAAGTAGTCTTTTCCTGATCTTCAGGGGCTATATGAATCTGGAAATAGCCTATGTAACCATCTAAAAAGCAATAATGTGATTTACCTAACAAGCGATCCAGCATTTGATCAATGAATAGAAGAGGGTAATGATCCTTACGAGTGGCTTCATTGAGACGCCTGTAATCAATGCAGACCATCCAGGCGTTCTGTACTCTGGCTGCTATGAGTTCTCCATGCTCATTCTTCATTGTAGTGACTCCATACTTCTTGGGCACCACTTGTACTGGGCTCACCCATTCACTGTCTGAGATGGGGTAGATGATATCTGCCTCTAGTAGTCTGGTCACATCCTTCTTGACAACCTCTAAGATAGTGGGGTTCAGTCTTCTTTGGGGTTGAAGAACGGGTCTTGCTCCCTCTTCTAAAAATATTTTGTGCTCACAAACTTGAGGGTTGATGCCTACTATGTCTGCCAAACTCCACCCAATTGCCTTCTTGTACCTCCTCAGCATACTAAGTAACTGCTCTTCCTGTTGAGAAGTGAGGTCCCGTGCAATGATAACTGGAAACTTCTGCTTGTCCTCGAGGTAAGCATATTTGAGGTATGGAGGAAGGGGTTTCAATTTTAACTACTGCTCATGGTCAGGTTCTGGATTGTTTGGAGCTGGTGGCAGTGGTAAAGTGCTTTCATTGTCCTCAGAAAGTGTCCCCACACTCGGACCTTGTCCTATGTACTTCTCTTCAAACTCCTCTTGGTGAACTTGAGCTACAGTTTCATCTATGATGTCACATTGGAGGACAGAATTATCTTCTGGAGGGGGCTTCATAACTCCATTCAGATTGAAGCTTATTACTCGGCCGTCTATTTCAAAAGAGTATGTTCCTGAAAAAGCATCCAATTTGAACTTCGAGGTATTCAAGAAAGGTCTTATAAGTAGGATTGATGATGGCTTCTCTGAGTCATTTTGGGGCATCTCCAGGATGTAAAAATCAATGGGGAATGTGAGCCCCTTAATACCCACTAATACATCTTCAGCAACTCCAGCCAATGTAATAATGCTTTTATCTGCTAACACAAAACGAGCTAACGACCTTTTTAAGGGAGGGAGCCTCAAAACATCGTATGTAGACAAAGGCATTATACTAGCACATGCTCCTAAATCACACATGCAGTCAGAAAATATCAAACCTCCAATGGTACAGTTAACCATGCAAGGGCCTGGGTCACTACATTTTTCAGGTATATTTCCCATTAAAGCAGATATAGAACTACCTAAAGGAATAATCTCTAATTCATTAATTTTGTCTTTATGTATGCATAAGTCCTTTAGAAACTTTGCATATTTAGGTACCTGTTGAATAACATCAAAAAGGGGAACAGTTACCTCAACCTTTTTGAATATTTCTACCATTTTGGAATCAGGTTTCAATTGCTTCCTGGGCTTCCTTGCAAGTTGTGGAAATGGAATAGGAATGGCATTTTCTACAGTGTTTGTGCCTATTCCGAGGGTTACCTGAAACTGGAGGTCGATCTCGGACGAGATCTTCTGTGCTGGTTGGAGCGGTTGTGTCCGACTTGTTGGACTTGGTGGTAGTGCTGATCCTTCGTCCCCGGAGGGTGGGGGGTACCTGCAAGGGACTCTGATGCTTAAGTTAGCAAGGGTATTAAGCAGGTATTGAATAGAACCAGAGTATGAGTTATACCTGGGTGCTCCGGTGTATTTATAATGGTGAGATGTGACCTTCTTTGGATAAGATGTGACCTTCTTTTGTCGAGGTTAGCTTATCTTCCATAGAACCGCCCTTATATCTATATGCTTGGGCTGCCTTTGGATCAGGGTCGTATTCCTTGAGTTGGGCCCTCCTTTAGGCTTTCCTGTCGATTTGGTCAAGTTCTTTATGAAGAAGTCGGTCCGCTTGACCTAAAGAGGTCGGTCGCTTTGCTACTGAACATCCCGGCTCGGACAGCTCGACCCAGGGTATGAACAGCACCCTTTAGTGCTTCTTTCTGTGATTGAGCTTCTTCTTCTTCAGCCATGTCCTGTATATCCTTTTCCTCCAAAACATCTTCTATTTCCACTACCTCTTCAGCTAAGGCGTGTTCTGGTGGGTTTGGCTCTTCCTGATTCCTCTCTTGCAATGTGGTTCCGGACCTTAGGGTGATGGCATTAATGCCACCCTTTGGATTGGGTAATGGTTGAGAGGGGAGTCCACCAGATCTTTAAGATTGGTTGTTGGAGTTGTTCAGTGATCCAATCTGTGAGACAAGGGCTTTGACGTTAGGATTTTTGCTAGTAAAGAATTTTATAAAATTGCATTGTAAGTATAGATTCTAAACCAACAAGAATCCCTTCGTACGAACATTTTGGTTGTCACAAGTAACAAACCCCTTAAAATGGATAACCGATTATTTAAACCTCGGGTCGTCTTTTCAAGGAATTGCAGGGAGGTATGTTCTTATTATTGGTTATGAAAAAGTGTGTTTTGGGGTTGAGAATGAGGAATGAATATGGCAAATAATTTAAATGGCAATTAAAATAAATAAATACTTTAAAGCAAACCCTTTGGCAAGGTATGAGAAATTGGAAGTCCAGACTTAGTTATTCTTATCAATAATAATGAATGTTGAATCTTTAATCCACTTAGTTAACCTTTGCTAAAGAAAAGGAAAGTCAAGGGACTAATTAGTTTGACCTTCGAATCCTATTTATTTCCTAAGAAAAGGTTGGGATTATTGAAGTTCAGTTCAATTATCAAAGATAACAGTTATCAATTATGTTGAGCTAAGATAAGTCCTGAGTTACTGATTTCTTAACCAAGACCAAAGGGAAAAGAAATTAAATCTACTGGAATAAAAATGTCTTCAGATTGGGAATAATCAATAACATAAATAAGAGAAAGCAATATTAACTGAAATACCTCAAATAACATTAATTCAAAAGAGTAATCTGTAACATAGAAGAATTCATAAACCAAATTGAAAAGCAAGTAATGAAAAAGGAATATTGAACCTGATAAAAAGATAATCCTCAAAGCAAATAAAATCCTAAATCTAAATCCTAATCCTAAAGAGAGAGGAGAGAACCTCCCTCCAACTAAACCTAAATCATGAAAAGTGACTAAAAATTCAAGACTCCTCAAATGGATGCATTCCCACACTTCATAACCTCTAGTCTATGCCTTCTGGACTTGGATTTGGGCCAAAAAGCGCTTCAGAATCCGCTATGAGCGTTTTCTGCAATTTCTGGTGCATAGCCTCTGTCACGCGTCCACGTGGATCATGCGGTCGCATCAATTGGAGTTTTCCTTATCGCGCGGTCGCGTCAGCCATGCGGCCGCGTCATAGGTGTTCTTCTTTAGGTGCGTGGTCGCGTCGTCCATGCGATCGCGTGGATGCCAGTTTCTCTAAAATTCCATTTTATGCTTTCCTTCCATTTTTGTATGTTTCCTTTTCCATCCTTTAAGTCATTCCTGCCTTAGAAGATCTGAAACAACTCAACACACTAATCATGGCATCGAATGGAAATAAAGGTAATTAAAATAATTAACTTTAAAGCATAGGAAAAATGTTTTTCACATACATCACATAATAAGGAAGGAAAAGTAAAACCATGCAATTAATATGAATAAGTGGGTGAAGGATTGAATAAATCACTCAAACTAAGCACAAAATATATCATAAAATATGGGTTTATCAGGCTTGCAAAGTAGAGTTCAGACCATTCAGAGTAGAAGTAAGGTTATTTTCCATGGGCTGTTGTCTCCGATCAATAGATTGTAGTAACTCATCATTAGGAGATGAATAGGGATAGTGATCTGAGGGGTCTGCTAAGATGCTTGAGGTTGCCTTAGATGAGGTGCTCTGTAGGCCTGATTCTGATTCTGCTGCCTGAAGTTATTATTGTTATTCCACTTCTGATTTCCAATGTTATCTCTGCCTCCTATGTTATGATTGTCCATCCAAAACTGGTTAGAATTATCTCTCCAGCCTTGGTTGGGGTTATCCTGCCATCCATGGTTGTAGCTGCCACCTTGATTGTACCCTTGGTTGGGGCGATCATAGAAGTTGTGAGTGGCTGCCACAGTGTGATCCTCCGGTTGAAGTTGCGGACACTCATCAGTATAATGACTGTAATCTGTACAGATTTCGTATACTCTTTGGGGAACCAACTGTTGGCTGTGCTGTGGTGGAGAAGGCTGAACTTGCTGAGATTGTTGTTGACTTAGTTGCATCTGCTTCAGTAAGTTGGTCATTTCACATAAGCTCTAAGTTATAGCAGCAGTTTCTTTGCTAGAGGATACCTCTACAACAGCTCTGGAACGACTTTGTTTTTGCCTGTGATTCCTAGTAGATTCAGCTAAGTCGCTGATCAATTGCCATGCCTCTTCCGTAGTCTTGTACTTTTTTCATAGACCCATTGCTAGCACCTTCCAATGTGGTCCTATCTTGAGATTTCTTGCCCTGTGTAAGGTAGCCGAGCAACACTATCTTGTCAATCATATGGTGGGGACATGCTTCCAGAAGATTATTGAAGCGTTCCAAATATTCATAGAGAGTCTCAGATTCGTCCTGAACAATCATAGATATGTCTTTCCTCAGTTTATCGGCAACCTCAGCTGGAAATAGTTTCTCCAAAAATTCTCTTCTAAGCGTATCCCAGTTAGAAACAGTTGCTCCAGATTGAGTGTAGTACAACTCTTTTGCCTTCCCCTCAAGAGAGAATAGGAAAGCCTTTAGCAGAATAGAAGTTTTGTCAGTACCATCACGCTTAACAGTAGAGCAAGCTGTCTGAAAATCCCTAAGGTGCTTGATAGGCTCTTGAGGAGGTAAGCCATGAAACTTGGGCATCAAGTTGAGTAGTGCAGACTTTATTTTAAAATCCACAGCCACCGCTGGATGGTGTGCCTGGAATGGTTGTTGTGTAAAATCAGGGTTGCAGCCTCCTGGATAGTGACTCTCCTAGGTGCTGCCATGTCACCTGCACGTAAATCAACTGGATCAGTAGAGGGAGAGCTTGTTTCTTCCTTAGATGATGTTTAAGGTTTGTCCTCAGAGAGGACTTGCCGATGCCGAGCTTGCCTTATACGTGAAATAGTTTTTTCAATCTCAGGGAAAAATATTGGAAAGCTTGGATCAGGAAGTGAACGCGTCATTTAACGAAAGAAACGTGCAGCTCAAGGTAACAAAATAAAAAAAATGCAATTAAAAAAATTCCAATCAATAAATTAGCACACTATTGCAACTCCCCGGCAACGGCGGCAAAAATTGACGTGGCAGAATTGGCGAGTTAAGAAATTATTATAAGAGATACGTTGCAAGTACAGTCCTTAACTAGCCGAAAATTCGCTTATCAATTTAGAAGGGTTGTCACAATATTGAAATTAAAATACTAGGAGTATGAATCCCAGGTCGTCTCCCAACGAGTTGCAGAAAGATGTGCTATTTTATTAATCAGGTGTTTTCAAAAATGGTTGAGTTGATAAACAGGAAATTAAATCAGAGAATTTAGATAATTTAAATAAAAGCCTTGACTGGGAGTAGATTAGTTGGAGGCCTTATTCTTGTTGAAGTACTCTCAAGATTAATTGATAATTGAAGGTTGCTCTGCTTAGTTATCCCTTACTAGGTAGAGGAAAGTCAAGCAAGTTGGAAAGCTATTTCTAGTTACAAGTCCTAATCCTCTCCCTTGGGAAGGACTAGTGTCAATGACTGGAGGGTGATCCAACAATAAACCCAATTATAATTTTTCTCTTGAGTAATCCAACTCAAGGTTCCCTTTCAATCATCTCCCAATCAAGTTATGGAACTACTCACTCATCATGTTTGTAAAATCCACGAAATAAAAAAAAGAAATATTAAAGAACATGATAAATAATAATCAAAGGAATCAATTAAAAATAAAATAGTTTTTGTATTAATAAATTCTAAAAGTAATCCAATGTCAACTTCTAGAAAATTTAAGAATATGGAAAAGTAAATGAAAAATAAATAACAAGCTATAATGACTAGTACCGGAGGTAGACTCTTCTCAAAAGCTAAAGCCAAAAGTCTTCAAATCCTAATTTATGGATGTAGAAAGAAAAACCTAGAGGAGAAGTAAATTCAGATCTATAAACTAAAAATTATGCGGAATGAATGTTGTTCCCTTGTCTCTGCATGTTCCCTGGCTCTAATCTGTGTTTTTGGGCCGAAAACTGGGTTAAAATGCGGCCCAGAAACTCTGCTAGCGACTTCTGAAATTCTACAGATCGCGCACGTCACGCGGCCGCGTCGTTTACGCGTTCGCGTCACTCAGCATTTCTCGTACCATTCGTGCGCGTCATCCACGCATTCGCGTCGTTCGTGCAGCTTCCAATCCGTGCGGTTGCGTCAGGCACGCGAGCGCGTCACTGTGATTTCTTCCATTTTGCGCGGTCACGTCAGCCATGTGACCGCGTGACTTCTCGTCGGTCATCTCCTCAATTCTTTGTGTTCCTTCCACTTTTGCATGCTTCCTCTTCATTCCTTACGCCATTCCTACCCTATGAAGCCTGAAACACTCAACACACAGATCACGGCATCGAATGGTACGAAGGAAGATAAAAATATACAACTAAAAGGTCTTTAGGAAGCAAGTTATCAATCATAGAATATTTTTGGGAAGGAATTGTAATTACATGCAAATCATATGAATAAGCGGGTGAAGACTTGATAAAACCACACAATTAAACACAATATGAATCATAAAATAGTGGTTTACCAGGGGCCGAACTGAACTACCAAAAGATAGAAAAGTTCGCTTATGCCCTTATACTCACCTCCTGGCAACTTCGACCATATTTTTAATCCGACATCATCAAAGTACGGATTAATCAACCGATGAAAGGCATCTTGCAGAAAACAGACTTAGCTGGAAGAATCCTACAATGGGTAGTCGAGTTGTTCGAGTTCAACCTAAAATATGAACCTCGCACTGCCATCAAATCCCAGTACTTGGCTAACTTCGTCACAGAGTACGCAGACACCCCTGGGACCTCCATAGAATTGAACCTCTACGTCGACGGCTCGTCGAACAAAGCCAGAAGTGGAGCAGGCATTATCCTAGAAAGAGACCAAAGGACCTAACTCGAATTCTCCTTAAGATTTGAGTTCCTCGCCTCATATAATCAAGTAGAGTATGAAGCCCTACTGGCTGGCTTGAAGCTGGCTAGGGAGGTCGGAGAATAGTAAGTAATCTTAAAGAGTTAGAAGTGAAAAACTCTATTCTTGAAGTGAAATAAACAAAGAGTCATCTTTATCTAACCAAAAGTAATTAAGTATCTAAAATTAGCTAATTACCATACGATCAAATTAAATATGAATGAAACCCGTTAAATCTTAAAACCCAATGACAGAACAGCGCAAGCAATACTAATTAATTAAGTTAGCGTGACAGTTTTGCCTAGTTAATTTCACATGGGTTCATCACCTCATTTCATAGAACCAAGTTGGTGTGAGAACAAACAAATGAAACTTCTTTTTTAAATTAAGTCTATGAAACTTGAAAGTTTACCTAAACTTATGGAACCTAGAAAACTTAAATTTATAAGATAAAAAAATATATATTGCCAATCAAGTTATATCACTATGGACATAATGACAAATTACTTTTTTATTATGTCTTTGCATAAATTTATAACAAAAATAAGTGATATTAATCAACATGGCAACAAAATGCTTGAGGAAAAAGCAAGATGTTGATGCAACAATGTTGATAATCTTGTGTTTTGACCACAATGTATAAGACAACAAAAAAAAAAGTAGGATGTGATCTTTCAAATATAAAAGGGTACCTGATCAGCAGAGAAAATGGCCCAAGCTAAGGGCTTGTTGAAGAAAACACTTCTCCTAACCAAACTCACAACACAACGGAGTCCTTGAATCAAAGAGTATCCAGCAGCCAAACCATTAGAAACTACCAAGAATCTGCAAAGTTTTTTAATCCATCAAAAACTAATGAATTAGGACAACAAAACGTGCAACACTTTTATTGCTAGAAATTAACATAGAACATACATTAATAGATACTAAAACCAAAGCCTTAACATCAAAGGAGAAAAACACCTTCACTTGTGAATCAGTTCCAATAAGAATAGTTGCAACAACTCTGATGAGTGGATAATTTATACGCTTTTTGGCATTGTTTTTAGTATATTTTAGTATGTTTTAGTTAGTTTTTATTATATTTTTATTAGTTTTTAGTTAAAATTCACTTTTCTGGACTTTATTATGAGTTTGTCTGTTTTTCTATGATTTCAGGTATTTTCTGGCTGAAATTGAGGGAGCTGAGCAAAAATCTGATTCAGAGGCTGAAAAGGACTGCAGATGCTGTTGGATTTTGACCTCCCTGCACTCGAAGTGAATTTTCTGGAGCTACAGAAGCCCAATTGGTGCACTCTCAACTGCTTTGGAAAGTAGTCATCCTGGGCTTTCCAGAAATGTATAATAGTCCATACTTTGCCTGAGATTTGATGGCCCAAACAGGCATTCTAAGTCAGCTCAAGAATTCTGGCGTAAAACACCGGAACTAGCACAAGAATGGGAGTTAAACGCCCAAACTGGCACAAAAGCTGGCGTTAACTCCAAGAAGAGTCTTTACACGAAAATGCTTCAATGCTCAGCCCACGCACACACCAAGTGGGCCCGGAAGTGGATTTTTATGTCATTTACTCATCTTTGTAAACCCTAAGCTACTAGTTCTCTACAAATAGGACCTTTTGCTATTGTATTAGACATCTTGGTAGCTATCTTTGAATAGTCTTATGCTATCTTAGATCATGGGGGCTGGCCTCTTGGCCATGCCTAGACCTTGTTCTTATGTATTTTCAACGGTGGAGTTTCTACACACCATAGATTAAGGTGTAGAGCTCTGTTGTACCTCGAGTATTAATGCAATTACTATTGTTCTTCTATTCAATTCAGCTTATTCTTGTTCTAAGATATCACTTGTTCCTCAACTTGATGAATGTGATGATCCATGACACTCATCATCATTCTCACCTATGAACGTGTGCCTGACAACCACCTCCGTTCTACCTTAGATTGAGTGGATATCTCTTGGGTTCCTTAATCAGAATCTTCGTGGTATAAGCTAGAATTGATGGCGGCATTCAAGAGAATCCGGAAGGTCTAAACCTTGTCCGTGGTATTCTGAGTAGGATTTGAGGATTGAATGACTGTGACAAGCTTCAAACTCGCGATTGTGCGGCGTTAGTGACAGACGCAAAAGAATCACTGGATTCTATTCCGACAAGATCGAGAATCGACAGCTGAATAGCCGTGCTGTGACAGAGCGCGTTGAACATTTTCACTGAGAGGACGGGACTGTAGCCATTGAGAACGGTGATGCCCAACATACAGCTTGCCATGGAAAGGAGTAAGAAGGATTGGATGAAGACAGTAGGAAAGCAGAGAGACGGAAGGGACAAAGCATCTCCATACGCTTATCTGAAATTCTCACCAATGAATTACATAAGTATCTCTCTCTTTATTTTATGCTTTATTCATAAATCATTCATAACCATTTGAATCTGCCTGACTGAGATTTACAAGATGACCATAGCTTGCTTCATACCAACAATCTCCGTGGGATCGACCCTTACTCGCGTAAGATTTATTACTTGGACGACCCAGTGCACTTGCTGGTTAGTTGTGCGAAGTTGTGATAAAGAGTTGAGATTGCAATTGAGCGTACCATGTTGATGGCGCCATTGATGATCACAATTTCGTGCACCAAGTTTTTGGCGCCGTTGCCGGGGATTGTTTGGGTTTGGACAACTGACGGTTCATCTTGTTGCTTAGATTAGGTATTTTTCTTCAGAATTTTTAAGAATGAATTCTAGAGTTTCAAGGTGATATTTTTATCATCACCAAAGCTGATTGATTCTCATCAATTTAGCTCTTGAATGTAATGTCCTGCTGAAGCTTGGCTAGCTATGTCTAATCTCTTTAGACTAAAGCTTTAAAATAACATTGCATGATTCCTGGAATTCTTATTAAAAATTTTGAATCTCTTTATTTTCTTTCTCCACATAATTTTCGAAAAATCCAAAAAAAAAACTTATAAAATCTTAAAATAAAAAATATTTTATGTTTCTTGTTTGAGTCTAGTGTCTCATTTTAAGTTTGGTGTCAATTGCATGTTTGTGTTCTTCTTGCATTTTTCAAATTCATTCATGTGTCTTCATTAATCTTCAAGTTGTTCTTGATGATTTACTTGCTCTGATCTTTAAATTCTCTTGTTTTGTGTGTTTTGTTGTTTCTCATATGCATTCTCAATTTGTTAGTGTCAATAGTATACAAACTTCTAAGTTTGGTGTCCTGCATGCATTGTTTATTTGATTTTAGTTGCATTTTGATTATTCCTCATCATTAAAAATTCAAAAATTTTTTTTGTGTCTTTTCAAGTCAATAATACAGAGAATTGAAGATTCAGAACATGCAGCAGAGGAATTATACAGAAAAAGCTGGGCGTTCAAAACGCCCAGTGAAGAAGGAAAACTGGTGTTTAAACGCCAGCTAGGGTGCCTGGCTGGGCGTTTAACGCCCAAAAGGGTAGAGTTTTGGCGTTAAACGCCAGAATGGTAGGATGGCACAAGAGGGAAGATTTTGTTTTTAATTCAAATTTTTTTCAAGTTTTCATAATTTTTCAAAATCAAATCTTTTTCAAATCATATATTTTCAATCATATATTTTCAAAATCAATTTCTTTCCATTTTTCAAAAATACTTGCTAACAATTAATGATTTGATTCAACATTTCAAGTATGTTACCTTTTCTGTTGAGAAAGGTTTAATGTCTGAATCATATCTTTTAAATTTCTTGTTAGCCAAGTCATTAATTTTAAAAATCATATCTTTTTAAATAGTTTTCAATCATATCTTTTTGATTTCTAATTTCAAAATATTTTTCAAATTTCACTTAATTTATTTCCCAATCTTAGTTTTCGAAAATCAATTACCATTTTTCAAAATTTCTTTTAATTAATTCACTTTAATTTTCGAAAATTTCTTTCCCTCTTCTCACATTCTTCTATTTATGGACTAACACTCCTCCTCAATGCACAATTCGAACTCTATCTCTCTTGATAAGTTCGAATTCTTCTACCTTCTCCTTCTATTCTTCTTTTCCTCTGACACCTCAAGGAATCTCTATACTGTGACATAGAGGATTCCATATTTCCTTGTTCTCTTCTCTTTCATATGAGCAGGAACAAAGACAAAGGCACTCTTGTTGAGGCTGACCCTGAACCTGAAAGGACCTTGAAGCGAAAGCTAAGAGAAGCTAAAGCACTACCCCCTGTAGTGGACCTAACAGAAATCTTCAAACAAGAAGAAGACATGGCAGCCGAAAACAACAACAATGTCAACAATGCAAGGAAGGTGCTGGGTGACTTTACTACACCTACTCCCGACTTCTATGGGAAAAGCATCTCATCCCTGCCATTGGAGCAAAAACTTTGAGCTTAAGCCTCAATTAGTTTCTCTAATGCAACAGAATTGAAAGTTCTATGGACTTCGATTGGAAGATCCTCATTAGTTTTTAGCTGAATTCTTGAAAATCTGTGACACTGTTAAGACCAATGGGGTTGACCCTGAAGTCTACAGACTTATGCTATTTCCTTTTTCTGTAAGAGACAGAGCTAGGATATGGTTGGACTCACAACCCAAAGAAAGCCTGAACTCTTGGGAAAAGCTAGTCAATACCTTCTTGGCAAGGTTCTTTCCACCTCAAAAATTGAGTAAGCTTAGAGTGGAAGTCCAAACCTTCAGACAAAAGGAAGGTGAATCCCTCTATGAAGCTTGGGAAAGATACAAAGAATTGATCAGAAAGTGTCCTTCTGACATGCTTTCTGAATGGAGCATCATAGGTATCTTCTGTGATGGTCTGTCTGAACTGTCCAAGATGTCATTGGATAGCTCTGCTGGAGGATCTCTTCATCTGAAGAAGACGCCTGCAGAAGCTCAAGAACTCATTGAAATGGTTGCAAATAACTAATTCATGTACACTTCTGAAAGGAATCCTGTGTACAATGGGACGAATCAGAAGAAAGGAGTTCTTGAAATTGATACTCTGAATGCCATATTGGCTCAGAACAAAATATTGACTCAGCAAGTCAATATGATTTCTCAAAGTTTGTCTGGAATGCAAGCTGCACCAGGCAGTACTAAGGACGCTTCATCTGTAGAAGAAGCTTATGATCCTGAGAACCCATCAATGGAAGAGGTGAATTACATGGGAGAACCCTATGGAAACACCTATAATCCTTCATAGAGAAATCATCCAAATCTCTCTTGGAAGGATCAATAGAGACCTTAACAAGGTTTCAACAACAATAATGGTGGAAGAAACAGGTTTAGCAATGGCAAGCCTTTTCCATCATCTTTTCAGCAACAGACAGAGAATCCTAAGCAGAGACACTCTGACTTAGCAACCATGGTCTCTGATCTAATCAAAACCACTGAAAGTTTCATGACTGAAACAAGGTCCTCCATTAGAAACTTGGAGGCACAAGTGGGTCAGCTGAGTAAGAAAGTTACTGAACTCCCTCCTAGTACTCTTCCAAGCAATACAGAAGAAAATCCAAAAGGAGAGTGCAAGGCCATCAACGTGGCCAAATTTGGAGAGGAGAAAGAGGCAGTGAGCGCCACTGAGGAAGACCTCAATGGACATCCACTGGCCTCCAAAGAGTTCCCTAATGAGGAACCATGGGAATCTGAGGCTCACACTGAGACCATAGAGATTCCATTGGATTTACTTCTGCCATTCATGAGCTCTGATGAGTATTCTTCCTCTGAAGAGGACGAAGATGTCACTGAAGAGCAAGTTGCTAAGTACCATGGAGCAATCATGAAGCTAAATGACAAGTTATTTGGTAATGAGACTTGGGAGGATGAACCCCCTTTGCTCACCAAAGAACTGGATATCTTGACTAGGCAGAGATTACCTCAAAAGAGGTAGGATCCTGGGAAGTTCTCAATACCTTGTACCATAGGCACCATGACCTTTAAAAAGGCTTTGTGTGACCTAGGGTCAAGCATAAACCTCATGCCTCTCTCTGTAATGGAGAAGCTAGGGATCTTTGAGGTGCAAGCTGCAAGAATCTTACTAGAGATGGCAGACAATTCAAGAAAACAAGCTTATGGACTTGTAGAGGATGTTCTGGTAAAGATTGAAGACCATTACATCCTTGCTGATTTCATAGTCCTAGAGACTGGGAAATGCATGGATGAATCCATCATCCTTGGCAGACCCTTCCTAGCCACAGCAAAGGCTGTGATTGATGTTGACAGAGGAGAATTGAGCATTCAAGTGAATGAAGAATCCCTTGCATTTAAGGCTCAGGGACATCCCTCTGTAACCATGAAGAGGAAGCATGAAGAACGTCTCTCAAAACAGAGTCAAACAGAGCCCCCACAGTCAAACTCTAAGTTTGGTGATGGGAGGCCACAACCAAATTCTAAGTTTGGTGTTGAACCCCCATATTTAAACTCTAAGTTTGGTGTTGGGAGGTTCTAACATTGCTCTGAGTATCTGTAAGGCTCCATGGGAGCCCACTGTCAAGCTACTGACATTAAAGAAGCGCTTGTTGGGAGGCAACCCAATGTTATATTTATCTATTTTCCATTGTTATTTTATGTTTTCTATAGGTTGATGATCATGGGAAGTCACAAAATCAATTGAAAAAGCAAAAACAGAATGAAAAATAGAAAGAAAAATAGCACACCTTGGAGGAAAATTTGCTGGCGTTTAAACGCTAGTGAAGATAGCAAAATGGGCGTTTAACGCCCAGTCTGGCACCATTCTGGGCGTTTAAAGCCAGAAAGGGGCACCAGACTGGTGTTTAACGCCAGGAATGGGCAAGAAGCTGGCGTTAAACGCCAGAAATGGGCACCAGCCCGGCGTTTAACGCCAGGATTGGCAGAAAGAGCATTTTTGCTCGCCACTTGGTGCAGGGATGAATTATCCTTGACACCTCAGGATCTGTGGGCCCCACATGATCCCCACCTACCCCACCACTCTCTCTCTTCTTCACCCATTCACCAATCACCTCAATACCTCTTCCCTGAAAACCCCTCACCTATCAAATCCCACCAATCTCTTCACCACTCAAATCCATCTTTCATAAAAACCCACCCACCTCACCATCTAAATTCAAACCACTTTCCCTCCCAAACCCACCCATAATGGCCGATCCCTATCCCTCTCTCCACCCCTATATAAACCCTTCTTCACTCCTTCATTTTCACACAACCTAAACACTACTTCTCCCTCTTGGCCGAACCACATAGGCCCCTCCATATCCTCTTTTTCTTCTTCTTCTACTCTCTTCTTTCTTCTTTTGCTCGAGGACGAGCAAACCTTCTAAGTTTGGTGTGGTAAAAGCATTGCTTTCTGTTTTTCCATAACCATTTATGGCATCTAAGGCCGGAGAAACATCTAGAAAGAGAAAAGGGAAGGCAAAAGCTTCCACCTCCGAGTCATGAGAGATGGAGAGATTCATCTCAAGGGTGCATCAAGATCACTTCTATGAAGTTGTGGCTATGAAGAAGGTGATCCCCGAGGTCCTTTTCAAACTCAAAAAGAGTGAATATCTGGAGATCCAACATGAGATCCGAAGAAGAGGTTGGGAAGTTCTTACCAACCCCATTCAACAAGTCGGGAGTCTTAATGGTTCAAGAGTTCTATGCCAATGCATGGATCACCAAGAACCATGATCAAAGTGTGAACCTGGACCCAAAGAATTGGCTTACAATGGTTCGGGGGAAATGCTTAGATTTTAGTCCAGAAAATGTAAGGTTGGCATTCAACTTGCCCATGATGCAAGGAGATGAACATCCTTACACTAGAAGGGTCAATTTTGATCAAAGGTTGGACCAAGTCCTCATAGACATTTGTGAAGAGGGCGCTCAATGGAAGAGAGATTCAAGAGGGAAGCCGGTTCAACTGAGAAGGCATGACCTCAAGCCCGTGGCTAGGGGATGGTTGGAGTTTATCCAATGCTCAATCATTCCCACTAGCAACCGGTCCGAAGCTACTATAGACCGAGCTATCATGATTCATAGCATCTTGATTGGAGAGGAAGTAGAAGTTCATGAGGTTATATCCCAAGAACTGTATAAGGTGGCGGATAAGTCCTCTACCTTGGCAAGGTTAGCCTTCCCTCATCTCATTTGTCACCTCTGTAATTCAGTTGGAATTAACATAGAGGGAGACATCCTCATTGATGAGGACAAGCCCATCACTAAGAAGAGGATGGAGCAAACAAGAGATCCAACTCATGGACATGAGGAAACTCCTCACCATGAAATCCCTGAGATGCCTCAAGGGATGCACTTTCCTCCACAAAACTATTGGGAGCAAATCAACACCTCCCTAGGAGAATTGAGTTCCAACATGGGACAACTAAGGGTGGAGCACCAAGAACATTCCATCCACCTCCATGAAAATAAAGAAGATCAAAGAATCATGAGAGAGGAGCAACAAAGACAAGGAAAAGACATTGAGGAGCTCAAGCACTCCATAAGATCTTCAAGAGGAAGAACAAGCTGCCATCACTAAGGTGGACCCATTTTTTAATCTCCTTGTTCTTTACTTTTCTGTTTTTCGAAATTTTTATGCTTATGTTTATCTATGCTTGTGTCTTATGATCTTTAGTGTCTTAGTGTCTATGCCTTAAAGTTATGAATGTCCTATGAATCCATCACCTTTCTTAAATGAAAACAATTTTTATTACAAAAGAACAAGAAGTACATGATTTCGAATTCATCCTTAAAACTAGCTTAATTATTTTGATGTGGTGACAATACTTTTTGTTTTTTGAATGTATGGTTGAACAGTGCATATGTCTTTTGAATTTGTTGTGCATGAATGTTAAAATTGTTGGCTCTTGAAAGAATGATGGAAAAGGAGAAATGTTACTGAGGATCTGAAAAATTATCAAATTGATTCTTGATGCAAGAAAAAGCAGTGAATTCAAAAAAAAAAGGGAGAAGCAAGCAGAAAAAAGCCAATAGCCGTAATAAAAAGGATCCAAGGCTTTGAGCATCAGTGGATAGGAAGGCGTACAGGAATAATATCCTGGCCTAAGCGGCTAAACCAAGCTGTCCCTAACCATGTGCTTGTGGCGTGAAGGTGTCAAGTGAAAACTTGAGACTGAGCGGTTAAAGTCGTGATCCGAAGCAAAAAGAGTGTGCTTAAGAACCCTGGACACCTCTAATTGGGGACTCTAGCAAAGCTGAGTCACAATCTGAAAAGGTTCACCCAGTTATGTGTCTGTGGCATGTATGTATCCGGTGGTAATACTGGAAAACAGAGTTCTTTGGGCCACGGCCAAGACTCAATAAGTAGTTGTGTTCAAGAATCATCATACTTGACTAGGAGAATCAATAACACTATCCGGATTCTGAGTTCCTATAGAAGCCAATCATTCTGAACTTCAAAGGATAAAGTGAGATGCCAAAACTGTTCAGAGGCAAAAAGCTACTAGTCCCGCTCATCTAATTGGAGCTAAGTTTCATTGATAATTTGGAATCTATAGTATATTCTCTTCTTTTTATCCTATTTGTTTTTCAGTTGCTTGGGGATAAGCAACAATTTAAGTTTGGTGTTGTGATGAGCGGATAATTTATACGCTTTTTGGCATTGTTTTTAGTATGTTTTTAGTATGTTTTAGTTAGTTTTTATTATATTTTTATTAGATTTTATTTAAAATTCACTTTTCTGGGCTTTACTATGAGTTTGTGTGTTTTTCTATGATTTCAGGTATTTTCTGGCTGAAATTGAGGGACCTGAGCAAACATCTGATTCAGAGGCTGAAAAGGACTGCAGATGTTGTTGGATTCTGATCTCCCTGCACTCGAAGTGGATTTTCTGGAGCTATAGAAGCCCAATTGGCGCGCTCTCAATTACATTGGAAAGTAGACATCCAGGGCTTTCCAGCAATATATAATAGTTCATATTTTGCCTGAGATTTGATGGCCCAAACCGGCGTTCCAAATCAGCTCAAGACTGCCCGGCGTTAAACGCCGGAACTGGCACAAAAATGGGAGTTAAACGCCCAAACTGGCACAAAAGCTGGCGTTTAACTCCAAGAAAAGTCTCTACACGTAGAAGCTTCAATGCTCAGCCCAAGCACACACCAAGTGGGCCCGGAAGTGGATTTATACCTCATTTACTCATTTCTGTAAACCCTAGGCTACAAGTTCTCTATAAATAGGATCTTTTACTATTGTATTTTCATCTTGGTTCTGCTGGTTCCCTCTCTGGGGCCAAAGCCAATGATCACCATTATCACTTATGTATTTTCAACGGTGGAGTTTGTACACACCATAGATTAAGGTGTGGAGCTCTGTTGTACCTCGAGTATTAATGCAATTACTATTGTTCTTCTATTCAATTCAGCTTATTATTGTTCTAAGATATCACTTGTTCATCAACTTGATGAATGTGATGATCCGTGACACTCATCATCATTCTCACCTATGAACGTGTTCCTGACAACCACCTCCGTTCTACCTTAGATTGAGTGGATATCTCTTGGATTCCTTAATCAGAATCTTCGTGGTATAAGCTAGAATTGATGGCGGCATTTTTAAGAATCAGGAAGGTCTAAACCTTGTTTGTGGTATTCTGAGTAGGATTCAAGGATTGAATGACTGTGACAAGCTTCAAACTCGCGATTGTGGGGCGTTAGTGACAGACGCAAAAGAATCACTGGATTCTATTCCGACATGATCGAGAATCGACAGATGAATAGCCGTGCTGTGACAGTGCGCATTGAACATTTTCACTGAGAGGACGGGTCTGTAGCCATTGACAACGGTGATGCCCAACATACAGCTTGCCGTGGAAAGGAGTAAGAAGGATTGGATGAAGACAGTAGGAAAGCAGAGAGACGGAAGGGACAAAGCATCTCCATACGCTTATCTGAAATTCTCACCAATGAATTACATAAGTATCTCTATCTTTATTTTATGTTTTATTTATCTTTTAATTATCAATCCTCCATAACCATTTGAATCCGCCTGACTGAGATTTACAAGTTGACCATAGCTTTCTTCATACCAACAATCTCCGTGGGATCGACCCTTACTCGCGTAAGGTTTATTACTTGGACGACCCAGTGCACTTGCTGGTTAGTTGTGGGAAGTTGTGATAAAGAGTTGAGATTGCAATTGAGCGTACCATGTTGATGGCGCCATTGATGATCACAATTTCGTGCACCACGACGCGACGCTGCACAAAACCTAAACCAACGACCAGAGTGGTTGGGAATCTTCCAAGACTGATAAAGGAAGAGGATTTTTCCCAGCAACAGCAGATAAGAAAAACCAATATACTTCAAATTGATGAGAATCAACCGTCAGAACAACTCAAACATTCGAAAAACAAAAAAACATACCAAACCCCAAATCAAATACCACCAACCCACAAAGGAAACCCTAAATCAACGACATCAAACATGTAGTACCAGACAAATACAAAGATCGGCAGAATACCTTGCACGAGGAGACCGACGGTTGAGATCTCGACCGAACATGGTAGTCGCTCATCATCGCGAGCATCTCCCTGGCTGATACTCACCATCGCCATTGCCAGAACTGTGCTCTCCGATGAATAATCCGCTTAGCTCGGTTGGGTTGAGGATTTCGGAGAGGTCTGCTGCCTCCACCGTGTCCTTGATGTTAGGATTTTTGCTGGTAAAGAATTTTCTAAAAATAGTCGCGTTGTAGATATAGATTCTAAACCAACAGAAATCTCTTCGTGCAAACATTTTGGTTGTCACAAGTAACAAACCCCTTTAAAATTGATAACTGAGTATTTAAACCTCGGGTCGTCTTCTCAAGGAATTGCAGGGAGGTATGTTCTTATTATTGGTTATGGAAAAATAGTGTTTGGGGTTAAAAAAAGGTTTCAAGCAGGAAAAATAGATTACAAAATTGATAAATTAATAACTAACAAAACTTTTGGCAAGGTATTAGAACTGGAAGTCATATCCTTATCAATTGTAATGAGAATTGGATTTTAATCCCACTTAGTTAACCTTTACTAAAGCAAAGAAAAGTCAAGTGAAATAATTAATTTGATCCTCAAGTCCTAGTCAATCCCTGTGGGAAGACTAGCTTTAGAGCGATCTGCCAATTTCAACCACTGCTTTATTTGATAATTCAAGAGTTACCAATTATTTAACTCAAGCCAAGAGGGAAAATTCTAAATTAAATTGAAGACATCATAAATAGAATAAAGCAATCATAAATCTAAAAATACCTCAAATTATATTAAATAGAAATATCAAATGTAACATGGAAAAGTTCATAGACAAATAAAAGAGAAAGTAAATAAAAAGAAACATTGAACCTGGGATCGAGAGTCACTCCTAAAACTAATAGAAGTCCTAAATCCCTATCCTAAGAGAGAGAGGAGAGAACCTCTCTCCAAACTAAACCTAAATCATGAATTGAACTAAAACTGCGAGCTCTCTCAGAATGGATGCATTCCCACACTTCATAACCTCTGGTCTATGCCTTCTGGACTTAGATTTGGGCCAAAAAGAGTTTTAGAATCCGCTATGAGCATTTTCTGCAATTTCTGGTGCGTGGCCTTTGTCACGCATCTGCGTGGGTCACGCGGTCGCGTCAATTGGAGTTTTCCTTATCGCGCGGTCGCGTCAGTCATGCGGCCGCGTCATAGGTGTTCTTCTTTAGGTGCGCGATCGCGTCAGTCATGCGGCCGCGTCGCTGCTTCTTCGCTCTTGGCACACGGTCGCGTCGTCCATGCGATTGCGTGGATGCCTGTTTTTTCAAAACTCCGTTTTACGCTTTCCTTCCATTTTTGTATGTTTCCTTTTCCATCCTTTAAGTCATTCCTGCCTTAGAAGATCTGAAACTACTCAACACACTAATCATGGCATCGAATGGAAATAAAGGTGATTAGAATAATTAATTTTAAATCATAGAAAACATATTTTTCACATACATCACATAATAAGGAAGGGAAAGTAAAAACATGCAATTAATATGAATAAGTGGGTGAAGGATTGAATAAATCACTCAAACTAAGCACAAAATATATCATAAAATATGGGTTTATCAACCTCCCCACACTTAAACAATTGCATGTCCTCATGCTAAACTCAACGTAACCAAATAAATGAGCAGGGAAAGGCAAGACTCATGCAATGCAACCTATGAATGTGAATGCAACTACATGCTAAAATGATTCTACCTACTTGGTGAAAAAGTAAATAAATCTTTCAAGAATAAATATGAACTGAATTTCACTAATTCAAATCACAAAATACAATATAAATAACTTGCAAGAAGAAGATAGCTTATGAAAGCGGGGAACATAGAATTGAGCTCTGAACCCTTACTGGTAGTGTATATCACTCTAACTCTCAAGTATCTAGGGTCAATTCTCTCAATTCTCTACTAATCTTGCTTTCTATGGCTTGCTCTTCATCTAACAATCAACAAAAAATTTAATGCACCAATACACAAATCAAGAAGTCTTTTAAGGGTTGTAATGGGGTTAGGGTCACGGTAGGATTGTATTTGGCCAAGTGGACTAAAATCTGAATCCTTAATTAACATAAACTTTCCACCTAACTTAAGACAATCCATTTAATTAAAATGCAAACTCTAACTTTCCATTAACTATGCTTTCCACATGTTCATGCATCCTAAAATTGAGTTTAGTACATATGCATTGATACCAACACTTACTTTGGGGAATTTTGTCCCCTTTTTATTAATTGCTCTTTTCTTTTTCTTTTTTATTTTTTTTATTTTTTTATTTTTTATTTTTTTTATTTTTCTCAATGCATATGATTAAAGTATTGAATGCAATAATATGTGCTCAACTATTATTTTGCACATTTTCACTAAAATATACAACACCCAATTATTCAAGCAAAATATTTTCAAATCTGTCTTCCCCACACTTAAATCATGAGCACTTTTACTAGTCTAAGCTAACTAAGAATTCAAATTTAGGGACATTATTGTTTTCTGCTTAGATTTAAATGATGTGCTAAAGTATAGAACAAAGGGGTATAATAGGCCTCAATCATCTAAGTGCATGCATACATCAAATGATGGAAATATAGAATTAAGCAAGACAAAATCACAATTTTAGAGAGAAAAACACACACCAAAAATAAAATATTGGTTGGTAAAATGCAACCAATTCAAATAGGCTAAAAAATATCACAGGTTTTGTGTGTTCGAGCTCTAAACTATGTTCCAAAATAATATTTCTTCAAACACGTTTTTCAAAAAGTTTTATTCAAATTAGTGAAATACTATAAAAATTTCTTGAAAAAGAAAATATTACTTTAACCAAGTGGTAAAATATGCAAAAATCAAACAAATATGCAATCAATCATGCAAATACAACAATGAACAAAATAAACTATTGGTGTTGAGATAGAAGAGTAACTAACCCATGGAGATCGGTATCGACCTCCCCACACTTAAATATTGCACCATCCTCGGTGCATGCTGAGTTGTGCAAGTGGACGGGTTTCTCCAACTGATGCATTTCTCCAAAGATTGTTGATGAGCGGATAATTTATACGCTTTTTGGCATTGTTTTTAGTATGTTTTAGTTAGTTTTTATTAGTTTTTATTTAAAATTCACTTTTCTGGACTTTACTATGAGTTTGTGTGTTTTTCTATGATTTCAGGTATTTTCTGGCTGAAATTGAGGGACCTGAGCAAAAATCTGATTCAGAGGTTGAAAAGGACTGCAGATGCTGTTGGATTCTAACCTCCCAGCACTCGAAGTGAATTTTATAGAGCTATAGAAGCCCAATTGGCGTGCCCTCATATATATAGACATCTTGGGCTTTCCAGCAATATATAATAGTCTATACTTTGCCCGAGATTTAATGGCCCAAACCGGCATTCTAAATCCGCTCAAGACTGCCCGGCGTTTAACGCCGGAACTGGGACAGAACTGGGAGTTAAACGCCCAAACTGGCACAAAAGCTGGCGTTTAACTCCAAGAAAAGTCTCTACACATAGAAGCTTCAATGCTCAGCCCAAGCACACACCAAGTGGGCCCGGAAGTGGATTTTTACGTCATTTACTCATATTTGTAAACCCTAAGCTCCTAGTTCTCTATAAATAGGACCTTTTGTTATTGTATTTTCATCTTTGGACATCCAGTTCTTAGATCATAGGGGCTGGCCTCACGGCCATGCCTAGACCTTGTTCTTATGTATTTTCAACGGTGGAGTTTCTACACACCATAGATTAAGGTGTGGAGCTCCGCTGTACCTCGAGTATTAATGCAATTACTATTGTTCTTATATTCAATTCAGCTTATTCTTGTTCTAAGATATCACTTGCTCCTCAACTTGATGAATGTGATGATCCGTGATACTCATCATCATTCTCACCTATGAATGTGTGCCTGACAACCAACTCCGTTCTACCTTAGATTGAGTGGATATCTCTTGGATTCCTTAATTAGAATCTTCTTGGTATAAGCTAGAATTTATGGCGGCACTCTTGAGAATCCGGAAGGTCTAAACCTTGTATGTGGTGTTTTGAGTAGGATTCAAGGATTGAATGACTGTGACGAGCTTCAAACTCGCGATTGTGGGGCGTTAGTGACAGACGCAAAAGAATCACTGGATTCTATTCCGACATGATCGAGAACCGACAGATGAATAGCCGTGCTGTGACAGAGCGTGTTGAACATTTTCACTGAGAGGACAGGATTGTAGCCATTGACAACGGTGATGCCCAACATACAGCTTGCCATGGAAAGGAGTAAGAAGAATTGGATGAAGACAGTAGGAAAGCAGAGAGACGGAAGGACAAAGCATCTCTATACGCTTATCTGAAATTCTCACCAATGAATTACATAAGTATCTCTATCTTTATGTTTTATTCATCTTTTAATTATTAATCCTCCATAACCATTTGAATCTGCCTGACTAAGATTTACAAGATGACCATAGCTTGCTTCATACCAACATCTCTGTAGGATCGACCCTTACTCCCGTAAGGTTTATTACTTGGAAGACCCAGTGCACTTGTTGGTTAGTTGTGCGAAGTTGTGATAAAGAGTTGAGATTGCAATTGAGCGTACCATGTTGATGGCGCCATTGATGATCACAATTTTGCTCACCAAGTTTTTGGCGCCGTTGCCGGGGATTGTTCGAGTTTGGACAACTGACGGTTCATCTTGTTGCTTAGATTAGGTATTTTTCTTTAGAATTTTTAAGAATGAATTCTAGAGTTTCAAGGTGATGTTTTTATCATCACCAAAGCTGATTGATTCTCATCAATTTAGCTCTTGAATTTAATGTCCTGCTGAAGCTTGGCTAGCCATGTCTAATCTTTTTAGACTAAAGCTTTAGACTAACATTGCATGATTCCTGGAATTCTTATTAAAAATTTTGAATCTCTTTATTTTCTTTTCAATATAATTTTCGAAAAAGCACAATAAAATTATAAAATCTTAAAATCAAAAATATTTTATGTTTCTTGCTTGAGTCTAGTGTCTAATTTTAAGTTTGGTGTCAATTGCATGTTTCTGTTCTTCTTGCATTTTTCGAATTCATTCATGTGTCTTCATTGATCTTCAAGATGTTCTTGATGATTTTCTTGCTCTGATCTTTAAATTCTCTTGTTTTGCGTGTTTTGTTGTTTCTCATATGCATTCTCAATTTGTTAGTGTCAATAGTATACAAACTTCTAAGTTTGGTGTCTTGCATGCATTGTTTATTTGATTTTAGTTGCATTTTGATTATTCCTCATCATTAAAAATTCAAAAATTTTTTAATTTTTGTCTTTTCAAGTCAATAATACAAAGAATTGAAGATTCAAAACATACAGCAGAGGAATTACACAAAAAAAACTGGGCGTTCAAAACGCCCAGTGAGGAAGGAAAACTGGCGTTTAAACGCCGGCCAGGGTACCTGGCTGGGCGTTTAACGCCAGGATGGCACAAGAGGGAAGATTTTGTTTTTAATTCAAATTTTTTTTCAAGTTTTCATAATTTTTCAAAATCAAATCTTTTTCAAATCATATCTTTTCAATCATATATTTTCAAAATCAATTTCTTTCCATTTTTCAAAAATACTTGCTAACAATTAATGATTTGATTCAACATTTCAAGTATGTTGCCTTTTCTGTTGAGAAAGGTATAATGTCTGAATCATATCTTTTAAATTTCTTGTTAGCTAAGTCCTTAATTTTAAAAATTCAAATCTTTTTAAATTGTTTTTCAATCATATCTTTTCAATCATATCTCTTTAAAACCATAACTTTTCAATCATATCTTTTCAATCACATCTTTTTCAAAATTAATTTTCAATCATATCTTTTTTTTTATTTCTAATTTCAAAATCTTTTTCAAAATCACTTTATTTCTTTCCCAACTTTAATTTTCAAAAATTCTTTCCCTCTTCTCACATCCTTCTATTTATAGACAACACTCCTCCTCAATGCACAATTCGAACTCTATCCCTTTGGATAAGTTCGAATTCTTCTACCTCCTCCTTCTATTCTTCTTTTCCTCTGACACCTCAAAGAATCTCTATACTGTGACATAGAGGATTCCATATTTTCTTGTTCTTTTCTCTTTCATATGAGCAGGAACAAAGACAAAAGCATTCTTGTTGAGGCTGACCCTGAACCTGAAAGGACCTTGAAGCGAAAGTAAGAGAAGCTAAAGCACTACTCTCTGTAGAGGACCTAACAGAAATCTTCAAACAAGAAGAAGACATGGCAGCCAAAAACAACAACAATGCTAACAATGCAAGGAAGGTGCTGGGTGACTTTACTACACCTACTCCCGACTTCTATGGGAGAAGCATCTCTATCCCTGCCATTGGAGCAAACAACTTTGAGCTTAAGCCTCAATTAGTTTCTCTAATGCAACAGAATTACAAGTTCGATGGACTTCTATTGGAATATCCTCATCAGTTTTTAGCTGAATTCTTGCAAATCTGTGACACTGTCAAGACCAATGGGGTTGACCCTGAAGTCTATAGACTTATGCTATTCCCTTTTGCTGTAAGAGACAGAGCTAGGATATGGTTGGAGTCACAACCTAAAGAAAGCCTGAACTCTTGGAAAAAGCTAGTTAATGCCTTCTTGGCAAAGTTCTTTCCACCTCAAAAATTGAGTAAGCTTGGAGTGGAAGTCCAAACCTTCAGACAGAAGGAAGGTGAATCCCTCTATGAAGCTTGGGAAAGATACAAACAACTGTTCAGAAAGTGTCCTTCTGACATGCTTTCTGAATGGAGCATCATAGGTATCTTCTATGATGGTCTGTCTGAACTGTCCAAGATGTCATTGGACAGCTCTGCAGGAGGATCTCTTCATCTGAAGAAGATGCCTGCAGAAGCTCAAGAACTCATTGAAATGGTTGCAAATAACCAATTCATGTACACTTCTAAAAGGAATCCTGTGAACAATGAGACGAATCAGAAAAAAGGAGTTCTTGAGATTGATACTCTGAATGCCATATTGGCTCAGAACAAAATATTGACTCAGCAAGTCAATATGATTTCTCAAAGTCTGTTTGGAATGCAAGCTGCACCAAGTAGTACTAAGGACGCTTCATCTGAAAAAGAAGCTTATGATCTTGAGAATCCATCAATGGAAGAGGTGAATTACATGAGAGAACCTTATGGAAACACCTATAATCCTTCATGGAGAAATCATCCAAATCTCTCATGGAAGGATCAACAGAGACCTCAACAAGGTTTCAACAACAATAATGGTGGAAGAAACAGGTTTAGAAATAGCAATCCTTTTCCATCATCTTCTCAGCAACAGACAGAGAATTCTAAGCAGAGCCACTCTGACTTAGCAACCATGGTCTCTGATCTAATCAAAACCACTCAAAATTTCATGACTGAAACAAGGTCCTCCATTAGAAACTTGGAGGCACAAGTGGGTCAGCTGAGTAAGAAAGTTACTGAACTCCCTCCTAGTACTCTTCCAAGAAATGTAGAAGAGAATCCAAAAGGAAAGTGTAAGGCCATCAACATGGCCAAATTTGGAGAGGAGGAAGAGGCAGTGATCTCCACTGAGGAAGTCCTCAATGGTTGTCCATTGGCCTCCAATGAGTTCCCTAATGAGGAACCATGGGAATCTGAGGCTCACACTGAGACCATAGAGATTCCATTGGATTTACTTCTGCCATTCATGAGCTCTGATGAGTATTCTTCCTCTGAAGAGGACGAAAATGTCACTGAAGAGCAAGTTGCTAAGTACCTTGGAGCAATCATGAAGCAAAATGACAAGTTATTTGGTAATGAGACATGGGAGGACGAACCCCCTTTGCTCACCAAAGAACTGGATGACTTGACTAGGCAGAGATTACCTCAAAAGAGACAGGACCCTCGGAAGTTCTCAGTACCTTGTACATTAGGCACCATGACCTTCGAGAAGGCTCTGTGTGACCTAGGGTCAAGCATAAACCTCATGCCTCTCTCTGTAATGGAGAAGCTAGGGATCTTTGAGGTACAAGCTGCAAGAATCTCACTAGAGATGGCAGACAATTCAAGAAAACAAGCTTATGGACTTGTAGAGGATGTTCTGGTAAAGATTGAAGACCATTACATCCCTGCTGATTTCATAGTCCTAGAGACTGGGAAGTGCATGGATGAATCCATCATCCTTGGCAGACCCTTCCTAGCCACAGCAAAGGCTGTGATTGATGTTGACAGAGGAGAATTGATCATTCAAGTGAATGAAGAATCCTTTGTGTTTAAGGCTCAAGGATATCCCTCTGTAACCATGGAGAGGAAGCATGAAGAGCTTCTCTCAAAACAAAGTCAAACAGAGCCCCCACAGTCAAACTCTAAGTTTGGTGTTGGGAGGCCACAACCAAATTCTATGTTTGGTGTTGAACCCCCAAACTCTAAGTTCGGTGTTGGGAGGTTCCAACATTGCTCTGTACATGTGTGAGGCTCCATGAGAGCCCACTGTCAAGCTACTGACATTAAAGAAGCGCTTGTTGGGAGGCAACCCAATGTTATATTTATCTATTTTCCTTTGTTATTTTATGTTTTCTGTAGGTTGATGATCATGTGACATCACAAAATCAATTGAAAAAGCAAAAACAGAATGAAAAATAGAAAGAAAAATAGCACACCCTGGAGGAAAAGCTTGCTGGCATTTAAACGCTAGTAAGGGCAGCAAATGGGCGTTTAACGCCCAGTCTGGCACCATTCTGGGCGTTTAACACTAGAAAGGGGCACCAGACTGGCGTTTAACACCAGAAAGGGGCATCAGACTGGCATTTAATGCCAGAAAAGGGCAGCAGCCCGGCGTTTAACACCAGGATTGGCAGAAAGGGTGTTTTTACACGCAACTTGATGCAGGGATGAGCTATCCTTGACACCTCAGGATCTGTAGACCCCACAGGATCCCCACCTATCCCACCACTCTCTTTCTTTTTCACCGATTCACCACTCACATCCATCCTTCATAAAACCCCACCTACCCCACCATCCAAATTCAAACCACTTTCCCTCCCAAACCCACCCATAATGGCCGAACCGTACCCCCCTCTCCACTCCTATATAAACCCATCTTCACTCCCTCATTTTCACACAACCTAAACACTACTTCTCCCCCTTGGCCGAACCACAAAGCCTCCTCCATCTCCTCCATTTTCTTCTTCTTCTTCTCCCTTCTTTCTTCTTTTGCTCAAGGACGAGCAAACCTTCTAAGTTTGGTGTGGTAAAAGCGTTGCTTTTTGTTTTTCCATAACCATTTATAGCACCTAAGGCCGAAGAAACCCCTAGAAAGAGGAAAGGGAAGGAAAAAGCTTCCACCTCCGAGTCATGGGAGATGGAGAGATTCATCTCAAGGGTGCATCAAGACCACTTCTATGAAGTTGTGGCCAAGAAGAAGGTGATCCCTGAGGTCCCTTTTCAAACTCAAAAAAGTTAAACTTTAATCAAAGGTTGGACCAAGTCCTCATGGATATCTGTGTGGAAGGAGCTCAATGCAAACAAGAGATCCCACTCATGGACATGAGGAAATTCTTCATCATGAAATCCCTGAGATGCCTCAAGGGATGCACTTTCCTCCACAGAACTATTGGGAGCAAATCAACACCTCCCTAGGAGAATTGAGTTCCAACATGGGACAACTAAGGGTGGAGCACCAAGAACATTCCATCCTCCTCCATGAAATTAGAGAAGACCAAAGAGTCATGAGAGAGGAGCAACAAAGGCAAGGAAGAGACATTGAGGAGCTCAAGCACTCCATAAGATCTTCAAGAGGAAGAACAAGCCGCCATCACTAAGGTGGACCCGTTCTTTAATCTCCTTGTTCTTTATTTTTTCTATTTTTCGAATTCTTATGCTTATGTTTGTGTCTTATTACATGATCATTAGTGTCTTAGTTTCTATGCCTTAAAGTTATGAATGTCCTATGAATCCATCACCTTTCTTAAATGAAAACTGTTTTTATTACAAAAGAACAAGAAGTACATGATTTCGAATTCATCCTTAAAACTAGCTTAATTATTTTGATGTGGTGACAATACTTTTTGTTTTATGAATGTATGCTTGAACAGTTGGTGCACAAAATTGTGATCATCAATGGTGCCATAAACATGGTACGCTCAATTGCAATCTTAACTCTTTATCACAACTTCGCACAACTAACCAGCAAGTGCACTGGGTCGTCCATGTAATAAACCTTACGCGAGTAAAGGTCGATCCCACGGAGATTATTGGTATGAAGCAAGCTATGGTCATCTTGTAAATCCCAGTCAGGCAGATTCAAATGGTTATAGATGATTTATGAATAAAGCATAAAATAAAGATAGAGATACTTATGCAATTCATTGGTGAGAATTTCAGATAAGCGTATGGAGATGCTTTGTCCCTTTCGTCTCTCTGCTTTTCTATTGTCTTCATCCAATCCTTCTTACTCCTTTCCATGGCAAGCTGTATGTTGGGCATCACCGTTGTTAGTGGCTACAATCCCATCCTCTCAGTGAAAATGTTCAACGCGCTCTGTCACAGCATGGCTAATCATCTGTCGGTTCTCAATCAGGTTGGAATAAAATCCAGTGATTCTTTTGCGTCTGTCACTAACGCCCAGCCTTCAGGAGTTTGAAGCTCGTCACAGTCATTCAATCCTTAAATCCTACTCAGAATACTATAGACAAGGTTTAGACCTTCCGGATTCTCTTGAATGCCGCCATCAATTCTAGCTTATACCACGAAGATTCTGATTAAGGAATCCAACAGATAAACATTCAAGCCTTGTTTGCTTGTAGAACGGAAGTGGTTGTTAGGCACGCGTTCATAAGTGAGAATGATGATGAGCGTCACATAATCATCACATTCATCATGTTCTTGGGTATGAATGAATATCTTAGAACAAGAATAAGCTGAATTAAATAGAAGAACAATAGTAATTGCATTAATACTCGAGGTACAGCAGAGCTCCACACCTTAATCTATGGTGTGTAGAAACTCCACCATTGAAAATACATAAGAACAAGGTCTAGGCATGGCCGAATGGCCAGCCTCCCAAAGAGGGTTCAATCATAAAAACATGATCGAAAGATCTCCCTATACAATAGCAAAAGGTCCTATTTGTAGAGAACTAGTAGCTTAGGGTTTACAAAGATGAGTAAATGACATAAAAACCTACTTCTGGGCCCACTTGGTGTGTGCTTGGGCTGAGCATTGAAGCTTTCATGTGTAGAGACTTTTTTTGGAGTTAAACGCCAGCTTTTGTGCCAGTTTGGGCGTTTAACTCCCATCCTTGTGCCAGTTTCAGCGTTTTACGCCAAAATTCTTGAGCTGACTTGGAACGCCTGTTTGGGCCATCAAATCTCGGGCAAAGTATGGACTATTATCCATTTCTGGAAAGCCCAGGATGTCTACTTTCCAACGCAATTGAGGGCGCGCCAATTGGGCTTCTGTAGATCCAGAAAATCCACTTCGAGTGTAGGGAGGTCAGAATCCAACAGCATCTGCAGTCCTTTTCAGCCTCTGAATCAGATTTTTGCTCAGGTCCCTCAATTTCAGCCAGAAAATACCTGAAATCACAAAAAAACACACAAACTCATAGTAAAGTCCACAAAAGTGAATTTTAAATAAAAACTAATAAAATTGTAATAAAAACTAACTAAAACATACTAAAATCATACTAAAAACAATGCCAAAAAGCGTATAAATTATCCGCTTATCACAACACCAAACTTAAATTGTTGCTTGTCCCCAAGCAACTGAAAATCAAATAAGATAAAAAGAAGAGAATATGAAATGAATTCCAAAAAGATCTATGAAGATCAGTATTAATTAGATGAGCGGGGCTTTTAGCTTTTTGCCTCTGAACAGTTTTGGCATCTCACTCTATCCTTTGAAATTCAGAATGATTGGCTTCTATAGGAACTCAGAATCCAGATAGTGTTATTGACTCTCCTAGTTAAGTATGATGATTCTTGAACACAGCTACTTTATGAGTCTTGGCCGTGGCCCAAAGCACTCTGTCTTCCAATATTACCACCGGAGGTACATGCCGCAGACACATAACTGGGTGAACCTTTTCAGATTGTGACTCAGCTTTGCTAGAGTCCCCAATTAGAGGTGTCCAGGGTTCTTAAGCACACTCTTTTTGCCTTGGATCATGACTTTATTATTATTATTATTATTTTTTTGTATTCACTGCTTTTTCTTTCTTCAAGAATCATTTTTATGATTTTTCAGATCCTCAGTAACATGTCTCCTTTTTCATCATTCTTTCAAGAGCCAACATTCATGAACAACAAATTCAAAAGACATATGCACTATTTAAGCATACATTCAGATGTGAAAGTATTGCCACCACATCAAAATAATTAATCTGTTATAAAATTCAAAATTCATGCAATTCTTCTCTTTTTCAATTAAGAACATTTTTCATTCAAGAAAGGTGATGGATTCATAGGACATTCATAACTTTAAGGCATAGACACTAAGACATTAATGATCATAAGACACAAACATAGATGAACATAAGCATAAAAATTCGAAAAACAGGGAAATAAAGAACAAGGAAGTTAAAGAACGGGTCCACCTTAGTGATGGCGGCTTGTTCTTCCTTTTGAAGATCTTATGGAGTGCTTAAGCACCTTAATGTCTCTTCCTTGTCTTTGTTGCTCCTCTCTCATGATTCTTTGATCTTCTCTAATTTCATGGAGGAGAATGGAATGTTCTTGGTGCTCCACCCTTAGTTGTCCCATATTGGAACTCAATTCTCCTAGGGAGGTGTTGATTTGCTCCCAATAGTTTTGTAGAGGAAAGTGCATCCCTTGAGGCATCTCAGGGATTTCATGATGAGTGGGATCTCTTGTTTGCTCCATCCTTTTCTTAGTGATGGGCTTGTCCTCATCAATGAGGGTGTCTCCCTCTATGTCAATTCTGACTGAATAACAGAGGTGACAAATGAGATGAGGGAAGGCTAACCTTGCCAAGGTAGAGGACTTGTCCGCCACCTTATGAAGTTCTTGTGATATAACCTCATGAACTTCTACTTCCTCTCCAATCATGATGCTATGAATCATGATAGCCCGGTCTATAGTAACTTCGGACCGGTTGCTAGTGGGAATGATTGAGCGTTGGATAAACTCCAACCATCCTCTAGCCGCGAGTTTGAGGTCATGCCTTCACAGTTGAACCGGCTTCCCTCTTGATTTTCTCTTCCATTGAGCGCCATCTTCACAAATGTCTATGAGGACTTGGTCCAACCTTTGATCAAAGTTGACCCTTCTAGTGTAAGAGTGTTCATCTCCTTGCATCATGGGCAAGTTGAATGCCAACCTTACATTTTTCGGACTAAACTCTAAGCATTTCCCCCGAACCATTGTAAGCCAATTCTTTGGGTCCGGGTTCACACTTTGATCATGGTTCTTGGTGATCCATGCATTGGCATAGAACTCTTGAACCATTAAGATCCCGACTTGTTGAATGGGGTTGGTAAGAACTTCCCAACCTCTTCTTCGGATCTCATGTCGGATCTCCGGATATTCACTCTTTTTGAGTTTGAAAGGGACCTCGGGGATCACCTTCTTCATGGCCACAACTTTATAGAAGTGGTCTTGATGCACCCTTGAGATGAATCTCTCCATCTCTCATGACTTGGAGGTAGAAGCTTTTGCCTTCCCTTTCCTCTTTCTAGAGGTTTCTCCGGCCTTAGATGCCATAAATGGTTATGAAAAAACAAAAAGCAATACTTTTACCACACCAAACTTAGAAAGGTTGCTCATCCACGAGCAAAAGAAGGAAGAAGAGAGTAGAAGAAGAAGAAATAGAGGAGATGGATGTGGCTTTGTGATTCGGCCAAGGGGAAGAAGTAGTGTTTAGGTTGTGTGAAAATGAAGGAGGGAAGATGGGTTTATATAGGACTGGAGAGGGGGTGTATGGTTCGGCCATTACGGGTGGGTTTGGGAGGGAAAGTGGTTTGAATTTGAATGGTGAGGTAGGTAGGGTTTTATGAAGGATGGATGTGAGTGGTGAAGAGAATAGTGGGATTTAATAGATGAGGGGTTTTTCAGGAAGAGGTATTGAGGTGATTGGTGAATAGGTGAAGAAGAGAGAGAGTGGTGGGGTAGATGGGGATCCTGTGGGGTCCACAGATCCTGAGGTGTCAAGGATAATTCATCCCTGCACCAAGTGGCGAGCAAAAATGCTCCTTCTGCCAATTTTGGCGTTAAACGCCGGGCTGGTGCCCATTTCTGGCGTTTAATGCCAACTTCTTGCCCTTTCCTGGCGTTTAACGCCAGTCTGGTTCCTCTTTCTGGCGTTAAACTCCTAGAATGGTGCCAGATTGGGCGTTTAAACGCCCATTTGCTGCCCTTACTAGCGTTTAAACGCCAGCAAGTTTTCCTCCAGAGTGTGCTATTTTTCTTTCTGTTTTTCATGCTGTTTTTGCTTTTTCAATTGATTTTGTGACTTCCCATGATCATCAACCTATAGAAAACATAACATAACAAAGGAAAATAGAGAAATATAATATTGGGTTGCCTCCCAACAAGCGCTTCTTTAATGTCAGTAGCTTGACAATGGGCTCTCATAGAGCCTCACAAATACTCAGAGCAATGTTGGAACCTCCCAACACCAAACTTAGAGTTTGAATGATGGGGTTCAACACCAAACTTAGAAGTTGGTTGTGGCCTCCCAACACCAAACTTAGAGTTTGACTATGGGGGCTCTGTTTGACTCTGTTTTGAGGGAAGCTCTTCATGCTTCCTCTCCATGGTTACAGAGGTGTATCCTTGAGCCTTAAACAGGAAGGATTCTTCATTCACTTGAATGATCAATTCTCCTCTGTCAACATCAACCGTAGCCTTTGCTGTGGCTAGGTAGGGTCTGCCAAGGATGATGGATTCATCCATGCGCTTCCCAGTCTCTAGGACTATGAAATCAGCAGGGATGTAATGGTCTTCAATCTTTACCAGAACATCCTCTACAAGTCCATAAGCTTGTTTTCTTGAATTGTCTGCCATCTTTAGTGAGATTCTTGCAGCTTGCACCTCAAAGATCCCTAGCTTCTCCATTACAGAGAGAGGCATGAGGTTTATACTTGACCCTAGGTCACACAGAACCTTCTCAAAGGTCATGGTGCCTATAATACAAGGTATTGAGAACTTCCCAGGGTCCTGTCTCTTTTGAGGTAATTTCTGCCTAGTCAGGTTATCCAGTTCTTTGGTGAGCAAAGGGGGTTCATCCTCCCAAGTCTCATTACCAAATAACTTGTCATTTAGCTTCATGATTGCTCCAAGGTATTTAGCAACTTTCTATTCAGTGACATCTTCATCCTCTTCAGAGGAAGAATACTCATCAGAGCTCATGAATGGCAGAAGTAAATCCAATGGAATCTCTATGGTCTCAGTGGGAGCCTCAGATTCCCATGGTTCCTCATTAGGGAACTCATTGGAGGCCAGTGGACGTCTATTGAGGTCTTCCTCAGTGGTGATCACTGCCTCTTTCTCCTCTCCAAATTCGGCCATGTTGATGGCCTTACGCTCTCCTTTTGGATTCTCTTCTGTATTGCTTGGAAGAGTACTAGGAGGGAGTTCAGTAACTTTCTTACTCAGCTGACCCACTTGTGCCTCCAAGTTTCTAATGGTGGATCTTATTTCAGTCATGAAACTTTGAGTGGTTTTGATTAGATCAGAGACCATGGTTGCTAAGTCAGAGTGGCTCTGCTTAGAATTCTCTGTCTGTTGCTGAGAAGATGATGGAAAAGGCTTGCTATTGCTAAACCTATTTCTTCCACCATTATTGTTGTTGAAACCTTGTTGAGGTCTCTGTTGATCCTTCCATGAGAGATTTGGATGATTTCTCCATGAAGGATTATAGGTGTTTCCATAGGATTCTCCCATGTAATTCACCTCTTCCATTGATGGGTTCTCAGGATCATAAGCTTCTTCTTCAGATGAAGCATCCTTAGTACTGCCTGGTGCAGCTTGCTATCCAGACAGTCTTTGAGAAATCATATTGACTTGCTGAGTCAATATTTTATTCTGAGCCAATATGGCATTCAGAGTATCAATCTCAAGGACTCTTTTCTTCTGATTCATCCCATTGTTCAGAGGATTCCTTTCAGAAGTGTACATGAGTTGGTTATTTGCAACCATTTCAATGAGTTCTTGAGCTTCTGCAGGTGTCTTCTTCAGATGAAGAGATCCTCCTGGAGAGCTGTTCAATGACATCTTGGACAGTTCAGACAGACCATCATAGAAGATACCTATGATGCTCCATTCAGAAAGCATGTCAGAAGGACACTTTCTGATCAATTGTTTGTATCTTTCCCAAGCTTCATAGAGGGATTCACCTTCCTTCTGTCTGAAGGTTTGGACTTCCACTCTAAGCTTACTCAATTTTTGAGGTGGAAAAAACTTTGCCAAGAAGGCATTGACTAGCTTTTCCCAAGAGTTCAGGCTTTCTTTAGGTTGTGAGTCCAACCATATCCTAGCTCTGTCTCTTACAACAAAAGGGAATAGCATGAGTCTGTAGACCTCAGGGTCAACCCCATTGGTCTTGACAGTGTCACAGATTTGCAAGAATTCAGCTAAAAACTGATGAGGATCTTCCAACGGAAGTCCATGGAACTTGCAATTCTGTTGCATTAGAGAAACTAATTAAGGCTTAAGCTCAAAGTTGTTTGCTCCAATGGCAGGGATAGAGATGCTTCTCCCATAGAAGTCGGGAGTAGGTGCAGTAAAGTCACCCAGCACCTTCCTTGCATTGTTGGCATTGTTGTTGTTTTCGGCTGCCATGTCTTCTTCTTTGAAGAATTCTGTTAGGTCTTCTACAGAGAGTTGTGCTTTGGCTTCTCTTAGCTTTTGCTTCAAGGTCCTTTCTGGTTCAGGGTCAGCCTCAACAAGAATGCTTTTGTCTTTGCTCCTGCTCATATGAAAGACAAGAAAACAAGAAAATATGGAATCCTCTATGCCACAGTATAGAGATTCCTTGAGGTGTCAGAGGAAAAGAAAAATAGAAGGAAGAGGTAGAAGAATTCGAACTTAGAAAGATAGAGTTCGAATTGTGCATTGAGGAGGAGTGTTAGTCCATAAATAGAAGGATGTGAGAAGAAGGGAAGAAATTTTCGAAAATTAAAGTGAATTAATTAAAAGAATTTTTTTTAAAAAAATGGTAATTGATTTTTAAAAACTAAGATTGAGAAAGAAATAAGTGAGTTTTGAAAAAGATTTTGAAACTAGAACTCAAAAAGATATGATTGAAAACTATTTTGAAAAAGATGTGATTAAAAAGATATGATTGAAAAGTTATGGTTTTAAAAAAAGATATGATTGAAAAGATATGATTGAAAAATAATTTAAAAAGATTTGATTTTTAAAATTAATAACTTGGCTAACAAGAAAAGATATGATTCAAACATTAAACCTTTCTCAACAGAAAAGGCAACATACTTAAAATGTTGAATCAAATCATTAATTGTTAGCAAGTATTTTTGAAAAATGAAAAGAAATTAATTTTGAAAAGATATGATTGAAAAGATAAGATTTGAAAAAGATTTGATTTTGAAAAATTTTGAAAACTTGAAAAAAATTTGAATTAAAAAAAAAAACAAAATCTCCCCTCTTGTGCCATCCTGGCGTTAAACGTCCAGAATGGTATCCATTCTGGCGTTTAACGCCCAAAATGCTACCCTTTTGGGCGTTAAACCTGGCTGGCGTTTAAACGCCAGTTTTCCTTCCTTACTGGGCGTTTTGAACGCCCAGCTTTTTTTGTGTAATTCCTCTGCTGTATGTTCTGAATCTTCAATTCTCTGTATTATTGACTTGAAAAGACACAAATTAAAATATTTTTTTTATTTTTAGTAATGAGGAATAATCAAAATGCAACTAAAATCAAATAAACAATGCATGCAAGACACCAAACTTAGAAGTTTGTATACTACTGACACTAACAAATTGAGAATGCATATGAGAAACAACAAAACACACAAGACAAGAGAATTTAAAGTTCAGAGCAAGCAAATCATCAAGAAAAACTTGAAGATCAATAAAGACACATGAATGAATTCGAAAAATGCAAGAAGAACAGAAACATGCAATTGACACCAAACTTAAAATGAGACACCAAACTTAAACAAGAAACATAAAAATATTTTTGATTTTAAGATTTTATAATTTTTTTGGATTTTTCAAAAATTATATGGAAAAGAAAATAAAGAGATTCAAAATTTTTAATAAGAATTCCAGGAATCATGCAATGTTAGTCTAAAGCTTCAGTCTAAAGAAATTAGACATGGCTAGCAAAGCTTCAGCAGGACATTGCATTCAATAGTTAAATTGATGAGAATCAATCAGCTTTGGTGATGATAAGAACATCACCTTGAAACTCTAGAATTCATTCTTAAAACTTCTGAAAAATACCTAATCTAAGCAACAGGATGAACCGTCAGTTGTCCAAACTCAAACAATCCCCGGCAACAGCGCCAAAAACTTTGTGCATGAAATTGTGATCATCAATGGCGCCATCAACATGGTACGCTCAATTGCAATCTCAACTCTTTATCACAACTTTGCACAACTAACCAGCAAATGCATTGGGTCGTCCAAGTAATAAACCTTACGCAAGTAAGGGTTGATCCCACGGATATTGTTGGTATGAAGCAAGCTATGGTCATCTTGTAAATCTCAGTCAGGCAGATTCAAATGGTTATAGATGATTTATGAATAAAGCATAAAATAAAGATAGAGATACTTATGCAATTCATTGGTGAGAATTTCAGATAAGCGTATGGAGATGCTTTGTCCCTTTCGTCTCTCTGCTTTCCTACTGTCTTCATCAATCCTTCTTACTCCTTTCCATGGCAAGCTATATCTTGGGCATCACCGCTGTCAGTGGCTACAATCCTGTCCTCTCAGTGAAAACCTTACGCGAGTAAGGGTCGACCCCATGGAGATTGTTGGTATGAAGCAAGCTATGGTCATCTTCTAAATCTCAATCAGGCGGTTTCAAATGGTTTTGGAGGATTGATAATTAAAAGATAAATAAAACATAAAATAAAGATAGAGATACTTATGTAATTCATTGGTGAGAATTTCAGATAAGCGTATGGAGATGCTTTGTCCCTTCCGTCTCTCTGCTTTCCTACTGTCTTCATCCAATCCTTCTTATTCCTTTCCATGGTAAGATGTATGTTGGGCATCACCGTTGTCAATGGCTACAGTCCCATCCTCTAAGTGAAAATGTTCAACGCGCTCTGTCACAGCACGGCTAATCATCTGTCGGTTCTCAATCAGGTTGGAATAGAATCCAGTGATTCTTTTGCGTCTGTCACTAACGCCCAGCCTTCAGGAGTTTGAAGCTCGTCACAGTCATTCAATCCTTGAATCCTACTCAGAATACCACAGATAAGGTTTAGACCTTCCGGATTCTCTTGAATGCCACCATCAATTCTAGCTTATACCACGAAGATTCTGATTAAGGAATCCAAGAGATAAACATTCAAGCCTTGTTTGCTTGTAGAACGGAAGTGGTTGTCAGGCACGCGTTCATAAGTGAGAATGATGATGAGCGTCACATAATCATCACATTCATCATGTTCTTGGGTACGAATGAATATCTTAGAACAAGAATAAGCTGAATTGAATAGAAGAACAATAGTAATTGCATTAATACTCGAGGTACAACAGAGCTCCATACCTTAATATATGGTGTGTAGAAACTCCACCGTTGAAAATACATAAGAACAAGGTCTAGGCATGGACAAATGGCCAGCCTCCCAAAGAGGGTTCAATCATAAAAACATGATCGAAAGATCTCCCTATACAATAGCAAAAGGTCCTATTTGTAGAGAACTAGTAGCTTAGGGTTTACAAAGATGATTAAATGACATAAAAATCCACTTCTGGGCCCACTTCGTGTGTTCTTGGGCTGAGCATTGAATCTTTCATGTGTAGAGACTTTTCTTGGAGTTAATTGCCAGCTTTTGTGCCAGTTTGGGCGTTTAACTCCCATCCTTGTGCCAGTTCCGGCGTTTTACGCCAGAATTCTTGAGCTGCCTTGGAACGCCTGTTTGGGCCATCAAATCTCTGGTAAAGTATGGACTATTATACATTTCTGGAAAGCCCAGGATGTCTACTTTCCAACAAAATTGACAGCGCGCCAAGTGGGCTTCTGTAGCTCCAGAAAATCCACTTCGAGTGCAAGAAGGTCAGAATCCAACAGCATCTGCAGTCCTTTTCAGCCTCTGAATCAGATTTTTGCTCAGGTCCCTCAATTTCAGCCAGAAAATACCTGAAATTAGAGAAAAACACACAATCTCATAGTAAAGTCCAAAAAATTGAATTTTAAAAAAAACTAATAAAAATGTAATAAAAACTAACTAAAACATACTAAGAACATACTAAAAACAATGCCAAAAAGCGTATAAATTATCCGCTCATTAACAGTGCATATGTCTTTTGAATTTGTTGTTTAAAGAATGTTAAAATTGTTGGCTCTTGAAAGAATGATGAAAAAAGGAGAAATGTTATTGAGGATCTGAAAAATCATCAAATTGATTCTTGAAGCAAGAAAAAGCAGTGAATACTAAAAAAAAAAAAAGAAGCAAGCAGAAAAAGCCAATAGCCCTTTAAACCAAAAGACAAGGGTAAAAAATAAAATAAAAAGGATCCAAGGCTTTGAGCATCAGTGGATAGCAGGGCCCACAGGAATAAAATCCTGGCCTAAGCGGCTAAACCAAGCTGTCCCTAACCATGTGCTTGTGGCGTGAAGGTGTCAAGGGAAAACTTGAGACTGAATGGTTAAAGTCGTGATCCAAATCAAAAAGAGTAAAAGGAAGATTTACATTCATAAAATAAGGAAGGAATAGTAAAACCATGCAATTTACATGAATAAGTGGGTGAAGATTTGATAAAAACACTCAATTTAAGCACAAGATGAATCATAAAATAAGGGTTTATCAACCTCCCCCCACTTAGACAATAGCGTGTCCTCGTGCTAAATCCAAGAGAAAAGAGTAAAGGTAAAATGGTGGAATCTTGTGCAATGCAATCTATTCTAAATGCAATCTACCTAAATGAATCATGCAATTCTAATTATTATCCACCTATATATATAAAGCTTACATATTGTTAATTTGCTTCATATTTTCAAGGAATCATATATGTACAATTAAGGCCAAACCATATTAAAACATGTTCACAATTGAGTTGGGTTAAAATATTTCACAATCTTGCAAGACAATTAACAATTTAAACATGGATATATGGGAATGAGCTATTGAACCCTCACTGGATTTTGTGTTTACTCTCTAGTCACTAAGTGTTTGGGGTTAATCACTCTATTCTTTTCTATTCATGCTTTCTAAAACTTTGTTCTTCATCTAACCAAATAACAATTATATAATGTGTACATACAAACATCATGAGGTCTTTTTCAAGGTTGTAATGGGACTAAGGTAATGGTGAGGGTGTATATATAAGGCTAAGTGAGCTAATAAAGTGAATCCTTGACTAGTCCAAGATCTCACCTAACATATACATACTCTATTTTAAAAAAAATCTTGCCTAGATACCCAAATTTTCCCACTTGTGTTACATACTCATGCACCACATATATTTTGATTTTATCCCATGTGTATTAATTCTTCTATTTTGCATTGGAGTGCTGTTGTCCCCTATATTTAATTACTTAATAATAAATACCTCTTTTTTTCATATATAGAAACAATATATCAATGCACACGGTGTTTTAATTATTTGGTTTCACATGAGCTCTTGAGCCTCTTCAATTATTTTTCTCATGTGTATAGATCCAACAGCTGAGTGGTCTAGAGATATCTGAGCTTTTGCTGTAAGCCCGTAGTAGAAGATGTCTAACTGTGCCCATTCTGAAAACATTTCAGAGGGGCATTTTCTTAGCATCTCTCTATACCTCTCTCAGGCATTGTAAAGGGATTCATTATCCTATTGTTTAAAGCCTTGGATGTCCAGCCTTAGCTGTGTCATCCTCTTAGGAGGGAAACATTGATTCAGGAATTTGTCTGACAACTTTTTCTATGTTCTTATGCTAGCTTTAGATTGGTTATTTAACCACCTCTTAGCTTGGTCTTTTACAGCAAATGGAAACAGTAATAATCTGTAGACATCCTGATCTACTTCCTTATCATGTACTGTGTCAGCAATTTGTAAGTATTGTGTCAAAATCTCAATAGGTTCTTCCTGTGGAAGACCAAAATACTGGCAATTTTGCTGCACCATGATATTGAGCTGAGGATTCAACTCAAAACTACTGACTCCGATGGAGGGTATACAGATACTACTCCCATATGAAGTAGTAGTGGGGTTAGCATATGACCCCAGAGTCCTTCTGGACTGTTCATTTCCACTTAGGTCCATGATGGAGAAAGGGAGATGATATGGATTTATTTTATTATATTTATTTATTAATTTTTTCGAAATAATAAGAATAAGAAAATGGATATTAAAATAATAAATAAAATAAATAAATAAATAATTGAAAATATTTTATGAGGATTTTTTGAAAAAGAATGAGGAGAGAGAAAGTGGTTAGGAGTTTTTGAAAAAGATATGATTTTTAAAAATTTTGACCAAATCAACCTAATGAATTCGAAAATTATGAGCAATTAAAGGAAAAGATATTTTTTTTATTTTTGAATTTTTTTATGAAAGAGAAAAACTCACAAAAGACACAAGACTTAAAACTTTTAGATCCAATGCTCCTTGTTTTCAAAAATTCTGGAGGAAAAACACCAAGGAAAACCAAACTTAAAAATTTTAAGATCAAAACACCAAGAAGACTCAAGAACACTTTGAAGACTCACAAGAACAACAAGAACAAAAAGAAAGAACACCAAACTTAAAATTTTTAGAAAACCAAAATAAAATTTTTGAAAACTAAAGAAAAATTAACAAGAGAACACCAAACTTAAAATTTGGCACAAGATTTAATCAAAGAAAAATTATTTTTTTAAAAAAGATTTTAGAAAGGAAGACTCAAAGGAGCAACTATTCCCAAGAACATAGACATATTCAACAAATGCAAGGATTGAACAGAGAAAAACTATTTTTTTTTTAGATGACAAAAACACAAAGAACACCAAACTTAAAACATGCAACTAGACTCAATGAGAAACTAACAATTAATAAAGAAAAATAATATTTTTGAAGAAAATTTTTTTGAACGGAAAGTAAAAGACTCTAAACCAAAAGGACAAATTTTTCATAATCTAAATAACAAACTAAAACGTCAGTTGTTCAAACTCGAACAATCCCCAGCAATGGCGCAAAAAACTTGGTGCACGAAAATTACAATGACACTTTGTAATTCCGCACAACTAACCAGCAAGTGCACTGGGTCGTCCAAGTAATACCTTACGTGAGTAAGGGTTGATTCCACGAAGATTGCCGGCTTGAAGCAAGCTATGGTTATCTTATTATTCTTGGTCAGGATATCAATAAGGGTTCTTACTTTTAATTGTGAAAAGTAAAGGAGCATGAATTAAATGATACTTGTTATGCAGTAATGGAGAACAGGTCGAGGTTTTAGAGATACTCTGTCTTCTGAATTTTTGCTTTCCTACTGTCTTATTCACGCACACAGGTCTCCTTCCATGGCAAGCTGTATGTTGGTGGATCACTGTTGTCAATAGCTACCAGCCGTCCTCTCAGTGAAAAGGGTCCATGTACATGGCTAATCATCTGTTGGTTCTCACTAATGTTGGAATAAAATCCATTGATCCTTTTGCACATTGTCATTGCGCCCAACATTCATGAGTTTGAAGCTCATCACAGTCATCCCTTCCCGGATCCTACTCGGAATACGACAGACAAGGTTTAGACTTTCCGGATCTCAGGGATGCTGCCAATTAATTCTAGCTTATACCACGAAGACTCTGATATCACGGATTTGAATACTCTATTGTCAGGAGAGGCAGTCAAACTCGTGAACTTGGAATTCAAGAGATATACATTCAATCTAAGGTAGGCCAATAGAAGCCACATTGGAGGACTTTGGTGGCTGTTTGCTCACCTCCGAAATGTCCTCTATATTGTGCTCCGTGGCAATGCCATAGGATCTTCTGCACCTCTTCTCTAGGCACGCACCTACGGATTATTCCGTCTACGCATCTCTTAAAGAGATATAGTTCATCCCACAAGTAGTACTTCGCATCAGAAAGTAATTTTTTCTTTTGCTGCCTGCTATACTTCTTGGGAATGAATCTTGCAGCTTTATAGTTTGCAATGTCTGCAAACCATGGCACTTCTTGAATGGCAAAGAGTTTCTCATCCGGAAAGGTTTCAGAGATCTCAGTGAGGTGGAGAGACATCCCTTCTACTAGCTCAATCCGGGACAGGTGATCTGCTACTTGATTCTCTGTCCCTTTTCTGTCTCTTATTTCTATATCAAACTCTTGCAGAAGCAACACCCATCTTATGAGCCTGGGTTTTGAATCTTGCTTTGTGAGTAGATATTTAAGAGCAACATGGTTAGTGTACACAATCAATTTTAATCCTACTTGATAGGATCTAAACTTGTCAATGGCATAAACCACTGCAAGCAGCTCTTTTTCTGTGGTTGTGTAATTCTTCTGTGCGTCATTTAGAACACGGCTAGCATAGTAAATGACGTGCAGAAGCTTATTATGCCTCTGTCCTAATACTGCACCCATAGCATGGTCACTGGCATCACACATTAATTCAAATGGTAATGTCCAGTCTGGTGCAGATATGACAGGTGTTGTGACCAACTTAGCCTTCAGAGTCTCAAAATCTTGCAGACACTTTGTGTCAAAGATAAATGGTGTGTCAGCAGCTAGCAGGTTGCTTAGGGGTTTTGCAACTTTTGAAAAATCCTTTATAAACCTCCTATAGAATCCTGCATGTCCCAAAAAGCTTCTAATTGCCTTAACATTGGTAGGTGGTGGTAATTTTTTAATTACCTCTTCCTTGGCTTGATCCACCTCTAACCCCTTGTTCAAAATTTTGTGTCCAATGACAATTTCTTCAGTCACCATAAAGTGGCATTTCTCCCAGTTTAAAATAAGGTTGGCGTCTTGGCACCTTTTTAGAACAAGTGCTAGATGGTCAAGACAGGAGCTGAATGAATCTCCAAATACTGAAAAGTCGTCCATGAAGACTTCTAGAAAACTTTCCACCATATCAGAGAAAATAGAGAGCATGCAACTCTGAAAGGTTGCCGGTGCATTACGCAGACCAAATGGCATCCTTCTGTAGGAAAATACTCCAGATGGACATGTGAATGCTGTTTTCTCTTGATCCTGGGGATCTACTGCAATTTGGTTGTAGCCTGAGTAGCCATCCAGAAAGCAGTAATAGTCATGACCTGCTAGCCTTTATAGCATTTGGTGTATGAATGGTAAAGGAAAATGATCCTTTCTGGTGGCTGTATTGAGTCTTCTGTAGTCAATACACATAGGCCACCCTATAACTGTTCTTGTAGGAACCAGTTCATTTTTTTCATTATGAACCACTGTCATGCCTCCCTTTTTGGGTACAACTTGGACAGGGTTCACCCAGGGGCTATCAGAAATGGGATAAATAATCCCAGCCTCTAGTAATTTAGTGACCTCTTTCTGCACCACTTCCTTCATGGCTGGATTCAGCCGCCTTTGTGGTTGAACCACTGGTTTGGCATTATCCTCTAGTAGGATCTTGTGCATGCATCTGGCTGGGCTAATGCCCTTGAGATCACTAATGGACCACCCAAGAGTTATCTTGTGTGTCCTTGGCACCTGTATTAGTGCTTTCTCTTCCTATGGCTCTAAGGAAGAGCTTATGATTACAGGAAAAGTTTCACCTTCTCCCAAAAATGCATATTTCAGGGATGGTGGTAGTGGTTTGAGCTCGGGTTTAGGAGGTTTCTCCTCTTCCTGAGGAATTTTCAGAGGTTCTTTTATTTTCTCTGGTTCTTCCAGATCAGGTTGAACATCTTTAAAGATATCCTTTAGCTCTGATTCGAGACTCTCAGCCATACTAATCTCCTGTACCAAGGAGTCAATAATATCAACACGCATGCAGTCGTTTGCTGTGTCTGGGTGCTTCATTGCTTCAATAGCATTTAGCTTAAACTCATCCTCATTGACTCTCAGGGGTTACTTTCCCTTTCTGGACGTCAATGAGGGTTCGTCCAGTTGCTAGTAAAGGTCTTCCTAGAATGAGAGTTGCACTCTTGTACTCCTCCATTTCCAGCACTACAAAGTCAGTGGGAAAGGCGAATGGCCCAACTGTGACAATCATGTCTTCAATCATGCCTGATGGGTATTTAATGGAGCCATTAGCAAGTTGAAGACATATCCTGGTTGGTTTGACCTCTTTAGTCAAGCCAAGCTTTCTGATAGTGGATGCAGGGATTAGGTTGATACTTGCCCCAAGATTACATAGAGCTGTCTTGGTACAGGTACCCTCTAATGTGCATGGTATCATAAAGCTTCCAGGATCCTTAAGAGGGTATTTTCTCAAGGGAGAAAAACATTTTCAGTTTCTCTCCAATCATTCTTATGACTTAAGATCTCTTTCAAGAACTTAGCATAAGAGGGTATTTTCTCAAGTGCCTCTGCAAACGGAATCTTGATTTCAAGAGTCCTGAGATAGTCTGCAAAGCGGACAAATTGTTTATCCTGTTCCGCTTGGCAGAGTTTCTAAGGATAAGGTATTTTGGCTTTGTATTATTCAACATTGGTTGCTGTATGTTTATTTCCTATAGAGGTAGGTTGAGAAGCCTTCTTGAGGGAGTTAGTATCAGCACTTGCGAGTGTCTGACCCCTCATAGACGTTTGAACACCAGGATTGGCGGCTGGACTGGCGTTTAACGCCAGATTCCCTCCTTTTTCTGGCATTTGAACGCCAGAACTGAACATGGGTTGGGCGTTTAACGCCAATTTTCTCCCTTTTCTGGTGTTTGAACGCCATAACTGAGCGTCCACTGGGCGTTTAATGCCAGTTTTTCACCCTTTTCTGGTGTTTGAACGCCAGAATCATTCCTCTCTAGGCTCTTAAGGGATTTTGGGTAGCAGTTTGCTCATCCTCTATTATTTGTTCTTTTCTTGACTTTCTGCTGCTTTGAGTTGAGGTATTCAATGTTTTTCCACTTATTAATTAAACTGTTTGGCACTCTTCTGTTATCTGTTTTGATAACTACTGTCTTGTCTAGTCAAGTTGTGCTTCCATGTACCTATTAGCATCCTTAGTGTCTTGTAACATCTCTTTAAATTCTGCCAATTGTTCTGTCAGATAACATAATTGCTGATTGATTTCAGCAACTCGTTCTGGAGGACTAAGTTCAGTGGATACTTCCTTAGCCTCTTCTTTTATGGAGGACTCACTACTTAAGTACAGATGCTGATTTCTAGAAACTGTATTAATGAGTGATGCACAAAATTGTAATCCCAATATCAAAATCAAGATTTCTTATGATTTCGTACCACTAACCAGCAAGTGCATTGGGTCGTCCAAGTAATACCTTACGTGAGTAAAGGTCGATCCCACGGAGATTATTGGTTTGAAGCAAGCTATGTTTATTTTATTATTCTTAGTCAGGATATCAATTATAATTATCAGTTTGAATTATTAGAAAAATAAAAGAGCGTGAAATAAATAATTGTTACTTTAATAATGGAGAATATGTTGGAGTTTTGGAGATGCTTTGTCTGCTTTATTTCAGCTTTCCTCTTGTATTCCTCTTCCCACACGCAAGGCTCCTTCCATGGCAAGCTGTATGTAGGGTGTCACCGTTGTCAATAGCTACTTCCCATCCTCTCAGTGAAAATGGTCCAATTGCTCTGTCACAGCACGGCTAATCAGCTGTTGGTTTTCGATCATGTTGGAATAGAATCCATTGATTCTTTTGCGTTTGTCATCACGCCCAACACTCGCGAGTTTGAAGCTCGTCACAGTCATCCAATCCCAGAATCCTACTCGGAATACCACAGACAAGGTTTAGACTTTCCAGATTCTCATGAATGCCGCCATCAATTCCAGCTTATACCACGAAGATTCTGATTAAGGATCTAAGAGATACTCATTCAATCTGATGTAGAACGGAGGTGGTTGTTAGGCACACGTTCATGGATTGAGGAAGGTGATGAGTGTCACGGATCATTACCTTCTTCATAGTTAAGCGCGATCGAACATCTTAGATAAGAACAAGCATGTTTGAATGGAAAACAGAAATAATTGCATTAATTCATTGAGATGCTGCAGAGCTCCTCACCCCCAACAATGGAGTTTAGAGACTCATGTCATCAAAGAGTATAAAATTCAGATCTAAAAATGTCATGAGATCCAAAATAAGTCTCTAAAAGTTGTTTAAATACTAAACTAGTAACCTAGGTTTACAGAGAATGAGTAAACTAAGATAATTGGTGCAGAAATCCACTTCTGGGGCCCACTTGGTGTGTGATGGGGCTGAGACTTAAGCTTCTCACATGCCTGGGCTATTTCTGGAGTTGAACGCCAGGTTGTAATGTGTTTTTGGCGTTGAACTCCAACTTGTAACTTGTTTCTGGCGCTGGACGCGAGACTGCAACATGGAACTGGCGTTGAATGCCAGTTTACGTCATCTATCTTCGCGCAAAGTATAGACTATTATATATTGCTGGAAAGTCCTGGATGTCTACTTTCCAACCCAATTAATAGCGCGCCAATTAGACTCTTGTAGCTCCAAAAAATCCATTCCGAGTGCAGGGAGGTCAGAATCCAACAACATCAGCAGTCCTTTTTCAGCCTAAATCAGATTTTTGCTCAGCTTCCTCAATTTCAGCCAGAAAATACCTTAAATCATAAAAAATTACACAAACTCATAGTAAAGTCCAGAAATATGATTTTTGCTTAAAAACTAATAAAATTCTATTAAAAACTAATAAAAGCATGCTAAAATCTATATGAAATTACCCCCAAAAAGCATATAAAATATCCGCTCATCACAACACCAAAATTAAACTGTTGCTTGTCCTCAAGCAACTAGATAAATAAAAGAGGATAAAAAGAAATCAAGAAGCAATAATATCTCAGAGTTTTAAGTGAAGCTCAGATTCTAATTAGATGAGCGGGGCTAGTAGCTTTTTGCTTCCAAACAGTTTTGGCATCTCACTTTATCCTTTGAAATTCATAATGATTGGCATCCATAGGAACTCAGAATTCAGATAGTATTATTGATTCTCCTAGTTTAGTATGTTGATTCTTGAACACAGCTACTTTATGAGTCTTGGCCGTGGCCCTAAGCACTTTGTTTTCCAGTATTACCACCGGATACATAAATGCCACAGACACATAACTGGGTGAACCTTTTCAGATTGTGACTTAGCTTTGCTCAAGTCCCCAATTAGAGGTGTCCAGAGTTCTTAAGCACACTCTTTTGCTTGCTTTTTTTTATTTTTTATTTTTTATTTTTTATTTTTCTTTCGCAAATTACTGACTTTTCATTTTTTTTGCAAGCTTGTTTTTCACTGCTTTTTCTTGCTTCAAGAATCAATTTCATGATTTTTCAGATCATCAATAACATTTCTCTTGTTCATCATTCTTTCAGGAGCCAACAATTTTAACATTCATAAAATTTAATATAAAAAATATGCACTGTTCAGGCATTCATTCAGAAGACAAAAAGTATTGCCACCACATATAAATAATTAGAATTTTCCTTATTAAGAACTCAAAAAAATATTGCCTCTTTATTCTAAAAATCTACTATTTTATTCATGTTTGATGATGATGAGAAAAATAAATTATCGCTTAATTGGAGATAAAATCAAAATAGAGATACTAATTACTACTACTAATATATAATTTCTAAGGTAAATTCATAATAAGAACAGTTATCACAGAGTTAAGGCAAAGCTTAGGACTCAACAACCTTTATTTTGGGAAGTGGGTGTTCCTCTAGTCTGTGGGATGCTTGATCCTTTAAGAGATAATTTCTGACGCTTCAGTTCCTTCAAGTCACATCCTTGCTCTTCCTGTTCCCTTAGGTGCCATGATCTTGATGAGTTTTAGCTCAGTAATCATGGCAAATCACACCAAATTTAGAGGTTTGCTTGTCCTCAAGCAAAAGAAAGGATAGGAGAGGAATAGAGGGTTAGGCAATTTCGAAATTCAAAAGATATGATGTGTTGAAAAAGATTTGAAAAAGAGTTGGATTGGAAAAAGATTTGTGTTTATAGATTAAGATACATTTGATATTTTTGAAAAAAGGATTTTAGAAATTAGGATAAAATTTTTTTTGGAATTGAAGGATGAGAGTTTATAACATGTTTATGCAAGAAATCATGAATTGAAACGAAAAAAAATTAAAAAATTGAAGAAAAAACGAATTTACCTCCTCCCCACCATCCTGGCGTTAAACGCCCAAACCTGCATGTTTTGGGCATTTAATGCCCATGTGCAGCTTCTCCTGGGCGTTCAACGCCCAGCTGTTGCTTCTTTCAGGCGTTGAACGCCAGGAAGTCCTTTGTCACTGGGCATTTTTTTGAACGCCCAGGACGCTGCAAATCTGGCGTTGAACGTCCAGAAGGTGTTTCTTTCAGGCGTTCAACGCCCAGAAGATGCTCCTTTCTGGTGTTTAACGCCCAGATGGCTATCCTTACTGGCGTTGAACACCCAGTAGGTGCTTCTTTTGGGCGTTTAACGCTCAAAATAGCTTTTACTAGTTTTTTCGCACCAGTGAGCTTCCTTTTTTGCTATTTTATCCTCTGATTCCTTCTGTAACTCTGTGAACTTAAGCAGTTGCTATTTTACCTTGAAGATACTTGACATATACCTGTAAAAATTAGTTAATTAACAAATAAGCTTTGTAAATGGCTAGGTTGCCTCCCAGCAAGCGCTTCTTTATTGTCTTTAGCTGGACTATTACTGAGCTTTAGTTAAGTCTCAGTTTTGAGCATTCTTGCTCAAAATTGCTTTCAAGATAATGTTTGACTCTCTGTCCATTAACAATGAACTTTTTGTTAGAATCATTATCCTGGAGCTCTACGTATCCATATGGTGACACACTTGTAATCACATATGGTCCTCTCCACCGGGATTTTAATTTTCTGGGGAATAATCTGAGCCTAGAATTAAATAGCAGAACTTTCTGCCCTGGCTCAAAGACTCTGGATGACAATTTCTTATCATGCCATCTTTTTGCTTTCTCTTTGTAAATTTTTGCATTCTCGAAAGCATTGAGTCTAAATTCCTCTAGCTCATTTAACTGGAGCAATCGTTTTTCTCCAGCTAACTTGGCATCAAGGTTCAATAATCTGGTTTCCCAGTAGGCCTTATGTTCCAGTTCCACTAGCAAGTGACATGCCTTTCCATACACAAGCTGGTATGGAGAGGTCCCTATAGGGGTCTTGAACGCTGTTTTGTATGCCCACAGAGCATCATCCAAGCTTCTTGCCCAATCCCTTCTACGGTTAATTACAGTCCGTTCCAGGATTCTTTTGAGTTCTCTATTTGAGACTTCAGCTTGCCCATTTGTCTGTGGGTGATATGGAGTGGCCACCCTGTGGCTAACTCCATAACGAACCAAAGCAGAATAAAGCTGTTTATTGCAGAAATGAGTGCCCCCATCACTGATTAGTACTCTAGGTGTGCCAAATCTGCTGAAAATGTGTTTCTAGATGAATTTTAACGCTATCTTAGTGTCATTAGTGGGTGTAGCAATAGCTTCCACCCATTTGGATACATAATCCACTGCCACCAGAATATAAGTGTTTGAGTATGATGGTGGGAAAGGCCCCATGAAGTCAATACCCCATACATCAAACAACTCAATCTCCAAGATCCCTTGTTGAAGCATGGCATAACTGTGAGGCAGATTACCAGATCTTTGGGAACTGTCTCAATTAAGTACAAACACTCGGGAATCTTTATAGAGAGTAGGCCAATAGAAGCCACATTAGAGGACTCTTGTGGCTGTTCGCTCACTTCCAAAATGTCCTCCATATTGTGATCCATGGTAATACCATAGGATCTTCTGCGCTTCTTCTTTAGGCACACATCTATGGATTACTCCGTTTGCACATCTCTTGAAGAGATATGGTTCATCCCAAAGATAGTACTTTGCATCTGTGATCAATTTCTTTGATTGCTGCCTACTGTACTCTTTGGGTATGAACCTCATTGCCTTGTAGTTTGCAATGTCTACAAACCATGGCACTTCCTGGATGGCAAAGAGTTGCTCATCCGGAAAGGTTTTAGAGATCTCAGTAAGAGGGAGGGACGCCCCTTCTACTGGTTCTATTCAGGACAGGTGATCTGCTACTTGGTTCTCTGTCCCTTTTCTATCTCTTATTTCTATATCAAACTCTTGTAGAACTAACACCCATCTGATGAGTCTGGGTTTTGAATCCTACTTTCTGAGTAGATATTTAAGAGCAGCATGATCAGTGTATACAATCACTTTTGATCCTACTAAATAGGATCTAAACTTGTCAATGGCGTAAACCACTGCAAGCAACTCTTTTTCTGTGGTTGTGTAATTCTTCTGTGCGTCATTTAAAACACGACTGGCATAGTAAATAACATGCAGAAGCTTGTCATGCCTTTGTCCCAACACTGCACCAATGGCATGGTCACTGGCATCACACATTAATTCAAATGGTAATGTCCAGTCTGGTGCAGAGATGACTGGTGCTGTGACCAGCTTAGCTTTCAGAGTCTCAAACGCCTGCAGACACTCCTTATCAAAGATAAATGGCATGTCAGCAGCTAGCAGATTACTTAGAAGTTTGGCGATTTTTGAAAAATCTTTTATAAACCTCCTATAGAATCCTGCATGCCCCAGAAAGTTTCTGATTGCCTTAACATTGGCAGGTGGTGGTAATTTTTCAATTACCTCTACCTTAGCATGATCCACTTCTATGCCCTTGTTCAAAATTTTGTGCCCAAGGACAATTCCTTCAGTCACCATAAAGTGACATTTTTCCCAGTTTAAAACCGGGTTAGTCCTTGGCACCTCTTTAGAACAAGTGCTAGATGGTCAAGACAGGAGCTGAATGAGTCTCCAAATACTGAAAAGTCATCCATGAAGACTTCCAGAAATTTTTCCACCATATCAGAGAAAATAGAGAGCATGCACCTTTGAAAAGTTGCAGGTGCATTAACAAGCCAAATGGCATCCTTCTGTATGCAAATACTCCAGATGGACATGTGAATGCTGTTTTCTCTTGATCTTGGGGATCTACTGCAATTTGATTATAACCTAAATATCCATCTAGGAAGCAGTAGTATTCATGACCTGGTAGTCTTTCCAGCATCTGGTCTGTGAATGGTAAAGGAAAATGATCCTTTTTGGTGGCTGTATTGAGCCTTCTATAATCAATACACATACGCCACCCTGTAACTATTCTTGTAGGAACCAGTTCATTTTTTTCATTAGGAACTACTGTCATGCCACCTTTCTTAGGAACAAGTTGGACAGGGCTTACCCAGGGGCTATCAGAAATAGGATAAATGATCCCAGCCTCTAGTAATTTAGTGACCTCCTACTGCACCACTTCCTTCATGGCTGGATTCAGCCGCCTTTGTGGTTGAACCACTGGCTTGGCGTCACCTTCCAATAGAATCTTGTGCATGCATCTGGCTGGGCTAATGCCCTTAAGATCACTGATAGACCATCCAAAAGATGTCTTGTGTGTCCTTAGCACTTGAATTTGTGCTTCTTCTTCCTATGGCTCTAAGGTAGAGCTTATGATTACAGGAAAGGTATCACCTTCTCCCAGAAATGCATATTTCAGGGATGGTGGTAATGGTTTGAGCTCGGGTTTAGGAGGTTTCTCCTCTTCTTGAGGGATTTTCAGAGGTTCTATCATTCTCTCTGATTCCTCTAGATCAGGCTGATTATCTATAAAGATATCCTCTAGCTCTGATTCGAGACTCTCAGTCATATTGACCTCTTTTACTAGAGAGTCAATAATATCAACACTCATGCAGTCATTTGGGGTGTCTAGATGCTGCATAGCTTTGACAACATTCAACTTGAACTCCTCCTCATTGACTCTCAGGGTTACTTCCCCTTTTTGGACATCAATAAGGGTTCAACCAGTTGCTAGGAAAGGTCTTCCTAGAATGAGAGTTGCACTCTTGTGCTCCTTCATTTCCAGCACCACAAAGTTAGTAGAAAAGGCAAATGGCCCAACCTTGGCAATCATGTCTTCAATCACGCCTGATGGGTATTTAATGGAGCCATCAGCAAGTTGGAGACATATCCGGGTTGGTTTGACTTCTTCAGTCAAACCAAGCTTTGTGATAATAGATGCAGGTATTAGGTTGATACTTGCCCCAAGATCACATAGAGCTTGCTTGGTACAAGTACCCTCTAATGTGCATGGTATCATAAAGCTTCCGAGATCTTTAAGCTTCTCAGGTAAGCTTATCAGAATGAGTGCACTGCATTCTTCAGTGAGGTAAACTTTTTCAGTTTCCCTCCAATCCTTCTTATGACTTAAGATCTCTTTCATGAACTTAGCATAAGAGGGTATTTGCTCAAGTGCCTCTGCAAACGGAATCTTTATTTCAAGAGTCCTGAGATAGTCTGCAAAGCGGGAAAATTGCTTATCCTGTTCTGCTTGGCAGAGTTTCTGAGGATAAGGCATTTTGGCGTTGTATTCCTCAACCTTAGTTGCTACAGGTTTATTGCCTACAGATGTAGGTTAAGAATCCTTTTTAAAAGGGTTATTATCAGCACTTGTATGTGTCTGATCCCCCACTGGAATTTGAATGCCAGGGGTGGAAGCTGGAGTGGCGTTAGACGCCAACTCCTCACCTGTTTCTAGCGTCTGAATGCCAGAACTATGCTTCCTTTGGGCATTCAACGCCAATTCCTTGCTTGTTTCTGGCGTTGAACGCCAGGACTGAACATGGTTTGGGCATTCAGCGACAGCTTCCCACCCATTTTCTGGCGTTTGAACGCCACAATTATTCCTCTCTGGGCTCTTAATGTCCTCAGAGGGATTTTGGATAGTTTGCTCATTTCTTGGCTTCCTGCTATCTTGAAGTGATGTTTTTAATGTTTTCCCACTTCTTAATTGTACTGCTTGGCACTCTTCTGTTATTTATTTTGATAGCTGATGTTTTGTTTGCTTCAACTATACTTCCATATTCATATTAGCCATTCTTGTTTCTTGTAATATCTCCTTGAATTCGGCTAACTATTTTGTTAGAAAATCCAATTGCTGATTGAATTCTGTAACTTGTTCTGCAGGACTCATTTCAGCAGTTATTGTTTTAGCCTCTTCTTTCATGGAAAGTTCACTGCTTAGGTACAGATGCTGATTTCTGGCAACTGTATCAATGAGCTCTTGAGCTTCTTCTACTGTCTTTCTCATGTATATAGATCCACCAGCTGAGTGGTCTAGAAAAATCTGAGCTCTTTCTGTAAGCCCATAGTAGAAGATGTCTAACTGCACCCACTCTGAAAACATTTCAGAGGGGCATTTTCTTAGCATCTCTCTGTATCTCTCCCAGGCATCATAGAGAGATTCATTATCTCCTTGTTTGAAGCCTTGGATGCTTAGCCTTAGCTGTGTCATCCGTTTCAGAGGAAAATAGTGATTCAGGAATTTTTCTGACAGCTGTCTCCATGTCTTTATGCTGTCCTTAGGTTGGTTATTTAACCACCTCTTAGCTTGGTCTTTTATAGCAAATGGAAACAGTAATAATCTGTGGACATCCTGATCTACTTCCTTATCATGTGATGTGTTAGCAATTTGTAAAAATTGTGCCAGAAACTCTGTAGGTTCTTCCTGTGGAAGACCGGAATACTGGCAACTTTGCTGCACCATGATAATGAGCTGAGGATTCAACTCAAAGCTACTAACTCCTAGGGAGGGTATACAGATACTACTCCCATATGAAGCAGTAGTGGGGTTAGCATATGACCCCAGTGTCCTTATGGACTGTTCATTTCCACATAGTTCCATGATAGAGAAAGGGAGATGATGTGGATTTAATTTTTTTTTTGAAAATCAAAAATTAAAAGGAAGATAAAATAAAATAAATGAAACATTAAATAAAATTTAAAAACTAGAAAACCAAAATAAATAAAATAAAAAAATTGAAAACGAAAATAATTAATTATTTGAAAAGATTTGAAAAATTTTGGATATAATTTTCGAAAGCTGAGGAGAGAAAAAGTGGTTAGGAAGTTTTGAAAAAGATATAATTTGAAAAATTTTGACCAAGTCAACCCAAGTAATTCGAAAATTATGAGAGAAGATAAGATAGAAGATATGATTTGTAAAAGATAAATATGATAGGAAAAAGATGTAATTGAAAATAGAAAAGATATAAAAGATATTTGAAAAAGATAAATTTGTTTTGAAAAAGATATTGTGAAGATTTGAAAAAGATATTTATGAGTTGAAAAGATTTTAAGAAGGAAAAGATATAGATCTGTTTTGAAAAAGATATAAATTTTTTTTAAACCTTAAAAGGATAAGATTTGAAAAATTTTGAAATTGAAATCTGAATTTTTATAAAAAAAAATTCGAAAATATGGCTTAAAAATAGTTAGAAAAGATATATTTTTCTTATTTTGAATTTTATGATGAAAGAGAAAAACACATAAAAGATACAAGATTTAAAATTTTTAAATCTAATGCTCCTTGGTTTCAAAAATTTTGGAGGAAAAACACCAAGGAACACCAAACTTAAAAATTTTAAGATCAAAACACAAGAAAGACTCAAGAACACTTTGAAGATCCACAAGAACACCAAGAACAAAAGAAAGAACACCAAACTTAAAATTTTTAGAAAGCTTCAATAAAATTTTCGAAAATTATAAAAAAGATTAACAAGAAAACACCAAAATTAAAGTTTGGCACAAGAATTAATCAAATAAAAATTATTTTTGAAAAAGTTTTAAAAAGATGATACCCAATTGCCAAGAACATAAGCCAACGCTCTAGCCAACTGAGCTATAAATGTAACGTGTTTTAAAGATGTATTTTTTTAATAGATAAGAATAAATTTTTTTGGAAACTAATGTTTTGAAAAAGCACAAGAAAAATAAGAAAAGACACAGAATAAGATAAACCAAAGATCAAACAAGAAAAATTGACAAGAACAATTTGAAGATCAAGGAAAAACAAAGAACACTAATTCGAAAATTTAAAGGAAAATACAAGATATGCAATTGACACCAAACTTAGAACAAGACACAAAAGTCACAAAAAAAATTAAAATTTGATAAAGAAAAATAATATTTTTGAAAAATTTTTGAAAAGGGAATAAAGGACTCAGAATTAAATGACTCTATAGTAACAAAAATAAATTATTCCTAACCTAAGCAACAAAATAAACCTTTAGTTGTTCAAACTCGAACAATCCCCGGCAATGGCGCCATAAACTTGATGCACGAAATTGTATTCCCAATATCAAAATCAAGATTTCTTATGATTTCGTACCACTAACCAGCAAGTGCAATGGGTCGTCCAAGTAATACCTTACGTGAGTAAGGGTCGATCCCACGGAGATTATTGGTTTGAAGCAAGCTATGTTTATTTTATTATTCTTAGTCAGGATATCAATTATAATTATCAGTTTGAATTATTAGAAAAATAAAAGAGCGTGAAATAAATAATTGTTACTTTAATAATGGAGAATATGTTGGAGTTTTGGAAATGCTTTGTCTGCTTTATTTCACCTTTCCTCTTGTATTCCTCTTCCTACACGCAAGGCTCCTTCCATGGCAAGCTGTATGTAGGGTGTCACCATTGTCAATGGCTACTTCCCATCCTCTCAGTGAAAATGGTCCAAATGCTCTGTCACAGCACGGCTAATCAGCTATTGGTTCTCGATCATGTCGGAATAGAATCCGTTGATTCTTTTGCGTTTGTCATCACGCCCAACACTCGCGAGTTTGAAGCTCGTCTCAGTAATCCAATCCCAGAATCCTACTCGGAATACCACAGACAAGGTTTAGACTTTCTGGATTTTCATGAATGCCGCCATCAATTCCAGCTTATACCACGAAGATTCTGATTAAGGAATCTAAGAGATACTCATTCAATCTGATGTAGAACGGAGGTGGTTGTCAGGCACACGTTCATGGATTTGAGGAAGGTGATGAGTGTCACGGATCATCACCTTCTTCATAGTTAAGCGTGAATGAACATCTTAGATAAGAACAAGCGTGTTTGAATGGAAAACAGAAAGAATTGCATTAATTCATCGAGACGCTGCAGAGCTCCTCACCCCCAACAAATTCTATCCTAGTTATCCTTATCAGGTGTGCTGAGAATTGGGTTTTAATCCCGCTTAATTATCCCTTATTAAATAAAGGAAAGTCAAGTGGACTAATTAAATTGATCCTCGAGTTTCAGTCAACTTTTAAGGCGATCCAAATTAATTAGCAATTGCCAATTTCAACCACTGCTGAGTTTGATAACTCAAGTTTCACCAATTACTTAACCCAAGCCAAAAGGGAAGAAAATCTACTCGAATGAAAATAATTTGGATAGAGCCCAAGCATCAATAACATAAATTAGAGAAAACAATCATAAGTCTGGAATACCTCAAATTGTATTAAATAGGAAATCAATCTAAACATGAAGAGTTCATAAACCAAATTGAGAAAATAAATAAAAGGAATATTGAACCTGTAAATGAAGAGAAGTAGTCTGAACATAATAAAAATCCTAAACTCTAATCCTAATTTCTAAGAGAGAGGAGAGAACCTCTCTCTCTAAAAACTATATCTAAAATATGAAAAGTGAATTATTATCTGATCTCCCGAGTCTCTGCATGTTCCCTGAATTTAATCTGTGTTTCTGGGCCGATATCTGGGTCAAAACGCGGCCCGAAATTGTCTCCAGCATATTCTATAATTTTTGCAGATCGCGCAGGTCACGCATACGTGTCGGACACACGTACGCGTCATTCAGCGATTTTCCTCTCCACGCGTACGCGTCAAGCTTGCGTACACGTTGTTGTGATTTGTCTGATTCACGCGCACACATCAGCCATGCGTGCGCGTCAATGTCCCTTGGTTGTCTCCTTTATTTCTTGTGCTCCTTCCTTTTTTTGCAAGCTTCTTCTCTATTCTCTAAGCCATTTCTGCCCTATGAAGCCTGAAACACTTAACACACATATCAAGGCATCGAATGGAAATAAGAGATGATTAAAATACACAAATTAAAGACTCTAGGAAGCAAGTTTTCAATCATAGAACAATTTGGGAAGGAATTGCAAATACATGCTAATCATATGAATAAGTGGGTAGAGACTTGATAAAAACCACTCAATTAAACACAAGATAAACCATAAAATAGTGGTTTATCAACCTCCCCACACTTAAACATTAGCATGTCCTCATGCTTAGCTTAAGGAGATAAAACAATTGAGTAGGGAAAAGCAAGACTCATGCAATGCAACCTATGAATGTGAATGCAACTTACATGCTAAAATGATTCTACCTACTTGGTGAAAAAGTAAATAAATCATTCAAGAATAAATATGAACTGGATTTCACTAATTCAAATCACAAAATAAAGTACAAATAACTTGCAAGAAGAAGATAGCTCATGAAAGCCGGGAACAAAGAATCGAGTATCGAACCCTCACCGGAAGTGTATGCACTCTAATCACTCAGGTGTTTAAGGTTCGATTCTCTCAATTCTCTACTAATCTTGCTTTCTAAGGCTTGCTCTTCTTCTACCAATCAACAAAATTTTAATGCACAAATACACAAACCAAGAGGTCTTTTAAGTATTGTAATGGGTTTAGGGTCAAAGTAGGATTATATTTGGCCAAGTGGACTAAAATCTGAATCCTTAATTAACTTAAACTTTTCCCACCTAACTTAAGACAATCCATGTAATCACAATTCAAGATCTAATTGCCCATTAACTATGTTTACCACACATTCATGCATCCTAAATTTAAGTACAACTCATATGCATTGATTTCACTATTTACTTTGGGGCATTTTGTCCCCTTTTTATTTTTCTGCTCTTTTTTTTCTTTTCTTTTTCTCTTCCCTTTTTTTCTTTTATATATATATATATATATATATATATATATATATATATATATTTTCTTGTTTTTCTCAATGCATATGATTAAAGTATTGAATGCAATAATATGTGTTCAACTATTATTTTGCACATTTTCACAAAAATATACAACACCCAATTACTCAAACCAAATATTTTCAAACCCAACTTCCCCACACTTAAATCATGAGCACTTTTACTAGTCTAAGCTAACCAAGGATTCAAATTAAGGACATTATTTTTTTCTGCTTAGAGTTAGTAATGAGCTAAAATAAAGAACAAATGGGTAAAATAGGCTCAAATTTGTTTGCAAAGGATGATGAAAGGGTAAGGCCATATGGGTATGTAAGCTTAGTGAAACAAGGCCTCAATCATATAAGTGCATGCATACATCAAACAACGGAAATATAGAATTAAGTAAGATAAAGATTACAATTTTAGAGAGAACAACACACACAAAAATAAAATATATTGGTTGATAAAATGCAACCAATCAAATAGGCTAAAAATCTCACTGGTTTTGTGTGTTCGAACTCTAAACCATGTTCCACAATAATATTTCTTCAGACAAGTTTAACAAAAATTTTAATTCAAATTAGTGAAATGCTCTAAAAAGTTTCTTGAAAAAGAATTCATCACTTCAACCAAGTAATGGTAATATATGCACAAAATCAGACATGCAAATGCAACAATGAAAAACAAAAATTGGTGTTGAGATGAAGGTGACTAACCTACGGAGATCAGTATCGACCTCCCCACACTTAAAGATTGCACCGTCCTTGGTGTATGCTAAGCTGTGCAGGTGGGCGGGGATTGTGGTTCCTCAGCCGGTGCTCGTTGTAGAGTCTTTCTCTTTACCCTTCCTGGTGGCCATCCTGAAAAGGGAGAAGAGAAGGAGACATGAAGTCAAATGGATAGAGTAAGGGAGAGGGCAATACGAGTGATAATCATGCCAAAATAAAGAAGAATGTCATTAACACATGGTCGCGACTCCATGAAATTAGGACATCAATGGAAATATAGCATGATAAATTGAGGCAAATAAATGCAAGATGTTTATTGGCATGCGGGCAAAGGCATGAGTAGCATAGATCAAGCATTAAAAGCCAAAATGTATTAGTAGTCGTAAGAAACTAACACTAATGTTTGTATTGACAATTATATTTAATTAATAAAATATTTGAAAGGGTTTTGTGAAAAACAGGGATTAGAGTAGAATGATAGAATAATGAAAAATGCACAATGCCATACGGGCTTTTTCACAAACACGTAGTATGCATGTTTAATATGATAGGGGAAGAATGAATTTGGAACATGCAAGCATTCCAAGTAATATGAATTGTCAAACAACTCCATAATAATGCACAAGTAATAGTGAAAGACCATAATAATGCACAACATAAAAATGCATGAAGAAGAAAGAAAAAGAGACCATAAATAATTATGTTAAAAAGAAAATTAAGAAAAGTGCAAAAGGTAGAAAATGAATGAAGAAGAGAAGAGGGAGGAAAAGAAGAAAGAAATAGGATTAGAAAAGAGAAGAAAAGGAAACAGATTAGGCGGCATGCTGCGTGCAAGCTGCACGACTGATGAGCGGATAATTTATACGCTTTTTGGCATTGTTTTTAGGTAGTTTTTAGTAAGTTTAAGCTACTTTCAGGGATGTGTTCATTAGTTTTTATGTTAAATTCACATTTCTGGACTTTACTATGAGTTTGTGTGTTTTTCTGTGATTTCAGGTAATTTCTGGCTGAAATTGAGGGACTTGAGCAAAACTCTGAAAAAGGCTGACAAAAGGATTGATGATGTTGTTGGAATCTGACCTCCCTGCACTCAAAATGGATTTTCTGGAGCTACAGAAATCCAATTGGCGCGTTCTCAACGGCGTTAGAAAGTAGACATCTAGAGCTTTCCAGCAATATATAATAGTCTATACTTTATTCGGAAATTGACGACGTAACTTGGCATTGAACGCCAAGTACATGCTGCTGTCTAGAGTTAAACGCCAGAAACACGTCATGATCCGGAGTTGAACGCCTAAAACACGTTATAACTTGGAGTTCAACTCCAAGAAAAGCCTCAGCTCGTGGATAGATCAAGATCAGCCCAAACATACACCAAATGGGCCCCGGAAGTGGATTTATGCATCAATTACTTACTCATGTAAATCCTAGTAGCTAGTTTAGTATAAATAAGACCTTTTACTAGTGTATTAGTCGTCTTTTGACCATGTTTCATCTTTGGTCTCAGTTGTGTTTTATTCTTTATCTTAGGAGGCCATTGATCACGTTTTGGGGGGCTGGCCATTCGGCCATGCCTGAACCTTTCACTTATGTATTTTCAACAGTGGAGTTTCTGCACACCATAGATTAAGGGCGTGGAGCTCTGCTGTACCTCAAGTTTCAATACAATTATTATTACTTTCTATTCAATTCTTTTTTATTCTTATTCCAAGATATACGTTGCACAACACTTTGATGAATGTGATGATCTGTGACACTCATCATCATTCTCACCTATGAACATGCGTGACTGACAACCACTTCCGTTCTACTCTAGGCCGGGCACATATCTCTTAGATTCCCCAACAGAATCTTCGTGGTATAAGCTAGATAGATGGCGGCATTCATGGGGATCCGGAAAGTCTAACCTTGTCTGTGGTATTCCGAGTAGGATCCCGGGAATCCGGAAAGTCTAACCTTGTCTGTGGTATTCCGAGTAGGATTCCGGTATTGAATGACTGTGACGAGCTTCAAACTCCTGAAGGCTGGGCGTTAGTGACAGACGCAAAAGAATCAATGGATTCTATTCCAACCTGATTGAGAACCGACAGATGATTAGCCGTGCTGTGACAGAGCATTTGGACCATTTTCACTGAGAGGATGGGATGTAGCTATCAACAAGGGTGATGCCTCTAGACGATTAGCCGTGCAGTGACAGCGCATAGGACCATTTTCCCGAGAGGATTAAAAGTAGCCATTGATGATGGTGATGCCCTACATACAGCTTGCCATGGAAAGGAGTAAGAAGGATTGGATGAATGTAATAAAAAAGTAGAGATTCGAGAGGATTCTAGCATCTCCACACGCCTATCTGAAATTCCCACTATTGATCTACATAAGTATTTCTATCTTATTTTATTTTCTATTTATTATTAATTTTCGAAACCCATAACCATTTAATCTGCCTAACTGAGATTTACAAGGTAACCATAGCTTGCTTCATACCAACAATCTCTGTGGGATGGACCCTTACTCACGTAAGGTATTACTTGGACGACCCAGTACACTTGCTGGTTAAGATGAACAGAGTTGTGTCCACACATAATCAATAGCCATTAAATAAATCTCATGCAAATACAAAGAGGGTCACAATTTCGTCCACCAAGTTTTTGGCGCCGTTGTCGGGGATTGTTCGAGAATGGACAACTGACGGTTCATCTTGTTGCTCAGATTAGGTAATTTTCTTTTCAAAAATCTTTTTCAAAATTTTTCTTTTCTTTTTTTCGTTTTTCCAAAATTTATTTTCGAAAAATATAATAAAAATTCAAAAAAATTAATAAAATCATAAAAATTAAAAATATTTTTGTGTTTCTTGTTTGAGTCTTGAGTCAATTTTTAAGTTTGGTGTCAATTGCATGCTTTTAAAATTTTTTCTTGCATTTTTCGAAAATTCCATGCATTCAAAGTGTTCTTCATAATCTTCAAGTTGTTCTTGACAAGTCTTCTTATTTGATCTTGATGATTTCTTGTTTTGTGTTGTTAGTTGTTTTTCATGTGCATCTTTGCATTCATATTTTCCAAGCATTAAAAATTTCTAAGTTTGGTGTCTTGCATATTTTCTTTGCATCAAAAATTTTTCAAAAATATGTTCTTGATGTTCATTATGATCTTCAAAGTGTTCTTGGTGTTCATCTTGATATTCATGGTGTTCTTGCATGCATTAAGTGTTTTGATCCAAAATTTTCATGTTTTGGGTCATTTTTGTGTTTTTCTCTCTCATGATTAAAAAATTCAAAAAAATTCAAAAATATATCTTTTCCTTTTTTCTCTCCAAATTTTCGAAAATTTGAGTTGACTTAGTCAAAAATTTTCAAAATTAGTTGTTTCTTACAAGTCAAGTCAAATTTTCAATTTTAAAAATCTTATCTTTTTAAAATCTTTTTCAAAAATTATATCTTTTTCATTTTTTTTTATTTTTTTCGAAAATTTCAAAAATTCTTTTTCAAATTATTTTCAAAATCTTTTCCTTATCTTTATATCACATTTTCGAAAACTCACTAATAATTAATGTGGTTGATTCAAAAATTTGAAGTTTGTTACTTTCTTGTTAAGAAAGGTTCAATCTTTAAGTTTTAGAATCTTATCTTGTAGTTTCTTGTTAGTGAAGTAAGTAATTTTAAATTTAAAAATGAAATCTTTTTATCTTTTATCTTATCTTTTTTCAAAAATTTTATCTTTTTCAAAATTTGATTTCAAAATATCTCATCTAACCTCTTATCTTCTTATCTTTTCAAATTTGATTTTAATATCTTTTTCAACTAACTCTTTGACTTTTTGTTTGTTTCTTATCTTTTTCAAAACCACCTAACTACTTTTCCCTCTCTAATTTTTGAAATATCTCATCCCCTTTTCAAAAATTCTTTTTGTTTTAAATTTTAATTTTAATCTTATCTTATCTCTAATTTTCGAAAATTACTAACCTCTTTTTAAAAATTATTTTTGAATTTTCTATCTCCCTCTCTTTTCTTATTCTATTTAATTAATAATTTACTAACACTTCTCTTCACCTCTCTCCACCTAAATATCCGAACCCACTCTTCTTCATTCTTCTCCCCTTTCTTTTTTTACTAACATAAAGGAATCTCTATACTGTGACATAGAGGATTCCTCTTTCTTTTCTTGTTTTCTTCTCTTTCATATGGGCAGGAACAGGGATAAAGGCACTCTTGTTGAAATTGATCCAGAACCTGAAAGGACTCTGAAGAGAAAATTAAGAGAAGCTAAGTTACAACAATCTAAAGGTAACCTTTCAGAAATTTTTGAACAAGAGAAGGAGATGGCAGCCGAAAATAACAATAATGCAAGGAGAATGCTTGGTGACTTCACAAAGCCAACGTCCAAATTTGATGGAAGAAGCATCTCCATTCCTGCCATTGGAGCCAACAACTTTGAGCTGAAACCTCAGCTAGTTGCCTTAATGCAACAAAACTGCAAGTTTTATGGACTTCCATCTGAAGATCCTTACCAGTTTTTAACTGAGTTCTTGCAGATCTGTGAGACTGTAAAGACGAATGGAGTTGATCCTGAAGTCTACAGACTCATGCTTTTCCCTTTTGCTGTAAGAGACAGAGCTAGAATATGGTTGGATTCACAACCCAAGGATAGCCTGGACTCCTGGGATAAGCTAGTCACTGCCTTCTTGGATAAATTCTTTCCTCCTCAAAAGCTGAGCAAGCTGAGAGTGGATGTTCAAACCTTCAAACAAAAAGATGGTGAGTCCCTCTATGAAGATTGGGAAAGATACAAGCAGCTGACCAAAAGATGTCCATCTGACATGTTTTCAGAGGACCATATTAGATATATTCTATTATGGTCTATCTGAATTTTCGAAAATGTCATTGGACCATTCTGCAGGTGGATCTATTCACCTAAAGAAAACGCCTGAAGAGGCTCAAGAACTCATTGATATGGTTGCAAACAACCAATTCATGTACACTTCTGAGAGGAATTCCGTGAATAATAGTATACCTCAGAAGAAAGGAGTTCTTGAAATTGATGCTCTGAATGCCATATTGGCTCAGAACAAAGTGTTGACTCAACAGGTCAACATGATCTCTCAAAATCTGAATGGATGGCAACATGCATCCAAAAGTACTAAAGAGGCAGCTTCTGAAGAAGCTTATGATACTGAGAACCCTGCCATGGCAGAGGTTGATTACATGGGTGACCCTTATGGAAACACCTATAACTCATCATGGAGAAATCATCCAAATTTCTCATGGAAGGATCAACAAAAGCCTCAGCAAGGCTTTAACAATGGTGGACGTAATAGGCTGAGCAATGGCAAGCCTTTTCCATCATCTTCTCAGCAACAGACAGAGAATTCTGAACAAAACACTTCTAATTTAGCCAATTTAGTCTCTGATCTGTCAAAGGCCACTTCCAGTTTCATGAGTGAAACAAGATCCTCCATCAAAAATCTGGAGGCACAAGTGGGACAGCTGAGTAAGAAAATCATTAAAACTCCTCCCAGTATTCTCCCAAGCAATACAGAAGAAAATCCAAAAGGAGAGTGCAAGGCCATTGATATAATCAATATGGCCGAATGCACAAAGGAGGAGGAGGACGAAAATCCTAGTGAGGAAGACCTCCTGGGACGTCCTTCAAGCAAGAAGGAGTTTCCTATTAAGGATCCAAAGGAATCTGAGGCTCATACAGAGACCATAGAGATTCCATTAAATCTCTTTCTGCCATTCATGAGCTCTGAAGACTATTCTTCCTCTGAAGAGGATGAAGATGTGACTGGAGAGCAAGTTGCTCAATATTTAGGAGCTATCATGAAGCTGAATGCCAAGTTGTTTGGTAATGAGACTTGGGAAAGTGAACCTCTCTTGCTCATTAGTGAACTAGATACTTGGATTCAGAAAATTTTACCTCAAAAGAGACAAGATCCTGGCAAGTTCTTAATACCTTGTACCATAGGCACCATGACCTTTGAAAAGGCTCTATGTGATCTAGGGTCAGGGATAAATCTTATGCCACTCTCTGTAATGGAGAAGCTAGGGATCATTGAGGTACAACCTGCCTTGTTCTCATTACAATTGGCAGACAAGTCATTGAGACAAGCTTATGGAATAGTGGAGGACGTGTTAGTAAAGGTTGAAGGCCTTTACATCCCTGCTGATTTCATAATCTTAGACACTAGGAAGGAAGAGGATGAATGCATCATCCTTGGAAGACCTTTCCTAGCCACAGCAAGTGCTGTGATAGATGTCAACAGAGGTGAACTAGTCCTTCAATTGAATAAGGACTACCTTGTGTTTAAGGCACATGGCCATCCCTCTGTGACAAAAGAGAGTAAGCATGAAGAGCTTCTCTCAGTTCAGAGTCAAGAAGAGCCCCCACAGTCAAACTCTAAGTTTGGTGTTGGGAGGCCACAACCAAACTCTAAGTTTGGTGTTAAGACCCCATATCCAAACTCTAAGTTTGGTGTTGGGACTATACAACATTGACCTGATCACCTTTGTGGCTCCATGAGAGCCACTGTCAAGCTATTGACATTAAAGAAGCGCTTGTTGGGAGGCAACCCAATTTTATTTATCTAATTTTTATTTTACTGTTATTTTGTGTTTAATTAGGTACATGATCATGTGGAGTCACGAAAAAAATAAAAAAATTAAAAACAGAATCAAAAACAGCAAAAGAAAAATCACACCCTGGAGAAAACACAGGCTGGCGTTCAACGCCAGTAAGGTGCATCTGGCTGGCGTTCAACGCCAGAACAGAGCATGAATCTGGCGCTGAACGCCAGAAACAAGCAACATTCTGGTGTTTGAACGCCAGAAATGTGCCTAGAGGAAAAGCTGGCGCTGAACGCCAGCAACAAGCATGAAACTGGCGTTCAACGCCAGAAACATGTTACATGTGGGCGTTGAACGCCCAGAACGTGCACCACTCGGCGTTTAAACGCCAGAATGGTGTGCAAAGGCATTTTACATGCCTATTTGGTGCAGGGATGGAATTCCTTGACATCTCAGGATCTGTGGACCCCACAGGATCACCTCAAGATCTGTGGACCCCACAGGATCCCCGCCTAACATATTCCCACCTTACCTCCTAATCCTATTTTACTCTTCCCAATAAACACTCCTTCCCAAAACCCTTCACCTATCACCTCTTCACCACTCACATCCATCCACTCTTCCCCATACACCCCACCTACCTTTAAAATTCAAATTCTCTTTCCCACCCAATCCCACCCATATAGCCGAATACACACATCCCTCAATGTCCTCCATATCTTCTTCTTATTCTTCATCTTTTCTTTCTTCTCTTGCTCGAGGGTGAGCAATTTTCTAAGTTTGGTGTGGTAAAAGCATAGCTTTTTGCTTTTCCATAACTATTAATGGCACCTAAGGCCAGAGACATCCAAAAAAAAAGAAGAAGAGAAAAAAAGGAAAGACAAAAGCTTCCACCTCTGAGTCATGGGAGATGAAAAGACTCATGTAAATGGTTTATAGCTCAGTGGTAGAACATTTGACTGCAAATCAAGAGATCCCTGAGATACCTCAGGGGATAAATTGTCCTCCACACAATTATTGGGAGCAACTAAGGATAGGAACACCAAAATTACTAGGGATCATGCAACAGAAGCAAGGAAGAGACATAGAGAAGCTCAAAAAGCACCATTGGTCCTTCAAAAAGGCGCCACCCTCACTAAGGTGGACTCATTCCTTGTTCTTATTTCTCTGTTTTTTTATTTTTATGCTTCATATTTATTTATGTTTTGTGTCTCTACTTCATGATCATTAGTAGTTAGTAACTATGTCTTAAAGTTATGAATAAATTCCAATAATCCTTCACCTCTCTTAAATGAAAAATGTTTTAATTCAAAAGAACAAGAAGTACATGAATTTCGAATTTATCCTTGAATTTAGTTTAATTATATTGATATGGTGACAATACTTTTTGTTTTCTGAATGAATGCTTGAACAGTGCATATTTTTTATCTTGTTGTTTATGAATGTTAAAATTTTTGGCTCTTGAAAGAATGATGAACAAAGAGAAATGTTTTTGATAATCTGAAAAATCATAAAATTGATTCTTGAAGCAAGAAAAAGCAGTGAAAAAAAAAGAAAAGCTTGCGAAAAAAAATGAAAAAAATAGAAAGAAAACGAAAAAAGCAAGCAGAAAAAGCCAATAGCCCTTAAAACTAAAAGGCAAGGGTAAAAAGGATCCAAGGCTTTGAGCATCAATGGATAGGAGGGCCCAAGGAAATAAAATCCAGGCCTAAGCGGCTAAACCAAGCTGTCCCTAACCATGTGCTTGTGTCATGCAGGTCCAAGTGAAAAGCTTGAGACTGAGTGGTTAAAGTCGTGATCCAAAGCAAAAGAGTGTGCTTAAGAGCTCTGGACACCTCTAACTGGGGACTCTAGCAAAGCTGAGTCACAATCTAAAAAGGTTCACCCAGTCATGTGTCTGTGGCATTTATGTATCCGGTGGTAATACTGGAAAACAAAATGCTTAGGGCCACGGCCAAGACTCATAAGTAGCTGTGTTCAAGAATCAACATACTTAACTAGGAAAGTCAATAACACTATCCGAAATTCTAAGTTCCTAGAGAAGCCAATCATTCTAAACTTCAAAGGAAAAAAATGAGATGCCAAAACTGTTCAGAAGCAAAAAGCTACAAGTCCCGCTCATCTAATTATAATTAAAATTCATTGATATTCTGGAATTTATAGTATATTCTCTTCTTTTTATCCTAATTGATTTTCAGTTGCTTGGGGACAAGCAACAATTTAAGTTTGGTGTTGTGATGAGCGGATAATTTATACGCTTTTTGGCATTATTTTTAGGTAGTTTTTAGTAAGTTTAAGCTACTTTCAGGGATGTTTTCATTAGTTTTTATGTTAAATTCACATTTCTGGACTTTACTATGAGTTTGTGTGTTTTTCTGTGATTTCAGGTAATTTCTAGCTGAAATTGAGGGACTTGAGCAAAACTCTGAAAAAGGCTGACAAAAGGACTGATGATGCTGTTAGAATCTGACCTCCCTGCACTCAGAATGGATTTTCTGGAGCTACAGAACACCAATTGGCGCGCTCTCAATGGCGTTAGAAAGTAGACATCTAGAGTTTTCCAGCAATAGATAATAGTCCATACTTTATTCGGAAATTGACGACGTAACTTGGCGTTGAACGCCAAGTACATGCTGCTGTCTGGAGTTAAACGCCAGAAACACGTCATGATCCGGAGTTGAACGCCCAAAACACGTTATAACTTGGAGTTCAACTCCAAGAAAAGCCTCAGCTCGTGGATAGATCAAGCTCAGCCCAAACATACACCAAGTGGGCCCCGGAAGTGGATTTATGCATTAATTACTTACTCATGTAAATCCTAGTAGCTAGTTTAGTATAAATAAGACTTTTTACTAGTGTATTAGTCATCTTTTGACAATGTTTCATCTTTGGTCTCAGTTGTGTTTTATTCTTTATCTTAGGAGGCCATTGATCAGGTTTTGGGGGGCTGGCCATTCGGCCATGCCTGAACCTTTCACTTATGTATTTTCAACAGTGGAGTTTTTGCACACCATAGATTAAGGGTGTGGTGCTGTGCTGTACCTCAAGTTTCAATACAATTATTATTACTTTTTATTCAATTCTTTTTTATTCTTATTCCAAGATATACGTTGCACAAGACTTTGATGAATGTGATGATCCGTGACACTCATCATCATTCTCACCTATGAACGTGCGTGACTGACAACCACTTCCGTTCTACTCTAGGCCGGGCACATATCTCTTAGATTCCCCAACAGAATCTTCATGGTATAAGCTAGATAGATGGCGGAATTCATGGGGATCCGGAAAGTCTAACCTTGTCTGTGGTATTCCGAGTAGGATCCCGGGAATCCGGAAAGTCTAACCTTGTCTGTGGTATTCCGAGTAGGATTCCGGTATTGAATGACTGTGACGAGCTTCAAACTCCTGAAGGCTGGGCGTTAGTGACAGACGTAAAAGAATCAATGGATTCTATTCCAACCTGATTGAGAACCGACAGATGATTAGCCGTGCTGTGACAGAGCATTTGGACCATTTTCATTGAGAGGATGGGATGTAGCTATCAACAAGGGTGATGCCTCCAGACGATTAGCCGTGCAGTGACAGCGCATAGGACCATTTTCCCGAGAGGATTAAAAGTAGCCATTGATGATGGTGATGCCCTACATACAGCTTGCCATCGAAAGGAGTAAGAAGGATTGGATGAATGTAGTAAAAAAGTAGAGATTCAAGATGATTCTAGCATCTCCACACGCCTATCTGAAATTCCCACTATTGATCTACATAAGTATTTCTATCTTATTTTATATTCTATTTATTATTAATTTTCGAAACCCATAACCATTTAATCTTCCTAACTGAGATTTACAAGGTAACCATAGCTTGCTTCATACCAACAATCTCTGTGGGATCGACCCTTACTCACGTAAGGTATTACTTGGACGACCCAGTACACTTGCTCGTTAAGATGAACGGAGTTGTGTCCACACATAATCAATAGCCATTAAATAAATCTCATGCAAATACAAAGAGGGTCACAATTTCGTCCACCAACGACGCTAACGGCGTGAACGCGTCACACACGCAGACGCGTGGGTGAGTGTATAGGGGAGGGACACGAGAGTGTCCCTCACGCGTACGCATGATTAGGGGTCATCCAAAACGCACGAGGCCATTCGCACTCCCACACAACTTTATGTGCGAAACCCTAATAACGCCGATTCACACACCCACGCGGACGCGTCGGTAATGCTTACGCATGGGTTGGACTTTTTTTTACAGGTGGCACGTACGCGTGTGACATGCGTACGCGTGGTGTGGCTTGTGTGCCATGCACCACTCTCGCGCATCTCTCGCGCAACTCTCTGTTCAATTTCGCTAGACAAACGGTGCGTGCGCATCATAGACGCTGGCGCGTTGATCACCCTTTTTTATGTTGATGCAAAAATGCAGAATGCAGTATGCAGATGCTAATATGAATGTTATGCATGATTCCAAGTTCAATCAAAATTCAAAAACAGACTAAAATGGAAAAGGAATGATCATACCATGGTGGGTTGTCTCCCATCTAGCACTTTTAGTTAAATTCCTTAAGTTGGACATTTGATGAGCTTCCTGTTATGGTGGCTTGTGCTTAAATTCGTCTAGAAATCTCCACCAATGTTTGGAATGCCAACAGCCTCCGGGGTCCGAAACAAGATACGTAAAGCCCTTAGGTGAGTTCAAACAGGCTTCAAGGCTCCTAGATGTTGAATGTTAGAATAGATTCCAGGATCCCAAACTTTACTTTTACACCCGTTTTTGTCTTGATCTACATTTTTCCAGTCGGGTGGTGAGCAATCTGAATTCTCACTGCAGTGACCAAACAACTTTCGAGACCCATACAATTGAGATTGACACCAATCCTTGCACCTCAAATTGAAGTGTGAAACCTCATTGAATCTCGCATACCAGCTCTGAGTGCGAGTCATTTCCCTTTTACTCTTAAAGCCGCAAAGAGCTTTAAGCTGGCCATCTGTTTCAAGTAAACCATAATCAAGTGGAAAAGTAAAGAAAAAAGCTAAGGATTTTACCCACTTGAAGTTTGTATTGGTGGTAATGGCCTTGGGATAAGTGTTTCCAGTGGTTCTGCAAGCTCTACTCCCTTTTGATCTTTTGTGAATTTCTCCACTTATTTTCAAACTTCTTCAATTTCAACCATGTCTTGATCAATGTCTTCGATATCCTCCTCATCATCACTGAAGTCATAAGTTGGAGGTCGAGAAAAATCTACCTCAGCATCATCTTCGTATTCACTCGAGGAAGATTCCTCTGTCTCAAAGAATTCACTTGCAGATGCAAGTTCATTACTAGGAAAACTTGACTTGTGATTATCATCATCAAGGAAACTTGCGTCTTGGGTTGTTCCGTCCAGTTCCTCATAAGATAACTGCTTTGGGGGTTGTGCACTATCCTCCTTAGCATCAGCTGTAATTTCCTTGATGGAATTCTCCACAACTCTGGATTCCCACGGAGGTTCAGCATCTCCTGAATCTTCAACCAACTCTTCTTCTTCTATAATGACAGCTTCCTCTACTTGTTCCAGTACGAAGTCGTGCTCTATACTGTCCACTGGAGTTTCTAGTGTTTCCTTCATGCTACGTTCTTCATTAAATTCTCCACATGAAGCTATGGGAGTTCCTTGAGTGTCCGAACATCTAGAAGATAATTGATTTATTGCTTGCTCCAGTTGATGAAGAGTTGCATGAAATTGATCTACTAATTCTTCGAAGTGAACTTGTGATTCTTGACTTGATGGATATAGACATGGTGCATAGGGAAGTGGTGGTTATTGGGAGTAATTGGATTGGAATTGGGGTGGATAAGGATCATACGGTGGTGAATGGTGAAAGGTAGCTTGTGAGTAAGGGGGTTCGAAGCTATGTTGAGAGGATGGTCTATGAGCACAGGATGGGGCTTGTTGGTAATTACAAGGGGGTCCACCATATCTATCAGCTTGGTATGCATTATGGAATGGTCCTTGTCCATGATATCTTGGAAGGTGTTGCTGCCTAAAGGGTTGACATATCCTCTCGACTCTATCCATCTTTGATTGCATAGACCTTGATGCATATTCCTGTTATAACTTCCATTTCTTTCAACAAAATTAGAACCAAACTCAAAGCAAGAGGGGTGAGAACTCATAGTAGCTAATAGAAATAAGAAGGGAAAACAAAAACAAATAAACAAGTAAAAGAAAAATATTTACAATAACCAATAATAAGACACACGTTTGCAATTCCCCGGCAACGGCGCCATTTTGAAGAACGAAACTCTCGCGCGATCTAGAATTTCCACAAATAAATTCCCGTTGTAAGTATAGCTTCTAGACCGACAAGAATTCCTTTCTTACAAAATTTTTGGTTGTCACAAGTAACAAACCCAACAAAATTTATAAACTGAAGTATTCAAACCTCAGGTCGTCTTCTCAAGGAATTGCAGGGAGGTGTGTTTATTATTGGTTATGGAAAATAGTGTTTTTGGGTTTTGAAAGGGTTTTGAACAAGAGAAATAAATTGCAGGAATTAGTAAATCAATAACTAAGAAAACTCTTGGCAAGGTATGAGAATTGGAATTGCTATCCTAGTTATCCTTATCAGGTGTGCTAAGAATTGGGTTTTAATTCTACTTAATTATCCCTTATTAAATAACGAAAAGTCAAGTGGACTAATTAAATTGATTCTCGAGTTTTAGTCAACATTTAGGGCGATCCAAATTAATTAGCAATTGCCAATTTCAACCACTGCAGAGTTTGATAACTCAAGTATCACCAATTACTTAACCCAAGCCAAAAGGGAAGAAAATCTACTCGAATGAAAATAATTTGGATAGAGCCCTATCATCAATAACATAAATTAGAGAAAACAATCATAAGTCTGGAATACCTCAAATTATATTAAATAGGAAATCAATCTAAACATTAAGAGTTCATAAACCAAATTGAGAAAATAAATAAAAGGAATATTGAACCTAGAAATGAGGAGAAGTAGTCTGAATATAATAAAAATCCTAAATCCAAATCCTAATTTCTAAGAGAGATAAGAGAACCTCTCTCTCTAAAAACTACATCTAAAATATGAAAAGTTAATTATTATATGATCTCCCGAGTCTCTGCATGTTCCCTGAATTTAATCTATGTTTCTGGGCCGAAATTTGGGTCAAAACGCGGCCCGAAACTATCTCCAGAGTATTCTGTAATTTGTGTAGATCATGCAGGTCACGCGTATGCATCGGTCACGCGTACGCGTAATTCAGCGATTTTCCTCTCCACGCGTGCGCGTCAGGCGCGTGTGACGTTAGGATTTTTCCTAGTAAAGAATTTTATAAAAATAGTCGCGTTGTAGATATAGTTTCTAAACCAACAGAAATCCTTTCATACAAACGATTTGGTTGTCACAAGTAACAAACCCCTTTTTAAAATTGATAACTGGGTATTTAAACCTCGGGTCGTCTTCTCAAGAAATTGCAGGGAGGTATGTTCTTATTATTGGTTATGAAAAAAGTGTGTTTTGGGGTTTTGGATTAAGGTAAAAGATTAGTTGAATGACAAGTAAAATAAAATAATAATAACTGTAAAATAAACTCTTGGTAAAGTATGAGAACTGAAAGTCCTATCCTAGTTATCCTTATCGATTGTGATGAGAATTGGATTTTTCTCCCACTTTGTTAACCTCTAACTATGAAGTTAAGTTAAGTGGATGAATTAATTTTGATTCCTCATGTCCTAGTCTTTCCTTGGGAAAGGCTAGAGTTATTGGAACTTGAATTAATGAAATGAAGAAATCCAATTTTCAATCAACAATGAGTTTGATAACTCTAGAGTCACCAATTAATCAACAAGCCAGGAATGTAGAAAGCTAAATTAAAATCATAAATTTCTGGAATACCTCAAATTCATTCAAAGCAGTAAAATCTAACATGGAAAATATTCATAAGCCAATTGGACAACATAAATCAAACATAAATAAAAGCATTAAAATATATTAAAGTAGAAGAGAAATCAAAATAAAGGAATATTGAACCTGATATGAAGAGCTAAATTAAATCCTTAGTTTCTAAAAATCCTAATTTCTAAATCCTAAGAAAGAGGAGAGAACCTCTCTCTCTAAAAACTACATCTAAGCCTAAAATTATGAATTATGAGAGCCTGATCTCTTCATTCTTCCACTTTGCAGCCTTTAATCCGTGTTTTTTGGGCTTGAAACGGGGCCGGAAATAGCCCAGGATTCGCCATTTGCGAATTTTGCCACGCTGATTTTCGCAGATGCGACGCATCCGCCTGGATGACACGTTCGTGTCGCCTATCTGTACGGCCACTATAACAAATTATATATCAAATCGAAGCCCCAGACGTTAGGTTTCCAACGCAAGTGGAACTGCATCATTTGGACCTCTATAGCTCAAGTTATGGTTGTTTTATTGCAAGAGGATTAGGCTGACAGCTTTGCAGTTTCTTCAACTTCTTGTATTCCTTCCACTTTTGCATGCTTCCTTTCCATCCTCTAAGCTATTCTTGCCTTGTAATCCCTAAAATCACTTAACACACATATCAAGGCATCTAATGGTAATAAGAGATGATTAAATAAAAGAAAATAAAAGCCAAAGAAGCATGTTTTCAATCATAGAACAAATTATGGGAAGGAATTGTAAAACATGCAAATAGTATGAATAAGTGGGTAAAGAGTTGATAAGATCCACTAAATTAAGCACAAGATAAACCATAAAATAGTGGTTTATCAACCTCCCCACACTTAAACAATAGCATGTCCTCATGTTAAGCTCAAGAGAAAGTATAAAGATGAAGAGGAATGGTAGGATGTATGAAATGCAACCTATCTATATGAATGCAACTACATGCAAAAATGTTTCTACCTACTTGGTTAAAAATAAATAAGTTCTCCAAGAAAAACATAAATCAGATTTCACTAATTCAAATCATATAAAATAAAGACAAGTAAACTTGTAAGAAGATAGCTCATGAAAGCAGGGAACATAGAATTAAGCACTGAACCCTCACTGGTAGTGTATATTACGCTAATCTCTCTAGTGTATAGGGTAATCACTCTACTCTTCTCTAGTCATGCTTTCTAAAACTTTGTTCTTCATCTAATCAATCAACAAATATTTAGCATACCAATGCAAACATCATGAGGTCTTTTCAGGGTTGTAATGGGGCTGAGGTAAAGGTAAGGGTATATATAAGGCTAAGTGAGCTAGTAAAGTGAATCCTTGAGTAGTCTAAGATCTCACCTAACATATACATACTCTATAAAAATATTAAAGTTATACTTAGCTTCCCATAATTTTCCCACTTTTTATCACATACTCATGTACCAATTTTATTTTGATTTTACTTCCATGTGCATTGATTTCTCTACTAAACTTATTATTGGGGTAATTTTGTCCCCTTATTCATAAATTTTTTTTTTTGAATCATAAAAGCAAACATAACTTATCAATGCACATGGACTTTCCATTATTTTTTCTATTTTGGTTTTTTCATGAGTAGGTTCCCAAATTTCAAATATTCAAATAAATTAGAAACATGATACATTCCCTTATTAACCCATGTTCCCACAATTTCCCCACACTTAAATTATACACAATATCTATCTTAAGCTAACCAAGGATTCAACTTGGGATTTTTATTTTGTTTTTCTGCTTAAGGCTAGTGTTGTGGTTTATAGAATAAGATGGAATTAAAGACTCAAGGGGGCTAACAAGGGTGATGTAAAAGGTAGGCTAATTTTGGGATAAGTGAGCTAGAATCAAACAATGGCCTCAATCATATGCAAGCATGTAAATATATTAAATATTGGACATATAGAATGGAACAAAGCAAAGATTACAATTATAGAGAAGAAAATACACGAGAATAAAAATTTATGGTTAAATAATGTAACCATGTAAATAAGCTTGAAATCTCACAGGTTGTGTTCTTTGGCTCAAAAACCATGTTCCAAATACAACTTCAAACAAATTTAACACAAAAATTTTCAATTTAAATTAGTGAAATATTATAAAATAAAGTCTTGAAAAGAAATTTATTACTTCAACCAAGTGATAAAATATGCAATCAAACATGCAAATGCAATAACTAACATGGAAAATAAACCATTGGTGTTGAGATAGAAGAGTAACTAACCCATGGGGATCGGTATCGACCTCCCCACACTTAAAGATTGCACCGTCCTCGGTGCATGCTAAGGTGTGCAGGTGGATGGGTTGCTTCAACTGATGCCTTTCTCCAAAGATTGAGCAGATGAACTTGTTTGTCTCCCCAATAAGAAGCTTTTCCTCTCCCTTTGTGGTGGCCATCCTGAAAGAAGAGGGAAAAGAAGAAAAAGTAACCTAGAAATAAAAATAAGAATATAAATAAAGTTTGGGTGGGTTAATGCCAAATAATGGGGGTCTCAATTACATGGTAGCTACAACATGCAAGTGAGAAAATAGTAGAGACACATGGCATATCAATAATGTAAAAATTTACAAAAGTGAGGAAAGAGAGTGTTGGTAAGGAGAGATAATATAAATTCATGTCAATGCAAAAGGAATACAGGTATAAAAGATTGACATTGACAGAAAATGAACATTACCCAACATTGTAAAACAAGTCACTAAGCATCAAAATGACACCAGAAAAGATGAAATAGTTAAATAAGAAAATCAACACCAATGGAAAAATAATAAATTTAGAAAAGAAAAGAAAAATATGCACTAAATTAAAATGCAATGAATGAAATATGCAAATAAATTAAGTAAAATAAAATGAAAGATAAGAAGAATGAGAAGGGAAAGAAGTGAGTAAGAAAGGAGGGAGGAAAAAATTAGGATTGGGGAAGAAAAGATAAGATATTTGGCAAATTAGGATAAGCTGTGCGGTGCAAGCGACGCGGACGTGTGGGGCACGCGGTCGCGTGACTTGCACTTTAAGTTAATCGACGCGGTGACGTGACACATGTTATGCTTCTGGCGTGAGTGCAGCCTCACGCCTGCACAACTCTCTGTTCGAATTATTTTATTTGCCAAATTTGGGGTGACGCGATCGCGTGGGGCATGCGATCGCGTGAGTGGGCTTTAGAAGGGAATGACGCGGACGCGTGAGCCATGCATCCGCGTGGGTAGAATTGTGCGTTCAGCACCAATCCAGCACCACTCTCGCACAATAATTCGTTGTGCACCCTTTTTACGTCGAAAATCAGGGCACGCGGCCGTGTGGGTCACGCGGTCGCGTGGGAGGCCAGTATTCCCATGTGACGCGGACGCGTCAGCGACGCGGTTGCGTGGGACGATTTGTGCCACTGGCACGCCTCAAGCCACGCTCCAGTGTGACTCTCTGTTCGTTTTTATTTTCTCCCCTCTCCTTGCGACGCGGACGCGTCGCTGATGCGGTCGCGTCATGTGGCATTTTTTTTATGCATGAAAAATGCATAATGCAATGCTAATATGAATGTTATGCAAAACTCCAGGTTCAATATAATAAGATAAAATAAGACTCGGAAATGAATAAAACTAGATAAAAATGAAAAAAAAATGTTCATACCATGGTGGGTTGTCTCCCACCTAGCACTTTTAGTTAAAGTCCTTAAGTTAGACATTTGGTGAGCTCCGTGTTATTGTGGTTTATGCTTGTACTGATCCAGGAATCTCCACCAGTGTTTAGAATTCCAGTAGCCTCCGGGATCCCAAACTAAGCATATAAAGCCCTTAAGAAGCTTCAAACAGATTCTTAGGCTCCCGGGGTGACAAATGTCATAACAGATTCCAGGATCCCAAACCTTACTTTTACACTCGTTTTTGTCTCGATCTGCATTTTTCCAGCCGGGTAAAAGGTGATCTGAATTCTCACTGCAGCGACCAAACGGCTTCCTAGACCCATTCAGTTGAGCTTTACACCAACCTTTGCATTTAAACTTATAGCTTCCAAGCATAATGAACCTTGCAGGACAATTCTTACCACTGGCCATCTTCTGCTTACTCTTAATGTCACAAAGAGCTCTAAGTTGACCATCCGTCTCCAGTAGTCCATATTCAAATGGAATTAGAAAGCTAAGAGATATGAATTTTACCCACTTGAATGTTGTGAAGGATGATGGCAACTTAGGGGAAGGTATTTTTAATGAAATTGCAAACTCCACTCCCTTGTGCTCTTCTCTAATAACTACCACCTATTTGCAAGCTTCTTCAATTTCAACCTTTCCCTCTTGGAAGCTTTCTTCCAATTCAATCTCTTCTTCATTGCTTTCCAAGGGCATGGGAGGTTGTGCTTCTTCTTCTTGAATCTCCATCTCTTGATCAACCTCTTCCAAGTCTTCAACTGTGATATGCCTTGGAGGTTGTACACCCTCCTCAGTATCAATTTCAAATGTCTTGGAAGGGGGTTCTATGTCTGGACTTTCCCATGGAGGTTATGCATCTCCTAAATCTTCAACCACTTCTTCTTCTTCAATAATTCTGGCTTCCTCCACTTGTTCTAGTACAAAGTTATGCTCCGTACCGTTCACTGGAGTTTCTAGTATCTCCTTCATACTACGTTCTTCATTAGATTGTCAACATGAAGCCATGGGGGTTCCTTGAGTGTCCGAACGTCGGGAAGCTAATTGAATTATCGCTTGCTCCAACTGATGAATGGTTGCCTGAAATCGATCCACTGTTTCCTTGAAACGATCCTTTGTCTCTTGATGCATTCGGCTTTCATAAATAGGATCATAGTGCTCTTGGATTGATGGATATGGAGATGGTGAATATTGAAGTGATGGTTCTTGGGAGTAATTGGGTTGGAATTGGGGTGGTTCTATATATGGTTCATATGGCTCATAAGGTGGTTGGTATGGTGGTTGAGGGTTAGGGTCATATGGAGGTGAATGGTGGAAAGGGGCTTGTAAGTGTGGTGGTTCAAAGTTATGTTGAGAAGGGGCTCATAGGCATATGGTGGTGGTTGTTGATAATCGAAAGATTGCTCACCATAGCCATTGCCTTGATATGCATCACAGAATGGTTGTTAATAGTCCATTGGAGGTGGTTGTTGCCATGAGGGTTGATCAAATCCTTGTGGCTCCTCCCATCTTTGATTGTTCCAACCATAGTGCATGTTGTCATTATAATCTCCTCTTCCTGTAACATATTTATAACCAGACTCATAGCCAAAGGGGTGAGAGTTCATAGTAGTAAGGGAAAATAAAAACAAAAAATAACAAAAAAGAAAATATTTTGAAAAAGAGATGATTTTCAAAAAATTGAATTTTGAAAAATAAGATAAGATAAGATAAAAATTTTAAAATAAAAATCTGAAATATTTTTTTTTAAATATTTACAATAACCAATAATAAGGCACACGTTTGCAATTCCCCGGCAACGGCGCCATTTGACGTTAGGATTTTTGCTAGTAAAGAATTTTATAAAAATAGTCGCGTTGTAGATATAGTTTCTAAACCAACAGAAATCCCTTCGTACAAATGATTTGGTTGCCACAAGTAACAAACCCCTTTTTAAAATTGATAACCGAGTATTTAAACCTCGGGTCGTCTTCTTCTCAAGGAATTGTAGGGAGGTATGTTCTTATTATTGGTTATGAAAAAAGTGTGTTTTGGGGTTTTGGATTAAGGTAAAAGGTTAGTTGAATGACAAATAAAATAAAATAATAATAATTGTAAAATAAACTCTTGGCAAAGTATGAGAACTGGAAGTCCTATCCTAGTTATCCTTATCGATTGTGATGAGAATTGGATTTTTCTCCCACTTTGTTAACCTCTAACTATGAAGGTAAGTTAAGTGGATGAATTAATTTTTATTCCTCAGGTCCTAGTCTTTCCTTGGGAAAAGCTAGAGTTATGGAATTTGAATTAATGAAATGAAGAAATCCAATTTTCAATCAACAATGAGTTTGATAACTCTAGAGTCACCAATTAATCAACCAAAGCCAGGAATGTAGAAAGCTAAATTAAAATCATAAATATCTGGAATACCTCAAATTCATTCAAAGCAGTAAAATCTAACATTAAAAATATTCATAAGCCAATTGGGCAAAATAAATCAAACATAAATAAAAGCATTAAAATATATTAAAGTAGAAAAGAAATCAAAATAAAGGAATATTGAACCTGATATGAAGAGCTAAATTAAATTCTTAGTTTCTAAAAATCCTAATTTCTAAATCCTAAGAGAGAGGAGAGAGCCTCTCTCTCTAAAAACTACATCTAAGCCTAAAATTATGAATTATGAGAGCCTGATCTGAAGTTCCCCTTCATTCCTCCACTTTGCAGCCTTTAATACGTGTTTTCTGGGCTTGAAACTGGGCCGGAAATAGCTAGGATTCGCCATTTGCGAATTCTGCCACGCTGATTTTCGCAGATGCGACGCTTCCGCGTGGATGACGCGTTCACGTCACCTATCTATACGGACAGTGTGGCATATTATATATCAAATCGAAGCTCCGGACGTTAGCTTTTCAACGCAAGTGAAACCGCATCATTTGGACCTCTGTAGCTCAAGTTATGGTCATTTTAGTGCGGGAGGGTCAGGTTGACAGCTTTGCAGTTTCTTCAACTTCTTGTATTCCTTCCACTTTTGCATGCTTCCTTTCCATCATCTAAGTCATTCTTGTCCTGTAATCCCTGAAATCACTTAACAAACATATCAAGACATCTAATGGTAATAAGAGAGGATTAAATAAAAGAAAATAAAAGCCAAAGAAGCATGCTTTCAATCATAGAACAAATTCTGGGAAGGAATTGTAAAACATGCAAATAGTATGAATAAGTGGGTAAAGAGTTGATAAAATCCACTCAATTAAGCACAAGCTAAACCATAAAATAGTGGTTTATCAGCGTGCTCGCGTCGTTTGTGCAAACTCCAATCCACACGTACGCGTCAAGCACGTGTACGCGTCACTGTGATTTTGTCTGATTCGCGCGCACGCGTCAGCCATGCATATGCGTCGCTGTCCACTGGTTGTCTCCTTTATTTCTTGCGCTCTTTCCTTTTTTTGCAAGCTTCCTCCCTATTCTCTAAGTCATTCCTGTCCTATGAATCCTAAAACACTTAACACACATATCAAAGCATCGAATGGAAATAAGAGATGATTAAAATACACAAATTAAAGACTCTAGGAAGTGAGTTTTCAATCATAGAACAATTTGGGAAGGAATTGCAAATACATGCTAATCATCTGAATAAGTGGGTAAAGACTTGATAAAAACCACTCAATTAAACACAAGATAAACCACAAAAGAGTGGTTTATCAACTGTGTCCCAGTCAAATCTCATAAACCGAATATCTTCCTCAGCCTTTTGGTAACCATCTGGGTGATCTGACTTAGGTAGGAGCTGGAGGATTTCTTCTACTGCTTCCTCCGAGACCAGAATTTGTTTGCCTCTGAGCTGTACTGCATCCAGAGATGTTTTAAAGTAGTTACAGTAGAATTTTCTGACCCAGGATGAGTTGATCTCAGTCAAGTTTCTCTCCAGAAAGAACCAGTCTTTTTGTTTAATTTGGTCTGAAGTGTATTGTTTGAGTTCTTCTGGAATTTTAAGTGTCCTTTCCAGGTATAGGTTCCCGAAGGTGGCAAAAATTGGGTACTTCAGCTCACAGTATTTATTTACAAATTATTCTGGGTTAGTGGCAGGTACCAACTGATCAGCCTTTTCCTGTGGGGTAAAGTTCTTTTCCCACCAAGAATTGTCGTGGAGGATATCCAAAATAGAGGTAGAGGATTCTCCTCATTTCCTTTTGCCAGTGGTTGCTTTGTCTTTTCCTTTGCCTTTAGGGTCAAACATCCTGAAAAACAGAAATTTCAGGATATAATTTAGGAAGTAAAGCAAGAAAACAGGTAGGTGATGAGCGGATAATTTATACACTTTTTGGCATTGTTTTTACTTAGTTTTTAGTATGATTTAGTTGGTTTTTAGTATATTTTTATTAGTTTTTAATTAAAAATCACATTTCTGGACTTCACTATGAGTTTGTGTGTTTTTCTGTGATTTCAGGTATTTTCTGGCTGAAATTGAGAGAGTTGAGCAAAAATCTGATTTAGGCTGAAAAAGGACTGCTGATGCTGTTGGATCCTGACCTCCCTGCACTCGGAATGGATTTTTTGGAGCTACAGGAGTCCAATGGACATGCTCTCAATTGGGTTGAAAAGTAGACATCCAGGGATTTCCAACAATATATAATAGTCCGTACTTTGCGCAAAGATAGACGACGTAAACTGGCGTTCAACGTCAGTGTCATGTTGCAGTCTGGCGTCCAGCGCCAGAAACAAGTTACAAGTTGGAGTTCAACGCCCAAAACACGTTACAACCTGGCGTTCAACTCCAGAAACAGCCCAAGCACGTGGTAGTCTTAAGTCTCAGCCCCATCACACACCAAGTGGGCCCTAGAAGTGGATTTCTGCACCAATTATCTTAGTTTACTCATATTCTGTAAACCTAGGTTACTAGTTTACTATTTAAACAACTTTTAGAGATTTGTTTTGTATCTCATGACATTTTCGGATTTGAATTATACACTCTTTGGCAGCAAGAGTCTCTAAACTCCATTGTTGGGGGTGAGGAGCTCTGCAACGTCTCGATGAATTAATGCAATTACTTTTGTTTTCCATCCAAAACACGCTTGTTCATTCGCGCTTAATTATGGAGAAGGTGATGATCCGTGACCCTCATCACCTTCCTCAATCCATGAACGTGTGCCTGACAACCACCTCCGTTCTACATCAGATTGAATGAGTATCTCTTAGATTCCTTAATCAGAATCTTCGTGGTATAAGCCGGATTGATGGCGGCATTCATGAGAATCCAGAAAGTCTAAACCTTGTCTGTTGTATTCCGAGTAGGATTCTGGGATTGAATGACTGTGACGAGCTTCAAACTCCTGAAGGCTGGGCGTTAGTGACAGACGCAAAAGAATCAATGGATTCTATTCCAACCTGATTGAGAACCGACAGATGATTAGCTGTACTGTGACAGAGCATTTGGACCATTTTCACTGAGAGGATGGGAAGTAGCCATTGACAATGGTGACACCCTACATAGAGCTTGCCATGGAAGGAACCTTGCGTGTGGGAAAAGGATCTCAAGGAAAAGTTGAAATTCAGAGGACAAAGCATCTCCAAAACTCCAACATATTCTCCATTATTAAAGTAACAACTATTTATTTTATGCTCTTTTTACTTTATACGAGGCTAAAGAACCCTATTGGTATCCTGACTAAGATTAATAAAATAAACATAGCTTGCTTCAATCCAATAATCTCCGTGGGATTCGACCCTTATTCACGTAAGGTATTACTTGGACGACCCAGTGCACTTGCTGGTTAGTTGTGCGGATTACAAAAAGTGTGATTGCAATTTCGTGCACCAAGTTTTTGGCGCCATTGCCGGGGATTTTTCGAGTTTGAACAACTAAAGGTTTATTTTATTTCTTAGATTAGGAATAATTTATTTTTGTTGTCATAAAGTCATTAAATTCTGATAGGATAATTTCTTTTTAAAAAAAATTTCAAAAATATTATTTTTCTTTATCAATTTTAATCTTTTTCGTGAGTTTAGTGTCTTGTTCTAAGTTTAGTGTCAATTGCATATTTTATATTTTTCCTTAAAATTTTCGTATTTATGTTCTTTGTTCTTCCTTGATCTTCAAGTTGTTCTTGTTTATTTTCCTTATTTGATCTTCAGTTTTTCTTGTTCTATGTCTTTTCTTGTTTTTCTTGTACTAATCCAAAGCATTAGTCTTCCAAAAGAAATATACCTTTTCAGAATAATTGTTACATTTTCTGCCCAATTGGCTAGAGCGTTGGTCTATGTTCTTGGTAATTGGGTATCTTCTTTTTAAAATCTTTTTCAAAAATAATTTTTCTTGATTTAATCTTGTGCCAAACTTTAAGTTTGGTGTTTTCTTGTTAATTTTAATATAATTTTCGAAATTTTTTTTAAAGTTTTCTAAAAATTTTAAGTTTGGTGTTCTTTCTTTTGTTCTTGGTGTTCTTGTGAATCTTCAAGGTGTTCTTGAGTCTTTCTTGTGTTTTGATCTTAAAATTTTTAAGTTTGGTGTTCCTTGGTGTTTTTCCTCCAAAATTTTCGAAAATAAGGAGCATTAGATTTAAAAATTTTAAGTCTTGTGTCCTTTATGTGTTTTTCTCTTTCATCGTAAAATTCAAAATTCAAAAAAATATTTTTTCTAACTAATTTTAAATTATATTTTTGAAATTTTTTTTAAAAAATTCAGATTTCTATTTCAAAATTTTTCAATTCTTATCTTTTTAAGATTTAAAAAAAAATTATATATATTTTTATCTTAAAAAAAAAATTTTCAATCATAAGCTCTGCTTTAGGGCCACAGGAAGAGAAAGCACTAATTCAGGTGCTAAGGACACACAAGACAGCTCTTGGGTGGTCCATAGGTGATCTTAAGGGTGTTAGCCCAGCCAGATGCATGCACAAGATCCTATTGGAGGATGATGCTAAGCCAGTGGTTCAACGACAGAGGCGGCTAAATCTCGCCATGAAGGAGGTGGTGCAGAAAGAGGTCACTAAGTTACTAGAGGCTGGGATTATCTATCCTATTTCTGATAGCCCCTGGGTGAGCCCTGTCCATGTTGTCCCTAAGAAGGGAGGAATGGCAGTGGTTCATAATGAAAAGAATGAACTGGTTCTTACAAGAACAGTTACAGGGTGGCGTATGTGTATTGACTACAGAAGGCTCAATACAGCCACCAGGAAGGATCATTTTCCTTTACCATTCATAGACCAGATGCTAGAGAGACTAGCAGAACATGAATATTACTGCTTTTTGGATGGCTATTCAGGTTACAACCAAATTGCAGTAGATCCTCAGGACCAAGAGAAAACAACATTCACATGTCATTCTGGAGTGTTTGCCTACAGAAGGATGCCTTTTGGTCTGTGTAATGCACCTGCAACCTTTCAGAGGTGCATGCTCTCTATCTTCTCTGATATGGTAGAGAAGTTTCTGGAAGTCTTCATGGATGACTTTTCAGTATTTGGAGACTCATTCAGCTCCTGCCTTAACCATTTAGCACTTGTTCTGAAAAGATGCCAAGAGACCAACCTAGTTTTAAACTGGGAAAAATGTCACTTTATGGTGACTGAAGGAATTGTTCTTGGGCATAAAATTTCAAACAAGGGAATAGAGGTGGATCAAGCTAAAGTTGAAGTAATTGAAAAATTACCACCACTTGCCAATGTTAAGGCAATCAGAAGCTTTCTGGGGCATGCAGGATTCTATAGGAGGTTTATAAAGGATTTTTCAAAAATTGCAAAACCTCTGAGCAATCTGCTAGCTGCTGACATGCCATTTGTGTTTGACACAAAGTGTCTGTAGGCGTTTGAGACCTTGAAAGCTAAGCTGGTCACAGTACCAGTTATTTTTGCACCAGACTGGACATTACCCTTTGAACTAATGTGTGATGCCAGTGACCATACCATTGGTGCAGTATTGGGACAGAGACATAACAAGCTTCTGCATGTCATTTATTATGCTAGCAGTGTTTTAAATGATGCCCAGAAAAAGTACACAACCACAGAAAAAGAGTTACTTGCAGTGGTTTATGCCATTGACAAGTTTAGATCCTACTTAGTAGGATCAAAAGTGATTGTGTACACTGACCATGCTGCTCTTAAATATCTACTCACAAAGCAGGATTCAAAGCCCAGGCTCATAAGATGGGTGTTGCTTCTGCAAGAGTTTGATATAGAAATAAGAGACAGAAAAGGAACAGAGAATCAAGTAGCTGATCACCTATCCCGGATAGAACCAGTAGCAGGAGCATCCCTCCCTCCTACTGAGATCTCTGAAACCTTTCCGGATGAGCAATTGTTTGCTATTCAGGAAGCTCTGTGGTTTGCAGACATTGCAAACTATAAGACACAAGGTTCTCCTTCTGTAACCATAGAGAGGAAGCATGAAAAGCTTCTCTGACTGCAGAGTCAACCAAAGCCCCCACAGTCAAACTCTAAGTTTGGTGTTGGGAGGCCACATCTAAACTCTAAGTTTGGTGTTGAACCCCCACATTCAAACTCTAAGTTTGATGTTGGGAGGTCCCAACCTTGCTCTGATTATCTGTGAGGCTCAATGAGAGCTCACTGTCAAGCTATTGACATTAAAGAAGCGCTTGTTGGGAGGCAACCCAATATTATTTAATTATATCTATTTATTTTCCATGGCTATTTTATGTTTTCTTTAGGTTGATGATCATGTGAAGTCACAAAAACAAATGGAAAATCAAAAACAGAATGAAAAACAGCATGAAAAACAGCACACCCTGGAGGAAGATCATTCTGGCATTTAAACGCCAGAAACAAGCATCTGTCTGGCGTTTAACGCCAGAAACAAGCACCAAGCTGGCGTTTAACGCCAGAAACAAGCACCAAGCTGGCGTTTAACGCCAGAAACAAGCATCAGTCTGGCGTTAAACGCCAGAAACAGGCTACATTTGGGTGTTTAACGCCAGAAACAGGCAGCAGCCTGGCGTTAAACGCCAGGATTGCACAGTAAGGGCATTTTGTACGCCTAATTGGAGCAGGGATGCTAAATCCTTGACCCCACTGGATCTGTGGACCCCACAGGATCCCAACCTACCTCACCATTCAAATTCAAACCATTTCCCTCCCAAACCCACCCATTCACATGCTTCCATCTCCTCCATCTTCTCCACTTCTTTCTTCTTTTGCTCGAGGACGAGCACACCTTTTCAGTTTGGTGTGGTAAAAGCATTGCTTTTGTTTTTCCATAATTCAGTGGTAGAGCAATTGACTGCAGATCAAAGAGCTCTGAGGAAAGAGCAACAAAGACAAGGAAGAGACATAGAGGAGCTCAAAAGCACCATTGGTCCTTCAAGAAGAGGAAGACGCCACCCTCATTAAGGTGGAACCATTCCTTAATCTCCTTGTTCTTATTTTCCGGTTTTTCGTTTACTATGCTTCATGTTTAATTATGTTTGTGTCTTTACTATATGATCACTAGTATCTAAGTGTCTATGTCTTAATGATATGAATGTCCTATGAATCCATCACCTTTCTTAAATGAAAATTTTTTTTTTCTGAAAAAGAAAAAGAAGTACATGAATTTCGAATTTTAAAATAGTTTAATTATTTTGATGTGGTGGCAATACTTTTCGTTTTCTGAATGACTGCTTGAACAGTGCATATGTCTTTTGAATTTGTTGCTTATGAATGTTAAAATTGTTGGCTCTTGAAAGAATGATGAAAAAGGAGAAATGTTATTTGATAATCTGAAAAATCATAAAAATGATTCTTGAAGCAAGAAAAAGCAGTGAAGAACAAAGCTTGCAGAAAAAAATGCGAAAAAAAGAAAAGAGAGCAAGAAAAAAAAGGGGCAAGAGCAAAAAGCCAATAGCCCTTAAAACCAAAAGGCAAGGGTAATAAAAAGGATCCAAGGCTTTGAGCATCAGTGGATAGGAGGGTCTAAAGGAATAAAATCCTGGCCTTAGTGGCTAAACCAAGCTGTCCCTAACCATGTGCTTGTGGCGTGAAGGTGTCAAGTGAAAACTTGAGACTGAGCAGTTAAAGTCGAGGTTCAAAGCAAAAAAACAGAGTGTGCTTAAGAACCCTGAACACCTCTAATTGGGGACTTTAGCAAAGCTGAGTCACAATCTGAAAAGGTTCACCCAGTTATGTGTCTGTGGCATGTATGTATCTGGTGGTAATACTGGAAAACAGAGTGCTTAAAGCCACGGCCAAGACTCATAAAGTAACTGTGTTCAAGAATCAACATACTGAACTAGGAGAATCAACAACACTATCTGAATTCTGAGTTCCTATAGATACCAATCATTCTGAACTTCAAAGGATAAAGTGAGATGCCAAAACTATTTAGAAGCAAAAAGCTAATAGCCCCGCTCATCTAATTAAGACTGATCTTCACAGATGTTTTTGGAATTCATTGTATACTCTCTTCTTTTTATCCTACCTTATTTTTAGTTGCTTGGGGACAAGGATGAGCGGATAATTTATACGCTTTTTGGCATTGTTTTTACTTAGTTTTTAGTATGATTTAGTTGGTTTTTAGTATATTTTTATTAGTTTTTAATTAAAAATCACATTTCTAGAATTTACTATGAGTTTGTGTGTTTTTCTGTGATTTCAGGTATTTTCTGGCTGAAATTGAGGGAGCTGAGCAAAAATCTGATTCAGGCTGAAAAAGGACTGCTGATGATGTTGGATCCTGACCTCCCTGCACTCGGAATGGATTTTTTGAAGCTACAGAAGTCCAATGGACACGCTCTCAATTGGGTTGGAAATTAGACATCCAGGGCTTTCCAACAATATATAATAGTCCATACTTTGCGCAAAGATAGACGACCTAAACTGGCGTTCAACGCCAGTGTCATGTTGCAGTCTGGCGTCCAGCGCCAGAAACAAGTTACAAGTTGGAGTTCAACGCCCAAAACACGTTACAACCTGGCGTTCAACTCCAGAAACAGCCCAAGCACGTGGGAGTCTTAAGTCTCAGCCCCATTACACACCAAGTGGGCTCCAGAAGTGGATTTCTGCACCAATTATCTTAGTTTACTCATATTCTGTAAACCTAGGTTACTAGTTTACTATTTAAACAACTTTTAGAGATTTGTTTTGTATCTCATGACATTTTCAGATCTGAATTATACACTCTTTGGTAGCATGTGTCTCTAAACTCCATTGTTGGGGGTGAGGAGCTCTGCAGCGTCTCGATGAATTAATGCAATTACTTTTGTTTTCCATTCTAACACGCTTGTTCTTATCTAAGATGTTCATTCGCGCTTAATTATGGAGAAGGTGATGATCCGTGACACTCATCACCTTCCTTAATCCATGAACGTGTGCTTGACAACCACCTCCGTTCTACATCAGATTGAATGAGTATCTCTTAGATTCCTTAATCAGAATCTTCGTGGTATAAGCCGGATTGATGGCGACATTCATGAGAATCCGGAAAGTCTAAACCTTGTCTGTGGTATTCCGAGTAGGATTCTGGGATTGAATGACTGTGACGAGCTTCAAACTCCTGAAGGCTGGGCGTTAGTGACAGACGCAAAAGAATCAATGGATTCTATTCCAACCTGATTGAGAACCGACAGATGATTAGCCGTGCTGTGACAGAGCATTTGGACCATTTTCACTAAGAGGATGGGAAGTAGCCATTGACAATGGTGACACCCTACATAGAGCTTGCCATGGAAGGAGCCTTGCGTGTGGGAAAAGGATCTCAAGGAAAAGTTGAAATTCAGAGGACAAAGCATCTCCAAAACTCCAACATATTCTCCATTATTAAAGTAACAACTATTTATTTTATGCCCTTTTTACTTTATAAGAGGCTAAAGAACCCTATTGGTATCCTGACTAAGATTAATAAAATAAACATAGCTTGCTTCAATCCAACAATCTCCGTGGGATTCGACCCTTACTCACGTAAGGTATTACTTGGACGACCCAGTGCACTTGCTGGTTAGTTGTGCGGATAGCAAAAAGTGTGATTGCAATTTCGTGCACCAGTAAGAAAATATAATATTAGGAATATAAGCACAAAGTGGCAAAAGAGCAAGAGAAGCATGAAGTGAGTTAAGGAATTGTAAGATTTTGGATTGTATGCAAGTTAAAAGTTGGAGAGTAAAAATCACAATCCAAAATCTTAGGATATGCATAATTCTTTATTAATTAGAAAAAAATAGTAACCATGCCTTAAAGTGGTGGTAAAGTGGTTAGTTGGAAGTTAATAGAAAAGTTAGAAAGTTAAAGTAGTTAAGAGTTAAAAGGGGTTAAAGTAAGTGGCATGGTGTTTATGGTTTCCAATTAACTAAAATTGCACAAATTTTGATAACAAGTAACTCACATTCAAGGGATTTTGTAGATTATTGATGATTAATTCATGCAAAATTAAAGTAGAATCATCAATAATGAATAAGGGAATTAGAAAGAATAAGGAAGCCAGCCCGTTCATTCATGAATTTCCTCGGTTGAAACCATTTAGTGCAAATTTTGAAATTTCCAAAACTAATTCATGAATGGTAGTTGGGTGAAGCAAGTTGCAGAAAAAATTTGGGCAGCATTCCGGCTAAAATTGGACATTCCCGGGTAATAAACATCAACAGAAACATTTCTTATGATAATAAGTAAGTGTAGAAATGAGTAACAAATAGTAATGCACATGAATTCCAGGTAAACAGACTTAATTTGCATTAGGGAATAGTAAAGAGCAGCATATGAACAGCATTATCAGCATAGCAGATTCAAAATTGCGAAATAGATAAAACAAGTAACAAGAACGGTGCAATTATCAAGCCTAAATCCACTAACCACATCCTAGCTACCTAACCACCAAAATCCACTACTATCATGCATCTCTAACTATCCTAATTTTGAAAAATAAATGCAACTAACTGAGTAATCAGAAAAGGGAATCGGTGATTGGCGGAACCTGGTGGGCAGAGGCACAAAGATGGAACTTAGAGAGGTGGTGGTGGGTAGGGTGGCTGACATGGTGGCACTGGTGGTGTCGCGGTGGTGGCAGGGCGGTGCGACGACTTTGGTCTTGGCGGCGGAAGGGGTTGGCAGGGGGAGGGAAGTTATCGGGGAGGAAAGGAGAAGAAGAGGTGAGGGTTGTGGTTGTTGGTGATCGGCGGAGGTGTGGCGACGATTGTGGTGGCTTGGTTAAGATGGGGTAGTGGTGATAAGGGCACGGTGCGGCAGTGTTGGGTGGTGGTAGAGGAGAAGAGAGAGTGCAGAAGGGGATTGGGGGGGAAAAGTGACGCGAAATGGGTTAGGATTTCGCGTAGGTTGGTTTGGTGGATTCAAATCTAAGCGAACGCGTGGTGCATGCTATCGCGTGGTTGGGGTGGAAAGGGAATGATGCGGACGCATTATTGACGTGATCGCTTGAGTGAGGTATAAGGTAAGGGACGCGAACGCATGAAACATGTGAACGCATTGCTTGGAATTGTGCGGTCGTTTTGGTGCAACTCTCTATTTCCATTTAGGGGCCCATAATATCCACGCGACGCGTACGCGTCGCCCATGCTTTCATGTGGTGTGTATGAGTTGAAAGTGACGCATTCACGTCACTGACGCAAACGCGTGGCCCAATTTGTGCCTAATGCACCATAGCCGCACGATTCCAGCCCAACTTTCTAGGCATTTGGATTGTTAGGTCGATTCCGAATCGACGCCCATGCGTGGGGTGCATTTTTTTTCTTATATATGCAAGATGCAAAATGCAATGCTAATGTGGATGCTCTGAATGATTACAGGTTCAATAGAATAAAATAAAACAAAAACAAACAAAACTAAATAAAATTGAAAAAAAAGAACGATCATACCATGGTAAGTTGTCTTCCACCTAGCACTTTTAGTTAAAGTCCTTAAGTTGGACATTTGACCTTCCATCTTTGATTGTTTTGACCTTGATGCATGTTTCTATTATAGTTTCCATTCCCATTAACAGGATTAGAACCAAACTCAAAGCAATAGAGGTGAGAACTCATAATAACTAATAAAAATTAAAAACAAAAATAATGCAAATAAACAAGCAAAACAAAATATTTACAATAACCAATAATAAGTCACACGTTTGCAATTCCCCGGCAACGGCGCCATTTTGACGAACGGATTCTTGCTAGTAAAGAAATTCACAAATATAATCGCATTGTAAGTATGGTTTCTAAACCAACAGAGAATCCTCTCATACAAAAGTTTTGTTTGTCACTTAAGCAAACCCAATAAAAATAAATAACCGAAGTATTCAAACATCGGATGGTCTTCTAAAGAATTGCAGAGAGGTGTGTTTTATTATTGGTTATGAAAAAAGTATATTTTTTTGGGGTTTTTGAATAGGTTGAACAAGAAAAGTAAATTGCAAGAAATTAAATTAATAACTAATAAAGCTCTTGGCAAGGTATGAGAACTGGAAGTCCTATCCTAGTTATCCTTATCAATTGTGATGAGAATTTGCTTTTGCTCCCACTTGGTCAACCTCTAACTATGAAGGTATGTTAAGTGGATAAATCAATTTGATTCTTCAAGTCATAGTCAATTCCTGAGAAAAGACTAGAGTTAGGAAAATTCAAATCAATCAGCAAAGAATGCCAATTTTCAATCATCAGCTGAGTTTGATAACTCAAGAGTCTCTAATTACTCAACTGAAGCTAAGAGTGTAAAAAGCTAAATAAAGATATCAAATGTAACATGGAAAAGTTCATTAATTAAATTGGGAAAATAAATAAAAGGAACATTGAACCTGGAAATTGAGAAGTAGAAATCCTAATCCTAAAAGAAATCCTAAATCCTAAACCCTAAGAGAGAGGAGAGAGCCTTTCTCTCTCTAAATACTACATCTAAACCTAAAATTGTGAATAATGAATGTTGTGTCTGAATTATTAAATGAATGGATGGATTCCCCCACTTTATAGTCTCTAATCTGTGTTCTCTATGCTTGGATCTGGACTGAAAAGGGTCCAGAAATCGCTAGGGCTGACTTCTGCAATTTTCTGCACGTGGGGTACGTCACGCGTTCGCGTGGGTCACACGTCCGTGTCATCTAGAGTTTTCTCTTCCACGCGTCCACGTAAGTCACGCATCCGCGTCAGTTTTGTTTTGTGCTAGTCATGCGTCCTCGTCGTTCACGCGTTCGTGTCGATGCCATTTTGCGCAAGGCACGCGGTCGCGTCGTCCATGCGTTCGCATCGCTGCCAATTCTTCAAAAACTCTATTTTGTGCGTTCCTTCTATTTTTGCGTGTTTCCTTTCTATCATCTAAGTCATTCCTGCCCTATGAAACCTGAAAATACTTAACACACAAATCACGGCATCGAATGGTAATAAAGGATAATTAAATTTAATATTTTTAAAGCATAGGAAACATGTTTTCTCATATATCATAAAATAAGGAAGGAATAGTAAAACCATGCAATTTACATGAATAAGTGGGTGAGGATTCGATAAAAACACTCAATTTAAGCACAAGATGAATATAAATAGGGGTTTATCAATATTCATTGTTGGTTCATTATTGAGGTTACAATTCGTTACTTGGTTTTGAGTTTTTCATGCTTCACTTTTGTGAACACCAAGTACATATTACTTTGCCTTCAAGCTTCTAAATTTTTTTGAATTGCATGATTTGGCCACCATGTGATTTGACCTCTTTTCTTTGATTGGGTAATTTCTCGATATTGGATGTTGTGCGTTTATCTTAATGCGTTGTGCTTCATGATCATATGCATCCGTGTTATATACTTGCTTGAAGGCTTTCATGCTTCTTTATTGCTTGTTTGGTTGTCTTAACCTACAAGCTAATAGTATTTCAAGCACCGTAGGATGCCTGACGTGCATGTTACTTTTTTGTGTAAATTATGACAAAGCTTTTTATGCTAGTGTGCGTGTGTTCTAAACGGCGCCAAATTTAGAATACACGCACTATTTTCTTCAATGTCACACTAATTCACTCACTTCATTCTAGTGCTTATTACCTCATTCCAACAATATATGCTTCCTTGATTTTACATTTACTTTTCTTATTATCCTGTATTCTAATCTCAGGATGAGTCATTATAAGCAAAAAATAGAAGAGGGAGAAAGAACACGCAGCAACTGGTTGACCTACCAGCTAAAGGTGGCAATCTGGAGAATCGCCGTACCCCCTTGCTCATCTTTGGATGCACCGAGGACGGTGCAAACTTTTAAGTGTAGGGAGGTCGTCCGACCAATCGGCATTTTTGGGTGACAAGTTTCTAATCCCAACACTTTTGCATTTTATTTTTTAGGTCTTTTAGGATTTTTAGTTTGCATATATATACATATAAGCTTCGTCAAAATAATGAAAAATTTCAAGGATTTCTCTATAGGGCACCCTAATTGATTTGAGTAAAAACTTTTCATTGAACTTGCTTGAATTATATATTATGGAACATGATTTTTGAGCTAATAACACAAGCTTGTGAGTTTTGAGTCTAATTGTGTGGTTACATCTTATAACCACTTTATTTCCTTCTTGTGTGCATTATTCTCTTTGATTTGCTTGAATCTATATGTCTATTATTTTGTGTATTCATGCATTTATATGATTGAGGCCATCATTTTATTTAGCTCACTCACCCAAATAGCCTACCTTTTATCTTCAATTGTTAGCCAATTTTGAGCCTACGATTAACCGACTTGTTCTTAATATTAGCACATTAGAAGCCGTAAAGCGAAAAACAATAAATGTCCTTTATTTGAATCTTTGATTAGCTTAGGCTAGTGAGTGTATATCATTTAAGTGTGGGGAAACTTGGGATATTGGTTGGAAAAAGGTGTGTGTTGTATTTTTGTTGAAAATATTGGGAATTAGGTACATGCTCATGTGTTAATTAAATGTAAAACCATATGCATTGATACTTTTGTACATCCTTTATTGCAAAAAGAAAAAAAAATGAGAAAAAAAAGAAAAAAAGATATATATACAAAGAAAAAAATAGAAAGAAAAGAAGAAGAAAAAGAAAAGAAATAAAAGGGGACAAAATGCTTGGAAGCGAAGCTCAATAATAATCAATACATATGAGTTGTGAAGTGAAATGAGAATGCATGAGTATGTGAAAAAAAGTGAAGAATGGATAGTTAGGTTAGCTTTGAAATTGTATAGGATATCATAGGTTAGGTGGAAAGTTTAAGTTGATCAAAGATTCAAATCTCAAGCTCACTTGACCATATGCATCCTTACCTTGACCCTAGCCCCATTACAACCCAAGAAAAGACCTCATGATATATGTGTGCATGCATGAAATAATTGTTGATTATTAGATGAAAAATAAATCTTGAAAAGCATGATTATGGGAGAATTGAGTGAATCGACCCTAAACACTTGAGCGACTAGAGTGCAAACACTTCCGGTGAGGGTTCGATTGCTCAATTACATGTTTTCACCTAGAATCATCACTTTTCTTGCAAGTTTGTAAAAATCTTTAATAGCTCAATTCAATTGTGGTTTGGATTGGTTGTTAATACCTTTAGCCCTTATGCTCATATATGTTTTCTTGGGAATCGATTTATTTTGACCAAGTAATTGCATCCATTTAGATAATTGCATGTAGGTAGGTTGCATCTAGTTAGTTTCCATTTCAATAAATGATAGTACCCTTTGTTCCTTTCTTGGTTAAGCATGAGGACATGCTTGGTTTAACTGTAGGGAGATTTGATGCACTACTATTTTGTGGTACATTTTGCGCTTAATTTAGGTGGATTTTATCCATTTTCCCACATTTATCCAATGAAATGGCATGGTTTCATGATTGTCTCCTAAATTGTGCTTAAGTGTGAAAACATACTTTTTAGACCTTTAATTGATTAATTTTGATTCACCTTTGATTCCACTAGATACCGTGATGTGTTTGTTAGTGAATTCAGATTGGAAAGGCTAGGAATGGCTCAAAGTGATGAAGAGGAAATGCATGCAAGTGGATAACTCATGGAAAAATAAGGATTTGGGATGTTGAGATTGACACACATGCACAGCAGACGCGCACGCATGGAATTGGAGTCACATGGTGACGCGTACGCATACATGACACATACACGTGGAATGAAAATGCCATCGACATGTACGCATGACTCACGTATACGCGTCGGTGCTCGCACGTGACCTCATTAAAGTGAATCCGTTGGGGGCGATTTCTGGGCTTCCTAGGCCCAAATCCAACTCACTTCTGATGCTATTTAAACCAAGGATTCAAGGGGAATCAACATCTTTAGTCATAATTGAGTTTTAGAAGTAGTTTAGAGTTAGTTTCTAGAGAGAGAAGCTATCTCTTCTCTCTAGAATTAGGATTAGGTTTAGATCTAGATCTACTTCTTCTACTTCTTCTCTTTTGCTTTCAATTTTCCTTTTTCATCCTCAATTGCTCTCTTGTAGTTGTAGCATTATACTTCTTTTGTAATTCTTTTGTATTGTTTGTCATAGTTTGTGAATTCTTTTGTAGATCTACATTTCCTTTCAATGCAAGGTATTGTTTTCATGTCTTTTGATGCTTGCTTTAGTTTTCTATTGTTGATCTCTTGTCTTAATTAGTTGTAGTTCCTTTAATTCTTGCAATTTATGATGATTACTTTTATTGCATTTTAGGTGTTTGTTGAAATGCTTATTTTAGTTATGAGTTAGGGTTTTCTCCTTTTGGCTTAGGTTGAGTAATTGGTGACACTTGAGTTATCAAACTCTTTTGTTGATTAATAATTAGAAGTTGCTAATTGATTTGAATTCCAATAAAGCTAGTCTTTCCTTAGGAGTTGATTACGACTTGAGGAATCAAATTGATTTATCCACTTGACTTTCCTTCAAAGTTAGAGGTTGACTAAGTGGGAGCACTGGACAATTCATGTCACAATTGATGATGATAATAAGGATAGGATTTCTAGTTCTCATACCTTGCCAAGAGCTTTCTTAGTTATTGATTTTACTTCCTGTAATTTACTTTTCTTGTCCTTTATCCAAAAGCCCAAAATATACACCTCAAAACCAATAACAAAAACACTTTCCTACAATTCCTTTGAGAGATGACCCGAGGTTTGAATACTTCGGTTTATATTTTTAGGGGTTTGTTACTTGTGACAACCAAATTTTTGTTTGAAAGGATTCTTTGTTGGTATAGAAACTATACTTGCAACGAGATTTCATTTGTGAAATTCTAAACCGTCAAAAATCAATTCATCAAAATCGCGCCGTTGCAGGGGAATTGCAAATGTGCACTTGTTATTGGTTGTTGTATATATGTGAATATTGTGAATATGTTTGCCCTTTGCTTCTTTGTTAGTTTTTGGTAGTTGTAGGAGTTTCTTTCCTTTGTTTGTTACTAGTTTTTGTTTTCATTTTCTCTTGCTATCATGAATTCTCACTTTGGCAATTAGTTTGGTTCTAACTATGTTGTAGGCAATGGGAGCTACAATAAAGATATGCACCTAGGATGGGATAATCATAGGTGAGAAGAGCCATATGTATGTGATCAATCCTCTTGGCAACAACCTCCACCAATGCACTATGAACAAGAGCCATTCTATGATGCATACCAATCAAATGGCTATGGTGAATCTCCTTGTGACTATCAAGAACCACCACTATATGCCTATGAGCCACACCCTCAACATAGCCATCAACCATACTCACAAGCCCCTTTTCACCAACACCTCCATATGACCCTAATCCATATCCATCATACCAACTACCTTTTGAGCCATATGAGCCATATATGGTACCACCATAATATCAACAATTCCAAGAACCACCTCCAATGTATGCAAATTCCCACTCACAAGATGAATTTTACTTTCAGCCATAACATCCCATGGAAGAATATTCATGTCCATTAATTCAAGAGCAAGATGATCTTACATATGCTTGCAATTTGGAACAAGATCGCCTCAAGAAAACAATGGACTGACTTCAAGTAACCATCCGTCAAAAGATAGACACATGGGATTCATGTCCCAAGCAAAACATGCTCAAGAATAATTGTAGAGGAGAAACCATGGAGTGTGTTGTGCAACAAGTGGAAAAATTGGAAAGTGTTGAACAACCATAACCCTATCAAGAAGAACCACCTTCCTATTATGAACCCCTCCTCAAAAATAATGAACCCTCCTATCCACCCCAAGCCCTAATGGATGATCCTCTCATTTTATACCTTCATGAACAAAGAGAAATGCCAAGGGAGATATTGGGAACCCGATAAGCCTCCCAATGCTTGAGTGCTCAAAGAACTCCCATGGCCACATGTGGAGAAGCAAATGAAGAGCATAGCATGAAGGAGATATTGGGAAGTCCGGTTAAAAATGAGGAACGTTGCTTTGTGTTAAAACAATTGGAGGAACCTATGATTGATGAAGACAAGGAAGAAGTGGTTAAAGATTTGGGAGATTCAAAACCCCTGTGGGAACCTAGAGTTAAGGAAGATTCCTCCAACAAGATTGAATTTGATGTTGAGAAGGAAAGTGCACATCCTCCAACGCATATTCCATATAAAGAATTGGATGGGATAGAATGCGAATTGAGATCCCTTGGAATTGAAGATCAAGCATCAAATCCTTTTGGTGAAGAAGAAAAAATTGATGAACAAAGAATTGAAATTAAGAGATCTTGTGAGAAGGTGGAGGTCCTTAGAAAAAGGAAGATGGGATATGCTTTGTTAAGACCCTTGGAAGCTTTTTTGCCTAGGTTGTCATCTACTTCTACATTTGAGTTGGTGAAAGGCATGTTTTTACTCTTAAGCACAAATTAGGAGAAATTCACAGAACGTGCTATTTCATTGAATAAATGTGATAAAAGTTGATAAATTCTCCTAAATTAAGCACAAGACAAACCACAAAATTGGGGTTTATCAAACCTCCCCACACTTAAACCAAGCATGTTCTCATGCTAAACCAAGAAAGACAAGAAAAGGGGTATAAACATTTATTCAATGCAAATAAACTATATGCACCTATCTATATGAATGCAACTAAATGCAAGGTGATTCTACCTACTTGGTTAAAAGTAAATCAATCTCCAAGAACATATATGAACAAGTAGGGCTAGGGTCATATTACGTTTCATGAATCCTACCAATTCAAATATTAAAATGAAGTTCAAATAGACTTGCAAGAAGAAAGCTCATGAAAGCCGGGAACAAAGAATTGAGCATCGAACCATCACCGGAAGTATATCCGCTCTAGTCGCTCAAGTGTATAGGGTTGATCACTCAATTCTCTTCTAATCATGATTTCCAAGATTTGTTTTTCATCTAACAATCGACAATTATTCAATGCATGTATACATTTATCATGAGGACTTATTCATAGGTTGTAATGGGGCTAGGGTAAAGGTAGGGATGCATATGGTCAAGTGAGCTTGAAATTTGAATATTTGATTAACCTAAGCTCTCACCAAACACATATAACAACCTATACAATTCTAATACAATACCTAGCCACCTATGATTCCCACTTTTTTTCACATACTCATGCATTCTCCTTAATCACAACTCACATGCATTGATTATTATTGAACTTCGGCTTGGGGCATTTTGTCCCCTTTTTATTGCATTTTTTTCCTATATACATATTTTTTTCTTCTTATTTTTCTTTTGATATCTATTTTTCTTTATTTTGTATTTTTTTCTTTTTGCAATAAAGTATATACACGAGTATCAATGCATATGGTTTAAACATAATTAATACATGAGTATGTATCCAATTTCTAATATTTTAAATCAAAAATACAAAAACACTCTTTTACCTCAAACAATGTTCCCAAGTTTTCCACACCCAAATGATACACACCCTCACTAACCTAAGCTAATCAAAGATCCAAATTAAAGGACATTTATTGTTTTTCACTTAAGGGTAGTGATGTGCTAAAATTAAGAATAAAAGGAATTAATAGGCTCAAAATTGGCTAACAATGGTTGATGAAAGGTAGGCCATTTGGGTAAGTGAGATAAATGAAATGATGGCCTCAATCATATAAATGCATCTATACACAAAATAATGGACATATAGAATCAAACAAATCAAAGATTACAATAATAGAAAGAGAATAATCACACACAAGAATGGAAATAAATGGTTATATGATGTGACTACACTATTGGGCTCAAAACACACATGCTTATATGTTCTTAACTCAAAAACCATATTCCAAAGTAAATTCTTTCAAGCAAGTTCAACAATTTTTTTTTTTCAAATTGGTAGGGTGCTCTAAAATAGTTTCTTGTAAAAGAAATCATCAGGCTAACCAAGTAGTCCTAATAAGAAAGAAGTGGTAAAATATGTACAAATTCTAACTATCATGCAACCTATTATGCAATGAAATAACTAGCTAACATTGGTGTTGAAAAAGGAAGTGGTTACCCATGGAGGTCAGTCATCGACGGAACCTCCCCACACTTGAGGATTGCACCGTCCTCGGTGCATGCAAAGAATAACAAGGTGGATGAGTTGCTACAACTGATGAGCTCCTTCAAAAGATTGTGCAGATGGACTTGTTTGTTGCCCCATTTAGAAGTTTTTCCATTCCTTCTTGGTGGCTGATAAACTGCTATTTTATGGTTTATCTTGTTTTTAATTGAGCAGTTTTTATCAACTCTTTACCCACTTATTCATACTATTTGCATGGTTTTACAATTCCTTCCTAGAATTTGTTCTATGATTGAAAACTTGCTTCCTAGAGTCTTTAATTTGTGTATTTTAATCATCTCTTATTACCATTTGATGCTTTGATATCTGTGTTAAGTGATTTTAGAGTTTATAGAGCAGGAATGGCTTAGAGAATGGAAAGAAAGTATGCAAAAGTGGAAGGAATACAAGTAGCTGAAGGAATTGCCAAAGCTGTCAGCCTGACCTCTTCGCACTCAAATGGTCATAACTTGAGTTATAGAGGTCCAATTGATGAGGTTCTAGCTGCGTTAGAAAGCGAACGCGTGCTCCACACGGACGCGTCGCAGTGACAAAAATCAGCGTGGTAGATTTCGCCCCTAGTAATTTCTGGGCTATTTCCGACCCAGTTTCAAGCCCAGAAAGCACAGATTAAAGGATGCAAAGTGGAGGAATGAAAGGAGGACGACTCATAATTCACTTTTCATAATTTAGATGTAGTTTTAGAGAGAGAGGTTCTCTCCTCTCTCTTAGGATTATGATTTCTCTTAAATGATTTAGAATGTATTTCTTCTTCATCACAGGTTCAATGTTCCTTTACTCAATTCTCTTATACTCTTCATGTTAGATTTAATTCTCTATTTAAATGCAATTTGAGATATTTCATATTTATGATGGCTTTCTTCAATTTATGTTATGATATATGGTGTAATGGCATTCATGTTAGTAGAGTAGGTTCCTAACTTGGCTTTGGAGTTGATTAATATTAGGAGATCCTTGAGTTGGGATACTCAAGAGTTCAATTGTAATTGGTTTGTTGTTGGTTGGCTTGTTAGTAACTAACTATAATTCTTCCCAAAGGAAAGGATTAGGACTTATGAATAGAAATTGACTTTTAACTTGACTTTCCTTCATTTGTTGAGGGTTAACTAAGTAGAAACAACTTTTAATTATTAATTGATCTTGAGAAAATTCCATCAAGGATAGAACTTCCGATTAATCTTCTCCTAGCAAGGCTTTTTATTGTTATTATTTTATTTTCTCTGCAATTCACTCTTCTTATTTCTTAATCCAAAATCATAATTTATACAAACTCATAACCAATAATAAAACACCTCCCGGCAATTTCTTGAGAAGACGACCCAATGTTTAAATATTTCGGTTATCAATTTATTTAGGGGTTTGTTACTTATGACAACCAAACATTTATACGAAAAGATTTTCTGTTGGTTTAGAAGTTATACTTACAACGCAATTATTTTTGTGAATTTCTTTACCGATAGAAAAACCGATTGTCAGTGGCCAACATAAAAGGAGAGAAAAAGAGAGAAAATTGGACCTACACAAAGATATCAAAGCAAATAAAACATAGGCGGAGACTAATGCCAAAGAAGAGTAAGATTCTCAACTACATGGTAGCTACAACTTGTGAGTGAGAAAGTAATATAAAGTAAGGCATATCAATTAACACTTGATGCAAGAGTAAATTCAAAACATGAAGAGCATTCAAAAGCATTAAGTTCAAATAAGAACGAGTGGATCATGAAAGACAATACGAGTTCATATCAATGCACAAAAAAACACAAGAGTCATGAAGGATTAAGCATTGATTTAAAAGATTTCATCACCTAACAATACCAAACAAGTCAGGAAGCACCAAAATTAACCAAGAAATTCTCAACAATTGAGTAAGAGAATTCAACACCATTATTAAAATAAGATATTTAGGAAAGAAATTAAAAACAAACTACACAAACAAAATTAAAATGCCATGAATGAAAAAAGGCAAATGAAACATACAAAAGAAAATGAAAGATGAGAAAAATAAAAAGTGAATTTTTTTTTGAAGAGAGGGAAAAGGAAAAACTAAGAAAGGAAGAAGAGAGAAGAAGAAAGGTATAAAGAAAGAAGAAGAAAAGAAAAAAGAAGAAGAAAGAAAGAGGAAGAATAGGAAAAAAACAGGGCGCAAGGCGACGCTTACGCGTGCGCGTGGGAGGCAGGAGAGACAAGCGATGCGTGAACGCAGAAATTACAGGTGAGGCGTAAATGTCACCCATGCGTACGCGTGGGTCTAGATTGTGCTATTAACACAAATCCTGCACCACTCCAGCACAACTCTCTAGTTTTTGTACTAGGAGTCCAAATGTGGCACACGACGCATGCGCGTTTGCCAAGCTTACGCATGGCGTGCACTTTTTTTTAAGACAAAAAACAGAAACAGGGCACTCTCTTAACCTATATACATTCTAAAACAACCAAAATTCAGATTTAACAACAAATCTTTTATTTTTTGAAAAAATTTCAAATACAAAACAAACAAAACTTACACTTCAAGCAAAATACAATTCAACAATAACTATTCTAATCAAAACATGAATCTAATAAGCAATCTGTCAATCAAAGCAAAATGTATAAGAGTATAGAAAATATGAAAAACTACCTACAATGGTAACTCAATTCATTCATTGATTATATCTACAAGAGAATGGAGAGAGTTTACCATGGTGGGGTGTCTCCTACCTAGCACTTTTAGTTTAAGTCCTTAAGTTGGACATTTGGGAAGCTCCTTGTCATGGTGGTTTATGCTTGTACTCATCCTTGAACTTCCATCAATGCTTGGATTTCAAGTAAGCTCCAAATCTTAAAATTGATGGCACCAAGCTTCGGTGAAGTTCCAGACAAGCTAAGGGCTCCCAAAATTGATCTTCATATATACCCGGATCCCAAATCTTGTTTCTACACTCATCTTCAAGTTGATCATCATTATTCTATCCAGGTGGTAGGCAATCCAAATTCTCAATTGAGCATCCAAACATTCTCCTAGGTCCAAGCAATCTAGCTCTACACCAATCATTGCTCATAAACCTTGAGCTTCCAACCATAATGAACCTAGAGTGATGTTTCCAACCACTAACCATCTCATTTTTTCTCTTAAAGCCACAAAGAGCTCTAAGTTGCCCATCCATCTCAAGCAAACCATATTGAAGTGGGAAATAAAGCATAGAGATAAGAGATTTACCCACTTGAATGAAAAAATGGATGGTGATGGTTAGGGGAGAGGTAACTCCAATGTACTTGCAAGCTCTACTCCCTTGTGTTCTTCCTTGACAACTCCCACCTCTTTGCAAGCTTCCTCAATTTCAACCTCTTCCTATTGTTAGCTTTCTTCCACTCCAATATCTTCTTCGTTACTTACCAAGGGCATGGGAGTTTGTGTATCTTCTTCTTTGATCTCAATTTCATGTCCAATGGGATAGGATTCAATTGTAGATAGGAATTCCTCAATTTTCGAATCCATCTCTTGATCAATCTCTTCAAAGTCTTCAATCATGATATGCTTTGGAGGTTGCACACCCTCCTCAACATCAACATCAAGCTTCTTGGAAAAGGACTCTCTAATTCTACATTCCGATGGACTTCCAACATCTCCTAGGTCTTCAACCACTTCTTCCATTTTAATAATCTCTACCTCATCCTTTTGTTGCACTCCTTGCTTCAACTCCTCTTCTCTACCTTGAAGCTCACAACTCACTCCCTCACTATGATCCTTGATTGCTTCTCCACATTCAACAATGGGAGTGCCTTGATCGTATAGGCTTAGGCGGGAGGAGACCATGTTGCAAACAGCTTCCGCCACGGTGGCAAGCACAACTTTTATCTTCTTAAACTCCTTTTTTGTGTCTCATCTTGCCTTTGGAGGTAAACGCTAATATCTCTTTATTGTTCTAGCATGAAGGCAAGAAGAAATTCATCCATTGGAGGTGGTGGAAGAGAGGGTTCATTGTTTAGGAGAAAGGGCTCAGAATTTGATGGTGGTTCTTCATGGTAAGGGTATGGAGATGGTGTATATGGAGTTGGTTCTTGGGAGTAATTGTGTTAGAATTGTTGTGGTTCCATGTATGGTTCATATGGCTCATAAGGTGGTTGGTTTGGTGGATAAGGATTAGGGTCATAATGAGGTGTTTGGTGGTATGGGGCTTGTGAGTAAGGTGGTTCAAAATTATGCTAAGGAGGTAGTTCATAGGCATATGGTGGTGGTTGTTGACAACCATAATGAGGATCACCACATCCATTAGATTGATATGCATTAGGATTGAAATTATACCTATAAGAGACTAGAGGAGGTTGTTGCCAAGAAGGTTGATCAATCCCTTGAGGCTCCTCCTATCTTTGATTCCCAAATTCTTGATGCACATCCTCATTGAAGCTTCCATTCCCTACAACATAGTTGTAACCAAACTCATAGCCAAAGGGATGAGAATTTATAGTAGCAAATAAAATCAAAAGCTAACAAAAATAAGCAACAAAGTCCTAAATCTAACAAAAACTAACAAACAAGCAAAAGGCAAACATATTCACAATAGCCAATAATATAACACCATTGCAATTTCCCCGGCAACGGAGCCAAAAATTTGATATTGTATTATCATATGGTTAGGAATTTCGCATAAATAATTTCGTTGATAGTATAGTTCCCAACCAACAAACAACACTCAAATCAACCAAAGTATTCAAACCTCGGGTCGTCTCACAAGGAATTGCAATGAAGTGATCAATTATTGGCTATGAAGGAAACAAAGGGGGTTTAATTTTTAATTGAAAAGAAAAGTGATGGTAATTAGTGGCTAAGAGAAGGGGGGTTGAATCTTAGCCCCTTTTTCCTTAGTGTTACTTTTTGCCCTTTGAAATAGCTTCAGGAGATTTTTCTTCTTTTTGTCTCATAACTATTCAAGAGATATTTTTTGTTTGTCTTGTAACTAGTCAGGAGATATTTTTCAATTTTGTCTCCTATGGAGTAGAAATAGAAATGGAGTAGAAGAGAGAGAGAGAGAGAATCACACCAAGAAGTATCCTGGTTCAGCTGCTAAGTGCAATGCAGCCTACATCCAGTCTCCATCACAACAATAATGAAATATCACTATAATCATGCATATTACAGACACCAATTCTCCCTAGGAACTACCCTTCCTATCCGGGACAAGTCTAGAATCTATCCCCAATCTTGAACTTGACTTGGTCACCTGCCAAGCTTTCAACTGCTAAGTGCTAACCGAACTTGCAAGGAGATTCCCACAGATTCATGATACACAACACAGATGTACAAAGGACCTCTAAGACTGATGAATGAATTTATGTCAGTATAGAATTCACAAATGAAATCTCGTTGCAATATAGTTTCTAAACCAACAATAATCCTTCCATACAAAAATTTGTTTGTCACAAGTACAAACCCCTAAAAAGAATAACTGAAGTATTCAAACCTCGGGTCGTTCTACCTTGGAATTGCAATAAAGTGTTCTTGTTATTAGTTAGAGGTATGTTTTGGGGTTTTTGGAATAAGAAACTAGAATTGTAAATTGCAAAGGAAATAAACTAATAACTATGAAGCTCTTGGAAGCTGTTGGCAAGTTATGAGAACTAGAAGTCCTATCCTAGCTATCCTTATCAATTGTGATAATAATTGTTCGTTGCTCCCACTTAGTTAACCTCTAACCATGGAAGAAAGGCAAGTGGATGAATTAACTTGATTCCACAAGTCCTAGCCAACTCCTATGGAAAGACTAGCTTTATTGGCACTCAAGTCAATTAGCAATCTCTAATTATCAATCAACAAGAGAGTTTGATAACTCAAGTGTCACTAATTACTCTACCTAGGCCAAGAGGAACAAGATCTAACTCATAACTAAAAGGGGCATTTCAACAAACACATAGAATGCAATAAAGGTAAACAACATGAATTACAAGAATTAAAGAGAGATCTAACTACAAAGGCAAGAGACCCACAATAGAAAACCAAATTAAACATGAAAGGACATGAAAATCATAAATTTCATTGAAAGAGAAATAGAAATCTACATAAGAATTCATAAAGTAAAAGGAAATTGAAGAAGGAGAAGAAGTAGATCTAGATCTAAGAGAAGAGACCTAAAACCCTAATCTAATCCTAATTCTAGAGAGAGGAGAGAGCTTCTCTCTCTAGAAACTAACTTTCCCTCCAAAACTAAACTAAACTAAAACAAATGTGTGAAGTGATTCTAATGTGTTGACTCCCCCTTGAATTCTGCCTTAAATAGCCTCAGAAATGAGTTGGATTTGGGCTTGGGAAGCCCAGAATTCGCCCCCAGCATTTTGCCTTTAAGTGAGTCACGTGCGAGCATCATGCGTACGCGCCATGTATGCATACGCCTCGCTTAGCATTTTGCTTCCACGCATACGTGCCATGTATGCGTACGCGTCACCATGCGACCCCACAATCCAGGCGTGCGCGTCTGCTGCGGATGCGCGTCGATCTCAGCATCCGAAATCCTTGTTTTTTCATGAGTTCTCCACTTGCATGCTTTTCGTCTTCATCTCTTTGATCCATTCCTAGCCTTTCCATCCTGAATTCACTAAAAAACATATCAAGGCATCTAGTGAAATTAAAGGTGAATTAATATTGACACATTAAAGGTTTAAAAAGCATGTTTTTACACTTAAGCACAAATTAGGAGACAATCATGCAACCATGCTATTTCCTTAGATAAATGTGAGAAAAGGTGATAAAGTCCTCTAAATTGAGCACAAGATAAACCCTAAAAATGGGGTTTATCAACCTCCCCACACTTAAACCTTAGCATGTCCTCATGCTAAAATCAAAAAGGAAACAAAGGGTATAAATATCTACATGCAACTTTCTAAATGAATGCAACTACTTGGTCAAAATAAATCAATTTCCAAGAAAGCCAATATAAGCACAAGGACTAAAGGTGTTAACAACCAAGCCAAACCACAATTGAGTTGAGTGATTAAGAATTTTACAAACTTGCATAAAAAGTGATGATTCTAGGTGGAGACATGTAGTTGAGCGATCGAACCCTCACCGGATGTGTTTACACTCTATTCGCTCAAGTGTTTAGGGTTGATTCACTCAATTCTCTCCTGATCATGCTTTCCAAGATTTGTTTTTCATCTAACAATCAACAATTATTTCATGCATGCATACATTCATCAAGAGGTATTTTCATAAGTTGTAATGGGGCTAGGGTCAAGGTAGGATGCATATTTGATCAAGTGGACTTGATATTTGAATCTTTGATAATCTTAGACTTCCTACCTAACCTATGACAACCTATACAATTAAGTGCTAACCTAACTACCCATTCCTCACTTTTTCACATACTCATTCATTCTTTTCTTGATCACAACACCTATGCATTGATCTTTATTGAACTTTACTTTGCGGTATTTTGTCCCCTTTTTCTATTGTTTTTCTTCTTTTTCTTTCTTTTTCCATTTTTTTCTTTTTCTTTTTTTTTTCTTTTCCACTTTTTCTTTTTCTTTTTTTTTTCTTATATGTTTTTTCCTTTTAAACTATATACAAGAACATCAATGCATAAGGTTTAACATTTGATTAATACATGAGTATGTACCCAATTCCCAATATTTACAACAAAAACAACACACACTTTTTCCCAACCAATGTCCTAAGTTTCCCCACACTTGAATGATACACACTCACTAGCCTAAGCTAATCAAAGATCCAAATAAAGAATATTTATTGTTTTTCGCTTTAAGGCTTGTAATGTGCTAAATTAAAGAGAAGTTGGTTAAGCGTATGCTCAAAATTGGCTAACAATGGTTGATAAAAGGTAGGCTATTTGGGCAAGTGAGCTAATGAAATGATGGCCTCAATCATATAAATGCATGAATACACAAAATAATGGACATAAAGAATCAAACAAATCAAAGATTACAATCATAGAAAGAGAACAATTGCACACAAGAAGGAAAATAAGTGGTTATAAGATGTAACCACATAATTAGGCTCAAAACTCCCAAGATTGTGTGTTCTTAGCTCAAAACATGTTCTAAAATAACTTCTTTCAAGCAATTTCAATGAAAAGTTTTCACCGAAATCAATTGGGATGTCAATGCCCTATAAAGAATGTTTTTCTTGGAGAATTTCATTATTTTACCTAAGCTTATTATGTATATATATGCCAAATAAAAAAATACAACTAAAATCCTAAAAAGAACTAAAATAAAATGCAAAAGTGTTGGGATTAGGAACTTGTCACCCAAGAACGCAGAACGGTCGGACGACCTCGCCACACTTAAAAGTTTGCACCATCCTCGGTGCATCAAAGGATGAGCAAGGGGGTACGACGACTCTCCGGATTGCTACCTTCAGCTGGTAGGTCAACCGGTTGCTGCATGTTCTTTATTCCACTTCCATTTTTGCTTATAATGACTCATCCTGAAATTAGAAGGTAGGATAGTGAGAAAAGTAAATGCAAAAGCAAGGTATCCTACATTATTGGAATGAGGTAGAAACCACAAGAATTGAGTGAGCGAATTAGTGTGACATTAATGAATTAAGGTGTAAGTCTAAATTGCGCGCAGTTCAGAACATAGACTAGCATGAAAAGCGATGTCAGAAGTATACAAAAAGGAGCATGCACGTCACTCATTCTAGTGCGCTTGAGATGCTCTAAACTTATAGGTCAAGATAATCGAACAAGTAATAAAGAAGCACGAAAGCATTCAAGCGAAACACATATGGATGCATATAATCATGAAGCACAATGCATTAAGGTAAATGCACACCATCCGCCAAGAAATTGCCTAATCAAAAAGAAAAATTCAAATCACATGGTGGCCAAATCATGCAGTTTAAAAAGATTTAACATGCTTGAAGGCAATGCCATATGTACTTGGTGTTCACAAAATTAAGCATGAAGAACTCAAAACCAAATAACAAAATATAACCTCAATAAAGAGTCTAACAATGAAAATTAACAACAGTGATGTTAAACTACCTTCTTATCAATGATTAGCAGCAATGAACAGTAAACAAGATTAATAATCCAATACTTAGTATGAAAAAGAGGAAGTGATATGAAAATTTAACTTCTAAACAACTAACTAACTAACTAAAAGAAGTGGTAGTAAATGGTGTTTGGTAGTGTTGGATGAGGTGTGGGATAAGGGAAGAAGAAAGAAGAAGGAAAGAAATGAAAAGAAGAGAAGAAAATAAGTGTGATGAAGGGGGAGCAAGCCGCGCGTACGCGTAAGTCACGCGTGCGCGTGGGTAGTGGCGAAATGGAAGCAACGCGTACGCATAGAGTACGCGTACGCATAGGTTGTGCCAGAGAGAAGTGATGCGTACGCGTGGTGTACGCGTACGCGTAGATTGGTTTGTGCTAGAGGCACAATGTTCGCATAGTGCAAGCGCAACTCTCGGGTCAATATATAGAGGGGTGAAACTTCTCGATCCACGCGTACGCGTGTAGCATGCGTGCGCGTGGATGGTCGAAAATGCTCGGGGCACGCGTATGCGTACATGACGCAGACGCGTGAGTTGGTGCTCTGTTTTTCAAATTTTTTTATGTTTTTGCACCAATCCAAGCATTCTAAACCTCCAAACAGCTACCAAAACACCATAAAACCTTATTTAACATACTAAACTACCAGCTAAACTTAACAAATAAATCAAAACATGAAATTTAAACTAATATTACCAATATTTACAAAAGGAAAAAATGAAAAGAATTTACCATGGTGGGGTGTCTCCCACCTAGCACTTTTGTTTATTGTCCTTAAGTTGGACTTATGGGGAGCTCCTCTCAAGGTGGCTTGTGCTTGTACTCATCTTGGAACATCCACCAATGCTTGAATCTCCAATAGGCTCTATTCTTCAAAGATAATGAATCCAAGCCTTGATGGAGTTCCGCACAAGTTAGGGGCTCCCAAATTTGATCCTCATCTTGTGATCTGGGATTCCACACTTTATTTTCACACCCGTCTTCATGTCGATTCTCATTAATTCATCCGGGTGGCAAGCAAGATGAATTCTCAATGAAGTGACCAAACATCATCCTAGACCCAAGCAATCTAGTCCTACACCAACCCTTGCAATTAAGCTGTTAGCATCTAACCATAATGAACCTTGATTTACGATGCCAACCACTAACCATCTCCCTTTTGCTCTTAAAGCCACAAATATGTCTAAGTTGACCATCCGTCTCAAACAAACCATATTCAAGGGGAATCTTGAAGCTTAAGTATAAGGAATTTACCCACTTGAATGAAATAATAAATGGTGATGGCTTGGGGAGAGGTATTTCCAAGGTTCTTGCAAGCTTTACTTCCTTGTGTTCCTTCTTGGTTTCCTCCACCTCTTCACAAATTTCTTCACTTTCTATCATTTGTTCATTAATTTCATCTAACTCTTCTCCATCACTCAAAACATAAATGGGAGGATGAGAGAAATGTACTTCCACATTGCTTTCTATCTCATCGGGAGAAGGTTCTTCAAGCTTAAAGGATTCACCACCAAGAAGGTTGGATGCATGATCTTCATCACCAAGGGAACTCATTTGTTGTTTCATTCTTTCCAAGTCTTCATCCAACATTTGCCTTAAAGGTTGTGCACTCTCCTCCTCAACATTAAATTCAAACTTCTTGGAAGAATTTTCTATGATACTAGGATCCCATGGAGGTTTCGCATCTCATAAGTCTTCAACCACTTCTTCCTCTTCTTCAACGATTATAGGCTTCTCCAATTGTTCTAACACAACGTAGCATTCCTCCTTCTCCACCGGAGTTTCCAATCTCTCCTTCATGCTATGCTCTTCTTTTGATCCTTCACATGTGGCAATAGAAGTGCCTTGAGTGCATAGGTATCGGGGGGCTAAAGTGTTTACTACCTTCATCAAGGTGACCATGGATTCTTGTACCTCCCTTTTCATCTCTTCTTGCCCTTGAAGGAATAAAGTGAGAGAATCATCCATTGAGGCTTAGGGTGGATAGAAGGGTTCATCATTTTGGAGAGAGGGTTCATAATAGGAAGGTGGTTCTTCTTGGTAAGGGTATAAAGGTGGTTCTTGGGAGTAATTGTTATAGAATTGTGGCAGTTCTTCTATGTATGGTTCATGTGGCTCATAAGGTGATTGGTATGGTGGATAAGGATTAGGGTCATATGAGGGTGTTTGGTAAAAAGGGGCTTGTGAGTGTGGTTGAGGGCTATGTTGAGGAGTTGGTACATAGGCATTATGGTGGTGGTTGGTGGCGCATACAACAAGGACTACCACATCCATTAGATTGATATGCATTAGGATTGGAGTTATACCTATATGAGACCGGGAGAGGTTGTTTCCAAGAAGGTTGTCCATAAGCTTGTGGCTCTTCCCACCTTTGGTTATCCTAACCTTGATGCATATCTTCATTGTAGCTTCCATCACTGATAAACCACTATTTTATGGTTTATCCTGTGCTCAATTGAGTGGATTTTATCAACCTTTCATACACTTATTCATATTAATTGCATGAGTTTACGTTTTCCTTCCAGATTTTGTGCTATGATTGAAAACATGCTTCTTTGACCTTATATTCGCTAATATTAATCCTCTCTTGTTACCATTAGATGCCGTGATATGTGTGTTAAGTGATTTCAGGGATTACAGAGCATGAATGGCTCAGAGGATGGAAAGGAAGCATGCAAAAGTGGAAGGAATACAAGAAGTTGAAGAAATTGCTAAGCTGTCTAGCCTGACCCTTTCGCACTAAAACGACCATAACTTGAGCTACAGAGGTTCAAATGACGCGGTTTTATTTGCATTGGAAAGCTAATGTCTAGGGATTCAATTTGATATATAATTTGCCATAGTGTCCGTACAGATAGGTGACGCAAACACGCGCCCCACGCAGATGTGTCGCACCTGCGAAAATCAGCGTGGCAAAATTCGTTTCCAGCGAATCCTGGGCTATTTTTGGCCCAGTTTCAAGCCCAGAAAAACACAGATTAAAGACTGCAAAGTGGAGGAATGAAGGGAACACTTCAGATCAGATCATAATTCACTTTTCATAATTTTAGATGTAGTTTTTATAGAGAGAGGTTTTCTCCTCTCTCTTAGGATTAGGATTAGGATTTTTATTAGGATTAGGAATATTTCTTCTTCATCTCAGGTTCAATGTTCTATTTATTTTCTCTTTTATTTGTTTAATGACATTCATGTTATGATTTTCTTAATACAATTTGAGGTATTTTAGACTCATGATTGCTTCCTTTTATTTATATAAATAATTTAGATTTTCCCCTTTTGGCTTTGGTTAGGTAATTGGTAACACTTGAGTTGTCAAACTCAGCAGTGATTGAATGGGCAGATTCTAATTGATCTAGATCGCTCTAAAGCTAGTCTTCCCACAGGGATTGACTAGGACTTGAGGATCAAGCTAATTAGCCCACTTGACCTTCCTTTGTTTAATAAAGGATAACTAAGTGGGATTAAAACCCAATTCTCATCACCTGATAAGGGTAACTAGGATACGAATTCCAATTCTAATACCTTGCCAAGAGATTTTCTAATTATTAATTTATTTTTCTTATCAATTAAATTATTTGTTCAAACCTTTTCAAAACTCCAAAATATACCTTTCCATAACCAATAATAAATCATACTTCCCTGCAATTCCTTGAGAAGACCGACCTGAGGTTTAAATACTTCGGTTATCAATTCCAAAGGGGTTTGTTAATTGTGACAACCAAAACTTTTGTAAGAAAGGTTGATTGCTTGGTTTAGAAACTATAATTGCAATAAGAATTTATTATAACTTCTAAACCATCAATCTTCCGTTCTTCAAAATGGCGCCGTTGCCAGGGAATTGCAAACGTGTGCCTTATTATTGGTTATTGTAAATATTTTTCAAAAAAAAATTCAGATTTTTATTTTAAATTTTTTATCTTATCTTATCTTAGTTTTAAATTTCAAAATTCAAATCTTTTTCAAAAATCATATCTTTTTTCAAAATCTTATCTTATCTTTTTTTTTTCAAAAATCATATATTCTTCAAAATATTTTCTTATCCTTTTTCAACAATCATATCTTCTTCAAAATCTTATCTTATCTTTTTTCAAAAATCATATCATTTTCAAAATATTTTCTTTTTGTTAGTTTTTGTTTTTATTTTCTCTCACTACTATGAACTCTCACCCCTTTGGCTATGAGTCTGGTTACAACTATGTTGCAGGAAGAGGAAGCTATAACAGGAATATGCATCAAGGTTAAAGCAATCAAAGATGGACGGAGCCAAGAGGATCTGATCAACCCTTTAGGCAACAACACCTTCCAAGTTATCATGGACGAAGACCACTCTGCAATGCATACCAGGATGATAGATATGGTGGACCCCCTTGTAGTTACCAACAAGCCCCATCATATGCCGATGAACCACCTCCTCAACATAGATTTGAACCACCACACTCACAAGCCCCTTTCCACCATTTACCTCCAGATGACCCTTATCTTTATCCACCACACCAACCACCATATAAACCATACCAAGAACCACCACCTCAATATTCACCATCTCCATATCCTTATCAAAAAGAACGACCTCCATATTATGGACCTGTTTTCCAAAAAAATGAACCCTCCTATCCATCCCAAACCTCCATGGAGAGCACACTTGCCTCTATCACTAGTCTCACCTCTACTCTTCAAGCACTTATATCCCACATGGACCAACCCTCTACCCCCAATATTCAACCCTTAAGCTCCAATGCACTTCCATCTCAACCACATAATGATCCATCCATCCCATCACCACCATCCATGGAAGAGCACCCACATCCATCAACCCAAGAGCAGCATGATCCCAATGATACTATTGACATGGAACAAGAGAGAGAGGATCATCTTCACGAATCCATACTTCATAAGGAGCTAGAGGAGGCACTAAAGGTGAAGGTAGTAGAGACCTTTACAGATGAAGGAGTAGTTGAAGGGAGTTATCATAGAAAAGAAGCCATCAAGGAGGAATACGATTTCATACTTAAACACCTGGATCAAGCGATAAATCGATTGCCCTTCTGATGTTCGGACATTCAAGGAACCCCCATGGCTTCATATGCAGAATCTAATGAAGAATGTAGCATGAAGGAGACACTAGAAACTCCAGTGGACAATAAGGAGTATGACTTTAGACTGGAACAAGTGGAGGAAGCCGAAATTATTGAAGAAGAAGAAGTGGTCCAAGACTTAGGAGATGTTGAACCTCCATGGGAAGGCCAAGTTATAGAGCCTCCTTCAAAGACGTTTGAAACTGATGTTGAGGAAGGTGTACAACCTCCAAGGCATCTCATGATTGAAGACTTTGAAGGGGATGATCAATAGATGGATTCAATCATTGCTGAATTCTTATCTACCATTGAATCCTCTCCAATTGAACTTGGCATGGAGATTAACGAAGAAGAAGCACAACCTCCCATGCCCTTGGTGAGCAGTGAAGAAGAGATCAAATTAGAAGAAAGCTAGCAAGAAGAAGAGGTTGATATTGAAGAAGCTTGCAAGGAGGTGGAAGTTGTCAAAGAAGAGCCCAAGGGAATAGAGCTGGAAATTAAATCACCTTGCCAAAGTTGTTGGATACCTCTTCCCCAAAGCCATCACCGTCCATTCCTTCATTCAAGTGGGTAAATCTCTCACCTCTAAGCTTAATTAGCTCACTTGAATATGCTTTACTTGAGACAAATTGTCAGCTTAGATCCCTTTGTGGCATTAAGCGTAAGAAGGAGATGGTCAGTGGTAGAAGTTGTCAAGCAAGGTTCAACATGGTTGTGTGCTAAAGGTTTAAACGCAAGGTTTGGCATAAAGCTCAACTGAATGGGTCTAGGAAGTTGTTTGGCCGCTTTAGTGAGAATTCATATTGCTTACCACCCGGATGGAACAATATTGCTCAACAAGAAGACGGGTACAAAAGCAAGGTTTGGGACCCCGGAATTCATTCTGGCAATCAACACTCTTGGGGCCTTGTCACTTGCTTTAACTTACTTGAAGGCTTTCTGCGCCTAGTTTGGGATCCCGGAGGCTACTGGAATTCCAAGTATTGGTGGAGATTTTTGGATGAAAACAAGCACAAGCCACAATAACAGGAAGCTCGCCAAATGTCTAACTTAAGGACTATAACTAAAAGTGCTAGGTGGGAGACAACCCACCATGGTATGATCGTTCCCTTTTCAGCTTAAATTTTAGTCTGTTTTTGCGTTTTGATTGAACCTGGAATTTCGCATAACATTCATTGCATTCTGCATACTGCATAAAAAATATTTGCACGCGACGCGACAACGTCGCTGACGCGTCCGCGTCATAGGTGCGTTGGGAAGAAAATAAATTGAACAGAGAGTCACGCGAGAGTGTGGCTGGAAGCGTGCCTTTGGCATAAATGGATCCATGCGACCGCGTCACAGCCACGTCCACGTCATGAGCGCAATAGCCTCGCCAAGCATCCGCGTCATCCACGCGAACGCGTGGCCCTGTAAATCGACGTAAAAAGGGTGTATGGCCGAAAGTTGAGCTGGAGTTGGGCTGGACTCATGATAGACGCACAAGCCCCACCACGCGTACGCGTTCCCCACGCGTCCGCGCCGTTTTCATAGTTTGGCCCTTCACGCGATCGCGTCAACCATGCGAACGCGTCACCCTACAAATTAGCAAAATGCGTTTCACACAGAGAGTTGTGCGAGCGTGAGGCTGCTCTCGCGCCACTTGCATGAATCATGTCACGCGTCCGCATGACCCACGCATCCGTGTGACCGATGCATCCACGTGATCGACGCATCCACGTCAGCTCATTTACACGCTATTCGCGCGAATGCGTGGCTCACGCGTCCGCGTCGCATTCGCCGCACAACTTATTCGAATCTGCCATAATATCTTATCTTTTCTTTCCCAATCCTAATTTTTACTCCTCCCTTCTTATTTCTTTCTTCTTATTTCTTTCTTCCTCCTTTCTTACTTTCTTTTTCTTTTTTCCATTGGTGTTAAAATTCTCTTCTTCAACTATTGTATCTTTTCTTGAATTATTCTGGTGCTTCATGACTTGTTTTATTCTGATTGGGTATTATTATTCATAAGTCAATGCTAATTTTTATAATACTGGTATTCCTTTTGCATTGATATATACTTAATCTATCTCGCATTACCCACACTATCTTTCGCATTGTTGCAGCTTTTTGCACTATTGATATGCCATGTGCATTTATTATTTTCTCACTTGCATGTTGTAGCTACCATGTAATTGAGACCTTTATTATTTGGCATTAACACCCATGTTTTATTTATGTTCTTATCTTTATTTTTGGGTTACTTTCCTTCCTTTTTCTCTTCTTTCAGGATGGCCACCACGAAGAGAGATAAAAAGCTTCTTAATGGGGAGACAGGCAAGTCAATCTGCACAATCTATAGAGAAAGACATCAGTTGGAGCAGCCCGTCCACTTGTACATCTTAGCATGCACCGAGGATGGTGCAATCTTTAAGTGTGGGGAGGTCGATACCGATCTCCACCGGTTAGTTATTTTATTCTCAATACCAATATTCTATTTTCTTTGTTTGTTCATTGTTGCATTGCATAATAGATTGCATGTGTAGTTGATTATTTGCATTTAAGTACTACTTGGTTGAAAAATAATAAGTTTCTTTTTAAGATCCTATTTTTGAAAATTTTCACTAATTTAAATTATAAAAAAAGAAAAAAATTAATTAAAATTTTCTATGTGTTAAATTTGTTTGAAGATTGTAAATTGGAACATGGTTTTTGAGCTAAAGAACACACAACTTGCAAGATTTTGAGCTTATTTATATGGTTACATTATTTAACCGTAAATTTTTATTCTTGTGAATTTTCTTCTCTATGATTGTAATCTTTATTTTGTTCCAATCTATATATCCAATATTTAGTGTATTTACATGCTTGCATATGATTGAGGCCATTACTTGTTTTTGCTCACTTATCCCAACTAAGCCTACCCTTTTATGTCACCCTTGTTAACCACTTTGAGCTTTTTAATCCCCTTCTGTTCTATAACCACATCACTAGCCTTAAGCAAAAAAACAAATTAAATATCCCAATTGAATCTTTGGTTAGCTTAAGATAGAGGTTGTGCATCAACTAACTGTGGGGAAACTGTGCGAACATGGGTTAATAAGAGAATGTATCATGTTTCTAATTCTGAATATTGGGAAATTTGGGTATCTACTCATGTAAAACAGAAAATTAAAAATTTCATATGCATTGATATGTTATTTTAGTTTTTTTGTCTCTATAAAAAAAGAAAAAAAAGAAAAAATATATATATATATAATATAATATAATATAATATAAATAAATAAATAAGGGAACAAAATTTCCCTAATATTAAGTTAATAAAAGATCAATGCATATGTAACACAATTAAAAGAAAAGTTGATACATGAGTATGTGATACAAAAGTGGAAATTATGGGTAGCTAGGCATGATTTTAGAAGTTATATAGAATGTATGTATGTTAGGTGATAGCTCAGGTTACTCAAAGATTCAATTTATAGCTCACTTAACCATACATATATCCTCACCTTTGCCTTGGCCCCATTACAACCTTGAAAAGACCTCATGATGTTTGCATTGGTACATTAAATATTTGTTGATTGGTTAGATGAAGAACAAAGTTTTAGAAAGCATGATTAGAGAAGAATAGAGTGAATGACCCTAGACACTTGAGAGACTAGACTGATATACACTACCAGTGAGGGTTCAGTGCTTGATTCTATGTTCCCTACTTTCATGAGCTATCTTCTTACAAGTTTACTTGCTTTTTATTGTACGATTTGAACTAGTGGAATTTCATTCATATTTGTCTTAGAGAACTTATCTACTTTTAACCAAGTAGGTAGAATCATCTTTGCATATAGTTGCATTGATATAGATAGGTTGCATTTCATACATTCTATCATTCCTCTTCACTCCCTTGTAGCTTCTCTTGATGCTTAGCATGTGGACATGCTAATGTTTAATCACCTACAACATAATTAGAACCAAACTCATAGCCAAAATGAGAATTCATGATAGAAAGAGAAAATGAAAACAAAGATCTAATAAGAAACAAAGAAAACCAAATCCTAGAACTAGCAAGAACTAACAAGGAAACAAAAGGCAAATATATTCATAATATTCACATATATACAATAACCAATAACACAACACCATTGCAAATTCTCTGGCAACGGTGCCATTTTGATGAATGAATTTATGTCATTATATAATTTACAAAAGAAATCTTATTGCAATATAGTTTCTAAACCAACAATAATCCTTCCATACAAAAATTTGTTTGTCACAAGTATAAACCCATAAAACTAATAAGCGAAGTATTCAAACCTCGGGTCGTTCTCCTTTGGAATTGCAATAAAGTGTTCTTGTTATTGGTTAGAGGTATGTTTTTCGATTTTTGGAATAAGAAACTAGAATTGTAAATTGCAAAGGAAATAAACTAATAACTATGAAAGCTCTTGGAAGCTCTTGGCAAGGTATGAGAACTAGAAGTCCTATCCTAGCTATCCTTATCAATTGTGATGAGAATTGTTCATTGCTCCCACTTAGTTAACCTCTAACCATGGAGGAAAGTCAAGTGGATGAATTAACTTGATTCCACAAGTCCTAGCCAACTCCTAAGGAAAGACTAGCTTTAGTGGCATTCAAGTCAATTAGTAATCTCTAATTATCAATCAACAAAAGAGTTTGATAACTCAAGTGTCACTAATTACTCTACCTAGGCCAAGAGGAACAAGATCTAACCCATAACTAAAAGAGGCATTTCAACAAACACATAGAATGTAATAAAGGTAAACAACATGAATTACAAGAATTAAAGAGAGATCTAACTACAAAGGCAAGAGATCCACAATAGAAACCCAAATCAAACATTAAAGGACATGGAAATCATAAATTTCATTGAAAGAGAAATAGAAATCTACATAAGAATTCATAAAGCAAAAGGAAAATTGAAGAAGGAGAAGAAGTAGATCTAGATCTAAGAGAAGAAAACTAAAACCCTAATCTAATCCTAATTCTAGAGAGAAGAGAGAGCTTCTCTCTCTAGAAACTAACTTTCCCTCCAAAACTAAACTAAACTAAAACTAATGTGTGAAGTGATTCTAATGTGTTGACTCCCCCTTGAATTCTACCTTAAATAACCTCAGAAATGAGTTGGATCTGGGCCTGGAAAGCCCAGAATTCGCCCCCAGTGTTTTGCCTTTAAGTGAGTCACGTGCGAGCATCGACACGCACGCACCATGTATGTGTACACATCACTTATCATTTTGCTTCCACGCGTACGTGCCATGTACGCGTACGCGTCGCCATGCGACCCCATAATCCACGCGTGTGCATCTGCTGCGTATGCGCATCGATCTCAGCATCCCAAATCCTTAACTTTTCATGAGTTCTACACTTGCATGCTTTTCCTCTTCATCCCTTTGATCTATTCCTAGCCTGTCCATCCTGAATTCACTAACAAACATATCAAAGCATCTAGTGAAATCAAAGGTGAATTAATATTGACACATTAAAGGTCTAAAAAGCATGTTTTCACACTTAAGCATAAATTAGGAGACAATCATGCAACCATGCTATTTCCTTGGATAAATGTTAGAAAAGGTGATAAAGTCCTCTAAATTGAGCAAAAGATAAACCCTAAAAATAGGGTTTATCAAAGACATCTATGGCTTTTTCTTTAATTTTGTACACTCTGCCTTTTTACACTCACTGGCTTTTTCTTACAAACCTCACACTGTTTGCCTTTTTCACCATGAGACTCAAGACAGAAAAAACTAAAGAAAGTTCAAAATGAAACACATTGAAGGAGAAGAACTTCTGTTAGATTGGGTAGTTATGAGAACTATGTGCTTACTCTCCTTGTCTGAACCCTTGGCCGTTCACCCTTATTATAGAAGGGGAAGCTTCCAAGTTTGAAATGGTTCAGCCGAGCTATCTTCTTCTTCTTCAACACCAAAACCGGTTCGAACAGAGAGAAGAGAGAGGGAACCGAAAGCTAAAACCAACATGTAATTACCTCTCTCTCATCCCTTTTCTTCAAGCTTCATAAATCTGAGCCTTCTATCTTGACTTGGTCCCTAAGAAGGATTTCTGACCCTTGATGAACACTTAATCCTTGATAGGTCCTTTTGCTCCACTTCTGCTTCCTCCTCCACACAGCTACAGTTGCTACCTTCTGTGATGGATGAACAAAAAGTAGAAACGAGGCATGCCACAGCGATTTTCTTCTTTGACCGAAATGGATTTCTTACATTTTTAGGTATGGAGATCTTGAGGCTTCTTCACCACATCTTGCCTTTAGTGGCAAAAATCTCAGTCACTCCATACTGTAGATCTTCTTTTTGTAAGAGCCATCATCACCTTGGCCTCTTTCTTCTTCCTAGCTTCTGCTTCCTTCTTCAGATTACTTATTTCTACCATCTTCTTCTCTGACATTGAAATGATCGAAACTAGAGAGAGAAGAGAGAGAATGGAGAAAAGCTTTCAATGGAATTGAAGAATGAAATTAAAATGAGTTAAGTTTCCACTTTCCTAGACCCCCATGCCTAGTAACGTGTAAAATCAATTAATACCATCAAATCAATTTTAACTTTCTCTTTCTAGTTACCAAGGCATTAAAACGAGTTAATTAAATTTGAATTCCTCCAAAATAGAGAGTGGGTAACCGAACCACTTCTCTTTCCTTTCCTTTTTCTTTTCAAATTCGAACCATGAGGAAATTGGTCTTTCAACACAAGGTTTTGGGCTGCTCATTGTTATCGTAGCCCAATTAGCACTTTGCAAAATAATTCAGCCTTATATCATTAAGCTCTTTGTACCAAAGGCTAAATATTACATTGGGCTTTATTGTGATTTTTGTCCCAAAGAAATCTGCACAATAACAAAATTATTAAGCAACAAATGTGAATTAAAATTCAATTTAATAATTTTGTAATTAATTATTTTTAACAATGTTTGATCATCATCATATTAATTTGGAGTTTTCCAAACTCTTCAATCTCCCCTTTGATGACAAACATTATTAAAAAATAAATTAAAAAAGGGTAAGGATTAAGAGTACTCCCTTGAAGATTTTGGATCCTCCCCCTTTCCATTTGTCACATAGCTCCCCCTTAATATGTGCCATTATATTAGATGAAGCATTACCTGTAACATTCTTAAAACCAAGCTCGAAGCCATACTATATTCAACATATGGAATATTAAAAAAATGTTGAATAGCTTGATTTTCGAGTAGATGTATAATGATAATCAAAACTTAATTTGTTATCATCTAAATAATTTTCTGCTCACAAAAAATGAACTTAAAGTATGCTTGAGTACCATTAGAGTAAATTTCAAGATATAATCAAGACTCAACATACTTCATATTAACATGTTCAAATAATAACTCCTGTTAGAACAGTTTCCTGCTAATCAATTTAATCAAGCAAAAATCTAGCAACACAGTTCATTAAACATATAAAAAATTTACAGAATAACCATTAGAGCAGCATTATCAGAAAATTTTTATGAAACAGAGTCCAAAAATTAAAAATCATTGGATCATCCCCTTTGGATTGTTGAAGAGAGGATTTTTGCGTGGTCTAGAATTCAGAATAAATTTCCGTTGCAAGTATAGCTTCTAAACCAACAAGAATCCTTTCTTACAAACGTTTTGGTTGTCACAAGTAACAAACCCCTTAAAATTGATAACCGAGTATTTAAACTTCAGGTCGTCTTCTCAAGGAATTGCAGGGAGGTATGTTCTTATTATTGGTTATGAAAAAGCATGCTTTGGGGTTTTGGATTAAGGTAAAAAGTTAGTTGAATGACAAGTAAAATAAAATAATAATAACTGTAAAATAAACCTTTGGCAAGGTACAAGAACTGGAAGTCCTATCCTTATCAATTGTGATGAGAATTGGATTTTAGTCCCACTTAGTTAACCTTTACTAAACAAAGGAAGGTCAAGTGGACTAATTAATTTGATACCTAAAGTCCTAGTATTTCCTTTGGAAAGGCTAGAGTTATTGGAACTCAAGTTAATTAGCAACTCCCAATTTCAACCACTGCTTTATTTGACAGCTCAAGCGTCACTAATTACTCAACCAAAGCCAAAAGAGAAATATCTATATTAAATTAAAAGCATTCATTTAACTAAAGCAATCAAACTACGTCTAAATATAAATTCAAGTCATAACATGAAAAGGTTCATAAGCCAATCGGGCAACATAAATCAAATACAAATAAAAGTATTAGAGTAAATAAGAGTAGAAAATAAATATTGAAGGAATATAGAACCTGGAATGAAGATGAATTGAACTAAACTAGTAGAAATCCTAAAATCCTAAATACTAAGAGAGAGGAGAGAAGCTCTCTCTCTAAAAACTACATCTAATCCTAAAATTCTGAATTATGAGAGCTTCCTAAGTCTCTGCATGTTCCCTGACTTTAATCTGTGTTTCTGGGCCAAAAACTGGGTTGAAATCCGGCCCAGAATCTCTGTCAGCGACTTTTGTAATTTTGCAGATCACGCACGTCACGCGTCTGCGTCGTCCATGCGATCGCGTCACTCAGCATTTTTTCTTTTCCATGCGGGCACGTCGTCCATGCCTCCGCGTCGTTCGTGCAGCTTCCAATTCGCGCAGTCGCGTCAGGCACGTGATCGCGTCACTCTTATTTTTTCCATTTCATGCGGTCGCGTGAGCCATGCAACCACGTGACTTCTCGCTGGTCATCTCCTCAATTCCTTGTGTTCCTTCCATTTTTGCACGCTTCCTCTTTATTCTCTAAGCCATTCCTGCCCTATGAAGCCTGAAACACTTAACACACAGATCAAGGCATCGAATGGTAATAGGAGCGGATTGAGATTAGCTAAATTAAGACCAAAGAAGCATGTTTTCAATCATAGAACTAAACTAGGAAGGAATTGTAAAATCATGCAAATCATATGAATAAGTGGGTGAAAAGCTTGATAAAACCACTCAATTAAATACAATATAAACCATAAAATAGTGGTTTATCAATCGTCCCCTTTTCCACACACCTTTCCTCCCCCTTTTGTCATCAAGAGGGGAACCTGCAAAACAAATGAACAACAATATGAAAAAAAGTAGAATATTGTTTAAACCAAATCAAATGGGTCCAGAGTATCCAAGTATAGTCAACCAACAACACAAAAAATAGTACTCAAACCAAAAGAACAGAAAACTAAAAATTGTTCAAACATAAATGGGTAGCAGTGAGCCTAACAATTAGGCATCAGACAGATTCACATCAGAGTCAGAAAATTCATTGTCTTTGTCGGAGGGAGCCAGATCCTTTTCAAAGCTTTGGTGAAGCAGATTGATCCTTTCATTACATTTGTTCTAAGCTTTTTCATTTTGGTAAGCCTGCTGGTGCACGAATTTTAATCCGTACAACTATCCAGCAAGTGCACTAGGTCGTCCGGTAATACCTTACGTGAGTAAGGGTCGATCCCACAGAGATTATTGGGTTGAAGCAATCTATGTTTATTTTATTAATCCTAGTCAGGATGCCAATAAGATTAATTGGATTTAATGATAAGAAGTCAAAGTATTTGGAATAAGGAATTGTTACTTTATTAATGGAGAATATGTTGGGGTTTGGAGATGCCTTGTCCTCTGAACTTCAACTCTTCCTTGAAATCCTTTTCCCACACGCAAGATTCCTTCCATGGCAAGCTCTATGTAGGGTATCACCGTTGTCAATGGCTACTTCCCATCCTCTCAGTGAAAACGTTCCTATGCTCTGTCACAGCACGGCTAATCATCTGTCGGTTCTCAATCAGGTTGGAATAGAATCCATTGATTCTTTTGCGTCTGTCACTAATGCCCAGCCTTCAGGAGTTTGAAGCTCGTCACAGTCATTCAATCCCAGAATCCTACTCGGAATACCACAGACAAGGTTTAGACTTTCTGGATTCTCATGAATGCCGCCATCAATCCGGCTTATACCACGAAGATTCTGATTAAGGAATCTAAAAGATACTCATTCAATCTGATGTAGAACGGAGGTGGTTGCCAGGCACACATTCATGGATTAATCTGGCTTCTAAGAGATACTCATAATTAAGCGCGAATGAACATCTTAGATAAGAACAAGCGTGTTTGAATGGAAAACAAAGGAATTGTATTAATTCATCGAGACGCTGCAGAGCTCCTCACCCCCAACAATGGAGTTTAGAGAGTCATGCCGTCAAAAAGTATGTAATTCAGATCTGAAAATGTCATGAGGTACAAGATAAATCTCTAAAAGTTGTTTAAATAGTAAACTAGTCACCTAGGTTTACAGAATATGAGTAAACTAAGATAATTGGTGCAGAAATCCACTTCTGGGGCCCACTTGGTGTGTGCTGGGGCTGAGACTAAAGCTATCCACGAGTTGAGGCCTTTCTTGGAGTTGAACTCCAAGTTATAACGTGTTTTGGGCGTTCAACTCCGGATCATGACGTTTTTCTGGCGTTTAACTCCAGACAGCAGCATGTACTTGGCGTTCAACGCCAGGTTACGTCGTTTATCTTCGCGCAAAGTATGGACTATTATATATTGCTGGAAAGCCCTGGATGTCTACTTTTCAACGCCGTTGAGAGCGCGCCAATTGGACTCCTGTAGCTCCAAAAAATCCATTCCGAGTGCAGGGAGGTCAGGATCCAACAGCATCACAGAAAAACACACAAACTCATAGTAAAGTCCGGAAATATGATTTTTGCCTAAAAACTAATAATATTCTACTAAAAATTAATTAAAACATACTAAAATCTACATGAAATTACCCCCAAAAAGCGTATAAAATATCCGCTCATCACCTGCTTACGAGCTTCTTTGTAGGAACGTGCCATAAGTTTGGGCATATGTGAAAGCTCATTTACAACGTTCTTGAGTGACTCAGCAAGCTTAGATGGCTCAAATGGACCACTTTCAAGATTACTGTCAACTGACATAGCTGGTATTGAGCTTTTTTCTTTGTTTCCTTTCCTGGTTCCAAAAACTTTGCCTCTTTTGATAGCAGACACCCTATTTTCTATAGGCTCATTCGATAAATCAACATGAAAATGTTCAAAGATACATGTGAGAAAAATGCCATAAGGCAGATTTTCTTTTTTATCACTACGTACGCAGTCCCACATTGACGAACCATTAAATATGCAAATGAAATAGATGAAGAAGTGAGAATAGCAAATAGAACTAGGGTATCACAAACTGTTACTCTCTAAAAGGAACCGCTTTGTGGCATAAGAATATCGTTGATAATGCGGTGAAGGAGAGCTCTTACTGGACCAAGAGCCTTGTGGGTCAGAACAGTCCCATCCAGTGCAGAAAAATTCTCACAGACTTGAGTTAGAGTAATCTGATAAGAGATCCCAACTTGAGAGCCCACTTTCTTGACATATATGCTGTGGCTCCTTCATCAGTATACCCTAAGGCAGCATTGATGGTCTCTCTATTCAGAGTTAAATGGACCTTCTTGACATAAGAATGAATCGCTCCATCATGGTACATCATGTTTGCGTAGAATTCGCGAACATGATTTGGATAAACCAGCTTTTAAATCTTGAACAAAGGAGTCCACTTGAGATTTTCAAACAAAGCAATGAAGTCAATTCCTTTTGCACTCAGGGTTTCCAGATTCACTATGTGAGAAGCACACGAATGTTGGTTACTTAGAACTTGACCATGGAACTCGTAGGCAGTGCAAGAGTTGAACCATACTGGATCAAAGTGAGATTGATTCTTGTTGAACTTATTTTTTAATTCTAGAGAATCCAGGTTTGGTGGTTCTCTAGTATTGCGCAGAACATAACCTTTGGAATGCTGAGAGCTTCTGCCAAATGGATGAGGAGTTGATCGTCTTGGGGGCGACGGAGGTGGAGAGGATTGTGACTCTTTTTCTTCTTCGATCACAGGCTCTTTCTCTTTTCCAATCTTTTTGCGAGAAGAGGTTCTCTGAGCAATTACTTTCCTTCTCATGGCTTTGGTTGACTGAGAAGAAGGGGAAGAAGATGAAGTGAAATGTATATGAATGTGGGTGTGGGTTTGAGGAGTAGAAGAGGATGGAGGAATTTTGGAGGCAGGGGTTCGGTTACTTTTTCTGGGTTCCAACTTCTATTTCATGATAAAAAATGAGGAAGAGAGGGAGAAGATGAAGGAATGGCCGAATGGATTGGAGAGTGGAGAGAAGTTACAACTGCATTTAATGCTGAGTGGAGAGAGGATTATTAGAATAATGAGCATTAAATGGAGTGGTTATCAACAAAAAAATTTGTTTAAAGTTAAAAAGTAACTGAAAGATCTTTTCCTTGAATCAAGGGATAGAGTGAGGGAAAAGATTTGATTTGACATGAACTCCCCCGATCAAGATATGATGTGATAACCTCCCAAACAAGAATGATTTAAATTGAAATGTGATTAAAATTGAAAATCGGGCCAGAATTAAGGAGTGGGTCCAAGAGAGTTTGCTAGGCCCTAAGTTCAGAAATGCCAGTGTTCAGTCTACCCCTGTTTCCTGGCTTGTTCAACACGTCCCCAAATTTGTCTCCTCCCTTCCTACGAGACAAAACGAAACAAAATCAGTAAAAATCACAATTTCTCAATAGAACTCAATTCTAACATTCCCAAACTGTTCCTTAATGAACAGAACCTATCTCCACACAAAGGTTTAGTGAAAATATCAGCAAGTTGTTCTTCGAATATCACAAATTAAATATCAATGGTACTATTCTATTGATTTTCAATTTATAATCCTCTAACTGAGTTTTTAACCAAATTAATTAAGAACAACAAGCAGAGGCAGATATATATTCAACTTCGGCTGTGGATAGTGCAACAGTGGCTTGTTTCTTGCTTGACCACATTTAGTGAGCTTCCAAGGAAGTAACACATTCCGGATGTGCTCCTTCTATCCATCCGATCTCCCGCATAATCTACATCACAAAATCCTAATGCACAGAAATCATTAGATCTAGGATACCATAAGCCAAAATCACAAGTTCCTTTAATGTATCTAATGATTCTTTTAACGGCCGAAAGATGGGATTCTTTTGGGTGATATTGAAACCTTGAACATACATCCACACTTTGAACAATATCCGGCCTAAAGGAAGTAAGATACAAAAGTGAGCCTATCATTCCTCCACACCGTGTTTCATCCACATCTTTGCCATTTTCATCGTTTTCAAGTTTAGTATTCAGATGCATAGGTGTTCCCATTGGTTTGGAGTTTTCAAGGCTAAATTTCTTGATTAATTCTTTTGCATATTTTCCTTGGTGAATAAAAATACCACTAGGAGTTTGTTTAATTTGGAGACCAAGAAAGAAAGTTAATTCTCCCATTAAACTCATTTTAAACTCACTAGTCATAAGTTTTCAAAACTCTTCACACAAGATTTCATTGGCCGAACCAAACACTATGTCATCCACATAAACTTAAACCAGTAGAATATCATCATTAGATTCTTTGATAAATAAAGTAGTATCGGTGGTACCCCTTTGAAAGTGATTTTCCAACAAGAAGGCACTAAGCCTTTCATACCAAGCTCTTGGAGCTTGCCTAAGCCTATAAAGAACCTTTGAAAGTTTAAAAATATGATTTAGAAATTCTGTATTTTCAAAACCGGGGGGTTGAGCCACAAATACTTCTCTATCTATAAAGCTATTAAGGAAAGCACATTTAACGTCCATTTGGAACATTTTAAAACCCTTATGGGCAGCATAGGCAAGAAGCAACCTAATTGCTTCCATTCTAGCTACCGGGGCAAAGGACTCATCAAAATCAATACCTTTCTCTTGATCGTAACCTTGGTCCACTAATCTAGCCTTGTTACGGACAACACTACCATCCTCACCCAATTTATTTTTAAAGATCCACTTTGTACCGGTTACCTTCTTACCATTAGGATTGGGTACAAGTGTCTAAACCTCATTATTTTCAAATTGAGCGAGCTCCTATTCCATGGCTTTAACCCATGAGGGATCACCAAGAGCTTGCTTAACGTTGAGAGGCTCCAATTGGGATAAGAAAGCAACATTTCTTTGATCAACTTGCTTCTTGCTTGAGGATATTGTAGTTACGCCTTGGGAAGGATCACCAATGATAAAATTATGGGGGTAACCCTTCAAGAACTTCCATTCTCTTGGCCTTTGAGGTAAGGTTCTGCCTTGATGAGCTTCAGCAGACTGTTCTGTTCCGGTTTCTCTGGCTTGTTCAGGAGGCAAAACTGAAATGTCTCTTTCCTCCTGATGAGACATTTCTAGACGGATAGGTTCTTCGCTTGGGATAGTTTTGGGATTTTCTTGACATGGTTGATGGTTCAGATCAGGTTCACTTCCTGCATCATCATCTAAAAGGGCACTATGAATTGAATTAGTATCACAAAAAGAAACATGTATAGATTCCTCTATGTTTCTATGTTCCTTGAGGTAAATTCTATATGCTTTGCTAGTGGTGGAATATCCAACAAACATTTCATGATAGGATTTTGGATCAAATTTTCCAAGATTTTCTTTATTGTTAAGTACAAAGCATTTGCATCCAAAAATGTGGAAATACTTAAGATTAGGTGGGGTTCCTTTCCATAGCTCATAAGGAGTTTTCTTTAACCCTTTTCGAATGATAGTCCTATTCAAAATATAACAAGCTGTATTTACAGCTTCAGCCTACAAAAATTTTGGAACATCATTTTCACAAAGCATAGCCCTAGTCATTTCTTGAAGGCTTCTATTCCTTCTTTCAACTACCCCATTTGGTTGAGGAGTTATAGGATATGAAAAATTATGAGCAATTCCAAAATCATCACAAAATTTTACAAAATCTTGATTTTCAAATTCTTTTCCATGATCACTTCTCAAGTGGGCAATTTTCAAGTCTTTTTCATTTTGAATTCTTTTACAAAGAGTTGATAAAGCATGGAAAGCATCATTCTTATGAGCTAGGAAGAGTACCCAACTGAATCTAGAGTAGTCATCCACTACCACCAAACCATAATGTTTACCTCCTAAACATTGAGTTCTAGTGGGACCAAAAAGATCAATATGCAACATTTCTAATGGCATCTTGGTGGAAATTCCATCTTTTGGTTTAAAAGAGGATTTTACTTGTTTTCCTAATTGACAAGCATCACAAGTAATATCCTTATCAAATTTAATGTTTGGAATTCCTCTTACCAAGTTTTTCTTAACAAGCTTAGAAATTTGGTACATGCTTGCATCACCAAATTTCTTATGCCAAAGCCATTTTTCAGATTCAAGTGATGTAAAGCATGTTACTTTTTGATCTTTTAAATCCTCAAGAGTTAATCCATACATATTGTTACACCTTTTAGCTTCAAACAAAAGTTTCCTAGATTTTTCACAAATAACTAAGCAATCTAATTTTCTAAAAATAATTTCATAATCAAGATCACATAATTGGCTAATGCTTAGTAAATTGTGTTTCAGCGCATCAACAAGTAAAACATCATTTATAAAAGAAGAGAAACTTCTACCAAATTTTCCTATAGCCACTATCTTTCCTTTTCTATTATCACCGAAAGTGACAAATCCTCTATCATACTCATCAAGCTTGATGAAGAATGTTGCCTTTCCAGTCATATGCCTAAAGCACCTGCTATCCATATACCACATGTCGTCCTTTCGTTTGGATGCTAGGCAAACCTACAAACTAAGCTCAAGTGACCTTAGGTATCCAAATCTTTTTGGATCCTTTGACGTCAAACCATCTTCTTTGTCCCAAGTCATTATTGTCACAAACAATTTTACAAACTTTGTTTCCAATCATTCTTTCACAAAAAAAAAAACACTGAATAGGAAAGTGACCATTCCGGTTGCATAATCTACAAAATCTATGAGTTGCTGTTTTCATAGAGCTTGTTGGTTTTTGAAACCATACATCATTAGAAGATGATGCCATGTTTGTAAAAGGTTTTTCAACAAATTTTGCAGTTTTATGAAACCCCAACCCAGCTTTATCATAAAGAGGTTTTTGACTAGCCAATAGTTGATTTAAATTTTCTAAACTTTGAGCAAAAGTGGCTAGGTCTTCTTTGAATCTTTTTACCTCTTTAAGAAAATTCTCATTTTCTTCAAAATAGTTTATATACGCAACTACAGAATGCTGTTTTTCACAACCTTTAATTTTTCTTTCAAAAAACCATTTTCTGCTTTCAAAGTTTCTATTTGAGACTCAAGATCTTGGTTTTCACTTAGGAAACATTTAATTTTTATAGAAAGATGATCAATCATGAAATGAAGGTCTTCAGTGTCAGGGTTATGAAAAACTACCTGTTCTACATGATTTTCCATGAGGCAAGTTTGAGACTTGGTTTCTGATTCTTCATCTTCTTCTGAGTCATTCTCCATGTCTTCCCAAGAAGTCATGAGTCCATTCTTTTTTCCTTTTTTTGGCTTCTCCCCCTTCTTAAGTTTAGGGCAATCTGATTTGAAGTGCCCAGCCTCTTTGCAGTTGTAGCAGATCACTTTACTGAGATCCTTCTTCTTTGAGCTACTTCCTCTATTTTTCTCCTTTAAGACTCAAGACAGACAAAACTAAAGAAAGTACAAAATGAAACACATTGAAGGAGAAGAACTTCTGTTAGCTTAGGTAGCTATGAGAACTCTGTGCTTACTCTCCTTGTCTCAATCCTTGGTCATTCACCCTTATTATAGAAGGGGAAACTTCCAAGGTTGAAATGGTTCAACTGAGCCAACGTCTTCTTCTTCAACACCAAAACTGGTTTGAACAGAGATAAGAGAGAGGGAACCGAAAGCTAAAACCAACATGCAATTACCTCTCTCTCATCCCTTTTCTTCAAGCTTCATCAATCTGAGCCTTCCATCTTGACTTGGTCCCCAATAAGAATTTCTGACCCTTGAAGAACACTTGATCCTTGATAGCTCCTTCAGCTCCACTTTTGCTTCCTCTTCTACGTAGCTACAGTAGCTACCTTCTGTAATGGATAAACAAAAAGTAAAAATTATCCATGGCACATGGATCTTCTTCTATGACCAAAATGGATTTCTTCCATTTTTGGGTATGGAGATCTTGAGGCTTCTTCACCATATCTTGTCTTTAGTGGCAAAACTCTCAGCCACTCCATACTGTAGATATTCTTTTTGCAAGAGCCATCATCACCTTGGCCTCTTACTTCTTCCTAGCTTCTGTTTCCTTCTTCTGATTACTTGTTTTTACCATCTTCTTCTCTGACATTGAAATGACCGAAACTAGAGAGAGAAGAGAGAGAATGGAGAAAAGCTTTCAATGGAATTGAAGAATGAAATTAAAATGAGTTAAGTTTCCACTTTCCCAAATCCCCATGCCTAGTAACGTGTAAAATCAATTAATGCCATCAAATCAATTTCAACTTTCTCTTTCCAGTTACCAAGGCATTAAAACAAGTTAATTAAATTTGATTCCACCAAAATAGAGAGTGGGTAACCAAACCACTTCTCTTTCCTTTTCTTTTTCTTTTCAAATTTGGACCATAAGGAAATTGGTCTTTCAACACAACATTTTGGGTTGCTAATTGTTATCCTGGCCCAATTAGCACTTTGCAAAACAATTCAGCCTTATATCATTAAGCTCTTTGTACCAAAGGCTAAATATTACATTGGGCTTTATTGTGATTTTTGTCCCAGAAAAACCTGCACAATAACAAAATTATTAAGCAACAAATGTGAATTAAGATTCAATTTAATAATTTTGTAATTAATTATTTTTAACAATGTTTGATTATCATCATATTAATTTGGAGTTTTCTAAACTCATCAAAAAGTAAATAACAAAAGGTAAATTATAAGAACTAATAAAATAAAGGAGAGAAAACTCTTGGCTAGGACTAGGAAATTGAGATCACCATCCTTGTCTACAAACCCTATATTGACAATTATGAGGGACCAACCCATTAAGTCTACTCCTATGCTTGAAGTAAGTATAATGTCTACTTCAACACATTAAGTACGTCAAATAGGCTTGATCGACATCAATCCATAAGTCCTAACCTAGCTACTAATTGACTTAGTAGTAGGCTAGTGTCAATGGTTATCAAATTGACCACTAAGGGTTCTCAAATCACCAACTCATTGAGATCTAATGACACAAGGTCACTCAATTCCCTTAGCCTAGGTGTTCTGATGGTTTCCTGAAACTGTAGGTCGATCTCAGATGAGATCTGCGGTGGTGGTCGGCGCTGTAGTGCCCGACTTGTTGGACTTAGTGGTGCTGCTGATCCTTCGTCACCGGAGGGTGGTGGTACCTGCAAGAGACTCTGATGCTTAAGTTAGCACGTGCTTTAGGTAGGTTTTTTGTAGAATCAGAGTATGAGTTATACCTGGGTGCTCCAATGTATTTATAGAAGTGTGGAGTGACCTTTCTGGAGATATGATAGTTAGCTTACTTATCTTTGAGTGAAGTTATCTTATCTTTTTAGGGAAACCGCCTTATCTTTCTAGGCTCTTGCCGCCTTTAGATTGGGCTGTGTTCCTTTTTTTGGGCCTACATTGGGCTTTTATGATGCCTAATGCTAGGGAATCTTGATAAACCCCGTTTTAACGGTTTATCTTGTATTGATTTTAAGAGATTTTATCACCTTTTACCCACATTTATTCAATGAAATAGCATGATTTTGTGATTGTCTCCTTATTTGTGCTTAGATGTGAAAACATGCTTTTTAGGCCTTTAACTTGATGATTTTGATTCACCTTTGATTCCACTAGATGCCTTGATGTGTTTGTTAGTGATTTCAGATTGAAAAGGCTAGGAATAGATCAAAGGAGTGAAGAGGAAAGCATGCAAAGTAGAGAAATCATAAAAAGGCAAAGAAGTTGAACTCGCCCATGGATGCGTGCACGCACCTGGCGCTTGCGCGCACCTTGTGAATCACCTCATGGACGCGTACGCGTGCTGTGCGCGTATGCGTCGGTGCTGGTTTATGATTTTTTAATGAAAACGTGACCAACGAATTCTCAAGGGTTGTGGGGCCCAATCCCAGCCAACTTTGGCGCCAAAGATGCTATTTAAAGCCAAGGATTGAAGAGCAAAGGGACATTAGTTCATTCCCACTCATTAGGATTAGTTTAGAAGTAGTTTTAGAGAGAGAATATCTCACTTCTCTCTAGCATTAGGATTAGGTTTAGGTTAATCTCTCATCTTAGATCTAGGTTTAATTCATGCTTTGATTCACTTTTCCTTTATCAATTCTTAATCTTCTCCTCTTCCTCTCTCTAGTTATGTACTTTACTTCATGTAATTCTTCATCTTGTTATGGATAGATTGTTGTTCTTTTATTTCCTCTTTCAATAATGCAATTTGAGGTAATTCATAATAAATGTCTTTCTTTTGATTGTTGTTGTTAATTCCTTTCAATAATTGTTGTTAGATTTCATTCTTGTTGTCAATTTACTATGCTTTCCTTTTATGCCTTCCAAGTGTTTGATGAAATGCTTGGTTGGATTTTAGAGTAGAGTTTTATGTTCTTGGCTTGGAAAGGTAACTTAGGAAGTCTTGAGTTACTAATGTCCAAGTAATTGATGATTGGGATCCATTGACTCTAGTTCTCACTAATTGAATTAGTGGAGAGTTAGGACTTATGGACTAGGATTGATATAGCTCATTTGACTTTCCTTTACTACTAGTTAGAGGATGATTTAATGAGATTAATCCTTGCTAATTCTCATATTGTGGTTAGTGATTAAGATAGAGATCCTTGACCACCAACGCTTGCCAAGACCTTTTTAGGCCTTAGTTTATTTTCTTGCCATTTATCTTTCATGTTTCTTATTAAAACCCCAAAAATAACTCACAACCAATAACAAAACACTTCATTACAATTCCTAGGGAGAACGATCCAAGGTTTGAATACTTTGATTATAAATTTTAGGGGTTTGTTACTTGTGACAAACAATCTTTTGTATGAAAGGATTATTGTTGGTTTAGAAACTATACTTGCAACAAGAATTCATTTGTGAAATTCTAAACCGTCAAAAATCCAATCATCAAAATGGCGCCGTTGCCAGGGAATTGCAATGGTGTTGTGTTATTCGTTATTGTATATATGTGAATATTGTGAATATGTTTGCTTTTTGCTTCTTTGTTAGTTTTTAGTTTGTTCTCTTTATTTGTTACTATATTTTTTTATTTTCGCCCTCTCTTGCTACCATGAATTCTCACTTTGGCTATGAGTGTGATTACAACTATGGTGTAGGTAATGAGAGCTTCAATGAGAATGTGTCTCAAGAATGGGATAATCAATGGTGGGAGGAGCCATATGCATATGATCAATCTTCATGCCAACAACCTCCACCAATGCACTATGAAGAAGAGCCATTCTATGATACATACCAATCCAATGGCTATGGTGAATCTCCTTGTGACTTTCAAGAACCACCACCATATGCCTATGAATCATATCCTCAACATGATCATCAACTATACTCACAAGCCTCTTTTAACCAAATACCTCCATATGACTCTAATCCTTATCCACCACACCAACCTCCTTTTGAACCATATGAGCCATACATGGAACCACAATTCCAAGATTACTACTCCCAAGAACCACCTCAATACACACCACCACCTTACCAAGAAGAACCACCTTCCTATAATGAACCCTTTCTCCAAGACAATGAACCCTCTTACCCACTCCAATCCTCAATGGATGAAATCCTTAGCCTTATACTTCAAGGGCAAGGAGAAATGCAAAGGGAGACACTAGAATTTATGGCTACCTTGGCCAAGGTAGTAAGCATTTTAGCCTCCCAATGCTTGAGCACTCAAAGCACTCCCATGGTTACATGTGGAGAATCAATTAAAGAGCATAGCATGAAGGAGAGATTGGAAACTCCGGTGGAAAATAAGGAATGCCACTTTGTATTAGAACAATTGGAGAAGCCTATGATTATTGAAGAAAAGGAAGAAGTTGTTAAAGACTTAGGAGATGCGGAACCTCCTTGGGAAGCTAAAATCATAGAAAATCCTTCCAAGAAGAGTGAATTTGATGTTGAGGAGGAGAGTGGACAACCTCCAAGGCAACTTTTGAATGAAGACTTGGAAGGAGTGAAGCAAGAATTGAGTTCCCTTGGTGATGAAGATCATGCATCCAATCGTCTTGGTGAAGAATCCTTTGAATTTGAAGAACCTTCTCTTAATGAATTTGAAAGTGATATGGAGGTAGATTTCTCTCGTCCTCCCATTTATGATTTGAGTGATGGAGAAGAGTGGGATGAAAATGATGAACAAAGGATTGAAAGTGAAGAAGTTTGTGAAAAGGTGGAGGCAATCAAGGAAGAAAACAAAGGAGTGGAGCTTACTAGCACATTGGAAATACATCTCCCCAAGCCACCACCATCCACTCTCTCATTCAAGTGGGTAAATTCCTTATACTCAAGCTTTATTATTCCCCTTGAATATGGTTTGCTTGAAACGGATGGTAAACTTAGATATATTTGTGGCTTTAAGAGTAAAAAGGAGATGGTTAGTGGTTGGAAATGCCATTCTAGGTTCACCATGGTTACATGTTCAAAGCTTAATAGCAAGAGTTGGTGTAGAACTAGATTGCTTGGGTCTAGAATGATGTTTGGTCATTTCTTTGAGAATTCACTTTGCTCACCACCCACATGGACTAATGATAATCAACTTGGAGATGGGTGTGAAAATAAAGTGTGGGATCCCGGATTACAAGAAGTGGTTCAACATTGGGAGCCCATGGTTTGTGAAGAACTCCATCAAAGCTTGGAGATATTGATCTTAAATGATGGAGCTTATTGGAAGTCCAAGCATTGGTGAAAGTTCCAAGATGAGTACAAGCACAAGCCACCTTGAGAGAATCTCCCCATAAGTCCAACTTAAGGACAATAAATAAAAGTGCTAGGTGGGAGACACCCCACCATGGTAACATCTTTTCATTTTCTCTTTTGTAAATACTGTAGAATTTAGTTGATTTCATATTTTGTTTAGTTAGTGAGTATATTTGGTAGTTTAGTATGGTAAATAAGGTTTTAGGGTGTTATGGTAGCTGTTTGGAGGTTTGGAATGCTTGGATTGGTGCAAAAACATAGAAAATTTTTGAAAAACAGAGCACCATCCACGCGTACGCGCACTGCGTGCGTACGCGTGCATCAAGCATTTTCGACCATCCACGCGTGCGCGCAATGCGTGCGTACGCGTGGATTGAGAAGTTCCACCCTCCATGCATTTTCCAGAGAGTTGTGCCTGCGCCGCGCCAACGTTGTGCCTTTGGCACAAACCTATTCGCGCGCACGCGCACATGACGCGTGCGCACCACTCTCGGAATAATCCTTCGATGCGGACGCACCCTGTACGTGTACGCGTCGGGTCCATTGCACCACAACCCACGCGCGCGGGCCATATGCGCGTACGCGCGGATCCCCTTTTCTCAACACTTCTCTTTTCTTCCCCTCTTTCCATTTCTTTCCTTCCCCTTTCCTCTTCCCTTCTTCTACCTCTCATCCATCACTTCCAAACACCATTGATAACCATTTATTTTAGTTAGTTAATTAGTTATTAAGGTAGTTAATTAGTTAGTTTTAGTTTAGTTTCATTTTATTTTTCTCTCTTTCCATTATAAGTGTTGGATTATGGATTTTGCTTACCATATATTGTTGCTTATTACTAATTGAATTCTATCTTAGCATAATTGTTTTAAATATTCTTTGTTGGATTCTATCATTGAGGTTATATTTTGCTACTTGGTTTTGAGTTTTTCATGCTTACCTTTTGAAAAATACCAAGTGATGAGAATTGCCTTCGAGCTTATAACTCTTTTGAATTGCATGTTGTAGCTAGCCATCATGTGATTTGAATCCTTTTCCTCGATTAGGCAACCTCTTGATAGATGATGTTGTGCATTTATCCTAATGCATTGTATTTCTTGATTCTATGCATCCATATACTTTAGCTTGAATGCTTTCATGCTTCTTTAATGCTTGTTTTACCTTACAAGTTCACTTAAAGCATCTCAAGCATACTAGAATGAGTAAAGTGCATGCTTCTTTTGTGGCATAGATTTTTATGCTAATGTGTGTTCTAAACCGCGTAATTTAGAATTCACACACTTATTTGTCATTAATGTCACACTAATCAACCACTCAACTCTAGTTATTTACCTCATTCCAACATTGTATGCTTCCTTGCTTTTATATCTTCTCATCTTATGGTGTTATATTTTTTATTTTCATTATGAATGCACCACAAGCAAACATGGAAGCAAGACTAAGAACACGCAGCAACCCGGAGAGTCGCCGTACCCCCTTACTCATCTTTGAGTGCACCAAGGACGGTGCAAACTTTTAAGTGTAGGGAGGTTGTCCGACCGGTCGGCGATTTTGGGTGACAAGTTTCTAATTCCTTGCATTTCATTCTAGGATTTTAGGATTTTTACTTGCATTTTAGGATTTTTACTTGCCTTTTCTCATTTTTGCATATACATACACAATAAGCTTAGTCAAAATAATGAAAATTTTTCAAGATTTCTATCTATAGGGCACCAATTGATTTGAGTGAAAACTTTTCATAGAACTTGCTTGAATTATATATCTTGTGGATCATGTTTTTGAGCTAAGAACACAAGCAAGTGAGTTTTGAGCCTAATGGTGTGGTTACATCTTATAACCACTTATTTTCCTTCTTCTGTGCATTATTCTCTTTCTATGAATGTAATCTTTGATTTGTTTGATTCTTTATGTCCTTTATTTTGTGTATTCATGCATTTATATGATTGAGGCCATCATTTCATTAGCTCACTTACCCAAATAGCCTTACCTTTTATCTTCCATTGTTAGCCAACTTTGAACCTACGATTAACCCACTTGTTCTTAATTTAGCACATTACAAGCCTTAAAGCGAAAAACAATAAATGTCCTTAATTTGGATCTTTGATTGGCTTAGGCTAGTGTGTGTGAGTACCATTCAAGTGTGGGAATCTTGGGACATTGTGGGAATAAAAAAGGTAGTTTTGTATTGTTATTGAAAATATTGGAAATTGGGTACATACTCATATATTGATCAAATGTAAAACCTTATGCATTGATGTTCTTGTATATAGAAAAAAAAAGAAAAATGAGAAAAAGAAAAGAAAAAAAAGAGAAAAATAATATGGAAAAGAAAAAAAATAGAAAAAGAAAGAAAAAAGAAGAAAAATAATAACAAGGGGACAAAATGCCCCAAAGCGAAGCTCAATAAGATCAATGCATAAGTGTTGTGAAATGAAAAAGAAAATTCATGAGTATATGAAAAAGTAAAAAATGGGTAGTTAGGCTAGCTTTGAAATTGTATAGGATGTCATAGGTTAGGTGGGAAGTTTAAGCTTATCAAAGATTCAAATTTCAAGCTCACTTAACCATATATGCATCATACCTTGACCCTAGCCCCATTACAACCAAAGAAAAGACCTCATGATACTTGTATGCATGCATGAAATATATGTTGATTGTTAGAAGAAGAACAAATCTTGGAAAGCATGATTAGGGGAGAATTGAGAGAATCAACCCTAAACACTTGAGCGAATAGAGTGCAAACACATCCGGTGAGGGTTCGATGCTCGACTACATGTTTCCACCTACAATCATCAATTTTCATGCATGTTTGTAAAAATATTTAATAGCTCAATTCAATTGTGGATTCGACTTGCTAGTCCTTAGCCCTTGTGCATATATGCTTCTTGGGAATTGATTTATTTTGACCAAGCAATTGCATTCATGTAGATAGTTGCATATAGGTAGATTGCATTTAGTTAGTTTCCATTTGAATAAACGCCATACCCTTACTTCATTCTTGGTTTAAGCATGAGGACATGCTTGGTTTAAGTGTGGGGAGGTTGATAAACCCCATTTTAACAGTTTATCTTGTATTAATTTTACGAGATTTTATCACCTTTTACCCACATTTATTCAATGAAATAGCATGGTTTTGTGATTGTCTCCTTATTTGTGCTTAGATGTGAAAATATGCTTTTTAGGCCTTTAACTTGATGAATTTGATTCACCTTTGATTCCACTAGATGCCTTGATGTGTTTGTTAGTGATTTCAGATTGAAAAGGCTAGGAATGGATCAAAGGAATGAAGAGGAAAGCATGAAAAGTAGAGAAATCATGAAAAGGCAAAGTCGTTGAACTCACCCATGGACGCACGCACGCACCTGGCGCTTTCGCGCACCTTGCTAATCACCCCATGGACGCGTACGCGTCGGTGCTCATTTATGATTTTTTAATGAAAACATGACCAACGAATTCTCAAGGGTTGTGGGGCCCAATCCCAGCCAACTTTGGCGCCAAAGATGCTATTTAATGCCAAGGATTGAAGAGCAAAGGGACATTAGTTCATTCTCACTCATTAGGATTAGTTTAGAAGTAGTTTTAGAGAGAGAATATCTCAGTTCTCTCTAGCAATAGGATTAGGTTTAGGTTAATCTCTCATCTTAGATCTAGGTTTAATTCATGCTTTGATTCACTTTTCCTTTATCAATTATTAATCTTCTCCTCTTTCTCTCTCTAGTTATGTACTTTACTTCTTGTAATTCTTCATCTTGTTATGGATAGATTGTTGTTCTTTTATTTCCTCTTTCAATAATGCAATTTGAGGTAATTCATAATAAATGTCTTTCTTTTGATTGTTGTTGTTAATTCCTTTCAATAATTGTTGTTAGATTTCATTCTTGTTGTCAATTTACTATGCTTTCTTTTTATGCCTTCCAAGTGTTTGATGAAATGCTTGGTTGGATTTTAGAGTAGAGTTTTATGTTCCTGGCTTGGAAAGGTAACTTAGGAACTCTTGAGTTACTAATTTCCAAGTAATTGATGATTGGGATCCATTGACTCTAGTTCTCACTAATTGAATTAGTGGAGAGTTAGGACTTATGGACTAGGATTGATATAGCTCATTTGACTTTACTTTACTACTAGTTAGAGGATGATTTAATGAGATTAATCCTTGCCAATTCTCATATTGTGGTTAGTGATTAGGATAGAGATCCTTGACCACCAACCCTTGCCAAGACCGTTTTAGGCCTTAGTTTACTTTCTTGCCATTTATCTTTCATGTTTCTTATTAAAACCCCAAAAATAACTCACAACCAATAACAAAACACTTCATTACAATTCCTAGGGAGAACGACCCGAGGTTTGAATACTTCGGTTATAAATTTTAGGGGTTTGTTACTTGTGACAAACAATCTTTTGTATGAAAGGATTATTGTTGGTTTAGAAACTATACTTGCAACGAGAATTCATTTGTGAAATTCTAAACCGTCAAAAATCCAATCATCACATCTTGGCCAATTTCACTAGCCTTTTCTTTACATATTTTAGGTAGTTTCATGCATTTTCTTAGGAAATTAGCAAGTTTTTGGGTAAATATGTACTTACTTCTTGATTCAAGCAAACATTGTGAAATTTGCATGATTTCATGAGAATAATGCATGAATTGAATGCCAATTTAGATGATGCAGGAGCTCATAATATAGAACAAGGCTTTGATGCATCTTGTTTGTTTGATTTCAGGCAAAATGAAGCATAGAAGAGCCACGTTAGTAGACACGTTAGTACCACTATCGTGGTCACTAACGTGGAAAGGGAGTAAGCTTGCAATATTAGTGGTAAGGTTAACACCACTAACGTCTTCGAAGGCCATCTTAACCCATGTTAGTAGCCACATTAGTTGCACTAACGTAGGGACTAACGTGGAAGAAAGAAGAAGCTCCAATGTTAGTGGTAAAGTTAACACCACTAACGTTGCAAAGGCCACAAATAACCACGTTAAGAGCCACATTAACGTCATTAACGTGAGCTCTAACGTGGAGCAAAAAGAATCACCAATGTTAGTGACACTAACTTTGTCACTGACATTATATCAGGCCAACTTTACCCACGTTAGTGGTCACGTTAATGCCACTAAAGTAGGAGGTAACGTGGAGCAAGGAGTATAAGAAGCCAACGTTAGTGACACTAACTTTGTCACTAACGTCGGAGATGGCTAGTATGCCCACTTTAATGGCCATGTTAATGCCATTAACGTGAGCACTAACGTGGAAGGGAAGGAGTTTTGTAACGTAAGTGACAAAGTTAGTGTCACTAACGTCTTCGTGTCATGGCATGCCTACGTTGATGACCACGTTAGAAAACTAACGTGGACCATTAATGTGGGAAAAAATCAAGGGTGTAGCAATATTGGCGAAGTTAGCACCAATAACGCTATCAAAGGTTAGAAAAGGCTACGTTAGTGGTTGATGAGCGGATAATTTATACGCTTTTTAGCAATGTTTTTACATAGTTTTTAATATGATTTAGTTACATTTTAGTATATTTTTATTAGTTTCTATGTAAAAATCACACTTCTGGACTTTACTATGAGTTTGTGTGTTTTTCTGTGATTTCAGGTATTCTCTAGCTGAAATTGAGGGGCCTGAGCAAAAATCTAATTCAGAGGCTGAGAAAGGACTGAAGATGCTGTTGGATTCTAGCCTCCCTGCACTCGAAGTGGATTTTCTAGAGCTACAGAAGCCCAATTGGCGCGCTCTCAATTGAGTTGGAAAGAAGACATCTTGGGCTTTCCAGAAATGTATAATAGTTCATACTTTGCCCGAGATTTGATGACCCAAACTGGCATCCAAATTCCCACCAGAAACCCTTCTCTAGCGTAAAACGCCAGAATTGGCACCAAAGCTGGAGTTAAACGCCCAAACTAGCACCAAAACTGGCGTTTAAACTCCAAGAAGAGCCTATGCACGTGAAAGCTTCAATGCTCAGTCCAAACACACACCAACTGGGCCCCGGAAGCGGATTTCTGCACTATTTACACTTAGTTACTCATTTTCTGTAAACCTAGTTTACTAGTTTAGTATAAATAGCACTTTTTACTATTGTATTCATCTCTTCAGATCATTTTTGAGACTATCTTTGGATCACTTTTGATCTCTTGACCACATTTTGGGGGATGGCCATTCAGCCATGCCTGGACCTTCATCACTTATGTATTTTCAATGGTAGGGTTTCTACACCTCATAGATTAAGGTGTGGAGCTCTGCTATTCCTCATGAATTAATGCAAGTATTATGGTTTTTCTACTCAATTCAGCCCTACTTCTCCTCCAAGATATACTCTTGTACTTAATTCAGTTAAGTCAGAATGAAGGGGTGACCTGTGACAATCACCTAATCTTCGTTACTCGCTTAGCCAAGATCCGTGTGCCTGACAACCACAAAGCAGTCTACATGATGTTCAATGTAGTCATTAGATGACAGCTTGAGTATATTCTCTTTGGTCTCTGACCCACGGATTTGAATTACTGATGATTAGATTTTTGATGGTTTAAAATTTCACAAATGAATTTTCGTTGCAAGTATAGTTCCTAAACCAAACAATAACCTTTTCATACAAAAAGTTGTTTGTCACTAAAACAAACTCCTAAATTTATAAACCGAAGTATTGGAACCTCGGGTCGTTCTCCCTAGGAATTACAATAAAGTGTCTTGTTATTGGTTGTGAGTTATTTTGGGGTTTTTGAGATTTTAGACAAGAAATATAAATGGCAAAGAAAATAAACTAACAACTAACAAAGCTCTTGGCAAGATATGAGAACTAGAAATCCTATCCTAGTAATCCTCCTCAATTGTGATAACAAATTGTCCATTACTCCCACTTAGTTAACCTCTAACCATGGAGGAAAGTCAAGTGGATGAATCAATTTCATTCCTCAAGTCTTAATCAACTCCTAAAGGAAAGCCTAGCTTTAAAGGAATTCAAATCAATCAACAACTTCTAATTATCAATCAACAAAGGAATTAGATAACTTAAGAGTCACTGATTACTCTACCTAGGCCAAGAGGAACAAAACCTACACTAAAATCCAACCAAGCATTTCATCAAACACTTGGAAGGCACAAAAGAAATGCATAGTAAATTGACAATAAGAATGAAATCTAACAACAATTATTGAAAGGAATTAACAACAACAATTAAAAGAAACACATATATTATGAATTACCTTGAATTGAATGGAAAGAAAATAGAAGGGATAAGACTAGATCTACAACAAAGTATAAGAACAACATAAAGGAAATTACAACAAAAGAATAGAGGAAGATGAATGTAACAACAAGGAATTGAAAGGTAGAAGTAGAAGAAAGAATGAATGAAAACCAAGATCTAAGAACTAAACCTAATCCTAATTATAGAGAGAAGTGAGAGCTTCTCTCTCTAGAAACTAACTCTAACTACTAAACTAAGCTAAACTAAACTAATGATCAAAAGTATGTAAAAGTATGTTGATTCCCCTTCAATCCTTGGCTTAAATAGTATCAGAAATGAGTTGGATTGGGCCCACAAGGCTTTAGAATTCGCTGGCCACGTAATGCTTTAAGTGGATCATATGGCAGCAACGACGCGTGCACGTACAGTGTGCGTGCACGTCACCATACGTGTAGCAACTTTGGCAAATCTTATATCATTTCGAAACCTCGAATGTTAGATTTCCAACCCAACTAGAACCGTATCATTTGGACCTCTGTAGCTCAAGTTATGGCTGATTAAGTGCGAAGAGGTCGGCTTGACAGCTTTTGCGATTCCTTCATTTCTTCATGAGTTCTCCATTTTTACATTCTTTTCCTTTATTCCCTTTATCCAATCTTTGCCTCCTAAATCTAAAATCACTTAACAAACATATGAAGTCATCTAATGGAATCAAAGGTAAATTAAATTTAGCTATTTTAAGACCTAAAAAGCATGTTTTCACCCTTAAGCATAATTAAAGGAGAAGTTATAAAATCATGCTATTTCATTGGATAAATGTGGGTAAAAGGTGATAAAATCCCCTAAATTTAACACAAGATAAACCCTACAAATGGGGTTTATCAACCTCCCCACACTTAAACTAAGCATGTCCTCATGCTTAAGCCAAGAGAGAAACAAAGGGTATCAACATTTATTCAATGTAAATTAACCAAATGCAATCTACCTATATGAAACTATCTAAATGAATGCAATTGCTTGGTCAAAATAAATCAATTCCCAAGAAGCATATATTCATAAGGCCTAGGACTAGCAAGTCTAATCCACAATTGAATTGAGTTATTAAATATTTTTACAAACTTGCATGAAAAGTGATATTTATAGATAGAAGCATGTAATTAAGCATCAAACCCTCACCGGATGTATTCGCACTCTATTCGCTCAAGTGTTTGGGGTTGATTCTCTCAATTCTCTCCTAATCATGCTTTCCAAGATTTGTTTTTCTTATAACAATCAACATTTATTCCATGCATGCATACAAGTATCATGAGGTCTTTTCTTTAGGTTGTAATGTGGCTAGGCTCAAGGTATGATGCATCTTTGGTTAAGTGAGCTTGAAATTTGAATCTTTGATAAGCTTAAACTTCCCACCTAACCTATGACATCCTATCCAATTTCAAAGCTAACATAACTACCCATTCTTCACTTTTTCACATACTCATGTATTCCTTTTTATTTCACAACACATATGCATTGATTTTATTGGACGTTGCTTCACTTGGGGCATTTTGTCCCCTTTTTATTACTTTTCTTTTTTTTTCTTTCTTTTTCTATTTTTTTCTTTTCCATATTGTTTTTCTTTTTCTTTTCTTTTTTCTTTTGTTTTTCTCATTTTTTTCTTTCTATATACAAGAGCATCAATGCATAAGGTTTTACATTTGATCAATACATGAGTATGTATCCAATTCTCAATATTTTCAACAAAATACAAAATAGACCCCTTTTTCCCAACCAATGTCCCATGTTTTCCCACTCTTGAATGATGCTCACACACACTAGCCTAAGTTAATCAAAGATCCAAATAAGGGCATTTATTGTTTTGCGCTTTAAGGCTTGTAATATGCTAAATTAAGAACAAAGTGAGTCAATCATAGGCTCAAATTTAGCTAACAAAGGAATATAAAAGGTAAGGATTTTTGGGTAAGTGAGCTAATGAAATGATAGCCTCAATCATATAAATGCATGAATACACAAAATAATGGACATAAAGAATCAAACAATTCAAAGATTACAATCATAGAAAGAGAATAATGCACACAAGAAGGAAAATAAGTGGTTATAAGATGTAACCACACTATTAGGCTAAAAACTCACTTGCTTGTGTTCTTAGCTCAAAATTCATGTTCCACAATATATATAATTCAAGCAAGTTCTATGAAAAGTTTTCACTCAAATCAATTGAGATGTCCTATAGATAGAAATCTTGAAAAACTTCATTATTTTGACTAAGCTTATTTTGTATATGTATGCAAGATTAGGAAAAATGAAAAATAAAAAAATCCAAAAAAAAAACCTAAAATGAAATGCAAAAGTGTTGAGATTAGAAATTTGTCACCCAAAATCGCCGATCGGTCGGATGACCTCCCCACACTTAAAGGTTTGCACCGTCCTCGGTGCACTCAAAGATGAGCAAGGGGGTACGGTGAATCTCCGGATTGCTGTGTGTTTTTAGTCTTGCTTCCATTATTGCTTGTGGTGCATCAACCATGAAAAACAAAAATATAACACCATAAGGTAGGGTAATACAATAGCAATGAAGCATAATTGTTTGAATGAGGTAAATCACTAGAATTGAGTGAGTGAATTAGTGTGACATTAAGAAATATTAGGTATGTGAATTCTAAATTGCGCGGTTTAGAACACACATTAGCATAAAAAGCTATGTCACAAAAGAAGCATGCACTTCACTTATCCTAGTGTGCTTGAGATGCTTTAAGTAAACTTGTAAGGTAAAACAAGCATTAAAGAAGCATGAAAGCATTCAAGCTAAAGCATATGGATGCATATAATAATGAAACACCATGCACTAAGGTAAATGCATAACATCATCCATCAAGAAGTTTCCTAATCACAAAATAAGGCTCAAATCACATGGTGGCCAAATCATGTAATTCAAGAAGAGTCACAAGCTCGAAGGCAATTCTCATCACTTGGCATTCTTAAAAGGTGAGCATGAAAAACTCAAAACCAAGTAGCAAAATATAACCTCAACAATAAAATCCAACAAAGATTATAATCATAATGATGTTAAGAAAACATCCCTTTTTAATACTCAACAGCAATTAATGGTAAACAAGAATAACAATCCAACACTTATAATGAAAAAGAGACAATGAAATGAAAACTAACTAAAACTAACTAACTAACTAAAATAAATGGTTAACAATGCTGTTTGGGAGTGTTAGATGGGGGGTAGAAGAAGGGAAGAAGAAAGGAGAAGGAAAGAAATATAAGGAGGAGAAAAAAAATGTAGTGAAGGAAGGGCATCCGCGCATACGCGTGCATGGCGCGCGCGCGTCGATGGCATATTTCAAGAGTTGTGCGTACGCGTCCTGTGCGCATACGCGCGAGTGGGGTTGTGCCAAAGGCACAACGTTGGCGCAGCACAGGCACAGCTCTCTGGAAAATGTATGGAATGTGGAACTTCTCAAACTACGCGTGCGCGTGCATGGCGCGCGCGCGTGGATGGTCCAAAACGCTTGATGCATGGGTTCGCGTGTATTGCGCGCACGCGTGGATGGTGCTCTGTTTTCAAAAATTTTTCTATGTTTTTGAACCAATCCAAGCATTCCAAACCTCCAAATAGCTACCAAAACACCTTAAAACCTTATTTAACATACTAAACTATCAACCATACTCAACTAACTAGACAACATGTGAAATCAACTAAACTCTACACTATTTACAAAAGAGAAAATGAAAAGATGTTACCATGGTGGGGTGTCTCCCACCTAGCACCCCATTGTGCCCCAAGATTTCCTATGGGTTGAGCCAAGTGTTGATGGAGTTCTTCACAAGCTTGGGGCTCCCAAAGTTAGTCCTTTTTTTCTAATCCGGGATCCCACACTTTATTTTCACACCCGTCTTGAAGTTGATCATCATTATTAATCCATCCGGGTGGTAAGCAAGATGAATTCTCAAGGTGATACCAAACTCTCCTTTTAGACCCATTCAAGTGAGCACTAGCCCAACCCTTGGATCTAAGCCTTGAGGTATCAAACAAAATGAGCCTTGATTTGCAATGCCATCCACTAAACATTCTTCTCTTACGCTTTATCCCACAAATTATCCTAAGTTGACCATCCGTTTCAAGCAAACCATAGTCAAGTGGGGTAATAAAGCTAATAGAAATGAGTTTTACCCACTCAAGTGAAGGACTAGATGACAACCTAGGCAAAGAATCTTCCAAAGATCTTGACAAAGCGCACTCAACTTCCGTTCTTCTTTTTCTAAAGGCTTCCACCTCTTTACAAGATTTTTCAAATTCAATCCTTTGTTCATCAATTTCATCTAATTCTTCTCCATCACTTAAATCATAAATGGGAGGTTGAGAGAAATCTACCTCCACATCGCTCTCTTCTTCATCGGGAGAAGGGTCTTCAAGTTCAAAGGATTCACCACCATTAGGATTTGATGCTTGGTCTTCATCTCCAAGGGAACTCAACTCTTGCTCCATTCCTTCCAAATCTTCATATGGGATATGCCTTGGAGGTTGTGCACATCCCTCCTCAGCATCAAATTCAATCTTCTTAGAGGAGTTTTCTATAACTCTAGGTTCCCATGGAGGTTTCGCATCTCCTAAGTCTTCAACCACTTCTTCCCCTTCTTCAATAATCGTAGGCTCCTCTAATTGTTCCAACACAAAGTGGCATTCCTCCTTTTCCACCGGAGTTTCCAATCTCTCTTTCATTTTATGCTCTTCTTTTGATTCTCCACATGTAGCCATGAGAGTTCCTTGAGTGTCCAAAAGTTGGGATGCTAACCGGTTTACCACCTCATCCAAGGCGGTCATGAATTGTTGCACATCCCTTGTCATCTCCTCTTTTCCTTGAAGAAGAACACCGAGGGTTTCATCCATTAGAGGTTGGGGTGGATGGGAGGGTTTATCATATTGGGGGAAGGGTTCATAATAGGAAGGTGGTTCATCATAATTAGGGTATGGTCACTACAAGAAAAACATCCATTCAGGTACACTTAAAAAGTGTAGCCAAAAGTGAAAAAAAAAATGATGCCTTACGCTATGGCTATGCTTTTTGGGCTACGGCTACGTTTTTTATGGTGATTCCTATTCGGCCGTTGCCTTTTCTCAAAGGCTACACTTTCCTGCACCAAGGGCTACGCTTTTGGCATTAGGGAATAGGCTACGCTTTTCAAGTGATGCTATCCAGGACCAAAGGCTACGCTTTTCAGCTTTCATTTTTCCAGAATAGGCTATGCTTTTCAACGCTACTGCATCACTTGTAAAGCGTAGCCACATTGTATACAATAGCTACTTTTTATAAGTGTAGCCTTAGGTCTCTTTTTTTTTAGTATACTATAGCTACTGTATATAAGTGTAGCCTTAGGTCCCTCATTATTTTTTTTCTATATATATATATATTCTAATAATTTTTTTTCTCTAAAACCTAATATTTAGTAATATGATTATATATATAATCCTATTTTTTTAATTAAATTAGTCAAAAATTATAAAATAAAAATAAATACACCATACAATATTCTTTAAATAATAAAAATTATCCTTTAACAAAATATATTTATAATGAACTAAAAATATTGGAAAGATCATAAATGAGTATTCATACATCTCACACTAAATTAAACATACCCATATCAAAATATGCATTAGACCACTTAGAATTTACTACTAATAAACTATAGATAAATAAAAATCAGGAAAATGTAAACTAAAACCATGATTACTGTGAGATACAAGTTGTAACAATGCAACCAATAACTATGGAAAAATCCTGTGTTGCAGGGCCAATGTTTAATGGCACTACCGAGAAATATAAGCATTGCAGAAGCATTTGGGACTCCCAGAGCTGTCACCACCAGTAAACATGACGACAAACTGAGAAGTGCAAATTGTAAAAGGGAGTAAAACATCACCACAAAATTTCATCATGTATAAATACACAAATTCACAGAAGAAAAAGCCAGGCCTATACTAGTGAAGAAACAAGTGCATTTTGATTATGATAGTTCATCATTATGCATAAAATACTTAAACAATATCACAAAACACTGTCACCAATGAGAATTCAAAAGGATAGCACAGTAACATAAAAAGGATAAAGGAAATAGTAAAGTAAAAAGAACATATAATTACCATAAAAGATGCCACATGTGTTATTTCAAAGCATGTAATAGAGGTCCTAGAATGATGCTTCCCAAGAAACTTGTCATTTCCTTAAGAACTCCAATTCTATTGCATAAAAAAGAGAATATTGTAACTTGTGAAAAATGGAGAGGAAGATGACCTGTTGTAGTACATGGTGGGAAGGAGAATTTGGGCTTGATATGATGTGTAAGTAATCTATGGACCCTAAAACTTGGATATAAATATGGTTTATGCAGAATGAAAACAAAGGACACAACAAAGATATTAGAACCATAGTGTGCTAGCAAGTGAAAGAAATCTTTACAAAGCACAAAAATATATATCCTCTCACCAATTCAAAGAAGAGGATGATATCACCCGCATACCGGTCTTTAAAGTAAGATCCAGAGGAGCCTTCCGGCCGGGAATATGGTATTTGGATATGAAATTGGCTGCAAAGCTTGATATCATATCCCTATATCTTTCAGTTGAGTCAGCAGCTAAACCAGTTCGGGCACATGGCTTTGGTGCAACCAGACCTCTTAATGCTTTGCCCTATAATATTAAGTGATAACCTCCTTAAAATACAGAATCTAAATTATAATCCCACAACTTATAATTTCATACCACATCAACTACAGTCAATCCAGAAGATTTATCAACAGCTAACAAAAGTTCAGAAACACTTCGAAAATTGACTTGGCTACACTCAGTAGTTGTTTGACAAGCTTGCAATATACCATCCTTGTTAACTTCACCTGAAGTAGCAGAATTCTCCATGCTGCCAACAATTATGAATAGAATAAAAAATAGTGAAAAGTTGACAATGATATCAAGTGATGAATAGACAATGAGGCAAACCATGAACTCCCTTACTGTCTCTTGGCAGCTGAAGTAGAAAAAACCAAAACATTTTTCAAGTTACTAGTAGTAGTTTTCTCCAAAGATGGATTTTCCTGAACATAGTAAGATAGTAACAGTTTTAATTTGTTCAAACTTCAACCTCGATAACTATAAAATAATGAGAGAACTGTAATTGAATGAAGAAGTAAACCAACCAAGCTGAATAAGAATCATGAGTTTGGCAAATAAAATAACCTTTGCATTTTCTTTTCCAGAAACAACTCCAAACTTGGACTTTCTGGCCAAAAATACTTCATCAACACACTTGTTGGTGTATTTTGGGCTCCTCAACATCCCTGGTCTCTTATCCACATTATCCATCTGATTGGTGCTGCAAACATAAATCAACCAAAATCTCTGAAATCTTGAAATTGGTGCTTAACATAGAGAATAGTCTTATATATGTTACCTCTGCATCCTTAACAATTGGTGCTTGCAGCCCATTAATGACTTCTTTTGCATCATATATCACTCTCGCATTCCTGTTATTTGTATCCTTCACTTTATTGTTCTGCCCCATCAAAATGGTTATGAAATTAGCATAAATCTAACATAGAATAGAATTAATTGTTTAAGAATCGATAAGTGAAAAATTTTAAAGACAATATAATACCTATCCCAATGACCATCAACTTCATACAGAACATTCAAAGTTTATGAATTAAGGATCTTCCCTTTGACCACTTTCTGATTTCCACCAAATCCAAGAAAATAATGAGTTGATTTGTAAGATAAATCAGCCTCAAGTCCTGTCTCTATTGATTTTATATTAATTTTGCCAATCCAATCAACAGCAGGAACTGGAATTATTCCGAATAAAAGCTGATAATATTCTCGTCTCCATTAGAATCAGTTTCGAACACCCTTAGCTCTATGATCTTACAACGAAGCATATTAACAAGGGTCATATCCAGTAGGTATGACATGAGAAAGCTAAAACCCTCAATTCATCAGAAATTGAATAAAGAACAAAACTAGAATTCAACACTAATAATAACAAGTAATGCTCAAATGTGACACGAAAAAGCTTCTAACACAGACAGCATCGCAGAAATTGAACCAGACATAGAAAAATCCTAATTAAAAATTAAATTGTGATATAGGAACCCTAATTAAATTTAACACAGGCTAGTAGGAATTAAGAACCCTAATTGCCTAAATCAGGAAAAAAAATTAAAAGCCTACCTGTCGTCGATGAGAGAGTGAATCGAGCAGGGATAGACGGAGCAGAGGCGGCACGATTAGCAAAGGAGATGCGGAGCAAAGCAGAAAAGCACGGCGAGGAGGTGGTGCGACGTAAGAGAGCTGCGGCGTCATTGCGAAGTAGCAGAGCTGCGGCAGCGGTGCAGTGTAACAGAGTGGCGGTGGTGGCGTGGCGTGGCGTAGCAGAGCCGTGTGAGGATGTGGTGCAAGGAGAAGAGCCATGTGATGGCGTAGTAGAGCTATGAACTCTTAGCTTTATGCAAAATGATGATAGCGTAGGGAAAAGGGGGAAGAGGGGAAAAAATTCACTGGGTGTTATGTGCTTTGGGTAGGAGAGAAGGAATGAAAGACTGAAGGCATTCGATGAAGAAGAAACAAAAAAAATTTCCCTAAGTCCTATATACGTGTGTTTGGGGTTTTTACATTAGGCAACACTTTTAAAGCGTACCCAAAACATAACAAATAGGTTACTCTTTAAAAGCGCTTCCTTTGGTTAATAAAGTGAAGCCATAGCTTTTAAGATAAGGCTACGCTTTATAAGTGATATCTATAACATCTAAGGAGACGCTTTTCAAGTGATCCCACAAATGTGTTTCCTATTCTCCAACAAAAAGGAAACACGGAGAAAAGCGTAGCCTATTCTAAGAATAGGCTATGCTTTTTAAATGTAGCCTAAAAAAAGTGTGGCTGAATGAGTGTTTTTCTTGTAGTGGGTGGTTAAACATTCTCCACTTTTTCCACTTGTTGCACAACGTGCTCCATGGTTGCTTGAAATTGATCCAATGCTTCCTTGAGACGATCCCTTGACTCTTGGTCCGCTTGGATATCATGAGTAGGATCATAGGGCTCTTGGATTGAAGGACATGAGTATTCTTTCATGGGAGGTTGTGGTGGAAAGTAGTATTCATCTTGTGGTTGGAAAGTTTCATATATTGGAGGTGGTTCATCTTGGTAATAATATGGAGGGGGTGGCTCTTGAAAATGTTGATGTTGGAGTGGTGGTGGTTCTATGTGTGGTTCATATGGCTCATATGGTTGTTGGTAGGATGGATATGGATTAGGGTCATATGAAGGTGTTTGGTGGTAGAGGGCTTGTGAGTATGGTTCATGTTGAGGATATGACTCATAGGCATATGGTGGTGGTTCTTGAAAGTCACAAGGAGATTCACCATAGCCATTTGATTGCTGTGCATCATAGAATGGCTCTTCTTCATAGTGCATTGGTGGAGGTTGTTGCCATGAAGATTGATCATATGCATATGGCTCCTCCCACCTTTGAGTGTCCCATCATTGATACACATTCTCATTGAAGTTCTCATCACCTACAACATAGTTGTAATCACACTTATAGCCAAAGTGAGAATTCATGATGAAAAGAGAAAAAAAATCAAAAGCTAATAGAAAATAAGAGAAACAAAATTCTACAAATAGCAAACAAAGCAAAAAAGCAAGATATTCACACTATTCACATATGTACAATAACCAATAACATAACACCATTGCAATTCCCCGGCAAAGGCGCCATTTTTGATGATTAGATTTTTGATGGTTTATAATTTCACAAATGAATTTTCATTGCAAGTATAGTTCCTAAACCAAACAATAACCTTTTCATACAAAAAGTTATTTGTCACTAAAACAAACCCCTAAATTTATAAACCAAAGTATTGGAACCTCGGGTCGTTCTCCCTAGGAATTACAATAAAGTGTCTTGTTATTGGTTGTGAGTTATTTTAGGGTTTTTGAGATTTTAGACAAGAAATATAAATGGCAAAGAAAATAAACTAACAACTAACAAAGCTCTTGGCAAGATATGAGAACTAGAAATCCTATCCTAGTTATACTCCTCAATTATGATAACAAATTGTCCATTACTCCCACTTAGTTAACCTCTAACCATGGAGGAATGTCAAGTGGATGAATCAATTTGATTCTTCAAGTCTTAATCAACTCCTAGAGGAAAGACTAGCTTTAGAGGCATTCAAATCAATTAGCAACTTCTAATTATCAATGAACAAAGGAATTAGATAACTCAAGAGTCACTAATTACTCTACCTAGGCCAAGAGGAACAAAACCTACACTAAAATCCAACCAAGCATTTCATCAAACACTTGGAAGGCACAAAAGAAAAGCATAGTAAATTGACAATAAGAATGAAATCTAACAACAATTATTGAAAGGAATTAACAACAACAATTAAAAGAAACACATTTATTATGAATTACCTTGAATTGAATCGAAAGAAAATAGAAGGGATAAGACTAGATCTACAACAAAGTATAAGAACAACATAAAGGAAATTACAACAAAAGAATAAAGGAAGATGAATGTAACAACAAGGAATTGAAAGGTAGAAGTAGAAGAAAGAATGAATGAAAACCTAGATCTAAGAACTAAACCTAATCCTAATTATAGAGAGAAGTGAGAGCTTCTCTCTCTAGAAACTAACTCTAACTACTAAACTAAGCTAAACTAAACTAATGATCAAAAGTATGTAAAAGTATGTTGATTCCCCTTCAATCCTTGGCTTAAATAGCATCATAAAAGAGTTGGATTGGGCCCCTAAGGCTTTAGAATTCGCTGGCCACGTATTGCTTTAAGTGGATCATATGGCAGCAATGACGTGTGCGCGTATAGTGCGCGTACGCGTCACCATACGTGCAGAAACTATGGAAAATCTTATATCGTTTCGAAGCCTCGGATGTTAGCTTTCTAACCCAACTAGAACCGCATAATTTGGACCTCTGTAGCTCATGTTATGGCCAATTAAGTGCAAAGAGGTCGGCTTGACAGCTTTTGCGATTCCTTCATTTCTTCATGAGTTCTCCATTTTTACATGCTTTTCCTTTATTCCCTTTATCCAATCTTTGCCTCCTAAATCTGAAATCACTTAACAAACATATCAAGGCATCTAATGGAATCAAAGGTAAATTTAATTTAGCTATTTTATGACCTAAAAAGCATGTTTTCACTCTTAAGCACAATTAAAGGAGAAGTTATAAAACCATGCTATTTCATTGGATAAATGTGGGTAAAAGGTGATAAAATCCCCTAAATTTAACACAAGATATACCCTACAAATGGGGTTAATCAATTACCTCTCCTAACAATAGAGCATCCGTGACGTTAGAACCTTCGTGGTATAAGCTAGAACCAATTGGCAACATTCTTGTGATCTGGAAAGTCTAAACTTTGTCTGTGGTATTCCGAGTAGGATCTGGGATGGGATGACTGTGACGAGCTTCAAACTAGTGACCGTTGGGCGCAGTGACAGTGTGCAAAAGAATAAATGTATTCTATTCCGACACAATCGAGAACCGACAACTGATTAGCCATGTGGGAAACCGTAGAGGACATGTTTTCACTGAGAGGAAGGATGGTAGCCATTGACAACGGTGATCAACCAACATACAGCTTGCCATGGAAGGGAGTACGAATGATTGGATAAGGACAATAGGAAAGCTGAGGCTCAGAGGGAACAAAGCATCTCCATACGCTTATCTGAAATTCCCACCAATAAATTGCATAAGTATCTCTATCCTATTTTATGTTTTATTTCTCTTTTAATTATCAAAACCTCATAACCATTTGAATCTGCCTAACTGAGATTTACAAGATGACCATAGCTTGCTTCAAGCCGACAATCTCCGTGGGATCGACCCTTACTCACGTAAGGTATTACTTGGACGACCCAGGACACTTGCTGGTCAGCTATGTGGTGTTGTGAAAAGTGTGATTTACGATTTCGTGTATCAAGTTTTTGGTGCCATTGCCGAGGATTATTCGAGTTTGGACAACTGACGGTTCATCTTGTTGCTTAGATTAGGTAATTTCCTTCTTGTTTCAACCTTTATTTTATATTCAAAAAGTTTTCAAAAATCTTTCAAAAATTTTCTTCTTTTTCGTTTTTCCAAAATTTTTTCAAAAAAAATTTTAATAAAATCATTAAAACCAAAAAATTTTTTGTGTTTCTTGTTTGAGTCTAGAGTCAAATTTTAAGTTTGGTGTCAATTGCATTTTTTTATCTTTCTAGCATTTTTTGAAAACTCATGCATATGTTCTTCTTGATCATCAAGTTGTTCTTGATGATTGTCTTTATTTGATCTTGTGATTTTCTTGTTTTGAGTATTTTCTTATTTTTCATATGCATTTTTAATTTGTTAGTGTCTAAGCATTAAAAATTTCTAAGTTTGGTGTCTTGCATGTGTTTCTTTTCTTAAAAATATTTCAAAAATATGTTCTTGATGTTCATCATGATCTTCAAAGTGTTATTGGTGTTCATCTTGACATTCAAAGTGTTCTTGCATGCATCATTTGTTTTGACCTTAAAATTTTCATGTTTTGAGTCATTTTTGTGTTTTTCTCTCTCATTAAAAATTCAAAAATAAAAAATACCTTTTCCTTATTTGTCTCATAAATTTTGAAATTCTAGATTGACTCAGTCAATTTTTTTTTTAATTTAGTTGTTTCTTATGAGTCAAGTCAATTTTTCAAGTTAAAAATCCTATCTTTTCAAAACTTTTTCAAAAATAAAATCTTTTTCATTTTTATTTCATGTTTTTCGAAAAATTTAAAAAAAAATTTGATTTTCAAAATCTTTTTCTTATTTTTTTTTCATAATTTTTGAAATTATTACTAACAATTAATGTCTTGATTCGAAAATTTCAAGTTTGTTACTTTCTTGTTAAAAAAGGTTCAATCTTTAAATTCTAGAATAATATCTTTTAGTTCTTGTTAGTCAAGTCATCAACTTCAATTTTCAAAATCAAATCTTTTTAAATTTCTTTTTCAAATCTTTTTCAAAATAGATTTCAATCATATCTTTTTCAAAACTGAATTTCAAAATCTTTTTTTAACTTCTTATCTTTTCAAAATTTATTTTCAAATCTTTTTCAATTAACTACTTTTCTCTCTTTGTAATTTTTGAAGACCACTAACAACCTTTTCAAAAAAAAACTCTTTTTAATTAACTAATTATTTTAAACTCTAATTTTATTTTATTTCTTCTAATATTTTCGAATACTAACCAATAATTAAAAATAAAAACAAAAATATTTTTCTTTTCTTTTCTTCTAATTAATTTTCGAATTTCATCTCACTCTCAACTCTTTCTATTTATTTATTTAATTACTAACACTTCTCTCTCCCTCTATGTGTTCGAATTCTCTTTATTTTCTCTCTACCTCATTCTTCTCTTCTTCTCTTCTTCTACTCACATAAAGGAATCTCTATACTGTGACATAGAGAATTCCTCTTCTTTTCTGTTCTCTTCTTTTTCACATGAGCAGGAATAAGGATAAGGATATTCTTGTTGAAGTCGATCCTGTACCTGAAAGAACTCTGAAGAGGAAGCTAAGAGAAGCTAAAGCACAAATCTCTGGAGAGGACTTGACAGAAATTTTTGAAAACGAAGAAGACATGGCAGCCAAAAATAACAGTAATGCCAGAGATTCAAGGAAGACGCTTGGTGACTATGCCGCACCAACTTCCAACTTCTATGGAAGAAGCATCTCAATTCCTGCCATTGGAGAAAACAACTTTGAGCTTAAGCCTCAATTAGTTTCTCTAATACAGCAGAACTGCAAGTTTCATGGACTTCCATCAGAAGATCCTCATCAGTTCTTATCTGAATTCTTATAGATCTGTGATACTGTTAAGACCAATGGGGTTGATCTCGAGGTCTACAACTTATGCTTTTCCCCTTTGTTGTGAGAGACAGAGCTAGAACATGGTTGGACACGCAACCTAGAGAAAGCCTGAACTCTTAGAACAAGTTGGTCAATGCTTTCTTGACCAAATTCTTTCCACCTCAAAAGATGAGTAAGCTCAGAGTGGATGTCCAAACCTTCAGACAGAAGGAAGGTGAATCCCTCTATGAAGCTTGGGAAAGATACAAGCAATTAACCAAAAGGTGTCCTTCTAACATGTTTTCAAAATGGAGCATCATATGTATATTCTATGATGGTCTGTCTGAGTTATCTAAGATGTCATTGGACTACTCTGTTGGTGGATCTCTTCATCTAAAAACGCCTGCAGAAGCCCAGGAACTCATTGAAATGGTCGCAAATAACCAGTTCATGTACACTTCTGAGAGAAATCTTGTGAATAATGGGGTGACTCAGAAGAAAGGAGTTCTTGAGATTGACACTCTTAATGCCATATTGGCTCAGAACAAAATAATGACTCAGCAAGTCAATATGATTTCTCAGAGTCTGACTGGATTGCAAGCTAAAGACGCCTCCTCTGAAGGAGAAGCTTATGACCCTGAGAATCCTGCAATGGAAGAGGTGAATTACATGGGAGAATCCTATAGAAACACCTATAATCCTTCATAGAGGAATCATCCAAATTTCTCATGGAAGGATCAACAGAAGCCTCAATAAGGCTTCAATAACAATAATGGTGGGAGAAATAGGTTTGGCAATAGCAATCCTTTCCCATCATCTTCTCAACAATAGACAGAGAATTCTGAGCAGAGCCTCTCTAGCTTAACAAACATAGTCTCTGATCTATTTAAGACCACCCTCAGTTCATGACTGAGCACGGTCCTCCATAAGAAATTTGGAGGCACAAGTGGGTCAGCTGGTAAGAAACTGAACTCCTACCTCCAGTACATAAGAATCCACAAGGCCATTAATACAACCAAAATGGCCGAACCTATAGAAGAGGAGGAGGATGTGATTCACAGTAAGGAAGACCTCATGGGACATCCACTAGACTACAAGGAGTCCCCTATTGAGGAACCACAGGAATCTGAGGCTCATCTAGAGACCATATAGATTCCACTAAACTTACTATTACCATTCATGAGCTCTGACGAATATTCTTCCTCTGAAGAGGACAAAAATGTTACTGAAGAGCAAGTTGCTCAATATCTAGGAGCAATCATGAAGCTAAATACCAAATTATTTGGTAATGAGACTAGAGACGATGAACCTCCATTGCTCATTAATGAACTAAGTGCATTGGTTCAGCTGAAGTTATCTCAAAAGAAAGAAGATCCCAGAAGGTTCTTGATACCTTGCACCATAGGCAGCATGACCTTTGAAAAGGCTATGTGTGACCTAGGATCAAGTATCAACCTTATGCCACTATCTGTAATAGAGAAACTATGGATCTTTGACGTACAAGCTGCAAGAATCTCACTAGAGATGGCAGACAAATCAAAGAAGCAGGCTTATGGACTTGTAGAGGATGTCTTGGTAAAGGTTGAAGACCTTTACATCCCAGCTGATTTTATAATCCTAGACACTAGGAAGGATGAGGATGAATCCATCATCTTTGGAAGACCTTTCCTAGCCACAGCAAAGGCTGTGATTGATGTGGATAGAGGAGAGTTAGTCCTTCAAGTGAATGAGGACTACCTTGTTATTAAAGCTCAAGGATCTTCTTATGTAAACAAGGAGAAGAAGAATGAAAAGCTTCTGTCAATACAGAGTCAGACAGAGCCCCTGCACTCAAACTCTTAGTTTGGTGTTGGGAGGCAACAATCATGCTCTGAGTATCTGTGAACTTTGAAAAGAGCTCACTGTCAAGCTATTGACACTAAAGAAGCGCTTATTGGGAGGCAACCCAATTTTATTTTATTTATCTATGTTATTTTATGTTTTCTTTAGGATCATGATCACGTGGAGTAAAAAAAATAACTACAAAAATTAAAGAAAAATAAAAAACAGCATCAAAAATAGCACACTCTGGAGGACGAGCTTACTGGCGTTTAAATGCCAGTAAAGATACCAAAATGGGCGTTTAACCGCCAGCCTGGCACCATTCTGGGCGTTTAAACGCCAGAAAAGGGCAGCAGTCTGGCGTTTAAATGCCAGAACTGGCAGGCAAACTAGCGTTTAAATGCTAATAAATGTATAAAAATGGGCGTTTAAACACCCAGTCTGGCACCTTTCTGGGTGTTTAAACGCCAGAAAAGGGTAGCAGACTGGCGTTTAAACACCAGAAAAGGACAGCAGACTGGCGTTTAAACTTCAGAAAAGGGTATCAGCTCGGCATTTAAACGCCAGGAATGGCACATAGAGGGCGTTTAACGCCAGAAAGGTGCAGGGATGAAAATTCCTTGACACCTCAGTATCTGTGGACCCCAAAGGATCCCCACCTATCCCACCTCACTCTCTCTCCTCTTCACATTTCTCCATAACACTCTACCCAAAACACCACTCACCTATCAAATCTTACCCTCTTCCCCATATTCTCTTCACCACTCACATCCATTCCCTAATTCCTATAAACGCATCATACAACCCATCTACCCCCACCCACTCAAATTCAAACCATTCCCCTCTCAAAACCCCCTTGGCTAAACCCTCTCAAGCCTCCATCTCTCAATTCTCTTCTTCTTCTCCTACTTTCTTTCCTCTTTTGCTCGAGGATGAGCAAACCTTTTATGTTTGGTGTGGAAAAAGTGTTGCTTTTTGTTTTCCATAACCATTAATGGCACCTAAGGCCGGAGAAAACTCTAGAAAAAGGAAAGGGAAGGCAGTGGCTTCCACCTTCGAGTCATGAGAGATGGAGAGATTCATCTCAAAAGGCCCATCACTAGAAAGAGGATGGAGCAACCAAGAGAGCCCACTCATAGACTTCAACAAGAGCATGAGGAATTCCCTCATCAAGAAATCCGTGAGATGCCTCAAGGGATACATTTTCCTCCACACAACTATTGGGAGCAACTAAGGATAGGAGCACCAAAAGCACTAAGGATGGAGCACCAAAGAGCCATGAGGGAGGAGCAACAAAGGCAAGGAAGAGACATTGAGGAGCTCAAGCACTCCATTGGATCTTCAAGAGGAAGAACTAGCCGCCATCACTAAGGTGGACCCGTTCTTTAATTTCTTTGCCCTTATTTTCTGTTTTTCGATTTTTTGTATGCTTTATGTTTTATCTATGTTTGTGTCTTCATTACATGATCATTAGTGTCTAGTGCCTATGTCTTAAAGCTATGAATAATTCCATGAATCATTCACCTTTCTTAAATGAAAAATGTTCCTAATTACAAAAGAACAAAAGGTACATGAATTTCAAATTTTATCTTGAAATTAGTTTAATTATTTTGATATGGTGGCAATACTTTTTGTTTTCTAAATGAATGTTTGAACAGTGCATATTTTTTATAGTGAAGTTTTATGAATGTTAAATTTGTTGGCTCTTGAAAGAATGATGAAAAAAAGAGAAATGTTATTGATGATCTGAAAAATAATAAAATTGATTCTTAAAGCAAGAAAAATCAGTAAATAACAAAGCTTGTGAAAAAAAAGAAGAGAAAAAACGAGCAGAAAAAGCCAATAGCCCTTAAAACCAAAAGGCAAGGGTAAAAAGGATCCAAGGCTTTGAGCATTAATGGATAGGAGGGCCCAAAGGAACAAAATCCTGGCCTAAGCAGCTAAATCAAGTTGTCCCTAACCATGTGCTTGTGGCATGAAGGTACAAGTGAAAAGCTTGAGACTGAGTGGTTACAGTCGTGATCCAAAGCAAAAAGAGTGTGCTCAAGAACTCTGGACACTGGTGCACGAAATTGTGATCTCAATGGCGCCAACAACTTGGTATGCACAATTGTAATATCACTCTTTTTCACAACTTCACACAACTAACCAGCAAGTGCACTGGGTCATCCAAGTAATAAACCTTACGTGAGTAATGTCGATCCCACGGAGATTGTCGGCTTGAAGCAAGCTATGGTCACCTTGTAAATCTCAGTCAGGTGGATTCAAATGGGTTATGGAGTTTTGATAACTAAAATATAAATAAAACATAAAGTAAAGATAGAGATACTTATGTAATTCATTGGTGGGAGTTTCAGATAAGAGTATGGAGATGCGTTGTTCCTTCTGAATCTCTGCCTTCCTACTGCCTTCATCCAATCCTTCATACTCCTTTCTATCGCAAGCTGTATGTTGGGCGTCACCGTTGTCAATGGCTACTCCCCGTCCTCTCTGTGAAAATGGTCCTCTACGGTTTCTCGCATGGCTAATCAGCTGTTGGTTCTCGATCATGTAGGAATAGGATTTACTATCCTTTTGCGTCTGTCACTACACCCTACAGTCGCGAGTTTGAAGCTCGTCACAGTCATCCCATTCCAGATCCTACTCGGAATACCACAGATAAGGTTTAGACTTTCTGGATCTCAAGAATGATGCCAATTGATTCTAGCTTATACCACGAAGACTCTAATCTTACGGAATGGAAGGCTTTGTTGTCAGGAGAGGCAACCATGCGTCATGGACCAGGAATCCAAGAGATACACACTCTAGCTTTCGCAGGTAGAACGGACGTGTTTGTCAGGCACGCGTTCATAAGTGAGAATGGTGTGTAGAAACTCCACCGTTGAAAATACATAAGTGATAAAGGTCCAGGCATGGCCGTAAGGCCAGCCCCCAATGTCTAAGATCGCATAAACCGATCAAAGATAGATACCAAGATGAAAATACAATAGTGAAAAGTCCTATTTATACTAGACTAGCTACTAGGGGTACAGAAATGTGTAAATGACACAGAAATCTACTTCTAGGCCCACTTGGTGTGTGCTTGGGCTAAGCATTGAAGCTTTCACATGTAGAGGTCTTCCTTGGAGTTGAACGCTAGTTTGTAACTTGTTTCTGGCGTTTGACTCTGCTTTGCAACTTGTTTCTGGTGTTTAACGCCATAATAGGGCAGAAAGCTGGCGTTAAACGCCAGTTTGTGTCATCTAAACTCGGGCAAACTATGAACTATTATATATTACCGGAAAGCTCTAGATGTCTAGTTTCCAACGCAATTCAAAGCGTGCCAATTGGACTTCTATTGCTCGAAAAATTCCATTTTGAGTGCAGAGAGGTTAGAATTCAATAGCATCAGCCGTCCTTTGTCAGCCTCTGAATCAGATTTTTGCTCAAGTCTCTCAATTTCAGCCAGAAAATATCTGAAATCATAAAAAAAACACATAAACTCATAGTAAAGTCCAGAAATGTGAATTTTTGCTTAAAAACTAATAAAAATATACTAAAAAGTAAATAAAACATACTAAAAACTATATAAAAATAATGCTAAAAAGCGTATAAATTATCCGCTCATCAGACACCTTTAACTGGGGACTTTAGAAAAGATGAGTCACAATCTGAAAAGGTTCAACTAGTTATGTGTCTGTGGCATTTATGTATCCGGTGGTGATACTGGAAAATAAAGTGCTTAGGGCCATGACCAAGACTCATAAAGTAGCTGTGTTCAAGAATCAACATACAAAATTAGAAGAGTCAATAACACTATCTTAATTTTGAGTTCCTATGGATGCCAATCATTCTGAACTTCACAGGATAGAGGAGATGCCGAAATTATTCAGAAGCAAAAAGCTACAAGTCTCGCTAATCTAATTAGAACTAAGTTTCATTGATATTTTGGGATTTATTGTATATTCTCTTCTTTTTATCCTATTTTCTTTTCAGTTGCTTGGGGACAAGCAACAATTTAAGTTTGGTGTTGTGATGAGCGGATAATTTATACACTTTTTGGCATTATTTTTACATAGTTTTTAATATGTTTTAGTTACTTTTTAGTATATTTTTTTAGTTTTTATGCAAAAATCACACTTCTGGACTTTACTATGAGTTTGTGTGTTTTTTTGTGATTTTAGGTATTTTTTGGCTGAAATGGAGGGACCTGAGCATAAATCTAATTCAGAGGCTGAGAAAGGACTGAAGATGCTGTTGGATTCTGACCTCCCTACACTTAAAGTGGATTTTCTGGAGCTAAAGAAGCCCAATTGGGGCGCTCTTAATTGCGTAGGAAAGTAGAAATCTTGGGCTTTCCAGCAATGTATAATAGTTTATACTTTGCCCGAGATTTAATCGCCCGAACTGGCGTCCAAACGCCCATTAGAGACCCTTTTCTGCCATAAAACGCCAGAACTAGCACCAAAGCTGGAGTTAAACGCCCAAACTGGCACCAAAACTAGCGTTTAAACTCCAAGAAGAGCCTATGCATATGAAAGCTTCAATGCTCAGTCCAAACACACACCAAGTGGCCCCCGGAAGTGGATTTCTGCACTATCTACACTTAGTTACTCATTTTCTGTAAACCTAGTTTACTAGTTTAGTATAAATAGCACTTTTTTACTATTGTATTCATCTATTTAGATCATTTTTGAGACTATCTTTGGATCACTTTTGATCTCTTGATCATGTTTTGGCGGCTGGCCATTCGGCCATGCCTGGACCTTCATCACTTATGTATTTTCAACGGTGGAGTTTCTACACCTCATAGATTAAGGTGTGAAGCTCTGCTATTCCTCATGAATTAATGAAAGTATTATCGTTTTTCTACTCAATTCACGCCTACTTCTCCTCCAGGATATACTCTTGTACTTAATTCTGTTAAGTCAGAATGAAGGGGTGACTCGTGACAATCACCCAATCTTCGTTACTCGCTTAGCCAAGATCCGCGTGCCTGACAACCACAAAGTGGTCTTCATGATGTTCAACATAGTCGTTGGACGACAGCTAGAGTATATTCTCTTTGGTCTCTGACCCACGGATCTGAATCACTTCTCCTGACAACAGAGCATTCGAATCCGTGACGTTAGAACCTTTGTGGTATAAGTGGGGGACGAAATTGTGATTCATACTTAAATTGTTGTTCGAAATTGATTCCCAGGTAATGGCCCAAAAACTTGGTGCTCAATACCATGGTCTAAACATAATTTCACAACTTCGCTCAACTAACCAGCAAGTGTACTGGGTCGTCCAAGTAATAAACCTTACGTGAGTAAGGGTCGATCCCACAAAGATTATTGGTATGAAGCAAGCTATGGTCATCTTGTAAATCTCAGTTAGGCGGATAATAAATGGTGATAGAGTTTTCAAATAATAATAAATAAATAGAAAATAAAGATATAAATACTTATGTAGATCATTGGTGAGAATTTCAGATAGGTGTATGAAGATGCTGTGCTCCTTCTGAATCTCTGCTTTCCTACTGCCTTCATCCAATCGTTCTTACTCCTTTCCATGGCAAGCTATATGTAGGGCATCACCGTTGTCAATGGCTACATCTCATCCTCTCAGTGAAAATGGTCCAAATGCTCTGTCACAGCACGACTAATCATCTGTCGGTTCTCGATCATGTCGGAATAGAATCCCTTGATTCTTTTGCGTTTGTCATCACGCCCAACAATCCCTGAATCCTACTTGGAATACCATAGACAAGGTTTAGACTTTCCAGATTCTCATGAATGCCACCATCAATTCTAGCTTATACCACGAAGATTCTGTTAAGGAATCCAAGAGATATGCGCCCGGTCTAAGGTAGAACGGAAGTGGTTGTCAGCCACGCGTTCATAGGTGAGAATGATGATGAGTGTCACGGATCATCACATTCATCATGTTTAAGTGCAACAAATATCTTAGAACAGGAATAAACTGAATTGAATAGAAAATAGTAGTAATTGCATTAAAACTTGAGGTACAGCAGAGCTCCACACTCTTAATCTATGGTTTGTAGAAACTCCACCGTTGAAAATACATAAGTGATGGTCCAGGCATGGCCAAATGGCCAGCCCCCAAAATGTGATATGAATTCGAAATGGTCAAAGACACTGAATACAATAGTAAAATGTTCTATTTATACTAGACTAGCTACTAGGGTTTACAGAAGTAAGTAATTGATGAAAAAATCCACTTCCTGGGCCCACTTGGTGTGTGCTTGGGCTGAGCTTGAGCTTTACACGTGCAGAGACTTCTTTTGGAGTTGAACGCCAAGTTGTAACGTGTTTTTGGCGTTCAACTCTGGTTCGTGACGTGTTTCTGGCGTTTGACTCTAGAATGCAGCATGGAACTGGCGTTGAGCACTCGTTTACGTCATCTAATCACGAATAAAGTATGGACTATTATATATTTCTAGAAATCTCTGGATGTCTACTTTCCAAAACCGTTGAGAGTGTGCCATTTGGAGTTCTTTAGCTCAAGAAAATCCATTTCGAGTGCAGGGAGGTCAGAATCAAACAGCATCAGCAGTCCTTTCTCAGCCTTTTATCAGAGTTTTGCTCAGGTCCCTTAATTTTAGCTAGAAAATACCTGAAATCACAGAAAAATACACAAACTCATAGTAAAGTCCAGAAATGTGAATTTAGCATAAAAACTAATGAAAACATCCCTAAAAGTAACTAGATCATACTAAAAACTACCTAAAAACAATGCCAAAAAGCGTATAAATTATCCGCTCATCACAACACCAAACTTAAATTGTTGCTTGTCCCCAAGCAACTGAAAATTAATTAGGATAAAAAGAAGAGAATATACTATAAATCCCAAAATATCAATGAATATTAATTCTAATTAGATGAGCGGGACTTGTAGCTTTTTGCTTCTGAACAGTTTTGGCATCTTACTTTCTCCTTTGAAGTTTAGAATGATTGGCATCTCTAGGAACTTAGAATTTCAGATAGTGTTATTGATTCTCCTAGTTAAATTTGTTGATTCTTGAACACAACTACTTTTATGAGTCTGTGCCGTGGCCCTAAGCACTTTGTTTTCCAGTATTACCACCGGAGACATAAATGCCACAGACACATAGCTGGGTGAATCTTTTCAGATTGTGACTCAGCTTTGCTAAAGTCCCCAGTTAGAGGTGTCCAGAGCTCTTAAGCACACTCTTTTTGCTTTGGATCACGACTTTAACCACTCAGTCTCAAGCTTTTCACTTGGACCTGCATGCCACAAGCACATGGTTAGGGACAGCTTGATTTAGCCGCTTAGGCCTGGATTTTATTTCCTTGGGCCCTCCTATCCATTGATGCTCAAAGCCTTGGATCCTTTTTACCCTTTGAATTTTTAATTATGAGAGAGAAAAACACAAAAATGACCCAAAACATGAAAATTTTGGATCAAACACATGATGCATGCAAGAACACTATGAATGTCAAGATGAACACCAAGAACACTTTGAAGATCATGATGAACATCAAGAACATAATTTTGAAAAAATTTTAATGCAAAGAAAACGTGCAAGACACCAAACTTAGAAATCTTTAATGCATGGACTCTAACAAACGAAAAATGCATATGAAAAACAACAAACAACACAAAACAAGAAAACATCAAGATCAAACAAGAAGACTTACCAAGAACAACTTGAAGATCATGAAGAACACCATGAATGCATGAATTTTCGAAAAATGCAAGAAAAATTTTTAAAGCATGCAATTGACACCAAACTTAAAAGTTGACTCAAGACTCAAACAAGAAACACAAAAAATTTTTTTTTTATTTTTATGATTTTATGAATTTTTTTGTATTTTTATTATTTTTTTCGAAAAACAATATTAGAAAAATGAAAAAATAAAAAAATAAAAAAAATTTTGAAAAATTTTTTGAAAACTTTTTGAAAAGAAAATTACCTAATCTGAGCAACAAGATGAACCGTCAGTTGTCCATACTCGAACAATCCCCGGCAACGGCGCCAAAAACTTGGTGGACGAAATTGTGATCAACAATAATGGCTCTTTGGTATGTGCATAAAAACATTAACTCAGCACTTTCTTTCCACAATCTCGTTCAACTAACCAGCAAGTGTACTGGGTCGTCCAAGTAATAAACCTTACGTGAGTAAGGGTCGATCCCACAGAGATTGTTGGTATGAAGTAAGCTATAGTCACCTTGTAAATCTCAGTTAAGCAGATTGAATGGTTATGGGTTTCGAAAATTAATAATAAATAGAAAATAAAAAGGGATAGAAATACTTATGTAAATTAATAGTGGGAATTTCAGATAGGCGTGTGGAGATGCTAGAATCCTTTCGAATCTCTACTTTCTTATTACATTCATCCAATCCTTCTTACTCCTTTCCATGGCAAGCTGTATGTAGGGCATCACCATCATCAATGGCTACTTTCAATCCTCTCGAGAAAATGGTCCTATGCGCTGTCACTGCACGGCTAATTGTCTGGAGGCATCACCCTTGACAATGGCTACATCCCATCCTCTCAGTGAAAATGGTCCAAATGCTCTGTCACAGCACGGCTAATCATCTGTCGGTTCTCAATCAAGTTGGAATAGAATCCATTGATTCTTTTGCGTCTGTCACTAACGCCCAGCCTTCAGGAGTTTGAAGCTCGTCACAGTCATTCAATACCGGAATCCTACTCGGAATATCACAGACAAGGTTAGACTTTCCGGATTCCCAGGATCCTACTCGGAATACCACAGACAAGGTTAGACTTTCCGGATCCCCATGAATGCCGCCATCTATCTAGCTTATACCACGAAGATTCTGTTGGGGAATCTAAGAGATATGCGCCCGGCCTAGAGTAGAACGGAAGTGGTTGTCAATCACGCGCGTTCATAGATGAGAATGATGATGAGTGTCACGGATCATCACATTCATCAAAGTGTTGTGCAACGTATATCTTGGAATAAGAATAAAAGAGAATTGAATAGAAAGTAATAATAATTGTATTGAAACTTGAGGTACACCAGAGCTCCACACCCTTAATCTATGGTGTGTAGAAACTCCACCGTTGAAAATACATAAGTGAAAGGTTCAGGCATGGCCAAATGGCCAGCCCCCATGAAGGTGATCAAAAGACCGAATGGTCAAAAGATAACTAATACACTAGTAAAAAGTCTTATTTATACTAAACTAGCTACTAGGGTTTACAGAGGTAAGTAATTGATGCATAAATTCACTTCCGGGGCCCACTTGGTATATGCTTGGGCTGAGCTTGATCTATCCACGAGCTGAGGCTTTTATTGGAGTTGAACTCCGAGTTATAGCATGTTTCTGGCGTTCAACTCCGGGTTGTGACGTGTTTCTGGCGTTTGACTCCAGACAGCAGCATGTACTTGGCGTTGAGAACCACTTTACGTCATCGATTCCCGAATAAAGTATGAACTATTATATATTGCTGGAAAGCTCTGGATGTCTACCTTCCAACGCCGTTGAGAACGCGCCATTTGGAGTTCTGTAGCTCCAGAAAATCCATTTTGAGTGCAGGGAGGTCAGATTCCAACAGCATCAGCAGTCCTTTTGTCAGCCTTTTTCAAAGTTTTGCTCAAGTCCCTCAATTTCAGTCAGAAATTATCTGAAATTACAGAAAAACACACAAACTCATAGTAAAGTCCAGAAATGTGAATTTAACATAAAAACTAATGAAAACATCCCTAAAAGTAGCTTGAACTTACTAAAAACTACCTAAAAACAATGCCAAAAAGCGTATAAATTATCCGCTCATCAATGACTCCACATGATCATGAACCTAATAAAACATTAAGGAACAATGAAAATAAAATAAAATTAGATAAATAAAAATTGGGTTGCCTCCCAATAAGCGCTTTTTTAATGTCACTAGCTTGACAGTGGGCTCTCATGGAGCCTCACAGGTGATCAGGACAATGTTGTAGACTCCCAACACCAAACTTAGAGTTTGGATGTGGGGATTCAACACCAAATTTAGAGTTTGGCTGTGGCCTCTCAACACCAAACTTAGAGTTTGATTGTGGGGGCTTTGTTTGACTTTGTATTGAGAGAAGCTTTTCATGCTTCCTCTCCATTGTTAAAGAAGAAGACCCTTGAGCCTTAAACACAAGGTAGTCCCCATTCAATTGAAGGACTAATTCTCCTCTGTTAACACCTATCATAGCTCCTGCTGTGGTTAGGAAAGGTCTTCCAAGGATGATGCATTCATCCTCCTCCTTCCTAGTGTCTAAGATTATGAAATCAGCAGGGATGTAAAGGCCTTCAACCTTTACTAACACGTCCTCTACCAATCCATACGCCTGTCTTACTAACTTATTTGCCATTTGTAATGAAAATATGGCAAGTTGTACCTCAATGATCCCCAGCTTCTCCATTACAGAGAGTGGCCTAAGATTTATGCTTGACACCAGGTCACACAGAGCCTTTTCAAAGGTCATGGTGCCTATGGTACAGGGTATTAAGAATTTGCCAGGATCTTGTCTCTTTTGAGGTAAGATTTGCTGAACCCATGTATCTAGTTCACTGATGAGCAAGGGAGGTTCACCTTCCCAAGTCTCGTTACCAAATAATTTGGCATTCAGCTTCATGATGGCTCCTAGATATTGAGCAAGTTGCTCTCCAGTTACATCTTCATCCTCTTCAGAGAAAGAATAGTCTTAAGAGCTCATGAATGGTAGAAGGAGGTTTAATGGAATCTCTATGGTCTCTATATGAGCCTCAGATTCCTTTAGGTCCTCAATAGGGGACTCCTTCTTGCCTGAGAGACATCCCATGAGGTCTTCCTCATTGGGATTCACGTCCTCTCCTTTCTCCCTAGGTTCGGCCATTTTGATTATGTCAATGGCCTTGCACTCTCTTTTTGGATTCTCTTCAGTGTTGCTTGGGTGAGTACTAGGAGAAGTTTCAGTTACTTTCTTACTCAGCTGGCCCACTTGTGCCTCCAAATTTTTTATGGAGGACCTTGTCTCACTCATGAAACTTAAAGTGGCCTTAGACAGATCAGAGACTAAATTTGCTAAGTTAGAGGTACTCTGCTCAGAATTCTCTGTCTGTTGCTCAGAAGATGATGGATAAGGCTTGATATTGTTGAGCCTATTTCTTCCACCATTATTAAAGCCTTGTTGAGTCTTTTGTTGATCCTTTCATGAGAAATTTGGATGATTTCTCCATGATAAATTATAGGTATTTCCATAAGGTTCACCCATGTAATTTTCCTCTACCATTGCAGGGTTCTCAGGATCATAAGCTTCTACTTCAGAAGATGCCTCTTTAGTACTGTTGGATGCATTTTGCCATCCATTCAGACTTTGAGAAATCATGTTGACTTGCTGAGTCAACATTTTGTTCTGAGCCAATATGGCATTCAGAGCATCAATTTCAAGAACTCCCTTCCTTTGAGGCGTCCCATTATTCACGGAATTCCTCTCAGAAGTGTACATTAACTGGTTATTTACAACCATGTCAATAAGTTCTTGAGCCTCTGCAGGCGTTTTCTTTAGGTGAATGGATCTACCTGCAGAATGGTCTAGGGACATTTTAGAAAACTCAGATAGACCATAATAAAATATATCTATCATGGTCCATTCTGAAAACATGTCAGAAGGACATCTTTTGGAAGTAGGTGTAGTATAATCACCAAGCATCCTCCTTGCATTATTGTTGTTGGGTTCGGGTACCATATCCTTTTCTTGTTCGAAAATTTCAGTAAGGTTGTCTCTGGATTGTTGTAATTTAGCTTCTCTTAGTTTCTTCTTCATAGTCCTTTCAGGTTCTGGATCAGCTTCAACAAGAATACCTTTTTCCTTGTTCCTGCTCATATGAGAAAGAAGAGAACAGAAGAGGAAGAGAAATCCTTTATGTCATAGTATAGAGATTCCTTTATGTTAGTAGAAGAAGAAAGGGAATAAGAGTGAAGAAGAATGAATAGTCTAAACACAAGGGTGAGGATAGGGGCAGAGATTTAAGATGAAGAGAAGTGTTAGTAAATGAATGAATAAATAGAATAAGATGAAAGAGAATTTTTTGAAAATAATTTTTGAAAAGGAGTTAATGATTTTCGAAAATTAAGATAAGAAATAAAATTAAAATTAAAATTTAAAACAATTAATTAATTAAAAAGAATTTTAAAAAAGAGGTGAGGTATTTTCCAAAATTAGAGAGAGAAAATTAGTTAGGTGGTTTTGAAAATGATAAGAAACAAACAAAAGTTAATTGGTTAGTTTGAAAAAGATTTGAAAATTAAATTTGAAAAGATAAGAAGATATTTTGAAATCAAAATTTTTGAAAAAGATAAAATTTTGAAAAAGATATGATAAAAACATATGATTAAAAAGATATGGTTGGAAAAGATTTAATTTTTAAAATTAAAATTAATTACTTGACTAACAAGAAACTAAAAGATATGATACTAGAATTTAAAGATTGAACCTTTCTTAACAAGAAAGTAACAAACTTCAAATTTTTGAATCAATCATATTAATTGTTAGCATAATTTTCGAAAATAAAGATGAAATTAAGAAAAAGATTTTTGAAAAATATATTAAAAAAATTAAATTTCAAAAATTAATAAAAAAATGAAAAAATTTGATTTTTGAAAAAGTTTTGAAAAGATAAGATTTTTAAAATTGAAAATTTGACTTGACTTACAAGAAATAACAAATTTTAAAAAAATTTTGACCAAGTCAACTCAAATTTTCAAAATTTTGAGAGAATTAAGGAAAAGATATTTTTTTGATTTTTGAATTTTTAATGATGAGAGAGAAAAATACAAATATGACCCAAAACATGGAAATTTTGGATCAAAACACATGATGCATGCAAGAACACTATGAATGTCAAGATGAACACCAAGAACACTTTGAAGATCATGATGAACATCAAGAACATATTTTTGAAAAAATTTTTATGCAAAGAAAACATGCAAGACACCAAACTTAGAAATCTTTCATGTTTAGACACTATGAATGCAAAAATGCACATGCAAATCATCATACAACACAAAACAAGAAAATTTAAAGATCAAACAAGAAGACTTACCAAAAACAACTTGAAGATCATGAAGAACACTATGAATGCATGAATTTTTGAAAAATGCAAGAACAATACAATTGACACCAAACTTAAAACATGACACAAGCCTCAAACAAGAATCACAAAATATTTTTGGTTTTTTTTTTATGATTTTGTGATTTTTTTGTATTTTCTTTTATTTTTTCAAAAAACATACAGGAAAAAGAAAATAAGAAATTCAAAATTTTTTTGAGAAGAATTCCAGGAATCTTTCAATGTTAGCCTAACGTTCCAATACAAGGGTTGGACACAACTTAATAGCCAGCCAGCTTTAGGATGGCATTACATGCATTGAAGTGATTAGTTGAAGTCTCATTCCAAAAGGATTTGGATATGGCTTTACAGCCAGCTAGGATTCAACATGCTTCATGAAATTCTAGAATCCATTCTTAAAAATTCTTAAACCATATAATAATTTATTTTTAATTAATTTTATTTTTTTTTCGAAAATAGGTATAATTTTTTGAAAAATTTTTGAAAATAAAACAAAAAGAAAATTACCTAATCTGAGAAACAAGATGAACCGTTAGTTGTCCAAACTCGAACAATCCCCGGCAACGGCGCCAAAAACTTGGTGGACGAAATTGTGATTCATACTTAAATTGTTGTTCGAAATTGATTCCCAGGTAATGGCCCAAAAAACTTGGTTCTCAATACCATGGTCTAAACATAATTTCACAACTTCGCTTAACTAACCAGCAAGTGTACTGGGTCGTCCATGTAATAAACCTTACGTGAGTAAGGGTCGATCCCACAGAGATTGTTGGTATGAAGCAAGCTATGGTCATCTTGTAAATCTCAGTCAGGCGGATAATAAATGGTGATAGAGTTTTTGAATAATAATAAATAAACAAAAAGTAAAGATAGAAATACTTATGTAGATCATTGGTGAGAATTTCAGATAGGTGTATGAAGATGATGTGCTCTTTCTGAATCTCTGCTTTCCTACTGCCTTCATCCAATCCTTCTTACTCCTTTCTATGGCAAGATGTATGTAGAGCATCACCGTTGTCAATGGCTACATCCCATCATCTCAGTAAAAATGGTCCAAATGCTCTGCCACAGCACGGCTAATCATCTCTCGGTTCTCGATCATGTTGAAATAGAATCCCTTGATTCTTCTGTGTTTGTCATCACGCCTAACAATCGCGAGTTTGAGGCTCGTCACAGTCATTCAATCCCTGAATCCTACTCGGAATACCACAGACAAGGTTTAGACTTTCCAGATTCTCAGGAATGCCACCATCAATTCTAGCTTATACCACGAAGATTCTGATTAAGGAATCGAAGAGATATGCGCCCGGTCTAAGGTAGAACGGAAGTGGTTGTCAGTCACACGTTCATAGGTGAGAATGATGATGAGTGTCACGGATCATCACATTCATCATGTTTAAGTGCAACGAATATCTTAGAACAGGAATAAAATGAATTGAATAGAAAATAGTAGTAATTTCATTAAAACTTGAGGTACAGCAGAGCTCCACACCCTTAATCTATGGTGTGTAGAAACTCCACCGTTGAAAGTACATAAGTGAAAGTCCAGGAATGGCCAAATGCCAGCCCCCAAAATGTGATATGAATTCGAAAATAGGGAGAAGGACCTATGGTCAAAAGACGGAATGGTCAAAGACACTGAATACAATAGTAAAGTGTTCTATTTATACTAGACTAGCTACTAGGTTTTACAAAAGTAAGTAATTGATGCAGAAATCCACTTCCTGGGCCCACTTGGTGTGTGCTTGGGCTGAGCTTGAGCTTTACACGTGCAGAGGCTTCTTTTGGAGTTGAACACCAAGTTGTAACGTGTTTTTGGCGTTCAACTCTGGTTCGTGATGTGTTTCTGGCGTTTAACTCGAGAATGCAGCATGGAACTGGCGTTGAGCGCCAGTTTACGTCATCTAATCACAAATAAAGTATGAACTATTATATATTTCTGGAAAGCTCTGGATGTCTACTTTCTAACGCCATTGAGAGCGCGCCAGTTGGAGTTCTGTTGCTCCAGAAAATCCATTTTGAGTGGAGGGAGGTCAGAATCAAACAACATCAGCAGTCCTTTGTCAACTTTTTATCAAAGTTATGTCAGGTCCCTTAATTTCAGCCAGAAAATACCTGAAATCACAGAAAAACACACAAACTCATAGTAAAGTCCAGAAATATGAATTTAGCATAAAAACTAATGAAAACATCCCTAAAAGTAACTAGATCCTACTAAAAACTACCTAAAAACAATACCAAAAAGCGTATAAATTATCCGCTCATCAATAAGCTAGAACCAATTGGCAGCATTCTTGAGATCCGGAAAGTCTAAACCTTGTCTGTGGTATTCTGAGTAGGATCTGGGATGGGATGACTGTGACAAGCTTCACAATCGCGACTGTTGGGCGCAGTGACACTGTGCAAAATAATAAATGTATTTTATTCCAACACGATCGAGAACTGACAGCTAATTAGCCATGCGGGAAACCGTAGAGGTCATGTTTTCACTGAGAGGATGGATGGTAGCCATTGATAGCGGTGATCCAGAAACATACAGCTTTCCATGAAAGGGAGTACGCATCATTGGATAAGGACAATAGGAAAGCGAAGGCTAAGAGGGAATAAAGCATCTTAATACGCTTATCTTAAATTCCCACCAATGAATTGCATAAGTATCTCTATCCTATTTTATGTGTTATTTCTCTTTTAGTTATAAAAATATCATAACCATTTGAATATGCCTGACTGAGATTTATAAGATGACCATAGCTTACTTCAAGCCGACAATCTCCGTGGGATTGACCCTTACTCACGTAAGGTATTACTTGGACGACCTAGTGCACTTGCTGGTCAACTATGCGGAGTTGTGAAAAGTGTGATTTTCGATTTCTTTTACCAGTGGTCACATTAGTGCCACTAACGTTAGAGTTAACGTAGCTAAAAGGGGTTGGGACGTTAGTGACAAAGTTAGTGTCACTAACGTCTTCGACCCAGAATTTATACTAAACATTAACACCACTAATGCCTTGACTAAATGTGAACCATACCTGACTCAACCTCTTTTTGCAAGCAAAGATAAGCCCAGTAAAGACTGTAACTGCTTCAACTAAAGATGAAAGGCCCAGATCTAAGACTTGCAAAGCTAATAGAAGCTCAAAGGAGTAGTATATATAGGAGTAGTTTTGAACTAAGAGGGGGATTAGGATCTGGAGGATCCAAAATTGTAAACACTTTGTATATTTACTTTCTCTGCAATTTAGTTTACTTTACAATGCACTTTTCATTTTTTTCTTTCCATTCCTAGAGCTATGAACAACTAAACCCCTTTTCATTGGGTTAGGAAGCTCTGTTGTAATTTGATGGATCAATACTAGTTTTCATTCTTCTTCTTCTTCTTTCTTTTCTCTTGATTTTACTAGAAAGCTTTCGATCTTCATCCAATTAGGTAGTTGTCTTGGAAAAAAGGCTATCCATACTTGGATCTCCTCGTAACCTTGGAAGAAGAATGAGGAGATCATGCTAGAAATTATTTCTCATGCTGGACCAAATTGGGGTTTTGGTGGATATAGTTACATATAATCCTGCCAACACTTTGATTCGGAAATACATGTGGTATAATCAGTGACTATACTTCATCTCTTCCCATGAGCAATTAAATCAAGGAATTGGGCAATTATTTCAAGCTTAGAGAGATTGGATTGCCAAGGAATTAGGATCCAATCACTTAAGATTGCCAAGGAGATCAATGAATAGATTGATTAAGGAAGAGATGCAAATGAACTTGATCCGGAGAATGCAACATCTCCTAAGCCCAATGAACCCTCCATTTCTGATCTTACCCATTCTCTTTAATTTTTGCTATTTACTTTGATGCTCATCTCCCCAATTTCCCATTTAAGATTCTGCAATTTACTTTTCTGTAATTTATATTCCGCCATTTATTTTTAGCACTTACATTCCCTGTCATTTATCTTTCCCGCCATTTAGTTTTCTGCAATACTCAACTCAACTTTGCTTAGCTCAACTAGAACACTTCTCTAATTAAAGTTGCTTGACCAATCAATCCCTGTGGGATTCGACCTCACTCTATTATGAGTTTTTACTTGAAGACAATTCGGTATACTTGCCGAGGGAAATTTGTAGTGATATAAGTTTCCGTGCATCAAGTTTATAGTGCCGTTGCCGGGGATTGATTTTGTATTGACAATGATTAAATTAGAGGATAACTAGATTGAGCAATTTTCTTTTGTTTTGTTTATTTCATTCTGTTATTTACTTCCAGTCTTAGCAAATTTCTTTTATTATTTTCTTCTGTTTTATTTCCTTGGTTATTTGCATTCCTGTTTAACTAATCCACTAACTGTTTGATAAATTACGTCACTCACACTAAAAGTAATCTTAACAAGAGTGATTTTTTCACTTTTCTCTTGCCTGTGTGCTCTGCTAATTGTATGACAGGTAAAAGAAGAGGAGCTTCAACTTTCTTTGAATCTGAACCTGTCCTTTGATTAAGGAGGGAAGTAAGAGGGAAGAAAGTTGTTGGTGTAGAGGAAGAAGAGGAGAACTTAGAGATAAATATGGAGGAGGACATGGAGAACCATCATGAGGAGGAGGTGCATAACTGTTCCAAGTGTTACCTGAAACTGTAGGTCGATCTCGGACGAGATCTTCTGTACGGTCGGAGCTGTTGTGTCCTACTTGATGATGGTAGCCGGAGCCACCGTGTCTGACTTATTGGACTTGGTGGTGCTAATCCTTGTGTCACCGGAGGGTGGGGGTACCTGCAAGGGACTCCGATGCTTAAGTTAGCAAGGGTATTAAGCAGGCTTTTAGTAGAATCAGAGTATATGTTATACCTGGGTGCTCCAGTTTATTTATAATGTTGTGGAGTGGCCTTTACTGGAGATAAGATAGTTATCTTATCTTATCTTTTGAGTGAAGTCATCTTATCTTTAAGGGAACCACCCTTATCTTTCTAGGCTTTGGGTTGCCTTTAGATTTGGGTCGTGTTCCTTTGTTTGGGCCTTCTTGGGCCTCTGTAGCGGTTTGGCCGACCTTTTTTATGAAGAGGTCGGATAATCCTGGTCTGAATAGGTCGGTCGACTTCTCTTCAGTTAGCTCGGGTCGTACAACTCGACCCAGGACATGAACAGTGCCTGCTGGAGCTCGGTCTTTTTTAAGGTCGAGTCCTTTAGGCTTTGATCTTTTTCGGAAAAGCCGAGCTTGAGCATTTTTGGTTAAGTCTTCTTGAATGCGAAGTGTTTTCCTTCACCCTTTTTGTTTTGAAAATGCACGTTTCGTGCTTTGGGAACATGCGAGGGTTTTTAAAGCCCAATAACTCTTCTTTTGCCATTTCCCTCTTTTCCTTTTGAATTTTCAAAAAAGACTTTGCTTTCAGTTTTTTCTCTTTGTTTCCTGAAACTCTCTTTCATCCTTCTGTTCTTGCGTTTTCTGGTTCGCGTGCATTTTCGTACTTCTCCTTGCTTTCGGAGGTCACTGTTGGTGCTTCATTCTTTTGTTTGAGAGGTGATCGTCTTGGCGCAGCCTCATTCTTGCTTCTATTTCTCAGCATTCGTCGTCTCCTCCTCTTTGCAGGTTGGCATTCTTTTTTGTTTCTTTCTTTTATTTCTTTCATCATTCTTCTTTGTCCTTGTATTGTTCTTTGGCAAAGTTGTGATTCTGTTTGAAAGCTTCGAACCTTTTAGGATCGTCGTGGTTGATTGTTGCTGTAATGCATGTTTTCTGGGGTTCCTTTGACTTATATATGCTCCTTGGTGTATTCCCTATTTGATGCTTTTAGGGTTTTTGCATGTTATCACTGCCTCTTGAAGGGACTTTTTGTGGCTTATGAACTGCTTGATTCTTGAAAAGGATTGTGCCTTTGGTGATTTTCATCTGTTTTGATGTTGACAGTTTCCTTTGCTAGTAGTTTTGTTTAAAGACGGCTACTTTTGATGACTTTCTTCTCAGAGTGTTATTTGTGTGAAAAATAAGTCCTCGTTCTGTTGTTGCCCCTATAGGATGCCCCTGGACATTGGGTTGTGTCCTGGGGTTTCCTTTTTGCTATTGCTGCTGCCTTGTGTGCCTTAGGTCGAGTCATATCTGTTTTGTTCGAGATGTTTTCTTTGTTATTCTGGAGTTGTTTATTTAGTAATCCCTCTCTCTTTTTCTTTGCTGTAGGACTAGTTGACCATGTCTTCTCGCAAAAATATTGTCGAGACGTCTTCCAAGGTCCCTGAGGGTATGTCTGACTGGCTAGACTCCCTCGTCCTGATGTGTGCTTCCGTAGTAAATTTCGACTTCTGTGCTGAGCTTAGAAAACATCACCGAATCTGTAGTAGTTGAGATCAGGAGAAGAACTACGAGTTGGTGGTGCCAGATTATGACGAGAGGGTTTGCTTTCTTTCTCTAACCCAGGGGGAACACCCCTTCTTTAATGCTTACGATTACGTTTTTAGCCAGTTGAATATCACCCTGCCTTTTACTTCTTTCGAGACTGACTTGCTGTGGTTATGTAATGTAGCTCTGTCCCAGCTCCACCCTAACTCATGGGTATTTGTTAAGATTTTTCAATTGCTTTGCCAAGAGTTGGATGTCAAACCTTCTCAAACTCTCTTTCTTTATCTTTTTTTTTTTGACTAAGCCTGGGATCTCCTCGAAAAAGAAAGCTTCTTGGATTCCTTTCAGTCTGATCAGGGACATAAAGTGTTTTCTATGTATGATGAGTCCTTTAGGGACTTTAAGAATTTCTTTTTTAAGGTCCGAGCTGTTGAGGGAGCTCGACCATTTTTCTTAGAATCGAATAATGAGCCTGCCTTCCCCTTGTGTTGCCAAAAGAATGTTGTGGTGTCTCGATACTCGTGGGAGATGCTTGATGGGGTTGAGCAGGCTTTTGTGAATGTGTTGGAAGATATTTGGGGGCAACCTCCTCATCTTGATACAAAAAAATTCCTAGGGGATCCCTCCCTTCTCCGGGATGAGCTGGGTAGTGGCCGACTTCCTTTGTATCTATTATGCTTGTTTATTTCGTTGTGTTTACTCATTTCTTTTCGATTTATAACTTGGTCTATATTTTTTCAGAGATGGTTAAAAACAATGACTCCATGAAGGCTTTCAAAAAGGCGAGGAAGGCTACCGCTGCCCAGAACATCTCGACTAAGGCTGCAAGGGAGGGATCTTCTCAAGTTCCTCCTAAGAAGCCGATCTTGAGCTCTGCCAGGCCAAAGAGGATGATTCCAACTCCTCAGGTCCATTTGGTTGATCCTCCCCAGACCTCTGCTGCTACCTCTTTTCCTACTGTCAGTCCTCCACCAAAGAAGCAAAAGACTGTTGGGCCCTTTAACCTTGATGCCCCCGACTTTGATGTTGTGGGGTTTGTTGATCATCAGATTGGTCCTTATGGTGTCGCGCCTACGAATGATGTTTCCATTCTTCGTCATTTGGATTTTATCACCCGAAGTAGTATTAAGATGGCGCATATGTGGGCGGCCTTGTTCCGGACTGCTCAGGATGTTTCGGTTCATGCTATAATGGCTTTCATAGAAGAGGCCAAGTCGGAGTATGATAGGATTAAGGGGCTGAATGAGGAATTTGAGAAAAAGGTGGCAAAGTTGGAGAAAGGATTAGAGGGTGAGAAGGCTCGAGCTACTACTGCGGTGGCTTCTGCGAACTTGGCCGAGGAGATGGCACAGAAGCATAAGGATAGCTATATCTTAACTTATGGTGAGATGGTAGAGCTTAGGGGGAGGTTAGACTCTGTTCAGGCTGACTACACTGAGCTCCAAGGCCATCTTGTAGGCAGCGTGAATGCTGCTTATGAGAATATGAATGCTCAGGTTTGAGTTCTTGCGCCCGACCTTGACCTCACCCTGTTCAGCTTGGACAACATTGTAGTTGATGGAAAGACTGTTCCTGACGGCTCGGATGATGATGATGTAGACGTAGAACCTCTTCCTGTGCCATCTGCCAAAGCCTCTATTGTCTCGACTTCTTCAACTCCTACTACTGAGGTTGGCCATCCCGAGTCGGACCCTGATGTCCAGATTCTGAACCAGCCGGATGGGACCGTGGATGCCGTCCCTCTCGCAAGTCGTCCTCCTTCTCCCCAGGATACCGCTACTGGGGAGTCTTTGAATCCCTTGTAATTTACTGATTTACTATCTTTGTGGCCCTGTTTGTGGATCTTTGAACTCTTATTTTTTGTATCTTGTGGTCTGGACTTGGATATTTTGGTTGCTTTTCCTAGAAACCTTATTTAGAAAAACAAAGTAACTTCTTGAGCTCTTTGAGGTCGACTCTTGAGTGGCCTTTTGAGCCTTTTATCATAGTAGCTTTTGCTTATCTTCTTGATGTGTTTGTTTCCAACCTTTTGGAGCCTCTAGGAATCTCAAGAGTGTTGGAGCTCTATGTTGTTCGACCTCTTTTTTGGTTCCCTTTGTGTTTGAATACTTGTAAATTAGTTTTCGGTGAGGTCGTGGCTTTCTTTGGGTCGAGTTGTGTCCCTTCTAGCGCACGCCTTTGTTCTCTCAACTTCTTTCGTTGAATCTTTTGAGTTATTTTTAGTAATCCATTTGGACCTCACCAGGTCTTCTTTTTATAGATTTACTTTTTATAACTCTTTCACCTTTTGATCGGCTTGGGCCGACTTCTTCATGTTGGTCTCAATCTAAGTTATTTCTAGTAATCTATTTTATTTGGACCTTGTCAGGTCTCTTTTTATGGATCACTTTTATAACTTTTTGTAGCTTTTGTCGGGCTGACTTCATCATGCCGGTCCCTTCTAAGTTATTTCTAGTAATCCATTTTCTTTGGACCTTGTTAGGTCTCTTTTTACGGATTAATTTTATAACGTTTTGTAGCTTTGTGGGGCCAAATTCATCATGCCGGTCCCTTCTAAGTTATTTCTAGTAATCCATTTTCAAGGCTGGCCAGACCGCTTTTCTATGGGTTACCTTTTATAACTTTTTGTCGCTTTGACCTGGTTTGACTTCTTTTATGTCGGTCCATTCTAAGTTATTTCTAGCGATCCATTTTTGTTTCTATTCATACCCTGGGTCGAGCTATCCGACCTGGGATGATCGGCGACAAAGCGACCGACCTCTATAGGTCAAGCAGACCGACTTCTTTATAAAGAACTCGGCCGAATCAACGAGAGAGCCCAATAAAGGGCCCGGGTAGAGGAACACGACTCAAATCCTAAGGCAACCCAAGCCTATAGGGATAAAGACGGTTCCGTTGAAGATACGCTGACCTCAACTCAAGGATAAAAGATAAGATAAGATAACTAACTTATCTTATCTAAAAGGTCACATTTCACCATTATAAATACACTGGAGCACCCAGGTATAACTCATACTCTGATTCTACTCAATACCTGCTTAATACCCTTGCTAACTTAAGCATCGGAGTCCCTTGCAGGTACCTTCCACCCTTCGGGGACAAAAGAATCAGCACCACCACCAAATTCAACAAGTCGGGCACAACGGCTCCGGCCGTCTCCCACCAGGCAGACACATTAGCACCGACCCGTACAGAAGATCTCATTCGAGATCGACCTCCAGTTTCAGGTAACCCACGGAACATTGGCGCCATTGCCGGGGAACCTGGAAGTCATCCTATCACCATGACGGACGACCATGACAACGACCACGATTCAGGTCTGGAGGATCGGACACCGCACAAAAACGCGGATGTCACGCTACAAAACACTCCGAAAACCAACAAAGACAAAGACTCACCAAATTCAGGGGCAATAGAAGTGCTCCTGGATCGCCTAAAACAACTGAAAAAAGAAACCCAACAACAACGGGAAATCGGAAGAGATCTCCAAAGAGAGGTGCGGCGACGTCAGGAGTTGGAAGAAAAACTACAACAATTGGAAGCCGATCTCAAATCAAAAGCCCCCCAGGCTAATCTCGAGGAAAATTCACGCAAAGAGCAAGACCCGTTCACCAGGGAAATCATGAAAACCAAAATTCCAAAAGACTTCAAACTCCCGGATATAACCTTGTATGATGGCACTACGGATCCCAACCATCACCTCAGCAACTTCAGAAGTAGAATGTACCTCACTGACGCCTCAGATGCTATTTGCTGCAAGGCTTTTCCAGCAACTCTCACAAAGACAACGATCCGATGGTTCGACAACCTACCCCCGAAGTCCATCTCAAGCTTTGATGAGTTAGCTAAAAAATTCCTAGCCAGATTCTCCATTCAGAAAGATAAAGCCAAGCACGCCCCCAGTTTACTAGGGATCAAACAAGGAGATCGGGAGAGCCTCCACAACTACATGGAGAGATTCAACAAAACATGCATGGATATACAAAGTTTACCAACGGAGGCCGCCATTATGGGACTCATCAATGGCCTACGAGAGGGACCTTTCAGCCAATCTATCTCAAAAAAATACCCAACCTCCTTAGACGAAGTACAGGAACGAGCAGAAAAATACATCAACATGGAAGAAAACGCTCGGTTAGGAGAGACCTCAAAATCAAGGGCCTCCTACCAAGACAGAGACAAGGAATCCAAGAGAATAGAAGATCGACAAGGGGAGAAAGTCAAAAAATACCATAATTTCACTCCTCTCAGGGCATCCCTGGTCGAGATATACAAAGAAGTCTCCCATACAGAAAAAATCCCCCAGCACGGCCACTCAAAGGCAAAAGGGGAGGAGGAAACCAGAAGGAATATTGTGAATACCATCAAGTCCGAGGACACTCCACAAACGAATACTTCGACTTAAAAAATATCATAAAAAAATTGGTGAGAGAAGGAAAATTAGATCGATTCCTGGCCACCCGAGATGATGATCAAAGAAAGAGACGAAGGGATGAAGATACCGAACGAACAGAACAATCACCTCGGACACCAGAAAGACATGTCCACATGATACACGGCGGATTCACAGCAGGTGTGATCTCCAAATCCTCTCGCAAAAGATATCTCAAAGAAGTATATCATGTCGAAGGAGAGGAGAAAGCACTCAACATTCCGGCAATTATATTCACTAAAGAGGACGCATCCGGCATCATCACAGAACACGATGATCCCATGGTTATCACCATCATATTGGCAAACGCCAACCTACACCGCACATTAGTAGACCAAGGGAATTCTGCCAACATCTTATTCAAAACAGCCTTTGATAAACTCGGCTTGGAAGAAAAAGAACTTAAAGCATATCCAAACAGCCTGTTTGGGCTAGGGGATACCCCGGTTCGACCATTCGGATACATACCACTACATACAACCTTCGGAAAAGGGGACCAATCCAGGACCCTCAAAATAGACTACATCATAGTCGATGTAAGTTCAGCTTATAACGCTCTCATAGGACGGACAACACTCAATCAACTCGGCGCAATAGTCTCGACCCCACACCTATGTATGAAGTTCCCTACCTCAAAAGGGATAGCCACAATAAAAGCAGACCAAAAGACGGCACGTCGCTGTTATAACGAAAGCCTAAACCTCAGAGGCAAAGGAGAAGAGTTCCACACAATCGAGCTGGGTGGAGTTCACCAACAAGAAGAACTTCGTCCCCGGCCAGAAGGCGAGATAGAAATGATTCAGATTGGGGACACCTCAGAAAAAACAACCAATATCGGTACAATCCTAAAAGGAGATTTAAGAGAGTTACTAATACAATTCTTGCGAGATAATGTCGATCTCTTCGCGTGGAAAGCTGCAGACATGCCAGGCATAGACCCTAAGCTAATGTGTCATAGGTTGGCAGTTTATCCAGGATCTCGACCGGTGCAGCAGAGACGAAGAAAACTTGGGCCAGAGCGATCCCAAGCTGTGGACGAGCAAGTACAGGCACTACTGGAAGCCGGATTCATAAGAGAAGTCAAATACCCGCTATGGCTAGCCAACGTTGTCTTGGTGAAAAATCAAATGGGAAGTGGCGAATGTGCACCTATTACACCGATCTTAACAAGGCTTGTCCAAAAGATCCATATCCACTCCCAAGTATTGACGCTCTAGTAGATGCTTCCTCCGGATACAAATATCTCTCATTTTTGGACACATACTCGGGGTACAATCAAATCCCCATGTATCCACCAGATCAAGAAAATACCTTGTTTCTAACACCGAAAGCAAATTACTGCTACATCGTGATGCCTTTCGGTCTCAAGAACGCAGGAGCTACTTATCAAAGTCTAATGAATAAAGTCTTCTCAGATCACATCGGAAAAATCATGGAAGTTTATATGTACGACATGTTGATAAAGACACAAAGCAAAGATACATTATTATCCGACCTGACTCAAGTGTTTTACACTATAAGGAAGCACAACATGCGGCTCAATCCCGCAAAATGCACCTTCGCAGTAGAAGCAGGTAAATTCTTAGGCTTCATGCTCATACAAAGGGGAATTGAAGCAAATCCAGACAAATGGCAAGCCATACTCAACATGAAGAGCCCAACCTGTGTCAAAGAAGTACAACAACTCAATGGGAGGTTGGCCGCCCTATCCCGATTTTTAGCAGGAGCTGCGATAAGATCTCTCCCCTTCTATGCTACTTTAAGAAAGGGAAAACAGTTCGAATGGACGACAGAATGTGAGCAAGCCTTCCAAGACTTCAAGGAGTTCTTAGGACGGCCACCTATCCTATCTCGACCACGAGAAGGAGAACCGCTCATATTATATCTCGCAGTAGGGAGCCGGGCAATAGCCTCAGCACTAGTCAGAGAAGACAAAAATGGGCAACAACCCGTCTACTTCATTAGTAAAGCGCTACAGGGATCCAAGCTGAACTACCAGAAAATAGAAAAAATTGCCTATACCCTCATTCTAACATCTCGACGACTCCGCCCGTACTTCCAAGCTCACACCATTAGGGTTCGAACTAACCAGCCCATAAAAGGAATATTGCAGAAAACAGATCTGGCAGGTAGAATTCTACAATGGGCGGTCGAGTTGTCAGAGTTTGACCTCCAATATGAAGCTCGGACGGCCATCAAAGCACAGTATCTGGCCAACTTTATCGCAGAATTCACAGATGCCCTAGAAACCCCACAGAATGGAATCTTTACGTGGACGGTTCGTCAAATAAAACTGGAAGTGGCGCAGGCGTGATAATAGAAAGCGACCAAGGAACCCAAGTTGAGCTCTCCCTCAAGTTTGGGTTCCCGGCCTCAAACAACCAGGCAAAATATGAAGCATTATTAGCCGGTTTGAAGCTGGCTAAAGAGGTCGGAGCTCAAAAACTCAATATTTACAGCGATTCACAAGTGGTCACATCACAAATAACAGGGAGCTACCAAGCCAAAGATCCCACCATGAAAAAATATTTGGATAAAACCAAGGAACAGCTCGGACAAATCGGGGAGTATAAAATCTGCCACATACCCTGCGAACAAAATGCCCGAGCTGATGCACTCTCAAAACTAGCCAGCACCAAACCAGGGGGCAACAATAGGAGCCTCATCCAGGAAACGTTGCAAAACCCATCAATCTCGGAAGAAGAAAAAGTCCTGACTATAACAAGTCAGGACCAAGGATGGATGACCCCCAAAATCAATTACCTCAAAACAGGAATGCTCCCCACAGAAGAAAAGGAGGCAAAGAGGTTAAAAAGGGAGGCACAGTACTACACCATCATAAATAACATCCTGTACAAAAGAGGAATCTCAACACCTTTACTAAAATGCGTGCCGACCTCCAAAACAAGGGAAGTGCTAGAAGAAATACACGGCGGCATTTGTGGCAATCATCTCGGAGCACAAGCTCTCGCCAAAAAAGTACTTCGGGCAGAATTTTATTGGCCAACTCTACAGAAAGAAGCTACAGAATTTGTAAAGGCATGTCTACCATGTCAGAAACATGCCAACATTCACATCGCCCCACCAGAAGAACTTATTAGCGTGACCTCGCCTTGGCCATTTGCAAAATGGGGACTCAATCTTCTCGGCCCCTTCCCATAGGGAACAGGACAAGTTAAATTCCTCACAGTAGGGGTAGATTACTTTACAAAGTGGATCGAGGCAAAGCCCCTAACCAATGCTACCGCTCAGAGAAGCCAGAAATTCTTATATAGAAACATTGTCACAAGGTTTGGGGTTCCATATTCACTAACCACAGACAATGGTACTCAATTCACAGATGCAGGCTTCAGAAAACTAGTAGCTGACTTGAATATAAAGCACCAGTACACCTCCGTTGAACACCCACAAGCCAACGGACAGGCTGAAGCTGCTAACAAAGTCGTATTGGCCGGATTAAAATGGAGATTACAAGATGCAAAGGGAGCCTGGGCGGAGGAGCTTCCACAAGTCCTATGGGCATATCGAACAACGCCACATTCCACCATGAAGCAATCCCCCTTCCGGTTAGCATACGGAATAGAGGCGATGATTCCAGTAGAGATTGAGGAATGGTCGCCTAGAGTAGTTCACTACAATGAGGGAGCAAACTCCCAACTTCAGAGAGAAGAGCTCGACTTGTTACCAGAAATCCAAGAGAGAGCTCGGATTAGGGAAGAAGCTCTAAAGCGCCGAATGGCTTCCAGATATAATCAAAAGGTAGTGCCAAGAAGTTTTGTAGAGAATGATCTCATCCTAATCCGAAATGATATTGGAACAACTCGACCAAGAGAAGGAAAGCTGGCAGCAAACTACAAAGGACCCTACCGAGTTGTAAAAGTACTTGGAAAGGGCTACTACAGACTGTCTGAACTCGATGGGCGAGAGCTTCCCAGGTCATGGCACGCCTGTAACCTAAGAAGGTACTACAGTTAAAAAAGGCAAAAGAATCTCATCATTTGATTCACTTTTTTTCCTGAAAAGGTTTTTTAATGAGGCACCAAGTTGAGATTCAGACAATCCCATATGTATATATTCGCACTTTTTCCTTTAAGTAAAATACATTAGATATTCTACAAAGATTTCAAGACGCATTAATCTGAAGCATTCATCGTCCGATTATAAAGCAACAGATCGGCAGAAAGTGAAAAACAATTTCACTGCACGATCACGATAAAGACAACCGTCCGATAAAGGTGAAAACGCGATTCACCCAAAAGACGATTTAGAGATGACAACCACTTTCTACAAATCGGCAAAGATGAACACAGAATAATGTAAGAAGTTATCGAAAGTGATCTAAAAAAAGAACCTGACGAGGTCTTACGGATCGCAAAAATAATAACTTAAGGACTGGTCGAATGAACCAAGTCAACCAAAGTTATAAGTAAACCCTGGAAAGAGGTCTGGCCAACCCTATTAAAGAGGATTACTTTAACTTAGAAGGGCCTGACATAACAAAGTCAGCCCAAAACAAAAAGTTATACAAGTAGTCCCTGAAAGAGATCTGACAAAGATCCAAGAAAGATGACTACAAAAGATAACTTAAAGGAGACCGACATAACCAAGTCGGACTCCTATCACTAATAAGTTATACAAGTAGTCCCTGAAGGAGATCTGACAAAGATCCAAGAAAGAAGACTACAAAAGATAACTAAAAGGAGACCGACATAACCAAGTCGGACTCCTACCACTAAAAAGTTATCAAAGTAATCCTCAAAGAGACCTGACAAAGGTCCAAGAAAGAGGATTACAAAAAATAACCTAAAGGAGACCGACATAACCAAGTCGGACTCCTACCACAAAAAAGTTATCAAAGTAATCCCTGAAAGAGACCTGACAAAGGTCCAAGAAAGAGGATTACAGAAATAACTTAAAAGGGGACCAGCGCAAAAGAACCACCAAGAAACAAGTTGGACCCATAAGTCACAACTTGAAAGGATCCAAGCTACAAACAATATAACAAAGCAATCCGAGGAGGTCAAGATACAAGATTTCAAACATCAATAGAAAACTGAAAAGATGCCAAGTCAAAAAAAGCGACTTCTATTACTCCACAAAAGTTATAAGGCCCCGGAAGGCTACCAAAACCTACCGATAGCGAGCTACCTTTTGTTTTTCAAAATAAAAAGTTGCTAAACAAGCAACTAGGAAATGTCAGCAATTAAATAAAAAGTTTTAAAAAGCCCACAAGCCGGGCCAACTACATATCCAAAAAGAGATCAGCAAACATCAGAACCCTTCTTGGCAGCATCAGGGCAAGGAGAAGGAGGACGAGTCTGAATCGGCACAGCGTCCAGAATCCCATCCTCCCGGTTCAGAATCTGGCAATCCGAGTCGGGCACAATCAGAGGAGCAGAAGAGGTCGACACTTTGGCAGAGGACACAGGAGGAGGATCAGCATCATTATCACCATCGTCATCAGGGACAATCCTGCCATCCCTGATAACATTGTCCAGGCTGAAAGGGGTGAGATCAGCCTCGGGAGCAATGACCCGAACTTGCTCCTTCAAGTTCTCGTAAGCAGCAGTCACGCTGCCAACGAGATGACCTTGGAGCTCAAAATAATCTTCCCGGGCATTATTCAACTCCTCCCTCAGGCGCATCACCTCCCGATAAGTCATCATGTAACTCTCCTTATGCATCAAGGCTGTGTCCTCGGCTAACCTCAAAGAAGCCGCCAGTGAAAGGGAACTCGCCTTTTCATTCTCTAGATCCTTTTCCAACTTGGTCACCTTTAATTCAAGCTCCTCCTTCAGCCCCTTCATCCGGTCAAACTCCTGCTTTGCCTCCTCCATAAATGCCTTGGTAGCATGGAGAGGAAGATTTTGAGCAGTCTGGTATATAGCAGCCACCATAAATGCCATCTATACGTGATTTCGGGCCATAAATTCCAAATGATGAAGGATGGACACATCGTTCATTGAGAGGGTACCATAGGGACCGATTTGCTGATCCACAAATTCAATGGCATTAAAATCGGGAGCGTTGAGGTCGAAAGGCTCAACTGTTTTTTGTTTTTTATTGGAGGAGCAATAGAAGGAGCAACAGAAGTAGGGTGAGGATCCACCAGACGAACTCGGGGAGTAGGGATCACCTTCTTCACCCCAGGGGAACTCGGCACGGATGGCTTCTCACGCACTTGGCAGGACCCCTCCCCAGCCGCCTTGGCCGCAATATTTTTGGCAACAGTCGCCCTCTGCGCCCTCTTAAAAGCTATCATGGATTCATTTTTCTTCATTGCCTCTGCAAATAAAACAGAAACCAAGCTACAAGTCGGGCAAGTCGGAAAGACAGCTACAAGCAACATAAACAGATAATAAAAGATACCCAGTTCAATTTGAAGAAGAGCAGGATTAGTCAGAAATTTCTTTGTGTCAAGATGGGGAGGTTGACCCCAGCGTTCTTCCAAGACAGTCACAAAATCTCGCTCAGCCTCATCTAACATTTCCCACGAATATCTGGAGACCCTCACATCTTTTTGCCATTCCAAAGGAAAAGCAGGTTCGTCATTTTCATCCAGAAAAAAGGGCCGAACTCCTTCAACAGCTCGGACCTTGAAAAAGTAGTTTTTAAAATCTCGAAATGACTCGTCAAACATGGAAAAGACCTTCTTTCCTTGGGTAGAACGAAAAGAGACCCAAGCCGACTTCTTTTTTACTACACCAGGCTTAGTCAAGACAAAAAGATAGAAAAAGAGAGATTGGGAAGTAGGAATACCAAAACCATTGCACAACAATTGGAAAATTTTTATGAAACCCCAAGAATTGGGGTGAAGTTGAGAGGGGGCAACATTACAGGACCACAACAAGTCGGTTTCAAATTGAGTAAAAGGAAGGGTAATACCCAGCGGACCGAAGAAAAAATCATAAACATAAAAGAAAGGGCGATCATCAACAACCCGAGTAGAAAATCAGACTCTCTCGTCAGAAGAAGGAGGAATAAGCTCATAGTTCTTCTCATCACTGGATTTACTACAAACACTATGAAATTGCCTAAGCTGCGCACAAAACACAGAATCAACCAGAGAGACACTCATAAGAACTATCGAGTCCACCCAATTGGCTATACCTTCAGGAACCTGGGAAGGCATCTCTACAACGTTATTTCGGGAAGCCATGAGGCCAACTAAATCCTACAAAAGAAAAGAAGAAAGGATTACTCAAAAAACATCTCGGGCAAGTGGCAAAACATCTCCACGGGCGAATACACAGAAAAGGAAAAACCCCAAGACTCAAAGTCCCGGGGCATCCTTCGGAGGCAGTAACAAAGCAAGGAGAAAGACAAAACACAAACAAAATAGAAAGTCATATTCCTACAGTCTATCAGCAAGAAACAAACATACCAGGCAAAAAGAATCAAAGATGCAACCTTTTTTCAGAATCAAACAAAATTATCATTCCAAAGCTTCAAAATCAAAAGCATTTCACAACATGCAAAAGCCCTAAAGGTATCAAGCAGTGGGAAAAGCGAAAAAGACCATGCAAAAGACGAAGAAATTATGAGACGCACAGTGATCAGGCATAGCAAAAAGCAGAAAAGATCCAAACTTTTCCCAACCAAGATAAAAACTTTCTCAAAACAGACACAAAATGGTGTAGAGGGAGGAAGAAAGAAGAACCAAACCTGGGAAAATGAGAGAAAGCTGCAGAGGAGCGGAAGGCAAAATCCAAAATCACCCCTTCTACCACGAAAAAAGCAAAGTCACAAAGCAACGTCGCTAGGCTGAAACGCGAAAACTACAGGCGGAGGCTTCAGAAAAGTCAAAAGGAAAAAATTAAAAGTGAGAAATTAAAGGGAGAAGTTACGAAGAAGAAGTGAAGAAGAGAAACCGTTTCTGATTGAGAAAATTCAAAATAAAAACCAAGAGAAAATGAGGGCAACTAATACCAAACTAAAGCGGATATTAAAACCGCTTGCGTTCCCAAAAAAGCGCTGATATAAAAGCGCGCGCTTTTAGAGAAAAACATTCTATATTCAAAAGCTGCTACAAAAAGGAGTCGACAAAATGCTTGAGTTCGGTTTCACAAGAGAAGGACCGAAGTCAAGGACTCGACCTCAACAAAGAAGACCGAGCTCAAGCAGGGGCACTGTTCATACCCTGGGTCGAGCTATCTGACCTGGGATGATCGACGACAAAGCGACCGACCTCTATAGGTCAAGCGGACCGACTTCTTCTTAAAGAACTCGGCCGAGTCAACGTGAGAGCCCAATAAAGGGCCCGGGTAGAGGAACACGACTCAAATCCTAAGGCAGCCCAAGCCTATAGGGATAAAGACAGTTCTGTTGAAGATACGCTGACCTCAACTCAAGGATAAAAGATAAGATAAGATAACTAACTTATCTTATCCAAAAGGTCACATTTCACCATTATAAATACACTGGAGCACCCAGGTATAACTCATACTCTGATTCTACTCAATACCTGCTTAATACCCTTGCTAACTTAAGCATGGGTGTCCCTTGCAGGTTCCCCCCACCCTCTGGGGACAAACGATTCAGCACCACCACCAAATTCAACAAGTCAGACACAACGGCTCCGGCCGTCTCCCACCAGCCGGACACGTTAGCACCGACCCGTACAGAAGATCTCATTCGAGATCGACCTCCAGTTTCAGGTAACCCACGGAACAGTTTCAGACCTCGTCAGGTCTTTATTCATGGATCGCTTTTTATAACTTCTTACATTATTCTATCTTTGTCGCTTTACATCTTGCCAATTTTGATCATCGCTTGGCCTGACCTTTGATGAATTCAGTTTTCATCTTTGTCGACCTTATTGTGATCGAGCAGTGAATTTAGTTTGTCACTTTTTCCAATCTATAGCTTTATAATCAGGCAATGAATTTTTGCGTTTCAGATTAATGCGTCTTGACAAAGAGAATTTGTAGAAAATCTGAAAAAACTTTATTAAAAAAATAGAAAATATGCAAATATATACATGTGGGTGCTCACCCTTCTTAGGTCAGGTAATTTTTGCAAATCTTGGCTTTGTACCTTATTAAAAAACCTTTTTTAGGAAAAAGAGTGCACCTTTGTCCTAAGATCTTTTTATTACCTTTTAACTATAATACCTTCTTAGGTTGCAGGCGTGCCATGCTCTTGGTAGCTCTCGCTCCTCGAGTTCGGACACTTTGTAGTAGCTTTTTCCCAGTTAGCTACTAGTTTTCCTTCTTTGGGTTGACTTATTCCGATATCATTTTGGATTAGATGAGGTCATTATTGGTGAAGCTTTGCTGCACTACCTTTTGATTGTATCTTAAGGCCATGCGGCATTTTAGAGCTTCTTCTCTGATCCGAGCTCTTTCTCGGACTTCTGAGAGTAGGTCGAGCTCTTCCCTTTGAAGTTGGGAGTTAGCTTCTTCACTGTGGAGGATCGTTCTAGCAGATCATTCTTCAACTTCTACCGGTATTATTGCCTCCATTCTATAAGCCAATCGGAAGGGTAATTCCTTTGTGGTGGAGTGTGGAGTTGTCCGATATGCCCATAGGACTTGTGGGAGCCCTTCAGCCCAGGCTCCCTTTACATCCTGTAGCCTCCATTTTAACCCGGCTAGTATGACTTTATTGGCAGCTTTTACTTGTCCATTAGCCTGCAGGTGTTCTACAGATGTGAATTGAGTGCCATTGTCTGTGGTGATAGAGTAAGGAATCCCAAACCTCGTGACAATGTTCCTATATAGGAATTTTCAACTTCTTTGGGCAGTGGCATTGGCTAGGGGCTCTCCCTCTATCCATTTTATGAAATAATCTACCCCTACAATGAGGAATTTCACCTGTCCCGATCCTTGGGGGAAGGGCCCAAGGAGGTCGAGTCCCCACTTTGTAAATGGCCAAGGTGATGTTACGCTGATGAGTTCTTCTGGTGGGGCGATGTGAAAGTTAGCATGCTTCTGACATGGTGGACATGTCTTAACGAACTCGTTGGCTTCTTTTTGTAAAGTTGGCCAAAAGAATCCGGCTCAGAGTACTTTCTTGGCAAGAGCTCGTGCTCCGAGATGATTGCCAAATGTGCCATTGTGTATTTCTTCTAAGACCTCCTTTGTGTTAAAGGTCGGTACACATTTTAGTAGAAGTGTTGACATCCCTCTCTTGTATTGGATGTCGTTTATGATAGTGTAATACTAAGCTTCTCGCTTTAACCTCTTTCCCTCTTTTTTATCTGTAGGGAGTATCTCTGATTTGAGGTAGCTGATTATGGGAGTCATCCACCCTTGATCCTGACCTGATATAGCTAGGACCATTTCTTCCTCCGAGATTGATGGGCTTTGCAGTATTTCCAAGATGAGGCTCCTATTATTGCCCCCTGGTTTGGTGCTGGCTAATTTTGAGAGTGCATCAGCTCGGACATTTTGTTCCCGAGGTATATGTCAGATCTCGTATTCTTTGAATTGTCCAAGTTGTTCCCTGGTTTTGTCCAAGTACTTTTTCATGGCAGGGTCTTTGGCTTGGTAGGTCCCTGCTATTTATGAGGTAATGACCTGTGAGTCGTTGAAGATGATAAGTTTTTGGGCTCCAACCTCTTTGGCCAGCTTCAAACCAGCCATTAGCGCCTCATACTCAGCCTGGTTATTGGAAGCAGGGAACTCGAACTTCAAGGAGGGTTCGATTTGGGTTCCCTGATTACATTCTATTATCATGCCTGCTCCGCTCCCGATTTTATTGAAAGATCCGCTCACATAAAGATTCCAATTTGTAGGGATTTTCGGGGTGTTAGTGTACTCCGCAATGAAGTCGGCTAGATACTGTGATTTGATGGCTGTCCGAGCTTCATATTGGAGGTCGAATTTGGACAACTTGACTACCCACTGTAGGATTCTTCCCGCTAAATCTGTTTTCTGTAGAATGCCTTTTATGGGCTGGTTGGTCCAAACTTTAATGGTGTGAGCCTGAAAGTATGGACGAAGTCGTCGAGAGGTTAATATGAGAGCATAGGCGAACTTCTCTATCTTTTGATAGTTCAGCTCAGACCTTTGTAGCGTTTTGCTGATGAAATATATAGGTTGTTGTCCACTTTCGTCCTCTCTGTCTAGTGCTGAAGCTACTGCCCGGCTTCCTACTGCAAGGTATAATATGAGTGCTTCTCCTTCCCGTGGTCGGGTAAGGATGGGTGGTTGTCCCAGGAATCTTTTGAAATCCTGGAAGGCTTGCTCGTACTCTAGTGTCCATTCGAGCTTCTTTCTTTTCCTTAGTGTGGTGTAGAAGGGGAGAGATCTTATGGCTGATCCGACTAGAAATCTGGACAAGGCTGCTAGTCACCCGTTGAGCTATTGCACTTCTTTAACACAGGTCGGACTTTTCACATCGAGTATGGCCCGGCACTTGTCCGGGTTTGCTTCGATTCCTGTTTGTGTGAGCATGAAACCCAAGAATTTGCCAGCTTCTACTCCATGAGTTTCTTGACATGGTCTGCGAAGACTTCATTCATTAATATTTGATAGGTGGCTCCTGCATTTTTGAGTCTGAACGGCATGATGACGTAGCAATAGTTTGCCTTTGGAGTTAAGAATGAAGTTTTTTCTTGATCAGGTGGGTACATCAGGATTTGATTGTATCCTGAATAGGCATCCATGAACGAGAGGTATTTGTATCCGAAGGAGGCATCCACCAGAGCGTCTATACTTGGGAGTGGATAAGGATCTTTTGGGCAAGCTTTGTTGAGATCTGTATAATCTGTGCACATCCGCCACTTCCCATTTGATTTTTTCACCAAGACAACGATGGCTAACCATAGTAGGTACTTGACTTCTTTTATGAATCCTGCCTCTAGTAGAGCTTGTACCTGTTCCTGCACAGCTTGGGATCGTTCTGGTCTGAGCTTTCTATGCCTCTGCTGTACTGGCCGAGATCCTAGATACACTGCCAACTTGTGGCACATTAGCTTCAGGACTATGCCCGGCATGTCTGCGGCCTTCCATGCGAAGAGGTCGACATTATCTTTTAGGAACTGTATGAGGGACTCCTTTACATTCCCTTTTAGGATTATGCCAATATTGGTTGTTTTATCTGGGACATCTCCGATCTGGACTTTTTCTATCTCACCTTCATGGTGTGAATGAAAGTTCATCCCGACCTCGAACTCCACCGGGTTCGATGGTGTGGATTTCTTCTTCTTTGCCTCTGAGGTTCAGACTTTCGTTGTAACAGCGATGCTCTGTTTTTTGGTATCCTTTTATCGTAGCAATCCCTTCTGTAGTTGGGAACTTCATGCATAGATGAGGAGTCGAGACTACTGCGGCAAGCTGATTTAGCGTTGTCCGACCTATTAGGGCATTGTAGGCTGAACTCACATCGACCACGATGTAGTCTATGTTGAGCGTCCTTGACCGGTTTCCTTTTCTGAAGGTTATGTGTAGTGAGATGTATCCAAGTGGTTAGATTGGAGTATCTCCTAGTCTGAATAAGCTATTCGGATATGCTCTGAGCTCTTTTTCCTCCAGGCCGAGTTTGTCAAAGGCAGTTTTGAACAAGTTATCAGCCGAGCTTCCTTGGTCCACCAGTGTGCGGTGGAGATTAGCGTTGGCCAATATGATAGTGATGACCATGGGATCGTCATGTCGTGAGATGACGCCAGCTGCGTCCTCTTTAGTGAAAGTAATAGTAGGGAGGTCGGATGCTCTTTCTCCTCCCTCGACGTGATATACTTCTTTGAGGTGTCTTTTACGAGATGATTTGGAGATTCCTCCTCTCGCAAATCCTCCATGTATCATGTGAACAGGTCTCTCCGGGGTACGAGGTGGTCGTTCAGTTCGTCTGATCTCTTCGTCTCTTCTTCTTTTTTTGGGCTCATCTGTCTTACTGGATCGGTACCGATCTAGTCTCCCCTCTCTTGCCAATTTTTCTATAACATTCTTCAAGTCGAAGCACTCGTTAGTGGGATGTCCATAAATTCAGTGGTATTCGTAGTATTCCATCCAATTTTCGCCTCCTTTTTTGCTTTTAAGTGGGCGAGGTGGTGGGATCTTTTCAGTGTGGCATACTTATCGGTATACTTCTACAAGAGACACCTGGAGAGGGGTGTAGTTGTGGTATTTCTTAATCTTTTTCTTAAATTCTGTATCCTTATCTAGGGAGGAGTAAAAGGATCCGTATTTTGAGGTCTCTCATAGTCGAGAGTTTTTCTCCATATTGATGTACTTTTTTGCTCGTTCTTGCACTTCATTGAGAGATGTGGGATGTTTCTTTGATATAAAGTGACTAAAAGGTCCCTCTCGTAGGCCATTGATGAGACCCATAATGGCTGCTTTCAGTTGGCAGACTTTGTATGTCCAAACATGCTTTGTTAAATCTTTCCATGTAGTTGCAGAGACTTTCCCGATCTCCTTGCTTGATCCCTAATAGGCTTGGGGCGTGCTTGGTTTTGTCCTTCTAGAAGGAGAATCTGGCAAGAAACTTTCTAGCCAAGTCGTTAAAGCTTGTGATGGACCTGGGGGGTAGATTATCGAACCACTTAATTACTGTCTTTGTTAAGGTAGTCGGGAAGGCTTTGCACCAAATTGCATTTAAGGCATCGGTGAGATACATTCTACTTCTGAAATTACTGAGATGATGGCTTGGATCAGATGTGCTGTCGTACGGAATCATGTTGGGAGCTTTGAAATCCTTTGGGATTTTTTCATTCATAATCTCTTTGGTGATTGGGTCTTGATCTTTGTGGGGGTTGTATCCATGATTGGATTGGGTAGTCTTGGCTTTTAGATCGGCTTCAAGGTTTAAGAGTTTGTCCTCTAACTCTTTACGCCGCTTAGTTTCCCTTCGAAGGTCCTTCTCGGCTTCTCATTGGTGCTCAACTCCTTTTTGAGTTGTTTGAGATGATCTTGTCGAGCTTGAAGTGCCTCCAGGTTTTGTGTGTTTGGTGAGTTCTTGTCTCCGTTTGGTTGAGACATTCCCTTTGGTGTGGTGTCCTCGCCTTTCTGGGGTGTTCTGTCTTCTAGATCAGAGTTGTGGTCGTTGTCAAGGTTGTCCGCCATGGTGATAGGATGACTTCCAGGTCCCCGACAACGGCGCCAATGTTTCGAGGGTTACCTGAAACCGTTGGTCGATCTCGGACGAGATCTTCTGTACTGGTCGGAGCTGTTGTGTCCGACTTGATGATGGTGGCTGGAGCTGCCGTGTCTGACTTGTTGGACTTGGTGGTGCTGATCCTTGTGTCACCGATGGGTGGGGGTACCTGCAAGGGACTCCGATGCTTAAGTTAGTAAGGCTTTTAAGCAGGCTTTTAGTAGAATCAGAGTATATGTTATACCTGGGTGCTCCAGTGTATTTATAATATTGTAGAGTGACCTTTGCTGGAGATAAGATAGTTATCTTATCTTATCTTTTGAGTGAAGTCATCTTATCTTTAATGGAACCGCCCTTATCTTTCTAAGCTTTGGGCTGCCTTTAGATTTGGGTCGTGTTCCTTTGTTTGGGCCTTCTTGGGCCTCTGTAGTGGTTTGGCCGACCTCTTTTATAAAGAGGTCGGATAATGCTGGTCTGAACAGGTCGGTCGACTTGTCTTCAGTTAGCTCGGGTCGTACAACTTGACCTAAGACATGAACAATAACCATGCCAGAGAAAGTGCAGTAAACCATGCTGTGCAGGAGAGAAGAGTTCTAGGCTCTTACATTAATCCAATGCCAGGAAATTATGGAAGTACCATTTAGAAACCAACCATACATGCCAATAACTTTAAATTGAAACCTCGACTCATTACCCTTGTTCAGAATAATTGCTCATTTGGAGGAGGTGCCCAAGAAGACCCTAATCCACACTTGACCACTTTCCTAAGAATATGTGATACTGTGAAGTTTAATGGTGTTCATCCTGACTCCTATAGGTTGCTCCTGTTTCCCTTCTCTCTTAGGGACAAAGCATCTAAATGGTTAGAATCCTTTCCAATGGATAGTTTGACAACTTGGGAAGACATGGTGAACAAGTTATTGGTGAGATCCTATCCTCCTCAAAGAGTCAATAGATTAAGGGCTGAGGTCTAAAACTTTAGACAACAAGATGGTGAAACTCTCTATGAAGCATATGAGAGATACAAAGACTTGACAAGACGGTGCCCACCAGACCTGTTCAATGAATGGGTGCAGCTGTACATTTTCTATGAAAGGTTGTCTTATGAATCAAAGAAGGCATTGGATCACTCTTCAGGGGGATTTCTAAACAAGAAGAAGACCATTGAAGAAGCCATAGACATCATAGAAACTGTGGCTAACAACAAGTTTTTCTATGCCTCTGATAGGAGCAACAACCAAGGAGTAATGGAGCTAAATCATATGGATGCATTGCTGGCTTAAAACAAGATGATTACCAAGAAAATGGCTGACCTTACCAAGCAGATGGAAATGAATCAAGTTGCAATAGTCAACACTCCATCACCAGCTCAAGAAGGAGTGAATATAGAGGAAGGAAGTGACTGGGAACAAGCCAATTATATTGGAAACTCGTCCAGACAGTCCTACGATCCATACTCGAAGACTTATAACCCTGGTTGGAAGAACCACCCAAACTTTGGGTGGAGAAACCAGCAAGACCAAGGCCAAGATCAGAGGCATCACAACCCCAACCAAAACAACAATGCAGCCTATCAACACTCAACTCAAAGGCCATATCAACACCCACCCAACAACTCTTCTCAACTTCCATATCATACCCAAAACGGCCATTCTCAACCCTCTAACCTCAACTCACCATCGTCATCTGAAGATAGACTTTCCAGGATTGAGACTCTGCTTGAAGGCATATGCAAGGAAGTTCAGGACAATAGAGTGTTCAAGGATGAAGTTCGAGCTAATATAAAGAATCAGGGAGACACCATTAAAAGGCTTGAATCCCAAGTGGGATATCTTTCTCAGCAGATTCCTAAGCCTACTGACGGCTTCCCAAGTGATACTGAGAAGAACCCTAGAGGAGAGACAAAGAAGGTAAGATGGGAAGAATGCAAGGTGATCACTATAAGAGATGAAGAAGAGTCAAAAGTAGTGAACAACCCATCAGGACACCCTCAAGGCGTTCCAAAAAAAATCAAGAAGAGAAGGACCAAGAAACTGATTCTACACAAAAAAAGGAGCCAATGGAGAAGGAGATTTTGAAAACATATGTACTCAGAGCCCCATTCCCCCAGAGACTCAGGGGTGGTGGAAAGGGGAAATCATACTCAAGGTTCCTAGACATGTTTGCATCTCTCCATGTAAACATACCATTCATCGAGGCGCTCCAACAGATGCCCTCATATATCAAGTGCATGAAGGAGTTGCTGACCAAAAAGAATTCACTAAAGGGTGGACAAACAATAGTGATGAACAAAGAGTGCAGTGCCCTCATTAAAAAAGAATTGCCTACAAAAAAGAAGGACCCAGGGAGTTTTCACATCCCTTGTGCTATAAGAGAAACAATGATTGATAGTGGGCTTTGTGACCTAGGAGCAAGCATCAACTTAATGCCTTTATCCCTCATGAAGAAGCTACAAATTAATGAGCTAACACCCACAAATGTGATACTTCAACTGGCTGACAAAACTCAAAAACAAGCAATTGGAGTGGTAAAAAACGTGCTGGTAAAGGTTGGGAACTACTTCATTCCTATAAACTTTGCTGTCCTTGAAATGGAAGAAAGCCATCTCCATCCAATTATCCTGGAGAGACCGTTCTTAGCCACAGCCAGGGCACTCATAGATGTTGAGCGAGGGGAGTAAATACTAAGGATACATGATGAACAACTCATCTTTCATGTCTTTAGACCCTCACAAGAATTAGAGAAAGAAAACAAGGAACTAAGGGATGACCACAATAAAATACTCCTGGAAGAAACAAGTAGGGATTCACAAACAGGACACCGGGGTGCCTCCTTGGTTGAAAACCAAAGTAGTCAAAAGATACAATAGCCAAGGACAACCTAGGAGGAGCTGAGCCCACACGAGCTATATAAGACTAGCAACGAGATTGCCCTTAGAAACGAAGCCACGAGGAGTAAGGCATCACCAGAGAAAGGGAGAAAAAAGATGCCAAGAGGGTGGAGGAACAAAAAGATCCCTACACGGAACTTCTCTCCAGGAGATGCAGTGATATCTGTTCATTACCCACTAATCCCACCTCATATCCCTACCATTCCATCTCAACTACCTCAGGTATATACCATTAGTAGAATCCTCTCCTTGGAACATGTGGAGATTCTCAAGGAGGCTGGTGGACGAAATTGTGATACAAGAGTTCCAGGCACTGTTAGAGAAGCTTTTTCTTTCCACAACTCCATTCAACTTAACCAACAAGTGTACTGGGTCATCCAAGTAATACCTTACGTGAGTAAGGGTCGATCCCACAGAGATTGTTGGTATGAAGCAAGCTATGGTCACCTTGTAAATCTCAGTTAGGCGAATTAAATTGGTTTATGATGAGTTCGAAAATTAATAAATAAATAAAAAATAAAAAGGGATAGAAATACTTATGTAAAGAAATAGTGGGAATTTCAGATAAGTGTGTGAAGATGCTGTGCTCCTCTCGTATCTCTATTTTCTTATTACATTCATCCAATCCTTCCTACTCCTTTCCATGGCAAGCTGTATATAGGGCATCACCATTGTCAATGGCTACATCCCATCCTCTCAGTGAAAACGTTCTTATGCTCTGTCACAGCATGGCTAATCATCTGTCAGTTCTCAATCAGGTTGGAATAGAATCCCTTGATTCTTTTGCGCTTGTCATCACGCCCAGCCTTTAGGAGTTTGAAGCTCGTCACAGTCATTCAATCCCAAAATCCTACTCGGAATACCATAGACAAGGTTTAGACTTTCCGGATCCTCATGAATGCCGCCATCTATCTAGCTTATACCACGAAGATTCTGTTGGGGAATCTAAGAGATATGCGCCCGGCCTAGAGTAGAACGGAAGTGGTTGTCAGTCACGCGCGTTCATAGGTGAGAATGATGATGAGTGTCACGGATCATCACATTCATCAAAGTTAAGTGTAACGTATATCTTGGAATAAGGATAGAAGAGAATTGAATAGAAAGTAATAATAATTGTATTGAAACTTGAGGTACAGCAGAGCTCCACACCCTTAATTTATGGTGTGCAGAAACTCCACTGTTGAAAATACATAAGTAAAAGGTTCAGGCATGGCCGAATGGCCAGCCCCCCTAAAACGTGATCAATAGCCTCTTAAGATGAAGAATAATACAAAACTGGGACCAAATATGTAACATGGTCAAAAGACTACTAATACACTAGTAAAAAGTCTTATTTATACTAAACTAGCTACTAGGGTTTACATGAGTAAGTAATTGATGCATAAATCCACTTCCGGGGCCCACTTGGTGTATGCCTGGGCTGAGCTTGATCTATCCACGAGCTGAGACTTTTCTTGGAGTTGAACTCCAAGTTATAACGTGTTTTGGGCGTTCAACTCCGAATCATGACGTGTTTCTGGCGTTTAACTCCAGACAGCAGCATGTACTTGGCGTTCAACGCCAAGTTACGTCATCAATTTCCGAATAAAGTATAGACTATTATATATTGCTGGAAAGCTCTGGATGTCTACGTTCCAACGCCGTTAAGAGCGCGCCATTTGGAGTTTTGTGGCTCTAGAAAATCCATTTCGAGTGCAGGGAGGTCAGATTCCAACAGCATCAGCAGTCCTTTTGTCAGCCTTTTTCAGAGTTTTGCTCAAATCCCTCAATTTCAGCCAGAAATTACCTGAAATCACAAAAAAACACACAAACTCATAGTAAAGTCTAGAAATGTGAATTTAGCATAAAAACCAATGAAAACATCCCTAAAAGTAGCTTGAACTTACTAAAAACTACCTAAAAACAATGCCAAAAAGCGTATAAATTATCCGCTCATCACAACACCAAACTTAAATTGTTGCTTGTCCCCAAGCAACTAAAAATCAATTAGGATAAAAAGAAGAGAATATACTATAAATTCCAAAATATCAATGAATATTAATTATAATTAGATGAGCGGGACTTGTAGCTTTTTGCTTCTGAACAGTTTTGGCATCTCACTTTTTCCCTTGAAGTTCAGAGTGATTGGCATCTCTAGGAACTCAGAGTTCAGATAGTGTTATTGACTTTCCTAGTTAAGCATGTTGATTCTTGAACACAACTATTTATGAGTCTTGGCCGTGGCCCTAAGCATTTTGTTTTCCAGTATTACCACCGGATACATAAATGCCACAGACACATGACTGGGTGAACCTTTTCAGATTGTGACTCAGCTTTGCTAGAGTCCCCAGTTAGAGGTGTCCAGAGCTCTTAAGCACACTCTTTTTGCTTTGGATCACGACTTTAACCATTCAGTCTCAAGCTTTTCACTTGGACCTTTATGACACAAGCACATGGTTAGGGACAGCTTGATTTAGCCGCTTAGGCCTGGATTTGATTTCCTTGGGCCCTCCTATCCATTGATGCTCAAAGCCTTGGATCCGTTTTACCCTTGCCTTTTGGTTTTAAGGGCTATTGGCTTTTTCTGCTTGCTTTTTCTTTTTCTTTCTATTTTTTCGCCATTTTTTTTCGCAAGCTTTTGTTTTCCACTGCTTTTTCTTGCTTCAAGAATCAATTTTATGATTTTTCAGATTATCAATAACATTTCTCTCTGTTCATCATTCTTTCAAGAGCCAACAATTTTAACATTCGTAAACAACAAGATCAAAAATATGCACTGTTCAAGCATTCATTCAGAAAACAAAAAGTATTGTCACCATATCAATATAATTAAACTAAATTCAAGGATAAATTCGAAATTCATGTACTTCTTGTTCTTTTGAATTAAAACATTTTTCATTTAAGAGAGGTGAAGGATTAATGGAATTTATTCACAGCTTTAAGACATGGTTACTATATACTAATGATCATGAAGTAGAGACACAAAATATAAATAAACACAACATTAAAAACCAAAAAACAGAAAGAAATAAGAACAAGGAATGAATCCACCTTAGTGGCGTCTTCTTCTTGAAGGACCAACAATGTCCTTAAGCTCTTTTATGTCCCTTCCTTGCCTTTGTTGCTCCTCCCTCATTGCTCTTTGATCTTCTCTTATTTGATGGAGAATGATGGAGTGCTCATGATGTTCCACCCTTAATTGTTTCACATTGTGGCTCAAATCTTCTAAGGAGGTGTTGAGTTGCTCCCAATAGTTGTTGGGAGGAAAGTGCATCCCTTGAGGCATCTCAGGGATTTCTTGATGATGAGCTTCCTCATGCATCTCTTGAGAACCGTGAGGGATCTCTCTTGCTTGCTCCATCCTCTTCTTGGTGATGGGCTTATCCTCTTCAATGGGGATGTCTCTTTCTATGATAACTCCAGCTGAGTAACATAGATGGCAAATAAGGTGAGGAAAAGCTAGCTGTGCCATGGTGGAGGACTTGTCGGCTATTTTGTAGATTTTATTGGAGATGACCTCATGAACTTCTACTTCCTCTCCACTCATGATGTTATGAATCATGATGGCCCGATCCACAGTAACTTCAGATCGGTTGCTAGTGGGAATGATGGAGCGTTGAATGAACTCCAACCATCCTCTAGCCACAGGCTTGAGGTCCAGTCTTCTTAGTTGAACTGGCTTGCCTTTGGAGTCTCTTCTCCATTGAGCTCCTTCCACACATATGTCCATTAGGACTTGGTCCAACCTTTGATTAAAGTTGACCCTTCTAGTGTAGGGGCGTTCATCTCCTTGCATCATGGGCAAGTGAAACGCCAACCTCACATTTTCCGGACTAAAATCTAAGTATTTCCCCCGAACCATTGTGAGATAATTCTTTGGACTCGGGTTCATACTTTAATCATGGTTCCTAGTGATCCATGCATTGGCATAGAACTCTTGAACCATTAAGATTCCGACTTGTTGCATGGGGTTGGTTAGCACTTCCCAACCTCTTCTTCGGATCTCATGTCGGATTTCCGGATACTCATTTTTCTTGAGCTTAAAAGGGACCTCAGGGATCACCTTCTTCTTTGCCACAATATCATAGAAGTGGTCTTGATGGCTCTTGGAGATGAATCTTTCCATCTCCCATGACTCGGAGGTGGAAGCTTTTGTCTTCCCTTTTCCTTTTCTAGAGGATTCTCTGGCCTTAGGTGCCATTGATGGTAGTGGAAAACAAAAAAGATTATGCTTTGACCACACTAAACTTAAAATATTGCTCGTCCTCGAGCAATAGAAGAAAGAAGAGAAGAAGAAGAAGAAGAGAATATGGTAGAGAAGGAGAGATGTAGGTTCGGCCAAGGGGAAGAAGAGGGGGGTTGTGTTGTGTGAAAATGAAGTAGAATGGAAGGGTATATATAGGGAGAGGGGGTAGTGTGTATTCGGCCATTTAGGGTGGGAATGGGTGGGAAAATGGTTTTGAATTTTTGAAGGTAGGTGGGGTTTATAGGGAAGAGTGGATGGATGTGAGTGGTGAAGGGGGTGATTGGGAAGAGGAATTGAGGTGATTGGTGAAGAGTGTTAGGAAGTGTGACATGGGGAATAGTCATCACAAAAATAGGATTAGGAGGTAAGGTAGGAATATAGTAGGTGGGGATCCTATGGGGTCCACAGATCCTGAGGTGATCCTGTGGGGTCCACAGATCCTGAGGTGTCAAGGAATTCCATCCCTGCACCAAATAGGCATGTAAAATGCCTTTGCACACCATTCTGGCGTTTAAACGCCATGTGGTGCACATTCTGGGCGTTCAACGCCCATGTAAAGCATGTTTTTGGCGTTGAACGCCAGTTTCATGCTTGTTACTGGCGTTCAGCGCCAGCTTTTCCTCTTAGGCACATTCCTGGCGTTCAGCGCCAGAATGTTGCTTGTTTCTGGCATTCAGCGCCAGAATGATGCTCTGTTCTGGTGTTGAACGCCGGCCAGATGCATCTTACTGGCGTTGAACGCCAGCCTGTGCTTCCTCCAGGGTGTGATTTTTTTTTCTTCTGCTGTTTTTGATTCTGTTTTTAATTTTTATGATTTTTTTGTGACTCCTCATGATCATGTACCTAATAAAACATAAAATAACAATAAAATAAAAATTAGATAAATAAAATTGGGTTGCCTCCCAACAAGCGCTTCTTTAATGTCAATAGCTGGACAGTGGCTCCCATGGAGCCACAAGGTGATCAGGTCAATGTTGTATAGTCCCAACACCAAACTTGGAGTTTGGATATGGGATCTTTAACACCAAACTTAGAGTTTGGTTGTGGCCTCACAACACCAAACTTAGAGTTTGACTGTGGGGGCTCTTCTTGACTCTGAACTGAGAGAAGCTCTTCATGCTTACTCTCTTTTGTCACAGAGGGATGGCCATGTGCCTTAAACATAAGGTAGTCCCCATTCAATTGAAGGACTAGTTCGCCTTTGTTGACATCTATCACAGCTTCTGCTGTGGCTAAGAAAGGTCTTCCAAGGATGATACACTCATCCTCTTCCTTCCTAGTGTCTAAGATTATGAAATCAGCAGGGATGTAAAGGCCTTCAACCTTTACTAACACGTCCTCCACTATTCCATAAGCTTGTCTCAATGACTTGTCTGCCAATTGTAATGAGAACAAGGCAGGTTGTACCTCAATGATCCCCAGCTTCTCCATTACAGAGAGTGGCATAAGATTTATCCCTGACCCTAGATCACATAGAGCCTTTTCAAAGGTCATGGTGCCTATGGTACAAGGTATTAAGAACTTGCCAGGATCTTATTTCTTTTGAGGTAAAGTTTTCTGAATCCAGGTATCTAGTTCATTAATGAGCAAGGGAGGTTCACTTTCCCAAGTTTCATTACCAAACAACTTGGCATTCAGCTTCATGATAGCTCCTAAATATTGAGCAACTTGCTCTCCAGTCACATTTTCATCCTCTTCAGAGGAAGAATAGTCTTCAGAGATCATGAATGGCAGAAGGAGTTTTAATGGAATCTCTATGGTCTCTATATGAGCTTCAGATTCCTTTGGATCCTTAATAGGAAGCTCCTTCTTGCTTGAGAGACGTCCCAGGAGGTCTTCCTCACTAGGATTTTCGTCCTCCTCCTCCCTTGTGCATTCATCCGCATTAATCACATCAATAGCCTTGCACTCTCCTTTTGGATTCTCTTCTGTATTGCTTGGGAGAATACTGGGAGGAGTTTCAATGACTTTCTTACTCAGCTGGCCCACTTGTGCCTCCAGATTTCTGATGGAGGATCTTGTTTCACTCATGAAACTGAAAGTGGCCTTTGACAGATCAGAGACTAGATTGGCTAAATTAGAAGTGTTTTGTTCAAAATTCTCTGTCTGTTGCTGAGAAGATGATGGATATGGCTTGCTATTGCTCAGCCTATTATGTCCACCATTGTTAAAGCCTTGTTGAGGCTTTTGTTGATCCTTCTATGAGAAATTTGGATGATTTCTCCATGATGAGTTATAGGTGTTTCCATAAGGTTCACCCATGTAATTAACCTCTGCCATTGCAGGGTTCTCAGGATCATAAGCTTCTTCAGAAGCTGCCTCTTTAGTACTGTTGGATGCATTTTGCCATCCATTCAGACTTTGAGTGATCATGTTGACCTGTTGAGTCAACACTTTGTTCTGAGCCAATATGGCATTCAAAGCATCAATTTCAATAACTCCTTTCTTCTGAAGTATCCCATTATTCACGGAATTCCTCTCAGAAGTGTACATGAATTGGTTGTTTGCTACCATATTAATGAGTTCTTGAGCCTCTTCAGGCGTTTTCTTTAGGTGAATAGATCCACCTGCAGAATGGTCCAATGACATTTTCGAAAATTCAGACAGGCCATAATAGAATATATCTAATATGGTCCATTCTGAAAACATGTCAGATGGACATCTTTTGGTCTGCTGCTTGTATCTTTCCCAAGCTTCATAGAGGGATTCACCATCTTTTTGTTTGAAGGTTTGAACATCCACTCTCAGCTTGCTCAGCTTTTGGGGAGGAAAGAATTTATCTAAGAAGGCAGTGACCAGCTTATCCCAAGAGTCCAGGCTATCCTTGGGTTGTGAATCCAACCATATTCTAGCTCTGTCTCTTACAGCAAAAGGGAAAAGCATGAGTCTGTAGACTTCAGGATCAACTCCATTCATCTTTACAGTCTCACAGATCTGCAAGAACTCAGTTAGAAACTGATAAGGATCTTCAGATGGAAGTCCATAAAACTTGCAGTTTTGTTGCATTAAGGCAACTAGCTGAGGTTTCAGCTCAAAGTTATTACCTCCAATGGCAGGAATGGAGATGCTTTTTCCATCAAACTTGGACGTTGGCTTTGTGAAGTCACCAAGCATTCTCCTTGCATTATTATTATTTTCGGCTGCCATCTCCTTCTCTTGTTCTAATATTTCTGAAAGGTTACCTTTAGATTGTTGTAACTTAGCTTCTCTTAATTTTCTCTTCAGAGTCCTTTCAGGTTCTGGATCAATTTCAACAAGAGTGCCTTTATCCTTGTTCCTGCTCATATGAAAGAAAAGAAAACAAGAAAAGAAAAAGGAATCCTCTATGTCACAGTATAGAGACTCCTTTATGTTAGTAGAAAAAGAAAGGGGGAAGAAAGTAGAAGAGGGGATTCAGATATTTAGGTGAAGAGGGGTGAAGAGAAGTGTTAGTAATTTAATAAATAAATAGAATAAGAAAAGAGAGGGAGAATTTCGAAAACAATTTTGAAAAAAAGGGGTTAGTAATTTTCGAAAAGTAGTTAGGTGGTTTTGAAAAAGATAAGAAACAAACAAAAAGTTAACTAGTTAAAAGATTTCAAAATCAAATTTGAAAAAGATAAGAAGATAAGAAGTTAGATAAGATATTTTGAAATCAAATTTTGAAAAAGATAAAGTTTTTTTGAAAAAGAGAAGAAAAGAGATAAAAAATATTTAATTTAAAAATTTGAAATTACTTACTTCACTAACAAGAAACTACAAGATAAGATTCTAGAACTTAAAGATTGAACCTTTCTTAACAAGAAAGTAACAGACTTCAAATTTTTGAATCAATCACATTAATTATTAGTGAATTTTTGAAAATTTGATATAAAGATAAGAGAAAAGATTTTGAAAATATTTTGAAAAAGATTCTTGAAATTTTCGAAAAATAGAAAAAATGAAAAAGATATAATTTTTGAAAAAGATTTTGAAAAGATAAGATTTTTAAAATTGAAAATTTGACTTGACTTGTAAGAAACAACTAATTTTGAAAATTTTTGACTAAGACAACTCAAATTTTAAAAAATTTGGAGAGAAATAAGGAAAAGATATTTTTTTGATTTTTGAATTTCTAATTATGAGAGAGAAAAACAACAAAAATACTCAATGCATGAAATTTTTAGATCAAAACAATGAATGCATGCAAGAATGCTATAAATGTCAAGATGAACACCAAGAACACTTTGAAGATCATGATGAACATCAAGAACGTAATTTTGAAAAATTTTTTATGCAAAGAAAACATGCAAGACACCAAACTTAGAAATCTTTAATGCATGGACTCTAACAAACGAAAAATGCATATGAAAAACAACAAACAACACAAAACAAGAAAACATCAAGATCAAACAAGAAGACTTACCAAGAACAACTTGAAGATCATGAAGAACATTATGAATGCATGGAATTTCGAAAAATGCAAGAAAAATTTTTAAAGCATGCAATTGACACCAAACTTAAAAATTGACTCAAAACTCAAACAAGAAACACAAAATATTTTTTATTTTTATGATTTTCTAATTTTTTTGTATTTTTATTAATTTTTTTTGAAAATATTCTTTAGAAAAACGAAAATAAGAGAAAAATTTTGAAAAAGATTTTTGAAAAGAAAATTACCTAATCTGAGCAACATGATAAACCGTCAGTTGTCCATACTAGAACAATCCCCGGCAACGGTGCCAAAAAGTTGGTGGACGAAATTGTGATACAAGAGTTCCAGGCACTGTTAGAGAAGCTTTTTCTTTTCACAACTCCGTTCAACTTAACCAGCAAGTGTACTGGGTCATCCAAGTAATACCTTACGTGAATAAGGGTCGATCCCACAGAGATTGTTGGTATGAAGCAAGCTATGGTCACCTTGTAAATCTCAGTTAGGCGAATTAAATTGGTTTATGATAAGTTCGAAAATTAATAAATAAATAGAAAATAAAAAGGGATAGAAATACTTATGTAAAGCAATAGTGGGAATTTCAGATAAGTGTGTGAAGATGCTGTGCTCCTCTCGTATCTCTATTTTCTTATTACATTCATCCAATCCTTCCTACTCCTTTCCATGGCAAGCTGTATATAGGGCATCACCATTGTCAATGGCTACATCCCATCCTCTCAGTGAAAATGTTCCTATGCTCTGTCACAGCACGCCTAATCATCTGTCGGTTCTCAATCAGGTTGGAATAGAATCCCTTGATTCTTTTGTGCTTGTCATCACGCCCAGCCTTCAGGAGTTTGAAGCTCGTCACAGTCATTCAATCCCAGAATCCTACTCGGAATACCATAGACAAGGTTTAGACTTTCCAGATCCTCATGAATGCCGCCATCTATCTAGCTTATACCACGAAGATTCTGTTGGGGAATCTAAGAGATATGCGCCCGGCCTAGAGTAGAACGGAAGTGGTTGTCAGTCACGCGCGTTCATAGGTGAGAATGATGATGAGTGTCACGGATCATCACATTCATCAAAGTTAAGTGTAACGTATATCTTGGAATAAGGATAGAAGAGAATTGAATAGAAAGTAATAATAATTGTATTGAAACTTGAGGTACAGCAGAGCTCCACACCCTTAATTTATGGTGTGCAGAAACTCCACTGTTGAAAATACATAAGTAAAAGGTTCAGGCATGGCCGAATGGCCAGCCCCCCTAAAACGTGATCAATAGCCTCTTAAGATGAAGAATAATACAAAACTGAGACCAAAGATGTAACATGGTCAAAAGACTACTAATACACTAGTAAAAAGTCTTATTTATACTAAACTAGCTACTAGGGTTTACACGAGTAAGTAATTGATGCATAAATCCACTTCCGGGGCCCACTTGGTGTATGCTTGGGCTGAGCTTGATCTATCCACGAGCTGAGACTTTTCTTGGAGTTGAACTCCAAGTTATAACGTGTTTTGGGCGTTCAACTCCGGATAATGACGTGTTTCTGGCGTTTAACTCCAGACAGCAGCATGTACTTGGTGTTCAACGCCAAGTTACGTCGTCAATTTCCGAATAAAGTATAGACTATTATATATTGCTGGAAAGCTCTGGATGTCTACTTTCCAACGCCGTTAAGAGCGCGCCATTTGGAGTTTTGTGGCTCTAGAAAATCCATTTCGAGTGCAGGGAGGTCAGATTCCAACAGCATCAGCAGTCCTTTTGTCAGCCTTTTTCAGAGTTTTGCTCAAATCCCTCAATTTCAGCCAGAAATTACCTGAAATCATAGAAAAACACACAAACTCATAGTAAAGTCCAAAAATGTGAATTTAGCATAAAAACTAATGAAAACATCTCTAAAAGTAGCTTGAACTTACTAAAAACTACCTAAAAACAATGCCAAAAAGCGTATAAATTATCCGCTCATCAGAGGCCACTGGAGATCGATTTACTGTGAGAGGGGAAGACTTGAGGCATTATCAACCACCCTGACAAAGGCCAACCATCAAGCTAATGACGTTAAAGAAGCGCTTCATGGGAGGCAACCCATGTTTTATATCCTTTCATTTATTTTGTTTATGTTTTTAATAGTAGTTAATAAAGCAAGGCTTATGAATTTCAACTCAATTTTGATAAGACACTTAAGGGAATCCTGTATGTAATATATAGTGAACAACGAGTTTGGTGTTCAAGGCATACTAAAAAGATATATATAAAAATCATATCATACTCATCTTAGGAGCCTTGATCAACTCTTCTTGTACTACATGGTCACAAACTAAGTTTGGTGCACTAATGTTGCACAGGAAGTCTATTGATTTAAATTCATGAACAGCACTTAGTTGTCTAAAACAAAAATTTAAAAAGTAGTTAGTTTTGATTTCCATTTTTGCTGCCACAAATAACCCTGACTTTTGCTTTTCTTTTATTATCTTGCACAGGAAATGAAGAAGGGATTGGATGGAATTGATGGGACAAACCAAGAAGAGAGGTTCGGCCACTTCAAAAAGGGGGGATAGACACATGTCTTCGAATAGAGTGCCTTGGGAAGTGTTTCCATGCAACATTGAAGGGAGAATGCTCTTGGAGACCGAACCAACCACATCATAAAAGTGGTGGTCTTTGAAGATAGCAATCCAATATGGCTAAGACCTGGGAAGTCAATCACACTCCAGCGCATAACCTATGTGGCACCTACTCAACAACAAAGGAGGCCTCAGAGAAGGAGGAGAATATCGCAAGAAGAAACTCAACAAGAAGAGACTTGATGACCAGAATTCACTACCCCTTTTAAAAATTAGTGAATTAGTTCTTTTGGCAAGTGCACCAAAATTATCGCCAAGTAATAACCCACAGTGGAGTGGGATTGTATCCACAGAGATTAGCAAATCCAAGAAGTTTTAATTGATTGATGAATTAGTTAAGCAGATCAATAAGATTGTGAAGTGCAAAATTGTAAATAATGACATAAATGTAAATGACTAGAATATAAAGAAAAGCAATAAAGTGCAGAAATGGAAGTTGCAGAATGTAAAGTACTGAATCATAAATGACTTGAATGTAAATGGGAGTAGGGAATTGCTAAATGTAAAATTAAGCTGTAAAGAAATGGATAGATAAGAATGGGGAAATTCATTGAGATTGGGAGATGTTGTCTCTTTGGATCAGATCTAGCTTATATCTTCTTCAATCATGCAACTCATTGAGATCTTGGCAATCATGATTGATTGATCCCCAATCCCTTGCTGACTCAATCTCTCAGATCTTGATCAATAGCCAATTCCTTGGTCTAATTGCTCATGAAAAGAGATATGCTTGGTCCCTGATTATACCACACACCCTCATAGGTCCAGGTAGAGGGGGGATTATATGTCACGTATCCCATAGCCAAAACCCAGATTCTACTCGAGTGTGAGAAGGGATTTCAAGCATGGTTTCATGTTTCCTTTCCCAAGGTTCCCATGAAACCCAATTGCATTCAATATCTTTCCCAAGATAATTGAGCACTAAGCATTAAGAACGAAATTCCTTCTAGCAAATCAAGAGAAGATGAAGATAAGAAGAATTTCACTATTATCAATCTATCAAGTACAACAGAGTTCCCTCTCTCAATGAGAGGGAAGTTAGCTACTCATAGCTTGAAAAGTACTCAAAAGTGGAGTGTAAAAGTGGATCTAGAACTAACTGCTTAACCCCTCTTCATTACTCCTTGGGGGTATTTATACTACTCATAGTAAAAATAAAACAATTATAAAAGTGAAAAAGGGAAAATTACATTTTGGAGGGAAAGAAAACACTCAATAAGCGTGACTTCTTAGCTGGCGTGTGGCTAGCGCTCTACCGGCGTGTCACGTGCCCTTCAAACTAGCTTGGCGTGCCACGCTCAATCCTTCAAGTGGCACGCTCATCTCTCTATCAACCTTGGCATACCACGCCTTTGAACTTAAGTGGCACGTCATAGTGGAAGTTTTGTGTTGGCGTGCTATGCCTTCGAGCTCAAGTGGCACGCCATTTGCTTTTTCCACTTTCCTTTGCCTCTGGAAACTTGAACTGGCGTGGCACGCCGAGGGTCTGGCGTGCCACGCCCTTGTTGTGTGCTTGGCTTATGCTCCTCTGGAAAGTTGCACTAGCGTGGCACGCCCAGGGTCTGGCGTGCCACGCCCCTTTGTGAGTGAATAGTTCCTCTGTTTGGCGTGCCACGCGATAAACTCAAGTGGCACGCCCCAATGCTTCTTTGCCCTCTGAATGACACTTGCGTGCCACGCCTGGTTGCTCAAGTGGCACACCTAAGTGAAGAATAGTGAGTGGCGTGCCACGCCTTCGATACCAAGTGGCACGCCCCATGTAATTGGCCTCTTCCATCCTCTCTGAAAACTTATACTAGCGTGTCACGCCCTTGATCTTGTCTTGTTCCAGTAGTTGGCGTGCCACGCCTCAGCCTTTAAGTGGCACGCCATAGTGACATGCTCAGATTGGCGTGCCATACCTTCGACACCAAGTGGCACGCCCAGTCCTTGCTCATGTTATCTTGTGCATTGGCGTGCCACGCCTGGTTGCTCTAGTGGCACGCCTAAGTGAGGTTGAGAGGTTGGCATGCCACTCCTTTAACTTCAAGTGGCATGCCCAGTCTTCAATTGCCTTCAGCCCCTTCTCTAGATCATTGTACCAGCGTGCCATGCCATGCATCTCAAGTGGCACACCCATGTATTTGTGTACTCTTCAAGCTTGGAGTGCCACGCCTAGGTTTTCAAGTGGCACGCCAAAGTGACTTTTTGGAGCTGGCGTGCCACGCCTTTGACACCAAGTGGCACGCCATAGTGGATGTTCTTCTTGAGATGGTGAGTTGGCGTGTCACGCCCCTTTACTCAAGTGGCACGCCCATAGTAGTTGATGGGTCAGGCGTGCCACGCCCCTTTTGTGTCCTCCATTTTGTTTTCTGGAATTTTGTACTAGCGTGCCATGCTCAGTCCCTGGCTTGCCACGTTCACATGCATGCTTGGATCTCCCTTCTGGAATTTAGTACTGGCGTGCAACGCTTAGCTCCTGTCGTGCCACACCAATGCATTTTTGTGGCGTTTGCTCCCAAGTGGCACGCCAATTTCACACGCCCAGCTTCTTGTTTGTCTGCTTCCCATTTTTTATGCCTTTTTCACCTGAAATTTAGCACAACTCATCTCAAAGTAGTGTACCATAATATTCATCAAATAATGCATGAATTGTACTGATCAAATGAGATTTGTGCTCTTTTATGTCTTTCTTTATGCAAGAAAGAAGGGTAGATAATGCAAGTCATCAAGCCTCAACAAGCAGAGTACTAGCGAGAAGAGCAACATGATCCAATCGACATGAAGATGAGTCATATTCAAGGAGTCATTGAAGATCTAACAAAGAGATACATGGAGGTGCAAGAGCAACAAAGGGACTTCCAGTTTCAGTTGCTGAATCACCAGAAGGAGTTGCACAAACAACAAATAGAACAACAACAGGAGCATTACTCCCAACTTGCTCAAGCCATCAACCAAGTGTCCGAAAGGCAAGAGCGTCAAGTGAAGCGAATTCAAGAACTCAACCAACGCCAAATAGATCAAATGAAAGCATTCAATGATTTCAATGTGCATAATGAAGGGAGGCAATTAAATAGGGAAGAATATGATGTAAACACCCAAGCCAAGTTGACTTATATGGCTAGGCATATGCACAATTTACACTCAACCATCCCAAGATATGATGCAGTCTACAAGGATCTAAAAGGGCAAGAAGAGGGGAAGGTAAAACATCAAAAGGAAACATTAAAGAAGAAGATAGAAAATGCTGGCTTCTAGAAGAAGTTGATGGGAAAAGATAAAGAAGGCGGGGATTCGAGCAATTAGGAAGGAAACCAAGAATAAGAAGGAAACAAGAGGACATGAGCATCCCATTGAGTAAAAGGTGGTGGAGTCTCTTTTTTCTCTCTTTTTCAAGTCTAAAATAAGGAAAATCATGTATGAAATAGAATATGCTTCCATAGTAGCTTAGGAATATTAATTCTGTCTTTGAGCTTCATTTCTTAAGTTTATGTTTTACTACCAAGTGTGTTTTCAAGGGCATGTTAAGGGCCTAGAAACCAGCAAAAGTCATGAACCTAAGTTGCTATACATGAAATCCCATGAACTAAGGATTTGATCTTTATAAATAAGAACTTGTTTATCTTATATATTCATTCATTCTTCTTATGTTTTAGCACTTGCTTGGGGACAAGCAAGATCTAAGTTTGGTGTTGTGATGCCAGGGCATCTATGCCAGTTTCACTAGTATTTTCTTTACATATTTTAGGTAGTTTCATGCATTTTCTTAGGAAATAAGCAAGTTTTTGGGTAAATATGCACTTACATCTTGATTCAAGCAAACATTGTGAACTTTACATGATTTCATGAGAATAATGCATGAATTGAATGCCAATTTAGATGATGCAGGATCTTATAATCTAGAACAAGGCTTTGATGCACCTTGTTTGTTTGATATTAGGCCAAATGAAGCATAGAAGAGCCACATTAGTAGCCACGTTAGTACCACTAACGTGGTCACTAACGTGGAAAGGGAGCAAGCTTGCAACGTCAGTGGTAAAGTTAACACCACTAACGTCTTCGAAGGCCATCTTAACCCATGTTAGTGGCCACGTTAGTTGCAATAACGTAGGGACTAATGTGGAAGAAAGAAGAAGCTCCAACGATAGTGGTAAAGTTAACACCACTAACGTTGCAAAGGCCACAAACAACCAGGTTAAGAGCCACGTTAACACCATTAATGTGAGCTCTAACATGGAGCAAAAAGAATCGCCAACGTTAGTGACACTAACTTTGTCACTAACGTTGGATCAGGCCAAGTTTACCCACGTTAATGGCCACGTTAATGCCACTAAAGTAGGAGGTAACGTGGAGTGGTGGAGGAAATTTGGATTTGTACTCTTTGTACTTGTATGAAATTTAATTCGAGATAATAGCTCTTTACTATGTGTGGTCACAACTCCGTTCAACTAACCAAAAAGTGTACTGGGTCGTCCAAGTAATAAACCTTACGTGAGTAAGGGTTGATCCCACAGAGACTGTTCGTATGAAGCAAGCTATGGTCATCTTGTAAATCTCAGTCAGGCGGATAATAAATTATGGAATTTGGAAAATCAAATAATAGTAAATAAACATAAAATAAAGATAAATTTACTCATGTATTTCCATGATGGGAATTTCAGATAACTGTATGGAGATGCTGTGCTCCTCCTGAATCTCTGCTTTCCTACTACTTCATCCAATCCTTCTTACTCCTTTCCATGGCAAGCTGTATGTAGGGCATCACCGTTGTCAATGGCTACATCACATCCTCTCAGTGAAAAAGGTCCAAATGCTCTGTCACAGCACGGCTAATCATCTGTCGGTTCTCAATCAGGTTGGAATAGAATCCCTTGATTCTTTTGCGTCTGTCACTAACGCCCAGCCTTCAGGAGTTTGAAGGTCGTCACAGTCATTCAATCCCAGAATCCTACTCGGAATACCTGGTGGACGAAATTGTGATCACTTGTTATTTGTTTATAAAGGATGTATACTCTGAGGGCACTGTTTATTTTCTTCACAATCTCGTTCAACTAACCAGCAAGTGTACTGGGTCGTCCAAGTAATAAACCTTACGCGAGTAAGGGTCGAATCCACAGAGATTGTTGGTATGAAGCAAGCTATGGTCACCTTGCAAATCTCAGTTAGGCAGATTAAAATAGTTTTATGGGTTTTCGAAAATAGAAATAATGAAAGGGATAAAGATACTTATGCAGATTCATTGGTAGGAATTTCAGATAAGCGGATGGAGATGCTGTAGAGCTCTTGGACGCCTGCTCTCCTATTCCTTCTACTCAATTCTTCTTACTCCTTTCCATGGCAAGCTTTGTATAGGGGTTCACCATCAACTGTGGCTACTTTCATTCCTCACGGGGAAATAACCTGTGCGGCTGTCACTCGCACAACTAACCAGTCTGGAGGCATCACCCATGGCTGATGGCTACATCCCATCCTCGCAGTGAAAACTATGCTAACGCACTCTGTCACAGTACGGCTAATCACCGGTTGGTTCCCGCTCCTACTGGAATAGAATCCCTCTTTTGCGTCTGTCACCAACGCCCAGCAGGTTAAAGTTTGAAGCACGTCACGATCATTCATTACCGGAATCCTACTCGGAATACCACAGACAAGGTGAGACTTTCCGGATTCCCAGGATCCTACTCAGAATACCACAGACAAGGTGAGACTTTCCGGATCCAGATAAATGCCGCCATCTATCTAGCTTATACCACGAAGATTCTGTTGGGGAATCTAAGAGATACGCATTCAAGCTCTGTTGCATGTAGAACGGAAGTGGTTGTCAATCACGCGCGTTCATAAGTGAGAATGATAATGAGGGTAATTTGACTCATCACATTCATCATGTTCTTGGGTACGAATGAATATCTTGGAATAAGAATAAGAGAGATTTGAATAAAAGAAGATAGAATTTCATTAATACTTGAGGTACAGCAGAGCTCCACACACTTAATCTATGGTGTGCAGAAACTCCACCGTTGAAAATACATAAGCAAAGGGTTCAGGCATGGCCGAATGGCCAGCCCCCAAAACGTGATCACAGGATTCAAAATAAAATCCAGGATCTGGTCAAAGACATCTAATACAATAGATAAATGTTCTATTTATAATAAACTAGCTCCTAGGGTTTACATGAGTAAGTAATTGATGCATAAATCCACTTCCGGGGCCCACTTGGTGTATGCTTGGGCTGAGCTTGATCAATCCACGTGTAGAGGCATTTCTTGGTGTCAAACTCCAGGTTATGACGTGTTTTGGGCGTTCAACTCCGGATCATGACGTTTTTCTGGCGTTTAACTCCAGACAACAGCGTGTACTTGGCGTTTAACGCCAAGTTACGTCGTCATTCTTCGAATAAAGTATGGACTATTATATATTGCTGGAAAGCCCTGGATGTCTACTTTCCAACGCCGTTGAGATCGCGCCAATTGGAGTTCTGTAGCTCCAGAAAATCCATTCCGAGTGCAGGGAGGTCAGAATCCAACAGCATCAGCAGTCCTTTTGTCAGCCTTCTTCAGAGTTTTGCTCAAATCCCTCAATTTCAGTCAGAATTTACCTGAAATCACAGAAAAGCACACAAACTCATAGTAAAGTCCAGAAATGTGAATTTAACATAAAAACTAATGAAAACATCCCTAAAAGTAGCTTAAACTTACTAAAAACTATATAAAAACAATGCCAAAAAGCGTATAAATTATCCGCTCATCACAACACCAAACTTAAATTGTTGCTTGTCCCCAAGCAACTGAAAATCAAATAGGATAAAAAGAAAAGAATATACTATAAAGTCCAAAATATCAATGAATATTAATTTAATTAGATGAGCGGGACTTGTTAACTTTTTGCTTCTGAACAGTTTTGGCATCTCACTTTTTCCTTTGTAGTTCAGAGTGATTGGCTTCTCTAGGAACTTAGAATTTCAGATAGTGTTTTTGACTTTCCTAGTTAGGCATGTTGATTCTTGAACACAGCTACTTATGAGTCTTAGCTGTGGCCCTAAGCACTTTGTCTTCCAGTATTACCACCGGATACACAAATGCCACAGACACATAACTGGGTGAACCTTTTCAGATTGTGACTTTAGCTTTGCTAAAGTCCCCAGTTAGTGGTGTCCAGAGCTCTTAAGCACACTCTTTAGCTTTGGATCACGACTTTAACCATTCAGTCTCAAGCTTTTCACTTGGACCTTCATGACACAAGCACATGGTTAGGGACAGCTTGATTTAGCCGCTTAGGCCTGGATTTTATTTCCTTGGGCCCTCCTATCCATTGATGCTCAAAGCCTTGGATCCTTGCTACCCTTGCCTTTTGGTTTTAAGGGCTATTGGCTTTTTCTACTTTCTTTTTCTTTTTCTTTCTCAATTTTTCGCCATTTTTTTTTCGCAAGCTTTCTTTTTCACTGCTTTTTCTTGCTTCAAGAATCAATTTCATGATGTTTTTCAGATCATCAATAACATTTCTCTTTGTTCATCATTCTTTCAAGAGCCAACAATTTTAACACTCATAAACAACAATATCAAAAGACATATGCACTGTTCATTCATTCATTCAGAAAACAAAAATTATTGCCACCACATCAATATAATTAAATTAAATTCACTAATAATTTCGAAAATTATGTACTTCTTGTTCTTTTGAATTAAAACATTTTTTCATTTAAGAGAGGTGAAGGATTCATGGAATTATTCATAATCTTTAAGGCATGGTTGCATACTAATGATCATGAAGTAAAGACACAAAACATAGATAAACACAATATTAAAAACCGAAAACAGAAAGAAATAAAGAGCAAGGAATGAATCCACCTGAGTGAGGGTGGCGCTTTCTTGAAGGTGCAATGGTGCTCTTTGAGCTCCTCTATGTCTCTTCCTTGCTTCTGTTGAATGATCCCTAGTGATTTTGGTGTTTTTAACATTATTTGCTCCCAATAGTTGTGTGGAGGACCATTTATTCCCTGAGGTATCTCAGGGATTTCTTGGATTTGCATTCAAATGTTCTACCACTAAGCTATGACGGCTTATATTTGTCTTTCCATCTCCCAAGACTCAGAGGTGGAAGCTTTTGTCTTCCCTTTGAGGTTTCTCTGGCCTTAGGTGCTATTAATGGTAATGGAAAAGCAAAAAAGCTATGCTTTTACCACACCAAACTTAAAATTTTGCTCGCCCTCGAGCAAGAAAGAAAAGAAAAGTAAAAGAAGAAGAAGAAGAAAATGGAGGTGAGTGAGGGGAGATGGATTTGGCTATATGGGTGGGATTGGGTGGGAAAGAAAGGTTGAATTGTGAAGGTAGGTGGGGTGTATGGGGAAGAGTGGATAGATGTAGGTGGTGAATGAAAAACAGAAGGGATGACCATGAATGGAAAGAGAGAGGGCGAGGTAGGTGGGGATCCTGTGAGGTCCACAGATCCTGAGGTGAAAAGAAATACCATTCCTTCACCATATAGGCATGTAAAATGCCTTGGCACACCATTCTGGCGTTCAAACGCCCATTGGTGCATGTTCTGGGCGTTAAACGCCCATGTGATGCATGTTTCTGGCGTTGAACGCCAGTTTCATGCTTGTTCCTGGCGTTCAGCGCCAGTTTGTCCTCTCTGTGCACCATCCTGGCGTTTAACGCCAGGTTGTTGCTTGTTTTGGGCGTTCAGCGCCAGAATGGTGCTCTGTTCTGGCGTTGAACGCCGGCCAGATGCATCTTCTGGGCGTTGAACGCCAGCCCGTGCGTCCTCCAGGGTGAAAAATTTTTTTCCTCTGTTTTTGACTCTGTTTTTAATTTTTTTGATTTTTTCGTAACTCCTCATGATCATGTACCTAATTCAACACAAAAATAACACCAAAACAAAATAAAATAAAATTAGATAAATAAAATTGGGTTGCCTCCCAACAAGCGCTTCTTTAATGTCAATAGCTTGACAGTGGCTCTCATGGAGCCACAAGATGATCAGGTCAATTTAGTGTGTTGTCTCCACACCAAACCTAGAGTTTGGATATGGAATTTGAACACCAAACTTAGAGTTTGGTTGTGGCCTCACAACACCAAACTTAGAGTTTGACTGTGTGGGTCCTTCTTGACCTTGAACTGAGAGAAGCTCTTCATGCTTACTCTCTTTTGTCACAGAGGGATGACCATGTGCTTGAAACACAAGGTATTCCCCATTTAATTGAAGGACTAACTCTCCTCTGTTGACATCTATCACAGCTTCTGCTGTGGCTAGGAAAGGTCTTCCTAGGATGATGCATTCATCATCTTCCTTCCTAGTATCTAGGATTATGAAATCAGCAGGGATGTAAAGGCCTTCAACCTTTACTAGCACGTCCTCTACTATTCCATGAGCTTGTCTTACTGACTTGTCTGCCAATTGTAATGAAAACAAGGCAGGTTGTACCTCAATGATCCCCAGCTTCTCCATTACAGAGAGTGGCATCAGATTTATCCCTGACCCAAGATCACATAGAGCTTTCTCAAAGCTCATGGTGCCAATGGTGCAAGGTATTAGGAACTTGCCAGGATCTTGTTTCTTTTGAGGTAAAGTTTCCTGAATCCAAGTATCTAAGTCACTAATGAGCAAGGGAGGTTCACTTTCCCAAGTCTCATTACCAAATAGCTTGGCATTCAGCTTCATGATAGCTCCTAAATATTGAGCAACTTGCTCTTCAGTCACATCTTCATCCTCTTCAGAGGATGAATATTCTTCAGAGCTCATGAAGGGCAGAAGGAGATTTAATGGAATCTCTATGGTCTCTAAGTGAGCCTTAGATTCCTCAGGATCCTTAATAGGAAACTCCTTCTTGTTTGAAGGACATCCCAGGAGGTCTTCCTCACTAGGATTTTCGTCCTCCTCCTCCCCTATGCATTCGGCCACTTTGATTAAATCAATGGCCTTGCACTCTCCTTTTGGATTTTCTTCTGTATTGCTTGGGAGAGTACTGGGAGGAGTTTCAATAACTTTCTTACTCAGCTGGCCCACTTGTGCCTCCAAATTTCTAATGGAGGATCTGGTTTCATTCATGAAACTGAAAGTGGCCTTTGACAGATCAGAGACTAAATTAGCTAAATTAGAATTATTTTGTTCAGAGTTCTCTGTCTGTTGCTGAGAAGATGATGGATATGGCTTATTATTGCCCAGCCTATTGCGTCCACCATTGTTAAAGCCTTGTTAAGGCTTTTGTTGATCCTTCCAGGAGAAATTTGGATGATTTCTCCATGATGGGTTATAGGTGTTTCCATAAGGTTCACCCATGTAATTAACCTCTGCCATGGCAGGGTTCTCAGAATCATAAGCTTCTTCAGAAGCTGCCTCTCTAGTACTGTTGGATGCATGTTGCAATCCATTCAGATTTTGAGAGATCATGTTGACCTGTTGAGTCAACACTCTGTTCTGAGCCAATATGGCATTCAGAGCATCAATTTCAAGAACTCCTTTCTTCTGAGGTATCCCATTGTTCACAGAATTCCTCTCAGAGGTGTACATGAACTGGTTGTTTGCAACCATGTCAATGAGTTCTTGAGCCTCTTTAGGCGTTTTCTTCAGGTGAATAGATCCACCTGCAGAATGATCCAATGACATTTTCGAAAATTCAGAGAGACCATAATAGAATATATCTAATAAGGTCCATTCTGAAAACATGTCAGATGGACATCTTTTGGTTAACTGCTTGTATCTTTCCCAAGCTTCATAGAGGGATTCACCATCTTTTTGTTTGAAGGTTTGAACATCCACTCTCAGCTTGCTAAGCTTTTGCGGAGGAAAGAATTTATCTAAGAAAGCAGTGACCAGCTTATCCCAGGAGTCCAGGCTATCCTTAGGTTGTGAATCCAACCATATTCTAGCTCTGTCTCTTACAGCAAAAGGGAAAAGCATGAGCCTGTAGACTTCAGGATCAACTCCATTCGTCTTTACAGTCTCACAGATCTGCAAGAACTCAATTAAAAACTGATAAGGATCTTCAGATGGAAGTCCATAAAACTTGCAGTTTTGTTGCATTAGTGCAACTAGTTGAGGCTTAAGCTCAAAGTTATTGGCTCCAATGGCAGGAATGGAGATGCTTCTTCCATCAAACTTGGACGTTGGCTTTGTGAAGTCACCAAGCATTCTCCTTGCATTATTATTATTATTTTCGGCCATCTCTTCCTCTTGTTCGAAATTTTCTAAAAGGTTGCTTCTGGATTGTTGTAATTTAGCTTCTCTTAATTTTCTCTTCAGAGTCCTTTCAGGTTCTGGATCAAGTTCAACAAGAGTGCCTTTATCCCTGTTCCTGCTCATATGAAAGAGAAGAAAACAAGAAAAGAAAAGGAAGCCTCTATGTCACAGTATAGAGATTCCTTTATGTTAGTAGAAGAAGAAGGGGGTAGAAGAAGAGTGGAAAAAGAAACACAACTGTGAGGATGGCAGAGATGTGAGATGAGATGTTAGGATATGAATGAAGAGGGGTGAAGAGAAGTGTTAGTAATTAAATAATTAAATAGAAGAAGAGATGAGAGGGAGAGGATTTTCGAAAATAATTTTGAAAAAGAAGTTAGTGATTTTCGAAAATTAAAGATGAATTAAAAATTAATCATGAAATAATTAATTAATTAAAAAAAATTTTTGAAAAAGGGAGAGATATTTTCGAAAATAGAAGAGGGAGAAGTAGTTAGGTGGTTTTGAAAAAGATAAGAAACAAACAAAAAGTTAGTTAGTTGATTGAAAAAGATTTGAAATCAAAATTTTAAAAAAGATAAGAAGATAAGAAAAAGATAAGATATTTTGAAATCAAATTTTGAAAAGATAAAATTTTTGAAAAAAATAAGATAAAAAGATAAAAGGATAAGATAAAAATTTTAATAAAAGATATTTTGAAAAAGATTTAATTTTAAAATTGACTTAACTAACAAGAAATTACAAGATAAGATTCTAGAGCTTAAAGATTGAACCTTTCTTAACAAGAGAGTAACAAACTTCAAATTTTTGAACCAATCACATTAATTGTTAGCTAATTTTTTGAAAATTTGATATAAAGATAAGAAAAAGATTTTTGAAAATATTTTGAAAAATAATTTTGAAATTTTCGAAAATTATGTCAAAAATGAAAAAGATATGATTTTTGAAAAAGATTTTGAAAAGATAAGATTTATTAAAATTGAAATTTTGACTTGACTTGTAAGAAACAACTAATTTTAAAAATTTTTTGACCAAGTCAACCCAAAATTTCGAAAATTTGGAGGAAAATAAGGAAAAGATATTTTTTTGATTTTTGAATATTTTGATTATGAGAAAGAAAAACAACAAAAATACTTAATGCATGAAATTTTTAGATCAAAACAATGAATGCATGCAAGAATGCTATGAATGTCAAGATGAACACCAAGAACACTTTGAAGATTATGATGAACATCAAGAACATAATTTTGAAAAATTTTTAATGCAAAGAAAACATGCAAGACACCAAACTTAGAAATCTTTAATGCATGGAAAATATGAATGCAAAAATGCACATGAAAAACAACAAAAGACACAAAACAAGAAATCATCAAGATCAAACAAGAAGACTTGTCAAGAACAACTTGAAGATCATGAAGAACACTATGAATGCATGGGATTTTCGAAAAAATGCAAGAAAAATTTTAAAAGCATGCAATTGACACCAAATTTAAAAATTAACACAGGACTCAAACAAGAAACACAAAATATTTTTGATTTTTATGATTTTCTAATTTTTTTTGTATTTTTATTAATTTTTTTCGAAAATAAAGTTTGTAAAAACGAAAAATAAAAGAAAAATTTTGAAAAAGATTTTGAAAAGAAAATTACCTAATCTGAGCAACAAGATGAACCGTCAGTTGTCCATACTCGAACAATCCCCGGCAACGGCGCCAAAAACTTGGTGGACGAAATTGTGATCACTTGTTATTTGTTTATAAAGGATGTATACTCTGAGGGCACTGTTTATTTTCTTCACAATCTCGTTCAACTAACCAGCAAGTGTACTGGGTCGTCCAAGTAATAAACCTTACGCGAGTAAGGGTCGAATCCACAGAGATTGTTGGTATGAAGCAAGCTATGGTCACCTTGCAAATCTCAGTTAGGCAGATTAAAATAGTTTTATGGGTTTTCGAAAATAGAAATAATGAAAGGGATAAAGATACTTATGCAGATTCATTGGTAGGAATTTCAGATAAGCGGATGGAGATGCTGTAGAGCTCTTGGACGCCTGCTCTCCTATTCCTTCTACTCAATTCTTCTTACTCCTTTCCATGGCAAGCTTTGTATAGGGGTTCACCATCAACTGTGGCTACTTTCATTCCTCACGGGGAAATAACCTGTGCGGCTGTCACTCGCACAGCTAACCAGTCTGGAGGCATCACCCATGGCTGATGGCTACATCCCATCCTCGCAGTGAAAACTATGCTAACGCACTCTGTCACAGTACGGCTAATCACCGGTTGGTTCCAGCTCCTACTGGAATAGAATCTCTCTTTTGCGTCTGTCACCAACGCCCAGCAGGTTAAAGTTTGAAGCACGTCACAATCATTCATTACCGGAATCCTACTCGGAGTACCACAGACAAGGTGAGACTTTCCGGATTCCCAGGATCCTACTCGGAATACCACAGACAAGGTGAGACTTTCCGGATCCAGATAAATGCCGCCATCTATCTAGCTTATACCACGAAGATTCTGTTGGGGAATCTAAGAGATACGCATTCAAGCTCTGTTGCATGTAGAACGGAAGTGGTTGTCAATCACGCGCGTTCATAAGTGAGAATGATAATGAGGGTAATTTGACTCATCACATTCATCATGTTCTTGGGTACGAATGAATATCTTGGAATAAGAATAAGAGAGATTTGAATAAAAGAAGATAGAATTTCATTAATACTTGAGGTACAGCAGAGCTCCACACACTTAATCTATGGTGTGCAGAAACTCCACCGTTGAAAATACATAAGCAAAGGGTTCAGGCATGGCCGAATGGCCAGCCCCCAAAACGTGATCACAGGATTCAAAATACAATCCAGGATCTGGTCAAAGACATCTAATACAATAGATAAATGTTCTATTTATAATAAACTAGCTCCTAGGGTTTACATGAGTAAGTAATTGATGCATAAATCCACTTCCGGGGCCCACTTGGTGTATGCTTGGGCTGAGCTTGATCAATCCACGTGTAGAGGCATTTCTTGGCGTCAAACTCCAGGTTATGACGTGTTTTGGGCGTTCAACTCCGGATCATGACGTTTTTCTGGCGTTTAACTCCAGACAACAGCGTGTACTTGGCGTTTAACGCCAAGTTACGTCGTCATTCTTCGAATAAAGTATGGACTATTATATATTGCTGGAAAGCCCTGGATGTCTACTTTCCAACGCCGTTGAGATCGCGCCAATTGGAGTTCTGTAGCTCCAGAAAATCCATTCCGAGTGCAGGGAGGTCAGAATCCAACAGCATCAGCAGTCCTTTTGTCAGCCTTCTTCAGAGTTTTGCTCAAATCCCTCAATTTCAGTCAGAATTTACCTGAAATCACAGAAAAGCACACAAACTCATAGTAAAGTCCAGAAATGTGAATTTAACATAAAAACTAATGAAAACATCCCTAAAAGTAGCTTAAACTTACTAAAAACTATATAAAAACAATGCCAAAAAGCGTATAAATTATCCGCTCATCAATACCACAGACAAGGTTTAGACTTTTCGGATTCTCATGAATGCCGCCATCAATCTAGCTCATACCATGAAGATTCTGTTTAAGGAATCTAAGAGATACGCGCCCGGCCTAAGGTAGAACGGAAGTGGTTGTCAATCACGCGCGTTCATAGGTGAGAATGATGATGAGTGTCACGGATCATCACATTCATCAAGTTGAAGTGCAACGAATATCTTAGAATAGGAATAAAGAGAATTGAATAGGAAATAATAGTAATTGCATTAAAACTTGAGGTGCAGCAGAGCTCCACACCCCTAATCTATGGTGTGTAGAAACTCCAATGTTGAAAATACATAAGTGAAAGGTTCAGGCATGGCCGAATGGCCAGCCCCCAAAACGTGATCAATAGCCTCCTAAGATGAAGAATAAAATAAAACTGAGACCAAAGATGTCTAATACAATAGTAAATTATCCTATTTATACTAGACTAGCTACTAGGGATTACATGGGTAAGTAATTGATGCATAAATCCACTTCCGAGGCCCACTTGGTGTGTGTTTGGGCTGAGCTTGATCTATCCACGAGCTGAGGCTTCTTTTGGAGTTGAATGCCAAGTTGTAACGTGTTTTGGGCGTTCAACTCCAAGTCGTGACGTGTTTCTGGCGTTTTACTCCAGACAGCAACATGGAACTGGCGTTGAGCGCCAGTTTACGTCGTCAATTTCCAAATAAAGTATGGACTATTATATATTGCTGGAAAGCTCTGGATGTCTAATTTCCAACGCCGTTGAAAGCGCGCCATTTAAAGTTTTGTAGCTCTAGAAAATCCATTTCAAGTGCAGGTAGGTCAAATTCTAACAACATCAGCAGTCTTTTGTCAGCCTCCTATCAGAGTTTTGCTCAAGTCCCTCAATTTCAGCCAGAAATTATCTGAAATCACAGAAAAACACACAAACTCATAGTAAAGTCCAGAAATGTGAATTTAACATAAAAACTAATGAAAACATCCCTAAAAGTAACCAGATCATGCTAAAAACTACCTAAAAATAATGCCAAAAAGCGTATAAATTATCCGCTCATCACAACACCAAACTTAAATTGTTGCTTGTCCCCAAGCAACTGAAAATCAATTAGGATAAAAAGAAGAGAATATACTATAAATTCCAAAATATCAATGAATATTAATTCTAATTAGATGAGTGGGACTTGTAGCTTTTTGCTTCTGAACAGTTTTGGCATCTCACTTTTTCCTTTGAAGTTCAGAATGATTGGCTTCTCTAGGAACTTAGAATTTCGGATCGTGTTATTGATTCTCCTAGTTAAGTATGTTGATTTTTGAACACAACTACTTATGAGTCTTGGCCGTGGCCCTAAGCATTTTGTTTTCCAGTATTACCACCGGATACATAAATGCCACAGACACATGACTGGGTGAACCGTTTCAGATTGTGACTCAGCTTTGCTAGAGTCCCCAGTTAGCGGTGTCCAGAGCTCTTAGGCACACTATTTTTGCTTTGGATCACGACTTTAACCACTCAGTCTCAAGCTTTTCACTTGGACATTCATGACACAAGCACATGGTTAGGGACAGCTTAATTCAGCCGCTTAGGCCCGGATTTTATTTCCTTGGGCCCTCCTATCCATTGATGCTCAAAGCCTTGGATCCTTTTTACCCTTGCCTTTTGGTTTTAAGGGCTATTGGCTTTTTCTGCTTGCTTTTCTTTTTCTTTTTCTTTCTATTTTTTCGCCACTTTTTTTTCGCACAAGCTTTTGCTTTTTCACTGCTTTTTCTTGCTTCAAAAATCAATTTTATGATTTTTCAGATTATCAATAACATTTCTCTTTGTTCATCATTCTTTCAAGAGCCAACAATTTTAACATTCATAAACAACAAGATCAAAATTATGCACTGTTCAAGCATTCATTCAGAAAACAAAAAGTATTGTCACCAGATCAATATAATTGAACTAAATTCAAGGATAAATTCGAAACTCATGTACTTCTTGTTCTTTTGAATTAAAAACATTTTTCATTTAAGAGAGATGAAGGATTAATGGAATTATTCATAGCTTTAAGACATAGTTACTAAATACTAATGATCATGCAGTAGAGACACAAAACATAGATAAACATATAACATAAAAACCGAATAGCAGAAAAAAAATAAGAACAAGGAATGAATCCACCTTAGTGAGGGTGGCGCCTTCTTGAAGGACCAATGGTGCTTTTTGAGCTCCTCTATGTTTCTTACTTGCTTCAACAAGAGTGCCTTTTTCTTTATTCCTGCTCATATGAAGGAGAAGAGAAAGAGAAAAGGAAGAGGAATCCTCTATGTCACAGTAAAGAGGTTCCTTATTGTTAGTAGAAGAAGAAAGGGAATAAAGAAGGGAGAATCCAAACAGAAGGGTAAGGATAGAGGCAGTGATTGGAGATGAAGAGAGGTGAAGAGAAGTGTTAGTAAATAAATAAATAAATAGAAGAAGAGAAGAGAGAGAGATAGAATTCGAAAATTAATTTTAAAAAAAAAAGTTAATAATTTTGAAAATTAGAGATAAGATAGAATTAAAATTAAAATTTAAAATAATTAAAAAGAATTTTTGAAAAAGAGATGAGATATTTTCGAAAATTAAAGAGGGAAAAGTAGTTAGGTGGTTTTGAAAAAGATAAGAAACAAACAAAAAGTCAAATAGTTAGTTGGAAAAGATATTAAAATCAAATTTGAAAAGATAAGAAGATAAGAAGTTAGAAAAGATATTTTAAAATCAATTTTTTTTGAAAAAGATAAAATTTTGAAAAAGATATGATAAAAAGATAAGATAAGAAGATATGATAAAAAGATAAGATTTTTTAAGAAAAATATATTTTGAAAAAGATTTAATGTTTAAAATTAAAATTGATTAAAAGATAAGATTCTAGAATTTAAAGATTGAACCTTTCTTAACAAGAAAGTAACAAACTTCAAATTTTTGAATCAAAACATTAATTATTGATTATATTTTCGAAAATATGATGTAAAAGGTAAGAAAAAGATTTTGAAAAATTTTGAAAAATATATTTTTTATTTTTTTGAAAATTTTCGAAAAACATAGATAAAGTTGAAAAGATATGATTTTTGAAAAATATTTTGAAAAGATAAGATTTTTAAAATTGAAAATTTGACTTGACTTGTACGAAACAACTAATTTTAAAATTTTTTGACTAAGTCAACTCAAATTTTCGAAAATTTGGAGAAAAAATCAGGAAAAGATATTTTTTTGATTTTTGAATTTTTAATGATGAGAGAGAAAAACATAAAAATGACCCAAAACATGAAAATTTTGGATCAAAACACATGATGCATGCATGAACACTATGAATGTCAAGATGAACACCAAGAGCACTTTGAAGATCATGATGAACATCAAGAACATATTTTTGAAAAATTTTTTTTTTGATGCAAAGAAAACATGCAAGACACCAAACTTAGAAATCTTTAATGCATGGACTCTAACAAACGAAAAATGCATATGAAAAACAACAAACAACACAAAACAAGAAAATATGAAGATCAAACAAGAAAGTTCATCAAGAACAACTTGAAGATCATGATGAATGCAATGCATGAATGCAATTTTCGAAAAATGCATGATGAATATGCAATTGACACCAAACTTAAAACTTGACACAAGACTCAAACAAGAAACTCAAAATATTTTTGGTTTTTATAATTTTATGATTTTTTGTATTTTCTTTTATTTTTTTTGAAAAATTAATTTAAAGACAAGAATAAGGAAATTCAAAATTTTTAATAAGAATTCCAAGAATCTTAGCAATGTTAGTCTAAAGCTCCGGTCCAGAAATTAGACATGGCTTCAAAGCCAGCCAAAACACTAGACATGGCCAATGGCCAGCCAAGCTTTAATTGAAACATCCTATACAGTAGCCAATTTGCTGAGAAAGACAAAGAAGCTCTTCTCTAAGGATGAGTGAAACCTCGGTCCAAAAGAATTTAGACATGGCTTTTACAGCCAGCCAGGCTTCAACATGCTTTATGAAACTCTAGAACTCATTCTTAAAAATTTAGAATAATTTTCGAAAATAGATGAGAAATTTTTGAAAAATATTTTTGAAAACTTTTTGAAAAGAAAATAAAAAAGAAAATTACCTAATCTGAGCAACAAGATGAACCGTCAGTTGTCCATACTCGAACAATCCCCGGCAACGGCGCCAAAAACTTGGTGGAAGAAATTGTAATTCGTACTCTTTGTACTTGTATGAAATTTAATTCGAGATAATAGCTCTTTACTATGTGTGGTCACAACTCCGTTCAACTAACCAGCAAGTGTACTGGGTCGTCCAAGTAATAAACCTTACATGAGTAAGGGTCGATCTCACAGAGATTGTTGGTATGAAGCAAGCTATGGTCATCTTGTAAATCTCAGTCAGGCGGATAATAAATTATGGAATTTGGAAAATCAAATAATAGTAAATAAACATAAAATAAAGATAAAGTTACTCATGTATTTCCATGATGGGAATTTCAGATAAGTGTATGGAGATGCTGTGCTCCTCCTGAATCTCTGCTTTCCTACTGCTTCATCCAATCCTTCTTACTCCTTTCCATGGCAAGCTGTATGTAGGGCATCACCGTTGTCAATGGCTACATCACATCCTCTCAGTGAAAAAGGTCCAAATGCTCTGTCACAGCACGGCTAATCATCTCTCGGTTCTCAATCAGGTTGGAATAGAATCCCTTGATTCTTTTGCGTCTGTTACTAACGCCCAGCCTTCAGGAGTTTGAAGCTCGTCACAGTCATTCAATCCCAGAATCCTACTCGGAATACCACAGACAAGGTTTAGACTTTTTGGATTCTGATGAATGCCGCCATCAATCTAGCTTATACCACGAAGATTCTGTTTAAGGAATCTAAGAGATACGCGCCCGGCCTAAGGTAGAACGGAAGTGGTTGTCAATCACGCGCGTTCATAGGTGAGAATGATGATGAGTGTCACGGATCATCACATTCATCAAGTTGAAGTGCAACGAATATCTTAGAATAGGAATAAAGAGAATTGAATAGGAAATAATAGTAATTGCATTAAAACTTGAGGTGCAGCAGAGCTCCACACCCCTAATCTATGGTGTGTAGAAACTCCAATGTTGAAAATACATAAGTGAAAGGTTCAGGCATGGCCGAATGGCCAGCCCCCAAAACGTGATCAATAGCCTCCTAAGATGAAGAATAAAATAAATCTGAGACCAAAGATGTCTAATACAATAGTAAATTATCCTATTTATACTAGACTAGCTACTAGGGTTTACATGAGTAAGTAATTGATGCATAAATCCACTTCTGGGGCCCACTTGGTGTGTGTTTGGGCTGAGCTTGATCTATCCACGAGCTGAGGCTTCTTTTGGAGTTGAACGCCAAGTTGTAACGTGTTTTGGGCGTTCAACTCCGGGTCGTGACGTGTTTCTGGCGTTTTACTCTAGACAGCAACATGGAACTAGCGTTGAGCGCCAGTTTACGTCGTCAATTTCCAAATAAAGTATGGACTATTATATATTGCTGGAAAGCTCTGAATGTCTAATTTCCAACGCCGTTAAGAACGCGCCATTCGGAGTTCTGTAGCTCTAGAAAATCCATTTCGAGTGCCGGGAGGTCAAATTCTAACAGCATCAGCAGTCCTTTGTCAGCCTCCTATCAGAGTTTTGCTCAAGTCCCTCAATTTCAGCCAGAAATTACCTGAAATCACAGAAAAACACACAAACTCATAGTAAAGTCCAGAAATGTGAATTTAACATAAAAACTAATGAAAACATCCCTAAAAGTAACTAGATCATGCTAAAAACTACCTAAAAATAATGCCAAAAAGCGTATAAATTATCCACTCATCATGGAGCAAGGAGTATAAGAAGCCAGGGTTAGTAACACTAACTTTGTCAATAACGTTGGAGATGGCTAGTATGCCCACGTTAGTGGCCACGTTAATTTAGTTTACTTTACAATGAACTTTTCATTGTTGCTTTCCATTCCCAAAGCTATGACAACTAAACCCATTTTCATTGGGTTAGGGAGCTCTGTTGTAATTTGATGGATCAATACTAGTTTTCATTCTTCTTCTTCTTTCTTTTCTCTTCATTTTACTAGAAAGCTTTTAATCTTCATCCAATTGGGTAGTTGTCTTGGAAAAGAGGCTATCCATACTTGGATCTCCTCGGAACCTTGGAAGAGGAATGAGAAGATCATGCTAGAAATGCTTTCTCATGCTGGACTGAATTGGGGTTTGGGTGGATATAGCGACATATAATCCTGTCAACACTTTGATTCGAAAATACATGCGGTATAATCAGTGACCATACTTCATCTCTTCCCATGAACAATTAAATCAAGGAATTGGGCAATTATTCAAGCTTAGAGAGATTGGATTACCAAGGAATTGGGATCCAATCACTTAAGATTGCCAAGGAGATCAATGAATGCATTGATTGAGAAAGAGATGAAAATGAACTTGATCCGGAGAATACAACATCTCCTAAGCCCAATGAACCCCCATTTCTGATCTTACCCATTCTCTCTAATATTTGCTATTTACTTTGATGCTCATCTCCCCAATTTCCCATTTAAGATTCTTCCATTTACTTTTCTGCAATTTTTATTCTGCCATTTATTTTCAGCACTTACATTCCCTGTCTTTTATCTTTCCCGCCATTTAGTTTTCTGCAACACTCAACTCAACTTTGCTTAGCTCAACTAGAACACTCCTCTAATTAAAGTTGCCCGACCAATCAATCCCTATGGGATTCGACCTCACTCTATTGTGAGCTTTTACTTGGCGACAATTTGGTATACTTGCCGAGGGAAATTTGTAGCGACACAAGTTTCTGTGCATTAATGCCTTGGCCGAGCTATTTGAGAAGAGGTCGGTGGCGACCTAACCGGAAGAGGTCGGTCACTTGTATCTTTAATCAGCCCGGGTCGCCTAGCTCGACCCTGGGTATGAACAGTGCCCCTGCTTGGGCTCGGTCTTTCCTTTGAGGTAGTGTCCTTTTAGACTTCGAACCCTTTTGGGGAAGCCATGCCCGAGCATTGTTGTCGATTTCCTGTAGAACTCCTACTAGGTTAGCCTTCTTTAAAATGCAAAGCGTTTATTTGTTTGTAGAGTGCATTTTTTATTTCCTTAGAAACGTGCGAGGGTTTAATGCTTAATAACTCCTCTTGTCATTCCTTCTTTCCCTCTTTTCACACTTTATTTTGAATTTCTAAAGACTTGCTTTCAGTTTTCTTCTTCTCCTTTCTCTTCGCCTTTCGCTGTGTCATTCACTGAGGTGTTTCATTCCTCCCACTTCTCTCGCGCATCGGGGCTTTTTTGTTTTCTCCAGTTCGAGGGTGTTCGCCAGTGCAGATTTCGATTGTCGCTTCTTTTTTCGTGCTTGCTTCTTCATCCTTTACAGGTTGGTAACTCTTCCTCCCTTCTTGTTAACAATTTCCATGGTATTTGCATGTCTGCAGAATTTTTTGGTTTTTCACCGAGCCCGTTTCGAAAGGCTTGATCTTTTTTGCCAAATATTACGTCTTTTTGTTTTTGATAAATGTTGCAATTCCCTTTACTTGCTCCTTGTCTGAGTAAAAATGTGTTCTTGCTTCCCGTAGGGTTTTTTTTTTGCTTCTTTAGGGATTTTTGGCTTGTCACTGTTCCTGTCTCTTAGCTTTTTGTTTGATGGTATAGAGAGGTTGTAACTTTGATGATGAACTGTTGGTAGAACAAAAATTTTGTAGCTTTTTAATGGTTCTTTGTATGGTCTGCGATGGTGACTTTCTTTTGATGTTTGCCGGAGGAAAAGTTGTGTTTTTCTTGTTGAGGGGTGTTAGGGCATAGATTGTTGATTTCCCGTGTTCTTTCCTTGTTACTACCTCTAAAGGGAGCCTTTGGATTTTAGTGTGAGTCTTGGGGTTTCCCTTTTATTGTCGTGTCTATTACTTTCCTTATTCGAGTTGTCTGCATATTTGTCCGAGTTGTTTGGCAGTAACCTAAGTTTTCTCTTTCTCCTCTTTTTGTAGGAATAGTTAGTCCATGTCTTCTCGCAAAAATATTGTTGAAATGTCTACTAAGGTTCCTGAAGGGATGTCTAACTGGTTGGACTCCATAGTGTTGATGGGCATTACCGTGGCCAATCCTGAGTACTATTTCTGGCTTAGGTGGTTTCATAGAATTTGCAGTAATAGGGATGAAGAGAAGAAGTATGAGTTGGTGTCGCCTGACCCTGAGGAGAGGGTTAGCTTTCCCTCTTTGACTCAGGGGGAGCGACCCTTTTTCTACGGGTACGACTACTTTTTTAGCCAATTGAGTATCACCATCCCTTTTACCACCTTTGAGACCGAGCTGCTGTGGTCTTGCAATGTAGCCCCATCACAACTCCATCCAAACTCATGGGGTTTCATAGAGATCTTCTAATTATTATGCCAGGAGTTGGGTCTCTGACCTACCGTAAATCTCTTTCTGTACCTTTTTATGTTGACAAATACTGGGGTGGCTAAGAAGAAAGCTTTTGGATTTCTTTCTGAGCTACTCAAGGGAAGAAAGTTTTTTCTATGTATGATGTGTCCTTTAGTGATTTTAAGAATTACTACTTCAAGATTCGAGCTGTTGAAGGTGTCCATCCTTTTATCTTGGATGAGAATAATGAGCCGGCATTCCCTTTGTGTTGGCATGAAAATGTTGTTGTAACAAAATATTCTTGGGAGAGTCTGGATGAGGTCGAACAGGGCTTCGTGAGTGTTTTAGACGAGAATTGGGGAGAACCTCCTCATATCGGTAGGTGGTGCACGAAATTGTGATCTCAATGGCGCCAACAACTTGGTACACACAATTGTAATCTCAATTCTTTTTCACAACTTTGCACAACTAACCAGCAAGTGCACTCGGTCGTCCAAGTAATACCTTACGAGAGTAAGGGTCGATCCCACGGAGATTGTCGGCTTGAAGCAAGCTATGGTCATCTTGTAAATCTCAGTCAGGCGGATTCAAATGGTTATGAAGTTTTGATAATTAAAAGATAAATAAACATAAAATAAGATAGAGATACTTATGTAATTCATTGGTGGGAATTTTAGATAAGCGTATGGAGATGCTTTATCCCTTTTGAATCTCTGCGTTCCTACTGCCTTCATCCAATCCTTCATACTCCTTTCTATGGCAAGTTTTATGTTTGGGTATCACTGTTGTCAATGGCTACCTCTCGTCCTCTCAGTAAAAATGGTCCAAATGCATTATCACCGAACGACTAATCATTTGTCGGTTCTCACTCATGTTGGAATAGGATCCATTGATCCTTTTGCGTCTGTCACTACACCCAACACTTGCGAATTTGAAGCTCGTCACAGTCATCCCATCCCAAATCCTACTCGAAATACCACAGACAAGGTTTAGACTTTTTGGATCTCAAGAATGCTACCAATTGATTCTAGCTTATACCACAAAGACTCTGATCGTGAACCAGAAGGCTAAGAGATATGCATTCAAGCTCGTTTTCATGTAGAACGGAAGTGTTTGTCAGGCACACATTCATAAGTGAGAATGGTGATGAGTGTCACATAATCATCACATTCATCATGTTCTTGTGTGCGAATGGATATCTTAGAACAAGAATAAGCATGAATCGAATAGAAAATAGTAGTAATTGCATTAAAACTTGAGGAACAGCAAAGCTCCACACCTTAATCTATGGTGTGTAGAAACTCCACCGTTGAAAATACATAAGTGATGATGGTCCAGGAATGGCCATGAGGCCAGCCCCTAATGTCTAAGATAGCATAAAAATGATCAAAGATGATCTAAGGATAATCCAAAGATGTCTAACACAATAGTAAAAGGTCCTATTTATACTAGACTAGTTACTAGGGCTTACAGAAATAAGTATATGATGCAGAAATCCACTTTCGGGCCCACTTGGTGTGTACTTGGGCTGAGCATTGAAGCTTTCAGGTGTAGAGACTTTTCTTGGAGTTAAACGCCAGTTTTTATGCCAGTTTGGGCGTTTAACTCCAGCTTTTATCCTGTTTCTGGCGTTTAACGCCAGAATAGGGCAGGAAATTGGCGTTTGAACGCCAGTTTGCGTTGTCAAAACTTGAGCAAAGTATAGAGTATTATATATTGTTGGAAAGCCCAGAATGTCTACTTTCCAACGCAATTGAGAGCGCACCAATTGGGCTTTTGTAGCTCCAAAAAATTCATTTCGAGTGCAGCGAGGTCAGAATCCAACAGCATCAGTAGTCATCTTTCAGCCTCTGAATCAGATTTTTGCTCAGATCCCTCAATTTCAGCCAGAAAATACCTGAAATCACAGAAAAACACACAAACTCATAGTAAAGTCCAGAAATGTGAATTTTGCTTAAAAACTAATAAAAATATACTAAAAAGTAGCTAAATCCTACTAAAATCTACCTAAAAACAATGCCAAAAAGCGTATAAATTATCCGCTCATCACAACTCCAAACTTAAATTGTTGCTTGTCCCCAAGCAACTGAAATCAAAATAGGATAAAAAGAGGAGAATATACAATGAATCTCACAATATCAATCAAACTTAGTCCCAATTAGATGAGCGGAGCTAGTAGCTTTTTGCTTCTGAACAGTTTTGGCATCTCACTTTATCCTTTGAAATTCAAAATGATTGGCATCTATAGGAACTCAGAATTTTAGATAGTGTTATTGATTCTACTAGTTCAGTATGTTGATTGTTGAACATAGCTACTTTATGAGTCTTGGTCGTGGCCCTAAGCAGTTTGTTTTCCAGTATTACCACCAGATACATAAATGCCACAGGCACATAACTGGGTAAACCTTTTCAGATTGTGACTTAGCTATGCTAAAGTCCCCAATTAGAGGTGTCCAGAGTTCTTAAGCACACTCTTTTTGCTTTGGATCACAACTTTAACCACTCAATCTCAAGCTTTTCATTTGGACCTTCATGACACAAGCACATGGTTAGGGACAGCTTGATTTAACCATTAATGCTCAAAGCCTTGGATCCTTTTACCCTTGCCTTTTGGTTTAAAGGGCTACTGGCTTTTTCTGCTTGCTTTTTCTTTTTCTTTCTTTTTCTTTTTTTTTTGCCATTTTTATGCTACTTTTTTCTTTTTCACTACTTTTTCTTGCTTCAAGAATCAATTTCATGATTTTTCAGATCATCAATAACATTTCTCTTTGCTCATCATTCTTTCAAGAGCCAACAAATTTAACATTCATAAACTTCACTATAAAAAATATGCACTATTCAAGTATTCATTCAGAAAACATAAAGTATTGCCACTACATTAAAATAATTAAACTAATTTCAAGATAAAATTTGAAATCCAAGTACTTCTTGTTCTTTTGTAATTATGCACATTTTTCATTTAAGAAAGGCGGAGGATTCATGGAATTATTCATAGCTTTAAGGCATAGACACTAAACACTAATGATCATGTAATGAAGACACAAACATAGATAAACATAAAGCATCGAATTCGAAAAATAGAAAAATAAGAACAAGGAAACCAAAGAACGGGTCCACCTTAGTGATGACGGCTAGTTCTTCCTCTTGAAGATCCAATGGAACGCCTAAGCTCCTCTATGTCTCTTCCTTGCCTTTGTTGCTCCTCCCTCATAGCTCTTTGATCTTCTCTAATCTCATGGAGAATGATGGAATGCTCTTGGTGCTCTACCTTTAATTGGTCCATGTTGTAACTCAAGCCTTCCAAAGAGGTGTTGAGTTGCTCCCAATAGTTGTGTGGAGGAAAATGCATCCCTTGAGGCATCCCAGAGATTTCACGAGGAATTTTCTCATGCTCTTGTTGAGGTCCATGAGTGGGCTCTCTTGTTTGCTCCATCCTTTTCTTAGTAATGGGCTTGTCCTCTTCAATGAGGATGTCTCCTTCTATGTCAATCCCAGCTAAACTGCATAGGTGACAAATGAGATGAGAAAAGACTAACCTTACCAAAATAGAGGACTTATCAGCCACCTTGTAGAGTCTAGAGGTATGATCTCATGAACTTCCACTTCCTCCCCAATCATGATACTATGGATCATGATGGCCCGATCCACACTTACATCGGATTGGTTGCTAGTAGGAATGATGGAGCGTTGGATGAACTCCAACCATCCTCTAGCCACAGGCTTAAGGTCCTGTCTTCTCAATTGAACCGTCTTGCCTCTTAAGTCTCTTTTCCATTGAGCTCCTTCCACACATATGTCCATGAGGACTTGGTCCAACCTTTGATCAAAGTTGACCCTTCTAGTGTATGGGTATGCATTTTCTTGCATCATTGGCAAGTGGAACGCCAACCTTACATTTTTCAGACTGAAATCTAAGTATTTCCCACGAACCATTGTAAGCCAATTCTTTGGATTCGGGTTCATACTTTGATCATGGTTCCTAGTGATCCATGCATTGGCATAGAACTCTTGAACCATTAAGATTCTGACTTGTTGAATGGGGTTGGTAAGAACTTCCCAACCTCTTCTTCGAATTTCATGTCGGATCTCCGGATACTCATTTTTCTTGAGCATGAAAGGGACCTTAGGGATCACCTTCTTCTTGGCACAACTTCATAGAAGTGATCTTGATAGACCTTTAAGATGAATTTTTCCATCTCCCATGACTCAGAGGTAGAAGCTTTTGCCTTCCCTTTCCTCTTTCTAGAGGTTTCTCAGGCCTTAGGTGCCATTAATGGTTATGGAAAAACAAAAAAGTAATGCTTTTACCATACCAAACTTAAAAGGTTTGCTCGTCCTTGAGTAAAAGAAGAAAGAAAGAAGGGGAAGAAGAAGAAAATGAAAGAGATAGAGAGAGAGATAGGTTCGGCCAAGGCGGTAGGAGAGTGTTTGTGATGTGTAAAAATGAAGGAGTGAAGAGGGGTATATATAGGGAAAGAAAGGGAGAGTGGCCGAATGGAATTGGGTGGGTTTGGAAGGGAAAAGTGTTTGAATTTGAAAGTGAGGTAGGTGGGGTTTTTGGGGAAGAGATATGGAGGTGATTGGTGAAGAGAATATAGGGATGAGGATAGGATTTGATTGGTGAGTAGTGTTTTGGGTAGAGTGTTATAGAGACGTGTAAGTGGGAGAGAGAGAGAGAGAGGTGGGGTAGGTGGGGATACTGTGGGGTCCACAGATCCTGAGGTGTCAAGGATTTCTCATTCCTGCACCATTTAGGCGTGTAAACACCCTCTATATGTAATACTGGCGTTTAACGATAGACTGCTGCCTGTTTCTGGCGTTAAACGCCAGCTTTTATTCCTTTCCTGGCATTTAACGCCAAGCTATAGCCTGTTTTTGGTGTTAAATGCCAGTCTGGTGCTTCTTTCTGGCGTTAAACGCCCAGAATGGTGCCAGACTGGACGTTTAACGCCCATTCTGCTACTCTTACTGGCGTTTAAACGCCAGTAAGTTTATCCTACAGGGTGTGCTATTTTTAATGCTGTTTTTTATTTTGCTTTAATTTTTGCAGTTATTTTTGTGATTCCACATGATCATCAACCTAAAGAAAACATGAAATAACATAGATAAATAAATTTGGGTTACCTCCCAATAAGCGCTTTTTTAATGTCAATAGCTTGACAGTGGGCTCTCATGGAGCCTCACAGATAATCAATGCATGGTTATGGCCTCTCAACACCAAACTTAGAGTTTGGTTGTGGCCTCCCAACACCAAACTTAGAGTTTGGTTGTGGCCTCCCAACAACAAACTTATAGTTTGAATGTGGGGCTTTGTTTGACTCTGTATTGAGAGAAGCTTTTTATACTTCCTTTCCATGTGTACAGAAGGAGAACCTTGAGTCTTGAATACATGGTAGTCCTCATTCAATTGAAGGACTAACTCTCCTCTGTCAACGTCAATCATAGCTTTTGCTGTGGCTAGGAAAGGTCTACCAAGGATGATGGATTCATCCTCGTCCTTCCCAGTGTCTGAGATTATGAAATCAGTAGGGATATAAAGGGCTTCAACCTTCACTAGCACGTCCTCTACTAGTCCATAATCCTTTTTCATGGATTTGTCTGTCATCTCTAGTGAGATTCTTGCAGCTTGAACCTCAAATATTCCAGTTTCTCCATGACAGAGAGTGGCATGAGGTTTATACATGACCCCAGGTCACACAGAGCCTTCTCAAAGGTCATGGTGCCTATGGTACAAGGTATTAAGAACCTTTCGGGATCCTCTTTCTTTTGAGGTAATGTCTGCCTAATCAAGTTATTCAGTTTATTGGTGAGCAATGGGGGTTCATTTACCTAAGTCTCATTACCAAATAACTTGGCATTCAGCTTCATGATTGCTCCAAGGTACTTAGTAGCTTGTTCTTCAGTAATATCTTCATCCTCTTCAGAGGAGGAATAGTCATCAGCGCTCATGAATGGCAGAAGTAGGTTTAATGGAATCTCTGTGGTCTCTAGATGAGCCTCAGATTCCTTAGGTTCCTCAATTGGGAACTCCTTTTTGTCTAGAGGACGTCCCATGAGGTCTTCCTCACCGAGATTCATGTCCTCCTCCTCCTCACTAGGTTCGGCCACACCAAGTAAGGTTATGGCCTTGCACTCTCTTTTTGGATTCTCTTTTGTATTGCTTGGGAAAGTACTAGGAAGAGTTTCAGTGACTCTTTTACTCAGCTGGCCCACTTGTCCCTCCAAATTTCTAATGCAAGACCTTGTTTCATTCATGAAACTCAGAGTGGCCTTAGATAGATCAGAGACTATATTTGCTAAGCTAGAGGGGCTCTGCTCAGAATTCTCTGTCTGTTGCTGAGAGGATGATGGAAAAGGCTTGCTATTGCTAAACCTATTTTTTCCACCATTATTATTGTTAACGCATTGTTGAGGCTTTTGTTGATCCTTCCATGAGAAATTTTGATGATTCCTCCATGAAGGATTATAGGTGTTTCCATGGGCTTCACCCATGTAATTCACCTTTGCCATTGCAGGGTTCTCAAGATCATAAGCTTCTTTTTTCAGAAGATACTTATTTAGTACTATTGGATGTATTTTACAAACCATTCAGACTCTGAGAAATCATATTGACTTGCTGAGTCAACATTTTGTTCTGAGCCAATATGGCATTCAAAGCATCAATTTCAAGAACTCTCTTTCTCTGGGGCATCCCATTACTCACAGGATTCCTTTCAGAGGTGTACATGAACTGGTTATTTGCAACCATTTCAATGAGTTCCTGAGCTTCTGTATGGGTTTTCTTCAGGTGCATAGATCCACCTGTAGAATGGTCCAATGACATCTTAGACAATTCAGACAAACCATCATAGAATATATCCAAGATGGTCCATTTTGAGAGCATGTTAGAAGGACACTTTTTGGTCAGTTGCTTGTATCTTTCCCAAGCTTCATAGAGGGATTCACCTTCTTTCTGTCTGAAGGTTTGAACATCCACTCTAAGCTTGCTCAGCTTTTGAGGAGGAAAGAATTTGGCTAAGAAAGTCGTGACTAGCTTATCCCAAGAGTTCAGGCTATCTCTAGGTTGAGAGACCAACCATATTCTAGCTCCGTCTCTTACAGCAAAAGGGAAAAGTATAAGCTTGTAGACCTCGGGATCAACTCCATTGATCTTAACAGTATCACAGATCTGCAAGAATTCAGTTAAGAACTGAAAAGGATCTTCTGATGGAAGTCCATGAAACTTGCAATTATGTTGCATCAGAGAAACTAATTGAGGCTTTAGCACAAAATTGTTTGCTCCAATGGCAGAGATTGAGATGCTTCTTGATGACAGGTCATCATATACCCATTTTTCAAGCAAATTTCACTTGTCTTATTAGTCTTTATGCACTTTCTTGCATCCTAAGTAAGTGATTTGGAATGAAAATGCATAACTTCTTTAAATCAAGCAACTACCATTAATTGATGCTAAATCATGAGGTTTGAGCAAGAATTAATTGATTTTTAATGAATTATAAACCTTATGAGTTTAGAGATACTTTGAGTGGTTGTTTTGGTTTCTTGTAGGTGAAGAAAGGAAGAAAAGAAGAAAAACGTGGCTTAAGAAAGCGTGGCCCAAGGAAAAAAGAATGTGGCGCATAGAAGGAGGAAGCAAACATTGCCCTCCAGGAGAGCACACTGCCCTCCAGGAGAGCAATATAATGAGCCAAACTTTGAAAAGCAACACTGCCCTGTCCACAACAAGGGCAGAACACAATTTGATGCCAAGGACCAAAGGGAGCAAAAACTCTGCTCTGCCCTCCTCAAGAGCAATATTGGGCTTCACCCAAGAACAATTCAAAAGAAATTGCTTCATAATGCTTCCTATGGGTTTCGAACCCAAGTACAAAGAGGAAAGGAGTAGCGCTTAAGCACAATAAAATCAAGCAAAAATTGGCTTGCTTTCATTCTCCCCGGATCGAACACGGCACCATGAGGAAACAAGGAACTAAGCATTACTTTGGTGCGAAGAAAACCAAAGGAAAAGAAGCAGCGTGTGCCTCCACCAAGTTTCGAACTTGGAACCTCACCGTTGGTAACATTGCCCTGCCCTCCGCGAGGGCAGGGCAGCATTTTGTGGTGCACGGCCAGTGCACAAGATTGGCACGCACCAAGGGAGTCTCGGCCAGCAGCAGCGCACACGGGCAGCATCTGGCGCACCATGGCAACTCTGCCCTGCCCTCCACAAGGGCAGGGCAGCATCCTGATGCATCACACACACCAAGCACGCACCATTTCCTGCTCTGCCCTCCACAAGGGCAGGGCAGCCTCCTGGAAGCCACTTTCTCATGGGATGAAAATTGGATTAAAAATCCAATTCAGTTCATTTCTTCACCAAATCAAAAGCCCATCCAAATGCCAAAATCCAAGAATAGAAAGTGTATAAATAGGAGATAGTTTGATGTAATTAGGACCTTCCCTTTACTTTTGACTTTTGAACCTTCTTTTGATTTTTGAATTTTGAGATTTCATTGAGAGCTAGGAACTGAGATTTGAGAGAATTGGGGAGGAGAATTGATCTCTCTTCTTCCTCGTTCTTGCTTGAGCACTTTTTACTTTTCTTGTTTGAGTCTTGGGTGTGAAGAGTGGAGGAATTTCTGTCTCAATCTCCATTCAAGATCTCTTTAATTTCCTTGCTGCATAATTGAGTTCAATTACATTTTCTTTACTGCTTCTTCTTTAATTTCTTGTTAATTGCTTTGTGAACTTGGATCTGGGAAGGCAATTGAGATCTAGACTTTGCTATCTAGTCTCTGGAGTCCTGAGATCCCATTTCTTCTTTTGGTTCTTCTGTGAACCCCTGCTGCAATTTAATTTCCCTTTCTGTTTGAGATCTAACAGAATTCAAATCATCTTATGCTTTATTAATTGCTACAAGTTAATTTCCCTTGCTTAAATTCTGAATTCCAGTCCTCAACTCCCTTTTTCCATTCAGGCAATTTATATTTCTTACACTTTAAGTTACTGCAATTTACATTTCTTGCACTTTAAGTTTCAAGCATTTAATTTCTTGTTCTTTAAGATTCAGCACCTTTACTTTCAGTTCTCTTTAATTTCTGCAATTCATCCATCTCCCTTTACATTCTCTGCTATTTACTTATTGTTGGATACAAAATCACTCAACCAATACTTGATTCGCTTGACTAAATCAACCACCAAACTAAAATTGCTCAATCCTTCAATCCCTGTGGGATCGACCTCACTCCCGTGAGTTTTATTACTTGATGCGACCCGGTACACTTACCGGTGAGTTTTGTGTTGGATCGTTTTCCACACATAAAGTTTTTGGCGCCGTTGCCGGGGATTGATTAGATCAACAATAATTAAGTGGGTGAGAAGTCTAGATCAAGCATTTTTTTATTTTTGTTCTCTGTTTTAAACTGAAACCAAGGTGTTTGTGTTTTTGCCTCACTAAGAAATTCTTCTCTGTGAGATGAATTTCAAATTTTATTGATGTTGCATTTTACAAAATATAAATGGAGTTCAACTCATCTTATGGTCAAACAAAATTTTATGGGATATCACCCACCATCATCAATTTCTAATGGTGGCTGGGAATATCACCAAGAATTAACAGATTCTGAGCACTCCAATCCATGGAGAAATGCTTCAGAACCACAAAATGAGCAAGAAAATCATATGGGATATTTCTCACCACCACAAAATGATTCAAGTCATTATCCTCATGGTGGATGGAAGTATCACCATAGAATGAAAGAGCATCCACCCTCACTTCCCAGTTTCTCAATTGAAAGTTCTTCATCACTTAATTATGCCTCCACACGAAGTTTCCTCCAAAATCCATATAAGTCATCCCATCAATCACACAACTCATTCCACACTCCTCAACACAACTTCACCACAACACATCCACGTCACCAACATTACTCTCAACCTTCATCTCTTGAACCAGCAGATGAGGATTACCTTCAATGGTCCAACGAACCCTTAGAAAGCCAATGCCAAGCCATTGAAATACACAGAAAACTCATGGAAAGATACACAAAATCCTAATCCTGGAAAGAAATCATCCTCAAGAAGATGAATGGACCCTTAGAGCAAACAAGGGGGACCTTAGAACCATTAAACAGAGAGGATGAAGACCAATTTGTGGGTGAGGAAGTGGAAAAGCAAGATGAGGAAGCCTCTGTGTCAAGTGAAATTTCAATGAAAAAGGAGGTTGTGGAATCTGTGGCTTCATATTCACAGCAGCTAATTGAGGTGATAGAGGAACATGAAACTTCACTCCCAAAAGACTTAATGGAAGATCATGTAAAAGAAGAGGAAGAAGCCAATCAAGAGAAGTCACACTCAACTGAAGCAGAGAAGTGCAAAGAGAAAAAGCTCATGGAACCACTAATGCAAAAAGCTCTTGATGAAAAAATCACTCCAACAATCACACAACCACTAAGACTTGGACTCAAGGAAGTGAAAGCAATTAACAAAAGCACCGAGAAGAGGATTGCAACCAAGCTACAAAGGACAATATTCATGAAGAAGAGAAGGTCAACTACAAGCAATCCTTCCCCTGGACCACTAGCAAGCCAGCTCAATCAAGCCATGTACAAAAGGAGGCTTGCTGAGAGGAAACCAAGAAAGGGGACAATAGCTGAAACTTCCTCTCCCTTGAGGTCATTCCTCTTAACAAATTGGAAGAAGAGGAAGAAAGTGAATAACAGGTAGACAGTAGGTACATTTCTTCTCCTTGCTTTGTTTAAATTTCAATAAATTGGCATATGATTACATTCTAAGTTTGGTGTTGCCCTGCAACAATTTGTTTTCAATCCATTTGAATGATTGCATCAATTCTACATGAAAGTGTCACACTAAGTTTGGTGTGCCACTTATCTTTTATGCAATGTATTGTGCTCACCTTCTTATGTTTGCAATCAAAATGTCTTTGTCTCTGGTGCCTTGATTGTTATCTTTCATTTTGCTTGCTTAAAACACATATGCTACTAATATTTCATTGTGTAAGACATTCATGATCCATCTTAGCCCCATAGCCATTGTTCTAATTGTTGCTTGAGGATGAGCAAGCACTCTAAGTTTGGCAAGGGAAAGGGAAGAATTGGAGAAAAAGGACAACAATAATGAAGATGAACTACAAGGTTGTAGAGTTCCTTTTCTTCTAATTTGTTTCCAGCACTTAAATTGCATGATTGTCTTATTATCTTCTCTGTTTACATGTGTATGAATAAGCATAGCCTAAATCTTAATTTGTAATATGTTGCTGTGGCATTATAACTACCAACTTAAATTATGTGAGTTCAAAAGCAATAAAGTATCATGATCATAAACAAACAAGGAATTAAAGAAGAATTTTAGCATGTGCATACAAGTATTGGAAAGCTAGTATGATTAATTGTTGCTCAATTGCATTGGATTTTATTTAATTGAAGTTTTTATCTAGGACATTTTGTGAAATCTTTTGAAATCATGAAAACCTTGAAGAAGTAAATGCAAAAAAAAAAGCAAAAAAAGAAAAAGGGAAAGAATGAGAAAGCTGAAGGCTCTGAGTACCAATGGCAATTTATTTGCTAAGTGCTTGTGGTGTTTATGTATCAAGCCAAATGCTTGAAAACAAAACACTTAGAAGTCAAGGCTAGGCTCAAGTGCAAAAGCACTCCCTCAAAGCTCAAGGCTCTGAGCATCAATGATTAGAGAGTCAAGAAAAGAAAAAAAATGATGAGCTTAATGAAGTCCTCTAATTAAATGCTTGTGGTGCTTATGTATCAAGTGGTAATACTTGAAAACAAAGCATTTAGAAGTCGTAGCTTTGTTATCAACTTATGGGGAAAAGCACCCAAAAGGAGAAGCTAAAAAAAACTAAAAAAAAAATCAAAAGCTTGTTTCAAGGAAGAATTACAAGGAAAAGATTTCATAAAATGAGCTAGATAGAAGCATCAATCATTTATATTTCTTTTGTAATTATAGCATGCATAGAAAACTAGCTTGCCATGAACATTAACTTGCTACTCTTCTTACCTTGGATTGTCAATTTCTATTGCATGATTCTTTTATTGCTTGGGGACAAGCAAGGTTTAAGTTTGGTGTTGTGATGCCAAGTCATCACATACCTATTTTTCTATGCTTTTTCATACAAGAAATTGATGATTAGTGCTTAAATATTGCATTCTTTTGTGCTTAATTGGAAGATTTCCTTGATCTTTAATTTTATAAATCTTGTAGGAAATAAGAAGAAAAAGAAGCAAAGAAGCACAAAAAAAGAGGAAAAAAAGCTTTGGAGCACACTTTGAAGTTGGAGCACACTTTGGAGGCTTAGGCCACGCTTTTAAAAGCGTGGGCCATGACCAAATTAATGAAGAATAAGCAATTAGCACACACTGCTCTGCTCTTGCCAAGGGCAGGGCAGAATCATGATGAAACAAAGTGAGGTTGGAGCAAATTCAACAACAGTTTGAGCAAATGGCCAAAAGGATTGATAACCTTCAAGTTGCAGCAGTTAATACAAGCCAACCATCAGCCACATGGATGCAAAATGAAGAAACTCAAGAGGAACAACAACAAGAGTAAGTGCACTATATGAACAACCAAAGTTCTGGATCAAATGAAGTGTATGGTGACACCTACAATCCATCTTGGAAAAACCACCCAAACCTTAGGTGGGGAGACAACCACAACCAAAACCAACAATCATGGCAAAGAAACTCAGCTCAAAACACTCCAAGAAACAACCAAAATCATAATCAGCAGCCAAATAACCAAAACTTTTACAGAAAACCCCAAAATAATTACCCCAACTCTAACCATTATCCACCCAATAACCAACCAACTAACCAAAACACTTACCATCATCCATCAACACCCCAAAACCAACCAATCTCACAAGACTCTCAAAGGATTACTAATCTGGAGATGCTCATGGAGAAGATGATGAAGAACCAAGAATTGACAATAAAGAACCAAGAAGCTTCCATGAAGAGCCTAGAAAGACAGATTAGAGAAATCTCCAAGCAGATTTCTATTGAAAGACCTTCAAGCTCACTACCAAGTGATACCATTCGTAATCCAAAAGAAGAATGCAAAGCTGTACAATTAAGGAGTGGAAAAACATTGGTGGATGGCAACCAAGGGGCAACCAAGAAACTTATGGAGAGTGACAAAGAGCTAACCGAGAAAGATGGAGCTAACAACAAGGACTTAACAAGCAAGAATGTCCCAGAAAAGCTCACAGAAGAGAATAACCAACCACAGAATTTAAAGAAGGGAAAGAAGATCATAGAAGAACCAAATCCAAGACAGCAGCAAGTGGAGAAGAGCTTGACACCTCCACTGCCTTATCCCCAAAGATTCCACAAAGAGACTAAGGACATACACTTTTCTAAATTTCTTGAGACTTTCAAGAAGTTAGAGATCAACATTTCCTTGGCTGAGGCACTGGAACAAATGCCCTTGTATGCCAAATTCTTAAAAGAACTCATCAACAAGAAAAGGAATTGGAATGAGAAAGAGACTGTGCTGCTCACTGAAGAATGCAGTGCACTAATCAGGAAGGGGCTCCCTCCCAAACTTGAAGATCCAGGAAGTTTCTTCCTACCTTGCACCATTGGAAATCTATTCATCGACAAAGGGATGTGTGACTTAGGAGCAAGCATAAATCTGATTCCATCCTCTTTAGTAAAGAAGCTTGGCATAGGAAAAATGAAGCCAACACAAGTGTCCTTAGAACTGGTAGATCAATCAGTGGTACATCCCAAAGGAGTGATTGAAAACCTTTTAGTTAAGGTAGACAAGTTCATTTTTCCTACAGACTTTGTGATCCTGGATTCAGCAGAAAAAGAGAATGACTCCATAATACTTGGTCGACCATTTTTAGCCACTACTAGAGCCATCATAGATGTAGGGGAGGGAGAGCTAACCCTCAGGATGTATGAGGAAAGCATTACCCTGAAGGTGTTCCCAGAACCACAAACTAATGAAGAGACAAGCAAAACAAGTAGTGACTGTTTTCCAAGGCAAACAACCATCAACACAGTAGAACAGAAGGATGAGCAGGTGCAAGGAGGAGAAGGAATTCAAAAAGAAGCTGGGATAATAAACAATAAGGGAAATGTCACAACTAAAGCCACTGTTAAGGAAGAAAGATTGACAAGGAAAAGGAAGAAAAACAAGAAGAAAGTTTACAAAGGGTGGAAGAACAAAAAAATCCCAACTGAAGGATTTTCCAAAGGTGACAAGGTGCAATTAGTATATCAACAGTTGGGAGCAGAAGACCACTACACTGTTAACCAAGTACTCTCTCTCGAGCATATTGAAATAGAGCATCAAGGCACACAAAGGAGGCTGACAGTGAGAGGGGACAAGCTTCGACATTCCAACCATCAACCACCCTAAGGGTGGATCAATGTCAAGCTAGTGACAATAAAAGAGCGCTTGTTGGGAGGCAACCCAACCTGAGGTAGTTTTCTTTTCATAGCTCTTTCAATAAAAATGTTGAATAATTGGTATGCATTGCAAGGAGCTAAGTTTGGTGTTATACACCAAAACAATTTAAGGGAGAATGAAAGATTCTAAGTTTGGTGTTCCACCAAAATCTCACTTAAAAGAACATTCTCACCTCCTGCATAATGCTAGCTCCAAGCAATCAAACAACTTATCCAACTATTTAACTGCTTTCTGGTTTTAATTCCATAACCTTTAGCAAGGACACAAGATTTCACATATGGTTAAGTTGATGCATGAAAAATAGTGGCAAGGAACTAAGTTTTGTGTTTACACACCAAAGTAAGTTCAAAAAGCCATAATCATTTTTAGACTAACCATGCACTTAAGGGCTTGAGAAGCAAGCAACTTTTGAGAATAATGCAGGAAGTTAGCCAACAATTGAAGACAGTTTGCATTGTGACTCAAAAGGGGATACAACAGAAGGAAGAAGCATAGGGCTGCAACTTCAAAGGTTGTATCTAAACTTAATCCTTGCTGCTATAAATTGTTTTGAATCTGGGAGCCCTTATATGTCCTGCTAAGGTGTTTATCTGGTTGCAAATGGAATTGTTTGTTAAGTATGCTTATCTGCATGATACTTGTCATTCATCACTTAGCTTTAAATTTTGTTTTGTTTCCCATATGCTTGAATAAAAGAGAATGGTTTGAATTAGAAAGTAAATATCCAATGTTGCATAAGTTAGAATGGAAGTTAATGGTGGTATATGTGTGTGATTAAATGCATAACTCATGAAATAATTGCTGCATAATGTCATTTTCATTGAAGTGTGAGCTAGCTTGCTGTTATAAAGGTTCTTATCAGTAAAGAAAAAAATCCCTTGAGAACAAAATAAAATAGAAAGAAAAGGAAGAAGAAAAAGCCAATGTGGCAAGAAAAACAAAGAATAAAGGCTGGACACCAATAACTTGGACCCTAGGACACATGCCTGTGGTGTTCTTGTACTAGGATATGCTTGGATAAGTAAATTCTGAGGGGTATTTCAAAAGCCGGTCACTTAGATCAACTGATTTGGGATGACCAATTGAAAGTCCACAATAAAGAGCAACTTAGATACAGAACATTTAGTTATCCAAAGAGATGCTGGGCATCAATGATCCTAGGAGGAACTAGTGAGCCATGTGTTTGTGGTGGAAAGATGTTGAGTAAAAATAAAGCCAAAGGCTACTACTGCAACATTAGACACCGAGCCTTTAAAAAAATAATAAGCTTGTTAAGCAAATTGAGAAAAGAAAAGTTAGCAAGGGAGCAATTAAAGAGTAAACCTTATAACAGCAAGTTTAGTAAGCCTTTGAGGAAAAAGGTATATTATGTAACAGCAAACAATAACTTGGGTTGTCATTATCTGCATAAAAACTCCGTAAATCAAGTTCTGCTATATGCCTAATAAGGATATAATTGCTCTTCTTGTTCATTTCATTTTCTCTTAGTTTTGATACTTGCTTGGGGACAAGCAAGAATTAAGTTTGGTGTTGTGATGACAGGTCATCATATACCCATTTTTTCAAGCTAATTTCACTTGTTTCACTAATTTTTATGCACTTTCTTGCATCCTAAGTAAGTGATTTGGAATGAAAATGCATAACTCCTTTAAATCAAGCAACTACCATTAAATTGATGCTAAATCATGAGGTTTGAGCAAGAATTAATTGATTTTTAATGAATTATAAACCTTATGAGTTTAGAGATACTTTGATTGGTTGCTTTGGTTTCTTTTAGGTGAAGAAAGGAAGAAAAGAAGAAAAACGTGGCTTAAGAAAGCGTGGCCCAAGAGATAAGAAGTGTGGCGCATGGAAGGGAGGAAGCTACACTGCCCTCCAGGAGAGCACACTGCCCTCCAGGAGAGAAACATAATGAGCCAAACTTTGAAAAGCAACACTGCCCTGCCCACAACAAGGGCAGAGCACAATTTGATGCCAAGGACCAAAGGGAGCAAAAACTCTGCCATGCCCTCCTCAAGAGCAATATCGGGCTTCACCCAAGAACAATTCAAAAGAAATTGCTTCATAATGCTTCCTATGGGTTTCGAACCCAAGGACAAAGAGGAAAGGAGTAGCGCTCAAGCACAATAAAATCAAGCAAAAATTGGCTTGCTTTCATTCTCCCAGGATCGAACACGGCACCATGAGGAAACAAGGAACTAAGCATTACTTTGGTGCCAAGAAAACCAAAGAAAAAGAAGCAGTGTGTGCCTCCACCAGGTTTTGAACTTGGAACCTCACCATTGGTAACATTGCCCTGCCCTCCGCAAGGGCAGAGCAGCATTTTGTGGTGCACGGCCAGCGCACAAGATTGGCACGCACTAAGGGAGTCTCGGCCAGCAGCAACGCGCACGGGCAGCATCTGGCGCACCATGGCAACTCTGCCCTGCCCTCCACAAGGGCAGGGCAACATCCTGATGCATCACACACACCAAGCACGCACGCAACGAACCGCACGCACCATTTCCTGCTCTGCCCTCCACAAGGGCAGGGCAGCCTCCTGTAGGCCACTTTCTCATGGGCTGAAAATTGGATTAAAAATCCAATTTAATTCATTTCTTCACCAAATCAAAAGCCCATCCAAATTCCAAAATCTAAGAATAGAATGTGTATAAATAGAAGATAGTTTGATGTAAATAGGACCCTTCTTTTACTTTGGACTTTTGACCCTTCTTTTAATTTTTGAATTTTTACATTTAGGAACTTCATTTTGTTTGAGAGCTTGGAACTGAGATTTAGAGAATTGGGAAGGAGAATTGATCTCTCTTCTTCCTCGTTCTTGCTTGAGCACTTTTTACTTTTCTTGTTTGAGTCTTGGGTGTGAAGAATTGAGGAATTTCTGTCTCAATCTCTATTCAAGATCTCTTTAATTTCCCTTCTGCATAATTGAGTTCAATTCCATTTCCTTCACTGCTACAATCTTTAATTTCTTGTTAATTGCCTTGTGAACTTGGATCTAGGAAGGGCAATTGAGATCTAGACTCTGCTATCTAGTCTCTGGAGCCCTGAGTTTTAATTCTCTTTTCGGTTCTTCTGCTGAACCATTACATTTTCACTTTTTGTTTGAATCTTAGTTACTTTCAATTCATCTTCTGCTTTATTAATTGCTGCAATTTAATTTCCCTTGCTTAAATTCTGAATTCCCAGTCCTCAAATCCCCTTTTCCATTCAAGCAATTTATATTTCTTGCACTTTAAGTTACTGCAATTTACATTTCTTGCACTTTAAGTTTCAGTCATTTAATTTCTTGTTCTTTAAGATTCAGCACCTTTACTTTCAGTTCTCTTTAATTTCTGCAATTCATCCCTCTCCCTTTACATTTCCTGCTATTTACTTACTGTTGGATACAAAATCACTCAACCAATACTTGATTCGCTTGACTAAATCAACCACTAAACTAAAATTGCTCAATCCTTCAATCCCTGTGGGATCGACCTCACTCCCGTGAGTTTTATTACTTGATGCGACCCGGTACACTTGCCGGTGAGTTTTGTGTTGGATCGTTTTCCACACATCACTTCTTCCATGAAAGTTGGAATTTGGTGCAGTGAAGTCACCAAGCATCTTCCTTGCATTGTTATTGTTGTTGGGTTCGGCCATTACTTCTTTTTCGAGATTCTTTGTAAGGTTTTCTCTGGGTTGTTATGCTTTAGCTTCTCTTAGCTTCTTCTTCAGAGTCCTTTCAAGTTCAGGGTTAGCTTCAACAAGAATGTTCTTGTCCTTGTTCCTGCTCATATGAAAAAGAAGAGAACAGAAAAGAAGAGGAACCCTCTATGTCACAGTATAGAGATTCCTTTATGTGAGTAGAAGAAGAGAATAATAGAAGAATAATGTAGAGAGAAGAGATGAAGAATTCGAACACAGAGAGGGAGAGAGGGTTCGAATTATAAGAAGAAGAAAAGAGTGTTAGTGATTAAATAAATAAATAGAAGAAGATGAGAGAGAGAGAGTTTTTCAAAAATTATTTTTGAAAAATGGTTAGTGATTTTTGAAAATTAAAAGTGGAAACGTGGTTAGGTGATTTTGAAAAAGATAAGAAATAGTAAAGAAAACAAAAAGTCAATAGTTAATTGCAAAAGATTTTAAAATTAATTTTGAAAAGATAAGAAGTTAGAAAAGATTTTGAAATTGATTTCGAAAAAGATATGATTTGAAAAAGATATGTTTGAAAAGATATGATTAAAAAGATTAGATTGAAATTGATTTTGAAAAAAGATTTGAAAAAGAAATTTAGAAAGATTTGATTTTGAAAATTAAAGTTAATAACTTGACTAACAAGAAACTGAGATATGATTCTAGAATTTAAAGATTGAACCTTTTTTAACAAGAAAGTAACAAACTTGAAATTTTTTAATCAATCACATTAATTGTTAGTAAAGCTCTTGAAAATTTGAAATAAAAATAGGAAAAAAAGATAAATTTTTGAAAAAACAAAGGAAAAAAATTGAAAAAGATTTGATTTTGAAAAGGATTTTGAAAAGATAAATTTTTGAAATTGAAATCTTGACTTGAGTAACAAGAAACAACTTATTTTAAAAATTTTGACTAAGTCAACCCAAAGATTTTGAAATTTATGAGAAAAATAAGGAAAAGATATTTTTTTTTATTTTTGAATTTTTAATGAGGAGAGAGAAAAAGAAAAGATATCATTTTTGTGTTTTTCTCTTTTTTTTTCAGTAAATAGCAAGATTGACATAAGACATGAAAAACTAAGATCAAAACACATAATGCATGCAAGAACACTTTGAATGTCAAGATGAACACCAAGAACACTTTGAAGATCAAGATGAACACCAAGAACTTATTTTTAAAAAATTTTTTTTAAGAAAAGAAAAACATGCAAGACACCAAACTTAGAAATTTTTCATGTTTAGACACTAAGGATTCAAGAATGCATATGAAAAACAAGAAAAGACACAAAACAATAAAATATAAAGATTAAACAAGAACATTTACTAAGAACAACTTGAAGATCATGAAGAATGCAATGCATGAATTTTCAAAATTTTTAGAAAATAAAAAAGATGCAATTGACACTAAACTTAAAAATTGACTCTAGACTCAAACAAGAAACACAAAATATTTTTTTGATTTTATGATTTTATAATTTTTTTTGTATTTTTTTCGAAAACTGTTTTTTTTTTGGAAAAATGAAAAAGAAGAAAAATTTTGAAAGATTTTTGAAAACTTTTTAAAAATAAAATAAAGGTTGAAACAAAAAGAAAATTACCTAATCTGAGCAACAAGATGAACCGTCAGTTGTCCAAACTCGAACAATCCACGACAACGGCGCCAAAAACTTGGTGCACGAAATTGTGATCTCAATGGCGCCAACAACTTCGTACGCACAATTGTAATCTCAACTCTTTTTCACAACTTCGCACAACTAACCAGCAAGTGCACTGGGTCATCCAAGTAATACCTTACGTGAGTAAAGGTCGATCCCATGGAGACTGTCAGCTTGAAGCAAGCTATGGTCATCTTGTAAATCTCAGTCAGGCGGATTCAAATGGTTATGAAGTTTTCATAATTAAAAGATAAATAAAACATAAAATAAGATAGAGATACTTATGTAATTCATTGGTGGGAATTTCAGATAAGCGTATGGAGATGCTTTATCCCTTTTGAATCTCTGCGTTCCTACTGCCTTCATCCAATCCTTCATACTCCTTTCTATGGCAAGCTGTATGTTCGGGTATCACCATTGTCAATGGCTACCTCCCATCCTCTTAGTGAAGATGGTCCAAATACGCTGTCACCGCACGGCTAATCATCTGTCGGTTCTCACTCATGTTGGAATAGGATCCATTGATCCTTTTGCATCTGTCACTACACCCAACACTTGCGAGTTTGAAGGTCGTCATAGTCATCCCATCCCAGATCCTACTCAGAATACCACAGACAAGGTATAGACTTTCCGGATCTCAAGAATGCTGCCAATTGATTCTAGCTTATACCATGAAGATTCTAATCGTGAACCAGAAGGCTAAGAGATATGCATTCAAGCTCGTTTTCAAGTAGATTGGAAGTGTTTGTCAAGCACGCGTTCATAGGTGAGAATGGTGATGAGTGTCACATAATCATCACATTCATCATGTTCTTGTGTGCGAATGGATATCTTAGAACAAGAATAAGCATGAATTGAATAGAAAATAGTAGTAATTGCATTAATACTCGAGGAACAGCAGAGCTCCACACCTTAATCTATGGTGTGTAGAAACTCCACCGTTAAAAATACATAAGTGATGATGGTCCAGGCATGCCCGTGAGGCCAGCCCCTATTGTCTAAGATAGCATAAAACTGATCAAAGATGATCTAAGGATAATCCAAAGATGTCTAACACAATAGTAAAAGGTCCTATTTATACTAGACTAGTTACTAGGGTTTGCAAAAATAAGTAAATGATGCAGAAATCCACTTCCGGGCCCACTTGGTGTGTGCTTGGGCTGAGCATTGAAGCTTTCAGGTGTAGAGACTTTTCTTGGACTTAAACGCCAGTTTTTATGCCAGTTTGGGCGTTTAACTCCAGCTTTTATCCTGTTTCTGGCGTTTAACGCCAGAATAGGGCAGGAAGTTGGCGTTTGAACACCAGTTTGCGTTGTCAAAACTCGAGAAAGGTATAGAGTATTAAATATTGCTGGAAAGCCCAGGATGTCTACTTTCCAACGCAATTGAGAGCGCACCAATTGGGTCTTTGTAGCTCTAGAAATTTCATTTCGAGTGCAGCGTGGTCAGAATCCAACAGCATCAGCAGTCCTTTTTCAGCCTCTGAATCAGATTTTTGCTTAGGTCCCTCAATTTCAGCCAGAAAATACCTAAAATCACAAAAAAAACACACAAACTAATAGTAAAGTCCAAAAATGTGAATTTTGCTTAAAAACTAATAAAAATATACTAAAAAGTAGCTAGATCCTACTAAAATTTACCTAAAAACCATGCCAAAAAGCGTATAAATTATCCACTCATCAGTAGGGTCCGACTTTATAATCTTGCTTTGTGGTTGAATTTTTCCTTTTTTCTGTTTGTGACCTTTCCTTTGGCTTCTTTCTTTAGAGATGGCGAAGACAACTGAATCCATGAAGGCTTTTAAACGGGCCAAGAAAGCAACAGTTGCTCAAAACATCTCGGCAAAAGTTTCACGGGAAGGATCCTCTCAGGTCCCTCCGAAGAAATTGACTTCGGGCACCTCTAGACCGAGGAGGATTATTCCTACTGCTCAGGTTCATATGGTTTCTTCTGATCCTCCTTAGCCGACCTCTGGTGCTGCCTCTTCCCCTACTGCCGGTCTTCCTCCAAAGAGGCAGAAAACTGTTGAACCTTATGATTTGGATGCCCTCGATTTTAATGTTGTGGGGTTTGTTGATAATCAGATCACTCCTTATGGCCGACTTCCGATGGATGATGTGTCCATCCTTCACCACCTGGATTTCATCACCAGTAGTTGTGTTCGGATGGCTCATGGGTGCGACTTTGTTCTGTATGATCCAAGATTCTCCTATTCATGCAACAAAGGTCTTTTTGAAGGATGCTAAGTCGGATTTTGATAGGATCAAAGGGCCGAAGGATGAGCTTGATGCTAAGGTGGTAAAATTGGAGCTGGATGTGGAAAATGAGAAGTCACGTGCCACTACTATCGAGGCTGCTGAGAATTTGGCTGAGGAGACAATGAAGAAGTATAAAGAGAGCTATGTTTGTACTTATGGTGAGCTGCTGGAGACCAGGGAGAGGCTGGAGTCTGCTCATGCTGAGTATGCTGAGCTCCAGGGCCATCTTGTGGGTAGTGTGACCGATGCCTATAAGAACTTGAAAGCTCAGGTCCGAGTTCTTGCTCCTGACCTCGACCTTACCCTCTTCAGTTTGGATAATGTCGTGGAGGATGACAAGATAGTGCCTGCCCCCGATGATGATGATCAGGGTCCTCCTCCTGCTCTGCCGACTAAAGCTTCTATAGCCTTTCCTTCCTTACTTCCTTCAGCTGAAGTCGACTGTCCTGAGTCTGACCCTAATGTTCAAGTTTTAAATCGGGAGGATAGGACTGTGGATGCAACCCCTTTGAAGATCATTCCTCCCTCTTTGACTCAGGATGCTGCTAATGAGAAGAATTCGAACCCTTTGTGATTTCTGATGTATTTGTATAGCCTGGTTTGTGGGCTTTTGAACTCTGATTTCTGTAACTATTGGTTTGGCTTCTTTTGACATTCAGTTGCTTTTCATTAGCAACTTTATTTTGGTAAAAACAAATCATTTCGAACTTTTGAGGCTGACTTTCAGGTGGCCTTCTGAGCCTTTAATGTTTTTATTATAATATCTGTATTTCTCTGATGTGTTGATTGCCCCTTTGCAACTTTGGTGAATCTTTGTATAGTGTCGATACTTTGCAGTCCAACCTCTTTTTGTTTGTTGGGGTGACCCTTTGGAGCTAATTTGTTCGACAATTTTTTAGTGTTCTCTTAGAACCTTTTTAGTTAGTCTCGAACAATTTTGATAGCTTTTGTCGTGGAGCTGTGCCCTTTTGGGTAGAGCTATGGCCCTTTTAGCATACGCTTTTTGTTGGTCCGACTTCTCTTGTCGATCCTTCCTGAGTTATTTTTAGTAATCCATTTTTAATCAGACCTCGTCAGACCTCTTTCTATGGATTACTTTTTCTAACGTTTTCACTTTGATTGGTTCGGTCCGACTTCTTACTGTCGGTCCCTCTTAAGTTATTTTTAGTATTCCATTTTTAATCAGACCTTGTCAGGCCTCTTTCTATGGATTACTTTTTATAGCTTCTTGCATTAATCTATTTTTATTGATTTCATCTTGCCGATTTTTTTTGTAGTCGGGCGGGGAATTTGGTTTTCACCTCGACGACCTGTTGTAATTGGGCGATGAATTCTTGCGCTCAGATTAATGCATCTTTGTAGGAAATTTTTTAGGGAATTGGTGCACGAAATTTTGATCATCAATAATGGCGCCAAAAACATGGTAGCGCTCTTAAACGTTAATCACACTTTATGACAACTTCGCACAACTAACCAGCAAGTGCACTGGGTCGTCCAAGTAATACCTTACGTGAGTAAGGGTCGATCCCATGAAGATTGTTGGTATGAAGCAAGCTATGGTCATCTTGTAAATCTCAGTCAGGCAGATTATAATGGTTATTGGTGAGCGAAATTGTTACTCATACTTAAATTGTTGTTCAAAATTGATTGTCCCTAGTAATGGCGCCAAAACCTGGTGCATAATACCATGGTCCAAACATAACTTCACGACTTCGCACAACTAACCAGTAAGTGCACTAGGTCGTCCAAGTAATACCTTACGTGAGTAAGGGTCAATCCCACGGAGATTGTGGTATGAAGCAAGCTATGGTCATCTTGTAAATCTCATTTAGGCGGATAATAAATGGTAATGGAGTTTTCGAATAATAATAATAAATAAACAGAAAATAAAGATAGAAATACTTATGTAAATCATTGGTGAGAATTTCAGACAAGTGTATGGAGGTGCTTGTCCCTGTTGAATCTCTGCTTTCCTACTGCTTTCATCCAATCCTTCTTACTCCTTTCCATGACAAGCTGCATGTAGGGCATCACCGTTATCAATGGCTACATCCCATCCTCTCAGTGAAAATGGTCCAAATGCTCTGTCACAGCACGACTAATCATTTGTCGGTCTTGATCATGTTGGAATAGAATCCCTTGATTCTTTTGCGTTTGTCATCACGCCCAACAATCGTGAGTTTGAAGCTCATCACAGTCACAGTCAGAAGGACATCTATTGGTCATCTGCTTGTATCTTTCCCACGCTTCATGGAGGGATTCACCATCCTTTTATTTGAAGGTCTGAACATCTACTCTAAGCTTGCTCAGCTTTTGAGGAGGAAAGAACTTAGCCAAGAAGGCCGTGACCAGCTTGTCCCAAGAGTCTAGGCTATCTTTAGGTTGAGAGTCCAACCATGCTCTAGCTCTGTCTCTTACAGCAAAAGGGAAAAGCATGAGCCTGTAGACTTCAGGATCTACTCCATTAGTCTTAACAGTCTCACAGATCTGCAAGAACTCAGTTAAGAACTGGTAGGGATCTTCTTATGGAAGTCCATGAAAGTTGCAATTTTGTTGCATTAGAGCAACTAATTGAGGTTTCAGCTCAAAATTGTTTGCTCCAATGGCAGGAATTGAGATGCTTCTTCCATCAAACTTGGACGTAGGTGTAGTATAATCACCAAGCATCCTTCTTGCAGTATTGTTGTTGGGTTCGGCTGCCATCTCCTTTTCTTGTTCAAAAATTTCAGCAAGGTTGTCTCTGCATTGTTGTAATTTAGCTTCTCTTAGTTTCCTCTTTAGAGTCCTTTCAGGTTCTGGATCAGCTTCAACAAGAATGCCTTTTTCCTTGTTCCTGCTCATATGAAAGAGAAGAGAACAGAAAAAGAAGAGGAATCCTCTATGTCACAGTAAAGAGGTTCCTTATTATTAGTAGAAGAAGAAGGGAATAAAGAAAGGAGAATCCAAACACAAGGGTAAGGATAGGGGCAGTGATTTGAGATGAAGAGAGGTGAAGAGAGGTGTTAGTAAATGAATAAATAAATAGGAAAAGATGATAGAGGGAGAAATTTTGGAAATTAAATTTTGAAAAGGAGTTAAACGATTTTCGAAAATAAAGATAAGAAATGAAATCAAAATTAAAATTTAAAACAATTAATTAAATAAAAAAAGATTTTTTTTTGAAAAAGAGGGAAGTATTTTCGAAAATTAGAGAGAGAAAAGTTGTTAGGTGGTTTTGAAAAAGATAAGAAACAAACAAAAAGTCAAATAGTTAGTTGAAAAAGATTTGAAAATCAAATTTGAAAAGATAAGAAGATAAGAAGTTAGAAAAGATATTTTAAAATCAAATTTTTGAAAAAGATAAAATTTTGAAAAAGATATGATATAAAAGATAAAATAAGATAGATTTAATTTTTAAAATTAAAATTAATTACTTAACTAACAAGAAACTAAAAGATATGATTCTAGAATTTAAAGATTGAACCTTTATTAACAAGAAAGTAACAAACTTCAAATTTTTGAATCAATCATATTAATTGTTAGAATAATTTTCAAAAATAAAGATAAAACTAAGAAAAAGATTTTTAAAAAATATTTTAAAACATTAAATTTTCGAAAATTAAATAAAAAAATGAAAAAGATTTTATTTTTGAAAAAGTTTTAATAAGATAAGATTTTTAAAATTTGAAAATTTGACTTGACTTACAAGAAACAACTAATTTTTTTAAAAATTTTGGACTAAGTCAACCCAAATTTTCGAAGTGTTGAGAGAAAAAAAAGGAAAATATATTTTTTTGATTTTTGAATTTTTAATGAGGAGAGAGAAAAACAAAAAAATGACTCACAACATGAAAATTATGAATCAAAACACATGATGCATGCAAGAACACTATGAATGTCAAGATAAACACCAAGAACACTTTGAAGATCATGATAAACATCAAGAACATATTTTTGAAAAATTTTTGATGCAAAGAAAACATGCAAGACACCAAACTTAGAAATCTTTAATGCTTAGACAATATGAATGCATAAATGCATATGAAAAATGACAAAGAACACAAAACAAGAAAACATCAAGATCAAACAAGTAGACTTACCAAGAACCACTTGAAGATCATGAAGAACACTATGAATGCATGAATTCTTTCGAAAAATGCAAGAACAATATAAATATGCAATTGACACCAAACTTAAAACATGATACAAGACTCAAACAAGAATCACAAAATATTTTTGGTTTTTTTGATTTTATGATTTTTTTGTATTTTATTTTATATTTTTCGAAAAAAATATAGGAAAAAGAAAACAAGAAATTCAAAATTTTTAATAAGGATTCTAGGAATCTTTCAATGTTAGCCTAAAGCTCCAATCCAAGGGTTAGACATGGCTTCATAGCCAGCCAGCTTTAGGATGGAATTACATGCATTGTGGTGATTAGTTAAAGCCTTAGTCCAAAAGAATTTGGATACGGCTTTACAGCCAGCCAGGCTTCAACATGCTTCATGAAACTCTAGAATTCATTCTTAAAAATTCTAAAGCCATAGAATGATTTATTTTCAAAATATTTTTTTTTGAAAACAGGGATAATTTTTTTTGAAAAATTTTTGAAAACAAAACAAAAAGAAACTTATCTAATCTGAGCAACAAGATGAACCGTCAGTTGTCTAAACTCGAACAATCCCCGGCAACAGCGCCAAAAACTTGGTGAGCGAAATTGTTACTCATACTTAAATTGTTGTTCAAAATTGATTGTCCCTGATAATGGTGCCAAAACCTGGTGCATGATACCATGGTCTAAACATCACTTCACAACTTCGCACAACTAACCAGCAAGTGCACTAGGTCGTCCAAGTAATACCTTACGTGAGTAAGGGTCGATCCCACAGAGATTGTTAGTATGAAGCAAGCTATGGTCATCTTGTAAATCTCAGTTAGGCGGATAATAAATAGTTATGGAGTTTTGAATAATAATAATAAATAAACAGAAAATAAATATAGAAATACTTATGTAGGTGCTTGTCCCTGTTGAATCTCTGCTTTCCTACTGCTTTCATCCAATCCTTCTTACACCTTTCCATGGCAAGTTGTATGTAGGGCATCACCGTTGTCAATGGCTACATCTTATCCTCTCAGTGAAAATGGTCCAAATACTCTGTCACAGCACGGCTAATCATCTGTCGGTTCTCGATCATGTTGGAATAGAATCCCTTGATTCTTTTGCGTTTGTCATCACGCCCAACAATCGCGAGTTTGAAGCTCGTCACAGTCATTCAATCCCTGAATCCTACTCAGAATACCACAGACAAGGTTAGACTTTTCGGATTCCCATGAATGCCGCTATCAATTCTAGCTTATACCACAAAGATTCGGGTTAAGGAACCCAAGAGATATGCGCCCGGTCTAAGGTAGAACGGAAGTGGTTGTCAGTCACACGTCCATAGGTGAGAATAATGATAAGTGTCACAGATCATCACATTTATCATGTTGAAGTGCAACGAATATCTTAGAACAGGAATAAACTGAATTGAATAGAAAATAGTAGTAATTGCATTGAAACTCGAGATACAGCAGAGCTCCACACCCTTAATCTATAGTGTGTAGAAACTCCACCGTTGAAAATACATAAGTGATAAAGGTTCAGGCATGGCCGAATGGCCAGCCCCCAAGTTCTAAGGACTAGGCGTTCAGAGATAGATACCAAGATGTAAATATACTAGTAAAAAGTCCTATTTATACTAGACTAGTTACTAGGGTTTACAAAAATAAGTAATTGATGCATAAATCTATTTCCAGGGCCCACTTGGTGTATGTTTGGTCTGAGCTTGAGCTTTACACGAGCTGAGGCTTCTATTGGAGTTGAACGCCAAGTTGTAACATGTTTTTGGCATTCAACTCTGGTTCGTGACGTGTTTCTGGCGTTTGACTCTAGAATGCAGCGTAGAACTGGCGTTGAGTGCTAGTTTACATCGTCTAATCTCGAATAAAGTATAGACTATTATATATTGCTGGAAAGCTCTAGATGTCTACTTTCCAACGCCGTTAAGAGCATGCTATTTGGAGTTCTGTAGCTCGAAAAATTTCTTTCGAATGTAGGGAGGTCAAAATCCAACAGCATCAGCAGTCCTTTGTCAGCCTTCTTATCAGAGTTTTGCTCAGGTCCCACAATTTCAGCCAGAAAATATCTTAAATCACAAAAAAACGCACAAACTCGTAGTAAAGTCTAGAAATGTGAATTTAGCATAAAAACTAATGAAAACATCCCAAATAGTAACTAGATCATACTAAAAACTACCTAAAAATAATGCCAAAAAGCGTATAAATTATACGCTCATCAGTTATAAAGGTTTTCGAAATTTATAATGAATAAAGCATAAAATAAAGATAGAGATACTTATGTAAATCATTGGTGGGAATTTCAGATAAGTGTATGGAGATGCTGTGTTCCTTCTGAATCTCTACTTTCCTACTGCCTTCATCCAATCCTTCTTATTCCTTTCCATGGCAAGCTGTATGTAGGGCATCACCGTTGTCAATGGCTACTTCCCATCCTCTCAGTGAAAATGGTCCAAATGCTCTGTCACAGCACGACTAATCATCTGTTGGTTCTCGATCATGTCGGAATAGAATCCATTGATTCTTTTGCGTTTGTTACCATGCCCAACAATCGCGAGTTTGAAGCTCGTCACAGTCATTCAATCCTTCAATCCTTAATCTATGGTGTGTAGAAACTCCACCGTTGAAAATACATAAGTGATGGTCCAGGCATGGCCAAATGGCCAGCCCCCATAAATCTGATCAAAGGATTATAAGGTAATCTAAAGATCTCTAATTCAATAGTAAAATGTCCTATTTATACTAGACTAGTTACTAGGGTTTACAGAAATAAGTCTAAATACAAAAATCCACTTTCGGGGCCCACTTTGGTGTGTGCTTGGGCTGAGTTTGAGATTTACATGTGCAGAGGCTTATTTTGGAGTTAAACACCAAGTTGTAACGTGCTTTTGGCGTTTAACTCCGGTTTGTAACGTGTTTCTGGCGTTTTACTCCAGAATGCAGCATGAACGCCAGTTTGCGTCATCTTGATTCGGATAAAGTATAAACTATTATATATTGCTAGAAAGCTATGGATGTCTACTTTCCAACGCCGTTGAGTGCGTGCCATTTGGAGTTCTGTAGCACCAAAAAAGCCATTTCGAGTGCAGGGAGGTCAGAATCCAACAACATCAGCAGTCATTTTTCAGGATGAATCAGATTTTTGCTCAAGTCCCTCAATTTCAGCTAGAAAATACCTAAAATCATAGAAAAACACACAAACTCATAGTAAAGTCCAGAAATGTGAATCTTGCATAAAAACTAATAAAAACATCCCTAAAAGTAGCTAGATCCTACTAAAAACTACCTAAAAATAATG